>NC_060250.1:91391934-92763265 GCF_921293095.1 Ischnura elegans | reverse complement strand
AAGTACAGCCCGCCCACTAATTGTTCTGTGCTCAAGACGCAGAGATCGAGAAGTCGCTAGCGGTGCGGAAAGAGAAGGTACGCCCTACAATATCCGCTTCCAATCCGTACTGATGTCAGACGCTCGTCTTAGCGCAGAGGAAATCACTAGAGCGCGACGTCTTTCAGCCCACATTACGGTTTTTGGAGGGTATGAGATAGACCCTCTACTTATCCGAATAACTTCTCTTATTTGGAAGACGTTCATTCTCCTGGCTCAGTTTCGTGAAATTTAAATTTACGTCGGCCACTACTTGCTATTTATTTTGTCAGTTCTTCAGTTTTTATCTGTGATAATATCTTGGGAAAAATAGTGGTACCCTCCACCTTAATTGGCCAATGATATGGTCCATACATAATATTTTGAAAAATGATTGACGTATTGCATTTAAGAGTAAACATTTCAAATAAAAGCAATGTTTTGAAATTCTTAGAAAAATTTAAATGCTCAATTCAAGAAAATACTGTCCTATTTTATTCATTGCACAGATTCTAAATTCCAATGATTGAATAAAGAAAACTTCAAAAATCATTTCGCATGTCATCGAAATTACCCTCATGCAATTTTTTTAACTTTTTAATTATTGAAATACATATCAAAGTTGATACGATGATTTTGTTTTATTTCGGTGCAAAAATTGAGAAAAAATTGACGCTCTGTTTGTGAGTGAAGGCACTAACTAATTGAAAGCAGCAAGGGAGAAATTGTTTAGGTTTGTTATTTAGTATATGTTCTAGTATCATGTTATATAATTTTATCAAGATCACTCAATAGCGATTTTCTTTGATTCGCTTAAATAATATATTTAGCTCGTTTGTCTACTCTGATTGAATTTAATGCATTTTTGCAGATTTTAACCGTTGAATTACAATGTGACGCCGCGATTTATAATTTGTAAATTGCGCGTTAGTAATTCGTTCCGAACGTTTCGTGAGGTATTTTCTCGGCTGCGTCTGCAGTGAAATGTGATCTGGTCTTAATAATTAGTATTTAAGACTCCATAATATATGCGAAAATTATTTTCTTCCACAAAGTAGAGTACTGGCACTCGATAACACAATTTATCTTTTGCGTACGTTTTGCTACGGTTTCATACGAATGGGAAATGGCGTTATAGGAAAACAATTGACACGCGCTCAAACATTCCTCACTACTTTTCCGGGATGTGATCATCTGTTTGAGTGGTATTGTGCGACAATAATTTGAATAAATTCGTCGGAAGTTTGGATCCTTGGATTATCCTCGGTGATGATTCTTCAGTACTAAGCCTTCAATTCTCAATCTACATCGGGATATCAATGACCTGTTGCTTCGAAAGATGAATCGAATCTGCTGGCGAGAAGATATGACTCATCTACTTGCTGTCCTTGTTTTTGTATGATTGTGTAGTTATCTATCTTTGAGTGATAAGTGCTGCATATCTTAACAGGAGAATCCAATTATGCTTCAAAATATTCTGGAAATATGGGAAATGGGAAAGAGAGGGTAACTTAAATATTTTCTATTCAAGTTTTTATTAATTGTCACTTCTTCGAAGTTGAGTCATGGTGGAGAAACTTCTGACTACCAGTTATTCGCAGTCAACTTTGCTTGAAATACTTAAAGGCCAATGCTGTGTTTTATTGTATGCTCATTTATGAATGTGTCAGGTAATGAACTACCTTGCATCATTTAGTACCACTGAAAGGAATGATCCTTGAAGACTGTGCTTTGATATTTATGTGGCACACCCTGGTATTGTGG
Source organism: Ischnura elegans (assembly GCF_921293095.1). NCBI lineage: Eukaryota > Metazoa > Arthropoda > Insecta > Odonata > Coenagrionidae > Ischnura > Ischnura elegans. The sequence goes on along the minus strand of NC_060250.1, from coordinate 92,761,483 downwards.
AGTTGACGAATGCTTTGATGTTTAGGCAACATATCTACGCTACTTCGGGCTAGTGTCATGCATTTGTGACCGGTCTATTTTGCTCCAGAGACTTAAACGGAAGGGAGTTTACCAAACGAATCGTGAAGATGATATTTTACAGGACAGTTTTAGGGGAATAGCGTACTTTTTATGAATTACTAAAGAATTGGAAGGAGACATTACTTTAAGGTAAGTTCTATGATTATTTGAAAGTGCGCTGTTTGAGTCCACTTTTTGTGTTAAACCTACACCTTTTAATGTAGATGCAAGTTATTGCTTTAATCAGATGGAACTCTTCGCATGTGTGGTGTTGTTTGGTGATACATTTTGTATGAATAGGTAATGATATCCCTCCATTAGTTGTCTCCGGGAATCCATTTAAACTTTCCAATAGGTATTGGAAGCTATGTATTTACTGTGATAATTCATTGTGAACTATCTCAGATCATAATGAGTTGGAATGAGTTTTTGATCGATATGATAGAAATTTATCATTTTCTTATTTGTCTAGACAATTTTGTTCTCATTTGCAGAAGTCATTTTCATAATATGCTTGTATAAAATGTGTTTTTGTGTTTGAAGCAATGAGTTCTACTCCATATTACTTACCTCTATCGTTTAAGAAATGTCTAGTTTTGGTTTGGTGTATCATGCATATAGATACAACCCTAAATAGTTGAATATTTTTAAATGTCTAAGGTTTTCCTTGATAAATTATGTTGTTAGTATCTTTTGTTGATTTTTGTTGGGTTAATGTGTTTATTTTTTTTCAGAATTGTGCCATGGATCCCATTGCCCCTGTTCCACTGCCCCGAACAGGGGTTGGTGCTAAAAAAGATGCTTTGTCATCGTCTTTGACTGACCTGTCATCTACTGCCAAACTTCCTCCTACTCCTGCCAAAAGACCTATACCACTGCCACGACTTAAAGGTGTTGCTCGGGGTGAGAGGAACATCTTTTCCACGCTCACCAGGCGCCCATCAAATGCAAGTTCAGTTTCAAACCCAAGCACTGTCGAAGAACCTGTTGCAATGGGTGACACACTCAACGAGATCCAGGACCTGTTCCGTTCCATAACCTTCCCATCTCCACTCAAAGAAGAAGAGCTGAAGTGGTCCATCAAGCCTGTAGAAAGTGAGAAAAGTGTCAATGAGGTAGATGCTATTATAGTCGACAATGGAGGGGATAGGGAAATGACGCCATCACCTGAACCACCTTTTTACCCTCCACCTCCACTCCCCGATGAGTCTGTCTATGATGAAGTCCAATCCCTGCCTGGATCAACGTCTGGCCCATGGTTTAGTGTTGTCCCTCGTCCACACTCAGAAAGGAACTATGGCAAGAGGTCCCAAGGTGGAGAAGAGGAATCACCTGAAGAAACATATGCAGGATCTAACCAGTCTGCGTCTTACTACCCTTGCTCCTTCTCATCGTGGACAGATTCCCCCACTGATACTGAAGAGGGTATTTATGAAGATGTTGCCATTGGGTCTCCGTCTTCTGGTGGGGGAGGAAGCAGCCACACAGGTGATTACTCCTCAGGTTCGGAAGGACTCTGTCTTACCCCGAAGAAACTGTCTGTTCTAAGCTGTGATTCATGGAGTTTTTACGATGCCGTCGAGCGTGTATCGGAACCAGAGAAAAGTGTGGGAGAAGAAGGGAACTCGAGTGAAAGGGCTGGGCGAGTTAAGCTCTTGAGTGCATCAGAACATCTCCCTGAGGAGTATGAGAATGTTGTCATAGTAACCCCTCGGTCGACCGTCACCAGTGACTGCAGTGACCCGTTCATTTTCAATCCTGAATCATCCCCTAGGGTTTCGTCCAAAACTCCCGAGCCTCCAGCTCCTTTGACCCCTGTTCGCCCTCCATTTCCAGATCGTATGCCCCTACTCATCCCATCCCCATCTCCTGTTCCCACCTCACCAACTTGGCCCAGTGAGAAATCTCAGTCCCCAGCTTGCCCTGGACAAGTGACCAAAGTGGACATCCCTGTTCCTGTCAGAGCCAAACTCGATATTAGAACTTCCCCATCCAGGCGTGTTACCCCTTCCCTCATCCTAGAATTTGATCCTTTGTTTAGTGAATCTGGCTGTGGCCAGCAGTCACATTCCTCCCCTCAGTTGGCTAACATTTTCGACAGTTCCAAAGAGGAAGAATCGCCTTATGGCAGGATACGGAAGCGAGATGCTTCAAAGAGGGCAAGTGTCGACAGAAACTGTAGTATAGGTGCCATTGCTGAAGAAAGTGGGATTGGGGACGATGGCGTCGGTGCGTGTGGTGAAAAATCAGTGTCAGTCCCTGACATTTCTTGCTCCTTCAACGAGCCCTCATTCTTGCGTAAACCTGCCAGAAGAATACGCAAGAACCATGCTCAGGTGCATGCCATGGGTGCAGATCAGAGTGGTGCTGAAGGTTTGGGGGAGAGGGGTGATGTCCAACCTGGTGCGGGTGTGACGCTTTCCATGCCTGCACCTCCTCCTCCACCCATTAGGAAAGACTCCATAGCCAGTTCGGCAAGTGCTGATGTGGGTAGCACTGCAGGGATGGAGCTGAGGGATTCGGAGCCGTCTTCACCCTTCCGATTCCGTCGTGCAGGTCTGCCGCAGTGGAGTAGTATGAAGAAGGCCATGAAATTCTTGAATGGGGTGGCTGGCGAGAGAACTTCTGTTGGACAGATAATAGTACCACCTGCAGACCAATCAGCTGATGCCAAGCTGAGCATCTTCTATAACCAGCCTGTGTCAAGCCCTGAAGAGACTTCTCCAATAGGTGAGTATTTTCTTTTACCTTAGTTTTAGTCCTTTGATATTAATCGAAATTTTCATAGCTGCATTGAAAAGGATTGTGTATCTCCTTGATTAATGAAGCAATTTGAAGTTAAATCTGTCATGGCATTTTAATGGGATATTTTCCCTACCTAACATTGAGTATTATACAGTCATTAGCCTGGGGGAAACTTGGAAAAAAAAATGACTAGAACAATCATCTCCCTTGCATCCTTTATCAAGTTCATTTTAATCTAGGTATTTCCATTTTAACACTTTAGTGTCAATGCTTTGACTATCCCTTAGTCTTTTTTGACTGATTGTAACGATTGTGATTGGTGAAAAAGAAAATCTTTAAGTATAAATGAACAATAAAACTTTCGTTACCTTTTTATGATTCCTTCTTCCTCTGATTATATTGGATGGGAGTGTATGGGAAGGATATTGCTAGGATTAATATGATAGGTGTCATTTTACTAATTGAAATCACAGTGTGTGATCCCCACTGCCAATGGTTAATATGCCGAGCTCTAATGGAAGAAGGGATATCAGTATTACACATTAAATAAGCTTATGCCTATGATTGAGGGTTTCATTGAGGATTGGCATCATTGAATGTGCTAATTATGGATCACACATGTTTTGAATATTTTTGCTCGTGAATGGTGCCTGTGAATTATGTATTAAAACTGTATTATGTACCTGATTATGCAGCCCTCCCTCAAACCTGGGATTTGTTTAAGAATTTGTATTTATTTATTTCTATTCCTCCTGCTATGTCCATTTGAAAGCATTTCATCTGCACCAAATTTTAATTTATTTCATCATTATCAGTCAAAAATCCTAAGATTGGTTTGACGCAGCTCTCCATTTCTCTCTCTTATCCGCTAACCTCTTTATAACGTTCCATGTACCTATCCTCATAACTTTATCACAATTGACCAACGTACCTACTTGGGTAGTCCCCGCCTGGAGATCCAAATGTGGGAATAGTTTACCTTGGGAAATTTTTACCTGAGAGAATTCCATCATGTCAAATAATTTAAAGTTGGAGTAGCTTTGACTTCTCGGGATAATAATGTGATGGTTTCCTCTTGCCTTCTACATCATAGCACTGCAGCTGTTAAAGTAAATGTTACAATGCCTGAAGTGAAATGGGTGTCGCTATACTGACCACCGTGGTCTCCACCTTCACTCATATGAAGAAGAGCTGCTGCCCTCTCCCCCGGGTGATGTGAGGCATTATTATTGGCGGCCTCCATCGCCAAGTCACGGTATCTTCATTTACGTTTAATGTCTCATTTAGATGGCCTCTCTTACCCAGGGATAGGCCCATACCACTTTTTGTCCACGCCACTGCCATGCTACTTTTTGTCCATGCCGCCACTTTTTGTCCACGACTGCTTATTCGACAAGTAAACTCGCTTATATCGCAGCTAACCTTTACATCTAGAGGTTGACCCACCATCCACAACCCGGTAGATGCACTCGGTGACTTAAAGCTCAGTCCTGAGTTTAATTTATTTATCCATCAGAAATATAGCTTAACCATGGAATATTTCCAGCTGGCATAGGGCCGTCCTCTTGTGCTCTTGCTGCCAGCCACCTCGCTATGGGTCCATGATGCGAGTGGGCCGCTTAGCAGAAAATGGTCAGAGAGCTCAGAAATTCAGAAGCTAATATCTTTGCTGAATAGGCTTCTTGGCTTGGAAAATTTCATATTTGTGACTTTATTAGCAAACACTAACATCCTACCAGTTTTGATCAAAATCTCTGGTGTACAGCTTAGTAGTGTCCCTTGTTGGTATTTCCTTCCTCCTCAATTATTTGGCTTCTATTCTTTTTTACTTCCTTTTGTGATGCCTTTATTCCGTACAAATTCATACTCCAGATCAGAGGGCAACATTCGGTGGATGGGGAAGGGTTTTCCTTCCCCCATCTACTGATAAACGATATTGAGGAGGGGACTGCTCCTGCTCCACTGAAAATCAGAGGGTGTGAATCACTTTTTAATGGACACTGCCCAATTCGCAAAATTATTTGTGCCTTTGCCCCTATTGTCTCTGCTATGTTTTTTAATGCTGTGCAAAATTTTAAATGGAGAAGATATAACTCCCCTTTCCCTCCACCCCCTTATTTAGAACAAAGGGCAGAACAGGAGGGTGGGGAGAAGGGAAACATTGCCCCTCTCCACAGGATTTTTCAAGGAGTCAGCGTGGCCCATGAATCAGGATTGTTGCATCCTTACTCCAGGTGTAACCTTTTCTGTGTTTGGATCCGAATCTTAACCTGATACAACAAAAAAAAAGCCTAGGTCAATGGTACATCTATTAATTGATGAAGTTTAGGCCTTGGTAGATTAACAATTGTCAGAAAGTTTCCTTTGTTTTGTAGGGTATTAATAATCCTTATTTGAGCCAAGCACTACCTATTAGCGGGGTACTCTGCTATCTGCTATCAGCCTGCATCGTAGCGGCGCTCATAGCCTCGCACCAAGATGACCTCACATGGCGGTAGCCGGAACTACAATGATGTCGCATGGGCATTTCTCAGCAATCATACTTAGCCGTCCGGTTTTCGCGTGCTTGAAAATTTTTACTTTTCATTTAATCGCGAAAGATAGATATCTTAATTTAAAAATCTAAAAGCGTGAAATACATACTCCAGGAGCAATAATCTTTCAATGTAGGCAATAAAAAATAAATAGGAAACCACCCTATTGCTCCTCTTATATCAAATACTAAAAAAATGCTTCCTAAATATGTAGTACTATTGGACTATACAAGAGACCCACCTCTAATATAAGTGGTTATTAGCAAAAATGAATCATCAATTGGAATGATGAAAAAGCTGAAGTTGAGCTACTAATGACTGAAGTGAATATGTCCTGTCTAAAAGACTGAAGTGGATAGGACTGTCACCAATGGGGATGGAAATGGCTGTTGATCCACTGAGGGCTAGACTGAAGTGTCTAACTTAAATTGGCTTCGGAATCTCCAGTCCTAGGACATAATTTCATTAATTAATAGATGGACTACTGATGTATGCTTTCTTTTGTTTCTCCTGAGTAGATATGAGCCGGTGTGATTTTGCAGTGGACCACACATTGCAGCATTCTGGGTTGCTCTATCAGCTGAGCCAAGGGACAGTGGGAGTGGTGACCGGGACTTCGTGGGGTAGTGCCCAAGTGCGGTGGTTCAATCTGTGCCGTGGGAAGTTGACGTGGTGGAGGGAGCGGGGTGGTGCTGGGCCATCCTCATGTTTACCTCTCGAGCAGCTCGCATCCATACGCATTGCACAAGATCGGCCCAATCCAAGGTAAGAAGAGTGCTCCTTCGGATAAATTTTGAATTTGCACTCCTTCGTGCTTACACTCAAACTAATACATTATTGTTAACATTGTATTGAGGAAGATTTTACTTAATCCTTACCCTGAGGCAGTAATTTTTCTTCTTTTATTATTTTAGATAGTACAGATTTTGTAACAAGTTCTGGAAAAAGAACTTGTGCATGTTCCATTGATTTTATTTATCTAACCTCAGTTTCAATATTCATAATACATGTTTCATTATCAAGGTGATGATGTAGTTTCTGCTTAAGCTTAGGTTAGATGGAAAAATCAATGGAACGTGCATATGTAAGTTCCTTTTTGTCACCATGTTTTTTTCTGTCACAGTTCAACAAAATATGTGTCTCTGTTATGTATAGTGATGTTAGCATAGTGAAGGGGAGTTACATATCCTATAATAAGTTTTTCATTGTGCCACTCCAATACTTTTTTGCTAATTTACACGCATGAGAATGTACAGAGTAGAAAACTGTATCCTCTTGCGCTGAAGAAACCTTAAACGACCTCAATTATTGTCATTGTGTTGTATTTCTGGACTCATACAGGATATGTAATACTTAGAAATCCAGTAGATTTACATTTTTCATCATTTTAATAGTTTATTCAGTTTTTCATCATCAAAATTTTTGTCAATTATTGTTCACTGTATTTGATTTCATACTATTTCTCATTGCCTTTACTTCTTTTTGTGTTAATTGTAAAACATTCTGCAATGTTAGTAGTTATTGATATTTGTTGCTGGATTAGTTAGGCTTTGTAGTGTAAAATTATTGATTTGAGTCAGCGTATTCAACCATTGATTTTTGTTTTGAAATAAATTATTAACAGTTGTGACCTACTCTTTTTCTGTTTTATTCTCCTTTTCCAATTTTTTTTGTAATCACTTATGATAATTAATTTCAAAATTAGATGTGATTAATCATTATTTTTTTCTTTTCTTTTTGTTGTACCCTCATCTCACCCTGCTTACTACTATTCTCATGTTTTACTAATGTACACCTGCCTCCATTGTTTATAAATCATATTCGTCTTTCCCCCATGTTTCTGTATTGTTCATTTTACCTTTGGCTTCTTTCCTGTGCTTTGATACTTGGCTTGAACTGTTAAAATTCTCCTATCCTGGATATGTTTTGCCTGCTCTTTGTTTCTTGTTTCATTCTACTCTGCACTTGTTGCATGGATTCTTCTTGGAACTAAAAGTTCCGAGGGCGAGGTCCTATCCTGTTTTGAGCTTGGTGTGATCGGGGGGAAGTCCAATTGGATGGGTCGCTCTGCTGGTGGAGGTTCCTTGCCTTCCCATTCCCTATTACTAGGTTCCATCTCCTCGACAGAACGTCGCCAGTGGATGCAGAAACTTCTCGAGAGTGTCGTACCTCCGTCATGCTTTCCAAATTTTGCCGTGCTGGACTTCTCGAGAGCAGGAAGCGCCTACATAAAGGTTGTTTTCCCATGAAGCATGTTGTGAAAAAGTGGGGTTTGATATGATTATGATGGGAGTGGAAATTGGTGAATGGTCAATATATTCACTATCATTATTGAGTTTGCAATGATATTAAAACAAATATGCCTTCACATAATTGGTTGGTAAGACAAATCTCATGCTCTTATAACTTTTGCTGCTGTGAACGTATGTGTTATGATCGCACGGTTGGCTGCTGTGAACGTACCTTTTCGATCTTCTTGTAGTGCACCTTGGACAAACTTTCTTTTTCTTATACCCTCATTCCTTCTGATATGGATTGTGTTACCCCCAGACCAATAGTGAGTCATACTTTTCCCCCTTACTTTTTTTTTAGATAAGTATCTCTTTTTCTAGGAAGTAATATAGTCTATTGTTTCACTTACTATGCCCTTCACTTTTCTGCCACATGTGATAAGTAGCTTTCAGGAGAGTGAGCCACATGGAAAGGGTTAAACTTTTATAAATATGTCCATGCCTTATACCTGCACCTGCTCTGGTAATTTTTTTCCTTAGATCTTTCCTTGTTTTGACATTGCATACATGCACGGGTATAACCTTTCCTCTGGATGCTAAATGCGAGCCACTAAGACTTTAATGATTGCATTTTTTTAGTGCCGATAAATATAAATTATTTAATAACTCTTCAATAGATATGATATTGAGTAGTATGTTTCTCAAATAATTGTTGTTGTGCTGAAGGGATGAATTTAATCAACGAATCATATGGGGAAAGCCATCTTTTGGCTGTGCATCATGGGAAGTATTATTGATTACTATGTTTTGTTGTACAAGGAATTTAATTTGGTGATAATCATTAGCTCAAGGTGCAAAATTTAGAGAATCTTGATTGGTATCAAAGTATCCTAATTGACCTGGTTGGTAGAAGTTTAATTCCCAGTAGTGGTAAATATCTCTTTTCAGCAGTTCTTTTGCATTCATTTGCAAGTTCACTCTATTGTTTCTGTAGCATATTTTTGGGCTCCTCTTTGTAGCCTTCTAATTTGAATTTTTTTTACATAGCTGGGTGCATATCATTTATGTCTCTTCGGTGTTCGTGGATATGCATGATACCTTCGTATTTTGATTAAATATGTGTGAAATCTTTAATTAATATCAATAATGATTACCTTTCTCTTGTGACATTCTCAATAAAAAAATGCTTCGAAAGAAGTGATTTGCTACAGGGCCAATATTTGTGCCTAGAATGTATCAGTGAATCCTTCTCATCATGTTGTTTTTTTATTAACCAATTTCATATTTAAATTATATGAATCTGGTAGCAATATTCAAAAAGGTATTTAGATATATTGTTTTTCTCAATGAATTTATGTGCTCATAAATTGAAATAAAATTTGGAAGTGCCTAATAATTCACAAAATATACTGAGCTAAATATAGGTACAGTGAAACCTCGCTAAAGCGAGTACGGGCTATAGCGACACCCCCGCTATTACGAGAGATAGCCGATGTACCGTCAATTGACCCTATAATAAGCGTGTTAAAAAATTCGTTTTTACGAGACCCTTTCGGCGTTGGCTCTCGCCATAGCGAGGGTTTCACCGCCGGAAGACTTTCATCAAGACTCCTTAACCTCTGTAACTGCTAGCGATCTGTTAGAAATGAAGTTAATGGAGTGCTCAGTCTCAAATTTATGTGGTAAACTCTCGTTCGATAAATATATTAATTGACGAAACAATGCTTTTAATGATTTTTATTCAGTGCGGCGCTTATAAATTGTTTGAATAGTTAGTCGTTATTTGAGTAAGGAAATTTAGTGATGCAAAAAAACATCGCCTTTCGTCTGGATTTATGCTTACGTTTATCGGATAGATGTTTATCTGTCGCCGCACCACTCCTGTTCCTGTACATCTGTTCGCAACAGGTATATTGGCTATTATTTGCTCCACCTCCGGTAAAGCGACAATTCGCTATAGCGAGTGTTTTTAGTGCACCGTGGGGTGTCGTTATATCGAGGTTGCACTGTAGTATTTTTTGGATGTTTCTTAAGTATTCGACAGTTTGTATTTGCTAAGGATTTTTTTAATTTGAAATGCCTAATAAAGAGCTTACGGGACATTATGCCCGACAATGAGTTTGAAATGCACAATTATCATAAAGTGACAGGAATATTCCAGAAATATGTAAATAAACAACCCATTGCCCATTTTCCCTTTCTCTTTATTTATGTCCTATTAAGCCACCATTTACAAAAAGCATGCCAGTATTATAAGTGTAATAGAAATGCAAAATATATTTAACTAAAGTAACTTTAGGAAGAACAAAAACAAAATAAATTACAAAATGATAGTCCTTTTTACTATGTGCCAGGGGCATGATGTGCAAGGATTTCTTTTTAGTTTTCTTTCGGTGCGTATAGAAAATGTGAAAATTTTAATGTATGATTGGCCTTTGATTCTAATATTATTATCAAATTATAGTTCTAATAGTTTGTCTGGGGATATGTCTGCTCTTGATTTATTCTGTACTACCTTAAGTATTTTGTAAGTCTTTGCTTAGTGCTTACTATGAAAGAAATTCAATTTATTTCTCTCTTTAACTTAAATTGGGGAACTGAATTGCAGGCTCTAGTTGATGGTAATTGCGGTAATTAATACATATTATCATATTGATTGATTGTAGTTATTTTTCATTTTTGGATCATGTATTGGTAAATATGTACTAGTTCTTATAATATTGGCTCTAATTCTAAAATTGTAGGAACTTTACTTAAGATGTACCTAAAAAAGATTTAACCTTTGATAAACTTTTAACCAGTACCCTTTTTAACTAGATATTGTCTTGAAACCAATCACATCTAATGGATAAATAAATTACATACTCTCTGTGTATGTAGTTGAAATTGACCGAAACATCACCATCTCAAGTTTGTGGAATCGCAAAAAAATTGTATTGCTTTTAATGTATTTATTGTTAACATTTCTCTAGTGAACATCTACGTCTCTTTCGTTTCTTTATTTTTCTATGTGTAAGCTCATTTATAAACTGAAACAATTAATGAAAGTTTCACATTTTAATTTCATAGTTTCTTCTTAGTTAATGGCAGTTTTGTTGTGTTTTCTGATGTATGTAATCACTATTCATTGCATTCACAGGAAGGGATAAGTGGCAACTGGTGTAAAGGATGGATGCTTCTCTATCAACGGGTATTTTTCTACTGTCTTAGCGGCTCATCATCGGCGAAGGAATCAAATCTCCAGTACGCACGGTCCATAAGTAAGTATGTGCCACACTCATTTCATTTTATCTTTGCGGGTGAGAGCTGATGTGGCTAAAACAAATGGAGGTGAGGGGAGGGAAAGTTCTCGATGCGTGACTTTCCATTTGCCAATCAGCAGACAGTAGGTGTGGCCTAGCACTTAGGAAATTCGGTCGCTCTCAACCTCCGTCATGTTAAAATTGTGAATCTGCTCGTGGAGCTATATTGCCAAACCTCATGCATTCTCCTTGTATGTCTTTAATGTGCCTTTCACCAGCAGTGCCACATTCGGCGTGGTAGGTGACAATGTCATGGGCTTCTGTGTTTATCCTCATTTCCTTCCAAATGAGTTGGTATATTGTCTCGGCAGTGGGCTTAAAGCACCTGTGGCCACCCATCACTCACATGTTTTCAGTGACAAACCTGTGCACATTTGGCAACACTAATTTTGCTCCTCTTTCTGTCATTACTTCCCCTCTCCATCATTGAAGCCCTCTGAGTGTATGGGCTCTCTCAGAAGTTCACCTGCAAACATTAAGTAAACTAAAGAGTAACGTCTATTCTATTCGCCAAAACTCAATTTTTCTTGAATTTTTTACACTTCTCCATTACTTTTATTTCCTGGTAAAGTATAACTACTTTTCAAGTATCTTAAAAATAGAATTTTACATATTTGAACCATTAGATGCATTCTTTCTGAAAAGTATGAATAATTACCATTTTAATTTTTATGCATGAAAAACAAGGACCAAATACATCAAAGTTATATTCTGTCAACTCTTGATTATGCAGCTGCTGATATTACCTTGTGGCTATTTGTTTTCCTGACTATTTTCTCCTCCTTTCACTTTGAATTTGGAAGAATATCCTCCTTCAGGCTACTTCCCCCATTTTAAACTTGTACAAGAAATGCTGAATGGAGAAGGTTTTTTGTTCGTGAAGTCTTACCTATCCCTTCCACATGCTCAATGCTATTAATGCATCACATAATGTGTAAAATAATCAAATTTATAAGTTATGTTATTCATTTTCTAATGAAACTTTTTTTGTGGCTTAATTTATTTATTTTCAGAGGTGAACAAGGAAGATGATGGGTGTGGTCCGAGTATCCTCTTAGACCTTCAGGGAGGTCATTCGATATATCTGCGACCTATGGCAACAGAGGGAAATACGTTCTGGCCCAATGCTGGCAGCAGTAATAAGTTCCTCGCCTCAAAAAGTGCCATCAATGGCTGGAAGACTGCTCTCAAGACTGCAGCTTTGGAATCAGGCCCAGGAATTGCAGAGCAGCAATTGACGCTTGAAAAAATCCCAGTTATTGTGGACAAGTGCTTAAATTTCGTGTACACGCATGGTGAGCAATATATTTTGATAGTTTTGAATTTTTATACTCATTTTCTCAATCTAAGGATAGAATAATTGAGTGCTGCTTATTGGCTTAAGTGAAAATGTCTGAAGAAGGGAGACTCTTTGCATTCAAATGAAGCTGGAAAAATATACTTAAGAATCTGCTTTTTCTGCTAACTTGGCTATCATCTATCTATCATCTGCTAGCTTGGCTTGGGAGGAAAATACTTAAGGTAGGGCTAGGCTAAGGGCTAGGCTAGGGGCTAGGCTAAGGGCTAGGCTAAGAACTTTTAATTGAAAACCACTTTTGGAGGTATATTTTTCCAACTTGATTAAGCTCTTGGCCAACCCATATTTTTCAGAATTCATTTTAGTTATGTTCCCCTTATCTCAAAATGACTGAAATGAAGTTTTTCTTCACTTGCTAAAATTTAGTCACTTTTAATTACAGGAATCAATGCTTCTTGCACAATTCATGCAATACTTCAACTGTGCATTCAGATTTTTCTATGGCCATACATTTTCTTCTATTCATGGTGGTTGAACTTATAAATGAAATAGATTTTGCTGTTTCCACTAAAAGTAATTACTTGCACTTCACTACACATTTTTATGCTGTCACATCATATTAAAATCTTAGCTTTTCTATGAATATCTCTCATTTATGATGGAACAATCACACCGCATCTCTCCTGAAACAACTGGTTCAACTAAGCTTTACACTGGATTTACTGAGTTCATATTTCATTATGTTCCTGGTTGTCACTAATTTGAGGTACTTATCATGCCTATTTTCTTATTCTCGCTGCATTTTGAAAATGCATTCTACCTTAACAGTATTTTGATCACTTGTTCCTCGCATCCAGCTGCTCATTGTTGCAAAACTATGAAAAATACTCATCTTGAAAGATTTATTTTTTGGATCGGCTGATCAATGATAGCCTTTTGCTAATGTTCATTTAAAAATTACTACCTTTTTCACAACTATTATTGATAGCATGCAAATATTATAGATTCAATAATATAAATTTGTTACATTAGTTATGGTGGAAGCAGTAAAGGAATGGGTCAGGTGAAAAGTAAAGATAGGAGTTGCTCTCATTCTAATTAAATAATTTTAAAATGTTCTGTTAAAGAAGAAAAATTCCAATTAAATCTGTAAAATAACAGGCATTCAGAGAATGTAATCAGAAATTTTAGACAGAATTGGTGAAAATAAGTGTCACAAAGAATGGAGCAGGTAACAGAAGAGCAACTGTATACAGTGCTATACTATTTCATCACTTTAAGTTTCCTGTCATGAAATTATTTTATGTGGGTGTAGACTCACTTGCAAGTGTAAACTTAGCCATGGCTCCCATCCAGAAATCTACATTTTTGAGAGAAGAAAATTTTCTTTATTACAAAATATCTCATGAAACAAGCTTACTATGTAGCTGGTCGGCATTCATAATTGTCGTTGGCAATACAGTCCGTGCAGGTCTCTTGCTTCTGAAACAAACTGCCTCAATTCATCTCCATCTTCCACAACTTGTTTTCATCTCCCTACATCTCCGATAAGATTATTGAAATGTATTTGTTCTTTAAATGAAATGGGAGTAGATTATTCGGTGATACCTCTGCTATATGTATGCCTTTTGTTGTTATAAGTGCACTTTAAATTGGCAGTATTGCTGTATGTGTATCTCTTTATTAAAATAAAATAAAATAAAATGAATAAATAATTGAAAAACTGTATTTTAAAGGCAAATACTCGTTAATTCCTAATTGTTTATTTGTACAATCATGGGCTTGGCATAAAATATCCTCATCAGGTACAAAACTCTGCAGTATAGAATTACCAAGTCTTTGATTTTCATTCACAATCATGAGCATATTCCTTAAAGTCTTGCACGAGACAAAAACGTTTAAAACTTGAAAATGTTACTGATATAGCCATAAATTTACCATTAAATGCGATAAACTGATGTTGTTTCTCTTTCACTTTTAGGGGGGATGTCTGAAGGCATATATCGACGGAGTGGATCCAATTCCACTGTCACACGACTCTTAACTGAATTCCAACGAAATGCTTGGGAAGTACAGTTGACTAGACGTGATTACACAGAGTACGATGTTGCTGCTGTTCTCAAGCGATTTTTCAGAGATCTCCCAGAGCCTCTTTTGACCCCCACATTACATGATGACTTCTGCAAAATTGCTGGTAAGAAGTTTTATGGTCATTTTTATTTTCTTCTCATGGTGTGGCTTCTTAAGAAATTGAAACTTCATAAACTTACACTACACTAATAAAATAATAGTAAAAAATAAAATGGCTGTTGAACAATTCAATTTTATGTAGATTTTGCCTACCTTGAGTGCAGAATATAGTGTGACATAGTGATATGCTATGTGCAAAATTGGTTTGCTTGCCCTATGGAAATGTTTTTAGTGAATGAACTACAGGCAGTAGATAGTCTTATTACTGCTACTCATGAGGGTATACAATTCTGCTTGGATTGAAGTTAAATGCCTTGTAACTCTTCAAGGATGCTGACTTACAAAAAATATTGGGGGGCCAAGCTGGGGATCTTGCCCCAGGAAATTTTATAAGTAGTGAGTTTTAAGTTTTTAAGCATTTTAGAAGATGTCAGTCATATGATCAACATTAGAACCCTGATAACTAGAATCTCGATATCTGGACACTCCGGGGAAAATCGACAAGCCTGACACATTTTTTCCGCACCCCCATAACGAATTATTGAGGGGGCTTAGGCCCCCTCAGGCCCCATGGAGTCAGCACCACAGTAACTCTTGATGGAACACAGTATGGAAAAGACTGATGTTTCCTCATGGGTCTTGATTTGTTTAAATGTTGGTCTGTGGCTTTTTTCTTTCGCCCCTTCCATCTTTGTTTCCTTTTTTATTAAAGAAGAGAAAAGAGAAATGAAGATGTGTACAATCAAAGTATCCAGCTCATAGCATACATGTAAATACCATCGGGTCAAGACATCTATTACGCAAGTTTTGTTGTGAATTTGTGACTGATATTGTAATGAGTGAATTGTTTTATATGTGTTTATGGTTTTACTTTCTCTTGCATTGCTATTTTTCGTAACATTAAAAGACCCTATTCGATTGTTTGATGGAGACTTAAAGTTAGTACCATATTTACTTGTGTATGCAGTGCCCTTGTGTATCTCGCTCACCCCCATTTTTGGGCCAGCTCGTGAGGGAAAAAAAACTTCCTGATGGTTCTTGGGTGCGGTCTAATATAGGACCTCGTAATTCCTTGCTAAATCGATAAATTTACGTTTCCATGATTAATACGGTTAAATAATGTTGGAAATGTAATTCCTGCGAAGGTGTCCTAGTTTCAATGCTTAACTCTGGAGAAATAAACGTTAAGAATTTGAGGAAAAATGGAATGCGGCTTACATTTAAAGTTGGAGGATTCGTGTAAGCTGCGCAACCCCATTTTTTCACCGGCATTTCCAGAAAAAAAATGCGCGGCTTCTAGGGGTAAATACGGTAGTTATTGTAATATGATTGCTTTCTTTGAAATTTCAATGTTTTAATTATTCTCCTGGTATTGTTTTCTTTTCAGAGTCGGAGGACAAAGAGGAAAAAGTGAAATTGTATCGCATTCTTCTGGAGAAACTGCCGCTTGTCAATCATCTCACACTTCGTCGTCTCCTGTCTCACTTGAACTATGTTCACTCGCAGCAAGAGCGGAATTTGATGCCAGTGGAGAATTTGGCTGCTATTTGGGGCCCTACTCTAATGCATGTAGAGGTGAGGTTAAAGCTATTATTACTGATTGATGCAAATTACCATATCATTTGTTACTATTTTTTTGACTTTTTTTAGCATCTGATCAGGATTTTCTTTCATCCAATTAAATCCATTATTATGAAATTAGTGAAATATCTGCTAGAAGTCTTCAAATCCCAGTGTTAAATTATTTTTATCACATGTCCACAGTTTTTAATGACCACACTGTATTTCAGCTTTTGGTTACCCTCCATTTAGTGTGTCTATTTTTACCATCCTTCTGTTTGAATTTGTCTAGCACTTTATAACAACTCGGCAAGTGGATGTGTAGATATAGTGTGGCTGTGAAAAATTAGGGTAAAGTGCTGCAGATGTGTCGGATGTACATATATGAAAACCCTCCTGTTCATTTGTTATTTTATTCATGGTGAAATTTTACTACTAGTAGCTTATGAAATATTTAACAAAAGAAAATGTAGAAGAAATCATGGAGAAATGTCTCCTTGGAGAGGTCAAATTTGAAGAACACAGAACCAAGATGTGTTAAGGTTAGGCTGTTTTCAAAACTGACTTTATAGCATCTGTTGTTGACAGCTTGGTGTCATGACTTGAAATAATAATGGGCTCTTATTGGTGCCTTCAGACTCATCAAATTATGCGATGATATGACACCCTTTTCTATCGGCCATGGCACAGTATTTTGTGCCCTATTGAATGTATAGGGACTCAAAGCCATGCTGCTAATTGCTGACAGTGTGCAGTGGACACTGCACCTTCTGAAAGAACCCTCAATTGTTCAACTTGTAATCCATAAGAATTTTTTTAATAGCATTTTTTACATTCAGAAGTATAATTAATAATTTTAATTTTTTGTATCTTGAACATTTCCAGGGCAACGACTCCCTTGGATGGTCCAGGCGTGAGTCTGAAGTAGTTCTGGACCTTGTCTCCCTCTTCTACTCCCTCTTTGACATATCCCCTGAAGAAGAAGCACGAGAAAAAAAGATGCGGGAGGTTTTGGAGCGACATTTTGTGGCTGCATCCATATCTCCTGCTGCGTCGGTTGGTGAAGAATCGACCGCTACACCGCGAGTGACTTGCAGGGATTCGGAGAGCAAAAAGGCCTTCCCAGGTGGCTGGATGCCTCCGTCAGGAGACCTCAAAGTGTGGATTCATATCTTCCCTCCAGACTCATCGGCAAACAGTGACAAGGGAACTAGCTGTGTTCATGTTACGGTATGAAACCCATTCTTCAATAGGTTAGTTTCCTTCATCAAAGAATACTAAAGGCATTGATTGCGATTCGTTACCCACCATTAGTGTATTCATAATACACAAATTATTTGGTTTTAGAAATACCGGTTTAGACGAATGGCAATGGTCCATTTTTATCCTCATTTGAAAAGGGCCAGATTGGCACCCATGCGATGCCACTCCACGTGACGTCACAGGGACCTAGTCTCTACATGAGAGGATAGGAGTTTTACATCGTCTGAGGTTACCAATGCATGCACAGAGCTCAGGGAAACATGTCTTAATAATCACTTATTAAAACTGGCTAAGGTCGGAAAGTTTTCTTCGTTTGATAAGGTATTAATAAACCTTTTTTAAGTCAAGTGCTACCAGATAGCATGGCACTCAGCTACCCGTTAGCATTCTGCGTCGTATCAGCGCTTAGAGCCTCGCCCAAGATCACCTCACAGGGCGGGAGGGGGAACCAGAAATGCATCACACGGACTTTTTCCCATCATTCCCACTTACGCGTGGCGTTTTCACGCGCTTGAAAATTTTCACTTTTCATTTAATCGCTAAAAATAGATATCGTCTTTTAAAAATCTAAAATCGTGAAATACGTACTCCAGGAGTAATAATCTTTCGATTTAGGCAATAAAAAAGTAATAGGAAACCACCCTATTGTCATATATTCAATCAAATACTCCTCAAAGGGCTGGAATGGGCAAGCAAAATCTGTAGAAGTCATCATCGTAATGGAAATCAATGCTTCAAAACCTGTATGATGGAAAATATGGCAGCCAACCTTCCTATTAAGTGACAAGCAGTGGGTCACAAAACGTTGGGCATGCTAAAAATAATGCACTTGGCTTATTATAAACTGGGTTAGTCTATAAAACTAGTGGTATTTAATTTTTTCTTCCTTTGAAATCAAAATGACGTTAAATTGTTCAACAACTTGCATAATTAACTTTATCAAATTTTGTGTTACATTAATTTATGTTAACAATAATTGATTTGAAATGTCCTTGTCTAAATTTGTGCATGAGTTCTGGCTTCCTATGAGTCCTTTTTCCATATTGCCACAGTGGCAAATTGTTGTCTTTATCTTCTTCCATCATTAGAAAATGAATCATTTCACCTCAGTTCACTAACAGCATATAGTGAAGGTTGAGAAAAATTCGGTAGTGTTAGTGGACTCACCAAGAGTGGGAACTGAGGGAAAAATCCCTGGGATCTAGACCCCCTCAGGTCCCAGAATCCTGGGGTCAAATTTTTGGCCCCATTTTGTGCTCAGTGATGAAAGGGGCCTGAATCTTCTTTTTCCCTGGGATCGGTACTCTGTGGAGCTTATTGTGGGCCCAGCTTTCTCTTTAGCTTCAGCAAGGAGGCCCAGGTGATGTTCACTTGGCCAGTTATCTTTAATTTTTCATCACCGCAATTGCCTTTGTCTCCTGATGGTGTTTTGGACATAAAAGTAAAAAGACATCAGTCATATTATTGAAGCTTTTGATGGCATTGAAGGGGGAGGTTATGTGTTGATTCTGGCTATTTTCATGTAAATTTTTAATACAATGCTTGCTGCAGTTTATTTAGTGCTTATATTCCTTCTTTATATCATAACCCAAATCTTTTTGGAGATTACTAGATGCATTATTTTAAGCAGTTTTGATGTAACCTAACAAAAATCTCCAAAAGATTTTAAGAAATAAGTAATGAAAATTACATAATATGATCAAGATCTGGAACTTAGAACTGGTGCTGACAACCAATGGTGTGAGCCAAACAAAGAACCAGAATGGGAACCAACAAAGAAGTGGTGCCAAACCAACCTTAGTAAAATTCATCACTTTTCTCTTTTGGAGGACTTGAAACACTGCCCTGGATTTCCTGTTGTGGCTGTGCCAATGTTTGAAGCCACACTTAAAGATGGCTGTGGAGAATCGTTGTTTTCTGGTCTTACCAAATTGACTCGTCTCTTCTCTGTTGTCCTTGGGTAGGTGACGCCTCAGAAGCTGTCTGGTCAGCTGGTGTTGGACCTGTGTGAGCAGCTTGGTTTGAAGGGGAAGGGTGAGACGTGGGGCCTCGAAGAGCGAGTGATGGGTGGTGCCCTCGTGAGACCCCTTCACCCAATGGAGGGAGTCCTGGATGCGGTCCTTCGCTGGGCATCCTGGGACGATGCGGACCGCAAAGATAATCTCCTTGCATTGGCACCAAAAACGTTGCTCTCTGAGGCTGCTCATCTGGCCAGGGTGAGTTTATCACTATTGTATCTCATAAAACAAGATTTGAATAGTTACTTTACATCTACTTGTGTTGCAGACATTTTTAGACCAAGAGCCTGGCAGATATCTTTTGATGGGCTCATTTGATTTATGATTAAATTGGCATAGAATTATTATTTGTTTCAATCCATTTGAGGTGATTAGTGATTGGAAAAGAATCTCTGAAACATCGCTCAAAATTTTTGCAGAGATGGAAGAAAGAGCCCTTTCTCAATCTTTGATAAATCATTGCCCAATTGAGATGGATCAACATGCAGAAAATTTTTATAGTAGAGCAGTCATACTTGACATCATGATAGCAAAAACATTTTTTTTGTGTAGATTTTCGTCAAAATTCTATGATTTTACTTTGTAATTATTTAAATCTTACATTCAATGGTATGCCTTTTTTCATTTACATTCCTCTTGAAATCGGTTTCATTAAAATGACGTATTTCATAGGTGTTGTCTTACAAGTTTAACAGGTGTATTTTTTATGGATGGTTGACATTTTGTTTTATTCTTGAAAAGCTAGGATTACATTAAGATTTTGATGTTCATGAAATGGATGTGTCTGTTTTATCAGTAGAAAATTTGGTGAAAATGTTTTTTTTTCCAAGATACTAGTGCATAGCAGTCTGAATGGGTTTCATGCTCTTTGACATGCTGCAGACAATTAATTGGTAATTCAGGCATGATGAAATAAATTGGTAATTGCATTGTCTTGGTCATTCTTTAAAGCGATTCCAGTTTCCATATTTCCTAAGTGAATGCTTCGGCAATTCTAAATATCCAGCAATATGTATTACCATTCTAAAAATTATCTCGTGGTTTTGAAGGAGTGAAATATTCTCTCTGGATCCTTGTATAAAATTGGGTTCTGAAAGATGAAAAGGTTATGATACCAGCTCAATAAAATTGCATTGGAAGGATAGAAAGAAGAAAAGCTTGTTACGATACTAACCATTAGCTAACTAGATAAGTTTTTCTCCTCACTATGTAATACAGTGGAACCTCGTTAAAGCGAGTACGGGCTATAGCGACACTCCCGCTATAACGAGAGATAGCCGATACACCGTCAATTGACCCTATAATAAGCGTGTTAAAAAATTCGTTTTTACGAGACCCTTTGGGTGTTGGCTCTCGTCATAGCGAGGGTTTCACCGCCGGAAGACTTTCATCAAGACTCCTTAACCTCTGTAAATGCTAGCGATCTGTTAGAAATGAAGTTAATGGAGTGCTCAGTCTCAAATTTATGTGGTAAACTGTCGTTCGATAAATAAGTAGTTAATTTTGGTGAAAATATTGTGGCATTAGCATTCGCGAATGCTTAATCTTCTTTTGTTCCTTGGGTGGCAGAAAGCAGTCGGCAGCATACCCGCACGTCCGTGAGTTGCGTGAATAGAAAGCATTTGATGGCAGTCACCATGGCCAAAAAACACCAAACACGTCTAAGCGAGAAAATAAAAATAAAGGAGTAATATGAGAGTGTCGAAATTAATTTATCTTCCTATTCGCTCTTCACGATAAAAAAAAACAAAAGCGCCCAAGGAATGCAGACGATGAAGAGTTATAAGGAGCTTTATTCGGGTGGTTTTGCCCATTCAAATCTGCGGGAACTTCCGAGAAAGGGGCTACGCCCAAGCCTGAAGCGGAGTATTTTAGGGATAGATTGCGAATCGAGAATTTTAAGATTGCGGAAGGTTAATTATAATAATGCGAAGCAACAAAGTGTTATCTCCCCTCACAATTGCTGGTGATGCCTGCGGTGTAAACCTGAAGTCGTGGAAGAAAGGACTCCCATCATAAGTATCTTTAGAAGTATTCCCCGCGTCATATAACATAGACGAAACGGAACTTTTTTTTTTACATACAACTCCCCGACAAAACCCTTGCAGTATGAGGTATTTCTTGCAATGATGCCTCTAAAGGTAGGTAGTGCGCCTTAGTGATGATGTAGGATGTATGAAGCAATGATACTCAGCGTGAATTGTCCGGATGGACGTATTTATTCTCCGTTGCGGATTTACAAGGGTGAACTATTCGCGTCACTGGTCGGAGTCGTACTGGCGCTCTCTTTAGTCACGTGGGTAGCCGAGAATCCCCTGGTGGCCGCTGGAAGAACTCACAGAACAACTAACTCTCGTTTGCAGTGCCGTGGTAAACTCGGTGTATCATTTCAAATACGTCGCGTGCGTAACACTCAAAAAGAAACTTTTTTTCAACAACGGCAATTTTAATCACGTCATTTTTCAAGCTTAGCAAACTTTTTACCGTAGATGATGAAGATATTACATTATCTGATAGAAAAAGTCTTCCAAGGCGGGAACGTTATACAGCCTTCCACCGTTTTCGCCTATAGAAACAAATGTAATGCGTTATTTCACTTCACTGCCGCTTAACGTACAGAAACAATAAACATACACCAATGGAAGGAGACCTTTGAGGCATTAAATAACCGCGATACTGTTTTATCAGTTAATTTTTGAATTTTCAGTGGAATATATCAAAATAATAGAATGATCACGTAAATGAACTAATTAAGTGCATAGAAAAATGGCTTCGTCGGTTGTGCATTGGCATAATGATTAACGAAACAATGCTTTCCATGATTTTTATTCAGTGCGGCGCTTTAAATTGTTTGAATAGTTAGTCGTTGTTTGAGTAAGGAAATTTAGTGATGCAAAAAAAACATCGCCTTTCGTCTGGATTTATGCTTACGTTTGCCGGATAGATGTTTATCTGTCGCCGCACCACTCCTGTTCCTGTATATCTGTTCGCAACAGGTATATTGGCTATTATTTGCTCCACCTCCGGTAAAGCGACAATTCGCTATAGCGAGTGTTTATTAGTGCACCGTGGGGTGTCGCTATATCGAGGTTGCACTGTAATGCTGTTCCCCCACCTCTTAGCTGATTCAGTAATTTTTATGGTAAAAGTATGATACTTTTTCTTCAATTGGTGACATTTTATGTGGCTGCTTTCGAATAGCTGTAATCGTAGCACCAGCTATTTTCTCAACGGTTCACTCTCAACAGCTGCCAGCCTAGAGCCTAGGGTTCCTGCACATTTTGTGTCAAATGGCACCATCCCATCATTGCCACAATATGGTGGCAATACAGCCCCTTCTGCATTGCTCTTTATGCCTAGCAAGGAAAGAAGAGTCCTTAAATGTGAATTGGGCTAATTGCTACGATATTTCAGTGTTGTTGTGTCGTGGATTGCATCATTCTAGGCATTGTAGTATTACAGCAAACTCCCGATCATCTAGAGACAGACAGATGGTTTGCTGGAGTATATGGAGCGGTAGGAATGTGGATACCATCACGTTATCTCCACTAAAAAGATCGACAGGGTTCCCACTTAAACGTGAATAAACCGTGAAGTTAGTCTACCGTGAAAAAACCTGGAAATAGCCGTGAATTTCGTCATAAATCCTTAAAAATCTCTCAAACTATATTGTAGAACTACGATTGACAGATGAAAAGAAAAATCGATGTCTGGATCATGTTTCAAGGCCGAATCACGTGCAGACACTGTCCATGCATTTATCTACACACGTGTATTCGAAGAGCAGTTATTGGTACATGAGCCATGGCGACACATTGACCTTAAGCCTGTGATTGGAAGACCGGTAACCGGTAAAGTGTTCATTAACCCTGGCGGAAAATCAGACACTTCTTCACTTCCCTTCCACCCTGCCATGTTTGTTAAATTTGTAGTTAATGTGCAGCTGATGATTATTACGTGATCAATATTTCTGTCTAAAATGCCTTATTCACAGACTGTGAATCTGACGGCATTTAGACTGTGAAAACCTGGAAAAAACCGTGAATTTTATAATTTAGTTAGAGTGGGAAACAGGCTAATTTGGCAGGCTATGTGCATAAATAGTAATTCGTTTGATTTCTGAAAATTATGAACTGTACGAGAAATTGCAGTAAAAGTTTGAATTATCTTTTTTTTGTGGTAATTTGTGTCGCCTCTCCCCATCATTACAGTCTGGCAGCTGAGACTTGTCCGTTGACTTTTAGAAGGGCCTATTTTGGGGCAGGTGGCAAGGTTGCCAGGTAAGAAAGGGAGATGCCCACCTCACATGTAAACAAAAGGGTTCCCTTAAGAAAGGAGCCGGAAGGGACGAAGAGCATGAAGGACCCGAAGGAAGAATCCCCTGCTTTGGTGATTCGAAGAAAGGGCTTGTTTTGGTAGTTTAGGCTTGTTTCAGTACTTCATATGGCTGTGAAATCTCAAAAGAAAAATCCTGCCCCAAACTGCACCCCTCCGATTTCTTCTCGCGCCCCGTGACCCGCAATAGGCACTCGGGAACTTAGCGTGATATGCGTAGCAGTCCGTTTAACACCAGAATGCCCGGCTGGGTCAATTTGACCCAAAAGAGAATATTTATGTTGATTATTTTGAAAGGAAGAAAAATTTTAGACTCATATTTCGTGATGAAAGACTGACTTGCAATTTTCCACAAAAATAAAATTTAATTCGACTCGAGTTTCGATGTTACTGCATCATTTTCAAGGTACAACTGAGCTTACTACAGTGGAACCTCGTTAAAGCGAGTACGGGCTATAGCGGCACCCCCGCTATAATGAGAGATAGCCGATGCACCATCAATTGACCCTATAATAAGCGTGTTAAAAAATTTGTTTTTACGAGACCCTTTTGGTGTTGGCTCTCGCCATAGCGAGGGTTTCACCGCCGGAGACTTTCATCAAGACTACTTAACCTCTGAAATTGCTAGCGATCTGTTAGAAATGAAGTTAATGGAGTGCTCAGTCTCAAATTTATGTGGTAAACTGTCGTTCGATAAATAAGTAGTTAATTTTGGTGAAAATATTGTGGCATTAGCATTCGCGAATGCTTCATCTTCTTTTGTTCCTCGGGCGGCAGAAAGCAGTCTGCAGCATACCCGTACGTCCGTGAGTTGCGTGAATAGAAAGCATTTGATGGCAGTCACCATGGCCAAAAAAAAACCAAACACGTCTAAGCGAGAAAATAAAAATAAAGGAGTAATATGAGAGTTTCGAAATTCATTTATCTTCCTATTCGCTCTGCAAAATTAAAAACAAACAAAAGCGCCCAGGGAATGCAGACGATGAAGAGTTATAAGGAGCTTTGTTCGGGTGGTTTTGTCCACTCAAATCTGCGGGAACTTCTGAGAAAGAGGCTACGCCTAAGCCTAAAGCGGAGTATATCAGGGATAGATTGCGAATCGAGAATTTTAAGAGTGCGGAAGGTTGATTATACTAATGCAAAGCACCAAAGCGTTATCTCCCCTCATAATTGCTGGTGATGCCTGTGGTGTAAACCCGAAGTCGTGGAAGAAAGGACTCCGATCATAAGTATCTTCAGAAGTATTCCCCGCGTCATATAACATACACGAAACGGAACTTTGTTACATACAACTCCCCGACAAAACCCTTGCAGTATGAGGTATTTCTTGCAATGATGCCTCTAAAGGTAGGTATAGTGTGCCTTAGCGATGATGTAGGATGTACGAAGCAATGATACTCAGCGTGAATTGTCCGGATGGACGTATTTATTCTCCACTGCGGATTTACAAGGGTGAACTATTCACGTCAGTGGTCGGAGTCGTACTGGCGCTCTCTTTTGTCACGTGGGTAGCCGAGCATCCTCTGGTGGCCGCTGGAAGAACTCACAGAACAACTAACTCTCGTTTGCAGTGCCGTGGTAAACTCAGCGTATTATTTCAAATACGTCGCGAGCGTAAAAGTCATAAAGAAACTTTTTTCAACAACGGCAATTTTAATCACATCGTTTTTCAAACTTAGCAAACTTTTTACCGTAGATGATGAAGATATTACATTATCTGATAGAAAATGTCTTCCAAGGCGGGAACGTTATATAACCTTCCACCGTTTTCGCCTGTAGAAACAAATGTAATGCGTTATTTTACTTCATTGCCGCTTAACGTACAGAAACAATAAGCATACACCAATGGAAACATTTGAGGCATTAAATAACCGCGATACTGTTTTATCAGTTCATTTTTGAATTTTCAGTGGAAAATACCAAAATAATAGAATGATCACGTAAATGAACTAATTAAGTGCATAGAAAAATGGCTTCGTCGGTTGTGCATTGGCATAATGATTGACAAAACAATGCTTTGCATGATTTTTATTCAGTGCGGCGCTTATAAATTGTTTGAATAATTAGTCGATGTTTGAGTAAGGAAATTTAGTGATGCAAAAAACATCGCCTTTCATCTGGATTTATGCTTACATTTATCGGATGGATGTTTATCTATCGCCGCACCACTCCTGTTCCTGTATATCTGTTCGCAACAGGTATATTGGCTATTATTTGCTCCACCTCCGGTAAAGCGACAATTCGCTATAACGAGTGTTTATTAGTGCACCGTGGGGTGTCGTTATATCGAGGTTGCACTGTACATCATTTTCAAGGCCTCAGTTGTACCTTGAAAATGATGTAGTAACATCGAAACTCAAGTCGAATTAAATTTTATTTTTGTGGAAAATTGCAAGTCAGTGTTTCATGATGAATCAATTCCACCCCATCTCGCTTGATTCTTCGAATTTTATACATATTTCGTGACTTTTAATTATTTAGTTTGGTTTATCACTGTGCAAAAGTTAGGCCTGATATTATTATTATGCATGTGACAACATTGTATTACTAGGCAAGAGTGTGAGGTGCGTTTGGGGGACAGTGATTGGCTGCAAACCGTGCTGGTGCAGGGTTCTCCTCCCCTCCCTTTGAACTTCCATTGGACAACTCTCTCCGGCTGGACTGTAGCCTGGATAATTGGGAGTTTGCTGTGTTGCCTTCTATGAAAGATATCTAGAATAGGGTGGTTTCCTTCATCAAAGAAAACGAAAGGCATTGATTGTGATTCGTTACCCACCATCAGTGTATTCATAATATACAAATTATTTTGTTTTAGAAATACCGGGTTAGACGAATGGCAATGGTCCATTTTTATCCTCATTTGAAAAGGGCCAGATTGGCGCCCATGCGATGCCACTCCACGTGACGTCACAGGGACCTAGTTTCTACACGAGAAGATAGGAGTTATACGTCGTCTGAGGTTACCATTGCATGCATGAGGCGCAGAGCTCAGGGAAACATGTCTTAATAATCACTTATTAAAACTGGCTAAGGTCGGAAAGTTTTCCTTGTTTGATAAGCTATTAATAATCCTTATTTAAGCCAAGCGCTACCAGTCAGCAGGGTACTAGGCTAGCCGCTAGCAGCCTGCGTCGTATCAGCGCTAAGCCTCGCCTCAAGGTCACCTCGCAGGGCGGGAGGGGGAACCAGAAATACGTCATGCGGAGAGACTTCCCGACATTCATACTTAAGCGTCAAAATAGATATCGTCATTTACAAATCTAAAAGCGTGAAATACGTACTCCAGGAGTAATAATCTTTCGATTTAGGCAACAAAAAAATAATAGGAAACCACCCTATTCTAAGGTCCCGTGGACGTCGGAGAAAAAACACTTATGTATGTATATCTTAAAATTTCATTTTCTATCACACTGGGAAGTTTGAACGTGATCTGGTGGTGATACTTGGTGACCTTCCTTGTTTGATTGGTTCAGTTCTTGCTGAACAGTGTGTGAGGAGCTCTATGTAATATTTTGCATGTACATATTGAGTAAATCCAGACCTTTACTTTCAGACTAAGCCACCGACCATTGTGAATGGGGAGTTAAGATTTGCTGACTTGCGTTCCAAGTCTTTCAAGACCTACATGTTTGAGTTCAGTCATGCAAAGTTGTCTTGTTACAAAGATAAGCGGGTAAGTTAGGCTCATTTTTCTGGCATTGCGTATATAGTTTGTACATCATTGATTTATTCTGATTATATTATTTTCTCACAAGTAATTGTCTTTGGTGTGATGCATTTTGTGTTACCAGCAATATTCTTTGTGAAACAAGCATTAGTGCACACCTTTACAAGTATTTTTATGTAATGTTGGTAAAACTCACTCATTTCAGTTGATAAATTTGACTCTGTTAATTAAAAAAGAATTAACAATGGCCTACATGTACAGGCCAAAGATACATAGTAACAATGAAATCAGACACATTTTGAACATTTCACTTCCAAAAATTTTATGAATTGGTGTCTGAGAGAGCCTGCAAATTTTTTTTACAATTTTACTGACTTTCTTGAAAAGTTTGCTTTTTTTTGGTGAACCATTCATTATGATTCTAATCAATTATTTAACCTTCTTTTTTTTAGGGCGCCGTTAAGCTTGCAGAATGGAAGGTGGAAGATATACTGTGGTATTTGGGACATGAGCCAAAGAGAAATCCTCAATCTCGGTATGTGATAATATATTTTTCTTCCATTTTTCTGTCATTAACTATTCTTATTCATGTATGGATTTGCATGGGAAAAAATCCCCCTAGAATATAAATTGAAGCCAGTGGCAGATCTAGGGGGGGGGGGGGGTTTGGGGCCTATAGTCCCCTTCAAAACACTCTATGTATTTATTTATTTATCTCAATTGCCCCCGAAAACATCACAGGGATGCCTTTACATCGGGAGTTTTAACAGTCAATAACAGACGATCACATACATCTATGTCCTGGAAAGGGCAAATTGGGAGAGGGAAAGGGAGAGCACACATCACCTGTAATATCTTCCATTGTTGTTGGCTGCCCATTGATCAATTGGAAGGTGTAGAGAATCTGACCCAGTATGAAGCCCTAGAGTTCTTCCTCTATTCATGCATAAGATATTTTTTTGACATTTCATGTATTTAATGTCAGCTTAAAGAATTGCATGCTATGAAGTTTACTTACTTACTTGCCAACATTTTGAACTTTTGCAAAGTATAGAGCTTGTGATGCAAGATTTGGATTTGGCTTTTTGGCAGAAGGTGACAATATTGTTTTAAATACTAAAACTTCAAGATTCCTGTGCTGTTGCATTCCTATGTAATGAAAAATGCCGCTTATACGTTGCAAGTGCATATTTACATGTCTTTATTTGCAGTGAAGAAGCAGAAATTAGCTCTTAACCTCATTTTTAATCTCATTGCTACTAAATCCAAGGAAGATCTTTGAATTATTGTGCCAAATCATGGTAGAATATTATGTTTGTGGTGCATAAATTAACTGCTGTGTTTTACTATTCATCTAACTGAATGGTAATTGAAAACTTGTCTACTATGATGTAATTTTTTCATTTATCATTTCAGGTGGTGCATTACATTCATTGACAAGTCCAAAAAACCAAGCAGGTGAGTGTAAAATTTTGTAATGTTCATGTGTGAAATAAATTTGTAGACTGTGTTGTGTAATTTGTTATTTTGTTTGCGTGAAAACAAGATGTATGTCTCCCTTGTGTATTCCTTTGAGATTTTGAAAAGAAACCATTTGTTCTCTACAACATAATTACGTATAAAAATTTATATTGGAATTTACTTAAAATTGTTGCAACCATTTTAAGTGCTGCCAAGGATGAGCTTTGGCTTTGGAAGGAAAAAATATCTTTATGTGGTGATGAATACACCATACGTAGTGCATTTTCTAGATGAGGAATAAATAAGTTGGTCTCTGAATTTGTCCTCATGGCTACTGTTCTTGCCTTTAAAGTGATAATTGCCATGTTAACAATTGGATATGCGTACAGTCTTTCAAAGTCATTCGTTCCTTACCAGTTTTGTTAAAATAGTTATGGTATACCAATTAGGGCATACATTAAAGAGGGCTATCAGGTGTTAGTAATCCATAAACCATGAGGTAATACAAAAAAAGGTTATCATCATGATGTATTATGTATGTATTTATTTGGCCAGTTCGGTGAAGATTGTATGTCTATATCTTTTGTTTTAATACCCTCAGGTATTCTAGAACTGCCATTTCATTGAGAAGTTTTTTTAATATCCCTCTGGTACCCTGAAAAATGTCTCGAACAAACGACCCCTGAAAACTTAAGACTTGTATTCTCTGTTTTTGCTATTCCTAATCAGGCTTTGTATTTTTTTATTGCAGAAGCAAAGAAAAACCCTTCTTTGGAAACACAATTGCTGGTACTTCATCATCAGAAATGCTATACTGGGTGACTGCTATGCTACTGAGTGAACATCCGGAAGGTCTTTCTTTTCCTCTGACGCCAGATCTTCTGGTTTGAATGTGTCATTGCTGTAGGGTCATTCATTTTCCAGGTGGGAATATCTTTGAACTGAAAAAGTCCCTTGCTGTGATTTCCATAATTTTGCATTTGCCTACAGTATTTATTGAGAGCAGGTTTATGAGATATTTGTAAAATCAGTTTCCTTTGAGGCATTTGATTTATTTGGATATACAGGAAGCCTGTGTTGTGGAGGGTTTGCATTTAAAATATCCGCTAAAATTGGATAACAAACCAGATATCATCTGAGAGAAAAAGATGATGTGGGTATTGGGCTGTATGGTAGAGGATCTATGTCTCAATTACAAATGAAATGCATTCCAATTAATGGCAGAAGAATTTTTTCTCTGTGAATGTATTGGTTGAGAATTTTATCCTCAAGTGTTGTAAAACATCTGGTAACATATTTTTTCCTGCTAAAGGTGATATGGTATCTAAGAAGTTCTCTTCTGCTCTTTGTGGAGCTATTTGCAGAGTCATTGGAGATTGCCTTAATTTTAAATGCAGCCCATCGGCTGCGACTGCACAGTCGTTGAACAATGTGAAGATTGGAGTAAGGTTGATGCTCAATTAACTGATTACTATGTATGTGGCCCCATGAGGATATATATAGCTTCCATAGGGCGAATTGGAAAACCATATTTGGGGTAAACTTCATGCCAGAAAGAGCTGAGCTTATTTATCGTCAGAGTATTAAGACTGTCTAGTGCATTTATGGGTATTAATTTGGGGTGATTAATTTTTCCATGGATGGATCAAGAGTGTTGTTTTGTGGAAAAATTTTGTGCTTGTGTGTCGTATAGATCGTGTTATTCTATATTTATTTTATCATTTTTTAAATCTCTTCCTGGGCCATAATGATTCGCATAGAATTCTATTATGGTGACTTTAAATGGAGAACAAATGTTGTTTTTTTTAAATTCATGGTTCCTGTTTCAACTTTGTATGTTTTTATACTCATGATATTCATGAGCATATAGTTTGTTGATAGGGCTTGTGCTTACTTTTTTTATTGCTAGTCATGCATTTTTATGCGTAGTGGAGTCAAGATGTTTAATACCCATTGATTTGGATCGAGTGAGTGCTACATGTGAAGATAAGCTCTAGCAGGGGTTTTTATTTTTAATCAATACATTATAAGCATACATTAAAACAATTGCCATTTGTTGTTATGAACCATCGTGCTCATGGTATTTGCCAAATTATTTTGAAGTTCTTTCAATGTGTACATTAATAATAATTAGAAGGATTGTAGACTGATACTTAAAACTTCTGATCGTGATGGAGAAGATGGAGTGACAATGTAATGGGACTGATTAGTTGCACGTGTCTTATATACTTATTGATAAGTTATGGGTAGTTGAATAATGTTTTAGTTGTTAATGTAAATTTATTATAGTTGGGACTATTGCTTGAATCTCTTTATGTTCATTCCCACTGTTGTTTGCCATTATAATGGGCATCATACTGCGATAATCCTTTGGCTAATTGTGCTCTGAATTCTTCTGTTGCCACTGTAGTCCATAAAAATTATTGTGATGAGTATGAGATGTCTTATAAATA
This sequence comes from Ischnura elegans, assembly GCF_921293095.1. NCBI lineage: Eukaryota > Metazoa > Arthropoda > Insecta > Odonata > Coenagrionidae > Ischnura > Ischnura elegans. The sequence goes on along the minus strand of NC_060250.1, from coordinate 92,730,367 downwards.
TTTTATTTTATCCATACTTTATTTTTCATGTGGACTTAAATATTCTTTAATGAGACAGAGGTGGAAGTCTTAATGTTATATTGTATACGTAATGGAGCAGTATTTATCTAATTGGTTATGCATTTTTTCCAAAATTGCAATGCGAATTTAGTTTTTTCATGCAAATTATTTTCCAGTTTTCAATTTAAATTTACTTTTGCATGAAAGGTAATCCTTTTTGGGAAAAGTTATGTTACCTTATCTTTTTAAAAATTTGCACTCAGTACTTGCCTTATTGCAGGTAAATCGAAATTCCAGTTTTATTTGAATTGGTTATCTGTGTATTTCTAAAGCACCAACATCATGTGTGTCCGAAATCACGGTATGAATACAAACTCTAAAGTTATACTCCAAATTTATATATCTCCCATAATTTTGAACTTTTTACCACCTGAGGATGATTAAAGTTTCGAAAGAACATTCCTGCGAGTGAGTTTTATCTTTATTAATCCATTTTGCTTTTTACGTGAAGGCCACTATTTTGCTAAAAATGTGTGGCAGATTAGAAAAAAACAGTAATTGATAGTATTGTCATAACTTGTGAACTGTCTTTCTTGTGAATCTGTAAACTATTTTTCAGATACATACATTCGATTTTTGTTTTCCTTTGTGCATACTGGTGGGATTTAGATGTATCTTATTTGATCCTCAACCATCAGCAGTATAGAGGCATATTGTTAATTAGTGTTTCAGTTTCAAAGACTTTCGAGAATAGAAAATTGTGTCTTTTGTTTCTTTGTCTGGTGTTTAAATTATTTAGCACTTTTTTCTCAAATTAACATCCAATTAAACCTTAAATCACTACAAGAGACTGTACATTAATTGTTCTTCCTAATCCACTAAGTATAACTAGCTTGAAACATTGGTTACAGGCTTATAAACCTTACAATGCATGTTTGTTTGATGATTTCAAAATTCCCTTCATGATGGGAGCTGAGTAAATATTCATGAAGAGTTTCAATAAAAGTGACTGCAGTGTGCATTGCTGATTCACTTATATAATGGATGCAATGATTTTTTGTGCATGTTTCTCCTTCGTGTCAATATTTTGGTGGATGTGTGTTGATTGAGTATCACTGAAGACTTCTGGGAAATCATCCTCTTGATGTGAACCTGTTCTTAGCCTCATCATCGTGCCATTTTGCGAAGGGTACGTTGCATTGAAAGAATATAGCATTTAATATTACAATGAAGGAAATGTTCACCAAATCCATGAATTTGTATGGCACCTACGAATTTTTTTTTGTTACAATTCTAAGGTCCGTAATCTTCTAGTTGCTGGTCTTGCCTTATTGGTTTAGTTTTGTTTTTGCTGAATTATCTGTTTTTTTATATTTTTAATCATGAATTGCTTCTAAAATAGTGCAGAACATAAGGTATTAGAACCATATTTGATTAAAGAGGTTTTCGTTTAAAAAAATAATTTTGCAACCCTTGGGAGCTATCATTTTTTCCCTGGTGCTGTTAGTTAGTATTTTCAGTTGTGGTAACATGTCCATCGCAAATGTTGAAGGTTCTAATGGAATTGTTGTGATATGGAGAAAATTTGGAGAAAGCAATCACTGTATGCTGTGTGATGTAAAGCAAATCTTTGTTGTCTTATGAGTGTTGGAATCCTAAGTAATCACCAGTTGTTTGAAAAAGCTAAATTATTGTCCAATGTGTGTAATAAAAGCTCATGTTTTGTTAAAGACTTGAGTATTCTTAATTATTGATTTGGCGTGGATCTGGTGAAAAGCCAAAATAATTTCCTAATGGTGTGCCATGAGTCTGATAAAAATATTGAGCATCATCTGAGTTTTTTTTATTCCATTTGACACATTCAGCTCTGATGCTGCCTCGAGGCTGCGATTCACAAATTATCCAGGAATGTCTTGCACTCTTGGCTTATTTAAATTCAATGTTTAACCGCCCTGAGAAAGGAAACCTACTGAGGAATACTAATGATAAAAGGAATTGTGGATGAGCACTTTTTGTTCTTGTTATAACGATTTTGTTTTGTTTAAAAATGGCTCATAAAAATGCTGTTTTCTTCAGAAAATATTACATACTCCTAACCAACTCGCCTTTAGAAAAATTTATATGGGTGTTTTAGTGAGCTAGATATTCAAATCTATTTTATGCCTTTCACTTTTTTCCTGTGTGGAAAGTCGGTTGACTTCAATATTTTTATCTTGTGCTTCTGATGCTCTTTTACATCTTTTTTTTTAATAAATTTTTTATTGGTGAATTACCTATTTGACAGAAGCAATTGAAAGACATGATACTTACCTGCTGTGTCTTAATTGGTTGACTATACTTTTTATGGATTGGCATGTCTTAGTTTTGTCGTAATTTATTAGGAAATTATATTTTGATGGGAACATGGTTTTCATAGGACTTAATTAAGTCATTATGTCGAACAAATTATTTGAACTGTTTCAGCTGTAGATAGTAGTCCAAATTACATTGTCTCCAGTTAATTTTCCATTCTAGCCCAGTGTATCATCTTAGCCTGACATACAGTGAAACCTCGATATAACGACACCCCACGGTTCACTAATAATCACTCGCTATAGCGAATTGTCGCTTTACCGGAGGTGGAGCAAATAATAGCCAATATACCTGTTGCGAACAGATATACAGGAACAGGAGTGGTGCGGCGACAGATAAACATCTATCCGATAAACGTAAGCATAAATCCAGGCAAAAGGCGATGTTTTTTTGCATCACTAAATTTCCTTACTCAAATAACGACCAACTATTCGAACAATTTATAAGCGCCGCACTGAATAAAAATCATGCAAAGCATTGTTTCGTCAATCATTATATTTATCGAACGACAGTTTACCACATAAATTTGAGACTGAGCACTCCATTAACTTCATTTCTAACAGATCGCTAGCAATTACAGAGGTTAAGGAGTCTTGATGAAAGTCTTCCGGCGGTGAAACCCTCGCTATGGCGAGAGCCAACACCGAAAGGGTCTCGTAAAAACGAATTTTTTAACACGCTTATTATAGGGTCAATCGACGGTGCATCGGCTATCTCTCGTAATAGTGGGGGTGTCGCTATAGCCCGTACTCGCTTTAACGAGGTTCCACTGTAATTAGTTATTTTAGCCCTACATACGTACATATGTAATAAAAAATTGTTAGGACAACATGCAGTTTTGAATTGTGGGATTACAAATTTTTTAAATAGGTATTTTCAACAGTAATGTTGCATTTTCAGTTGGGTTTGATGCTAGTAAGTGCCTTACATTTGTTTTTGTGATTGTTGTAGTATTTATACTATTAGTTTACTGCAATCCGATTAGACTGAAGTATGTTTTAAACTCAGGCAGAGCAAAGATACAGATTGAAATTATTTAACATAGCTATTCATATTTTAAACATCATGAAGTATGCATTATTTATTTACCTCTCATATCTTGGTGTGCTTCTACTCATCAGCCATTGAGATTGGGGTGCTTTCATTCTTGGTCCCATTTATGTGAGAGTCTTGCCATTTTGGTGCATGCCAAAATTTGCTGTATTAGAGAGTGATTTACAGCAGTAGTAACCTAGATGTATACCTTACTTGAATTTTTATTCATGGGGATGAACTACCAACTCGTAAAAATTGCTAACGTCCTTATCGTTCTACCCAGTTGTATTCAACAGTATGCCATATCAAGATGTAAGTTAGGTATTCTCAAAAGTTAGGCCTCTATCATTTTTCAATTTTATTAAATTCATTGCAAGCAGTGGTGGATCTTGGATAGGTACAAGGGTAGGTAGGTGAGGGACCTAGGGGGTTCTTTCGAGCAGTAGTGGGGTTCGAGCAACTAACTATTTTATCCGGCGTAAATGAGATAAATTTGATACCCGAGGGGGTGCTATATCCCCTCTTATAGCTCCTCTCTGGTTCCGCCAATGATGACAAGTATTGTTTTTTGATACCCCATAGGCAGATTTAGGGGGGGGAGGGGCACAGGGGCTCGTGCCCCCCACCAGGTGCTTAAAAATAGACAAGATTTTTAATGAGTTTATCATTAAGTTCGTTTTATTTTGTTTATTACGGAGCCTCAATCATTTAATTTAATATTAATAACTTTCATATAAACAAAGAATATTTTCTACTGTAATTGTTGTTTTTGTTTTTAATCTCAAATGAGAGAAGACCTATCAGACCCTTGACCCCTCCCCCCCCCAGAAAAAATCCTGGATCTGCCCCTGTGAAACCTTTACTTACTCCAAATTAAGGAATCCTGTGGAATTACTAATTACAGGTATGGAATATGTACCTTTACTTGAACAAAGGTTAGCCTATTATGTTTTTGTGCATTGTCTTGCAAAGGTGGTTAAGCACTTGTGACAGCTTTATAGCGAATGCATTTATGTGTGTATGTTAATTGTGAAAATGTTTGGGTTGATTTATTTGGGACAGATATAAGTTCAGTGATTGTGAATGCCTGTGATTGTTATGGTTTGTCTAAGGAAATGGCACAATATTTTTTAAATGTGAAGTTTGGTTGTATGTTGTGTGTTGTATTTTTATGAATCATTAATCCCACTTTCCTATAAGGAATATGTATGGGGTTATTTTGCTTTCAGGAAATAAAACTTTTCATTCCATTTTCCTCATGTATTTTGTTGGCATTGAAGGCCCTGTTTGGTTTGATTTATCATTTTTTTGTGGATACCTATTTGTTATTGACTGTAGTATAATGTGTACTACTGATTTGCGTGGCAATATACACTTAGAGAGCAATTATTTAAATCCTTTGCATAAATATAAAATTGAATATCATTCACGGTGGATCCTAGAATTGCGTAGAAGCAAGGAATGCGTGTTGCTTTAAACTTAGCATGTGTGCTGTTTCTCAGTGAACAACAGTTATCTAGCAGTTTATTTTTTTCATGGAATATTTTGATTTACAAATAAATTGTTGCTACTTTTTTAAATGGCATTGTTGAATAACTTATACTGTGGCATACTGATTATTTTTTTATGCATTGCTTGAATCTCATTTAGTAAAAAAATATAGGAGGGATTGGGGTAAATTAGTCGTTGCTACAATATTGTATTTGGAACAGTGTTGAAAATAATTTGAAGAATGATCCTTTGCTCAGTTTCTTTAGGCCTGGTTATGCAGTACATTGAGCCATGCAAGTTAATGTCTAAGTACATGAATGGTTTTTGGTGGACTGAAATGAAAAATGTGTGATCGCATGAATGAAATTAGAACGGGTTATATTTTCTGTACAGACATGTGCACAAGTAGTTAGGTTACATGTTGCTTTTTTCATTCTTTCACATTTAGACAATAACTCACATGCGTTTGCATTGATGTACCTTGTAACCAGGTGTGAAGCTTAAAAATTCCTACAAGCTTTGCGTCATCAAAATCATTGAAGGAATCGAACATTGTGAATAACTTCATTTGAAATGCTGTACCGTGAGTAAAACAATGAGAGGGCTTGTATGTATTGTGATCACATTGGGGGCTATTGTAATAATTTTAATTTAAATATGTATCACCAAATTTAATTTCTTATACATACATATTTACTTTTAAGTGAAAGAGGCACGCAACTGTATTTCAATTCATAATATTTTTTCTCCTCCACCCTGGAAATACACCCCACCTGCACATCAACCCCTATTTTCCATAAAAATTTTTCTGGCCACCGCCTTCTGTGTCTGATCACATAAGCTTTTGGAGAATTTTCATCATTATTATTGTTTAATTTTAGATTTCTGTACTCTGTAAGCCTGATAGTATTGCTATGAGCGCAGTAGAGCCTTGATTCTCAACCATTTTATTAATTGCGCTTCGAATTATCTGCCTATCACCAGTGCATTGAAACTTTCCCCTATTCTTCATTACCCACCCTACTTAATTCTTCATTTCTTATCATCGCTCACTTTTGAACTAATGTGTCAATGGAATGTTCTAAAAAAAAATCACTAATAAAATGGTCTTGACAGAATTTTTCTATTTTGATTATCCTGTTGGGCTTTCTATTTTGTTAGGATGAATGATTGAACGCTTTCTGTAAATTATGCTCATCTTGCATACTCCTCTAGGTAAGATTTGTGGCTGATGATTATTGAATTTCTGCTTGCAACTGAGAGTCTTGCTATTGTCAGAAGTCCGTGAAGCCAGTCTGTTAGGACTTGACCCAGCTAAGGACCTAGTATGCTTGTTAATAAATTATAAGAAAGTGGCAATTGTCTGCAAATACTATAATCTCATAACTGTTTACTGTACATTTAGGATTATCTTCAGATAGCATCATCTCAAAAAATTTCATTTTAATACCCTGGAGGTTAAGCAAATAACCAGGGTTTCCGCTCAACTTTGAAAACCTGGAAAAAGCCGTGAATTTAGTCATAAAACCTTAAAAATCTCTCAATCTTGATTTTGAAAATGTAGAACAACGATTGACGGATTAAAAGAAAAATTGATGTTTCGACCATATTTCAAGGTCAGTCACGTGCTGGATTTATCTGCACTCTTATATTAAGCGCAATTATTGCTCCGTGTGTCACGACAACACATTGACCTTAAGCCTGTACTAAAGCCGGAAGACTGGTAACCAAAGTGTTCATTAGCACTTTCAAAAACTCAGACTCTTCTTAACTTTCCTGGCATGCTGGTCCCTCCATTTTCCCACTCACAACCTTTAGCCAGCCGTGAATTTTGCAAACGATATGTGACGTCAGGAGAGATAGCACTTTCATTGCCACGTTTGCATTCAAGACATCTGTTGCGTTTGTTACATTTTTAGTTAACATGCGGCTGATGATTGTTACATGATCAATATTTCTGCCTAAAATGCCTTATCTACAAACCGTGAATTTGAAGACATTTAGACCGTGAAAACCTGGAAAAAACTGTGAATTTTATAATGAAGTTCGAGTGGGAACCCTGAATAACGGAAGAGGCAGAGTGTGGGAGAAGACCCTCTTTTCCCTCAGCGCCCTCACCTACTTGGTTTCCGTAGAGGGTATTCGAACAAAATGTTTTGAGGTGAGGTGACCTGAAGCAGTGGCGCAGCAAGGGGGGAGTTTTGGGGGATAACCCCTCCAGAGCTCAGAGAAATTTTAAAATTTAATCCATTTTACCTAATTGGATAAATATTACTTATAGAATAGGGTAAGGATCAATATAATACCCCTCAGAAAGCCGTAAAACTCACCATTGTGAAGCATTTATCTCAAAACTTTTCTGGGGAAGGTCACCCGCACCTCCCGTACTCCATACCCCCAGTATAAGTTGCTCCTAAAACCCCCCACCCCTAGCCTTAATTCCTAGCTGTGAAGATAACACAAAATGTAGTGAAATCAGTAGTGAGATTAAAGTATCTGTGGAAAATTGGCAGTAAATTTTAATTTATTAAAATGTTAGAATCCTATGGGTCTAAACCTGAAAAGTATATCAGTAGCATTCTTGCTGGAACTGAATATTCAAGATGTATTTTATTTTGATAGGAAACGGGCTAGGGTTCTCAGATCATGGATTTGTAGTTAAATTGTAAGTGGCAATGACTGCCCTTACAGAGGTGGTAACTGAAGTGGCAATGACTGCCTGTTGCTGCTGAAAGAGATTAAGAAAATGAAGACTGCACAATGGGTTTTGAAAGATAACATGATTGGTCAATCATATTATGTCTGATCATTGGTCTGAATATCTGTTAGGTTCTTCTGTGAGCGTCAGTTTATAACTGCAAGAAAAATGGTCCTGCAAATGTTATTTGTCATGCGTTATTGAATTTGTACGCTGCTCTGTTTCAGCCTCACTCCTCAGTGCAGCCATAAGTCACACCATCTTCCTCCTCATTATCTTTTTTATCAGTTTTGTCACCAATCATACGTTGCACTTCCTAATTGCTTTTCCTCTAATCTCCTTCACACTTGATGAACCTTTAGAACCTATTCTACCCTTCTCAGCAAACACAGGTAGGTACATCTTCTACTGTGATAAGCTCTGTATCAGACTCTGGACAAGCTTTTTCTCTACAATCTCTTACAATGATCCTCTCTACACTCTTTCCTTTTCTTACAAGCCTAATCTGCTAATACTGTTCCTGATGATTTCTCAATGATCACTTGATATTCATGAGAATAATTGTATCCATTCAGGGATGGATCCAGGATTTTTTTCTAGGGGGGGGGGAGGGGCAGGGGTCTGACAGGTCCTCTCATATTTGAGATTAAAAACAAAATAGAATAGAATAGAGTAGATATTTATTATGCTCTGGGAAAAAACCCTTGGAGCAAAAACACAATTTACAATAAAATGGCTCATCAAAGCAAAAAGTTCATGAAAAATGTCAAGTAAAGTTGTTTGATGCACACACATAAAAAAGAAATAACACGTAACAAGGATTGAAATTTGACATCATAGGCAGACAGAATATGTAGGCTGTATTTTTCATGGGAGTTTATTTTAGCTCTCCACTGAGTAAATCCATGTATAATTTAATTTTAAAAGCATGGATGGAGCCCTTCTGTCTAAGATCCTCAGGGAGAGAATTCCAGAATTTTGATCCCGTTACCAGAAATGATTTCTGGTGGATATTAGTGCGTGGAGTAGGATAACATAAATAGTCCTTTTTGCGAGATGACATATGGGTGGTTACTGATCTGTTCATAAAGATTTCCCGGAGATAATTAGGGATTCTCTCCCTGAAAATCTTAAAAAGAAGAGCACCGAGTAGATATATTTCCTTCGATTACAAAGATTTAGCCAACCAAGGCTGATTCTGTACTGTGATACATGAACATCCTTTCTTAAATTGAACACACATCTTACACATGAATGAAGTAGCCTTTGTAAATTTTTATCCAGGTCTTTAGGCATGTCATTATAAACAAGACTACAATAGTCAAAGGAAGGGAATACCAGGGTAGAAATTAACATTTTTCGGGTGGATATAGGAAGTAAGTGCTTATGCAGTTTTAGTTGATACAGTGTGATATTGACTTTATTACAGATGTCATTGACATGTTGGTTCCAAGACAAATTTTTTGTGAGGGTTAGTCCAAGAGTGCGAACAGAGTAGCTGAACGGTATTTGATGATCCCCAACTACAACTGGAGGAAGGTGATTATAATCTATTTTGTTTAGGATCCTTGAGCTACCGATTATTATTGCTTTCGTCTTCAAACAGTTCAGTATGAGGTGGTTTTTACCCACCCCAATTTTTTATTACAATTTTTAATCGCAATTGAAATGTCATTGACAAATATAGAAAATAGCAGAGGGCCCAGGACAGATCCCTGAGGAACTCCGCAAGATACTGGAGCCCATGCGGATAAGTTATTTTCAGGTCCTAAGACTGCTTGAAATCTATTGCCTAGGTAGGAGCAAAACCAGTTTAAAGCTGAACAAGAGAGACCAAGCTTCACCATCTTATAGATTAGTAGATTATGATCAACTCGATCGAATGCTTTACTGAAATCAAAAATAACTAGTATTGTAACCATACGACAATTACTGTAGAAAATTTTTTTATTTTAATACGAAAGTTATTAATGTTAAATTAAATGATTGAACCTCCGTAATACACAAAATAAAACAAATGTAATGATAACGGTATTAAAAATCTTGCCTATTTTTGAAGCATCTGGGAGGGGGGGCTCCCGTACTCCCATGCCCCTCCCCCTAAATCCGCCTATGTATCCATTTCCTTTTCACTTCTTCATATTCTATACATGATGACTTTATTAACATCCTGTCAGGGTTAGTAAAGCATTGTAAAGGATAAAGGATGCACTTGGCTGCTGACTGAAAGGCCTTGGGTAAAAAATCCAGGATGAAGCTTTTGGGTACCCCAAAGAAAAATCCAAAATATAAAAAAAACGGTGTTAGCTGACCAAGGGATAGGAATAGGCTCTGAATGTGTGAATATCCCATGCCTGTGGCCAGTGGCGAATCCAGGATTGGGACAAGGGGGGCTAAGTGGGGTTAAAAATTCCAGTAGTAGTGGGGGTCGGAAAAAATTACCATTCTATCTAGCGTAAATTGGATACCCAAGCGGGAGGGCTATAGCCCCCAAATTCCCCCCCCTCATAGATCCGCCACCGCCTGTTGCCGGACAACATGTACATTGGACAACCATGTATCGCCAATGCTCAACATTCAAAATCGTATTCACGATTAAAATATCGTGATATTTCGGCCAGGCCTAGGCGCCCACGTCACATCATGACAAAACTTCGGCTAAAGGGGGTTTGAATCCTTCTGTTCCTTCCCCTCACCCTGTCTACGGACTTGATTCGGCGACGCTAGTGCGAAAAACTTACATGTTACATAGGAACCAGCGAGACAACGTCTAAGCCTGCTCCATTTTCATCACCCCCATCCTCCTCAACCCAAGAAAGAGAGGTAAGTGTGCCCAGCGTGATAGAATGCCTCAACCAACCGCTTTACTGTCTAATGAAGCGGTGGCCAGTCCCGTAGATGTCGCTCTCGTATTTATATGCCGGTTGACTCGAGGTTGCTTTCTGTTGAGCGAGCCTCTTTAGTCACGAGAATCGTAACGCTCGCCTCGCCGAGCTGCAGTCTGCAGGAATGCGAGCGCAGGATAGTATTTCTGGTAGCTGAGAAGAGTTGCTTGGATTCCCTAGCTGTACGCCTCTAATGTCGAAGTAGAGGTTTTTTAGTGGACTTATTTCATGCTGGCTGTCGGTAACTCGGAGTGGTACAGCAATTGTGTGATAGTTCACTCGCAATATTTGTGTCCGGCTTCTGCTATAATTTGGTGGGTTCTTAATTTTTTGGAACTATGATCGTTGCTGCAGTGACTTTAATTGGAGTGCGCTATTGTTTCCACGTGCATCTCACTCTCTGTGTTTCAAATAATGATCTTTCTGAAAGTATTGTACTTACGGTCGACAAATTAGGTTACGCTTCGAAGTCTTCACAGTCATGTTAATTCGTCTACCGTTTTGTACGGCAAGAAAAAAAGCCCGCTGGATGAGCTACGCTTATCCATAGGAATACTCGAAATACCTGTCGAGGCCTGGATTCATTCTGCCTCGGTGAAACGGCGAGGATTTATATCGTGTTGGCTGACCTTCGCGAAGCGATCCAACGCTGGGAGACCCTTGGCCGTCTTGAAGATCGAATCTAGATCATCTTTTTTACCTCATCAGATCGCTCGTAAGGAAGGTAAGTGGCTAATTTAAATCTAAGGGAGTTACTAATGCCATAGTGAATAATATGTTCGTGAGTCTAAGTTTGATGATAGTGTTTGTAGGTAGTTCATAGGCCGTCGCTTGATAGGGTGTTTTACCGGGCCACAGGGGGAGACCGCTTTACAATGATTACCAACCATTATCTTAGCACCCAGCCCCCGGGGACTTTCCGGGGACTCGCAGGATTTCTATACGATCGTTGAAATCACCTGCACTTTCGTTAGCGAGCATTGAAATCACCTCTAGGAAACTTATGCTTTGAACTATGATCATTATATTTCCAATTTTTTTCGGATCAGAAACCAGTAAAAATGATTCGCAATGGCAAGTTATCGATAGTTTTCGGTTCACCCCATATTTCCGACCAAATTGAAGTGAAAATTAGGGTAGTTACCCTGCTATTGGTTAAGAAAGAGATCTTAAACGGCTCGATTTCATTTGTTTTACTATTCTTATCCGAGTTAATGGATTTTTGCATCTGCTCGTTCCTTTAGAATAGGTCAATACGAAAAATGATATAATGTGGAACACCTCTGACTTCGTATGTTTTACTTGATGTCCTCTCCTAATTGCATAGTCAATAGTTGGCGGTATCGGTGGCGGCGGGGTTAAGTCTTCGTCATTCAAACCGAAACTCGCGGATCGCCTGGGTAGAAAATAATATTACACAGGTAATACAGAGTAGAAACTTATATTATTGAGATATCTGTTCAGGGGAGGGGTGTTTTAAAATAGGTTGTCCAGATATAATATAATGGTCATTAGAGGCATTAATATTCATTCAAGAGGAGGTATCGCGCAAATGATGTTTGGCATAGGCGGATCTGGGGGGGGAGGGTTAGAGGCACGTGTCCCCCCAGATCTTTAAATATAAGCAAAATTTTTAAAACGGGCCCATTATCATTGCATTCGTTTTGTATTATGAGGTATCCTAGTGCCCCCCCAAGAACAAAATCCTGGATACGGCCTTGCTCGTGGCCCCCAGAAAGAAATCCTGGATCCGCCCCTGATGTTTGGGATATGAATGCCAATGTTATTTTCCGTAATGATACAGGAACTGTAGAAAAGTTGTCTCGACTTTTTTTCCTACAGGCCCGAGTTCGAGAAATGTATAAAAGTTGAGCATCGGCTCGGCAGAACTCCCATCGATTACGCCCATCTTATTAACTTCTGGCGTAGCCGAGTGTTTTTAGGAGCGCGGCCTCTAACCTTAACCTCGGGCGTTCTGTATTCGAGTCTTGATGAATTTTTACATCCTTATAATTTAAAGAATTAAAATTACAACACAACCCTATTTCAGTCAGTTAAATTTGTATTTTTTCTCCTTTCATCTTATTTTATGATCTTTCAATGCACCTCTCTCCGACTGCGAGTTTTCGACGTGAATCAGGGGATTTTATTTGCCCATTATGGGCTAAGATTCCTCCCTACGCATTGCGTTTGGATTTCGAGGTTCCACGAATACTTCTATGTATACCAAGGACTTCAATTGCTCGCTGGACTACCTCAAAATAGTAAAGAATAAACAACGTTTATTACAGCGCGAAGGTTGTCCTCGTCAATAGGGTGGTTTCCTATTATTTTTTATTGCATAAATAGAAAGATTATTACTCCTAGGGTACGCATTTCACTCTTTTAGATTTTTAAATGACGATATCTATTTTTCGCGATCGAATCAAAGTGAAAAATTTCTAGCCCGCAAAAACGCGATGGCTAAGTATGAATGCTGGGAAAAGCCTATGTGACGTCATTCTGGTTACGGCTGCTGCTGCTGTGTGAGGCCACTTTGGTGCGAGGCTATGAGCGCTGCCATGATGCAGGGTGCTAGCAGGTAGCGCTTGGCTTAAATAAGGATTATTAATACCCTATAAAACGAAGGAAACTTTCCAACCTTAGGCAATTTTAATAGGTGATTATTGAGAGATGTTTCCCTGAGCTCTATGCCTCATGCATGCATTGGTAATTTCAGACGATGTAAAACTCCTATCTACTCGAGTATAGAAACTAGGTCCCTGTGACGTCACGTGGAGCAGCATCGCATGGGCGCCAATCTGGCCTTTTTCAAATGCGGTTAAAATTGACCATTGCCATTCGTCTGAACTGGGATTTCTAAAGCCAAATAATTTCTATATTATGAATACACTAACGGTGGGTAGCGAATCGCAATCAATGCCTTTCGTTTTCTTTGATGAAGGAAACTACCTTATTCCTGGAACCGCGCAAGAATTTTCACAATTTTCAATTTATTTTCTTTAATTAGTGAGAATGATATCGGCAGAAAACGGAAGGGCACGTGAAACATGCTATTTACAATTATTTTCTCCTGGATTCATTGGTATTATCGAGGAATATTTTCTATCGAATTGAATCCTCTCTTGTGGTCTAAGGGAAGATTATAGATTCCTGCACATAAACATATGATGTAAATAAAGATAAAATACTTTTCTTCCTCCCTCATATTCTACGTCGATACAAAGACATTAAATGTTCAGTGTGGTTTTAGAGAGCGTGGGGGTGTGGAAGGGTGGTGTTTATTCATTGGGTGATTTCGTTTCGGAAGGAATCATCTAAATCTACATACTACCCTGCAAGCCGCCTAAAAAAGCGTGTAAAAGGGAGCGTTAGCACACAAGCCGTTTACATATAGAAATCACATGCTCAAGCAAAATTACGACTAGTATTTATTCAAATCCTTTATGGTTCGGGGTAAAAACGTATTCCCATATCTATTCCTTCGGCAAAATATCTCTCTAATTTGATCGCTTCTGTGGGACGTGGAAATATAGTGGGGCTATAATATTATGTTCTCCGTATTGATCTTAAAGATATCTATTATCAATTGCTCAAGCAATCTAAGCCTAGCGCGCAGCCTCCGAGTCTCCAGCAGCCCCCAGCCTAATTTGCTAAACATCTGGGTAACGCTGTCTGAACGCCCGTAGCAGTTTTTGACGAACCGCGCAGTCTTTCTTTGTGTTTTATTCAGTTCGCGGATGAAGTCTTTCTGCACCGGATCCCATATGCTCGCTGCATATTCAAGGTGCGGTCGGACGAGTGCGAACTAGCTCCTTTCTTTTACTTTCTCATCCGAAAATCTTTCCACAATACGTTTGACTAATCCTTCCTTCCTCAGGGCTCCACCACAAATACTCATTGTAAATGATCCCCACGATAGATTACAAGTTACCGTAACTCCCAGGCACAAAACACAGGGTTTGACCTTGGGGTGGGGTATTTCAAAGAATTTTGGTGAAATGTTATTGATTTTGGAGGGGGATAGTACTAATGTTGAGGAACGGAATGTATTTTTTTTAAATATTTGAATACAAGGGCGTACCCAGGATCAAAACTAGGGGAGGGGGGGCAAGCCATAGTTTTTCAAGTCGTAGGTAAGATTTAAGCATGGAAAAGGTGAATGAAATCAACATTTTAAGGACGCTGTAAAAGCTCTTTATTAGTTTATAAAATTATTTGCTTTAAAAAAATATTATTTTCCTTAAAAACATTTTCGAGTTTGGCTTCTAGAGGGGGGGAGTGGCAGGTGCCTCCTCCTGCCCCTCACTGGGTACGCCCATGGTATCCTACACAGCCGGGCAGAGAACAAAATTTCTACGCTGCACGCTGTTCTCGAATATCAGCCATTTCAAAAATCGAAGAGGTCAAAAAAACTCTAGGGGTGTAAACTGTCACTGGGGCTCACTCTAACCGTCTAAAGCTACGGCATACTGACTCATACATGATGAAATAACACCGATTAATGGGGGAAGCTCAAATATGAGAGCGTCGCGCGCAGCGATTTCCGTCCAGTTATTTTTGGATCCCCTCTCGTGACCTGAGTGACGAGTACTTTTTGACATAACCTATACCCAGAAAACAATCTAATGTCCCAAAACTCGTATTGGAAATTCACACCACTCCTCGCTGCGGAATAATTCTTTTTCTTATGCTGGTTGACTTGAAATGCGACGAGTACACCATTATTCTCCGATTACACCAAAAACCTGAGCCTAATAACCGAATCGCTGGTATAGGTATTTAGGAAAGATATGAATGAAGTTCTCGAAATATTTCAAGTTGTTATACTACACATATTGCGATGTGTTCACAACGATTTATATCCATATCCCATTGTTATCAATATTAAGTAAAATTTTGAATGTAATTTTTGAAATTCATACTTCCATTTCACTCTGTGTGTCACTTTTTGACCTTCATCTTTAGGCTCTTACAGGTGTGCCGACATACAAAAAATATTGGGGGGGGGGGGGGGCAAACCGGGGATCTTGCCCCGTAAAATTTTATAAGTAGTGACTTTTAAGTTTTTTAAGCGTATTATAAGCGTCATATGATCAACATTAGAACCCTGATAATTCGAATCTCGATATCTGGACACTCCAGGGAATATCTACAAGCCTGACACATTTTTTCCTCACACCCATAACGAATTTTTGAGGGGGCTCGGGCCCCCTCAGGCCCCATGGAGTAAGCGCCACTGGGCTCTAACGTTGTGCAAAGTTTATGAAATGTGGCACACATTTCAGAAGTTTTTAGATTTTTTTTAGTTATCAGGAAATTTTACTCCAAAATTTTGGCAAAACTGCAAAGCCTGTTTTTGTCTTACAGGGTTAAAAATTTCAAGTTGAAAAAAGTCTTTATTGGCGAAAATAGCATTTCCTGAGGGCGTAGTCCAGTACAAGCTCCCAGTGCTCCAGAGCATTGGGAGCGAGTGTTTGCGTGGTCCAGTAGAAGCTAAAAAGCTCCCGTGGCGCTCTCGTACGTCACGCATGACATCACTATATTCGCTTCTCTCTCGCTAAAAAAAACCCTCCTGAGAAAGGTGGGTGAGCTGGAGCGAGTCAGTATTCAGCGCGTCTTTCAAGTGGTAGGTTAGCACACGCAATGGTTCTAATATCTCTATTCGATGTCATACATCAAAAGGAGTACAACTTGGAGGTGACGGAAGATATAGCAACTAAAGCCATCAATGGTAAGTGTTTTTAAAAATTGTATGGTTATCACTTTTATAGGATTATTCGGGAGAAATTACGTCGAGGCAATCACTCAAACATGATTTTACGTTTCAGATCCGATGTTCGCCACGAGACTCCTGGATGATGGAAATCGCGCTGCGAGTCCGAGGTACCTATTTTATTGCATTTGTTGTTGTAATGATTTATTATTAGTTATTTAAGCTTGAGATTGCGAGATGTGGAGATAGAATATGACTTCTAATTTAAGAGCAGGTGGTGAGTAAACTTTGCCGTCGAAGCATGCCGTTTCTTATTTAGTATTTTTGCAAGTTATTTAGATTAATTTATTAATTAGTCTTATTATTAGTTATTTAAGCTTGAGATTGTGTGAAATGGAGATTGAATACGACATCTAATGTAAGGACGCGTGGTGAGTGAACTTTCCGGTCGATGCATTCCGTTTCTCATTTTGTATTTTTACAAGTTATTTAATTTATATGTCATGTGGATTTATTTGTTATTTAGCCTTATTATTAGTTATTTAAGCTTGAGATCGTGTGAAATGGAGATAAAATACGACTTCTAATTTAAAGGCACGCGTTCAGTGAACATTCCGGTCGAAGGATTCTGTTTGTTATTCAGTATTTTTTTTACTAGTTATTTCCATTTTTCATTTGGATGTATTAATTATTTAAGCTTGAGATTGTGTTAATCGGAGGTAAATTACGACTTCTAATTTAAGGGCATACTCTGAGCGGACTTCTAAGCATTCCGTTTGTGGCATTGTGTTTATAAATTGTCTCGTATATCAATCTATTGTATCTTAACAGATAATCATCCACGATTATTTCGTGAACAAGTTCTACCCACGTGCTACTGCATATGCTATCCATTAATACACCAGTATAGGTTTTAATTACCACTATAGTGTTGTACTATGGCAATATATTCATATTCCTAATTGCTCGAGGAGAAGAGGTTTTATTAAATATCAATGCGGCAATTAATTTATATATTTTTGTAATTGTGGTTTGGTCTACCATAATAATTTGGGGCTTGCATAAAATTTGAGCCTCAGAATACAATGCATGCAATGCATGCCTCAGCGACTGAAATTCATTTCATTCACTGTGGTTACTATGTATATAGTTATCTCAACGCCCATTGAAATTTTTTCCAATCTTCGCTTCACACGATTCAGTTCCTGATAGCGTTAAGGAAATAGAAGTAATTACGTATTCAATGATTTTTTTAGTGTTTTAATGTCATTTAACTAATCCTGGCATTTCTCATTTTTGAGCATTCCGGGGGGCCCGTGGCACAGGATGTTCCTGACAGAGAAGGCTGCGGTGAAGCTGCCCCTGAACCCCTGGACGATGGTACGTACATACATTTACATTGGGGATATACCTTGTGCCCTGAAGCAGGTTCAGTCAGGGGCGTAACTAGGAATATGCTCTGGAGGGGATGGGATGGCCTCGGATGGCGACCCCTTCTCAGGGGGGCACAAAAGATATTTTTCCTAACTCCCTATGTTGGCTCATGGGGATTTGAGTGGATGAAGTCCGTAATAATTTAATTTCTTTACAGATGGCTTCCGCTGGGGCCATGATGCAATCCTCCTCTTGGTGGAAACCTTCAGAGAAGAGGAAAGCTCATTTCAGAGCAAGAAGGTTTCCGCCAAGCAAGTGTGGGATAAGATTGCATCAGTGATGCAGGCACGGGCCATCAACGTGTCAGGGGCTCAGTGTAAGAGCAAGGTGAACGGGATGAAGAAAACGTATAAAAGCATCAAAGATGCAAACGGCCGCAGTGGAAGTGGGAGGCGGACGTGGGCCTATTTTGATGTAAGTCTTGGAGAATTTCTTTGTCTATTCATGGCCACTTTGCATTCGCATGATTATCTATTTCTCATCGTCATCATCACTGGTCAACAATCCTAGGATTGGTTTGATGCAGTTCTCCACTCAATTCTCCTATCAGCTAATCTTTTCACACCTACGTATTTCTTCTCTTTCACATCCTTCTTCACTTGTTCCATATATTTTGTTCGAGGTCCTCCTTTTCCGTTCTTGCCTTCCACTTGTCCTTCGACGATTGTCTTCATCAGGCCATCATGTCTCAAGATGTGGCCTATAAGGTTGTTCCGTCTTTTTGTTGAAGTTTTCATGAGGCTTCTCTTCTCTCCCACCCTTCTTAGGACTTCCTCGTTACTAACTCGGTCGATCCATTTGATGTATTCAACGGTGTTTGGCGAGATGTTGTGGAACATATTGCAGTTATAAATGAAAGTGAAAAAACTTTGTGAATGTCCACAGTATTTATTCAAGTACGACGCGTTTCAGCGATTCATCGCTATCATCAGGTACAAATGCATGGTTTACGTCAAGAAGTCTTATATATATGTACATGCGGAAAGGAGGGGGTATGGTTGGTGGAAGTGGAGAGGGGTTGGGGGGGGGGGAAGGATGGGGGAATGGAGTGGGGAGGCGGTTGGGATACGTAAGGAATTGGGGTTCGGTTGAAGGTTTTAGCGGGGGCAGGGCTAACAGCGGGGAATGACTAAGGAACTCAATGTCGTTCATGAGATTTACTTTGCGTTTCCTCCTTCTGGTGATCTCCCACTGCTCAAGTGCGTCGAGCCGACGTCTTTTATTCTCGAAGACCAATATTTTTGGGGTGAAATTGCACGAATGGCCCTCGTTGATGAGATGAGCGGCTACCTGGGATTTAGTGTCTTTCTTTTCATAACATCTTCTATGATCTGCTGCCCGTACTTTGAAATTGCGGCCTGTTTGACCTATATATTTTGCGTCACACGAGTCACAGCTGATTTCATAAATGCCGGATCTTGAAAGAGGGTCCAATTTATCTAACGATTTGTCGAATAATGTTTTAAGTGTCACTAGGGAATAAAAACAGAATTTGAATCGGTCACTCGGGAAGCACTTAGAGACTTTGTAAGACTCTTTGCCTACATATGGTATTTTCACCCACTTCTTGATATTCACGGTCGGCTTAAGGTCTGTGATTTCTCTGATGGCCTTCTTCATACGTGAATTCCGTAATATCCTCTCAACCAAATACCCATCGTAACCGTTAATCGAGGCAATGTGGTGGATGAGGTTCAGTTCTTTAACAAAGTACTCCCGTGAAAGAGGAATGTTCACAGGTCTATTAATCATCGAGTGGAATGCTGCCATTTTGTGACTGAAGGCATGGCACGAATCAGACGGAATGACCGTATCTGAAGATGTCGGTTTTCTGAAGATATCAAATATGTGTTTTTCTCTGCATAAAGATAGTTGTAAATCTAAAAAACTTAATCTTCCGTCCGTAGCTTTCTCCATTGTAAATTTAATATTTTTATGACTTGAGTTTAAAAGCTTTAAAATTATTGGTATCTCACCTGTGGAATACATTTCACTAATGATTTTGTATAGCTGGTTCAACGTCTTCTCTCCTGAATTTTTAATTAGTATCTATTTCTATATCTATTATCATATGATTATCTAAATCTTCCTTCATTTCAGTTAATGGATGGCCTATTTGCAGGGAAGCCTTGGGTGGCTCCGGTAATGACGCTGGAGTCTGAATCCATGCCGAAGCCATCCGGGCTTCCGTCCCCCACCCAGAACTCCCGTAAGTCACGGAAACTTTCATGATAATATTTGTATTTGGAAGGCTTGTGAATCTGTGACTAAAGCATTCTAAATTAACTAGTTATGTAATATTTTTAATGTTAGATCCCTAGTGTTATCGTTCACAAATGTTGTCATTCTTTGTTTATCATGCTGATAGTCCTTCCCTTTAGTGATAATTATATTTGCAACTTTCTGTTTGAGAAGATTCATTGACATTAAAGTATAAAGCTTATGACGAATATTTCTCGGGTTTGCATCCAGGTTAAAGCTTTTATACAAGCCGACGTTTCGGAAGACGACTTGTCTCCCATCCTCAAGGCTGTGTTACTTTATGGAAGTCCAATTTCACACTTCCAATGTGAAATCAATTTCACTTTCAATGTGAAATTGGACTTCCATAAAGTAACACAGCCTTGAGGATGGGAGACAGTCGTCTTCCGGAACGTCGGCTTGTATAAAAGCTTTAACCTGGATGCAAACCCGAGAAATATTCGTCAGAAGTATTCACCAGGAAAAATTAAAATCGTTTATAAAGCCAATGTTATGATATTACGGCTTCCAGGCAAGAGGTCAAGGTGTGATGCAGTGGCCTCCCTGATGGAGGCCCTGAAGGAGAACAGGGAGGAGAGGCGGATCCAGCACGAGGAGAGGAGGAAGCAACACGAGGAGGTGATGGCTCGCCAAGACCAATACCTGGCACTCCTCAAGAGATTGGCGGAAAAGTAAATGTTTTATGCATTGTCTGTGGTTCAGTGTCTTGTCTGTGTTGTTATAAGTGATTTTCTGTGGTTCTGTCAGAGTAATAAATTATTCATTTAAGATCAATGTATTCTTTAATCTTTCCAACCTTTCTCCATGAACATTAAATCCTATGTGCAATGATGTGTGATACATCTCTAAGCTTCAATGTGATGTTTAGTTTCATTTTAGACACTTGGTTAAGGGCAGGTATGTATTGCAATTATGCTTAAGGCTTGCTGGTAACAAGATGGGTTCAAGTCCAGTGCTGCTGCAGTGCAAATTCATGTGTGCAGTTGACGAATCATTGCAAAGGAAATCTTTAGGCTAATTCTGGTTTAATTGAAATTTCTCTAGCAAAATATTTTAGTTATGTTATTGTCAAGGGTTATCTTCTCTTATATGCATCATGATCTGCTATCATTTAAAGTCAATTTCTATGGTCGAGGATTTGAAAACCAGTGCGTGTAATTATATATTCGGGACAGGCCTCAGTTTGTTGTAAGTAGCAGTGGCGCAGCGAGGGGGATGGGGTTTGTGGGATAACCCCCCCCCCCCCCCCAGAGCTCTCAGAGAAATTTTTAATTTTCATCCATTTTACTTAATGGATTAGTATTACTTAAAGAATAGAGTGAGGATTAATCAACTATCTCTCATAAAGCGATAAGAATAGTCATTTTGAACCATTAATCTTAAAATTTTCTGGAGGAGGGCCCCCGCAACTCCCACTTACCCTGGTGGCTATGCAATACCCCCACACCCCAAAGTATTAGTTGCGCCTAAAACCCCCCCTAGCCTTAATTCTGAGCTGCGCCCCTGTGTTGTAGTGTCCAATGCAGGAGTGAATAAGGTGTCTGACCACAGCGAGACATCTATGGCCCTGTTCTGTCAGTATTGGCCTCCCTAACAGAGTTGGTAAAGAGCAAGGTGCTGTACCAATCCTTAGTGCAGTTGATAGTAATATTCTTGTCAACATAACCTTGATTATGCCACTACCAACAGAAAACTTATCTGAGTGATTTGTGCAGAACAGATTAAATTTTCGACAACACCAGGTCTCAGTTCCTTCAGTTTGGGTTTAAGAGGTAAGCTTATGGTAATATTTTCATTGATATGAGGGGCTGAGTTTTATTTATTTTTTGGTCTGAGTTGGTTTATAACGCAAAGCTAATTGGCTTCTGAAAGCGGTCAGCTCAGGAACTACTTGAAGACGTCCGTCTTCCAAACTTTAGTGCTTTTGTCCTGGCAATACTCTCAACAATCGGGAATTAAATAAAATTATACCCTTATAGTATTTCCCTTACACCGGGGAAATTACTCACATCCGTCCCATTATGACAACGCGTAAAAGACCACGAACGACGAATTCTTCCCCATGTTCTCCCCAGTATGCTTCTCCTACGTCTAACCGTCAATAGAGTTAACACTCATCGGGACGTCTGTAAACACAACTAATATATTGGGAATTGAAACATCCTTTAGGCTTGAAAATAACGTTCGTTCAACTGGCCGCTTTCAGACGCCAATGACATTTGGGTTAATTTTGTAGGTTGATGTTTACGCTTTATTTTCCTGCTTTTCGCGGCTATGGGGCTGAGATACCAAATACATGAATTATACTAATTTATCAGTACTAGCCACTGCAATTTAACGAGGAATGTCGAGCTAAATGATATAGTATTGTCTCTCCTTTGAAGGGGAAGCGTAGGCCCCAAGGAAACCTCCCTCTCCCTACCCCCGACTGCTGGTCTCATAGTTACCCTACTTCCCCTCCTCTGAGGGATTTAATATAATAATAACGGGAGGACGCCGTTTATTTATGAAGGACTATATTCGATCCGTGCCGAGAAGTGTGATCTCTTAGTGAAATAGATTGCTGCCGCTGCCTAACTCGACCCAGCTCTCTTCCTCTCCGTCTTCTAGTTTCTTACTTTACTTACTCCAATCCCTTGAACAGTGACGTTGCGAGGGGTTGGTCTGGGGGGGACCGGACCCCCACAGAAATCAAAATTCTGAAAAATCATGAATTTACAAAGATTTCTTTGACAAATGAAGATTTTTCAACCATTAAAAGTGTTAAAATTTGTTAAAACCCCTCTATTTAGTACCCTGTTTATTTTTAAATTTCCCCCCTTGGTTTTGGGTTCCCCCGAACGAACTTCCTGGCTCTCCCTCTGACCTTGGAGTTCTGCTCTTCTCTTTTTTGACTATTATAATGATAATATACGGGCGAGGTTATCTCCCGGCCCTGATCCTACTTCACTCTTGCGCAGCGATTATCGGATCTGTTATTGCCTATTGAGTGACGGAATCCATCAAGCAAGATTGAGTCGCGGAATTTTTTCATAAAGGGAACTGCAACAACCTGTTGCAGAAAAGTTTCTCGGGTTTTCCACCGGTTGATGTCGTCCATGTCTCCCGACGTTTCGATCCGCGACTTGCTGATCATCCTCAGGGGGTCTTCCTAATGATTGATTCGGAAGATCCCCTGAGGATGATCAGCAAGTCGCGGATCGAAACGTCGGGAGACATGGACGACATCAACCGGTGGAAAACCCGATAAACTTTTCTGCAACTGATACGCCGGGAAAACCTAAGATCAGATATGCAACGACCTGTGTTTGCGGGATGGACTATAAATCAGGCGGAGGCACAACTACTTTAAGAAAGCCAATTGAAGAAAAAAAATCATTCCTTGTTTTCATATTTAAAGAATCGGAAGGATAATAGCTAAAAGTGATGGTGGAGCAAAAGCTGGAAGTGGAGCACATGGTGATCCAAAGACCTCCAGAGGAGATGGAGGTGATTTACTCAACGAGACAGAGTCCTCTATATTGCCATATAATAACTACGAAGAGTAGTGTTGAGAGAGAAATCTAGAGGACTCTGCGCGGATTGATTGTGACAAGATTCCAATTATCATTTTGGTCGATAATTTAGTATCTGATGCAACTCCTATTTGAAGTATTGAGTAATTGAAAAAAAAATAATCATAATACTGACCTGACATAAGATAATGACCTGAAAAGGTTGAAACCGGTCGAGTCTTTTATTAAATACTAGCTGACCCGACAGACTTCGTCCTGTCAAAAAAATTTGTAATGTGGCAGTGTTTTGTTCCTACCTTTTTTATATTCTTTGCAAAAAATTATCCTGAACAGAACCGTCACCCTGGTAATAATTCGGTGTGAATTAAAAATAATTAAATAAAACACTATAAGCATTTAAAAGTAAGTAATTTTAATCATGTAAATCATAATTATTAACAAAAAAAATCAGTTCTATTTTCATTGTAGTTTCGCTAAAATAATTATGATTAACTGCTTTAATACATACCTTGAAAGTTGGCGTAAAATTTTCCCGAACCACATTTGTTGCCCCAAATGAAGTCATTAGAAAGCAATTGTTATATTGTTGGATATTTTTCAAAAAGTGTATGGAATCTGTTCCTATTCCTGAAACCAATGAGTACAATGGCTCTGGTGGTGGATTCAATGGTATTCATTTCACTTTACCATTTGCGCAACACAATCCATTGGCTTCGTTTTTGTATTTTAATGCTTTACGATGTGAGCAAACCGAGTTCATAGAACCAATAACAACACATTGGTAGTTACTGTAGTCAATTGACACATCGTAACTGAAAGCAGCTCGATTCAAATTTGCGCAATTATTACTTGAAATTCGTGCTCGCGCTTCACGTGTTTGTGATATCCTTATTCTTTCATGTTCATTTCGGTCGTCACGTTCTTGTGCAGTACGATTAGATCGGTAATTAGCTTGGTTTGTAGCATTTCGTGTTCTTCTACTTAAATTGCCTCGTCTTATAGGAGGCATTATTAAAATATTGTGTCACATTCAATAACTTTTTTTTCATAGGTAGATAACAAAACACTGCAAACAAAACAAAAGCACACTCAGTAGAGTATAACAGAAAATCCAAGAAAAACAACACCGGCAAATCGACATTGACAGTTGTTTTTTTAATTTGTTTTTTTTTAAATCTGATATGACTTGAAGTCAAATCCTTTAAAGCCATACCAATGTTTTTTTTTTTTTTTTGTCGCCTGCCGAAAGTAAAACAAAAGAAATAATATCGCGAATCCAACCAAGTTGTTATTATTATATTTTGTGACTATTCAATTTGGTCGGGTCCGCGATCACTTTTTTTTAGTTTCGGAACGCGACATTAAATCCTCCAACGACGTATTCTGTGCTCCAACGCACACACGCACACTGTTTTGATAGATATGATTGAATTTGAACTTTGTATAGCGGTAAGAAAGTGCAAATTTACTTTTTGACGTTAGGAACACACCTACATTTCTTAGATAACAGTGAGTGCTTGTAGTTTAATATGAACTTTATATAATAGCAATAAAGCTCAAATTGATTCTACGTTTTAGTTAGAAAACGTTTGTATGTGAAAAAGAAAAGGGCTGTTTTTAGGGTTTTCCCGGCAATTATTCGATTTTTTCTCGCCGTAAGAACCATCCTTGGACTTCAACGAACATTTAAAAAAACGAATTGGCGAAATTGGTCCAGGCGTTGTTGAGTTATGCGCTTACCAACACATTTTGCGATTCATTTTTATATATAAGAAGATTGTGTGGAATACATCGGAGTTTACTCGCAGCTTGGCTTTCGGGTGATCCTCCGCGTCCATTCATTTTCGCTATGACAGTTTCGTAGGCATTGCAGCAGGCGTCTTCAGGCTTGAAGTGTCGGATGGAAGTTTTTTCTCTTCTTATATAATCCTTGGTTTTGGGCAGGTGCCTGTTAACTGGTCGGTTTGTGGACGAGTTTCATCCAGGCGTTGGAGAATGATTAGCTTTCCTCCCTTTTGAAATTAGGTGTTTTTTGTCTACATAGATAGCCTCTCGCATGAGGAGTGGATAGTAATACTTCTCTTTAGCAATGAGCAAAGCATTTTCGAAGCTTTTGCGTTGGTCCTTCCCATACAGCCTCGTCGATGGCGGATAGGTGATAATGTGTATTCTGGGTGCCCTTGGATGTTCCTTCATTTTGCATTTCAAAGCTCGTGATGTTTGGCCAATGTTTTGAGTCTGGGCAATGATAAGGAAAGTATGTATTTTTCCGCCAATTCATTTCCGCGGTACAACTAGTTTCGACGAGGCGGCATCTTCATTAGGTACATTCATCATCATTAGGTGCCTGATGAAGACGCCGTTGCGTCGATACTAGTTGTACCGCGAGAGATAATTGGTGGATAAATACAGTTTTCTTTTCATATCCTAGATTGAACTTCCACAAAGTTGAGCAGAATCAGAGGCGTAGCAAGAGGGTTTGGGGGATAGACCCCCCCCCCCCAGAGATCATAGAAGTTTTTAATTTTAATCCATTTTACTTAATTGAATTGATATAAATATAGAATAGTGAACGAAATAATAAAATATTCCCCCGAAAGCCGTAAAACTCACCATTTTGAACCATTTATCTTAAAATTGCGCAATTTATTAATCTCGCACCTAACGCTTATCCTGGTGGGTATACCATACGTCCACACACCTTGGTATTAGTTGCACCTAATCCCCCCAGCCATCATTCCTAGCCGCCCCCCGGAGTGGAATACTATAGAGAATATAATTTGGGACTTGATTACCTATTGCGACATAAGAACATCGAAACTCATAATATTGCCTCACTGGTTGACGTGAGTGAATAATATTTTGGATATCGATTCCATAATATTTATCCATTTGAGATTGATGTATTCATATCATATTTATTCTGCGCGTGACGTCGTACATAATATCATCCAGTCATAATTTCAGCTATGATTTGGTGCCTTCCCGGCGAATAGATTCCGTGTGGTGTTCTCGGGATCGCCACCGTGTCAGCAACTGCATTACTGCCGACGTTTCGATGTCCGACTCGGCCATAGTCCTCAGGGCTATTGAGTGAAAGCTAGCGCCAATAGGCCATGGGACGATGGCAGAGTTGGACATCGAAACGTCGGCAGTAATGCAGTTCCTGATCCGGTGGCGATCCAGAGTACTTCAGTTCACGCATTCACGCATTTCAGTTATGATTTTCTTTGACTGGGGAAAGCACGAATATTAAAAGAGGATCCTCATGTCGTCCTCTAAATATGTTGTCGCCAAGGAGGTTGTAGGTAAATATACTGGAGGGGGCATCACTGGTTTCGAGCGCGGAGCGAAGTGTGGCAGGAATGGGGGTGCTTGGGTAGGATAGCCACGCCCACTTCGACCAAAACATTGATAATCCCTTAAGAGTAAACGCTAACTATTTGGTGAAATATTCGGTTGTTACGCTAAAATAAACTATCGGAAACGATCACAGTAAACCTTTTTTCTATCATTATGGGATGGCTTCGTGAAAATATGCCTCGAATATCTTTTCCCAAGGAAAAATTATTGTCAATCATCACGGTTCCGCTGTGCAACTAGCTTAGCCGAAAATAACATTTTACAAGTGTAAAAATTCCATTCCCCTGCACTAATATCACTTTTCTTGGATTTCCTGAAGAAAATTTGTTAAAAAAATTTCGTTTTGAACTAAATTTACTTTTACTCATATGAGGAGGGGGAGAGGGCAGCTTCCCCGTACTGGACCTTCCCCCGCTGGGTACGCCCATGATGATGTGATCTGTTAAAATCGTTATTTTTCAATGCTGTTCCTCGCAATGACAAACTTTCCACTGCAAAATATTGCATGAAAGAGGATCGCGTTACACACACCACAGAGCCGCGGATATTTTTGAAAACAGATAAAAATGCGTCTGCAGTGGCGACAGAAATCAGCCTTTTATGGAATGACATTGGGCCTCCTCTATGCAGACCCCTTGAGGAAATATTGCGTAAACCATCATTCTCTATATCACTCTGTCATTTAAGGCTTCCTAAATATATACTATAGTTGTTCTCAAAAAGCTCAATAATGTCACCAGAAAATGCACTTGTTCTCGTGCTTCGATTGGCTGCTGCTAATTCCACGTAAGTGTCCAATGATGGGTAACTCAATGGAAAAAAAATGATGGAAATAGGGACTATGATCACATCTGAAAATGACTACGTCCGAGAGCCATAATTTTTGCCGACATTTGCGGCATCCCTGAACTAGTTCATGAATATTTGTCGCGTCATTCTGGCTTAATTAAGCGTGGATAGAGATTTAAAGTGGCACTAATTGAACACTTCAAAACTTGAAAAATAATTGGGAAAGAGCTTTGGGCCATTAAAAAAATTAGCGCGCACTGGATGTCATTAAAAATAATGAAATTCAGCGGAATATAAAATCTATGGAGATCAATTGGTGAATAAGGGTAAAAAATAATATAATGCAATACAATTAGATATCCAACCGCGTCATCAAATTTTAATGCATTCCAAAGTACATCCAAGGAAATATAATTTGGTATTTGGCATGCCATGGTGACATTGTGACGATGCCTTTGGTGACATGCATCATAATGTGTAGAACAATATGGTCATGCAGGAATAAATCACATTTACACACAAAATTGAAAAAACCGCAGAATGAAAGCGTTCGAGAAATATTTTTTGAGCCAGTAGAGTTCATCATGAATGATCTACTGCTCTTACAAAATTTTTTAATGCCATGGTATGATCAGGGTGCGTGGCAACTAAAATTTTTCATATTACAAAGGGTAAAGGAATATAATTTCGAACTTGACCACCTATTGTTACATGATGACAGTGAAACTAGTAATATTGTCTCACAGGTTGACGAGAGTGAATATCTTTTTTGATATCCATTCCATAATATTGATCCAATTGAGATAGTTCTAATTTTAACATATCTATCTCGCGCGTGATGTCATCCAGTTCGCTGCGAAGTGGCATCCATACACTTTGGAGTGGAACATTTGGGTTGGATATTTTCTGCAGCCCTTCATTGTATGCCGTTATCATAGATTTCCTCTTCTTCTCGAGAATTTTCAAATCGCGTTCCATTTCTTCGTAGTCTTTCAGATAGGCAGCCATATCTGCTGTACATCTCCGCTGTCTTCCTCGCGGCTGAATTTTACCAGCTACCATTCCTCCCAGATGTCCAGTTCTGCGTTGGGACTGGTTCGTTTCCTCCATGGATGGTTTGTTGTGTTTACGGCAATGGGTGCGGGAATGATTTGTTCTATCTCCTCCTTCCCAAGCATCGGCGTAATCCATACGAGTCATCTGCGATGAAAAAGGAAGCGTTGGTTATGGATAATGTTGAGCTGATATCTAAAGTGGTCAACGGCTTAGAAAGGTGGGCACAGGGGGACACGCACCCCCTAAGACAATTCTTTTTAGCAGAACAATATTGGACCTATAAAAAAATTTATTCTACTCCACCAATATGTTTTAGCCAAACAACTTCCCGACGACCGATTAAATGTGCAATTTTAAGTGTCAAAATAGCATAAAATGCGATTACTAGAGATAAAAGTCTTCATATATTCCCCAGAGGAGGTTTCAACCCCATGATCCCACCTGTACGTGCCCCTCAAACTTATTGTTTTGGCTACGCTTTTTAATGTGCTTTTGGAAATAAGTTTTGAATGGGGTCATTCAAATGTTTTTGTGATGTATTTTCTTTTTATGTGGAGTATTCTCTCAAATATTGAAAATTTAATAAATGAACAATAGTTATTCATGGCCTATGATTAGAAGGAGGTTAAGACATGGGAAAGACTCATAGAAGTGGAGAGTATTGTTCGTGATCCAGCGCGGCATCTAGATTTTCACCGTTTCAATATCGGCCTTAAGAACAGAAATCGATTCCCCCTCTTATGCATATTTAGTATGTTATTCAGAGGAAACAAACCCTTTACCCTCGGCAAAGGTATTTTAATATAATTTGAATTATGTACTTACATTTTGGGATGAACGCATGTGGTAGTTAGAGTGGCAGGAACACTTGCATCCAGGTGAAGTCTGGCCGAAGTATTGGCGGGAAGGGGTCGTCTGTTGTGGGTGGAGCTGTTTATGCTCCTGTCGCCTCATATCGTAGATTATTATCTGCGTCAACCTGTGTAGTAGGGCCTCTCTTATTATTAGGGGGTCGGGCTGTTCCCACAGCCATTCGTTTTCTGGCTCCTCCCTCATATCCTCGTAAACGCTTTCCAGGAGTATCTCAACTTCCTCAATATCCTCGCCTCTCCAAGCCCGGTCCACTAGCTCCAGGAGATAATCCAACGGCATTTGTGAGATTCCCAGATTTTGTGCGGGTCGCCTCGGTGGTGGTGGATAAGTTGCAAACCTGACACCAGGCATCGCACCTTTCCGTTGATTCCGTTCTTCTGTGGGTTCATATTGGCATGAATGCCTGAAGTCATTTTCAGCTTTGAAGGGATTATTCTTCGCGTCCAATCCGTGGGTACAGAATTTCATCTGCTCAGCTGGCTCATAAGGATCGTGGAAGGCTCTACGTTGTTGCGATGGAACGTAGTTTTCGTTTAAAACGACACCTTCGTCGTGGAGATGAGGGTTCTTGCGATCCATTCTGTGGGTCCTATATGCCATCCGCTCAGCCGGGTCAAGAGTATGGTGGGAGGCTCTGGTTTTTTGTGATGGAATGAAGTTTTTATTGAAATAATCGCCTTCGGTATGTTGACATGGGTTCTCGCGGTCCATTCTATTGTCCCATTTCTTACTATCGTCTTCAGCCAACACATGAGGAAGGTTGCTGGCATCAACGGGTTCTGATGGGATATACATTGGCTTTAATGAATCACCTTCACCATCGCCGAAAGCGTCATTGCATCCCGTTTTAATGTTATGGCACAATATTTGATTCTTAGGCTTCATAACAGAATATTCCAAGTTATGAAATTTCTCTGGCGAGAAGTGGTGTGCATTAATACCGTTACCGTTCCCATGAAAGGAATGATTCTCGACACCAGTTGCGTTTTTCCTTCCAATTATTTTACTCTCAGATGGAAGATCTCGACAGTTACCGTAATAAATGCCGTCGTTTTCGACACTTCCCATAAGGTTCCCATTTTTGTGATTCTTTCCCTTATCCAAAGTTTCTGTCTTCCGTTCGGTAGGCACGCAAGAATGATATGTAGCGCCAGGATTTTTTGGCGGGGAATGCTGAGAATTTACCACCTCATATTCAACGCTTACACGAGTATTAATGTAATCTGTTACCTCTTCTAGGCTTTTTCCCTTTATCAAATTATCTTTTTCTTTGTGGCTCGCACTTTTGCGACAATTACCCTCATTCCTGCCTTTTGTTTCCTGTTCAGCTGGCACGTCAGAATGATTAAATGTTCCACTGTTCACGGGTTTGGAATAGATTGAATTTTTTACCTCACCTTCGGCATCTGGGCGTACGTTGGTGTTACCACTTCTATGGTCGTGTCCTTCTCTTTCCTTTTCATTCGGCATGGGAAGACGGTTTTTGTCACCAGGCGAGGTTTCACTAGCGACGACAGGAGTTTGTGTCACAATCACAGGTTTGTGTACAATCACAGGTTGACAAGAGTGAATATATTTTTTGATATCCATTCCATAATATTGATCCAATTGAGATAGTTCTAATTTTAACATATCTATCTCGCGCGTGATGTCATCCAGTTCGCTGCGAAGTGGCATCCATACACTTTGGAGTGGAACATTTGGGTTGGATATTTTCTGCAGCCCTTCATTGTATGCCGTTATCATAGATTTCCTCTTCTTCTCGAGAATTTTCAAATCGCGTTCCATTTCTTCGTAGTCTTTCAGATAGGCAGCCATATCTGCTTTACCTCTCCGCTCTCTTCCTCGCGGCTGGGTTTCACCAGCTATTATTCCTTCCAGATGTCCAGTTCTGCGTTGTGACTGGTTCGTTTCCTCCATGGATGGTTTGTTGTGTTTACGGCAATGGGTGCGGGAATGATGTGTTCTATCTCCTCCTTCCCATGCATCGGCGTAATCCATACGAGTCATCTGCGATGAAAAAGGAAGCGTTCCTTATGGATTATGTTGAGCTGATATCTAAAGTGGTCAACGGCTTAGAAAGGTGGGCACAGGGGGACACGCACCCCCTAACACAATTCTTTTTAGCAGAACAATATTGAACCTACAAGACAAATTGATTGTTCTCCACCAATATCTAGCGATTCGATCGATGGATTTTTCTTCCTCATAGGAATATCCACTAGAATCGCAAGAACATTAATTGCTAATGCTTGGTTTCGCTATTTAGTGGGCCCTTTTCGCTTCTATAGCGTTGGGGTGTTTTTCCCTCGTCCCGGCCCTTCCGAACCTATCCCTTCCCAGAGTTGTCGGCGGGCTCCCATCGCGGCGGCGCCTCTATCCTTTTTCCTTCCCTTCTTTCCCCTCCCCGGGTGTCTCGGCGAATAAGCTACTGGCTTGGTTCCCGGCCCCGGTGCGTTGTATCCTTCGAAGGGTTCACCTAGAACCCTCAAACTCTTTGTACTCCACCAATATGTTTTAGCCTAACAACTTCCCGACGACCGATTAATTGTATAATTTTAAGCGTCAAAATAGCATAAAATGCGATTACTAGATATAAAAGTCTTCATATATTCACCAGAGGAGAGTTAAATCCCCCATACCCCCTCTGTTCGTGCCCCCCAAACTTATCGTTTTGGCTACGCCTTTTAATGTGCTTATAGAATTAAGTTTTGAATGGGGTCATTCACATGTTTTTGTGATTTATTTTCTTTTTATGTGGAGTATTCACACAAATATTGAAAATTAAATAAGTGAACAATACTTATTCATGACCTATGATTAGAATAAGGTTAAGACACGCGAAAAACTCTTAGAAGTGGATTTTATTGTTCGTGAGATTCACATAAATGCTTATCCCAAACGAAAAAAACAGCATGAAAAAATAGCATAGGCAGCCTATCAGATCCACCGCGGCATCTAGATTTTCACCTTTTCAATATCCGCCTCAAGAACAGAAATCGATTCCCGCTGTTGTGCATATTTATTATGTAACTCAGAGGAAACAAACCCTTTACCCTCGGCAAAGGTATTTTAATATAATATGAATTATGTACTTACATTTTGTGATGAATGCATTTGGTAGTTAGAGTGGCAGGAACACTTGCATCCAGGTGAAGTCTGGCCGAAGTATTGGCGGGAAGGGGTCGTCTGTTGTGGGTGGAGCTTTTTATGCTCCTGTCGCCTCATATCATAGATTATTATCTGCGTCAACCTGTGTAGTAGGGCCTCTCTTATTATTAGGGGGTCGGGCTGTTCCCACAGCCATTCGTTTTCTGGCTCCTCCCTCATATCCTCGTAAACGCTTTCCAGGAGTATCTCCACTTCCTCAATTGCCTCACCTCTCCAAGCCCGGTCCACTAGCTCCAGGAGATAATCCAACGGCATTTGTGAGATTCCCAGATTTTGTGCGGGTCGCCTCGGTGGTGGTGGATAAGTTGCAAACCTGACACCAGGCATCGCACCTTTCCGTTGATTCCGTTCTTCTGTGGGTTCATATTGGCATGAATGCCTGAAATCATATTCAGCTTTGAAGCGATTATTCTTCGCGTCCAATGCGTGGGTACAGAATTTCATCTGCTCAGCTGGCTCATAAGGATCGTGGAAGGCTCTACGTTGTTGTGATGGAACGCAGTTTTCGTTTATAAAGACACCTTCGTTGTGGAGATGAGGGTTCTTGCGATCCATTCTGTGGGTCCTATATGCCATCCGCTCAGCCGGCTCAAGAGTATGGTGGGAGGCTCTGGTTTTTTGTGATGGAATGAAGTTTTTATTGATATAATCGCCTTCGGTATGTTGACATGGGTTCTCGCGGTCCATTCTATTGTCCCATTTCTTACTATCGTCTTCAGCCAACACATGAGGAAGGTTGTTGGCGTCAACGGGTTCTGATGAGATATACATTGGCTTTAATGAATCACATTCACCATGGCCGAAAGCATCATTGCATCCCGTTTTAATATTATGGCACAGTATTTGTCTCTTAGGCGGCATAACAGGATAATCCAAGTCTTGAAATTGCTCTGGTGAGAAGTTGTGAGCATTGATACCGTTACCTTTCCCATGAAAGGAATGATTCTCGACACTAGTTGCATTTTTCCTTCCAATTATTTTACTCTCAGATGGAAGATATCGATAGTTGTCGTAATAAGTGCCTTCATTTGCGACATATCCCATAAGTTTCCCATTTTTGTGAGCCTTTCCCTTATCCAAAGTTTCTGGATGGCCTTGAACACGTTCTCTTTGGTCCGAATTTGCTCCATCAATTTCGGCATCTGGACGAACGTTGGTGTTACCACTTCTATGGTCGTGTCCTTCTCTTTTCTTATCATCCGTCATGGGAAGACGGTTTTTGTCACCAGGCGAGCTTTCACTAGCGACGACAGGAGTTTGTGTCACTGGATGGTCTTGAACACGTTCTCCTTTGGCCGAATTTGCACCATCTTCTTCCGCTTTGTTGAGTTCTGAGCAGAAATCGTCGCTCAGGTTTTCTTCAACGACTTCCGCGGCCAGCAATTTCTCCTCGGTGTCGTCGAAGTATATTTTCGAACACGGAGGCATTGGCTCCCCTGGCCTTGGGGGATTCGTGAGCTTGTGTATCCCCGTGAGAGTTCCGGATGCCATGTCATTGAGGAGGACGGACAGGTGGATGTTTCGCCTCTCCTTTTCGTCCAGGGTCTTGGGAGTCACTCCGACTAGATAAATCAACCATTTTTCTGCCTGGGTTCGAAGCTCGTTGGGGATTTTAATAAAATTCGGTTGAATGTGCTCCAGGTGGACGATATACTCTTTTTCCAGCCTCTCCTCCAGGCTGTTACCCATCACACTTCCAGAGATGCTCGATGCACATCTCTTTAAAATCCGTTCCATGATGTACGTGGCGGAAAATATAGATGGCAAGATCTGCTGTTTGGAATCAACTCCAAATCCACTGAATGGAATCGATTATGAGATTCAACTGCAGGATATAAATGGAATCTCGTATTTGCACGAGTTCTTTTCGAACTCTGCTGGCCGAAGACGGAACTCCGCCGGCTGTTGCTGACTGCAAACGCCTGCAATATGACTATTTTCTTCCTCTGCTACTCAAGTGAATGATGTATTACTCACTGTAGCTGTTTGATACTGTAAACAGTGCGTTTAAACTTCGTTTATAACACCACAATATGCTATCGCATCCGCTCTCTATCGCTTGGAAAATCCAATTGATAAAATGTCACCGTACGGCTACTGGTTACCAAGGTAAACGAAAGCATTGTTGCCGCGCCAGATATGTCGTCTGCTGGCGTGCGGTAGAATATGCGCTAAGTTCTATTCCCTATGCTAAATTCCATTGTAATGAGCTGACTAGGTGGCTATGGCTGAGCTCTGTCCACGTAGAGGAGGGTGGATGAAATATTTGTTTGTTTTAAGGATTATCATGTTGTGTGAGTGGTAAATACAATTTAAGATCACCATATTTTTACGTCGGATACTGATTTTGAAGAATGTTGCCCAGTGTCCAATGTTATTTTTATTTTGATAATTATGGAATAAATGAGCTGAAATGTCTCTCTATCTTTACGATTATACGAGAAATCATTTTTGATGACAATAAAAGTAATGAAAACAATATTTTACGTCACCGTGTATTTATTTAAAGTCTAAAGGTATTAGCTGATTCGCCAAAAGCCGCACGTATTTATTATATAATGTGCCGGTGTTCTTTCGTGGATGAATAGTTCATTTACATTTTGTGAACTTCCATCGTGCTTTTTAATGTTTGATGTCTACAGTGTAGCCGGAGATCCCGCGAACATCTTCTGGCCAGTCTTTGAATTTGTCGCGGAAACATATGCTGGAATAGGGCTTACGGAATTATGAATCAAACTCCACTTCCTGTTTGAAGATGGGTTGTTAAAAATTACATTTAATCAATCACATTCAGGTCAGAGTTAGTAAGAAATGGTTCACCGCAATGTTATTTTGTCTTCTGTGGAATCTCTACACTGCTAATATGTGAAAAATTCTTTTCTTGGACTGCATCATACACTGTTAAATAAAACGTTGCCTTTTTAGTTCTAACCCCCGTGATTATTTTGAACGGATCTTGATGAATGAGAGCGAAAATACTTTGAAAGCGATGGGAGATTCTAGCGGTAATGAAAGAATGCTGAGGTGAACTTAGAGGGATGTGTGGAGAGAATTTCATGGTGAACACTGTAATGGAGGGGCCGCAATAATTTGAAACAAAGTGCGTTTTTTTTCAAAAGCCAAGATAAAGGCAGTTATCTAAAAGAGAGAATTCCTGAGGAATGCAGAGCGAATAAAAACACGAGAGAAAAGCTCGAACGTGTGAATGATGAGGAGTTGTAAGTATTATCGCTGCTGTGAGGTAGCTACTCCTACTCATTTGCTTCTTGAAGTCTCGGGTACTAAACTCAATCGTATGCTACGTAACCAGATGACATTTTGAGCCAATGATTAATAAATCAGCTCCTTTTTTTAATTTACGCTCCTTTTTATTGCCCTTCGCTGGTTTCCTCTTTAAGACCTTACTATAAGAAGGTGGGAATATCACCAAATCGCTGATTAAGTGTGACAAGGTTCTAATTTTCATTTTGCTCCCTGACTTAATTATCTGATAAAACTCCTATTTGATGTAGAACGTAATTTAAAAAAACTGAATTTTCCTGAAATTTTTAAGGAAATAAAGGAAGTAAGATTTGAAAAATACCAAATTTGTCTTAAAGATGTTATTAATAAAACTATAGATGCTTGATATTTGTGCCCTGTAGTAGATTTTCTTTTATGGCCTAAAGAGGGCAGTAAGGGATTTGCCACTAACCGCGACACCTGTCGGAATATTTTTTCGTTATTTAATGCTTTCCTGGGCCCATAAGGCATCGAAACCGGCCTCATTCACTGACGCACCGACTAACAGGCATCATCGTAATATTCAAGACGCCTGACCGTGGAGTCTATAGCCTGGCGGCCTGGGGTAAGTCACTCAGTGCTATCGTGGAGGCTAGTTATCTTTTTCGATACAGTTCACTTTGTGTTTTAATTATGAAATGTCCGGCAATTCTGTAGGTCTCTCGGATTCCGGCCTTTTCTTCTCTCGGATTGCTATTCGTCTGAACTGGGATTTCCAAAACCAAATAATTTGTACATTATGAATACACTTATGGTGGGTAACGAATCGCAATGAATGCCTTTCGTTTTCTTTGATGAAGGAAACTACCCTCCTTCGGACGTAACGGGATACAATAGCTATAGGCCAAATTCATTTTATGAATGCTTACGTGGTTTTAATAAGAACCAGGACTCACCGATGTAGCGACGTGTAGAAGAGTCATGAGAACGGTTGAACCTTGATAAGAAGACTTTTATCAGGGGTTTTCCATTTAGATTTATCTGGGTTAAATGAGACATTTTGCTAATATATCCAGCCTCTCGTTATTCCCTCACGTTGAAATTACCTTATTTATTTGGTTTTCAGTAATATATGCATAGTATTGAATGGGGTTTATCTACTCCTGCTCTTTCTTTCTTCATCGTATGCTATATAAAATGGTGGAATTTTGAGCCAATGTGGAATGAATCAGCTCCTTCGCGAGTTAAGTATTAAAAAAAAATTGTCTTCCACCGGTGTCAGGCATAAGACCTTACTTTAAGAGAGTGGTAATACCACCAGCACGCGGATTCAGAGTCCTCTATATTGCCATATAATAACTATTACCCAGAGTTATGGACTCCTAAAATCTCTTGTAGTTTGTCTTTTTCTATTATGCCTCATGATAGTGTCTTCAGTTAGTGTAAGTCATTTCTCATCTTCCATACGTGTCACCTGCGCTTGGTATTTTGCTGAGATATGACTACATATGTATATTTTTAAATGAAGTAATTGTTAGCATTATCATTCATCTATAGTTTTTTGAGAAATCAGCACAGTTGTTGAAAAATAGGCACGCAGTCTTTGTTAATGCTTATCATCTATCAAATGAGGTAGCTTCTCAAATTGACGTGTTTGTTTGAATGTAAGATTGAACTATACATTAAAAGTTCTTTTCTTTCACATTGCCTTTGTTTATATTCTGGCAATTTTTCAGTTATGCCATTTTTCATTACTTCTATAGCATCAGCCTTGCTACTTAACATTGAAAATGGTTTTCAAAATACTTCCATAGTAATTAAACAGAGTCACTAGTTGCTCTTGTGTTAAGCTGTTTTGATGGTCCATGATTGTCAATATACAATAGTAATATTCTGTGATTATGAAGCGCAATTGACTGTCAACCCATTAAAAGAAGGGTTATATCAGGTCGTAATACGTTTAGTCTTTGCCGTGGTTTTATCTTTATTTTCACCGTTTCCATTGTTGTCATGCCTAGAAAATTTGTATTTATGTTACCGAAGGTTTCGGGAATTAGTATCAACTATCCGAAAAGTACCAACATTCTTTGCATACCAAACAGACGAAGAAATCTGCCCACATCTCCTTATGGGTAAATGGGCTGCTAGGACTAACAATGGCGGACGTCGTCATTCCCATAGTGGAAGCCTATGCGACGACTCGACATGATGAGAGAGTAGTGTTGAGAGAGCAATCTAGAGGACTCTGCAACGAGATAAGTATTATTTTCTTTTCTTACTGTTTTCCTTTTGATTATTTTTGACTTTGTAACTCAGGAGGTCTTTTTTTGAGTCAGGGGTCTTAAAGTGATGGTGAACTAGTGGAGGTCACTGAGGAGATTTCTGTCATTCCCCTTGATGCAGATTCATGCCTCTCAGGAGCTATTCGAGAGCTCACTATAGTGAGAGGATGTCATCCATTGCCCGCAAAAATACCATGTCATCATGAGCCAACCCAACTAGAGCCAACAAAAGAAAACGGCAAGCAGTGAAGGAAATATTTAAAATTCGCGAAAGTATTAGTGATTCAAATAATTTTTAACAAAGATTTTTACTGGTTAAATATTATTTGTCCTGAAAAGGCTATCGATAGTTGCTCAAAATTTAAAATTTTCATCCACAGCTGAAGGTACAAAAGACGCTGCAATTACGCAGTCCTTTTTGTGCATGATAAGCAAGGGTTTTCTACCCTTGCATTGCAGAGAAAATATTGAATGAAAAAGTTCCTGAAGACCAGATCCAGTATACTCTTCTCCAAGCAGAAGAACGGTAATATCTCTTTCTAAAACTTAAAGCAATTGCCTGTCTTAGTTATGAGGATAGAGAAGAAGTACGTCGCAATAAAAAGATTAGCGGATAGGAGAGAGAAATGGAGAGCTGCGTCAAACCAATCTTATAGGATTGTTGACTAATGATGATGAGGTATCAGAGTAAGGTTGCGTATGGCGCATGTTTGTGTGGCTTGTGCACAACGTA
Source organism: Ischnura elegans (assembly GCF_921293095.1). Classification (NCBI taxonomy): domain Eukaryota; kingdom Metazoa; phylum Arthropoda; class Insecta; order Odonata; family Coenagrionidae; genus Ischnura; species Ischnura elegans. The sequence continues at coordinate 92,691,490 of NC_060250.1, read as the reverse complement.
CATGTAATTATCTACGATAGGGTAAACTTGAAAGTAAAGTCTCCAATTTTTTGTCGATCAATATGACATTTATTAAATTTTTGGATACACCGTTAAAAAGATCATGGCTTCAGTATGAATTTTCGATGTAGTCAGCCTGATGACTTTCCTCAACCGCAAGGTAAAATTTTTAATCCCGTCGTCGTCGTCTTTTGAGGCACTGAGAGCGACTGACGAGTTCGTTAAAATCAATGTAAAAAATAAGAAAGTAGTAGCATACTGTACTCACAGAGATATGGCACAAGGCATTCTAAGGGAGAAGCAGGAGGAAGAAGGTAAAAATGGGGGAACTGCCTAATATTTGAAGAAGGATTTTCCTACAAGGTGGAAGTCTACCTTTTACTCCGCAGAAGAATTTATTTTACTGTCCTCAATTGGAGGGAAAATCTTATCCCCATTCCATAAGGATACTCCTTCCATGTTGACGACTGAGGAATTAAATATCATGGGAGATGTCATTGTAATGTTAAGGCCTTTGGAAGCATCAAAGGTTGAAGTTTCTGGGGATTTATAAATCAATGGGAGTATTGTCATCCCAATAATAAACTCCTTGCAGCTATTCCTCCCTAAATATTTAGTGACACTTACTAATGTAGTGGCTGAAGATGTTTTTTTTAGTTGGCGGGAGATGTGGTTTTTAGATAAATAAAAAAGTAAGTAATTGAAAGGCTTCACTTGATTGAAGAAAATAATTTTTTTGACTTTTGCAATAAGTCTTGAATCGAGATTTAGAAAAATAATTTTCAAATACTGTTTAATGTGGCTAGTGAAATATCATTGAAAAAAGAAATAAAAACACCAATAAGAGGCATAGGCGGATCTAGGGGGGCACGGGGGCACGTGCCCCCTCAGACCCTTACAAATTATGCAAGATTTTTAATACTCTCCCGTTATCATTGCGTCCGTTTTGTATTACGAGGTATCCTCGTGCCCCCTCCCAGAACAAAATCCCGGATACGGCCTTGCTTGTGCCCTCCCCAGAAAGAAATCCTGGATCCGCCCCTGTTAAGAAGGAAGGGGTCACACAGTCCCTCTTTTGGTACCGACGCCCAAAGAATCAATGACCTTTGGTCAGTTCATGACAAAATTTTGAAGGAAAGTACCTGGAATGGAATGCACCTGCTATTCCAGATTCTGAGGATAAGTATCCCGACAGAGCTGAGACTGCATTTTAATCAACGTCTTATTAGCAGGTCTTATGATCGAATTTATTTTTGGGTATGCAGCAGGAGTGCCTTCCCAGGAAATAAGTGGTGGCAGGAGCTAGGAGAATGAGGTGACAATGAGATACGAGTATTTCACTGTGTTGGGTTTATCCGTCGCGTATGAGGTGGTGGACTCTCTCGTAAACCCCGTGCGTGCTGACCAAAGGAGCCGGTTGGTTGTGAAACACTTGATTTCCCTTGGGCCAATGAATGATCGATACTAGGAAATTTATTATTGTACATCCCCGCTCTTGAAGAAATGTATTATTTCCTTAAAATTTTGTTGTGACAGTGTAATTCATAAAAGGGGGCTAGTATAGATCATATTGATGGCTAAGTTCCAACAACACGTATCTCAAATTCGGCCGGTTTGAGACGTCTTAAAGTGTAATAACGTTAAAAAAATAAAATACAAGCAACAACTCTTTGTTTGCAAATGAATGCTTCTTTTTCAGTTTTATGAACTTTTGGTTTTTAATTTCAGTCTACAATCAAAAATATAAATCGTTTATTTTGCTCTCCTGAAAATTTGCTATTTTGGAGAAACGTGTTGTTAGAATTTAGCCATCGATTTGCGAGTGGATTATTTCGTTTCATAAATTCCATTTTTTAATACAGGATGTTTCAAGAAGAATATATATGTATTTTGAATGCATATATTTATTAACCCAGGAGAGGGCGAGCGGCGAAATGTAACAATGGAATAGGGTGTCTTCGACATCCCAAAGGAAATATCTTTTTCTCTTTCCGTGGAGTCATGCTGTGTTCTTTTTGAAATAGGTCCACAGAATGCAATTGATGCTAATAATTACTCTTATTAAATAAAGAAGAACCATACACACACCGCGCGCTCTTTTCCGGTTTAGGATTATTGGAGCATTGCTCCCTCAATGCATCAGAATAGATAGGTAGGTCATAAATTCCATGAATTATATATTTTTGCTATTGAGGATTAAGATAGTGAAATAGAGGAAATCTCTAAGTTTGAAAAATATCAGCCGATAGGAGCAGTGAGTAGAGAGATGCTTTAAAAACAATCTCTATGCATCCGTAGGAAGGTAGTTAGGTAGTTGGATGAGACGACCAACAGAAGAGGTCATTTACGCCATTAGGGAAGAATAATGAAGGAAAAGTGGAGGGAAAGAAACTAAGGGACCATGTCCCACCCGACCGCCGAAGTGCTCAACTTGATATTCCCTCCATTGTGTACTCGAGCAGGGGTCGGGAAGGAACAATATAACATCATTACTCAAATTCCTCGCTCATTTGGGCAAGCATGTCCTTCGTCTCTGATGTTATGACAGTAGTCCAGTGGCGTAGCCAGGGGAAGGGGTCCGGGGGGTCCGGATGTATAAAAAATATAAATATAAAAACACAATTATTTTCCTTCATTAAAGAAAACGAAATATTAAAAATCATGAATTTGAAAGATATTTCTTTAACAAATGAAGTTTTTTCGATTTTTAAAAGTTTTAAAATTAGTTTAAAAACCATTACTTTGTACCCTGTTTTTCAAACATTTTCCCCCATGGTTTTTGGACCCCCACCGAACGAAATTCCTGGCCACGACACTGGGCACTGCGGATCCGGTACTTTCACCTCTTCCGAATTAAATTGATACTTATAATCAATCTTTCACCTCTTCTTCTGTGGGAGTGGTAATGCATAAACGTTTTCTTAAATGAAACCCCACAGGAATATATCACGGAACGTCTAATCCAGCGACTGTGGAGCCCAGCTGAGATATAATAAGTCGCCCACTCCTTCACGACCAATCCAACGGTTCCGTAGGGTTTATCCTGATATTCAAGCGCTTGTCGCCTCCAGTGAGGGGGTGCCCCGTTTTGTTGAAAAAATGAAGTTCTCTTCGTGCAGCTTCGGAAACAACCGAGGTGCAACGATCGTTAGTTTGGAGAAAATAATACTTTTAAACACGTGCATTCTTTTTCAAACACCCTTTATACTGATTACTATGTCATGAAAATTATCAAACACAACAGGTTGTTTACTTACTTCAGCGATTATTGATGGTAATCTCGCACAAGTGTAACAGAAAGACTTCTGTATTATTATATTTAAGAGACTACAAGATTATTAAAGAAATTACAAGAATACTTACCTCTTAAGTTACACGTTAAACATCGATCCGTAATATTAAAAAGGATAAATATATACATAATAACACATTTTCTAGGCTCATAATTTTTTTTATTCGTGATGCGAGTTTATTTAACTAACGAATGATGAAAAAATATCATTGAATTCGCGGTTTATTTCCATAACAAACACATCTTTCCTTTACTAATCAATTCCTCCTTGTCGCAACCGTACAAGAATGAGGGAATATCCTGCTAATTAAATTTCCAACGATTAGAATTGATTGTCTGTGAAGCTCGCATAGAAATGATAATATATATATATTTTTTTTTGTGATCTAAAAAAAAAAAAAAAAAAAATATATATATATAATAAGGGGTCGTGAAACATAAAGTTTGAGAAATGATAATATTATAAAATAATGTTTCTCGCCATTTTATTTTTTATCTATTATATGCGCCGAAATAGGGGTGTGCTCAACTTTAATACGTAATACCTCTCGAAGTGCGACTTTCTGAAATGTAGCCTAGACTATAACTATCGTGGTAAATAATTTTACAGGCGTCCTGTGCTACATATCATCGCTGACATGTTATGCAACCTATGTATCACTGCTGACGTGTGATGTAAATTTTACATTCGTAACTCTAGAGGTCGCGGTCATGGCTCAAAAGTCACCTTCATCTGATCCATTCAGGATCCTCCGAATCTATATTATGGACGCCTGTCGTGACAGCCTGCTATTGTTACGTACGGCGAATTGAGTGTCGATTAGCCCCAGGGCACTCTTTCATTGTTGTGTTCTTCACTTGAGTGTGGACTGGAGGCACCACTACCGTGGAAACGAGTGGAATTCCCCCTGGAGAGTCACGCACGTGCTAGAACCATGTTAGAACCTTTTCGCATGCCCGCCGTTCCTCCTTTACGTTCGTTTCAACCCTCTTCAGGGCCTCTTTTATCCTTTTCTCCCTTTTCGTATTCTACTCAACTGCACTCGTCGGCCTCTTCCCAAGTATACATTTCCTCTTCTACATCTACGTAATACCATGCTAACCACCTCAATGGTGTTTGGCAGGGGGTGAATATCCACCAACATGCAGCCTGCAATTCGCTACGTCTTCGTAATGATCTCTTCTACCATAATACGGCGCAAGGGCGTACCCAAGATCAAATCTAAAGGGGAGCAAGCCATGGTTGTTCAAGTTATAGGTAAGATTTATGCATGGAAAAGATGAATGAAACCAACATTTTAAGGAAAGTGTAACAGCTCTTTATTAGTTTTTAAAATTATTTGCTCGAAAAAAATTTTATTTTCCTTAAAGACATTTGCGATATTTGCTTCTGGGAGGGGGGGGGGGCGAGGAGTGAGCACATCTAGGTTGCGATGTAATATATGAGATATATAGCATATCGAGAGCTCAGAATTTCCATCGTCATCTGCCTTAAATTTCAATCCCTGTTTTTTGGGTATGCTCCCCTGCAGCATTTGGGAAAATGTCCTAGTGTAGACTCTCGCGGTTGGGTACAGATTCAGTGGAGAGGTTTGCGGGATTTGCTCATCTATGCAGACGACAGCTTCGCCGTCATTGTAGCTGTCTTCTTCTGGTCACTGAAGTGCAGAGTGGAGGTATCGACAGTGTTATGTACACATTCGTCGGAGGCAGGAGTTGGACCGTTGGTTTCGTCTCCAAATACGAATCCTCATTGGTTCGTCTTCACTTTTGTTTTTAATTTTTCTCCCGGATTTGGTTTGAGCATTCTTTCCCATGAGTTGAATAGCTGGCATCGCTCTTCCCTGTTGAAGATTTTCGTTGATTTCACAATATCTCTCTTCCCTAATTATGGGTGAATAGTACCTTCTGGGGATCGGGTTGGTGTGGTGTCCAGAGTGTTGGCTTCTCACCCGGCGGGATCGGGTTCAAATCCCGGCAGTGGCAGAGAATTTTCAGAGACTGCCCGATCCCTGCTTTTGCTGGAGGACATTTCAAGCGCAACACTCCGTCCGTCGGATGGGACGTTAAGCCGTGGTCCCCTTGGCGCCTTTCGTTAAGAGCAGGCTAATGCCGACGCCGGGTTTCTCTCCACCCTTCCTTCCATACCCTTCCCTCATGGCGCAAATGACCTCAGCTGTCGGTCGCCTCCTCCAAATACCATACCAATAGTACCTTCTTCTTGGCAATTACTTTTGCGTTGTCATAGTCAATATTGTGAGCGGGTCCACTCCAGGTATGTTCAACTATGGCTAAGCGGCGCAGTTGTTGATTTATAGTGGCTCTTTGGTGTCTTGGAACCGTATATGTAGGGCTTAGGATGTTTGTCCGATGTATACATTTCCAATGCTGGAGTTAAATTTCTATGTCCCGCTTTGGGTTCTTGCGGGAACTCTATCAGACTCTATCTGTAAAAGCCTGGCCGTCTTCGTTACACAATTAAGTCTCTTCACAATACCTTGTTTTTAGAGAGCGCTAGCGATATTTTCGTTCTTCTGTCGCGTACCGTACACCTTAGAGCCTACAATACATAGCCGATTTTATAATGCCTGGTTAGTGCAAACCATAAGACGAAAGAGCCTTTCTGTTAACCTGGCGGTGCCGGAAAATTCTGATCAGCATGTGCTGGTGCGCACGCGACGTGGATTTACGAGTCACTCCACGAAGTGTCACAATTTTGGGGATCTTGCCAGGGTAACAGCTGACCTTAGATTAATACCAATTTACTAAAGTTTAAAAAAATAAGTTTTATTGCAAGAAGCACAACTTACACAGATTCGCAATCACCAATAACCTCCAACACACTATCTACCGTAATGGCGACTCCCCAAACAATGACATCATCAATAACAACTCCGTTGCTAGGCAACAATGACCATCAATAACCCCTTCCCTAGTCCTATAGTGAACTTCCATTCAACCCCTATGCTCACAAAGCATGAAGTCTGATCTGATACAGAAACTAACCGAAACTTTCAGTATCCTCTTGGTAAAGTTGAAGGCTGTATCGTCTTACGGCTAGCGTTAACCAGACATTATAAACCCGACCATAGTGGGTGCTTTCCATTCATCGACGCACGTCAACACAAGTCGACTTGCTTCGCGATTTTCGTGTTCCATTCTATGTGCGTCGCCGACTGTTGTGGCACAAGTCAACAAACGATTACGCGCAGGAATTGGAGTTCTAAACAGTTGCCGCGAGTCGACGCGTGAGTTGCATGAATGCAAAGCACCCATTATAACTCTCCAATTCCTGCGCGTAATCGTTTGTTGACTTGTGCCACAACAGTCGGCGACACACGTAGAATGGAACACGAAAACCGCGACGCAATTCGACTTTTGTCGACGTGTGTCGATGAATGGAAATCACCCAGTGTAGTCATGCTCCCCCGCGAGAAGACAGGTGTGGAGGATCGTGCTAGTGGAAGCAGGTGAGTTTATGCCCGAGTTTATTCCGCTTCGGAATCGGCGTGCGAGGGAGAGGAAGAAATTAAGGGAAGGAGAAGACTCCCCTGGTCGCGTTTCCTTCCGAGCAGCACGTGAGGGAGAGGGAACAAACGCGAAACGCGGTCTGGAAAACAAGTGAAAGGAGGGAGAGAGAGAAAAAGGAGATGTTTTTGTTTTTCGGATGGGTTTCAGAGTTGTTTTATTTTTCCTCGCCGGAGAGAAGCTCACGTCTGGGTGCTTCCGTGGCAGGGGGAAAATGCGTGTGGTTACTGCCACTACTGGATCGGTCGTAGGTGGTACGGTGTGGTATATAAAGGGGGTGGAAGAGAGAGAGAGGAGGGTTCCTTTCGAAGGGTTGGGTGTGGGGTCGGTCGGCAGAAGTCATTCCGTGGATGCTGAGGTCAGGTGAGGGTGAGTTGCTCACCTTACCTCTGCTCCTTCCTTTTGGATAGTATTGGAAGGGATGAAATTGAAGGCGGTGCGTTGCCAGTGGTGAGGAAGAGCCCCCTGCCCATCTGTGTATGTGTGGGAAGGGCGTGGAATGCGGGATGAGATCCTAGGCTCCGTCCGTATCGATGTGTTTGGATAGCAAATTGGAGTAGCCTTTCTTTTTTTTAGTTGTCTCGGAGGTCTAGATCGCACATTAGCTTCTGCGCTTGAGACCAAGTTTGAAATGTTAAAATACGAGATCACGTGATGGGCATAATTGGCTGGCTACGACGCTGGCGTTTGTTTCATACGAGCCTTCTCTTAAATAGCTACCTCGTCTGATAGTAAGCTTAATCGATGGATTATTGTATTTGATTTTTAACACACTTCCCATCGTCAGGACGGCTTGAAATTCTGCACCTTTTCTTGTTTTTGATGACAATGCAATATTGAATAATTGGATATTTGAAATTTTGTTTTAACTGACTAAAATTCCACATAAAAAACTAGTTTTGAATTTCGTAAATAGATGGCGTTAGTTATATTTTTTTTGCCAACATTTCTTTAACAGCTATGATTTAACCGATTTCATGATTCACCAATAAAAGGTAGAAAAAAATGAAGACATATATAACACGGTTTTTACGAAATCGATATAAAATGCGCTAAAAAGTAAAAATAAGCTCTAAATTACTCGGAGATTAAGGCGTGGGTGCTCATTGAGTTTAGATATTAATATTTCGTGCCAATCCTCACTCACCTATCACTCTTCTGCAGCCATTTCTAATAAATATAGTCAGTAACCATGCTTTATTCTTCAACTGTTGAAAAGCTAATTTTTTGACTTGCACTGCATTATATTCTACTTATGGAAATGCATATTTTTTAAATATTTTTTTTTTTTCATTTTTGTTATAGTCTTTAATTCAATTGAACATATTGTTTCCGTTGAATTGAATACTAAGGGAGGAGGAGTGCTACGAATCCAATCAATAATTTTTAAGTACATACTTTGCTGTTAGATGAAGAAAATGTCCAAAATATTCTCATTTTAAAAATTGTTTATGTTAGTATTAATCGAATTTATTACATGTAGCACACTTGATAAGGCCATGCATTCGTTTCATTGCCGTTTCCCTTTTAATTTCCGGGTAATGTTCGTATTTTGTTACCTTTCATTCTTCCTGTTCAAGCTGCAAAGAATCGAGAACAACCTGCATAGGCAAGACTCAACAATAGAAGAACCTTCTCCTAAGATAGAATCCAATGTTATCTTGTTTGTACACGATATAACATCGGAAATTTAGTGTCTTTTTTTCTATACGGTTTTTCTTAGCTTACTTCATCTGTTTTTTTAAAATTTCACTTATAGAATCTTGTCATTGGATTTTTGGACCACTTCACACTGTTGGATCGGCTCGAAATTTTGCACACTTATTTGCTTAATTCTGATGACTATACAATTTTCAGTGATCAGAATTTTGAAAATTTGTTCTGCTCGAATGCTCGAATTAATTTTGTAAGTGAATTACAAAATGGAAAAATAGTTTTAAATTTTCTCAGTTGACAGTGTTAGCGCGTTAGTTATAATTTGTTGACCAATATTTCTCAAAGATCTCTGGCTAAATCGATTATTCACCTCTGAAAAGTCGGAAATAAAAAAAAGATTAAAAAACCTTATTTCGAAAAGCGGTATAAAATGCTCTGGAAAGTGAAAGTAAGCTTTTATTACCCTGAGAATAATGCGTGGGCGCTGAGAAGGTTTAGATATTTAATACTGCGTGCCAATTCTTTTCCTATTAGGCTCTTATACATGACTTTCTAATGAGCCTTATCAGCACCCATTCTGTATTATAGTAAATTCAGCAGATGCAGGCGTTACATGGTGGAAGTTCGACATGTTTAAATAAAAGGTAGTTGCACTTTTCCACGTGTTTTTAATGCGTACGACGCGTTTCGGCGAACAGAGCCATCATCTGGTACAAGACACTGTCTTACCTGTAAACATCATAATACCTTTGAAAAAGGGTTGGGGAGGATGTTATATGTTTGAAGAAGGGGTGGGAAACAGGCGCACAGAGTGGAGACAGTGAAAAAAACTATTATAGTGACGAAACCTGGACTTCAAATTTCTACACAGCATATTGAACTCGAATTTTGACTGCCCTGAACTCCTCTCTCAGTTGAATTTTAGAATACCGACTCGTTCCACCCGCTCGCTCTCCCGACTCCACCTACCGATTCCCAGAATTTCCCTGACCAAGCGCTCACCTTTATATCGCCTCTCCTCCCTTCTAAATTCGCTCCCACCTTCCATAGATCCATTTTACCTGTCACGCAAAAAATTCACCGCACAAGCTTTGACCCATATGTCTGCTAATTGAATGTTATACTTCCCTATTGGTTAATTCTTTGTTTGTTTTTATATTTTTATTGTATTGTGTCTAATTCATGTATGTCATTGTTAAAAGTTTCACTGTAAATTGGCGTCACGGCTGTATGTGAAATTTACTTAAATAAATAAATAAAATCTTATTTTTTTGATTTTCGTCAATTTTCTAAGTTTTTTGAAAAAGTGTTTTTTATGTTTTTTATATATTATTTTTTCCATTTATTACAATTCGTTCCAGTACTGAGATCATCTCGCGGCGCAAAACATCGCGTTCTCTCTTCAGCTCTTCTCTGTTATAGAGGAAATGTATTCCAAAATCTTCCCTTATTCCATCTTTCTTCCTCCCCACATCCTTTTTTCAGTATCTGATATATCCTATTTTCTGTTGCGACAGTTGTTTTCTCTGGTGTTATTGCTGTTATTACCCTCCTTTTCAGTTGTTCTAACGGGAGGGTAGAGTGAAGTGGTGTATGGGGAAAGATAAAGAAGCCTTCCTCCTCCTTGTCCTCGGGTGGAGCGACTTTACCACCTCAACTTTACGCTTAACCCCACATCCAAAGAAGGGAGTAAAGAGGGTTTTAAAGCTCCCTGCACGATTCTGTAACTCTTCCTCTTAACCCTATCTTATATGGACCGCTCGAATGGAACCTTGTTTTCTCTTCTTCCGCATGTACCCTTCGCTTCAATTCCGTCCATTCCGTATCCCTTCCAACTCAATGCTTTCACTTCATTTTGTACGTGCGTACCCTCCTCTCTTCCTTGTTCAAAGGTCCAGTTTTGGACGTAATGTTGGGCGTGGTGGTGCAGTGGGAAGCAGAGGGAGCGGATTTAGGAGATAGGATCCGGTTGCGCCGACTCCATGGGGCCTGAGGGGTTCCGAGCCCCCTCAAAAATTCGTAATGGGTGTGAGGATAAAATGTGTCAGGCTTGTCGATTTTCCCCGGAGTGTCCAGATATCGAGTTTCGTGTTATCAGAGTTCTAATGTTGACCATATGACTCTTCTAAAATGCTCGAAAAAATTAAAACTCACACTTACAAAATTTCCCGTTGGTAAGATCCCCGGTTTGGGCCCCCCAATATTTTTTGTAAGTCGGCATCCCTGATAGGGTCACAGGGGTCATAGCCATATATGATATACATATATGGCTATGGCATATATGATATCATATATAGCCATATATGATATCTATATATAGCTATGACCCCTGGAAACTGATATAAATATTGAAATTTGGTAGATATTTAGTATCAGGACCATCTATGAGTGTACCACTTTTGAAAATTATTGAAATTACGATTTTTCAACAGTAAAGGGCACCCATCAGTTCAGAACCTCCATCATGCAAATCCAATGTCTCACGATAGGAAAGGGTGATGAATGACACCATTGACTACACTGCGAAGAAAAAAAGTTCTACTAGAAAAAGACTACAGTTCCAGATCAAAGAGGATGTAATCGTATAATTTTTCAAAGATTTCCATTGCGTTGAAATTGATCAAAAATTCACACCACAATATGATAGAAATCTAAGAGCATTTTACAACATATCTTGCCTATATTCACTTAACCATGTCCAGCATACAAAGCCAATGTCTCATGCTATACGTGATTGATGAATTATTGCATCAATTACACTGTGAAGAAAAAAAAAGAAAATAAGATAAGGCTCCCAATCGAAGAGGTCATATTTATAGAATTTAATTAGAGTTCTTACCTATTCCATTGAGTTGATCTTTATCCAACATTCATAAGAATCAGATTCTTTGTCAACGAGTTGACTGTGTGGAAGTTCAATTCAAACAGCTGTAGTATTTTTCCACACTTTTTTTATTTTCTCGACCCGTTTCAATGCTTACAAATCTTTTGTATACTAGTGACCATTCATCCGATTTTAACTTAATAATTTTTCCGTGCATTTGACAAAGGTAAAAAACTGAATTTTGTAGAAAATATTGAAATAGGAGTGCATACCAAGTTTTTTTTGGAGAGTGTGTGGTCAATGAGGTGGTGCCGACGATGACCTCACCTTTCCTTAAGGCGAGAGTCCCTCCTCTTCTCTTGAAAACCTTGTCCGATGACCCTGAGTAAACATCCCGCAAATGAGTACCCAACCCCAACTTCCCCAAATCCTACTTCCATATTTTTACCTCACCTACACCTACCTTCAATATATATACCAGGATTACTGTTCTTAGGTTAGAAAGCTCTTGAAAATGATGTGTAAGCATTGAAACCGGTCTAGGAAATTAAAAAAGTGCAGAAAATTGCTACAGGTGTTTGAATTATTGCTAGTCACAACCATAACCCCTCCAATCAAAATGTTTTTCATTTTTATTATTTTAATTGTTGTTGTATCCTTAAATGTCTAGAATTGTTAAATTTAATCTGGTTATAAGTGTAGAAATGAACTTTTTAGGCTTAAATATGCGTAAAAAATGGGAAATTAAAAACAAAATTACGGGGGAGAACTCCCATCTTCCCTCGGGGGGGCTTTTCCTTACTCCTCGGACCCAGATCATGACCACCCCAATTTGATGCTAAATCCGCCCCTGGGGGAAGGGCGCTGGGCTGCTAACTGAACGGTTTGGGTTCAAAATATGAGTCACGGCTTTTTGGGCGTTACTCCGCGTTGTGTTGTACATAGGTTTGACGATAGTTCCTCCAGTCAACCCTCTGGCGTCTTCAGGTCAGCAGTAGCGATGCATACATTTGGTCGTCTTATGTAGGCTCTTGGGAGGTGGGAGGTCGGTTCTGATTGGTTGGTTCTCAGGTGGGCTCTGATTGGTCATTGATTTGAAGACCCCTTTCCATGTGTTGGCTGATGCGTAGCCGTCTTCTCTGTTGCAGTTCTCAGGATGCTTAGTTATCTCTATAGTTTCTCGGATTAGCACAGGATAGTAGCGGCTTTGAATACAAATGACTTTAAGCTTATCCAAGCCCACAGTGTGACCCAGTGGCGTAACTAGGATTATGCTTTGGGGGGGGGGGGGTGATTGGATGGCCTGGGGCGGGAAAACTTTTGAAAAAAAGACGAATATACATTTAACATCATTTTGGCACTAAAAATTTGAACTTGAGGATATGCAGTTATTATATTTCAAAACTAGGCAATATTTTTAATTAACTTTTTTATTTCTCTGATGCTTTGGAGGGGGTATCTATCCCCTCATCCCCCCCATAGTTACGCCACTGGTGTAGCCAGTATGCGACCACACATGCTCCGAGACGGCTGAAAGACGGAACTGATTCTTCTCCGTGGCACGTTCATGTTCCCTTACTTATCCTGGTTTTGATAGATCGTCCAGTCTGTCCTATGTAATTTACCACATGAGCATTGCAGTTGATAAGAGATATTGAATAGGAATACGGAAACCTTAGATCAAGAAGCGGTGACCACAGATTCACTGTGAGAAAAGCGGTGTTCACCATTTTTAATCCTGAATTACACGATCGTTTTTTCCATCCCTTTCGAGGGACATCGATAGCATGGACAAAGTAACACTTTGTAACGCGTATATTATTTTTAAAACACCTCGTATTTTCCGGAGCCTCTAAAAATCTAACTACAAAAAATTTAAGCGTAATGACTACGGGTGCGATGGTAGTAGAGTGAGAAAAACCTGAACCAAACTACGAAAATCTGAAGCGTGAAAACTATGGTGAGGTCGGGAATAAAATGATAATCCTGAAAACGTTTATGGAGTCATTAGAAATGTTTGTTGCTGACGAATTTCCCATCCCTTTTACTTTTCAACTGGAAAGTTTAAAGTAAACAAACTCTCTGTGTCTCGACATCTGTACTTCAGCAGAGTCAGCCATCAAAGATTTGCCAAACAATGGTTAGCTGCGACGACTCTGCTTCGTAGTTATAACAAGACAATCTAGAGGACTCTTGGTAACAGCCAACCGCACGTGCTGCGAATTTTTTGACGACATTCTTAGTATTCGAGATGATTTTTTAAAACATTTTTTTTCCAATAATCAAAATCCACAAGCAATAATGGGACGGCGAAACTTTACGTTACCCCAAAATCAAGGACCCCTAAAAACTGCTCGAAAAATATTCCCAAGAGTTTAAAATTATCGATCATATTAATGACTTCCATTTTGAACAAAATCTAAAATCATACAGTGAGTGTTTGAAGCTGTGTTAACCTTGAGAATTCCAAGCCCAGGACTATTGGAATTTTACGGAAAATATCACCGTTTAAAAAATACTAATACATGCGATTCGGTGTTTTATTTTTGAATTTTTTAAATGACGATCATGGTGTATTGCGTTCTGTATGTCACCCTGCTGTCAAATATTGTCCTTAGGGCCTAAAAGTTCTCCAACGGTGATAAGTTTCCAAATTTATTTCTACCCTGAGAGAGGGAGAATTTTATACGAATCCTAAATTTTCATTCTCAACGAGCAATCTATCCGAAATGCATCCACTCTGCGATTTGGTAAACAAGGTGAAATAATTATTTGTTCGAATTTAAATTATGCAAGGTTCGTTTGATAGATAAAATTGGGTCAGCGTTGACGGCGTTTTAATTCATTTACGGGCGGCGACAATATTAACATTTAATTAATAATTCAGCAGTGCATAGTATTCGTATGCATTGCATGGGTACACTTGACCCAGTGATCGACATTATATTCTGCTTCCGAAACCATCCCCTTTATTTGTACCCCGTGAGGAGAAATTTGGTGGTGGTTAGACTCCATTTTGGCAGCATTAACGCATCTGAGTCATCATGGGTGTTTACGGGATCGCTCAATGTGTCTGCGTAGCAACCAGGGACATTGTGCCGCATTCTAGATCTAAGCTCAAGTATTGATCCTAAATCAAAGTAGACTCGGTCGCCACGTTGGTATTACGAAACCTCTCTTGAATCCCCACTCAAAATGAAAATAGTTTAGGTACTTGCACTAATCTCCTTCTGTTGATACAACATCATCAATTTCATCATTCACAACCGCTATCAGGAAACTTCCTCTTTAAATCCTTCTTTCTTTCTTCCGCCCTTCCTAAATTACAAATGAGCGGATGACGCGTTCATACAAGTGAAGTATTACGTGATATCTGAGTGTATTTAAAACGTGTTTTTTTCGCCCGTTGTTTCTTGTTACACTTGATTATTTAATTATTTGTTGAATTAAGGCCTTTTACATCGGATTTGTGTAACATTTGTGAACCATTCGTTCGCAAATCTGATGTAAAAGGCCTTAGGGTGGGTGGGGTGGGTGGGAGGGCAAGCCATGGTTGTTCAAGTTGTAGGTAAGATTGCATGGAAAAGATTAATGAAAGCAACATTTTAAGGAAACTGTAACAGCTCTTTATTAGTTTAAAAAAATATTTGCTTGAAAAAATAATATTCTCCTTGAAGACATTAGCGATTTTTACTTCTAGAGGGGGCAGCTGCCCCTCCTGCCCCTCGATGGGTACGCCCATGGCTCTTTGAGTCATTTTTGATATTCAATCACAAAACTGGATCTCGAAACTTGTCAAAAAACTCTGGTTCTAATCATAATAATATCTTACGACTTAACTTTACTCAATTGTCCATTGCTTTTAACTTGTACATGGTGAATGGGAGAAATTGATAGCACTGAATATTCTAAGTAACAGCTTCAAAACGAGATCATTGAAGGCTCTTACTGGAATTCGTGAATTTAAATGAAAATACTTAATCAACTTTGCTAGAGTTACTATGATATCTGAATTCAACGGCGATCAGGCAAAGATTCTCGGGGAAACGGATTAAGGGTGATAAGGAAGTTTGTGCAAGAATCGATATAAACAAGTAGTATGCCATATAACATAATATAAATAAACATGCCATATATGCCATACATATAAATAAACATGCCATATGCGATATAACAAACATATGCCATATCCGTGAAAATTTGAAAATATTCTCTATTGATTTTACCTCATCAACTAATGGTCACAAAAAATAAGCCTCGTGGATTATAACTTCTGGATATTGTATTTGATAATCTGCCCTCTAATACAGGCATTTATGACAATACTTGTCTAAGCATAGGAAAAAAATTGATATTGGAAAGTAATTATCCGAAAGGACACGAAGATACAACCTCTACAACTTCCTCTGCTTATTTCCTCTCAGTGAATGAATCTGCTTAGAAATAATTGTTTTAACGTAGATAGTCGTTATTTTAATACATTTAATCGTTTAAAAAAATTCGGTATAAAGTAATCATTTGTTGAGTCTATTATGTAGATGTTAAGAATGATTCTTTTACAAAAGGAAAAGAAATTATAATTAATTCGGATTCGAACCCTCCCAAAACTTAAGCGCAACAAATACGTGAAAGAAACCTACTCAGCTACGGAGCTACATCAACGAATGTAAAAATAAATCCCAAAGGGAGGAAAAACCTCTCTAAGCAGCCCGAAATAAAACTCTTCCACAGCCCAACCTGTGCGTGAACGTGAGTATCCTCAGTGCATTCGATTCGCTAGGGCTTTTGAGCCTGGAGTTTGACTCCTGTCTCGCTAGGCCGATCGCCACCGCGTCCGTGCTCGTCGGCTCTTGGTGGTGCACGGGCGAGAGATGCAGGTTGCTTCATGTGCTTCCAAGTTTTAAACGACCCATCCACTTGAATTAAGTGGGGCTCGACGGTGTCTTCATATTATTGGAAACGATAGCACTTATTTACTCAAGGAGAAATGTTGAATGTATGCCATGCCGTTGACAAAAAACTTACATAATAATCACTATACGATAAAAATATTTCATAGACTCGTCACGGTATGTTTTCCTCGCCAATTGCATATGAATACCCTGAATGAGTCAAAGCACGTTAGTTTCATGAAAATTTTGCGACTGTTGACTCAAATAGCTGAAAAAATGTTAATTTTTTAATTTTGGAGATTGATTCATTTGATTTTTCTGCATTTTTATTTTAAATTTCAGCCTCAGTGGATGTTGTCTGTGATAGAAAATCAATAAAAAATAATAACATTCACGATTAGTTTTGGATCGCGTTGTATCGAACCCACTTTCATAATGATCCGTATACCTATGCGACTCGTAATATGCTAAGATGAAAGGCAGCGATTATTCCGGGTTTTCTTACGCGTTTATCTATAATACTGGACCAGTTAAACTAGTCCAAAAAAATGGATAAACGCGGAAGGAAACCCGGAAGTATCGCGGCCTACCGTCATAATCTCCGCGTAAGTCTACTTGGAAACAATATGCCAAGGTGGTTATGTATACCTCAGGCGCATGCGCAGTACTTGCAAACGAGACATACGGTGGTACCCGCACGATCCCCTCTTTCGGCACTATCGCGTGTAGGATAGATGGCCTCCGCGGTGGCCGGTACTCATATGATGATGGGCCTGGATGTGTGGGATGGGGAAAAACATGGCGGGTCGTGACAGATACACATCTGATCATCCCGCCCCATGAATACATACGAGTGCACAAACACACCACCCCCTTCGGAACCTCTCTCTCGCTGGAATCAACCCCCGCTCCACAGGCTTTGACGCAACCCCCTGTGTCTCACTCCTCCAACCCCATTACGTCCTCGTGGGGGTTTACTGAAACACCTCGACGTTAATGCACTCGAGCGCAGATGGAATTATCCCCGATGACTTCGGAAAGGGGCCTCTCTGATGGTCGGCTGCACTACTCCACGCGTTTGCAGGATGTGGTAGTGGGGAGTCCAGTTGCAGCTAGATGTCACTGAGCGGAGGTTGCTAGACTGGGCATTGACGATCGGCATGTCCGTTGTTAGGCAGGGGATTTAGATTACTATTACGCCTGATTTATTTCGTTTATTTTTTCCGTCCCCCTAAGGCCTTTTTGTCACGACGATTTTTCCTTCGAATGATCATGCGAATGATCATCATTCACGGCGTAAAACGTAAATTTCCGTCTTTCGAACGATCATTTGAATAGAATTTAGACCATGTTCTAATTTTATCATTTGATTTCTTTCCTTGTAATCATGCTCTGAATATCATTCAAATGCCAGAAATTTCCGTTTTAGACGGTGAATGATGGTCATTCGTGAGATCGCACGACTGAAAATTCACCGTGTGAAACGGGATGGCAACGGAAACTAAACGAAAGTCAAAACCAGTAAATTTCAATAGTTTCCTTCCCAGGAGCGAAATATAGAAACAAAACGAAACGAAATGTATTTAAACCCGGGGAGCTAAACTCAGGGTCGAAACGAAATCGGAGTCAAAACCACTTCGAGTCGATAATAAACTAAAACTCTGGAACGAAACGAAACGTAGATAATATTTCGCATCGGAGAGACCACGCGCTTCACCTTCGAACAGTTAAGTTTCGACACATACACCGAGTATGAAGTATGGTTGAGTGAAGTAGAGGTTCGGCCTACCGCCATTTGATGTATGGGACACTCTTATGTTTACCACTAACGAGAGAACGGCGAACGCAAACTAGCCAGTCTATTTGCTCATTGGTTTAACTTCTCTACACGTATTTCAAACGTAATGGGTCGAAACTATTCCCATTTATTCCTCTCCACTCAAATTTTGGGATTGAAACATAGCTATGAGCAGCGGAGTATCGTTTAGTTTCGTTCCTGGGGGTAAAGTTTCGACCCTTGTCGTAACTAAACTCCTTGGTGATTTTAGTTTCGTGCGGGAGCGGAACTAAACCTATGCCTCGTATTTTCGTTTCGCTCCGAGTCGAAACGAAACATTTTCGTTTAGTTTCACTTGTCATCCCCGGTTATTAGGCAGGGGTGTTAGATTACTATTACGCCTGATTCACTCGTTTGTTTTTTTTCCGTCCCTATTAATGCCTTTTCATCACGACGATTTTTCCTTCGAATGATCTTGCGAATGATCATCATTCACGGTGTAAAACGGAAATTTCCGTCTTTTGAACGATCGTTCGAAATGGAATTTAGAGCATGTTCTAATTTCCTTATTTCATTTCATAGCTTGTAATCATGCTGTAAATTTCGCTCGGATGACGGAAATATCCGTTTTACACGGTGAATGATGACCATTCGCAAGATCACTCGAATGTAAATTCACCGTGTAAAACGGCCTGCAGAGATAGCCGTTATTAGGCAGGGGGGTAGGAATACTATTAAGCCTGACTCATACGATCACTTTTTCCGTCCCTCGGAGTGCCATAGCTTTTCAGACACCGAAGAAATGATCACTCCAACCATCATTCCAAGAATCAAACGGACATTTCCACCGTCCCTTATTTCCATCGCTTATTCCGTCACTTTCCGTGTTTCCAACTGTCGTTGACTCCAGGGATAGAAATCCCATTTTTAATATCCAATTACTATAAACCAACGATTTGATCTTTGGATTTTTTTCTCTTTCATAGAAAAATCTTCCAAAATCGTTGGCAAACAAAGTATGATTCGCTAGTAGTGCGCCCTGTCGTCTTCAATGACGGCGTGGGTAATTCCTCATCCGACCCTTCCATTCTTATCCCTACCCTGGAAACGTCGACGGGCTCCTTAATCGCGGCGGCGCCTCCATCCTTTTTCCTTCCCATTTCAATCCCATCCCAGAGTGCGCGGGCGTATCAGTTGTAGTACTGGGTCCCAGCCCCGGTGCGTTGTAACCTTCTAAGGACCCCCCCTTCGGTTCTCATTCTCTCTTTCGTTCAATTAAAAGTCATGCCTCATTCATATTAAAATATTACCAGCAATCGTTGGAACTATCGTGCATTTACACAACGATAGTTAAAACCTGTGCTGCCCTCTAGTGCTGACATCTAAATTTAACGAGAAATTGACGGTAAGCAAAGCTGTTGTGGTATGCAGGGTCAAGATATTACTGTGTTCAACGTGTACTTAACGAATAATTTTTCTTCCGCCTATACTCTTCCTTGCTTGGACAAATTCATGAAAATATGGCGAAGGGAGCTTCACGAACTTTTCGTCTTTCTCTTGTTGCTTCCCCTTCAGGTTTCCCAGTGCCTAACCGTCGTAAAGTGGCAACGTTCAGAACTACCTGAACTATTGTCGGGACATGCATTCACACAGCTAGTTCGGCCAACTATCGTTAGGACAATCGCTCGGACAATCGTAATGTGAACAAGGCATCAAGCGAGGCATTACAATCGCAGTTAGCGACCGTGCGATGTGATTGGCTGAAGGACGGCACCAGCGACGGAAAAAGGGACGTGCCGAATGATGAAAAAAGGGATGGGATCTCCATCCCTCGAGCTATCGCGGAGAATGATCGTGTGAAACGATCATTTTTCCGCCATCATTGGAGTGATCGCTGAAGCTGTCCTTCAAAAGGGATGGAAAAAATGATCGTGTGATTCAGGCTTAATAGTATTGCCACTCCCCTGCTTCATAGCGGATATCTCTAAAAGCTATTTTACGGCTGAATTTAGGAAGCCCCACCAGGAAATAACGATATGCTGATTATCTTCCTCTTTATGGGACTAAAAAATACGAGTAAATAGCTGAAAAGCTAAAACAAACCGGGTATGCAGTTATATTTTTCATCAATATGAACACTAAAGTGATCTATTTCCTTCGAGTACTCCACAGGTCTAAGCTTCTCTCGAAATTTACTGCAAAATCTAAGTACCCCCCGCGTCAATAAGACGCATCACTCCCTGTTTAGTTACATTTTGGTTTTTTTCGTCGCTTATTTTTGCTTTAAAATTTGCTCAGGGTGCTCAGATTTTATTTCATTTTCAAAGTTAAGTTTTACACCCCAAAAAATATTGAGGTGAAGTTTTTTAATCACAGAGGCAATTGCTGATTGATACCTACGTTTTTACCTGACATGTTTAGGACTGCTGCGATAGTTTTAAGAAAGTAATACGGCTTTAAATGATCAGTCTAGCACGAGTGATACGTCTTTATGAAGTATGAAAGGAATATCTCGGTGGTTTGCGAACACTATTGTTAGGGTATCATCTTAAGCCACGACGAAAGACTGGATGTTTGACTCCGGCCAAAATGGTTTCCAGCTGACCAGAAAAATCTGAAAGATTATTGGATTTTTTTTTTGCCACTTAAAGTCAGGATAATGATAATCACTTTTAAAATTTAAGCTCTTGTTATTTTCAATTTTTAACAAATTTTAAAGCTAATCCATATTTCAAGGCTATCAATGAAATATCGTGTGCTTACTAAGGAGATGATGATTCATGATTTTGTACGTAAAAGTACCTTTCTTACATTTCTGGGAAATTCTATTAGAAAAAGCTAATATAGAAAGAGTCCATCGTTTTCTTGATCATTTATTACGTAGGGCAAGTTTGTAAGGATGCTAAAGAAAAGGAATACGTAAATGTGAAAGCATTTGCTGACAGGAGAGCAGAATGAAGAGATTCGACATAAAATCATCGTATGGTTTATTTAGGATAGTGATGTTTGGACAGAAGACTTAGTGAAAAAAACACATTCATGGATCGATTGAATTGCAGCTGCCTCAGTCCGCGAATTTTAAAGCCCTTTCCAGTAGTATCTCCGAGGCTTGGTGCATATGCACCAGTAGATCGCCAATTCCGTCAATTAGCCAAGCTTTGCAGCTCATTAGTCGCCCTTACTAACCAAATTCTCGGTTCTAATACATGTGTCTATTACCCGCACCGGAAAAGAAAGTGATGACAATTCTAGATTGCCTACACTTTAAGTGAATGGATCGTCATTAGATATAAAGTGCTTCCCGAACTCGATAAGATTGAAGGATCCCACATGAAGAGAGTTTAATTGGAGCAATTGCTTCCGACATGGAAAGAGCAGGGTGAAGTGATCGATTAGGAGGGTAGATTTGGGAGGCTGACAAGTGCCTTGATGGAAGGAAGTGGTGTTGAAACCCTGCAATGGCCCTTGGAGCCTTTAGATCCGAAATCAGCGTTGATGGTGGCAACGATAAGTATTTTCTCTTGTATTTTTTATTCGCGGTTTCGGTAATCACATCCATAAATAAAAATCGTGTTCTTCCCAATATGGCAACACTTTAATTTCTTTTTACCTTCAAATATTGGTAGTTGGTAGTCGAGAGGTTTAATGTGTATTTCATTAAGTTTCAATGATGTACAAAATTTAATTAAAAAATGTGAGCCAATGAATTAACAACTCCAAGACGATGCATCGTAAAACAACTTCCACCCAAAGAAACTCGAATTGAATGGACGGTGTATTTGCACAAAACTCAGGTAAACAAAAGTAATTGGAAAAGCATTCGCGTGTACGGCAGCTGAGAAGAAAATAGGATATATGCTCAATAGCACTGAAGGTGCTGGCACAGTAACCAAAATCTAAGGCCATTAATTGATAGGCAAATTTGATTTATAATTGCCGATGTTTACCCAATATTAAGAGAAGCAAAAATCGCGAACTGTTCAGCATAACACAGGCCAACGACGAAAAAACTTTTTTACCGAAAATACCTTATTCTAATGTTTTTTAGGTTGCTGAATCCAAATATGATGCTTAAAAGTTGTATCACCCACCATTTATTCATATTTAATAGTTAAATTTATGAAATCAAGTAATATTTTTAGATTTTAACAGCTTTTTTACAGTTAAAATTGAAAAAGTAGGTCTAAAGAACGAAGATGATGTAATGATATGATAAGTAATTTAATCGTAAATACAAACCATTTTATGATGTAACACAGTGTTTGATTGATTTCCCCATATACCGTATAGGTGTATTACACTATATAATAAAAACATATTGCTTGGAAACTATGGGTGACACAAAAAACTAATGCCAGGTTTGGATTGGCACCTAAAAATCTATAAAGATCAGCTATTAAAATAAAAAAGTTTTCAAACAAATTATTTTGTTGGCCTGTGTTATTTTGGGAGCTGAAATTCACGTGTGAATGAATGGAATCCCTGTCATTAATCCGAGCAAGATAGACTTTTAGTGGGCCAGCAAAACAGGTGATAATTACTTCCAGGTGATATACATAGTTCACATAAAAGGTCCATGCGTTTCTACGTCAAAAAGTTGGTCCCTGCAACAAATATTTTTCATGAGGAGCATGTCTTTGAACACTAAGGTAACACGCCTTATGAGTCGCGCAGCGCATTCAGAAACTATGTGCAAGCCATATCATTATAGGCACCCAATTTTAACAGATAGCAATTATAATTAGAGTTTATTTCAACAATATCCGTGCCCTTAATTATAATAAAACGTACAAACTAAGTCTCCAGAGTATGTATAGCAATTACAAGTATTTTATATCACAACAATTAAAAAAAAACGTTTAATTGGGCTCTGAAATTTCGCGGAAATTCGCTGCCTCTACATGTCATGATTGCGATCCACAGGCAGGGGAGTAGCCAGGAATTTCGTTCGGGGGGGGGGGGGGGGGGTCCAAAACCAGGTGGGAAAATTAAAAAAAAACGGGATACTAGGTATTGGGGTTTTAAAGCAATTTTAACATTTTTAATTATCGAAAAAACTTCATTTATTAAAGAAATATTTTGTAAATTCATGATTATTCATTATTTTGTATCCTTTTATGAAGACAAATTATTGAGTTTTTATATTTCGGGGGGGGGTCAAAGGGGGGGACCCTCTCCGGCTACGCCACTGTCCGCAGGTGAAAACATAAACAGTGTGAAGTTAGCGATCCGAGTTGATGTTAGAACCAACTGCCTCACTGGTGAAGTACATAATGAGTCGCATCTATTAACTTACATACTCAACGGTGTAGAAATATGTCAACTGACGATGAAAACTCGATCTGTAACGAATCGAATGATGTTTTACACGTTCTTGCAGTCGCAATTGCCTCCTTCATAAGTTTGGGAGAATCTAATTCGTATTTCATTAATGGATTTGGGGTGGAAATTATGGGCAAACAAACATGAAACAACATCACGGGAGCTGCGAAGGGCAGTTGAGTTCATAAATCGTTTTTGTCACCCGCGATCGAATGTAAGATCGGTGGAGTCGGACAGATGGTCGAAATGGGGGAGTGAGGGTGTAATTTATTCCTCGAAAGGATCTCTAGAAATGAATCGGCCAACTATCGCACCAGTGACTTGTGTAATTCCACTTGGGTCGAACTTGAGAAGGGTTCGAGATAATGCAAGCGAGGAAATATTGCCGTTGTTGTTGTTATTATCATCGATATTGTTAGCAGTTTCCATAACAACCCTTCTGCTCACAATGGGGAGTCGCAGTTGTTTTGGGGGATGGGTCGCAGTGAACCTACATTAGCGTTCATATCTCCCAGTCCCGCGGGATTTGTCCCGACCATCCTTGTGGGACCTCGCCGATGCGCTTTTGTTGGGGTCGGAACGGTGCTGCCCCCTATCCCATGATGCCACTGGGCGTGGGGGGGAAATCCGTCCTAAACCCTTTTGTTCCTCTCCCGTCAATCCATTCATATCTTTCTCGTTTGGCCAGGCCGTGAAAACTGAAAGCATTATGGCAGGGATCCCGATAAAATTATTTCTTTTCCTCTTTCCCGCCAGTTTGCTTGTGAATCTCTTCCACTCTGGGCCGGGTGGAGTTGAAAGCAGTATCGTCTGGGGCCAAGGGTTGTGACCCGCACGCGGCAACAACTGTCGCCGACTGTCGCGAGGTCACTTGAGTCCCAAATGGTGTGTCGTGGTATGCAGTGATGTTTTTAATTTTAATCATATAACGGCGCACCTCTCTAGGAACGTAAGGTCGTGACAAAAATTTTAATCGTTTTATTTATATTGGGTGTAACATGATCACTCATTGTAACTTTATTTAATTTTACCAGTTTAAAAAAAGTTGCAAGTATAAAAAAATTGGAAGTTTTAGGGGAGGGGATTATATTTGTAAAGCGTGAGGATTTAATGTGTTTGTATGCATTTCGGTATATACCTAGAATTTCAGAAATTAAGCACGGGCGGCATGTGTACGCAGTCGTACTTTTTAGTTCCGAAAACCGCCGCGGTCCGGGCTGGGATTGCCCGGGGGAAATGGGTAAAGAAATGAAACTCATGCTTCAAGGAGCTAATAAGGGGGCTTTGTAGAGGAGGCAACAGTCTATGCACCAGCCTTTAGAGGCTTGATTTTTGTGTCCTTTTTGAGCGCATTTTAATCGACTTTCACAGGCATCCGCAGCGCGGCGATAAATGCGGAACGATCCACTTATTCTCAGTACTTCATGTAAAATTGTTGCATCGTTGACATGGGGAAAGTAAGTCAGAAAAAAATCGAAATTTCGTTTTTTCATGGAGAAGGTCATACATGCACATGGTATGGACAAGGAAGAAAGTCAATTGGTATAATAAGTATTGGTATCTACGATTGACTAAGTTTGTACACTAATATTAACTTCACAATGTTGGCAAACTTCTTTCTTTCGTCTCCTGTAAAATTCACGTTTAGGGACTTACTACCTTTTTTCATGTCAACGCTTCAATTAATGTCACGAGGAATAGCATTGATAAGATATCAATTAGAGAGATCACATCATGACGCATATAAATCTGAGTCGATGGCCCAAAATTATATCTTATTTCTCATTGAAATTCGGATTGCTCTGATGGTGGAATGATCTCTGCGCTTGGGTTATTCTGCTGATAACTTTTTTCTTGCTTCTCCCGTCGCTAGTTATCCCGCTTCCCAAATAACAGAATACATCCACCTCTACCAATTTTTGTTTCCCGATTTCAATGCTAATCTTGACTTCTTATTAATTCGGCGAAAAGCGCCGCTGCAGACTCTGAAGAAATGGAAACAAGGTCGTGCATGATGACTTCTCTCTGTGAAGTGCACTCCCGAAAAGCCGAGGCCAAAATTTGTTTGTAAATAGTGTTTTACTATTTGAAGTGGAAACATTGTGCAAAGTTAATGCTTATTTGATCATATTAAAATTCTGATACGTACGATTGCAGTTAGCATGAAACTTTTATATCCTGATATGCCTATTTTATTATTATCCTATAAGTTTATTTCACAAATAGTGAATTGCGATCTCTCTTATCGCCTTTGAATGCTTTAAATTTAGAGGCATTATTATTTTAGATAAAATTAAAATAGCTTTTGAGTGGACTGTGTAATGCTATGGCCAAAGGAATGGAGGACTTACCTATGTAGGTGTTGTGACGACGAGACGTCCTGAGTGATGTTCCTACGTACAATGTACGCGGCTTTCAGTTTAGAACTGTCAATGATACTACGGCTGACAAGCATTCACAAAAGATGAGTGCACTTCCACGCATATCTTCGCACCCCGCAGCTTATTTCACGAACTAACGCATCTTTTTTATTCGAATATAATTTGAAAATGTTCTATTCAATCCACCATTCATAGCGCACTTTTGTTTGCCTTTCACTCAATGACCTTGGTATTGCTCTTGACTTCAACTTGACTTGATGGCCCTCTTCACTTCAAGTGAAACTTTTGCATCCAAAGCCTTCAGTGCTGATGACTTTTATAAGGACGAAAAATTCCTGTTCAAGCAGTCTTTTTCTCTCAAATTTCTCATTTAAAACCGTGTTTGAAATTATTAGGGTACATAAACAGAAATACGTTTCCAATATTAGCCTTTCTATTCAATGCGAAACATTCACCTCACTATATACTCAGAATTATTTTTTTAAATTTGAGATGGAGCCCGATGTTGACATAGGCCTACTTTCTATGCTCTGAAGATGTCAAGTGATTACGAGAGTTTTAACGGAGTATTTTGCCTAAAAAAAACTTAAAATACGACCACTCGAGGAGGATTAATGTGCCCCCTTATAAAGTTATTCATTCTGTCCGCGTGATGGCACACAAAGATAACGCGCATTTATAGAGGCTGATTACTTGCGTAAAACGTACGCTTTCATCGTGAATATGTCAGGGAAAGTAAAGTAGACCGTAGTAGAGTTCAGCGTTCGCTTTTCTTACAAATAGCTTCGTTTGAAAAGAATAATGAAAAGGTAATAGTTGAGAATTTGGCCATGATTAAAATACAAATGGTAATTTCCACAATATTTAATTTAACACTTAACAACCGAACATGGTTTCGACACTTTCGGCCGTATTCATAGTTTCCTTAGTAAGCTACTAACGCCCAAGTAGCGTTCTAAGTAGTAGCATATTAGCAAAATGGTATTCATAGATCGTTAGTAAGGGCTACTAAGCTTAGTATGCTACTATCTTAGTAGCCGGTTCTTAGTCGCCCTCCGGCCTTGTCTAAGGGAGCTACTAAATATGGCGGACCGTTGTGGATGATCGAACTCCGGTTTTATTTGTATACTGTTATAGAGTTTTTATGCATTTGTGCCAAAATGGAATACGAGAATCCATTCTCCAAGTAAGGCAGGCAACGTATGTAGTGTAATTGTTGGCAGGAATTGGAAGTTTTTCGTAGCTGCGAGGAAGCTACGACTTGCAGTGAACTTGTGCCTCTAGTGTAAGTGAACACAATTTGTACATTCAGTGCGCCCCTAAGTGAATTGATTGCATATATACGATGAAGTAAAGAGTGAAGCGACAAGTGAAGTGATTTGTGAGTGTATGAGCTTCGACAAAATTATTTATTTCTTTCATACTGGTTTAACCATTTCGATCAAAGGTATCTACTAGCTTTTGCGAAGGGGATATGTTTTATATTTGAAGCAGTTGTTCTTTAGGGATACAGCAAACAATTATAAATTTTCATTCGTTTGTACGCTTATAATTTGTGTTTGATTATATTCCTAATTCTAGTCACTTTATCGTGAGTTTTCGGCAGTGTTTACATTTCGCGTATTTCGTTGCGCTGTTGTTTTTGTTTTGGTTACGGTACGAGTGATAGTGGAGAGTGAGATTGGAAGTTTGTTGATGTTACAATTTCTGGTTTAAAAATTTGTTTCAGCCTATTTATTTCATTGTCTACGTAATTGTAATTTTAAATAACATCAACTGATTCTAAATCATTAGTGATGAGTGGGAATTGAGATGTGAAGAATTCTTTCGAACGTCAACGAGTGCTAATTCTTTTGGTGTGTGCAGAGTGATTGGAAAACTGATTATCATTGTTTACTAGAGTTACGTTATAGTGTTTTAAATTAAGTGTGAGTCAAGCTTTTCATTGAACCAGTTGATTCAGAATGTACGGATTATAAGTGTCATAAAGACAGCTCGTGAAATGTGAAGTGAAATGTTGTGTGTGTTGTAGTGCTATTTGTGATATGATCAGCAATAAATAAGTAAAACAAGTTACGTTAATTATGCTTTGTTTTTTACATTAACCACCTCTAGTAAAGTATATGTCGTATATTTCCGCACGCTGTCAATATTTGAAATATATAAATGTAGCGAAGCAGATTGTTGTTTCCTTGACTAACATTTTAGGAGTTGCAAACATATGTTGCTAATTGCTCGCACGTAGGTGTTTGTAACGTAATAAATGTGTATCATTCACACATTTATCTCAACGTTATTTTCTTAACGTTTAATTTCTGCATTGCAAAAGTTTTCGTTTTTACTCCGACATTGAGGTGTATTTCTGCTTTCCGAATACAGATATTTATAATACTGACGTTGCTAGTTATGTTTTTCCATACTAATCACGCATACACTAATGGAAACAAATATCGGAAGTGCAAACAATGTCTAATGTATATGATCAATGAATACACGGCCGTTTGTACAACAATAACTGCATCTCAAACATACAAATGCTTCTGTATTACTCATTAATCTACCCTTTCCCAATTGTATTGCTTAATGTTTGTGTACAGCAATCAAAAAATATGTCTGCAATGCGATATCGCATCGAATTATCCGCTATGAAGTAAAAATTTCAATGCATTTTGCTGAATCAATTGCTTTTGTTTGAAAGTTTTACGAATTTTCCGCGCAGCGGAGGAGTCAGATGCAGTGTTGTCAAGCGTAGCCTAGCGGGTTGAACCCAAATCGCTACCGAGTATCGGCTGCCGAGCTGGTTAGTAGCATACTAAGTTAGTAGCTCGTAGTAGCTCACGCAATAGAATCCATGAATACCATATCTTAGTAGGCGACTAAAAGGTCTTAGTAGCCGACTAAGTTAGTCGCCCTACTAGCGTGTTTTAGCGGAAATCTATGAATACGGCCGTTTGTATCGAGATGGCCTAGAAACCATGATTGTTAAATGAGTGTTAAATTAAATAGTGTGGAAATTACCATTCGTGTTTTAATCATGGATATAGTATTATTCCACAAAATTAAGCCTGAAACGATTTTATACGTTCAGAATTTGTGATAAAAGTTATAGTAGAAAACGATCTAAATCATAATCCCCGAAAATTTAAAGATGATAGCACAATTTTGAAGTGAATAATCGGTCACCAAAATACTTATCTAGTTGGAGGCATGAGCTCTCTTTAGCCGCGGTTCCTTTTTTTAGAGATGGCCTTTGCCAATGCTCCATCCTTCCTTACGAAGCCACCACTCCTTACCTTAAGCCCACTTCGAGTACCGTGACTCCTTTCGAACCCGGCCACTTTGGGAGAAGAGTCAGAGCATGTCCCCATCTCTCCACCCCGATTCCCCGGAGACCTCTACGCTCGGACGATGGGGGTTCAGCAGGGCATTAGGGGAGAGTTCCGACAGGGTTAGCAAAACCATCAGGGGTGTAGATCGCGGGGGATAGGGGATTGCTGGGTCATGTATATAAATTTTTTTTCGGGGTCCCGGAGAATATTCCAGTCCATTGAAGGGAGGACAAGGGTGTTATGGTGGGGGAGGTAGGCAATGGGGTTCAGGAAGGGGGTTATTTTTTCGGATTTCCTGGGGATAAGGGGCGCGTTAGGAGGTTAAGGATCGTTCCGGCGGACGGGGAGTGAGCAATGCCCCCTTTTCACAGGGTCAGGGAGCAGCGGCGGTCAGGGGAGGAGGTGATACAATCCTGAATAACCCTGGAAGGTTTCCTGACCCCCTCAGTGTCGCGCGAATCCCTCTCGGTATATCCGGACCATGATGGGGCAATGGGTGGTTTCGGTCGACGAGGGTTGAAAAGTGGGGAGGATTGTTCGAGGGAGTGCTGTTTTGACGAGGGGGGGGGGTGCTGTTTTGACGAGGGGGGGGGGGTTGCTTGGTTTTATATTGCCGGGGCGGGGTTGCGTTCATTCATCGGAGGCAGAGGGATTCTGAGCGGTTCGGTGCGATATGTCCCGCCCTTTCTTTGAGCTTCACGTTGTAAACTGTTGTCCACACAGCGGGGAGGAACTTTAAGGTAGTTGAAGCGCCTGTATTAAAGAAAAAAATTGGTTAAGGTGCGTTTGGTGGGGACATGAAGCAGGTAGTCCGAAGATGGGCGTGGTACACCCTCCGTAGGGTCCTTAATCCTCAACCCTTTCCTCGACGCGTTCGCCCTCGCTGGCCCGTGTCTTGGACCCTCCCAGCGGGGCGCCTCCCTCCCGAAAAGTGACCGCTATGACTGCAATTTGGAAATCAATCAATCAATCCAATAATCAAAAAATGACTGTTTGCATAGTACTCCTGTCAATCGTGCGATCAAGTACGTCTTTGAAGCGTGATTCTGCGATGAAAAATAACGATTTTGTTAACTTTGCTAAACACGTGGCTGTGGACCACCGGAAAATGGCAACAGCGCTTTGGAATGGGCAAAGTAGTGGGCTGTTTGAATGAGTTACGAGCATGATTTTGCCATCTGGTACCGCTCATTTGCACGCCAAGGCTTCAGTTAATTTACCTTCAGTTCCACATAGTCTCCGATTAGATAACCTGCGTCGAGATAAAGGGTCAATTATTCCCTATGACGGATATTGAAGGGTTAAAGCAGTCGAACTGCTTCAAAAAGTCAAAAAACACCCGAAAGGTGGATAGGTTGTGTGATTTTTAGACGGTGACTGCGAGTCCCTTTACGTATTATATTATTATGCAAAATACATCTACCAGGGGTAACAACAACCTTGACCTCTTGGCAGCGAGTGCGAAATCAGAACTGAGGCTGTTATTATTGACCACAAGGCACATATTTTATACCTCATGGTTCATCTACATCTACATTATACCCCGCAAGCTGCCTAAAAGGCGTGTGGAATGGGGTGTCAAGATACCAGCCGTCTACGTATAAAAAATGAAGTGCTCTACAAAGTTGTGACTAGCATTTATTTAAGTCTTTTATGGTCCGGGGGAAAAACGAATTCCTATGTCTATCCGTTCGGCAAAACATCTCTCTTAATTTATCACTTCTATCGGGCCTGGAAATATAGTTTGTCTTTGATATTTTGTTCTACGTGTCGCCCTTAAAGACATCTATTCTCAATTGTTCAAGCAATCTAAGCTTAGTGTGCAGCCTGCGAGTCTCCAGCGGCTCCCAGTATTATTAGCTTAACATCTGCGAAACGCTGTCTGTACGCCCGTAGCAGTTTTTGACGAAATGCGCAGCCTTCCTTTGTATTTTATTCAGATCGCGGATTAAGTCTTTCGGTACCGGATCCCATACACTCGCTGCATATTCAAGGTGCGGACGTACGATTGCGAAATAGCACATTTCTTTCACTTGCTCATCCGAAAATATTCCCACAATACGCTTGACGAATCCTTATGTCTTCCGGGCCATGCCTCAGATATTCCTTAAACGTGTTCCCCCACGAGAGCTTCAAGGTTATGGTAACTCGCAGGTACTTCAATTCGTCTGTTGTCTCTAGGTTAATACCATGCACAGAATAAAAATGGTTATAGTTGGTCAAATTCCGCAAAAAATGTACCGACATACATTTGTTCAGATTAAGTTAAAATCTAGAAAAAATGCGTCAACTTGTCTTTTCGATTCACCAGATTTTAGAATATCGTTATGAAATAGCTTGAGCTGTGTTTCGCATGATCTACCTTTTCTGAATCCGTGCTGACAGTCATGGAGGAAGTTACGTCTGTCCAAGAAAGTCATGATATTGCTAACGACGATATGCTCAAGTATCTTGCCTATGATCGATGGAATTGAAATTGGACGGTAGTTGCCTGGGTCATGTCTGTTTCCCTTTTTAAATACGGGTGTAACGCTTGCAATGTTCCAGTCTAGCGATAACTTTCCTTCTGATAGTGACTTCTAGATATTATCTCTTAGTAAGGAGTGATCTGTGGAGCTAACTCCTTAGTTATTGAGCGTTGTGGAGCGTAATTTTCTTTAGCTTCAAGTTCCTTCAATTTATTACATGACGTAATGGACTTTCTGTACACGTTGTATAAATTGCTCTGCTTCCTAAGTTCCCTTCTGAAATCGTTGTTGAATTTATTATTTAATAAATGTATTTTTGATTTTGAATTTCAGTGTACAATTAAAAATATGAATAGTTTCTTTTGCTCTCCCGAAAGGTTGCTATTTTTGAGATAATTGTTTTTAGAACCTAGCCATCGCTCTACATAAGCAACAATACAAGTCATCTAATCATTTTTGGAGTTTTAACACTGCCGTTATAGTCTCTATTTGATCGTGGAAAAGAAGATATTCTGAATCAGACTGGTCTACAGCCTACCTCACTTAATCTATTTACCATAAAGACCACTTACGACCACTCATTCACTCACCTATACAAATGTTTGGGGTGAACGAGACGAGATACGACAAAAAGTCTTATGAAGACCCCCTCTAAAATTGTCTGAAACCCCAGGAAAAATTATGAAAACTATAAATTTACAATTATTTATCCGTCTATTCAATTAAAAGTGAGTATGGGGATTAGTTCAAAAAATGACCACCAAATTCCAATGGCGGCGCGGCAGTCATACCAGAGTCAGAGTCCTCTAGATTGCTCTCTCAACACTACTCTCTCATCATGTCGAGTCGTCGCATAGGCTTCCACTATGGGAATGACGACGTCCGCCATTGTTAGTCCTAGCAGCCCATTTACCCATAAGGAGATGTGGGCAGATTTCTTCGTTTGTTTGGTATGCAAAGAATGTTGGTAATTTTCGGATAGTTGATACTAATTCCCGAAACCTTCGGTAACATAAATACAAATTTTCTAGGCATGACAACAATGGAAACGGTGAAAATAAAGATAAAACCACGGCAAAGACTAAACGTATTACGACCTGATAGAACCCTTCTTTTAATGGGTTGACAGTCAATTGCGCTTAATAATCACTGAAAATACTATTGTATATTGACAATCATGGACCATCAAAACAGCTTAACACAAGAGCAACTAGTGACTCTGTTTAATTACTCTAGAAGTATTTTGAAAACAATTTTTCAATGTAAAGTAGCAAGGCTGATGCTATAGAAGTAATGAAAAATGGCATAACTGAAAAATTGCCAGAATATAAACAAAGGCAATGGGAAATAAAAGAACTTGTAATGTATAGTTCAATCTTACATTCAAACAAACACGTCAATTTGAGAAGCTACCTCATTTGATAGATGATAAGCATTAACAAAGACTGCGTGCCTATTTTTCAACAACTGTGCTGATTTCTCAAAAAATTATAGATGAATGATATTGCTAACAATTATTTAATTTAAAAATATACATATGTAGTCATATCTCAGGAAAATACCAAGCGCAGGTGACACGTATGGAAGATGAGAAATGACTTACACTACCTAAAGACACAATTCAAGGCATAATAGAAAAAGACAAACTACAAGAGATTTTAGGAGTCTATAACTCAGGGTAATAGGTGCTTATGACATGAATAAAAGCACAAATAAAGACATGCTCAGTGTCTCCAGCTCCTAAGACTGCATGTAACCATCAAAAACACTCAACCCCTCCAAGAAACGAAACCTTGGAATCATCCAGCCATCGACTATGCCAAACATGAATTACACACAGGGGATTTTTTCCAAGGAACACTATCCAGATACCACACGTCAATGATTTTGGTTTCATGCAAAAAATTTGTATGAAACGATGCACGATAAATAGAATATGAGAGGTCTCCTCTTTGGTGTAATAGGCTTAGGATAGTTCGCGAGGTCGAAAATCGTCGGAACATCAGTAGGCTTTTAATTTATTCCAGCCTTCCTTCCGAGCGGATTCAAATTTTGATTCGTATAAGTGCACCTGTGGCAAGGAAAACGAAGATAACTCGCACGAAAATGTTTTCATAATGATTAAATGGCTAAATAATTACGTGCATGTACTGTATGTTGCCTTTCCCTTGGGCTACAACCTTGTCGCGGTGGAAAGGCTTGCGCGTTCCTAATACCCCTAGAGCTGAACTGGCGGGATTAATTCTAAATTATTCCCGGTAGGGCCACCCATGCTAGATAGGTCGAAGGGTAGGAGCCAGACGAAAGGTAGTCCACGTGACGGTGTCACGTGAAAAACACTGTTGGAATGGAAGTGGGAAACCCTACCAGCTATCTCTTCCCTGAAAACATGGAGTACAACCAAATGATCCTCGGAATCTCATCATCCGGGGCCCGTCCGCAAAGGGCGGGTGTCGGGCACGGCAGTGAGGTCGGCAAGGTCCTCGGGGTCGTCAACATGCGAAATCCTTGCAGAGACTTATCATCATCACCAGCAGCAGCAGCAATGAAGAGAGAAGAAGGCCAAGAAGATGGAGAAGAAGAAGTCGGCTATAAATGTAGGGACGTGGAATGTGAGGACAATCATGAGGGCATGGAAGTTAGAAAATATGAAAAGGGAAATGGATAAAGGGAGGATAGATATCTTAGGATTATGCGAGGTGAGGTGGAGGGTTGGGGGGGACTATTGAAGTGATGGGTATAGGGTTATATATAGTGGTGGGAAGGTAAGCCAGCGAGGGATAGCATTATTAGTATTAAACAGTAAGATGGCTAATCGTGTGGTAGGTATAGATCAGGTAAGCGATAGGATTCTGGTGATAGAAATTGAGGCGCGGCCCACCGACCTTGTGGTGGTCCAAGTTTACATGCCCACTAGCAATCATAGGGAGGAAGAAGTAGATGAGGTGTATGAACAGCTCGAGGAAATAATTAGAGAAACCCCGGGTAAGAAAAATCTGGTAGTGATGGGGGACTGAACGCTTTAGTCGGGGAAGGGAGGGATGGAAACGAAGTAGGAGAATTCGGATTAGGAATTCGGAACGACAGGGATGAGAAAGCAACAGAATTTAGCAGGAGAAATAAGTTATTCATCACAAACACGTGGTTCAATCATCATAAAGGGCGAAGGTACACATGGAAAAGTCCAGGGGATGTAGGGAGATATCAAATAGACCAAATTATGGCAAGACAGAGGTTTAGGAATAGTGTTAAAAACTCACACAGCTACCCAGCAGCAGATGCAGATTCAGACAACAACCTATTACTTATGAAATGCAACGTAAGATTCAAAACACTTATGTACTAAATAGGCCTTACAGTGAAGGCAGCGCTGGAAGGATAGGGAGTCTCCCAAATCACTTCATTAGTACTCCATAGAAACCTACCTTAATCTTAATAATAGGGTGGTTTCCTATTATTTTTTTTATAGCCTTAATCGAAAGATTATTACTCCTGGATTACGTATTTCACGCTTTTAGATTTTTAAATGGCGATATCTATTTTTCACGATTAAATGAAAAGTGAAAATTTTCAAGCGCGCGAAAACGCGACGCGTAAGTATGAATGCCGGGAAATCTCTCCGTACGACGTATTTCTGGTTCCCGCTGCCGCCCTGTGAGGTGACCTTGAAGCGAGGCTTAGCCCTGATACGACGCAGGCTGCTAGCGGGTAGCTGAGTACCCTGCTGGCTGGTAGCGCTTGGCTTAAATTAGGATTATTAATACCTTATCAAACGTGGAAAACTTTCCGACCTTAGCCAATTTTAATAAGTGATAATTAAGACTAGTTTCCCTTAGCTCTGCGCCTCGTGCAAGCATTGGTAACCTCAGACGATGTATAACTCCTATCTTCTCCTATAGAAACTAGGTCCCTGTGACGTCACGTGGAGTGGCATCGCATTGGCGCCCATCTGGCCCTTTTCAAATGAGGATAAAAATGGACCATTGCCATTAGTCTAAACCGGTATTTCTAAAACGAAATAATTTGTATATTATGAAGACACTAATGGTGGGCAACGAATCGCAATCAATGCCTTTCGTTTTCTTTGATGAAGGAAGCTACCCTATTATAAACTGTATGTTGACTATTATATTAATTAAGGAAGGTTTCGCTGTTTATAAATCACATGTAATTACAAGGTGTAAAATCCAGCATGAATTCCAATACGATTACCTGCAAACATTCGTTACCAATAACGTAGTTCCAAAAGGGACATAAATATTACATTATTTCAGTTAGTCTTTAATAAAAACTGGTATCATTGATTCCATCGCACGTAAAAGTTCCTCATGGTATTTCAAACGTGAAAGCACTTATATGGTTACAAGTATAACTTTCAAGGACACTTACAAGTATAACTTTCACGAGACGAAATAATAACAATTAACCACATTTCATCACTCGCTTAGCTCGCTGGGGGGGCTCTGCCCCCCCAGCGAGCTAAGCGAGTTTATTTATATAATCTGATTTCCTGTAGTATGGTGGCGCTCGTAATATATGGCTAACTTCGTCGGAAAATACACTGCTCTTTAATTTATCATATATTATTATAGTATTCTACCGATTAAGGTAGGTTTCCATGGAGTACTAAAGAAGTGATTTGGAAGCCTCACTTTCCGTCGAGCGCTACCTTCTTCAATTCATTGTATGGCTTACTCCCGTTTAATCTATCTAAAAATCCTTTTCTTTTCCTTCCCTCCTCGTTTCCCTAGCATTCTACCCTCTAACACAATTTTCAACATCCCCGCTAAGTATTCGCTCCATCCATACATTCTGACACCTCCGTACCTCATCTAAAAGCTGTCTTTCCTCGCCAACCATATCCAGCACTTCGTTGTTCCTTTTACTCTCCGTCCATCTTACCTTCTCCATTCTTTTCCGTATCCACATCGTATGTGAAGTATGCAACAGTCACCCAAGACTATCGTAATGATTTTTTACGAACCTGGTAGCTACTCTTTGCACGCGTTCTAACTCTTTTTTAAGCCTATTTCACGAGGATCCCAAACACTGACAGCGTATTCTACATGGAGTCTAATGAGGGAGAAGTAGTTAATTTCTCGCGCAAAAATGAAAAAGACACGTGTAGATCTTTCTTGTGTGAAAATAAAATAAATGCGGGACAATTATTAAACTCGAAAAATGATACAAAGGAAACTCTTCTGGGGGCATCGAATGAATTCAAACGAAAAATAATGGGCAAATATGGCCATTATTTTAGCCCTAAGGCTTTCTGATTATTTGTAAGAGAGGTACAGGTAAATAGCGCTGTAATAATAACGCTATAGCAAATAATTGTCACATGCCAAACACCCTAGAGGTGGTAAGGCTGCGTGAGTTTTAGACGGTGATTGCGAGGCCCTTTATATATTCTCCCCAGAGAAAGGAAAGAAATTTTTTAAGAATACGTTAATTATCGCACTGACAGGTATTCTTTGAATTTGTCACACATAAATGCTCACATATACTACTCAGTCCTCTTTCAGCCATTGCAGCAAAGTTTTTTGTAGATATGAACTCTAAAGCGCTAAAAAAAAATGCACCCCATTAATGGCCATCCAAAATGTAGTGCAATTTGCATTATACATGGAGGGTAGCAGGAATGAAGGCGATGTCGGAAATTCCTATCTGGACTCTCAGCCTAATGAAATTCGGTCAAGACTACCTTGGGTTTCGAGCAGGTAGCAAAAAATTAGCTAAACTAGTCTAAAGGATAACTCCAAAACAAACATAATTTTTCCATGGGCATATGAGACAGCAATTCATACAATGAACTTAATCCGTCTTTGCCGAAATTCTGAGCATTAATCGGAACAGTACAATAGTATCAATACTGTACATTGATACTAACCAATGTTGCCCGGATCTTGGTAAGATTTCGATCGAATAAAAATCTAGCTGGAGGAATCGAGCTGGAGGTGGAGTATTTATAGCTATAAAGAATTCAATCGTCAGCCAAGCGGTAACCGTAACAGAGACCAGGGTTGAATCTTGAATCGTTGAGTTAATAAATGAACAATATAGTTGTCCCAAGCCGCCACGAAGGAAGCGTTCAGGAATGCATTCACGAATTTTAAAAGAAAAACACTAGTAGAGCAGTTACGGAATAACTCAAGAGCATCATGGTCTTATGTCCGGGAAGTTGAAGGTAAAACGATCGATTTTTTCCACGATCAATAAGAAATTATAACGGTAGCGATAGACGCATAAGTAGATCAAATGACTTTTAGTGTAACCTACTAACCTTCGTAAAACTTAATGCGTGCTGCATGCTGGTGATTTATCACCCCCTGCCAAACACCCTAGAGGGGGCTGGCAGGTTATTATGTAGATGTAGATGAACACACC
Organism: Ischnura elegans; assembly: GCF_921293095.1. NCBI lineage: Eukaryota > Metazoa > Arthropoda > Insecta > Odonata > Coenagrionidae > Ischnura > Ischnura elegans. The sequence continues at coordinate 92,653,634 of NC_060250.1, read as the reverse complement.
GTATTCAGCTTATTAATTAAACACCTAGACGCGCAAAACTTTAATGAGAGGTCAACATGGATTCAGGAAGCGCAGATCATGTGAAACCTCAAAAATCATCTATCGTGGAATAAAATATATTCGGGAAATAACAGGTATTAAGTAAATTGGGTTTTGTAAAAAAATACTAGGAAAGGGCGACGACAAAGTGAGATACGACGGCCATTCAGTAAGTTTTTAGAAAAGGTAATAAAATCAAATTATACTGGGTCAATTGTTTTACATTGTTCATTATAGTCTTCTTTTATCAATATAAATTTGTCAAGCATTTTTTCAAGCATTATGAGCCGTCGTGAAAATTTAGAAACATGCATTAATGTTTAAGTAAGTTATAAGCTACAATATAACTCATGTAATCTATTTGTGAGTTCTAATGCTGTCTGTACAGTCTCTTATAAATTGTGGAAAGAATTCTGAATCTGTCTGTTCCACAGTCTATCTCTCATATATTTTTTTGTGATTCGATCTACGTGGTATGCTGGCGTTGGTAAGATATGTCTACCTTCGCCAGAAAATACATGTCTCTTGAATTTATCAATAAGGCTAAGTTTATTTTTCAGTCTGCGGTCTTATAGAGATTTCCATTCGAGTTTATCGATGAGGTATTAACACTAACAAGATTAACAAGAAGTAAAGAATTTTACCGTACCTGACAGCGCCTCTTTGAATGAATGATCATTAATGGGGTGAATTTTTGTCAGCAGTTAAGATTCCTTATATACAAAGAACTTTGCAACAATTTTATTTCATTTCTCTGGAGAAAATACGTAAAGGGACTCGCAATCACCGTCTAAAACTCACACAACCTATCCACCTTTCGGGTGTTTTTTCACTTTTTGAAGTAGTTCGACTGCTTTAACCCTTCAATATCCGACTTAGGGAATAATTGACCCTTTATCTCGACGCAAGTTATCTAATCGGAGACTATGTGGAACTGAAGGTAAATTAACTGAAGCCTTGGCGTGCAAATGAGCGGTACCAGATGGCAAAATCATGCTCGTAACTCATTCAAACAGCCCGCTACTTTGCCCATTCCAAAGCGCTGTTGCCATTTTCCGGTGGTCCACAGCCACGTGTTTAGCAAAGTTAACAAAATCGTTATTTTTCATCGCAGAATCACGCTTCAAAGACGTACTTGATCGCACGATTGACAGGAGTGCTATGCAAACAGTCATTTTTTGATTATTGGATTGATTGATTGATTTCCAAATTGCAGTCATAGCGGTCACTTTTCGGGAGGGAGGCGCCCCGCTGGGAGGGTCCAAGACACGGGCCAGCGAGGGCGAACGCGTCGAGGAAAGGGTTGAGGATTAAGGACCCTACGGAGGGTGTACCACGCCCATCTTCGGACTACCTGCTCCATGTCCCCACCAAACGCACCTTAACCAAAAAAGGTGTGGCGGAGTGGCACGGCAAGTGCCATAGTCATGTATATAAAATTGACGTAGTGTCACTGCATGCCGCGACAATGCCCTGGACCCTAGTTCATTAATGTAAATAAGATTACGTTGCTTAAGTTTTTCTTTATTTCTTTCATTATTGGTTGGGGTAGGATCACATACCTATATCCGTCCCTAATGCTCATAAAAATAGTCGGTACTTGCAATAAGAGGTTATTGTGTCGGAAAAATGTTTTCGATGGCCGTTTCTTGCGTAGGCAGTCGTTTCCTCCTCCGTGAGTTTCAATATGCGATTCTCGATGGATTATTGAGCTGCTTGAGTGTCGGGGAGTCTATATCGCTTTCGATTGGCTTCAGTGGTAAGTTTTTATTGTAGATCTTTAGCAACCCATGCAAGATGTGAGTTTTACGCTCGCTGCATATTCAAGGTGCGGTCGGACGAGTGTGAAATAGTACGTTTCTTTTTAATTTCTCATCCGAAAATCTTCCCACAATACGCTTGACGAATCCCAATTTCTTCAGGGCTTTGCCGCAAATATTTGTTATATGTGTTCCCCACGATAGGTTCGAGGTTATCGTCTCTCCTAGGTACTTAACTACGTCTGTTGCCTTTATGTTAATACCATCCGCTGCATAAACATTGTTAAAGTTGGGCGAACTCAGCAAAAAGTGTATCGACATACATTTGCTGATATTAAGTTCGAGTCCCCACTTGGCTCCACAAAGAAACGTTTAAATCCGATGATAGAATTTCATAGTCAGAGTGATCACTAATTTCGCGGAAGATGACAGAATCGTCAGCAAATGAACGTATTTTACTGCTAATTCGGGACCAGAGATCATTAATGTATATAATGAACAAAAGTGGGCCGATTACGCTTCCTTGCGGAACATCTTGTGTTACTCTATGTCCTTTGTTTTTCAAGTGTCAAAACCATGGTCGGTAGTGGATTTGAATAATGGCCTGGAAATTACTGTTGGTGTTTATATTTTCTCATGAAAATCTGCGACTCTGATTTATTTGTTTTTACTTAATAATGCCAAAATGTTGGAGTTGCTTCTGCAGAAATTTAAATTTCTTTCATATCTAATCCAATGGTATTGGAAGCATTTCAGATATATTCGTAACTAGTCGTTAGACGATGCACACGATGGTGCGCTGATTGTAGGAGCTGGGAGACCATCTCCATTTTCAACTTGTTTCAAAAGGGCTAGAAATCTTGTTCCCTCACCCCCTTCGCGTCAATCCTACGTTAACCTCCAACCCCCTCCCCCAATGACAGACGCGAGAGAGCATTTCGCTCCGTATATATATTTTTTCTTTTCCTACCCCATCCCCTAAGCTCTATCCTACACCACTCTACCCCCTTCCCCCTCCGCACAATTCCCTCGTGCCGATACGGCGCGCCCTTAATTTGCCTTAATTCAATTCCGCTGTCTCTCTCTTTCTCTCCCCAAATTCGTCCGGGGGAATGCAGCTGGCTGCGATGTACACGCCACGCGACTCTCGGTTGTTTTCCTCCCGGACGAATGAGCGTCGGGTTTCGGGTTGTCTATCCTCCTCTCCGTCCCGGATGAAGACGGGGCAGGATATCGGCAGTTGTATCCGTGTCGCACCGTGTTCACGTCCGTGTGTTCACGGAAATATATCGATTCTCCCTTCAAAATCTATCGATCGTATTTTTTTTACGTGGTCCTCTTTTCAAACTGGTCTTAATCGGTATTCCGACAGGCATAATCTTTCTATGAACAGGCGTTTTGTTTAAAGACTTGAGTGAAGGATGAAGCTGCGATTTTAAAAACTTTTTTGGGATAGCTCCTACAATCAGCGCGCCGTCGTGTGCATCGTCCAACGAGTAGTTAAGAATATATTTACGAAATGCTTCCAATACCATTGGATTGTACATGAAAGAAATGAAAATTTCAGTAGAAGCAACTCCAAAATTTTGGCATGATTAGCGAAATTAAGTAAAAATCAATTAATCAGAGTCACAAATTTTCATGATAAAATATAAAAATCAAAAGTAATTTTCAGACTTAAATATAAAACTCCACTACCGACCACGAATTTGGGCACTTGAAAAAGTTGAGAGGAGTCAGATAGATAATACCTTGTGTGCTTACCACCTGTAAGTTATGATGATATTAATTGATGCTATTCGCTATTTGCTAATTTGACCAGCAGGCTATAGCGTCTCGGTGCGATTCCCAAAGAGTGACCTTTTATCACTTATAAAAATAAAATATAATTGCATTTTCCACTATTATTTGATGAGCACGACACATTTCGGCTCACGGAGCCCTCAAATGTTACAAGCTAATTACCTGGTCTTGTGCTACATGATGGTTTTATGAGCCGAAACTTGTCGTATGCATTAAAATAATTGCGGGAAAGTGCAATATAATTATTTTACGATGCCGGACTTCCACTAAATCTCGCTTGAATTGGTTGAATTTTTTATCACTAGGTGTTTATTTTGATTTCGTCCGTTTGTTCTTTGTTTTTATGGATGGAATATTGTGATGAAATTACATCCCAATCGCGGTTGCCCAGACCAGCTGAATCGGGCCGTTCTCTCTGACCCATTATCGTAATCTATTCACAGAATATGGCTGACGGAACGACAAAAATCTTAACCTTGAGCCACTCTCTAAATTTGAAATTAAGAAATCGCGGTAGTTCCCTCATAGTATTCTTGAGTAGGTGACGTCATTGGAGTTACACGTTATTCTGGTTAATTTCCTCGTTCACGGAGAGCATTGATGAGAACATTGTCCTGTATTAATATTGAGGATGAGAGTAAGCCTTTATTTGAATTTATAGAAACTTGAACCTTTTAAGTAATAAAGCTTGTCCATTATTATATTACATAGTCGCATATAATGCAAGCATACAATTTAATATTTTCTGAATAAAAATGATCCTACTGCTATAATTTTTACATTACATTGATAATTTTAATGCCATGAATAAATACAATGAAAAATATAAGACATTAAAATTTTTAAGGAATATTTAAACAAAAATGGGATGACTATTATTTATAAATATCAGGTTATTTTATGGTATCACGTGTTCGTAATTCCGCTTATTACCTATCGTTCCACTTTTCTTTTAATTTATGCCAAGAATAAACGTCTTCTCTGAATATAACGTATGTATGATCTTACATTTGCTAAGACGCAATGCTTTCCGGAGGTTATTATTGCAGTGCGTGGTTATCACCGGTTTTATTTTGATGTCATTGAGTATGCGTGGAATTTCGAGTTTACAATCGATCAGTATGAATGGTGAGGTAACAAAGCAAGGACCCGGTCTTTAGTTATTCTTCTTCTCTTAGTCTTGGCTATAGTACTCGTGGGTATCGAGGGTTGCCACCTCACATCTCAGTCATCCGGGTGCTAATACGATCTAGCCAGCATTTCATATTGTCTTATATTTTTATATCTTTTATTTTTAAACCAATGATTTGTCAATCCTATGACGCCGTTCGTAGCGCAATTTGCATCCAACGAACGAGAGTTGCTGTCAGTTAAATCACTCGTTTACCAGTAGCTGAGCACCGCGACAGTTCCATGACGGGCGGTTCCACGGACGGACGGGAAGTTTTATTTTTACTTGAATAATAATTTTCATGGTGTAATGAGCTTCATACCAGATTTTTGTCTCTATGACTTTTGTGCTCTATTTGCAATCTAAATTTTTCCTATTCTTAAGCAAGCATCGCGAAGAGAGCCTCGATATTTAAAAAAAAAACAATTAGACCAAAATCTTATCGTCGGACGATTGAAACCATTTAGAGGAGAGTATTTTTGCAATTTTAATGAAAATGATGCGCGTATTGTTTCCCTTTGTAAAAACCCACTGTCAACCCTCTAATGTTGTTGTCAATCAGCTCTGCTGCCTCGAGCGCGAAATTCCTCTTGATCAATGGCGATGGCGCAATCACTGGCCAACCTATGCATAAGGCCGCTTGATAACGGGGAAGCGGCTATACGCTCGGCAAGTGATCGTGACGTCATGAACTTATCTGCGAAAGGGTTTTTTTTAGATCGTTAATCATCAAAGTTGGAGAGCGGTAGAGAAATGGAAAAATATGGGTTTCTTGATTAGTCAAACCGAATCACAATCGACAATTGAATGGAATTCAAAGCAATGCATGGAAAAGTGACTTCGTACTCTGTCACGCACACGGGTCAAACCTGCGAGCCTCCTTTTCAACCTCCGATCGCTCAGCAAAAAAATACATAAAAGCGACAGGCGGGCACTGCGCAAGTAGGGCAACTGCGCTTCCTCCGTACCACACGCTCAATTCATTTCTGACCGTAAGCTGTTGAAATTGATCGGTAGAGTTCACCTGATGATGACGTCTAACGTTGAAACCATGGTCGTGAATAAATATTAATGTGAAAGTACAAAGTTCTTCTTTTTTAATTTAACGTAAGCTGTTAGTTAAAGGTTGGTGGCAATCTCATTAACTACACTGCCTCAATTGATTCTCTCGCCAAGTATGAACTGCGGAGCGACTGTCAGAAAACTCGCCGAATGGCTTCATCACTGACTTGTCTTCACCTTTATGCTGATAAAAGAGAATTTTTTAATGCACTGTGGCTGGAGCGTCCTTTCCCATTCAAAACAAAAGAAGAGACATGCTAACTTCTGGAAGTACTCTGATCCATGACAACGACCGTCATCTGAGTGCTGATGCAGTTCAAGTGCTCCTTGAGCAATTTTAATGGGACATTTTCGATCACCCGCTGTGCAATGTAGTAGTACCGTGTGACTTCCACCTTTACGCTGTAATGAAAATGTGGCTTGGAGGGAAACGTTTTCAAACGGGCGATGAGCTTCAGGCAAAGGCAAAGTTTATTGGAAGTATTTGGCAGCAACATCCTATGAACAAGATATAGTAAAGATTGTCCACAAGCACGACAAATTCCTCCCTGGCCAAGGTGATTATGTCGAAAGGACACCACAAGTGTGCCTAATATTTAGCAATGAAATAATTTTTAATCAATCACTTCGTCTTCTATCCATGGCCCATCGGAGGTTGAAAAAAACGGCCCTCGTACATACGCCATGGATGAAATTGCACATGAAATGACACATTAAAATAATCGTTTGGCTTAGCCGGGATTCTAACCCGGATATCCCGATTGACGGTCAGGTGTGCTACCAGTTACACCATCAAGCAATATTATTTCAAGGCGAATATCAAACTCTGAGAGGGGTTTATTCTCGGACTCTGGCATAGTAAACACAACCTAGATATCCTTTGGCACAGTGTTGACTTAAAACGTTTGCACCTTATTCAGTTAACGCTGACTGAGATTCACCATGGTAGAAGATGGTTTGGTAGTATAGCACACACGCCGGATTTTAACCTGTCAAACGATCACTGGCTTTGTTGCTGTGCCGGCACCAGTGATCCACAGCAGCAACGACAGGCTGCTAACCGGCTTTTTATCGGTGCTGGTGCGTGGTCGATCAGAGTCCAAACTCCCTTGGCTTTCTTAGGCCCCTTCCACACACACCGATTTTTGGCGGCCGGTAAAATATCGGCCGTTCACATTCCAATAGTGAACAATGAGAAGGAATTGGATCTTGCACACATACCGACCACGCACCGGCACCGAAAATACCGGTGTAGCCGGCTATTGCCGCTGTGGATCACGGGCGCCGACACAACAACCTATCAAGTGATCATTTGACCGGCGTTTGTGCTAGCAGCGCTCCACTGGTGAAATATCGGCCCTCTAAATCGGTGTGTGTGCAAGGGACATAACGGGTAGCAAATATGACCGATAATCGGGATATCTGGGTTCGAATCCCGAGTATGCCAAATTATATTTTCATGGCGAATTTTGTCCTTGGGATATGAAGTAAAATTGTTGAACGAGCTCTCTCTATAAGCTCTTACGTTGAAAAATCCTGAACTCGTGGATGAATTTCTTTTCGCTTGTAAGGATTATCATTATCACTGGTAAACAAACCGAAGATTGGTTTGACGCAGCTCTCCACTATATTCTTCTATCAGCTAATCTTTTCACACCTAAGTATTTATTCTCTTTCACATCCTTCCTCACCTGTTCCATCCAGTGGCGGATACAGATGGCGGGCGCAGGAGGGCGCGCCACCCCTTGTGGGGCTGTCCGTATTGCCAAAGACTGCAGAACCACAATTGTAAAAAATTTATATCATACTTTGGCATTGTCTTGTATTTTTACACAATCACTTTAATTAAAACCTTCTTAAACTTTGCATGTGACTTGATTGTTTTTTATTACGATAAAAGTAAAGGGAACTCAAGTTATCTTTCACGCCCCCCTTGAGTTTATAAAGGTTTTCATTAGGCTTTTCTTATCTCCTACTCTTCTTAGATTTCCCTCATTACCTATTCGGTCGATCCATTTGATCCTCATCATTTTTCTGTAGCGCCATATTTCGAAGGTCTCTATCCTTGCCTTATCCACTGTTGTCATTGTCCTTGCCCAGTGGCGCCGACTCCATAGGGCCTGAGGGGGTCCGAGCCCCCTCAAAAATTCGTTATGGGTGTGAGGAAAAAAATGCGTCAGGCTTGTCAATTTTCCCCAGAGTGTCCAGATATCGAGATTCGATTTATCAGGGTTCTAATGTTGATCATATGACTCTTCTAAAATGCTTAAAAAACTTAAAAATCACTACTTAAAAAATTTCCCGGGGCAAGATCCCCGGTTTGGGCCCCCCCAATATTTTTTGTAAGTCGGCATCCCTGTCCTTGCCTCACTTTCGTAGAGAAGCTAACTCCAGATATAAGTTCTGATAAATTGTTTAGGGAAAGGAAGGATTTTATCGCAGTAAAAATATTTCGATCCTGCATGTCATTAAACGGGGATTCGTCACGTGGAACGGAATGGAACTTTGTATCAGGCCACTCTCCAATTGATAGCTCGTGGAAGAGATGATGATTCCCACCAAGCTACCTCTCTCTCTCTCTTTTTGAGGAACGTGAATATGAAAAAAAAATATATATTAGCATCCGGTGTGCGAATTTGAAGCCTCTTTTTTTTCATTTCATCATCCCGAGCGGCGTGCACGGAATAAAAGTGAGGCAGTGAGTGAATCGGGATGCAGAATAAACGAAATGAAAAAAAATAAATTAATTTTTTTTATTTCGGTTGCGGCGAGGGTAGTGAGTGATATGCCATTTTTCATGAATGCAAAAACGATGGACTCTCGGAATGAAGTTAAAAAAAATGAGCGGAAATTGCGAATCACCGTGCGCACACACTCACTCACTTTCGGTCGTGATTCCGAAGTGATTGGGTCCGTGCACCCGTCCCAGCGAATTAATTCCGCCCGAGGGCGAATTACGTGCCCGTGCGAATATTGCATTGGGGATTATTCTCATGCGGGATTAACGAATATAGATTTATACGTGCGCAGTCCGGGGGCAACCACTGCCGGACTGAACGGTGTCCTTGGATACCAGCGAGGAAAACTAAATAAACTGGGATGTTTTGATGTTTCCTCCGGTTACAAAACAATCATTTACTGCCATCGTTTTTTGGTTTATAATTTCCCCTACTTCATCGGCGTTGGTTTGGGCGTCTTTTTAAGCAAGTTTCCCCCGGTGTAAAATAGTATTTACTGCTTTGTGTTTGGTCCCTAATTTTATGCACTTCCTTAGGAATGGTTTTGACTTCGATCAACTAAGTTTCTCACATTATGAGAATTCATGTTAAGCAAGAGTATCGGTGGCTACCTTTGTTTTTATTTTTTAGGGCCAGTTCGTTAGTGTTAAGTCGGTTTTATTCGGAAACGAAGCTGCTCATATTCAATATCTTTTTCTCAATTGGGTCTGCTATAATTTTAGCTTTATTTCTGGGGTCTTTTGGCACTCTATGTTAGTGGCGTAACTATGGGGGGATGAGGGGATGGATCCCCCCCAAAGCCTTAGAAAAAGAAAAATTTTTGAAACTATAATTATTTTTGACATTTAATAACTGCATCTACTTAAAGTTAAAGGTCGTCAGCTTTCCAGGCATGTCATTTTTTAAACATTTTCCCGGATTTTGTAGTTGCCTCGGGTGGGGAGGGGGATGGGGTTTAATCATGGGGTTAACCACCCCAGACCATCCCATCCCCCCCAAATCATATTCCTAGTGACGCCACTTCTCTGTGTTCATTCATTTTGGCATACGTTCATGCAAATCACGGATTTAGATTATGCATTTTGAAGTTCTAGTTTGACCGTGCTGTAGGTTGTGCAATAACGTACGAAATATATACCGGTGTCATGATTTCTATCAATGCCTTGCAGACTCATCTTATGTACGTTGAGCTGGAGGTGAGATGATAAGTTTTGGTATTGGAAGGAGCCCATTATATACTTACGAATGTCTCGAAGGTGATTCACTTGCCGGTGCAGTTATTGGGTATTCTTTCATGTGTATAATTTTCAGTAAATAAGTGAAGTAAGTAAATTGGGCATTCTTTCATGTATGTAATTTAAGTGTATATGGATAAGACTGTGGCACTGTGACAGGGTAGCAAACTGTCAGCTGAGTCCTAAAAAAATGGAACCAAAATATACTTATATTCTTGATGTTTCCTCTAGGTAGAAGCCGGTTTTTACTACCAGCGACTTTCTTTCTAATTTTATCCTAGTCATCAGGGCAGGCTTCAACCTCTTAAAACAGATGTAGGGAAATCCAGGGCAGAATTGGGCATCAAAACATAGAAAACAAGCTCAAAACGGTTTAAGAAAATTACCTAAAATTTTTAATTGACCTTTTGAAATGTATTGAACACAGAAATACAATAATACAGTGGAAAATATTAATTATGTATTTTTCCCAAAATCGTCATTTCCGAAAAACTATGTCATTTGCCCCGTTCTGCTCCAGGTATGAGGCGGAATGGGGTAGTGTGTAAATGAAATACAAAAAAATTAAATATGTGACACGAAAGAAAAATTCAGCTTGTGTGTTCTTGTCTTTTAATTTGAATGAATGTGTAGGCGCAGTACACTTTTTCTTAGCCTGTTTTGAACCCTTATCCCAACATTCACTCACAAGTACAGAATCATCTGCTTCGCTATCCATTCCTGCACACGAGTTGTGATCCACTTTCTAACAAATAGAGCAAGCGACATGCCCTTAAACTGAAATTTAATGAAAATCGCAGTACAAACATAAAGTTGTCTCTTCGCATTGCATCATTCTTTTTTTCCATTTTGTCTTACTTCCCCGTTCCACCCCACCCGATCTGCCCCAAGAACACGTTTACTCTTACTAAATGACGTTTATTCAGACTTTCAATTATACAGAACTAACGATAGTTAGACGTACTTCAAACACATAATAAGAATTAATGTTATTCAAATGCATGAATATGACTTACCATCGATACAAAATCGGTTTCATTGTACTAGGATTTTGTTTTCTTCGCAGTCACCTTGAATGTTGTTTTATCATATTTACTCTGATAATATATGCTTTAAATAATGGATTAAATGAATCATTGCACCCAAATTCAACTAGGTGTTTGCTCTTTAGGTCGACGTTTTAACCAGATTTGGCAAATCGTTTTTACTTCATGAGGGAACGAAAACACCAGTGTTTTTGTGATGCATGTTACGGTTTACAAGATAATGAAATGTTATAAATCTGCAATTTTACGGAAGTCTCCTCGTATTAAATGGATGGTTGGTCAATACTTCAGAAGTTTCTTATTTCATACTTAGGAAATTAATTGATAAAACTCTTTCTGCTTTCCAAAGCTTCGTCTACCCATCGGAATAAGTCAATGCACTTATTGTAGAAAGTTTATGTGGATGGGAATCTGAGCCTCTAAAACTTAGGTCGTAATTAATGTTTCTTGGAAAAGGCCGAGAAATCTTACGCATAGAATAAGCTGGCGGAACATGAACTCAATCAATTTCAATCGAAGTTCGTCTTTCCTATCGGAGGGGTAAAGACTTCACGTTATAATCCAGGGATTGAGGAATAGAATCCTGCCACTGTGAGTTTTCTCGAGACCAGGGTGGTTGATAAATAAAAGACGAAGCTATTATTATGATTATTATTAAGTTTTCCCTCGTTACATCTGCTGACCCGGTCAACATTTTTTTTCTCATTTGCTGCGAAATTGTTGAGCATTGGTCGACAGGTATTGTGGCAGGTCCTATCTCCGGATAGGTGGACTTGATTCAAAATTCAATTATTTCAATCATTCATTATTAAAAACTATTTTATTATCAGACGGAGGGTGTGTACAGGTGTGTACCTGTATTCTTAATTCACTGCAAACAACGATGAAATGCATGTGACTTATTTAAGTTATAATGGTTGAATCGTGTCTCATCATTAACTGTTGCCAATGTCATGCTCTTACTTAGATGTAGGCTTTTTCTTTGGATAAATGAACCATAATTTTTAATTAGATTCCTTCCTTGCGAAGAGAACTCAAAGTGGCTTGGATGCATAGCATACTCCTTAAATTTTTCGATCCCAGCTTTGATGAGCGTATTAGTAAGGCACAGTTTATGGCGAGTGTGTCGAAATAATAAACTTAAATTACAACCGTGTAGTTATTAAAAATTATTAATTTTTATAAGTTTTTATGAATAGTCCTAAAATAATTCTCTCGTTAGTCCTATTTCAACCATTTCACTAGGAAAGTAAAAACGGCTATAAGTTAACTATAAACGGCTTACAGTCAGGCTTCTATGAAGCATGGCAATTGAAAAAATCAATGATTCACATCTTAGATATCTATCATTATTTCACTTAACCATGAAAGGTATCTATTTATGAATTATTTGGTGTAAGCCAGCCCGAAAGAATAATTTTGGAATTTTCTCATGTTCTAATTCTTCGTTAAAACTTTATCGGATATTCGTCATGTTGAAAAAAAAACTTTTGATCTGTGCCGCCGCGTCAATTTTTGGGTGGCTCTAACATTACCCGACCGATGCTGGTCGCTTTCTCTGGGGAATCTGATGAAGTGGGAATTTGAATTCATATATATAGGTCGCCGTGTCAGGGGGTGGAGGCAGGGGAACGGGTAGTTGGAGAAGTACATTGTTGATTGTTTTTCCGGATTACGGGTTACCAAGTACGACTTATTACGACAAAATATGTTCTATTTCGAGGATTGTAATAAGCCAGACGCCAGCATTGATCGTGTTCTGGTAACTGAAAACCTACTATTATAATTCCTTTGATACTAAGGAGGGAATTGTATTTATTTGAAGGATTTTCTCGACTTTCAGAGTTATAAAAACTTACATTCACCATGGGAAACTATGTATAAGAGGGTAATATGAGAACCTCTATGCAAAGCTGCTGCGTTATCATAGGAATTATCGCTGTCAGGAGGAGGTTTGTGGGGCCTAAAACCCCTCCCGTAAGTAAGCCAAATTAGTTCATCGATCAAAGCATTAATAAATTGAGGGTATTTCGAGATGGTAATGAATTTATCGTCAATAATGGTAATGATTTTATTTCCTCTTGACCTCTGTATTTAATGTGAAATGACCAAAGTAAAGGGTTGTAACAATACATTTTACAGTAATATTATAAAAAAATGAAACATTCAACTATAAATCAGCAAAAAAGAAGGGACAAGAAATTTGAAGTACCTTTGTTCGTTGATGATAACATAACTAATGCAACTCATGGTTTCCTATCAACTTCGATCGATTAAATAGCAATAAATTTTGCCCACATCGTCTATATGTTATCTTTTATTACAACTATTTTTGGTTTTGGGAATATATACTTATTCTTTAAATAATCTTTTCGTTAAATTATATACTCAAACCGGGATGAAGATCAAAAATAAACCAAAGCGTTGGAAAAAAACCATTTCAATATCTTCAAGACACTCTAAGATGCTGTTTTAACAATAATGATCATTAAAACTATGCTAAAATTGTTAAATCACTTTAATCATTTTATTATAATTCTTAAATATTCTTTCCCTAAGTAGTTACTCGTAATGGAACATTTTAAATTAGTTTAAATATCCTTCAAAAGTCATTTATAGCTACTACCATATCACAGGGAAAGATTGAAAACTTAAGTCTTTAATTTCTCTCTGTTATTTAAAATTATATTTTTAATACGGTAAATTCATTTTTGATGGGCATCGTAAATAGGATCTTGGGGGATTAGTTTCTTTGGATTAGTTTATCGTCTTCGAAAGCGAATAAAAATGGTTGGGGTATCATTCATCTGATCAGCACTCGATCTGGATACTTCGGACGGAAGTTTCAATTGGTAAAATTCTCTCGTTGAAGAGCCTTATTATATTGGTTATCCCTCTTCATGAGGTTATTAGTTCATTGAATTTATTGACAGTAGGTGTGTCTGTGTTGGCCCTCTTATACGCGTTCTACCGTCGCGTCGTGATATTTTTCATCCGTTAATTGCTTTCCGGAACGGAACATAATCATTCCATTTGCGGATTCGCAAGAGTTAATCGCTTTCCAGGAATTTGTGAACACTCAGTAAAATTACCCATTATAATGTACCGCCGTCAGTGTGGTGTATGAAGGGGTGATATTAATCATAGATAATTAATTGAATATTAATATTCATACCTCGATAATTGCGAGCGTGAATTATGCATGCATTCATATGATATTTGGACTGGCAATATGATGGTCTTAACGAAATGGACTATTGACCATGAAATCACTTGCTTTACCAGTTCTTCATTACTTTCGGTAAAAACTTATGAGCCCTTCTTATTTCATTTTCAGTTATCCTTGATTTCTTCTTGTAATATAAAATACATAATTTAAAGGACGACAACAGATAGGTATTTGTCAATAAGTTAACATTTCTTAAACTTTGGACAGAAAATAGCACAGTGCATGTTTGATTAGAGATTACTAAAACACATGCGTATTGAACTTACCCTGTGTTAGTCAAACCGTAATGGAATAGTAAATTCTACTGAAAACTCACTTTCATGGTTTCCTTGTGTAGATTTTATATTAAGGGTGGAAGAGAATATAAATTAATTATCCTTAGACGACTTCGTCCACTAAGAACATACAAAAAGTACATATATATTTGAGCACGACAACGCATTGCTTCTCAAAGCAGTTACACTATTATGGACAATAACAACAATCCTTCAATGAGCATACTTATTAAATTAAGACACTTCTTAGTTGAATGTATGCAAAAAATTCTTTTTTTTAATATCTACTGAACTGGATATTTTTATGTCCGTTGGAATAATATTCCACAACCTGGCCCCGCCAGCGCAGAACAAACTTTCATAAGTAGTAGTCCTCTGTAGAAGAGGAATAATATAATGAGGAGTCATTAGGGTGATAACGTTAACCATGCTTTCTCTAGGAGGACAAAATGCTTCAAATATCCTGATTGCTGATTTTGACAATACATAAATGAACCGATCAAATATTTTCTTCTAGTTTTGGCTTTCAGCCGAGTAAACCTGGTTAAAATAAGGTGAAATATGGTCATCTTTCTTGATGTGAAAGATAAACCTTATAAACAAATTTTTTAAGGGGCGATGGTGGAGGTCACGTGACTTCCTTAAAACCAACCAAAATGCGATAGGCGGAGCCTAGCCTCTGGGAAATTCAGTCGCTTTCAGATCTTGGTGTACGCTTCCAGTGAAAGTTAGCTATGTTGCCTAGTGGAAAGAGAGTTTTTGTGACAGTATTTTGTTTCCATGCAATGGTGAAGTCTTTTGAGAACTCATCGCAACGACCGCTTCTTTGTGTCACATCCATTCATACCGACCTCGAGAGAACATCTCGACATTGCACGACTGGACTAGTCGCAAAGATATTTGGAAAGGATCATAGTTGTGCTGATTGGTCCAGAGTTGTCTTACTTGGCAGTCTCTCGTTGCTAGTGACTCGCCATAAATTAGCAGACGCAATGGATTCTTCATGGAGGCTTTCGCCTCTATCCACTTACAGGTAACTATCCACCTGAAGGGGGGGGGGGGGGTTTATTTCCTATTTCCGAATGAAAGTGGTCAAGTTTGGTGAGCTTTTGGAGTCATTCATTGCCCCAAGTCACGACGGAAATAATGCATTCCCTTGGAAACGACCTATGAGTATACCTTATTGCCGTAGGCAAACCCGTATTTGGCCAAATTCATGTTTTCCTCGAATTCGGAGATAAAGAATAACCCGATAGGTCGTAAGGTTTTCTTTCCCTAGTCTTGCATCCATTTTTTCATATCCGAGTACTGAGGCACCTACTGATGTACCCATGTACTATATGACCATTCGAATACCGTTGTTTGGTCACATTTGCTACATTCCCTATTTTGACACCCTAACCCTCCCCTCGCTGACTGACACCGGATGATGGTATTGATTGACAGCAACTGTCTTGACAAAACAGGGCATTGGAACGCGTATCGAACCAGGGAATATTGGCTTACCAGGTTTCTGAGTGGTTCACATCGCTACCCAGATGATGGATTTCCAAAAAATCAAAATCAGCTAGTAACAGAATGAAATGCGGTGTGGTGATATAGCCAGCTGAAAAACGCTGTGGTCTAGAAAGCCCAAGCTTCGTGTTAAGGCTTTAATGCAGGAATGGCAATTCTACATCTACTTCTACATAATACCCTGCGAGCCACCTCTAGGGTGTTAGGCAGGGGGTGATCAATCACCAGCATGCAGCATGCATTTGGACTCCCACATGCACACCACACCGTCCAAAAAACGTCCCGCATAATAACAAACTATACTACTATATGCTGTTAGAAATAATAATTGAATGAAGAAACATACATTAAGTTTTACATAGGTTAGTAGGCTACACTACAAGTCATGCAATCTATTTATGAGTTCTATTGCTGCCGTTATAATCTCTTATTGATCGTGGAAAAAATGACATTCGGAATCTGTCTGTTCTACAATCTATCTCTCTTATTTTATTTATATGATCTGATCTTCCGCAGTATGTTGGCGTCCGTAAGATATGGTTAACTTCGTCAGAAAAGACACTGCTCTTGAATTTATCTAAAAGGTTTAGTCTATTTTTCAATCTACAGTCCGACAGAGATTCCCATCCGAGTTTATCTAAGAGGCCAGTTACACTAACAAGACTATCGTAACGACCTTTCACATACCTGGCAGCTCTTCTTTGCACGCGTTCTAACTCTGTTATTAAGCCTTTTTCATGAGGGATGAAAAAGGCTTAATAACAGAGTATAATACAATTGATGGGAATTGAAACGAAAATGTTTCGTTTCGACCCGGAGGAAAACGAAAATACGAGGCCTAGGTTTAGTTTCGTTCCCGCACGAAACCAAGGAGTTTGATTTCGACCCGGGACGAAACTTTACTCCAAGGAACGGAAATAAATTAATTGAAACTCTGCTGCTCATGGTAAAGTTTCGATCCCAGAATTTGAGTGGAGGGGGATAAGAGGGAATGGTTTCGACTCATTTAATGACAGAATGTAAAAAGGTTAAAACATTGAGATTAAAAATCAAATGGTCGGTTTGCGTTCACCGTTCTCCTGTTTGTGGTCAAAATATGAGAGCCCCATGTATCTTATGGCGGTAGGCCGAACCTCTACTTCATTCAACCATACTTCGTACTCGGTGTGTGGGGCGAAACTAAACCGTTCGAAGGTAAGGCACGTGGTCTCTCCGGTTCGAAACATTATCCGTGTTTCGTTTCGTCCCAGAGTTTTAGTTTAGTTTCGACCCAAAGTAGTTTCGACCCTGAATTTAGCTCCTCGTGTTAAATTCTCTTTCGTTTCGTTTCTACATTTCGCTCCCGGAACGAAACTATTCAAATTTTACTGGTTAAGACTTTCGTTTAGTTTCTATTGCCGTCCCTGGGTAAGGGTAACTTACCCAAACGGGACTCGACCCGCGACCTTTGTTTTGGCAGGCGAGGACTTACCCAGCCGCCTCCGAGGACGGCAAAGTTTCGACCCGAGGTTTAGTTTCGACCCGAAGTAGTGACATAGTTTTGACTCAGATTTCGTTTCTACCCTCAATTTAGCTCCACGAGTTAAATTATTTTTCATTTCGTTCCTAAATTTCGCTCCCGGGAACGAAACCATCGAAATTTTACTGGTTTTGGATTTCTTTTAGCTTCGATTGACAACCATGTTTTAAAGAAAGCCTGATTTTTTCCCCACAGATCGCCAATTAACGTGAATTCCACCGTCATGCACTCGTTAAGTTTGAAATGTCACGGTATATATGGAATAACGCGCAAGCGAACCTGAATGATTAGGCATTTGTGTCCAGGTTAACGTGATTTTCCGACCTATGATTTTTCGTTTCCTCCTGTTTTTCGCCTCACCTCGCGCGAATTCCTCTCCCAACTGCGCCCTGCCTGTCCCAATGCAATCAGGCCCGCACACATCTCACCCTTTCTCATTACGAGCGAATTTCAGGCTGGCACGGCCGCTAATGACGCAGCTGCCGCGTTGCGTTCGCATTTTGTTTTGCGCCGCGGTCGGCCGTCACTCCCGCGTTGCTCCTTTGCCGCCCGCCGCGATTAAGTTAGCCCTAATTAGTTAGCCAGACATTCGAATAATTGGAAAGGCTTTAACGTCGATGTATCGATCGCGTTTCGACTTGAATTTATCGATCGATAGCGTATCAAGCGCTTATTTATAATGCATCCCAGAAGTGCCAGATAACCTTTCTGTGTGATCCATGTTTCACCCGGGGCTTTGTGCGCGCTTATATGATTAATAACGATTCAAAATATTTCGGTGCATGCATGTAAATGCTTGCAACTCTTAAACGTTGGCTTAAGATCGAAGTAGTATGGGTGAAACTCTTCGAAATGACTTTTTTAATCATCACAATGGCATTTATTTGCACACTTAAACCTTTCATTTCTTGTATTTCATTGTTGTGTGATACGTTGGAGATTCATTAGGGCAGTGGCGTAACTATGAAAGGGGGGGGGAATAGGGTGAGGGGATAGGTACCCCCCCCCCCCCCCCAAAGCCTCAGGGAAAAAATTATTTAAAGCTTTTGTCTAGTTTTGGCATGTAATAACTGCATCTGCTTAAAGCTAAATAATTAGAGCCAAAATGATGTAAAATGTATTTCCAGGCATGTCATTTAAAAAAAACTTGAGGTTGACTCATCCCCCATCCCACCCCTCGTCACCACCACAGGCCATACCAACCAACCCAACAGGGGCGCAGCTAGGAATTAAGGCTGGGGGTGGGGGGGGGTTTAGGTGCAACTAATACCGATGTGTGTGGGGGTATGGAATACCCACCAGAATAAGCGGTATGTGCGAGATTAGTAAATTGCGGAATTTCAAGATAATTGGTTCAAAATGGTGAGTTTTACGGCTTTTTGAGGGATATTTCATTAATCCTTACACTATTCTATTAGTAATATCAATCCAATTAAGTAAAATGGATTAAACTTAAAAATTTCTCTGAGCTCTGGAGGGGGGGGGGGTTTATCCCCCAAACCCCCCCTCGCTGCGCCACTGCCCCCCAAAGCATACTCCTAGTGGCGCCACTGCCTTAGGGGTAGTCTGTATAATTGAGAACGATTGTGCGAATTATTTGTGTAAATTTTCATTAATTGATGCTGTCAACGACTTATCACTCAAGATTGTTAGATATCGGTTGGATTACTACCGTTATCAGAAGAGGTGAAACGGCATAGGTTTTCATGAAATGTTTATGGAGCGCCTACTGCCCGTATCAAGGTGCAACGATAGGACCTTGACCGTTGGGAATGGTGCTGAAACCATGTTATTTATGAAAAAGGAATTGAAAGTGATTGTATAAGTGCAAATCTAGAGTTGTGATGATTTAACTACTTTTTGATGGAATTTTTAATTTAACCACATCAAGCCTAATACTCTTATTGAAGAAATCAGATTTGTCTGGAGGCTTACGCGAATCAAAATGCATTAAACAGGCCGTGTAAGTCGTTTTTCCCATTCATGCACTTTCAAAATATATCACTTGGCACGATGCGCACTTGTTTCATAAAACCTCAGATTTTGGAAGCTCGTTGTCAGTGCTATTCTCTTGATCCCAGTCTGAGATTCCATTGTCGGTTTTATTTGAAATGAGTTGATGATACCCAGTGACGCTGACTGTATGGGGCCTGAGGGGGCCCGAGCCCCCTCAAAAAGTCGTTATGGGTGTGAGGAAAAAATGTTTCAGGCTTGTCGATTTTTCTCGGAGTGTCCAGATATCGAGATTCGAGTTATCCGGGTTCTAATTTTTTGTTCTAATTTTGATCATATGACTTCAAAAATGCTTAAAAAACTTAAAGCTCACTACTTATAAAATTTCCCGAGGCAAGATCCCCGGTTTGGGCCCCCTTAATATTTTTTGTAAGTTAGCATCCCTGATGATACCTAATTATTCTCCTTGAATTTACGTTACAAAAATTCCACCAATCGATTTCACCATCTTAACGCATTTTTTCTCGAAGTTTGTCACTTATCAAAATCTTTTTTTTCATCCTCAGCGCGTGCTGATGATTTTTCTTGTAATCATCTCGGGAATATCGGCTTTAAGAGGGTGCACCGCTTTCATAGTGGGCTTCCGCGGAGATTATGACGGTAGTCAGTGATTCTTCCGGGTTTCCTGCCGCGTTTAACCATTTTACTGGCCCAGTAAAATGGATAGATGCGGAAGAATCGCAGACTACCAGGATACATCCCGGCCCTTCACCAGTAATATTTTTTATCATTTCGTGTCGTTTTTTTGTGTGTAAAACTTGAGCAATTAGCTAGAATTTTGATAATATATAGCGTAAATCCTTGTTAAAATTAACCTGTATCTCAATAATAAATTCTTTCGTAAATTGTTCGCAAGATAATTTAAGGTGGAGTAGTTCTGCTCCTTGGCTTGGCGAGTAACCAGCGACGGTCGAAACAATAAGGAATTAATAGAATAGCCCTTGGTAAGAGGACATTTTTAAAGGAGGAGGAGTCATCTTACTTACAGATGAAAATAGAATTGTTGACGTTAGGGAGCATTCCATGAGGACTTACATTTAGAACATGCATCTTTATGGCAGTGAGGTATGGACGATGACAGCAGCGGAGAAATCTGGTCTGGTTTCGTAATGTGGTGTCACAAGAGAATGCCATGAAGAATAAATGGATAGGTCGAGTGGGTAATGCGGATGTTCTGAGAAGAGTAAGAGAGAAGTATTTTTTAGAACCTCGGGTGGAATAAGCGACAACGTGTGAGGGCTCAGGGGAATTCTTCGAGGATACAACGCACCGGGGCCGGGAACCAAGCCAGTATCTTACACACCCGATCACCCGGGGAGGGGAAGGAAAGGAAGGGAAAAGGGAAGAGGCGCCGCCGCGATAGGAGCCCGACGACGCCCCTGGGATGGGATAGGAGCGGAAGGAACGGGAGAGGGAAAACCACCTCAACGCTATAGAAGCGAAGAATTAGCGAAACCAGGCAAAGCATTAATGTTCTAACTATCTTGGAGGATTATTCTATGAGGAAGAATAATCCAACGATCAGATCGTTAGATAGAATAAGCGACAAGGAAACGATACCCTAGGGCGGGCTCGCGGGGATACACTCCAGGGGCAGGGACTGTAAGCGGTAGCTTTTCTCCTCTGCACCCAGAAGGGGAAGGACGGGAAGGAAAAAGGAAGGAGGCGCCGCCGCGATGAGAGCCCGACGACGCCTCCGGGGAGGGGATAGGGAAGGAAGGGAAGGGACGAGGAATCCCGCACCGTCACAAAGGCGGGCGGGCCCTACTAACAGCGAAACCAAGCGAAACGCAATTAATATGCTACCAATCCTAGTGGATTTTCCTATGAGGAAAGAATAAGCAACAATGTAATCGGCCACATCGTAAAACACGATAGAATACTAAAAATTGTCGTAGATGGGCAGATGGAAGAGAAGAACAGAAGAGGCAGGCCACGGTGAGAATCATGGAGCAGTATGTGAGGCAGAAAAATTAAATAGGTACTGAAAGAATGGCTGAAATGGGAATTGTGTGGAAGGCTGCGTGTAACCAACCTTAGCATTGATGACTGTTGATGATGATGAATCTTCGCTTCGTATATCCTGCATTAGGTCGTGCGTTTGTACTGATCGCTTGGAACTTGGAGTTCAATCCCCGTGGAAGCCTTATTGCTCCTACAACACACATCCACATTGTTCTTGGTGCCCAGGAATAAGGACTAGCTCCCCTGAAGACCTGAATATGTTAATTTCTCACGCATGTGACTTTGTCCATAGTGAGCTGTACCCTCATCTTTCCCAACGAATCTCCAGATTGTAGCAGAATTCCCTCGCCGTCGTTAAGGCGACGCTGTCTACCACTTGCGAAACAGGATTTTCTGTAGCCAGAGTAATAGTAAATTATTAAATGATAATATATTTATGCAGAGATTTTTCTCTAATTATTGCAGTCATTACAGTTCATTATATAGGTCATTTAGTGCAGAGCAGATAAGTACCGAAATTGGTAGAAATGCTGGGATGATGACCGATTTCACGCCTACAGTTCAATGGATTAGATTAGTGTGGTGGCTAGTGTGTTGGCTCCCCACCCGGTGGGCCCGGGATCAAATCCTAGCGGTGGCAGAGAATTTTCAGAGACTCCCCGATCCCTGCCTGAATATTGTGCTGAGGACATTTCGAGCGCAACACTGTCCGTCAGATGGGACGTTATGCCGTGATCCCCTTGGCGCCTTTCGTAAAGAGCAGGCTAATGCCGACGCGGAGGGCAATAGGGTAGTTTCCTTCATCAAAGAAAACGAAAGGCATTGATTGCGATTCGTTACCCACCATTAGTGTATTCATAATACACAAATTATTTGGTTTTTGAAATACCGGTTTTGACGAATGGCAAGGGTCAAATTTTATCCTCATTTGAAAAAGGCCAGATTGGCGCCCATGCGATTCCACTCCGCATGACGTCACAGGGACCTAGTTTCTACACGAGAGGATAGGAGTTATGCATCGTCTGAGGTTACCAATGCATGCATGAGGCACAGAGCTCAGGGAAACATGTCTTAATAATCACCTATTAAAACTGGCTAAGTTCGGAAAGTTTTCTTCGTTTGATAAGGTATTAATAAACCTTTTTTAAGCCAAGCGCTACCTTGCAGCAATGTACTCAGCTATCCGCTAGCATCCTGCGACGTATCAGCGCTAAGCCTCGCCTCAAGGTCACCTCACCGGGCGGGAGGGGAACCAGAAATACGACGTACGGAGATATTTCCCGACATTCATACTTAAGCGTCGCGTTTTCGCGCGCTTGAAAATTTTCACTTTTCATTTAATCGCGAAAAATAGATGTTGTCATTTAAAAATCTAAAAGCGTGAAATACGTACTCCAGGAGTAATAATCTTTCTATTAAAGCAATAAAAAAATAATAGGAAACCACCCTATTGGGCCACCACTAGCAAAATCGAATATTCTCTACCGGGAGATATAGTGGATTGATTTATGATAAGAATAATCCAGAGAGAAGGTTTTTTTTAAATTTTGTACAAACCCTTTCTACCATACACCCCCACTTTCATACCATAGAAGAAGGACACGGGGTCAACTACCCAGGAGGCGAAGATTATCTGGACGAGGACTCCATCCGGAAGAAGACAGTGAAAGAGTGCGGGGTACCCTCACCCATCCTGGAACTTTTCTTTCATCCACCGATTTCTCGCATACAGTCCATCTCCCTCCCACTACACTCCAAAATCGAAGTATCTGTACCGAAAAATATACACATTATTATTCTATGAGAAGAACAATCCAGAGATTTTTCTCCAGATACTAGCAGTAGGTCAATGAGTGTTGCGCAGAAACTTAGAGAAATTTTAGAAATGTTAAGACCATCGATTTCTCCTATGAAGTTCATTTTCTGTCCGCCACACTCCATTGGAATCGTGAGCGTCGTTCAGGAAGGAGATATGGGAAGGATGGGTCCGTGGAGATCATACATTTTTTTGCCTTATTTTTTCCACAGGTCCAGAATCGGCTCGTTTTGAGACGCCCTTTTCTACTTCCCCACTTGGCTACCGCTGGTACTACCCTTTGTGACAGGGCTACTCATTGCAAAATCAAATTTTCTATGCCAAAAGATACAGGAGATCATTCTATGAGAAGAATAATCCTGAGATATTTCTCTACATAATTGCCTTAGGTCATTGAGTATTGCGCAGAAACGTACCGAAAATGCTAGAAATGCTACCAAGAGCGGATTCAGGATATTTTTCTAGGGGGGAAGGGCACAAAGCTCTGACAGGCAAATGATCATCTCATTTTTGAGATTAAAAAAAAACATTCAACAATTGCTGTACGAAATATTCTATTTATTTTAATATTAAAGTTATTAATATGAAATTAAATGATTGAAGCTCCATAATACTCAAAACGAAAGTAATGATAACCGTATTCAAAATATTGTCTATTGTTTAAGCGTCTAGGGAGGGCACGTGCCTACTTGTCCCTCCCCTTAATCCACCCATGAATGCTACGAAGATGACTGATCTTACGTCCGCCGCACTCCATTGGAATCGTGCTGGCATGGCGGAAGGAGAAATGAGACGGATGGGCCCGTGGAGATTGTTTTTTTTTGGTGGTTTTATTTTTTTCCTCAGGTCCGGAATCGGCTCGTTGTGAGACACCCTTTTCCACTCCCCCCTTGGCGACCACACATCCACCCCCTTGCAGCCTCTCCACCCCTCATGCCCCCTCTTCGCGTCACCCATCCCACCGTTACGAAATATCTCCCCCCTATCCTCCCTCACCCACTACCATAACCAAAAAAACCCCAGGACCCCGCCCCCCTCCCTCGTTACTATGCCACCCCCTTCTAACTCTCCCCCCCCCCCATCCTCGCCCTCCCCTCCTTCCTTCCATGCGCATGAATAATTGATTGGCCGAACGCTTCTGTCACGGGGGCGGCGGGGGTGGAGCCTAGACTGAACTCGAGAAGGGAGGGGTGGGACAAATACTGGAGGGGGGGGGGGGAGGCGAGTAAAACGAGGGGGAAGGTGCAGATGGAATATAAGCATGGGGCATTGCAGCCTGTAGCAGATGGTGGGGGAATGTGAGGTTGGAGGAATAAAGATAGATATTTGGTAGATCGAAAGAGAGCTGTTTTCTCTCAAGTGGTTGGACGAAAAGATTCGTGCCATTTTCACCGTCGTGCCGTCACCTTCTCTCGTAGTGGCCTTTTTCGTAACGGATTTATTGTTCTAAACTTTACTTGTCATAATGAAAATGAAAAAGCAGGAGCAATTTCCACAATTTTACATTTATTGATACGACCGGTTTCGCTTTTCAGCATCATCAGGTACAAAAATATCAAGTGCGCTGTGCTTAAATAGGAAGGTAGGAGGGGGTGGTGGGCGGTAAGGCGGGGGAAGGGGATGGAGGGAGGGTGTACAGTCACGGGGCTTGGGAAAACTGAGGATGGGGTTAGAGTTAGGGGAGTCCCAAGCCCCGTGACTGTACACCCTCCCTCCATCCCCTTCCCCCGCCTTACCGCCCACCACCCCCTCCTACCTTCCTATTTAAGCACAGCGCACTTGATATTTTTGTACCTGATGATGCTGAAAAGCGAAACCGGTCGTATTAATAAATGTAAAATTGTGGAAATTGCTCCTGCTTTTTCATTTTCATTATGTCACGTTTCCACTCCATCTCGCCTGATACCTCAGACTATTTACTTGTCATATTGAAATAAAAGATAAGTTGGATTTTCCTACAAATTTTTAATGCGTACGACGCGTTTCGGCTCAGAGAGTCATCGTCTGTAACAAATACTCGTCTGTAACAAATACTCATGATGGCTATTTGATCCACAACGCGTCGCACGCTCTAAATAGATGTGGAAAGGTGCAATTACCTTATATTTCAGTATGTCGAAATTCCACTACATCTTGCCTGAATCAGTGGTGCCATGGTGCCAGAACGCGCCGGAACGCCGCGCCGTTCCTGTACTGGAAAACAAAAGACATATTTGACAAATGACACTTCCATCAATGGTGTTGCCTCAAAATTTCTAATTAGTACATTCGTAACCAAAACAAAAACAATTGTAATAAAATGTTAATAATAACTAGTAAAAAAAACACAGAGTAATCACATCTAAAAAAAGTTAAGGACTGAGTGCCGGCACTGCTAATTTTCCATTTCGTCACGGACCTGAATCGGATGAACTTACTCTGTCATTCTGAATTTTTTTGAAAATCCTCCATTAATATTTTTAATCCGCCACGTTCGACATCGATCTTAATAGGGTGGTTTCCTATTATTTTTTTATTGCCTAAATTGAAAGATTAGTACTCCTGGAGTACGTATTTCACGCATTTAGATTTTTAAACGACGATATCTATTTTTCGCGATTAAATGAAAAGTGAAAATTTTCAAGCGCGCGAAAACGCGACGGGTAAGTATGAATGCCGGGAAATCTCTCCGTGTGACGTATTTCTCGTTCCCGCTGCCGCGAGGTGAATTCCTGTGAGGTGACCTTGAGGGAGGCTTGAGCGCTGATACGACGCAGGCTGTTAGCGGGTAGCTGAGTACCCTGCTAGCTGGTAGCGCTTGGCTTAAATAAGGATTATTAAAACCTTATCAAACGAAGAAAACTTTCCGTCCTTAGCCAGTTATAATAGGTGATTATTAAGACATATTTCTCTGAGCTCTGTGCCTCATGCATGCATTGGTAATCTCAGACAATGTATAACTCCTATCTACTCGTATAGAAACTAGGTCCCTGTGACGTCACGTGGAGTGGCATCGCGTGGGCGCCAATCTGGCCGTTTTCAAATGAGGATAAAAATGGACCATTGCCATTCGTCTAAACCGGTATTTCTAAAACGAAATAATTTGTATATTATGAATACACTAATGGTGCGTAACGAATCGCAATCAATGCCTTTCGTTTTCTTTGATGAAGGAAACTACCCCATTTCGCCGTCGCAGATGGTCGCCATTTTCCTTTGGGCATCACACACTACAATCTTTGTTGTAAACATCTGGGGTAAACATCTGGAGGCATATATCGGTGATCCTTTTTTATAATCCTACATAAACACAAAATTTCGACGAAAAACAGGGTCCGCCATTTTGTATCGTATCGGCCTCAAATATAACTAATCAGTCGTGAGTTGACAAGAATTAATAATAGCAAACCGCTAAATAATATTGTAAATTTATGTTGCAATTATATTACAAAAAAATGGTGTGTCATTAGTTTTCACATAATGAATTTCCAAAAAAATTGAATGCGGGCAATTTTTGCGACATTACATGGCCTCAAATTTGAGGCCATTTAACAAATTACATGGCCTCAAATTTGAGGCCATGTAATTTGTTAAAAAAGTAACCGTTGGGAACGGTTTGCGTAAAAAAACGCACTATTTTATTTACAACAACTTTGCAAAGTTTCGAATTCCGTACTCAAAAAAACCATTTTGGAGGTTTCGTCAGTGCCTGGGCGCCTGCAACTATCGACTATTTGTTGGCTGGGTCCCTAACTTCACGAGGTGGAAGAGGTCACCAATAAATATAAATTTGTTAACAGAGATTTTTTTCGGGGATACAAAAAATACGCAATTTTCAACTATATCATGAGCTAGAAAGATTTGACGGAGAAAAGCTAAATATCGAAATTTGCCGGATATTTTCACCATTATTTTTAGTATGGCTTTTATCCCCGAAAAGTCTAGTTACTGAGTTAAATGGATGCAATTCCAGAAAATTGATATTCTATTATTTTTGTACTTTTTTATATTTTTAAGTCCAATTTGCTCGGAAAACAGAGTTTAAGGTTTGCGGCTATACTAAGTTGATTGAAAGAACTGCCAAAGAAATTTCAATTCAATCATACTAATCACTACCTCAAGTCCCGAAAACAAACTGAGTCGAGTCATAAATAGGGATAACACAGTTGGTGTCAAGTGCTGGGAATCATTGGAATCGAGTGCTCACAGTCAGTCCAATTGTTCTCTCCCGGTTTCATTTCTAATTTTGTTGGTCAACTTCAAAGTAGATTTCGGAAACCCAAAAGAACATCGAAATCTTTCCGGCAGGGTCGTCGGTACTAAAATACGTCACTAAGACACGTCCAGCGTCAAAACACGTCACCGGCAGGTTATCGGCCGATACATTTAGTGAGGACATTAGTGAATTTATGAGATTTAACGCTTAATAAAATTTTGTTAAAAGCTGATGCGATATTCACCATCAAAGGAAACTTACGTCGCTATCGTCATTATTATTGGTCACCTATCTACCTATCTTAAATTTGGTGCGGATTGGGTTTCTTCTATGGCTTAGAGTTTAGTACTCACTCCGAGGGCTTGAGTTCTAATCCAAGCGGAGGCGGAGAGTCTGCCGGATCCCTGCTTGAGTATGCAATGGAGGGCAAATCAAGTTGAGCACTCCACCGGTCGGTTGGGACGTGTGGTCCCTTAGTTCCTCTCCGCTATTCTTCCTTATTCGTAAGCGGCAGCTTCGTAAACCTGAGTTTGTGATTGAGGTCTACGCGGCATTTTGTTCCTTAGATTAAACCCGCGAGGTGCGTGAATGAGAATGTGCATTCGATAATTTTATATTTTTGTGTATTTCATCTCTATGAGTGGGTCACTGGCGTAAGCGGCAGATTCTCAAACCTGATCGGGTGTGCGATTGAGACCTGCGCGGAATTCATTCCCCTCGGCAAATTTTCTAGGTGAGTGAGTGAGCTTGCGCGTTTGTTTCTTTTATTGTGTTTCAGTTTAAATTGTTGTGTATCACCCCTCTGTAATCTTTCTAACGTCCCGAACACACCCCCTTTTTTGGCCAACAAAGAGTACGGCCTTGGCGAAATTATTTTCTTTAAACCCTTCCTTAAGGCCTAGTTACACGTCACATTGACACGTGCGGGTAAATGTCTAAATGTATGAACGCGAGAATGAACGCCAAAATGCAATGTGTAACTAATCAAATTGTGCGAATGAATGCACAGAAAATAGAACCCGCTCTAATTTGGTTCATGAATTCGTACATGTTCCGTTCCGGTCCACCAAAATCATTCACGCAAACGTACATTAACTTGTACGTGTTAATGTACCGTGTAACCAGGCCTTTATTCTTCCCTCATGGCGTAAATGATATCTTCTGTTGGCCGGCTCGTTTAAATACCAAACTACCATCCTACGGATACACTGAGATTGCTTTGAAGCATCTCTCTACTCACTGCTCTTATCGGCTGATTTTTTTCAAACTTCGATTTTTCTTCTATTTCACTACGTCAATCCCTTATAGCAAGAATATTTAATTCATGGAATTTATATCCTACCCATCTATTCTGATGCATTGAAGAAGCAATACACTAATAATCTTAAACCTCTATATGAACACCTATCCTCTATATAAACACCTGTTTAAAAAATCTACCTTTTCTTAAAAGAAATGTGTGCCGAATTCATGAAATACCGTAAATACCAACAACTAGTTTCCCGTGACAATATTGTAGACTGTAGTGCGTCCAAGTTGAGCAAATTGTTCAGCTAGGCCATTAATCGTCAATCGACGATCACATAGCAGTTTTTGCTCCGCATGAGAAATATTTTCATCGGTCAGATACTGAGCCTGCCACTCTGCTCTTCGCCGTGGACATTTTTTCGTTCATTTTTAAAATAACGGCATCATTGTCTAACCTTGCCTTCACTCATAACTGTCGGTCCATAGACTAAGTAGGCATAACTAACGATGAATTTCAGCAGTCGACAATCATTTTGCATACAAGAATCGTATGATAGAACGCACTACACAGCTGGCGGGATCAAAGATTGGTCGAGGACATTGTTGCTGTGGCGGATACATATGGGGGGCGCAGGGGGCACGCCCTTGCGGGGCTGCCTTCATTGCCAAACATTGCAGAACCACAATTGGAACTTTTTATGTCATAAAATGGCATTGTCTTGTATATGTGTAAAATCAGTTTACATTAAACGTGATTATTTTTCGTTACGATAAAAGTATAGGTAGCTCAATATATCTTTTTCGCCCCCGCCCCTCCCCTTGAGTGTTTTCTGTATCCGCTACTGCATTGTTGCTTGCACGCACGGGCAAGCAAACGACTTATATAACTAAACAGATGATGCCAAAGCTTCTCATTGAATCAGTAGATGGCACTGAAGGAGTAAAACATGAAGCGCCAACATTTATACATAAACAAACGGCCCTACTTTATGATAATACCTCGTATGTTTCGGTTAATATAACTAATTATGTCCTAGTATTTCTCTGTGAAAATAGGATCGCTTTGCCCGTCAGCGACACGAGTGGCGACTTTTGTAACTCCCATTTAAATGCGCGGTGGGTGACAACACATTTAGAGGCCGACTTGAGAATTTTCTATTGAAATATTCGTGTTCCTGGCGTCCATGCTTGTTAAACATTTACCATAATTTGAGTTTCAAGTGTCCAGATATTTTTAATCATTGGCTGTTCTCTTCTACATTAATGAGTGCTCTCTCTATAAATGATAATCTTAGCCAGGTTTGTTTCTCCCGTTGATCCTTGATACTATTTTTGTACAACGTAATCTAATCAGTCTTTCATAATACCAGAGCTCCTATGACTACCAAATTGAATACCCTTAGAGCAGATACCCTCATTATAAATTTGGACTCTGGTTACCGCTCAAAATACCATAATAAATGTAGATACCATGCCTGGCGTGAATGAACTGCATAACCCTGCATACTCTTACTAGTGCCATCAAGCGATTCATCGGAATTTGACATGCATTCATTTAAGATTGATCAAAAGTGGATAGCCTACATTTTGCATGAAAAGACACGCCATCCATCTTTCATGGCATGAAAGCAGTTCCCATTATGAAGAAATTATTTAATAAGAACTAAAATATTAATTAACCATATGGTTTGGTTAGGGATCCATGGTTTGATAGTATCGCCGAAGAAGGATGACGAAGAATCACATGAGGAAGAATTTCAGTTTTTCCTCATAAATAATGCACATCAAAAAAATTAAATCCACACTTCAATCTTGTTATCTATAGATTTTACCTGTACTTTACCTCTTAGCATCACAATTATAGAATCTGAATATTGGCGTGCTTACTACATACACCTCGCCAGATTGAAATTATTGGAGTAATACAATTGACTTATTTTTCTATTCGTGCCTGTGTCATACGTGCCTAAACCAAGAGATGTTTATGACTTACTTTGATATGGTCCGTATAATTCTAACTTACCGTTGTAAGTAGTGTCGTTGCAAGTCACAATGGGATGGGAAACGTTTTTGCGCATGTGTTATCTAAACCATTTGTTATCTAGACACCACTATCGTTTCACCGAATCTCAAGTACTTCATCGTAATAAACGAATTTACTTTTCGTCTGCATTAAGGATAACTAAAAGAATTTATCAACCAATTTAGACTTGTAAATAAAAAAGAATGGCTATTGACGTTTAATTCTGCTTGCCTTGAAATATTTATTTCAATCATGTAGACATTTTGACTGGTAGCCCAGTGGTAGTTAATAATGGAAAAAACTCTTCAGGTTATTCGTGTGTTGCTTCTTAAATGGATCAGTATACGCTAGATCCATCTCATAGATGTACAGCTTTTTGAGTACAGTCAAGATTTATAATTTTCCGTTCTTACGTCTTCTTCAAGGAGAGGGAAGTAAAAAGAAAGTTATACTCTGTTCATTTTATCTTTGTGGGTGAGCTGGTGTGGCTAAAGCAAGTGGGGGTGAGGGGAGGGAAAGTTTCTTGACATGTGACTTTCCCTTTGCCAATCAGAAAACAGCTGGCGTGGCCTCAGTCAGTCGCTCTCAGACCTCCGTCGATTTCACGTCGTGAATCTGCGCGTGGAGCAGTGTTTCCAAACCTCACGCGTTCTTCTTGTATATCTTTTATTGTGCCTTTCACCAACGCTACCTCATTCAGCATGGTAGCTGACAATGTCATGGGCTTCTGTGGAAGGATTATTCTCAATACCTTCCAAATGAGTAATGCCTCGTTCAGATTACGTTTGTCCGAGCGATCGTCCCAACGATAGTTGACCGAGCTAGTTGTGTGAATTCATGTCCAGCTTAGAATTAAGACCAGAAGGACACTTTTTCTGTCCCAGAAGACGTTAGCCATAATCTTGCCCGCTGATTTTGAGAATTCCACTCCTCGTAATGAACATTGAGGCGGCAAGCAGTAAATTTTGTGCAACTCTTCCGTTCATTTTTCAAGTCCATGAACCTCGGGCAACACACTTCTTCCGCTTGGTGATGAATTTCAATCGGAGCGACCATCTTCGCGTGCAGGAACTTTATGATTGACAGCAGTTCCCACTTGGCGGGAGGAGAAATCGGGACGCCCATCGCGAATGGGTGCTGTGCCAATAAATATCTTGCTAATGAGAAACTTTTTATGCGACGGCAAGGGGGAAGGACCAATAAACACGACAGGGGGGCTTGATTTTGCTTAGCGTTGCATGCTGAGACGCCCAGTCTTTGGAAACCTTAATTTTCATATGGCCCTCGTAACTGTGGTTTCCCTCGTATAAAAATAAAAGCCCTCAGCTGTAAACAAGACTGAACGTCGCGTGCATCCACTAGTTGAAGCTCACAGGTCACAAACGTTTTTTAACAACCTCCCGCGAAGTTAATGGTTCATCATCACTGGTCAACAATCCTAAGATTGGTTTGACGCAGCTCTCCACTCTATTCTCCTATTAGCTAATCTTTTCATACCTACGTATTTCTTCTCTTTCACATCTCTCTTTACTTGTTCCACACTTATATTTTGTTCGAGGTCTTCCTTTTCCATTCTTGCCTTCCACTTGTCCTTCGACGATTGTCTTCATCAGGCTATCATGTCTCAAGATGTGGCCTATAAGGTTGTTCCGTCTTCTTATTAAGGTTTTCATGATGCTTCTCTTCTCTCCTACCCTTCTTAGGACTTCCTCGTTACTAACTCGGTCGATCCATTTGATTTTCATCATTCTTCTGTAGCACCACATTTCGAAGACCTATATCCTTGCTTTCTCCGCTGCGGTCATTGTCCATGCCTCACTGCCGTATAGGAGCATACTCCAGATGTAGGATCTTATAAATTGTTTCTTTACTTCCATATTTAAGTTTCCCGCTGTAAGCAGGTCTCTCTTTTGGTGGAATGCTCTCTTCGCCTGGGCTATTCTGCTGATAATTTCTTTCTTACTTCTCCCGTCATTAGTTATTTGCTTCCCAAATAACAGAATTCATCCACCTCTATCAGTTTTTGCCTCCCTATTTTAATGTTAGTCTTGACTTCTTCTCTTCTGCTGCATACTAAGATCTTGGTTTTCTTCGTGCTTATTTTCAGTTGTTATCTACACATTACCCTACCCATTTTAACCAGAATATTTTTCAAATCCGTCTCTGTTTCTGCTATAACGGCTATGCCATCGGCAAATCTTAGCATGCTAATTTTTTCTCCATGGATATTCACTCCCAATGCCTTTTCTTTGTTTTCATAAATGGCTTTCTCACTTATCAAAAGTTAATGGTTATTCCATGATAAATAACGACACTCCCTGGGGCAATGCTTCCTTCTTTATGGATCGACGGAAGATTGGAAACTTTGAGCAGTTATGTTTCGGCCGTCGGTCATTGGAACGGTGCAATATCCACGTCAAGATTAAAAACTGAATCGTTTACCACAATCGGCCGCAAGTCGTCCCTTGATTCCTGTTGGGGAATCACGAAAACCACTGCATATATTACTACGAACGTTTTATTTTCGATTTTTTGTGTCCGTCCGTGTCGTTGCGGTCGTAACAAAGATCGATTTTAAAATATGAAACGACTGTTTGCGTCCGAACTGAAGGATGAGATGGTACTTCGGGCTACTCGTTGGCGGAAGCGAATTCAGCATCAAAAACGCTCTTTTCACTTTAATTCACGTGGACGTTTATTGGACGCAGGACGGTCGGATCAAAAGATTCAAAAACGGATTTTCAACTTCACCACTCACACACGCGGAAATGCTGTTTCCCAATGACTGTGATTCAAATGCAACTGTATAAAAGTATGCGATGAGTGTCTGATTGATATATTTGTTTTTATATAATTGAATAACTCTGCGTAAAAGGGTATAATATGTGTGCGCTCCCTTGTCGAGGGATAAAAATCAATCCAGCTGTATTTTGCACTGATATGATTGTGGTTTCCTTTGTAGAAAGGTTGATGCTTTTACAAAAACAAGCATTTATTTGACAAGAATGGCGATCAGAAATCAAATTTTTCTGATGTTTTTTCCTAGCAACATATTCGTTAATAAAAACTAGCTATTGTTATGCTTTTGCGTGATTGAAGGAGTCATTACAAATTCGTTTATACTCACTTAATTAGTTCTTTACGGAAAAGAAAGAAAATGGTTCCGTTTTTCACGAGGTTAAGATTAAGAAAAGGATTTAGATTATACCAGTTAAAATAATTTCTTTTAGCGTGGTCGTTGGTCTATGTGATGGAATCGATTGATGCTTTGTAGTAATCCATGCTTTGATAAACGAGAAATTGCTTGCGTTGCTAAAATTACGTCGATGATTTGTGTAAAGATATGCCCTAGCCTTAAAATTTCTCCCAAACTGAAAATGGTCCTTATTCACCTTACTTCTCTTCCCCCCACCTACTTCTCCTACTCCTTCCCCTCCTCTGATGTTAGGATTAAAAGAGGAAGAATGGTCGTGGTCTATAATTGTACTTAAACTATTGGAATTACGATAAAATCGGTTCTGAAATCGGTCGAATACAAATAAACCATTTTACGTCGTGTGGGAGACTTCTTAGAGTTCCTCTTTCCTTACGATGTACAAGATGATTGAATGTACTGACTAATTCACGCGGCGGGCGATTTGATAATCTGAAACATTTAAAAGATCCAAGGTAAAGCGTGCAGGTGAGATACAGTACTGGAACTGACATGTGGTTTTTCGCAAGGAATGCTGGGAGGCAGAGCGCGTACACTCGTTACGGACGGTGCGCGAACTACTACAATTTACGGCGCAACGGCCCTTACTTAAAAAAATACAGGTCTCGTATTTTAAATGTTATTGTAGCGTTGGGATGTCACGATTACAACTTCCGTTATCTTTAAAATGTTATCATCCATCACCACATGCCAAGCCGAAGAAAATACTTCGTTAATTTTCTCATCGTGTTAAGGTATTCGTTGGCGGTAGGCAAAAGTTTTGATTGGGCATCGATGTTTTCTACTGCGCGTGTGGACAGTACTCTCCCAAAAGGCATTTTCTTTAAAGTCGAACCAACTTTAATCAAGTTATGAACCCTTGCTATGATTGGTGCGGCTCTCACATCCCGACTGCATGTCCCGCACCAGTGGCGTAGCGAGGGGGAGGTCACGATGTGAAATGTGAAAACAGAATTACTTTCCTTCATATAAGAAAACAAAATGTTGAAAAATCTTGAGTTTACAAAAGATTTTTTTTGACAAATAAAGTTTTTTTAGGTTATGAAAAGTGTTTAAATTAGTTAAAAACTCTCTACTCTGTACCCTGTTTTTCAAAAATTTCAGCCCCTGGTTTTGGCCCCCCCGAAAGAAATTCCAGGCTACCCCGCTGTCCCGCACTACGTTTCTTCAATATTTTCCACAACTATATTTTCGATAATATTCAATAACTTAGCGCCTTTTCGCCATTTAATTTTCTAACATCTCGAAGACAACAAACATCCAATTCAAATTTATCGTTTTTCCGAGCTACCCTGCATGAACATATAATCCTAGAACCATTGCCGTAATGAATTTTCGTATTCAAGATGAACACGTGATTACTGACGTGGGTGTATTCTGTAAAAAGTGAAAATTTCAAGATAATAGCATAGGTTTCGAACAAGTAATATGCCAGAAAACCAGGACGAAATGAAATCACGTCCTTTTAATGCCTCGTTCACATTACGATTGTTCCAGCAATCGTGCATTCACACGACGATGGTTAAAACCTGTGGTGCCCTCTGGTGCTGAGATCTAAAGTGAACGAGAAATTTACGGTTAGCAAAGCTGTTGAGGTATGCAGGGTCAAGATATTACCGTTGTAATCGTGTATTTAACGAATAATTTTTCTTCTACCCATATTCTTCCTTCCTAGGACAAGTCCATGAAAAAAATA
Source organism: Ischnura elegans (assembly GCF_921293095.1). Lineage (NCBI taxonomy): Eukaryota > Metazoa > Arthropoda > Insecta > Odonata > Coenagrionidae > Ischnura > Ischnura elegans. The sequence goes on along the minus strand of NC_060250.1, from coordinate 92,618,072 downwards.
GAGCGAAAGGAGCTTCACGAAGCTTTTCGTCTTTCTCCAATCGCTTCCGGCCTCCCAGCGCCTAACCATCGTAAAGTGGCAACGCTCGGAACTACGTGAACTATTGTCAGGAAATGCATTCACACGGCTAGTTCGGCCAACTATCGTTAGGACGATCGCTCGGACAATCGTAATGCGAACGAGGCATAAGAGTTTGCTAACAGTTTCCGGAGGCTCACGAAGGGGCATCGATGCGCCATTGGATACCTACACTTACGGTGACCTGATTACCCAGCTATCGATGGGCCCTTTGATAACAACACCCACGGTGACCTGATTACCCAGCTTGAAAAGGTCTATACGCACCTTCTTACTCCCGCCTATCCCGAAGTATAGCGTTGATGACACTGCCCAAAGATGGTCTGTCGTTATAGTTGGCAGTGCTCATACGCACTCATCTCTCCTATCAACCTTGTCCCGGCTGCCCATCAATTATTTTGGTCCTTAAGGACCACGCTGGCGATCTTCCCCCCTCCATTCTACGCAATAATTACCGCATCCCTGCTGGGTTCATCAAAAATATATCGGGCTATCAACTTTTCCCCTCTCGCAGTTTTTATGGAAACTCTTCGACCGCCTTCCCCCGCGTCACGATGCTCATGAGAGTCCCGAAGGCCAGCTGCGGCAAATTCCGAATATCCCAGGTGTATAATGGAGTCGAGATGGCCGTGGGTTAGGCGTCAGGTGGATTAAAATATCAGAGTTCGTCATCGGGTGCGGTTGAAAGGGGGTGCGGGTAGGAAGCTGATGAAGCCTTTGATGGGCCATTCCACGAGAGAGCGTGTGAAAAACTGTTGAGTGCAATTGTTCAGGTGGGAGATGATATTGAGATCCGAGGAGTTACGGACCTCTCTACGCGATTTTTTCCGGGGTATTGTTAGGTCTATGCGTGGGCAATATATCGCATTATCGAAGAATGTAACGATATTTTAATGAATCGCAAAATCGACGTTGTGTTTTGAAATTTTAAGAGCACATTAACATAATACTCCGCAAACCGCCTCTATGGGCGTGTTAGGACAGTAGCCGTTAGTAAATAAAAAAGGAATTCTGAAACAAAACTACGAATAGAATTTGTCAAAGTACTTTATGGCTCGGGAGATAAGCGAATTCCCGCACCAATCCGTTCGGAAAAATATCTCTCTTCATTTATCGCTTCTCTCGGACCTGGAAATGTAGTGGGGCTCTAGTATTATGTTCTCCGTGTTGCTCTTAAGGATATACATTCTCAAGTGCTCAAGCAATCTAAGCCTAGCGCACAGCCTTCTGTTGAAATGGGCGTTGGTTATGCGCCAGTGGGATAAAGATTGAAGGCTTCTTCATCGATTGCGGGGAAAGGAGGGTTCGTCATGGTCACAGAGGAAGACTTACAATGGGTTATTTGCGGAGTGTGCAAAACTGTGTCGTACGATTATGTACGATTCGCGGTCCGAAAGAAAGAAACTTAAAACAAATCCACGGATATTACAATATCGGCTATTTGGGGAGGCTAATTCAAATTCGAGAAACCCAAGTGCGAGGCGACAAAGGGAAATGAACCGCCCCCCCTAACCAGAATATGTGAACAGCACACACCCTTGGCCTAGTCCGAGGTGAGCTCTACCGTCACCTAACCAAACCAGCCATTAAGTCGACGCAAATAATCATGAGCATAAATTTGAAATTTAAGAATTGAGATGAGATTTATTATAAGTATTTCATTAATGGTATGCGCAGTTGAATACTATTTATGAATTGGAGAGTTGAACGAGTGAAACATTTAACTCGATGGTTTAAGGCTTTAGGTACTTGGTGAAAATCCAAGAATCAAAAAGGTATGGTACTTTTTTCACAGAATTTATTTAAGTCGACAGGTTTCGTCGCAAAGGCGACATCTTCAGGTACAGAGTTTGTTATTTCGGTTATTTTGTTGTTTATTTGGTTGTTATTACGCGTTGGTTGGGGAGGGTTGCGAAGTGGGTACCTAGGGTAATGGAAGTTCTGGGACCGGTGCGGTGGTTCAGGTGGGGTTGGAGCGTCACTCGACTTTAGGATAAATAATGGATCTCCTCATTGCAATTTCAATTTTGCAATTGCAATGAGGAGATCTTTTGTTTTTCAATTGAAATTGCAAAATTGCAATTTCGAGTGTTTTTCATGACTGGAATGCATTTTAATCTGTCAATCATGCCAGTGACGTCATGGCCAAATTGGCAGTGCCGGAACGCACATACGTCAACATTTTTTAGAAGTGTGTGTGTGTGTTCTGTTTATTGTAAGTTAGTACTTATATTTTATAAAAAAATTGTTTTGGTTACGAATGTATTCTATCTATTAGAAATTTTTATGCACCAAAATTAATAAAATTTTCATTTGACTTCTATGTCTTTCCTTAACCAGTGCCGCGTGACCGCCAACGTGACGTTACTGAGACATGCCAAAAATACTTAAAGAAAAAAATAAGATCAGTCGTAGAAATATTTCAGGTTGGTTACAGAAATGAGTGTGGAAGTGAAGTATAAATTATTCGTTAATTACCTGGTGTCCTGATTTTTTCACATGTCCTTCGTTTCCACGGGCCACTGTCCTCATTATTTCCCGTTCTCATCGGGCTGCTTTCTCCTCAATCCCCTATTAACTTATTTAGGAGCGCATCAGAAAAGGTCTTTAGGGTCGATTTGGGAGACAACGGATTGGTTTGGAAGAGAATTCGCGTGCCAAACTTATTATTAAGGGATTGCAATTTTAAAATAGGTCGATTGCAATTATCCAGTACGGCTCTTTAACCTATTTTCTACCTCTCATATTAAAGGCTTATCAATCAAAAGACCCGCAAGGATTTTAGGTCGAAGAAGTTTATCCAAAGTGATTACTAGCTTCTAAAAGACGCTCATGCATAAAATTTTTAAAACACTTTAAAATTAAATTGCATTGAATAAATACTTATCTAATTTACTTCATTATTAATTTTTAATTCCTAATTTAATCAGTATTGAACCTTTGTAAAAGTGTCATAATCGAAAACAAAGAGGTTTTCATGCCCAAACGGAATACCTAACCGTTTGGGCATTGCGGGTGACTCCCTTAAAGTTATCACTGTGGCTACTTTATAATGCATAACCTATAAAAATATTGATATTTGTGAATGTTAATAACTACTACTAATGTCATGTTGCCGAACGGGGCCGCGCCGGTCTAGTGCCGGTAAAGAGGAAGCAAAGTTAAGCGCGCAAGACGTGGCAACGCAGCATTCGTTCCCTCCGGCGTATTTTTTAATGACCATATATTATATACACTACATAAAAATCATGTATTTTCGGATCATAGAAAAATTACAAATAAATTAAGAAGTGTTTCTATCAATTTTATTTTTTCTTTTGGGGTAAACTGTAGGACGAGATGGTGTTTGAACATTTTCGTTATGTTACAACAAAATATACGTTCTAAAACTACGGAAAAGCCATTTTATTAATCAACGTTAATGCTTGCAACTTATTGTGGAAGGTGAATGTTATAGACGTAGTAGTTTTCCCTAGGTTGAAATACAAATTTCATGAAGTTGACGAAACGGCTAATTTTATGGTGCGCGGAGTCATTTATTTCACTCGCGTGTCTACATTTTGAATGTTTCATTAAACAAAAAATAAATCAGAATTGAGAATGAAATTTCCTTTAAAATGACGTTTTATTTATTATTTTTGCATGCACTGAAGTCCAGATATAAATTTGCAAATTACAGCAGCACATCATTTTGACGCCGACAGTCGTCCGAGCATACCTACTTATAAAGTCAAGAGCGAACACCTCTGTGTGTTCTAAGTCCGGGCTGTGCCAACTTATAAAATAATTTATTGCTATTTCTTCTTATGCTTTGTGTGGCGCTTGAGTGATGTACCAAATACAATGAAAGTTCTTTTGCTTACGTGTATTTATATGATCGGCATATTAATTCCTTATGTATCTTAGTTTAAAAAATACACTTAGAAAGTTTCTTTCATTTTAACTCGCGAAATTTTGTCGTTATTGCTGTTCATAAATGAGAAAATCACTGTTTCTTCAAAATACATTGCATCTGAAATAGTATTATTATTTTTGAGTTAGATAGGTATCAGTTTTGAGAGAATTTTTGAATGGAATAAGAGAATTTACACACGATCAGCTTGCATGCTTCAATGAGTTTTCCCTCAGAAGGGAGGATTCAGACTATATTAAGCCTCATTATTGACATATGTTCACTTGATCGTGTGAGGTTAACTTCTCAGTCACTCATTGGCATTCTATTTTACCATAACTTCTAGGCGCGCGCAGCGTTGGAGCCACGGAGGGAGGCATTTATAGTCATTGTTAAGAAATCCGTCTTCCTCAATACTGCTAATCAGCTGGCGAAAGTGAAAATTATTAAGTGTCCTTTTTTATTCAGCGATGTGAAGTTTTAAAACCATCAACCCTTAGAAAGGTTCGCCATAGGGGTGTGCGAGTACTACCTTTTGATCTCCAGTCGAGTTGAAAACTCCTCGCGTGTATCGAGTCGAGTCGATGGTAATTTCTAAACCAGGCAATACAACAATGCATGCTCCAGCATATTCTCATTTTTCCGAAAGATAATGAGGAACGTTGATGTGTCTGAATTTGGAGATAAATGAAAAAAGATGCGTCTTAAACCGTTGCATAAGCATAATTGAAATTTACTTCAAGTAATGAATGAATAAATCAAATAAAATGAACGATCCTCTATTAATATGTCGTCAATTTAATTAATATGCATGTATCCAAACTTCTAGGAAGAGCCCTGAGTAAATGCATTTGCAATTGTTATAAATATTATATACGAAAATGAATCGGGTTATATTTCATACTCATAAATTCTCATGCAGAAAAACCAATTGCTCTGCAAGTTAAGGCAGCAGGAAGTGACTCTCCAAGTTACGGTATTACTGCCGGCAAAAAATTATCTTTCGCTACGCACTCGTGTGGCTGGACATTAGTGCGAATTATCGACTTTAAAAACGATGCTATCACATGATTTTCATGAGAGCGCCTCCTGTCGGCAGATTTCTGAACCCACTGACGTCTAAATCTCTGTAACCGAAACTACTCGACTCGACAATCGTAATTCTATTCGAAGCACTCGGGTCGAGTACTAACTACTCGACTCGAGTTTTCGAGTACTCGCACATCCCTGGTTCATCATATTTGATAGTTTAATGGTCATTTTCGACGGTTATGTGACAATTTTGACGCTAAATATATTTTAAGCTCTCGTGTGAGGCTTAGCTTTGGATGTGGCTTCCATGAAGCACCTCCTCGCTTGCCATCCTGAATTAATTGCTGGGAGACACAAGTGGAAAGACGCTCCTCTGAAAAAAATCGTATAGCATTGAAGAAAATGGATAAAATATTATATTTGTCATTGTAGGAAAACGAGAAACCAAAGGTTAGGAACCCGATCTATAGGAGTGTTTTCTAATAGAAATTACATAAATTAAAGTTCACCTCAGTTCAGGCTACCGTCGTGGTTTGAAAATGTCTGTGAGTGTGGGAATAATTTTCTTCTGTCTTCACCTTTCATTATGGCCATAGGAATATTTATTCTGGGTCAAAAAGTAGTCATATTACTCTGCCATTAACATAGCCCAATGATTTTTTGATTTCTAATTGGAAACCGCAATAGGGTAGTTTCCTTCATCAAAGAAAACGAAAGGCATTGATTGCGATTCGTTACCCACCATTAGTGTATTCATAAAATACAAATTATTTGGTCTCAGAAATACCGGTATAGACGAATGGCAATGGTCAATTTTATCCTCATTTGAAAAAGGCCAGATTGGCGCCCATGCGATGCCAATCCACGTGACGTCACAGGGACCTAGTTTCTATACGAGTAGATAGGAGTTTTACATCGTCTGAGATTACCAATGCATGCATGAGGCACAGAGCTCAGGGAAACATGTCTTAATAATCACCTATTAAAACTGGCTAAGGTTGGCAAGTTTTCTTCGTTTGATAAGGTATTAATAATCATTATTTAAGCCAAGCGCTACCAGCTAGCAGGGTACACTCCTTATTCATACTTATCCGTCGCGTTTTCGCGCGCTTGAAAATTTTCAATTTTCATTCAATCGCGAAAAACAGATATCGTCATTTAAAAATTTAAAAGCGTGAAATGCGTACTCCAGGAGTAATAATCTTTCGATTTATGCAATAAAAAAGAATAGGAGACCACTCTTTTATCAACTTTTAATATAGTAGCCCTCAAATATTCAGCAACTATTCTTTCATAGTACGTCTCGCATACGTAATTGATTTCAATTTAGTTTTCATTACGCGTACGTAGCACGTGCTTCCTGAGAGGTAATTTATTATTAGTCAGTCACGTTAAGTACTCTCTGTCAGTCCTAAAAAAATGATTAACTCGTGATGCAGCTTTTCTCGCCAAAAGTAGACGCGATTCCTTATAGTTAGAAAAATAGGCTGTCTGAATAAATTAATAATGGATATGATACACCTGGGTAAATTGATTATGGCGCAACAAAGGAGGGGAAAACTTTTACATCAACACACACAATAAGGTCGACGACAGGTTTCCTCGTTTATGCCCAAAAATGTCGTAATTAAGCATCACTTTGGGAGAAAAAATCGTGATCATGAAGCAGACAATGCACCCCATTCACGTGGGATAATTAGTGGGACAGGAAGTGGGTAGCAAGCGAGGCAGATAGCGCGTCGATGTTGATCGCTTTTTTCTTTCCTTTTGAAAAAAAAACATCGAACCTCAAGTTATTCACTCATTTAGCTCCTATTTGTTGTCATTAGCGAATCTACCATGGGTTTTAATGGTGATGTTGATAGTGTTAATAACCAGTGCGTAAGGCATTTTAAATGGGTACATTACTGTGGCCAAGAGTACTGTTAAAAATGACGCTCATTTGGATAGGATGAGCTTTAGCACTAAGTAGTTTCTTTTTTATGTTGAGGCGATTCATCATTGTTCATAAAAATGACTTCAGATACCTAGGTCATAAGTTGCGCTCAAAAGAATTTTTGTTCGAGTTTATAGATAATTATAATTTATCATTCAAAATAGGCATGATTACTATTTGAATAAGTATTTTTTTTTAATAAAAGTGTTATGCACAACGGTTAGTTAGATTATGCATACAAAGGGTATAACCTTTTCGTAAAACTTAGCTTTACCTGTAAGCATGTCACATTATCAAATGGGATTATGATGAAGTCTTTTTGCGCCCAAGTCTCTCACCGTATTGATAATCTAATATCCTTGTTATCGCATTAATTGGTAGTAAATGAACATAGCTAGTAGGTCATCGAAGTGAGTTTTATGCTCTTCTATTAAATTGAGAGATATAATATTTTAGGCAGCGGATTTGGATCATCACGCTGTAATACTCTCCAAAAGAAACCAAAAACCAAAGACCAAAAACTCTTTTTTACACAAACTTTTCACGTGTACTTGTTTATATTTTTTGAAATGCCACAAATAGTGTATGTTGTATGTATTTTGTATTGTAAACGTTTATCTACCGTTTTTAAATATGTTTGCCTTGACGCTCTCGAGGGGTTAGGTGGAAGAGGGGAATTCTTAGTCTCAACCTCGCCCGAATAAAGACATCTTATTATTATTATTGTTAAGAATTTTACTCCCAAAAATAAAACCTCGCTTTGCGTTTCGAGGACGCTCTCAAAATTGATCGTAGAGGGGTAGGGTAGGAAGCGGTAGGAAGTAAGAACTCGGAGGCTGACAAGGGGTGAGGGGGCAGGAAAGAGTTTAGGGAGAGAGGAAGAGGGTGCAGTGTGGAGATGGTAGGTCTGGGGGGAGTTAGGAAAATTATATCCGGGGCCAAGCGTGGACTTAAACATTTTCCGCTCCTTTCCCTTCTAATGAAGTCTCAACCAGCTTACCCCTCTATTTACCATAGGTGCTAAAATCCGTGTGGTGCACTATTCTCCATTTTTGATTTACTGCACATTTAGATAGAGATTGTAAAATATAAAGGGACCCTATTTTCCTGTTTGTCATTCTTTCACCTCCTTCTCGAGCTCTTTGCGGCGAAAAGTCGACAGCCTTTGACCCTTTCGCAAAGTTAGTTGTAAACGTCACAAACTCATGCAGAGCGCGTCACTCCGTCTCAGCTACTCTTCCGTTCAGGACATGGACCAAGCACGGCTAGGAAAAAAAATATTTGCCTGGCCTGGGATTCGAACCCGGATCTCCAATATTCATGCCAGATCGCGAATTTTTCCTCTATGGATTTTTTCACATAACGATCCCGAGTTATGAACTGCACTTTATTGAATTAAACAATCACAATTATTCACTTCTGTTAACTTTTTCCGACCTAAGCTTCAATGTAACCACATCGTTTTCAAGGTACAAAATATCTCAAAGTTTGCGTGAAGTGTCAAATAGCCTCCATCAACCATTTTGTCCCTTAAAGATAATGTAATATCACTGAAGCCTAGGTTGGTTTAGAGCCGTGGAATATTGCAAGTGTTTACTACAATATGGAACAATTACTCTCCACGACGCTTGGTTCTTTTGATTTTAATGGTACTTAAAGCGAATAGCAATCATCATCATTAGTCAACAACCCTAAGATTGGTTTGAGGAGCTCTCCATTCCTCTCTCCTATTCGCTAATCTCTTCATAGCGACGTATTTCATCTCTTTTACATCCTTTATAACCTGTCCTATGTAACTCATTCGAGGCCGTCCCTTTTCCCTTCTTCCCTTCCACCTATCCCTCTACGATAGTCTTCATCAGGCTGTCGTTCCTCAAAATGTGGCCAACTAAGTTGTCCCGCCTTCTGCTAAAGCTTTTTAGGAGACTTCTCTTTTCTCCCACTTTTCTTAGCACTTCCTCTTTACTTACACGTTCGATCCATTCTATCTTCATCATTCTTCGGTAGCACCACATTTCGTACGCTTCCTCTCTTGCCTTATCTGCTGCTGTAAACGTCCAAGCCTCGCTTCCATAGGGAAACATGCTCCATATTGATCACCAAAAATAAGCTAATAATCCTGTTTATTCTACTATGTAACCGCGGACTAATGAGAGGCGTGCCTCAACGAAGTCTCCCGCTAGCGTGCAAAATGTGGGAAAATTACATAGAAGAAAAACTATTTACCTTGCCCAGAATCCGCACCCGGCAGTGGCGTAGCGAGGGGGGAGGTCTTGGGGCTCCGCCCCCCGGAATATAAAGCATAAACACTTTCCTTCATGAAAGAACACAATGTATTGAAAAATCATGATTTTACTTAGGATTTATTTTGTCAAATGAAGTTTTTTTCGATTGTGAAAACTTAAAATTAGTTTAAAACCTTCTACTTAGTACCCTATTTATCAAAAATTTCCCCCTCTAGTTTGGACCACCCCCAGAACGATATTCCTGGCTACCCCACTGGATCTCCCAAATCATGAATATTGTCTACGTGGCATTTTTTTGCATAACAATCCCAAGTTATGAATGTATAACATTGGTATTTTAAGCGAAAAACATTTCTTGGTTAAGCTCTCGTGGGAGATTGTAGCTATTGGTGATGTATTTTTCAGATGTATTTTTTTGCCCCGCCTACTAAATTGCTTTGTTTCCCGACGTTTCATTTAAGGATTTTGTTAAAAGATCGGCGAAAAATATTGCGAATGATTGATATTCCCCTAGCAAAAGTGACCAGGAACGGCCACGAAACGTCGGGCAATAAACCGAACAAGTACTCGGGGCACATCCGTAAAAACACCACCGGCGACGGATAACATTAGCTATAATATAATATCATAAGGGAAAAAATTATAATCTTAATTTTTCGACACCAAACCCGTATGTATCGTAAACCTTCAGAAGTCCGCGCAGAAAGATTCCTTTCCGTCCGCTGTCGCCGCCTGCATTCGCAACCTTTTTTCCCCCTCTCAACGGATGGATGATACCTTCCTCTCCCCGGTCGGGGAGAGGGTGAGTGAGGTGGTTGGCATAGCGGGCAGGGGTGGCTTCTTTTCCCGCTCTCCCACAACTTCCCACCGTGGTCAGTCCGCTGGGGTGTCCCACTGCCCTTTCCAGAAGGGCAGCCGCGCGGCCGAGGGATGAGGAAGACCTCTCAAACATTCATGAAGCGCCTCTCTCGGAGAGAGTCCAATCGGAAACGTCTAATTTCGCGCCCCCTTGCCTCTTCCCCCCCCCCCTCTCTCTTTCTTTCCCCATCCTTCTGCTTCCCTTTCCCTCGCGCGCCCTCTTCCATAGGTTTTTAAGGGGGTGTGTGGGAAGGGGGGGTAGGAAGATCTCGACATATCGCCCCAACCTCGTGAGTCTGATCCGGTCCCCGTGAGTTTTATGTCCCTCACTCTTATTCATTATCACTCCTCTTACTACGGCAATGCAGTTATTAACCTCGTATTATTATTAAAGTTACAAGTCGACCATTTGATGAGGTGGTAGCATAGATTGGTTACAAGTTTACCCAAATTACTACATATTTAAAGATTGTAATTTACACAAATTAATACATGATTATGAAATGAGGAAAAAACAAATAAATGGAGAAACTTATAAACAAGTTATGCAATATAAACGTCAACTCAAACATATTAAAACATACAAAATGAAAAGACCCTTACAATTCAACCTTATTTCAATTTCTCATAAAGGACTTAAGATTTCGCGGCTAGTGTTCAAAAACAAACTTAGGAAGACCATCCATTCCCCTATTCCCCAATGCAAGAAAGAATATTTCACCGAATATAAAAGATGTTTCTGAGGATCTATTTCGCACTTGTGATATTTTCTCGACAAATAATGCGGATCTTTAAATCTATTTTTAATACCTATCCATATAGGATCACCAACCGCTCTTTTTTCCTCCTTAATTCAAGAGATTCACATCGGAGTATGTTCATAATCTCCGTTTCACTGTTATCAATAACAGATTCTCTATTACTTCCACAAAATATTTAAAAAAATTCTATTTTATGATCGCTTCCGGCTGGTACACCATTATCAAATAGGAAAATATAATACAATTATAATGCAACAGCCGAAACCGGTCATAAAATGGAAATTTTTACAAATATTTTGTGGAAGTAACAAAGTATCTGTTATTGATAATATGGAGCCCTTCCACCACGTACAAGCTTCAAGTTTCGATTTTATGCCGTTACACTGGCCTTCCTTTTGAAATTCCCAGCCACAAATCTGGCGGCTAAACGTTGAACAATACAGTGTAGTGTCAATGATTTAGTATTTGTATTCGTAAAACCGTGAAATACGTACTCATGGAGTAATAATCTTTCGATTTAGGCAATTAAAAAAAAAACAGGATACTATTAGGGGTGCCAACCGAAATTTACATTCATAATGATGTGATTTATTAAATCCATTACTCTTCGATGCAATCAATTCCTCGTATTTGTAAAGATTAAACTGCAAAATATTGGAGAAAAGTGGATCGCATTGCACTCATCACCGCGCCGCGGATATTTTTGAAAACCGATTAAAACGCGACCGAAGTGTCAACAGAAATCAACCTTCTATGGCATGGAATTGGGCCTCCTATATGCAATCCCCTTACTTAGGTCTCTCATGGGGCCTAATTCTATACCCTCAGAGTAAATATGTACATACATGAGGGATGATGGACTTCTACGCGTGTCACTAGGATTGGAGTGAACAAATCGGAGATTATGAGGTGGATCTAATTGTATGAGATGTACCTCATTTCGAATCGAAGTATTATATCCGATTAATTACATATTCACGAAAAAGAAGAGGTATTAGGGTTTGTATTGGAATCCGTCGTAAAAGTTGCCCAGGTTGGCCTCGGCTTTTGGGTATTGTGTCGCCACCATGGGCCTCTTGTGTATATTTAATTTGAGGCTCTACCAATGTAAAACCCATACTTGGCTGTCCTTGTGTGAACTACTCATCGGTGACTTAAAATCTGAAGTATACTTGTTCTCATCCCTTGTATGTGTGTCGTCATCAATTTCATCGCCCATTCAGCCATTCTTGGTGCAATGTTTTGTGTTTTTTCTGTTCGCCTAGCAAGTGCTGAGTTTTCTGTTTATTCATTTTGTATCTTTGTATTTTTCTCTTTGCAGTGTACTCCAATGTCCCTGGTTCGTGTGATATTCGCGTGTGCGGTGTCTTGCGTCATGCCATATGTGTAGTGATTTCCAGTGAGTGAAGTGAGTTCTAGAAGAAAAATCTCATGGAAGACCCAAGTTGAAGCGATGCTATTTGATCACTACCGGGGATGCAGATTCATGAGGTGAGATAATATAATCCAGTCAACGAACGCGTTTCTAGGGAAAAACGTGAAGTCCCAAAGTTTTGTGCAGTGGTGGAGTAAGTCTATGAAAAACCCTCTGACACCTCTGACCCCTGGGGTTGGACAGGGGTCACCCCCCACTAAAATTTGACTGTTTTACGCTCTTTGTGATTTACTTGATAAGTGTAACCTCTAGCGAAGTGATACGTTTGAATTTGAACTAGTTAAAATGCTATAAAAAGGGCCTTACCATTTAAAAAATAAAAGTCGTGGTTAAAGAGTTACATAGGATGTATATATGCCAATACAAAAATAATCTTACTTCAGTCAACGATCAAATATAAATTAACTAAGAAATAACAGGAAAATGCGTTTTTGTGGATAGAAAATAATTACCTAATGTGTAATTTCCTTATGTGAGGAAGAATTAAATTTTCCTCAGAGGTGTTGATATTACGTACCTATATCTTTTAACTTATTGTAACAGACCAATTTTACCATGTACTTATTTGTGATGCAATTAATTGGAAAAAATATATAACAGTTTTAAAAATAGAATTGGTTCCCTTAGGATCGTATATTTTAACAATTAGGATTCTCACCATTACCTCACTGTTTTCTCGGTCGATCCATTTGATCCTTATTATCCTTATATTGCGAACTATACATTCCCGTTTTAGAATTAGAAACACTATAAGCAGTTAATTTTTGAATAAGTTTTGGAAATTCGAAGAGAAGGTGTTTTTGAATGCATTGGCTTTTCGCTACTGTTTCATTAAAGAATAAACTTATTCCGTAAAATTGTGATGAAACTCGCGGGCCGGAAAAATCTCAAAATTGGTTGGCTAACCTTAAGTTTAAAGTGATGAATTGAAGAATGAGAAGTGAAGAATTTTGTGGAATGGTGCTACGATCTTTTATTTATTTAAATATGTCTAATTTCTGCCAATTAAACCCTGAATCTGTTGAACTTATGAGGAAATGACCTTATCCGATCTTTTTGTCCTCTACTCGAGTTTCTTGAAATGTACTATAATTCCTAAATTCGCCTTTTGCAGGTAGGGAATCGCCCACCGTTGGAGTGCGTCCGACGCCAGTTGACGACATGAGAGACGCAGGCAGTGCAAAGGTTGGAAGTCGACGAACCCCAACGGCTTCAACGCAAAGGAATAGCGATACCTTTAATAGGGATCGATAGCCAGTAAATGGGGGATCTTAGACTGTCCCCTGTGATTGCCTTCAGTTCAGACACATTTTCCCGTGTGAATGCGGGGAGAACACTCATTTAAAGTTCGCATGACCACGAAAAATCTGATCTGCTTTTAAATGTCGTCGCCGGCAGGGTTATAATATGTGATTGTTTAAATTCTATTAAGATGTGGTGATTGGTTTTGAATATAGTTAGGGTAATCAAAGGTTTTGAGGAATGATATATTGTGGTCTTTCTTTGGAAAAATGAGGGACATACCTATAAATTATTTCGACATTTGTGTCGTTGTATATCTTTTCGCAGTGAAGCCGTTGGAAAAATAGCTAGTACATTTTGATGCCTTTTTTTTAGGTCGTCTGTATTTCATTTATATTGTCACGATCGTTTGTTGGTGATTTGAAGGGTATTGAATGGTTACTGAGAACATCTGTAGTTCTCATTGGTCATTCATCTTTATGCTTAAGTAATTTGGTTACAGCTTAACTCACTGTCTTTTGTATGCATATTAAAATTTATTCACAGGTACATTTAGAGAAAGCATGCCCACTATAACGGCATGAATACCTGCGATAAGTGATTCCCAATAAACCCACTACCTTTCTATCTATCGCCTGCATTCTGTGTAGGCACGGTAATTAGTTTAACACTTTCGTTAAGCGTGCGTAGTGAGTAGGGCCGATTTGAAGATTTTTGAAAGGTTAGGGAAAGCAACTCTATAGTTCGCATTCTCCGTTCTGATTGCATTTTTTTGCTACCATTTCATTTTATAAACGTTACATTTTTTCTTCGTATACCGGGACGAAATGATGAAACATGCCCTCAATTTGAGGATATGAAGACCCACGATAACAAGTACCAAATATATCCCTTACCCCAAATTTTAATTTTGATTTCAAGGCTTAGTATTAGAACAATGTTAACGGTCTCATTTATTACGCTTGGTATGTGTGTGCATGACTAAACCACGGCCACAAGTGTGAGCTGTATGTTGTTTGAGAATGCTTACAGTTTTCCTGAGCTGCCTTGAATGGTATCCTTCTGGCATGGCTTGCGTGAATGTTGCACCCTGGCTTGCATTCCTGTTGCTTGATTGCACATGAAATGGCGAATTCTGTCCTCGGATAATCGCAAGGTATGAGCTCCTGATAAACTTGCCTCATAACAAATTATGAGAAATTTTCAGGCATCCTTTAAAAGTTCTTGTTGCTCTTCACGGTTGTGGAATTTTGATAAAAAATACATTTTTAGGAGGAACCAAAAGAAAAAAAGATTTTTTTGTTAAAGTATGAAGTACGAGTGTGTATAAACTCAAAGAATGATTTGTGGTGCATGTTTGGTACCCATAAGGGCCACGCCAGCTTTAGGGTTACTATGTATAACAATTTAGCCAGCATAGTATAGAAAGAGGCGTAAAAAAATTCCAAAGAATAAAATTTATAATAGTTGAAACCTACCATTATAACCTATGGTGCTTCAAGCATCATATTAACACAGTTTTAACTGTGCATGTTTACAATAGCTAAACCTTTACACGCACAATAAAAACTAATTTTAATTTTGTTATACCATTGCATACTCGGGAGCTATTTAAAGTTATTCAATTTCCCCTATTCTAAATTATCATTTTCTTAATTCTATTTCTCACCGAGAAAGTTACTCTTGGCTTGAAAATTTTTCAGGAAGGGATCGGAAAATATTAGGAGAGGAGTATTAACAAAACTTCTTTATTACTTAATTTTTGTCAAAGATTTCATCAGAAATTATGAAGAAAATAAGCATAGTGATAAAGTAGATCTTCTCAGGAAGAAATTATGCCAGTGGCAAATATCGTGGCACAAATAATGGGCAAGATGGGATACTCAATCATAAAACTTGTGATAATCAATTCTACTCGTTATGCAGGGTAATTATCAAAATAAAACCAAGCCCCAAGTTCGTGTAAAATGATTGGTCATCGATAAATGTTTATTACAGGTACATTTCATACATTACTGGTGCACTTAAAAATACTTGCCGACAAACTTGTGGCTGGGTTTCAGTTTGTTCATTATCCTGCATATCGAGAAAATTAGGGGTACAATTAATTATCTCAAGTCTCATTTATGACTCATGTATCTAACCTATTATTTTTCCTATGATGTTTCATCATATTTTATTAGTTTAAAAAAATACAAATTTCACGTCCAATATATTGAAGAAGAATTCATTAAAAATTTTTATTACAGGTTAAAAAGCATTCGATCCCAGTGGTTGCAGAGACTGGGTCGAAAAAGTGTGGAAAATCAAAAACCTAGAATATTCATTAAGTCTTAAAGATTCCGTGTCAGCAGTAGCGGAAGTGAAGGAGAAATTCATCATTGCTGTGGCTGAATGCACCATTAGTGCTGGTAAGAAATTAAATTTGATGCATTTTGATTGACCTTTCCTTGCCCTATATATATTATGCTCTCTGTTGCCCAAAAGATTATTCATTAAACCCAAAGGATCTTTCCAAGCATCCTCGATTGAGGCAGAAATTATTTCCAACAGCGATATAGGTATTTTATAATTATGTGCAAACAATTTGAAAAAGAGCTGGCCTCCTACTTTTAATGTGTGGAATTTTCACGATTTAGTCTGAGGTTAGTTCTTCCCTCACCAAAATATATAAAATCTCGTGTTGAGTAACTAAGTTAGTTTCTAATATTTTCGTAAACTTTATGGAACTCTAAAGAAACGTATTTGGTATTATCATAAATAATTTAATTGGATATATTGAGATATCTTTCTTCATTTTGATTAACGTCTTCAGTGAACTGTGATAAGAGAATATGAGTCTATTCAGACTGGTTCTGCAAAGCTACCTGTCGTTACTCAAATTTTATAATAGTGTAAAATCCGTTAAATTTTACGGAATAACGTCAACGTTAAAAGTACTTTAATTTAGTTTTTGCAGTCCTGCTATCACTGAATATAATTAATGAGATTATGTTTACGTGATGTCGAGTTTTGGAGTGCAAGAAAGTCTAACCGTGAACATTTCGAGATTGTACCGAAAGGAATTCCATGTATAACCCCTCACTTAGCAACCTTAGTTACCAGTGGGGTTCCAATGAAAGTGTATGGAGTCTGAGGTTATTCTCACAGAGCGGTTCCTGCGGAGGCAAAGAACCGGAAGACAAGCGCTCTCTACTTCCTGCGAAGCTGGGTTTGATTCTTAATGGGTCTGGGGGTGGGTGAAGGCGGAATGGGGGGGTGGGAGTGAAAGGAAAAGTCGGATGCGGAGGGAAGTGGGGGATGGAGGGTGGAATAGGGGGTGGGGTGAGAGGGGAAGTGGTTGTGCGAGCCGGTGGTTTTGTGTGTGCGCGTTATAAATAATGACCGTGGTTGGGATGTCTCGGTTTGGGCGCAGACGAGACGCAGACAACTCCCTTTTTTTCTGCGCCAAATTAAGATCTCCTTGCGGTCGTTGGAATCTCCAATGGCATTCATCTACTTCTACATGCTAACCCACTTGCCGTTTAAATACTACACTCACAATTATTCATTGCTATTAATTTCTTTTCCGACCTAAGATTCGATGTAACCACATCGTCTTCAAGGTACAAAATATCTCAAAGTGTGCGTGAAGTGTCGAATGAACCATCAACCATTTTGTCCCTTAAAGATGATGTAATATAATCTAAACCTGGGTCAGTATATACGTTTATAACCGTGGGAGATTGCAAGCGTTTGTTTCAATATGGAAAATTACACTCCGTAATGCTTGGTTATTCTGATTTTATTGGCTTTTGAAGCGAATAGCAATCATCATTATTCAACAACCTAAGATTGATTTGACTCAGCTCTCCATTTCTCTCTCCTATCCGCTAACCTTTTTATAGCGACGTATTTCTTCTTTTTCACATCCTTTATAACATGTCCAACGAAACTCATTCGCGCCCGTCCCTTGCCCTTCTTCCCTTCCACCTGTCCTTCTGCGATTGTTTTCATCAGGCCACCGTGCCTCAAAATGTGACCTACTTAGTTGTCTCGTCTTCTGCGTAAGGTTTTTAGGAGGCTCCACTTTTCTCCCACTCTTCTTAGCACTTCCTCTTTACTTACACGGTCAATCCATTTTATCTTCATCATTCTCCGGCTGAACCACATTTCGAATGCTTCCACTCTTGACTTCTCTGCTGCTGTCAACGTCCAAGCCTCTCTCACATAAATTTTACTCCATAGTTGAAAATATTTGTAAGCTGTTGACTAACTGTTGTAATAGTTGAAAATATTTGTAAGCTGTTGAAAGATCATGGTCTTTGCTCAAACACCATCAAAACAGGGAATCATCAAATCTTCTTCGATTAATTTTATAAGTTTGGGTTACCTCATGTATACCAAAAAAGGCCTAGCGATTGCAGGTCATATTTTAAACGAGTTCATCCCTACGAAAAACGGATCTATCCGTTAGGCTAAAATATCTCTCTTAATTTATAGCTTCTATCGAACCTGGAAATATAGTGGGGCTCTAATACAATGTTCTCCGTCTCGCTCTTAAAGATATTTATTCTCAATTGTCCAAGCGATCTTAGATCCTAGCGTGCACCCTGAGTGGGAATAGTAAAAGTATCGATAGAGAGAGAGAGAGTTTGACGTGACCACTACTTTACAGTAGAGGATTCTCCTGCCGGCCGCAGAATGTTTCGTCGTCCTTCGTGCATTTAAATGGGTTCAGTCGCCCCTCGCGTCGCCAACGACAAGATCTTAGATCCTATCTTAGATCTTAGATTCAACGGAAAAGTAAACTATAGTTAGGGTTGTTGACCAATATTTATATTAGTAATCATAATAATACGACTGTTCAGCGTTATATCTCACATGTGCAAACACTATCGCAAATAAATGGATCTCTAGCACTTATCATCGCGGACGTTTTTGATTACCGAATAGTGGCTAACAATAAGTGGCATCATTAATCAATTTTCTGCGTGACGGATTGGGGCCTACTTTATGTATTCCTATTTTGGGTTATTGTTGTTTTTACTCTCATAATATGTAGTTTTAGTAGATTTATATTTGAATTGACTGAAGGAAAGACTGATTTTATTTGTTAATGATATTCGTACGTGAGATTTATATTTGATTTGTGTTCTCTACCTCGCATAAAAGTAAGCCTCATGTGTATTACGCAGCTCTCTTGGTCAGATACTTTAAGGAAATAATAATAAATAATGCTCACTACTTTGCCACGTTTGCCTGAGTATGTTGAATATGCTGAATGTTTTAATAGATTTCTTAGGAATAGTTGTGATCAATGAGCGTCAACTTATGCTCAGTTGCGAGTTGCCTTCTCCAACCTCCAGATCAGGTGATCTATATCATTTCTAATTGAAACACTCTTCTACAAAATTATAGCCTGTAAATTTATAAATAGTGTTCATAAAGCAACACAAAAAACATGAAATGGTGTCATTCTCCCACAGCTTTTAAAAGTGAACTCTGCCATCAATCGTCACCGGGGAGAAAATTATTATCAAACAGACAAAATCCACAGCAGCAAAGTCGTCTCAATTCCAATCCGAGGAAATCTAACTTTAATGCCAATGAACCTTTAGCATTGAGATGTTGGCTTTAAAAGTTTACTTATGCACTTAGTAATGCTGTTTAAGCCCAATGCTTTCAGCTATTCATGCTTTTAATTTTTATTGGACTTCGTTGTCTTTTGTCGTCAGCTGTTCCAAATACTTCAACTGACAACATCTTACGTATTTGTTACCATTTGGATCCATTAATTAATTTTTTACTTATTTACTTTTCCTGGAAGAGTATTCAGTTTAATGGACCTTGTTAAAACTCAATTTGCGTTCAAAATTTCCTAACTCTATTTGTAATCTCTATATTACTTTTGACAGTAATTTCCCAGCATCGGGAAGCTGAGAAAAACCGTTTTTCTCTATTTAATTCATCTAGCGTAGTTCATTTAGGTTGGATGTAATGAAATGCAAGAATGAAATTTGCGCGATGAAAAATCGTCTCCGGCTATCCACTTCATAGAACATTGCGTCTTCCGCTTCCTTTTGGTTTGTAACACGTGGTCGATATATGCATCGCTTACACAAAAACTCTTTTCGAGAATGGTAAAATGATTGAACTTGGCTTGTTGGGGCAGGATGGAAACGGATGCGGGCAGGGAGATAAGGGGATAATGGAGATGGGATCATTGAAGAAACCGCGACAGTGTTGTCCTTTCCTCTTGGCGAATGCCGTTTGCCGGATGGAATATGGAATGAGGCGCAGTCGTTGAATGGACCCGGGGATCGTTGGGAAGAGTGCACTGAAGTGGGAATGAGTGCGGACGACTGGAGGATTTCGGAGGCTCGGTTCGGAGTGGGGAGTCAAGGCTGGTTCATGGAAAATCTATATGTATAAAAGAGGATGTCTGTTTGTTTGTCCGCTATGCATTTTCATACGGCTCCATGGATTGCGACCAAATTTAGTGCATAGGTGCACTTTATGCTCTCTAAGTTTGTAGTGCTACTTTCCGTTGCGTCCTTTGCGTCGTTTTCTCATTAGCGGAGCTAGCAAGTGCACCCTGCGCCACCTAGCACCTTCTCCTACTATCCCACCTTCTGATAACAACCCCATTCATTCTACCATGTTTTTCTCTCTTTGTGTTCGCTGTGTGCGAGGTGAAGGCCGATTAGGGGACTTCCAGCTCCAATACTGCCTTTTCTCGCAACTTCACCGTTCACAGGTAAATGGCCCACGAATAACCTTTAGGTCCTTTTAACCGTGTATTCCGACAAATCGGTTTTTTTCCCACGTTCTTTCATACTTTCTCATTGAGAGACCAATATGACCATGAATTCCAAGTTCCAATTTCTATTTCCCCTTCTCTGGGAACTATCCCTCCCGAGCAACACCGAGTGTCCGGCTAGTCAGCAGCAAATTTAAAATTCATCATTTAGCGACCTTCACAGAATTGGTGCGTTTACAGGAAAAAAAATAACGCGCGCTCGACACCATCTATCAATATTCTGTAGAACTAAATCAGCTACTGTACCACATTGATATTTATTACCCATAAACAATTTCAACAATTCAGTGTCATTTTCAAGGGACTAACAAGTCTGAGGATGGGGGTAATATTACGGCCCCCGGAACGGAAAGGCGAATTAAATACTGGAGTCATACATTGTCGGAGGTTAAAATACAAGGCGAAATCATAGAATGAATGAATGCCATCGTTTGAACTGTTGGGAAGTGGTGTAATGGAGATTTGAGAGAGAAATTTCTCATACGAAGCCTGATATGATCTGCTATTGTTTGGTGGTGTTCTCTATGGATAACTGATGTTACTACTGTACGTTATTGCTGCCTAAGCGTAAGTTTACGTCTCTGTGATTGTTGCTTTTTATCTTGTGTGCACATGTGACTAATCTGGTGGCTTCCGTGATATTGTATGGAGTGAGTGTGATATATTAGATAAAAGGAATAGTTTGTCATTTTCACAATTTTATATTTATTGTACGACCGGTCACCTGATGATGCTATAAGCGAAACCGGTCGTACAATAAATATAAAATTGTGGAAATTGCTCCTGCTTCTTTGTTGTGTTCCGTTTCCACTCCATCTCGCCCGAAAGATCAGATTATATTCGTCATTTTCATTTCTCCAACAGACCCTTAAAAAGATATCGTAAACGCCGATCTCGCCCGATCAATTGGGAGTAATGAATTCTTTAAACGGAGATTATGTATTTTAACTAACTGATTAGTGTTTCCCTATTTTTCGTAAAAGTCTTCCTTGAAATTTCAAATGGATCAAGTCACGTGGTCTCATTTTGGTGGAGATATCACGCTACTTACGCTCGGTATGTATTTGAACCGAATGAGGTGGAGGAAGAATGGGAGGGGTAGAAGGGGTGAAGTCGGGCTACGGGCGAATAGCTGCAACCACTGTTGCCCCGGTTACGGGAGCGAACGTTGTGCAGTATGGCTTCAATAATTCATGGGGGAGACAAGGGGAAGAGGGAAAGGGCAAAGGAGAAGAAAAAAGGAATTCTTTTTTTTTAGGAATCTAGTCCGCCTCGCGTCGGTCATTTGTTTCCGGTGGAATTTATGCTTTTGGGGTTTTTATTGAGCTGCCCCCCCCCCTCCCGTAATCTTTTATGCACCCAGCCTAGAGGATAGATAAGGGATGGTTTCACGGAGTAAAACATTTCCAGTTTGGGAATTCTTCGGGTAATTCCCCATTGACCTTACAAGTGCCCTATGAAACGTGTTACGTGAATTTGTGTGTCACGCAATAAGTGCGTATGCTTCTTATTCGCTCTCCTTTTATTTTTTTCCCTTTCCTTGTCCTTTTTCTTTCCTTTCTTATTCTATTTCGGGTTTATGAGAGAAATATTCAGACCGTGGCGTGGTCACAACAAGAACCTTGGGAGGATTTTTCATGCGTCTTCTTATACTTGGTTGATATAAGCGGTACAAAGGAGGTTTTAAATAAAAATGTATTACTTACGAGGCATGAAATGCCCTCTCCCGTGTACGTTAGGTTTGCAAGGGATCAATAATCCCGGCCTCTTGTACATTAATGTTATTTTTCCAAGTAGGCTTCCGCGGAGATTATGAAGATAGGCAGCAATTCTTCCTGAAGTGAAGTGACTTCTTCCTCAGAGGACCCAAAGGCCCAGGATCAAAACTAGGGGAGGGGGGGGGGGCAAGCCATGGTTGTTCAAGTAGTAGGTAAGATTTAAGCATGGAAAAGGCGAATGAAACCAACATTTTAAGGAAACTGTAAAAGCTCTTTATTAATTTTTAAAATTATTTTCTTGAAAAAATATTATTTTCCTTAAAGACATTTGCGATTTTTGCCTCAAGGGGGGGGGAGCTGCTCCCTCCTGCCCTTCGCTGGGAACGCCCATGAGTGGACGTGAGGAAGCCGTGAAAAAACTGGAACGTAGGCCAAATATTGTCCAGCAAAATCATGGCCCAATTGTGAGAAATTGTCACACGGATTTTGGGAATGGAATTAGACATGGCATTCCAGTGACTGGCTCTCCTGTGCAAGAGTTTTACAAAGGAGAACCACTGCAGTGTAGAGGGAAGAATTAATTATGGCTTGCCACTGTTCGTCTCCCGTTCTGTGAGCATGCTGTTTTTGATCTTTTGTTTGCACGTTTTTTGCCCGCAACTTTTCGCAATGTATAACTACAGTGCTGAGACCAAGTCTTAAAATGTGCGTGCAGAGATTCTGCGTCGAACGCGAACTACGCGATGTATTTTAGAAAGCATCGTGTCATGCGAACACAAAAATCATCTCTAAAAGGCATCTACGGGCGAGACTTTTTTGTTTGCATTCAATGCCAATGGACCACTTCGGTCCGTTTCACATGGATGCAGACGGTCCGCGCTCCACGCTACGCGCGCGGATTAGGTTCCATAGACGTTAATGGAAGCTTACACTTGAGTGCGGACCGCCCGAACGGCGGAGGAGCCATCCGCGTGGCCCCTCTGCCCTGCTGATCATCCGCACGCGTACGGACAACAGAGACAGGTTTGTTTGTTTACACATGAACGCGTGCGGGTGATGAGGACCCAGCAGATTTGTCATTGAAAATAGAGCGAGCTTGGAGATAACAGTGCGAGCTCGTCTTTTCACCATGTATAGTAAAAGGGAGTGGACATGCGGAAATAATTAAAAAACTTTCATCAGGACGAAAGTCAGTAAATGTGGTCACGAAAGCTGTTTTTCATTTTCTTTGTGCCACAATAGGGTGCACACTAGACCTCCTTTTACGGGCACTTGTCTTCCGTTTTTTCTAACCTTGTATACAGCAATTGGTTGATAAGCACTTGGCGGTATGGTTCTCATCTACCTAGGCAAGCTGCACCAGCTGATATTGCGCCGGATGCGGAAGGATTTCGTCCGCGCCTGTGTGAACACAGGAGACCGCTCTCCGCGCCCCGGCGCGGAACGCAGACCTTCCGCGTCCATCTGATACGGGCCTAACTCCTTACCTTCCTACCGTTGTGACGTGGTGAACAAGGGGACTGCATAGAGGAGGCCCAATTACATCCCATAGAAGGTCTGTTGCCACTTCGGTCGCATTTTGATCGGTTTTCAAAAATTCTGCGGCGCGGTGATGAGTGCAATGCGATCAAAATTTTCCAATATTTTTCAGTAAAATGTTTGCAATTGCTTGGATTAGCAGTAAAAATTCATGAATTCCATGGATCACATCATCATGTATATAAATTTCACCCATATTTATACTTCATTTCCCCGTGAAACTAGGATCATTTTAGGATCATCAGGATAGGAGTGGATACTACTGTAAGCCCATTAAAATGCGCGGTGGTTAACAACACGTTTAGAGGTCGTCTTGTGGATACTCTTCTGTAATGTTAGAGGTGGTGAACGTCCATCCCCATAGTGTCGCGCCCATGGCCGCGCCATTTTCCGTCGGCGGACTGCATTTCATTTTCGCATTCAATGCGTTTGGGCCACTTCGACTCCAATCAACAAATTCACTTCCTGCCGCTCTCGACACTCGCCATCGCAGGTGCGAGGCAGGGGGCCACGAAGTTTACCTTCAACGTAAGCAGACTGTCACGCTCCAAACTTAACATGTGGAAATAAATTAGGGGAGAAATCGGCCCTAAAGCGCTTAGTGGGAAGAAAGGTGAAATTCACATTCGTGAAAAGGAAGTGTACTGCGGGCCACAATTAAGTTGGCATACTGATTTAGGGTTGGAAAAAAATTCAATGAAATCTCTGCTAAACTCTTAAAAGATAAGTCGATTGGAGAAATTGGAGAAGATCCGCGTCAAACAAATCTTAGGATCGATGACTAATGATGACATTCTTAAAACAACTTCAAACCAATCAATGAATTGGGAAGGTACATCGGACGAAGAGAGGCAGTGACAAGCACTGCTAAACTGCCATTCGTAGCATAATTATATCTATTTGAAAAAGAAGGAAGATGTAAAGTGTAGTGGAATAACATTGAAGGGTGTTTGAATCGGAAAAAAGTTCTTGCATAATTTAGGGAGCATTAATTCAATTCGAAGGAATGTTAAAGGTGACAAAGTGCTGTCGACTCCTATCCTAGCTATTTCCACATGTCGATTTCGTGAGTGAGAGAGTATGACAAGTTAATGAAACATTAAAAAAAGAAATTTTTAAATATTAGTTTCAATCTACTGATACAAGAATTGAATTTTTTCATTCACAATTATATATGAGACATGAAAAAGAAAATGTGTAATATTGGCTTCAGCCACCTGAGACAAGTATTATATCAAGTGCTCAACGTTAACTTGTTGAAACCACATACCTATAATGCAAAATAAATTGCTTTGTAATGATCCACGAAAAATTTTATCGCATTTAGTCATACGTTGATAATGACTATATACTAGTCGAAACTCAGGATTGGAACAATAAAAGTTTTTGTGGAACATAAGTAAGTGATTTATTTTGCCCTTGATACAAGAATTGAATTTTCTTATGTCGTAAGCATACTTAAAACTGCAACATAAATGAGAAACTGTAAAATATTAGTTTCAATCAACTTAAACAAAAATTGCATTTTCGCATCTTTTATGCTTATGCATGAAAAATAAAAAAAATAAAATGTGTAATATTAGTTTCAACCAACTGATACAAGAATTGAATTTCCTAATCTTTCACACTTACGTCAGAAACATAAGAAATAAAATGTATAATATTAGTTTCAATTTACTGTTACAAGAATTTCCTTACCATTTATATCATCATTCTTCTTTTTCCAACTGCACCAGTCTTCAAAGCCAGCCTTCTCCCGTCGCTCGGTCGATTGATAGACCATAAATCTCACGGTCACATCGCGGTAGAAGTTCGTGGAAAAGGCTTTTTAAATGCTACCCGTTTAAGTATTTCGAGTAAAGTGAGTCGGCTTTGTCCTCTGGTCCGCCCTTTCCGAGCCCCGGCGCATGAATTATGTAGCGGTGCATTGTGGTCGGTCGCGTTTGGTCATAAACGTTTCCGCTGAGAGGCGGGAAAATCGAGAAATGACTCGAGCCCCGCCTCTCCTCGGAGGGAAGGGGGAAGATCGGCGCTATTAATCACCAATCAATAATGCAGAGGCGGCTTCGGAACTCTCGAGATCGGTCGGCATTTTGCGGACGGGACAACGACTTTGGGGAAAATTTTTGGGCCAATCAACTGGCTCGTTTTGCTGCAAGGGGGCCTTAACGTGAAAGGCATCGAGGGTGGATTTTTTTTTTTAAGTTTATACGTATCTCGCACTACCTATTATAACGAGAGAGGTCTTTAACTCTCCGCTTCCCAGCAAGAACGATATGCTCTCATATAATTTTATATTCTATCTTTCATCCCATTATTTATCATTGGTTTAATTCGAATGTATCTTTGTTGCCTTATCTCATCAAGCGTACGTGTTTTGTGTATTATTGCCGGTCTAACATCCGTCCTGGATGAGCTCTTCCGTTTCGCCAGTTCGCCGCCCTACCCAACCATCCCGACTACTTCGACCAAACAATTGAAACCGTATCTCACACTACATCGCTCAACCTAAGGGTACTACATTCAGGAGGCCCCAGTTCGTATAATTCAAGCTTGTTTTTTTGTCGCGACTTCTGTCCATTAAATTGGGAGGTTTCATATTGAAAAGTTATGATTTTAATGAATCACATCATCGTGAATAAAAATTTCGGTGGTGAGCTCTAAGTATAAATTATTCCTCCGTGTAATATGGATCACTCTGACCTTTAGCGACGCGAGAGGCGACTTTGGTAAACGAGACTGTCGCGAGAATATTACCTGAATTTCAATTTATTAGTATAAGATATAAGATAAAATTCCCCTGGACCGGGAATCGAAACACGGATCTCTGGCTCTCCGTGCCACTGCGCAGACCACTATGCTATCGTGGCTCCTGATTCCCCATGGTACTTGTGACGAGGCTCATGGCATTAGCTATTAGGTCCATCTAGGATGACAACGCCGCACAGTTGGCTGAAATCGAAGTAAGCTGGACAAAACCTCAAAAATAGTGTTTATGGGTACGGAATTTGAAACTTTGCACAGTTGCTGTCAATACATTAGGGCATTTTTTGACGCAAACGTTTCCACAGGTTATTTTTTAAGCAAATTTCATGGCCACAAAGTTGAAAAAATTTCGAAAAAATTGCCCGCACTGTGCCGCACGTTCGAAAAATCGATCTTAATTTCGGTATCGCAGGCAGGCAATTTTGCGAAATTTGTTCAACTTTGAGGCCATGTAATTTGTTTAAAAAGGTAACCAATGAAAAAAAGTTTTCGTCATAAAATGTACTTATGTATTTACACAAACTGTAAAAAGTTTCGAATTCCGTACTCATAAAAAACACTTTTGAGGTTTTTCAAGCTGTTCAGCCCACTGTGCGCCGGGGAGAAATGACCTTAATGAAGGGGAAAGGCAAAGGTCCTTCGATTCCCGGTGAAGGAGAATTTTTTGTTCATCGCAATTAATGTGTTAGAGTGCGTGTTATTTTTACTCTGGCAGAGGAAGGAGAACGAGTACTCCTTGGTTACTTCGTTGCATCGTGGTGATAGCTGACATCCATTGTAGATGTTTCCTTGTACGTTGATGATGGATTATAGTTTCTCTGGGCTCATGTATATTCGCTCTTTTTGAAGGAGGGGTATCGAAATAAAAATATCAATGGAAGTTTGACGCATACCTCGCCACGGGAGTCATCAATTCCCTAAAAGGTGGCAACGTTAGTTCTATCTCTGAGTTTTATAATTTTATTAATCTGTTTTTCATCTCATTCTACAATTTGATCTGGGATGAATGCCTTTTCTTGTACTTACCTTCTTTCCGCAGCAAACCTTGTTCCCAGTATGGGAGAGGCAAAAATGCGAATACTGGCAGGTCATTTCATAGTGGTGCGGAGATTTTCACTGCCCAGTTAATTGCTTCTATTACGTTGAAAATGAGGAAACGACTTCGGAGAAATTTTCTTTGCCAACTGAATCGATCGTTTTGCAGCCTTCGAAAATAAGAAATGAAGGATGGATATTTAATTTTGAATGCATCTCGTTCCCTCTTTCATCAAATCTTTTACTCTCCATTTGTCAGCCTGAACGATGTGCTATCTCGAGTGACTCTACTTTGAAAAGGTATAACTGTGTTGCATCCTGTTTTTTGTTTTTATTTCAGTCACCTTTATTTTCGTCTAATTGTCTCATAATAAATACCAAATATGCATATTATGCTTAATCTGGGAGATGAATAAGGACGAGTTACTCAAGGGAATTTCCCTACATCGTTTCGATGCGACTTTCACTTTCTATAGGTACTTTGATGATAGGACAGCGGAGGAAATTACACGGTACACAAATATGGCATATTGTCCACTAAATTTCATTCCATTAGCTTGCATTCATCATGAGCTACATCCGGCACAATGGCTTGAAATCATCATCCGTACCTGATGATGATTGGAAAGCCAATCAAAATAGGCGTAGTCGGGTTTGTGAAATTAAAAAAATAAGTGGACTGTACCAAGAGTGGATCCACGATTTTGTCTTGGGGGAGGGGGGTACAAGGGCCTGACAGGCAAACGGTCTTCTCGTATTTGAGATTAAAAACAACATGCAACAATTACTGTACGAAATATTCCCTTCATTGAAATATTATAGTTATTAATATGAAATGAAATGATTGAGGCTCCGTATTACACAAAACAAAGCGAACGTAATGACAACCGTATTCTTATATTCTCACATCTCATCCTTTTTTTTAGCTTTTGGGGGGCACGTCCCTTGTGCTTCTCCCATAAATCCGCCTATGGACAGTACGATATTTTTGTGTATCATTTGATATGCTTTTGCACGATATGTCTCCGGAAAAAGTTGACTTCTATGGAGGAAATATTGGACCAATCCACTCTCTCATTTCGATTCCGAGACCTTGACACAAGGCGTGAATATTATCTCCAACCTCAAAAGACCTCGGATTAGGAAAAAAATTACGTTTCACGTTGTCTTGATTCAGACAAGATGTCGACCTGCTTAAAGAGCTCGCGGTGTAATGGACTCTTTACTTTTCATTCGTAACAGGGAAGTATTCGAGTAGGCTCTGTCATACGTGTAGTCTTTCGTTGCCCTTATGGCAGAAGGATTGTAAGCATTGCACAGCTGGCGGATAGATTACGCTGATTATATTTCTAACAGTTTCATAAAAAGTTTCCATTTTAGCTGGCTTAAAGATATGTTGATGGCTCTGGTATTACGAGTGGGTATTGGCGATATCGCTCATAGTTAAAATGCCGGGTTCTCTGAACACGCACCTTTAATACCGACCGACCAAGGTTCCGAGGTTTTGATATTATTTCACCCTGCATTAAAAGTGTTTTGAAAAAACTAGGTGTTTTAATTTTAAGCGATATCAATAATAGGTACCAGATGAATCCGAAGCCAATGGCTGTAATTTAAAGTGAAGCGAAATATTTTTACGCATGTTCGATCAATGCTATTGAAAATAATGAAAGAAATATAGCATCAGAAGCTTCCAAGCAAAACTTTGATTATTTTTTCTAGTCTATTCCTTTCGTAGAGTAATACTACATTTTTTTCGATATTTCTATAGAAGCCGACCGACCATGATTTTGATACGATTTTTGCTTTCATAGAAGTGCGCGATAGGAACCTTTAATTGCGAGCGTCACTGAAAAGTATTTGTTTATAAAATCCGAAGATTCAAGCGTGATGGAGTAGAATTTTTCCATATTGGGTTAAACACTTGCAATTTTCCACAATTATAAAAATTTGCAGTAATGCAGGTATCGAATTAATTTTCTGACCACTACTTACAGTTAATTTTCTTTCTTTCTTTGTCATTCCTCTTAATATTTGACACACAGAAATTATGAACTTCCGTGTTCCATATTTTTCCTCCAAAATCAACAACAACTCACTATTGTTTTTTTCCATAGCAACTTTGATACTCAAAGTTATTGAGGGTTTTATATATAATTTAGAACATACGTATATACGTCAATCTTCAAGGTGATGAAAATGATGTGGTGACATCGAAACTTAGGTCGTAATATTTTTATAATTGTGGAAAATTTCAAGTGTTTATTTCAGTATTTGTTAAGAATTTATGAAGGGGTTGGGTTAAAAGAGTGGCAACCATCATTTTTGACCAAACTGGATTAGCAGAAAAAAGTCATGTCAGTTTAACTAGGATTAAAATTATTCCTATGTGATTTAACATCACCGCGCGAAATTAATTGGGGTTAAGTGGGTTTCGTCATTTTTACAAAATAGATTACATGCGTATTGCTTGCAAGGTTGATGAGGAATAACCATTGGGTGTTTGTAATTATTTCTAAAATCTATAAGAAGCTCAGATTTCAAAGAACAAAATGAGTAGTACTTCTGATAAAAACCGGATTTCGTTTGTTTGGCGTTCGCCATCAGCAACGACTTTATTTTCATAATGTATTTTTAGTCATTTATTTTGCATAATGTGTTTTTGAAAAAATAAGTACTTTATCTTCTATCCGCTTAGTGCTACTAAAACAGCTTCCTGACTTATTCATTTATCATTATACTTAAAAATCATTACG
Organism: Ischnura elegans; assembly: GCF_921293095.1. Classification (NCBI taxonomy): domain Eukaryota; kingdom Metazoa; phylum Arthropoda; class Insecta; order Odonata; family Coenagrionidae; genus Ischnura; species Ischnura elegans. The sequence goes on along the minus strand of NC_060250.1, from coordinate 92,587,976 downwards.
AATTGTCATCAACAACTTTTTGTATCATGCCCTTTAGCATTACGTTTACGAATTTTTTCATGTTGGTGACGCGAGGTCTCTAAGACCGCTAATCGAATTCAATTGAAAGTTTTTACAGAAATTCATGATAAGAGCGTTAAATTTTAAGAGTTTTATATCCTTTTTGTTCAAAGTTATGAAGGTAACGAGAATTATAGGCATTTTAAAATTGCCGTTTTGAAAATATTCATAATTTTATAAACGCAGCGGTCTCTCAGACCGCACGTCACCGGATAAGGGTTAATTCATGTGTCTTGAATTTGGTTGATAGAAAATTACAAGTATTCATACGTTTAACCAAAATTTAAAATGTGAATATATTGAAACACTAGGTAGGAATGGTGGTTGGCACTTTCTTTAACCCGACCCGTTCATATAGTCTCGGTAATCATTACATGCCCAGAGCTGGGCTAAATACAGGCCGAGGAGTATTTGAAATACAAAATATCGCTCAAAATGTACTTGAAATACAAATACGAAATACCCTTGACTTGGGAATTTGAAAAACAAAATGCAAAATAGTAGGTATTATAATATACCTTTTAAAATAAAAAATGCATTTAGATGGAAACTAAGGGATTTTAACAAAATATGACCTGTATTGTCACATAATGGATTGTTGCAAACACAAGGGAAACAATTCTATCCAAAACGAAAACATCTCAGAACTATAATGTTACATAAATGTTATCAGAGCTACTCTAAAACTTTTCACAGACGTATTTTCTATTTTAGAATGGGAAAATACGAAAAATCTGTATTTGAAATACAAAATACAAGATAAATTCAGGTCGTGTATTTGAAACACCAATTACGAATTACAAAACATTATTTCAAATACGTATTTTCAAGCACTTTGCAATACTGACCAGCCATGTCTAGGTGTAGTGACCTCTGAAAATTTTGGGGAGTACGTTTCAAAGTGAAATATCCAGAAGGCCCCCCCGAAGACCACCCATCTCCAGATGAACTGAGCCCCCCAAAAACATCAGCTTCTTGCAGGCACTCGACCTGAAACAGGAGTACATTCACATTAACCCACAAATACTACAAAAAAGGAAGTCAATACAATTTAACCCACAAATACAAATTGATGCTAAACACATAATAAACACAGAAAATAAACACATGCGTATGTTAAAATACATCTACACACTACTCCGCAAGCCGCCTAAAAGGCGTGTGGCAAGGGGCGTTAGGACACCAGCCGTTTACACATAAAAAGGAAGTGCTTCCAGGAAATTACGATTAGCATTTATTAAAGCCCTTTGTGGCTCGGGGGTAAAATGAATTCCCATATCTATCCGTTCGGCTAAAATATCTTTCTTAATTTATAGCTTCTGTCGGACTTGGAAATATAGCGCGGCTCTAATATTATGTTCTCCGTTTCGCTCTTATAGATATCTATTCTCAAAAATACTTGTATTTGAAATACTACCCAGCCCTGTCCATTCGGCCATGTCCCTAGAACGGAATGGATTGTTGATAGTTGATGAACGGGATGGCAGATGGACTAAGTTGGACGCGTAGCGGTGGATAGGGTACCGGGTGACAAGAGAAGGGTAGGGGTACTAACTGTTAGGCAGGAGGAGGAGTAGGAGGATCAGAAAGGGGAAGGCATGGAACGTGGGAGAACGTGGGTACAGGAGGAGGAGGGGGAGAGGAGGAGTAGTATAACCCCTTCGCATTCCCTATGATAATGAACCATGAATTTCTCATGAGGCGAGGTTTGAAAACCGCCCATTCTCCAAAACCTCCAGCTCACCCCGCTTGGGTCCGCCACCCTCGCTCTCTCTCTCCCCCCCCCCCACCCCACCCTTCCCAGAATCCTCCGCACTTGTCTCTTCCCCCCACTCCACTCCTCCCTCACCAACACCGCTTTACCCCCACCCTCTAACCCAGTTGCCATTGCCTCCTTTATTTCCATCCCTCTAACCCCTTATTTCTTTCGTTTTTTTCTCCTTCCTAACCATTCTTTCTTCCTCTCTCCCTCTCTTTTACCCCTTCGCGCACTCGTACACCCTATACCTCTCCCTCCATACCCTTTTTTCGCGTGAGTGGGTGGTACGGAGGGAAAAAAAACCTTTTTCCTTGGCTGACTGGGCGGGAGCAGGGGTGCGGGAAGGGGTTGAGGGAGACTCTCGCTCAGGGAGAGAGAGGGGTCCTTTTATGTTTTTCGTGTCGATGTCTGTGTGTTTATATGTGTGCGCACCTAGGTCATTACGTCGGGGCAGCCTCGTTCGCATGGACCGCGGTCGTAATGTTGTTTCTGTCTTGTTGATTCCATCCGAATTCCCTCCTACTCCTCTCTCTCTCGAGAATTCTTTCGCTCTCCATCTCTGCATCTTTCTCTCTCGTCTCACCCTTCGTGCTCAGTGGATTCCCTATGTCACGTGATAGTATTTGCTGGCGACTTCGCATCATCCTCCTGCATTTTGAAAGAACAACAAGAGCCTCTTAATTGGACATAATTATGTAGGATTACAACAACTTATCTTTGTTTTTTCATTCACAATTATTAGCGGATTCCATCATGTCAAGAATTTGACCTACAATATATCGATGGCTAAGTTCTCACAACACGTGTCTGAAATTCGGCCTGTTTGAGACGGGTGTCTTAATCAAAGTCTACGACATTAAAAAAATAAAATACAAGCAAAGAACTACTCTTTATTTTCAAATGAATGCTTCTTTTTCAGTTTTATGAACTTTGGGTTTTTAATTTCAGTGTGCAAGTAAAGGCAATTAATCGTATTTTTGCTCTCCTGAAAAGTTGCTTTTTTTGAGATACGTGTTGTCAGAACTTAGCCATTGATATATGAAATTGTTTTACGGCATGAATGTGAAAAAAATTCGTAAAACTATACTGTGAAATAAATCTGCTGTATGCTTACAGCTGCAAAAATCTGCGCCATGTAGATCACAGCAATATTTTATTCTATTTCTTAGATATTTTTGCACGGCATTTGGTTACCCCCACGCGGGTTTTGATCTTGGGGGTAACCTATGGCATCCTTATTTATGTGTTGTTCTAATGATTCTACACGTTTGAGAGCATTTAAATTATTATATTATTATATTTCTGGTTTTCGTTACCTAACGCTAGTCTGCAAGACGCCTCAAGAGGTTGGCGGACAAAGGAAAACATCCTAACCGATTCCAATTTTATCCCATGATTGAAAATATTTAGAGACTTAATACATTCACATGTTTTTCAACTGTAGTTGAGGATTAAAATTAAGGATAATGGCCGAATTTGCATTCATCTTTATCTACATGCTACTACGCAAGCAAACTGAAAAGGCAAGTGGCAGGGGGTGTTAGCACACCCGCAGTTTACATATAAAAAGCAAATGCTCAAACAAAATACGACTAGCATATATTAAAGTCCTTTATGGTTCGGGGGAAAAACTAATTCCCATATGTATCCGGTCGGCGAAATATCTCTCTTAATTTACCGCTTCTGTCGGACCTGGAAATATAGTGGAGTATAGATCCATGTCGTTCTTAAAGATATACTTTCTCAATTGCCCAAGCGATCTAAGCCTAGCGCGCTGCCTCCGAGTCTCTAGCGGCTTCCAGCCTAATTCGCTTAACATCTGGGTAACGCTGGGCGGAATAACGCTGAGTAACTTCGCATCATCATCGTAAGTTGTGAATAAAAAGCAAGGACCTCTTAATTGCTTAGGATTATGTAGAATTGCAAGCAAGATACTTGTATTCTAATTTAAGTTATTTGCGAATTCCACCGTGTCATTAAGTAGACTGCTACCATCATTCTATATTTCTAGAGTCCGTTACCTTGCGCCAGTCAGCAAGATATAAGATAAGTCTCAAGAGATTGGTTGACAAAGGAAAATATCCTAAACGATTCCAATTTTACCGCATTATTGATTTTATTTAATGACTTTACACACTCACAAGTTTCCCAACTATGGCTGGGGTTAAAATTAAGGATATTAGCCTGGAGTGCTTCATTGAATATATTGTTAGAGTCTCTCAAAGAATTAGGATTTGGTCATCTCCGGTGGTATTGCGTAATATTCGAGCATACTGTGCTGAAAAGAGTCAGCATGCAACACACCATATTAGGAAAATTGGAAAATAACGGCTATAATCCCGACCTCGAGGGGTTTTGGTTGTCAGGTCTGACGAGTCATAGGTCCTCGTAAAGAGTCATATAAATGATAAAATTAAAACAAAACTAATTCCGATTATGTTATCTCCTGCTTTGGGCCAACTATACTTTTTGAAAACCGATCGGAATACTTGTGACCGGTGTCAAGCATCCCCCCCTCAAGTTACAACTCTATTGCATCATCCTCAGGTGACGCCTGACGTTTTCAACAGTGGGTTCGCTCTTAATTTTTATGATTTGTTTCCATGGTGATAGTCTTTGAAAAAGAAAGAGACACGTAATCCTCCGTTTTTCGATCCATCGCCTACTTCTGGAGCCATTTGCGGTGAATGATTGGCCCTTTCACAGAAAATTTGATGACGTCACGAACTCATACCGAACAGATCACGGCTTTTCGTTGGAGTTATAATGGAGCTCAAGTGATTCCATATTGCTGACACTCTCGAGATGGATTCCGTCTTTTAACGAGCAGTCATATCTGGACGGGTAAATGAGCTGAAGCGTAGACTGTAGTGACGTCAGCCACTCATGAAAAATGAGCTGTAACCTATGTTTTTTAAATTTTAAACCACGAAAGAACAACTCAATTAGGAAAATTCATTTTTCTTGTTAAGTTATCTTTCCTTCCCGTTCACCGATTTATTTTAATAAATTGTGATTTCTAGGCTTAGTGAACGACCCCTCTGTGTTAAGTTGCGTATTTTTATTGTCATTCCGGAAAAAAGAAGCAGGTAAGATATTATAGACCTTAGTCTTTTTTATCGGCTTATATACTACAAAAGTAAGGACATCAGAAAGTGAATTGCATTAGCTAACGCTAGTGAGGCGTTCATGAACAGGAAGGAGCTGCTGAGAGGTTTGCTATGTAAGAATTTAAAGAAAAGTTTAGTGAATAGTCTGATCTGGAGTTTAGCGCTTTACGGTGCAGAAACGTGGACACTTAGGAAGGAGGACGAGAGAAAGCTCGAGGCATTCGAGATGTTGTTGTGGCGAGGAATGGAGAAGGTGAAGTGGGCAGAGATGATGAGGAACGACGAAGTGCTGGACATGGTGGGTGCGGAGAGGTAGCTTTTAGATGAGATACGGAGGAGACAGAGGGTGTGGATGAAGCGAGTACTTAGCGGGGAGGGGATGTTGAAAACAGTGTTGGAGCGTAGAACGTTAGGTAAACGAGGAGAGGAAAAAAAATAGGATTTTTAGATAGATTGAAAGGGAGTAAGCCTTACAGTGAATTGAAGAGGGAAGTGGTGAATGGGGAGGGAGGATACCAGGATTCTTCTCAAGTACTCCATGGAAACCTACCTTAATCGGTAGAACACTTTAATAATAATTTTCTATCATCTTCTAACAATAAACCAGCCTTATACGTGACATGTCTCTGTGATATGGTGAGCAAAATAACAGCGATTGCTACTATTATCATCCAACCCTTACTTCCTGCATACCCTCCCCTTCACTCCTCCATCCGCAACCCTGCCTCCAGCAATCTTCCCCGAGATCCCTTTTTCCATGATGCAACCCTCTCTCTCCCTCTCCTCCCCCCTTCCCGCTTTAAACCCCTCCCCTCCCCCCTTTGTGGTTTTTTTTGCTTCCTCTCACGCCCATTGAAGAGGGGAGGATGAGAGAGGGAGAGGAGATTCACCACTTCCGTTTTCTGCCTCTTCTCCAACACATACATCACCTTCCTTCATTTTATCCTCTCTTTCTCCCATTTTCCCCATTCTCATTCTCTTCTTCCTTAATGGACCGGTAAAATTGTGGCGTCACATATCGCTAATCAGCTCTTTATTTTTCCAAATAATCCTTAACCCATCTCAAAGTATGGGGTGTTTCACAAAGAATATACGAATTACAAAGTATTATTTTGTTCATACTATCGATCGTTGCTCCTCAGTTGTTTCCGAGGTAGCACGAAGCGATAGCTCCACTGAACGTAAACGCTCAACAAACGCCCACCGAATGAAATCATCTCACCTAGTAGCCCAGCAATAAGAAATGCGATCAGCTGGCAGTGGCTGGAGTATAAACGCTCACCTCCAATGCCTCGTTCAGATTACGATTGTTCCAGCAATCGTTGGAACTATCGAGCATTCACGCAACGATGGTTAAAACCTGTGCTGCCCTCTAGTGCTGACATCTAAATTGAACGATAAATAGACGGTTTCAAAAGCTGTTGAGGTATGCAGGGTCAAGATATTACTGTGTTCAACGTGTATTTAACGATTAATTTTTCTTCCGCCTATATTCTTCCTCGCTTGGACGAATTTATGAAAAAAGTTGAGCGGAGGGAGCTTCACGAACTTTTCGTCTTTCTCTTATAACTTCCTTTTCCGGTCTTCCAGCGCCCAACCATCGTAAAGTGGCAACGTTCGGAACTACGGTAACTATTGTCAGGCCACAGTGGCGCAGCGATTGGGGGGGGGGGGGTTAAGGAAAGACCCTCCTCCAGGGCTTGGAGAAATTTTTAAGTTAAATCTATTTTACGTAATTGATTTAATATTGCTTATAGAATAGTGTGATTAACAAAACATCCCTCAGAAAGGCGTAAAACTCAACATTTTGAACCATTTATATTATTTTTTTTCTGGCGGAGGGCCCCCGCACCTATCGCTTACCCCGGCAGTTATACCACACCCCCAGGCACACCAGTATTAGTTGCGCCTGAAACCCCTCCTAGCCTTAATTTCTAGCTGCGCCCCTGTCAGGACATGCATTCACACTGCTAGTTCGGCTAAATATTGTTAGGACGGTCGCTCGGACAGTCGTAATCTGAACGAGGCACTATTCTTCAAGCTTCGGAGGTGAGCGTTTGTGCTCCGGATACTGCCAGCTGAGCGCATTCGTATTTTTGGGCTACGAGGAGGTTGTAAATATACTGGAGGGGGCACCACTTGTTTCGTGCGTTGAGCGGAGTGTGGCCGGAGTGGGGGTGCTTGGGTAGGACGAGCCACGCCCACTTTGACCAAAAAACATTGACAATCCCATAAGGGTCAATGCTTACTATTTGGTGAAATTTTTGGTCAGAACTCGTTAACGCATAAAGATAAACTATGGAACGCACAATTTAAACAGTTTTCTCTTACTTCATTGCTAAGCTTAACGAAGTTGTGACTCGAATATCTTTTCCCAGGGAAAAATTATTATCCATCACCACGGTTACGTTCTACAACCAACTCAGCTGAAAATAAAATTTTACGAGAGTAAACTAGTCATCTACCTGCACTTATACTGGTATTGAATTTCATTATAGCCAACGGAAATCAGCAATTGCAGCAACAAAGTTATATTTTCAAGGATATCCCCACCAGTAAAGTGGCTGACAGACACAGAGTTTATGCATTAATAGAAGTGTAGCGAATGGTGGGAAAAATCCAAAAACAATCACCGGCGAAACACTAATGATTATGGAACTTTTTTACTTGATATAGTTCATTTTCAGAACAAAACTTAGCCACTTCAAAATATCAGCCGGACACTAAGTCCAAAAATTGTCAAACTAAGAGGGCGGAATTTTGACCACGCCAAAAATTCGGAAACAGCGTCTCCAACGATACAACCTCCTAATATCCTATCCTTCCTATTATTATTTTATTGCCTAAATCGAAAGATTATTACTCCTGGAGTACGAATTTCACACTTTTAGATTTTTAAATGGCGATATCTATTTTTTTGCGATTAAATTAAAAGTGGAAAATTTCAAGCGCGCGAAAAGGCGACGGCTAAGCATGAATGCTGGGAAAATCCCGTGTGACGTCACTCTGGTTCCCGCTGTCCCAAAGTGAGGTGACCTTGGGGCGAGGATGTGTGCGCCGCTGAGATGCAGGCTGCTAGCAGGTAGCGCTTGGCTTAAATAAGGATTATTAATACCCTATCAAACGAAGGAAACTTTCCGACCATAGGCAGTTTTAATAGGTGATTATTAAGACATGTTTCCCTGAGCTCTGTGCCTTATGCATGCATTGGTAATCTCAGACGATGTATAACTCCTATCTACTGGTATAGAAACTAGGTCCCTGTGACGTCACGTGGAGTGGCATCACATGGGCGCCAATCTGACCTTTTTTTAAATGAGGTTAAAATTGACCATTGCCATTCGTCTAAACTGGGATTTCTAAAACCAAATAATTTGAATATTATCAATACACCAATGGTGGGTAACGAATCGCAATCAATGCCTTTCGTTTTCTTTGATGAAGGAAACTACCCTATTTGGACTACTAGAGGGCTACTAGATGAGCGGATTGTTTTCGGTGGGCGATTATTGAGCGTTTGTGTTGTGGAGGAGACACCTTTATTTTTCAACAAGACGGGGTACCCCCTCACTGGAGTCACTTCACTCTTAGCAACAATACTCTTCTCATCTGATGTTTTATTAAAATTAAGTGTCCGAGCTGAAGTAAAGTTTTTCATTTACAATAACCAATGTATTCTATAGGTTCGCGTTAAAAAGCTAATATAATCCTTGTGTCAGCTTTGGAATTTATATTGGTCGACCATGTCTCTATCGACCCAATGCTCCAATTTTCACGAATCTTGTTCGCTTCCGTATATTTTTAAATTAGAAAAGATGCACAACAGCGTATTGGTAAATAATATAAGGGCTGATCGGTTAGTTTATTCTTAGCCAATAGAGCTAGTAAGGACGAATTGAGATTTATTTTCCGTATTATTGTCATTACTTACCTTAAACACTAAAAGTAATATTTATTTAAACGAATTGGAAACACAATTTTACGATATTCATCCCTGAAGCGCTTTACGGGATTTCCCTAGCATAAGTTTAGTAACCCAGCTTTGACTAGGTTAAAGCGAAACTGCTCTAAAAATTTGTGAACTCCATCAAATGCGTCTGTTTATTTACACAAATCGATTCATGCGTTCGTGTGCACTGCCTACTCTATGTCTGATGTAGTTAAGCGTCATTAGAACAGGAATTAAGAATTTTGCGAATATGCTGTGCCGCGCCAGCGGTGAATTTGATAACCATGGATTGTAAATGCGCTCCTGAATTCCGCTCGATTATGGTTAGCAAATGCACTCAATGTGTACTACTGGGCATAATTTTAGCTACGGTGCTTATTCAGGAGAATATAGTTACGTGATTAACTCAACGAATGATGCTGCTAGGGACCGTGCCTTTGAGAGAATATCGTAATTAAATTGCTGGTATTGCATCCCGTATGCATGCTTTCAGCTGATTTCCCGTTTCACTTTCCAGGAGTTAGCGAACAACAGGAATTTGGTGGTTGTGTTCTTTCTCAGTTAACTAACAGCCTTCAAACTATCTATCCGGATACTAATGGACTACAAATGAGTTAATATCATGACATGGGGTATCAAATTTTGATACAATAATGCAGCCGCTGGTTACGTCTATTAAATGCCTTCTGTGGTTACTATATCCTCGGTTTCATTTACGAATCAGTGTCACATGAATACGAGTATGTGAGTATTCTTCCGATTCTGCTAGGTATCCATGGAGTACTTAAGAAGTATTCTGCCTGAATCCCCTTCATTCGTGTACTTCCTTCTTCAATTCACAAAAAGGTTTACTCCCTCTCATTTAATTTAAATATCCTATTCTTTTCCTTCCTCACCCTCGCTTACCCTCTACCCTCAAACACAGTTTTCAACATTCCCTCTCCGCTATTAAGATAGGTTTTCATGGAGTACTCAAGAAGTATACTGACAATCTACCCTCCCTATAGGCACTTCCCTTTTCATGACGATAAATAAGGTATCGTAATACCCACTAATTTACTATCGAGACTCAATCTAAAAATGTGTAGTAAGCTTTCATAATAAAAATAGTGAAAAATAGTGGCCAATTCGTTGCCTTGTGTATCATCACGATAAGTTGTTCCACGACATCTCTCTGCAAAAAGGTGACCTTATACCATTTTGAATTCACATCAAGGCCTACTCCCTTTCATTCTATCTAAAAATCCTATTCTCTTCCTTCTTCTCCCTCGTTTGCCCAACATTCTACCCTCTAACGCCGTTTTCAACATCCCCTTCCCGCTAAGTACTCCCTCCTTCCATACTCTCTGTATCTTCCGTATTTCATCAAGAAGCTGCCTCTCCTCTCCTACCATGACCAGCACTTTGTCGTTCCTCCTTCTCTCCGACCACTTCACCTTCTTTATTCTTCTCCAATCCCACATCTCGAACTCCACCTATCTTCTGCCTTTCCTTCCTCCTAAGTGTCCACGTTTCCGCACCGTAAAGCGTTACACTCCTGATCAGACTCTTCACCAACGTTTTCTTAAAACTCTTACAAAACGATCCTGGCATAAGCTCCTTCTTGTTCATGAAATAAGAACGATAAATAGGCAAAATAGCTGGGGAAAATGGGGAGGCATGGGAACTACAGAGAGGGGGCCCCCTTCTGTCCCGTAAACGCTTATTCATGTTGCTTCCTCAGGGCGAAATTTAATCGGTTAAAAAAAATCCAAAGTTCAAGCCACTTTTGTATTCTGAAAGAGTAAGTAAGATTTACGACTCATAAGAACTACATACCACAATATATGCTGCAGGTATGCGGTGATTAATCCCAAGAATATTTAAAGCTTGAGTACCCCTTCAAAATAAATTGTACATAACTAAAATTTGGAAACCAACGAGTTACGTACTCTTCGTCGTTTATTTGGATTGAAACCTGTGTAGTAATATCATATTATCATTCCTGTAATGAATAATTTTCAGCCATCAGTAGTGTGTGTAACATATAGCATAGTCTACAGCTGTATCGTGAATAATGCCAAGAAATATTGCAAGAAAAGTTATCCCGTAGGAATTTATTTGGAAGTTTAATATGTTTCTTATTCTTCATAGTTTCTCAGAATTCAAATATGGCATGGCCAATGATCATGTCTGTTCAGAAAATTGTCGGAGATATGTCAGCATTCATTATAATTACCTGGGTGGTCCCAGCGAGTTGCGAGTCAACAGTTTTTAGAGGAGGCTGAATAGTTATGCAGAGATAAACCGATTTTTCATCACTCATTTGCTGTAAAATGTTTCATATGTTACAGATTTGTGGTAAAATATCCTAATAATATTTCTTAAGTTGTTGTTACCCCGTAAAAGTCAATAGATATTCGGTAGATTATTTTTTGTCATACATTACAGCCAATCGGCGAACAATCCCAAGAATTTTTCAAGCCATGGTCTTCCATGAAAACCTGTCCTAACGGACTATTATTTATACCATTAAAGAAAAAGTTACAAGTCGACCATTTGGTCGGGTGGTAGCACAAATCGGTTATACTTAAGTTAATACATGACTTTGCAATGAGGAAAAAAACATATGCATAAAGAATTGGGGTTTTAAGGTAATTTGGGAGATTAAACTCTTTAGGTTTTCTTCGAGCATTCTCAGCAGTCTTAAATCTGTTTCGAAACTTTTGAATGATCCTTCCAGTTGCATGGAATCTCCAGTCTTAAGCTGGTATTCAGTAAGTAGTTTTCAAAGGGTGGGTAAGCTAATCGGTGAAAAACCTCGAGACTCTTTCTAATCGTGTTCTTCCGTTAAAAAAATCTATAATTACGGACTAAAATTTGTGAGATGAAATTTTTTTAGATCTTCTTGGAGCATTCTCAGAATATAAATCAGGCACGAAACTTTGAATGATCCTGCCGGTTATGAACAATCTTCAGTCCTGAGCAGATATTCCCAGAGAGATGCGAGTATAAAGTTTGCAGTGGAAGGATAGGACTATAGAGAGGCGTTTTGTGAAGTTTAATGTAACTAATGAGGGAAAAAACTCATGAATTTTTCAAGCCATTTTCCTCCATAAAATTCTATCACATCGAACTAAACTTCGGGAGATTAAACTTCTTAGGTATTCTTCGAGCATTCTCGGAATATAAATCTGGTACGAAACTTTTGAATGATCCTTCCAGTTATGAACGATCACCAAGCCCTGAGCAGACATTCACTAAACAGTTTTCAGAGGGTGGTTAGAAGTATTCAGAGGCGTTTTGTGATGTTTAATGGTTAAAGGTAAAGGGCAAACGTTGGAGGTGAAAGGATAATTTTAATCAGGTGCGCGAGGGAAAGTTGCGGTCGGCGCACTTAATTTTCCTCTACGGCCAAACCCATTTAAACATAAGCAAGGGGTGCACCACCGTATGACCAAGCGACGAGTACGTCAAAAATAACCGTTCGACCATCGACATGTATGCAAGCGGGTCGGACTCGCTCATTTATTCCCGATGACGTTGGTGCAATCACCCATGTAGAAAGAGTGATCTCTTTTCCATCCAATAACGTCTCCCCCACACCCTTCAAAGCACGTTGTAATTTTTTTCGGGAGGGGGTGGGTGAGGGTTGACGGGGTGAAGTTATCCCGCGATGAATATTCGAATATCCGGGCGCCGGGCGAAAATGAAGATAGGCGTTTTCAGTTTTATTCAGTCCGCTCATTAAGTCCCTACGCGGGCACCGACGCGCTCTGCAATGGACCGGGGGGGGGGGGGTGAGGTCGGTGGGTGCGTGTATAAACAATCTATAGCGACAACGGCCTCGGCGTGCATTTTCGGGATGCGGTTTTAATAATGTTTCCAGGCAGTGCAGAGAGATGGGGAGGGGGGAGGTGATCGAGGGGAGAAGGGGGACGCTTGTGAACGCTATAAGGTGGTGGAATGGGGGGGCCGATTGAGAATGACCCTGATGTTAGGTGGTATGGGGAACGGTCCCATGAGAGGCCGCGAGATGCATAGCGGATTGATTTTGCCATGGATAGAATATTCCACGTGCGCGCATCCAGACCTTCTCTTATTGATAAGCTATCAATTTCATCGCATGAGTTATGGAGTGAGTGCCTCGTTGGTCATTACAAGGGGTCGAGGCGAGGCGGTCAGTTGACCAATTTCGCGGAGGCCAATCCACCAAATGGCCGATTTTGGTGTTTTTATTGGTTTTACCCGACTTTCGTTGGAATTTGGAGAAAATTATGCCGATCCTCTCATTTTTGTGGTGCACACAAGGTCATCCTGTGTCACATTGGTCACAAAAATATTTCTTTTTTTCTATCAGAAATGATTGATGCAATTTGTATATTGCTTGTTTAGGTGGACTAATCGAATCTGGCGATGACTGTTGAATGCTTATATATTCGATCGATTGCTCGTAGCATGAAGATGCTCTCGTTTCGTTGACAATTTTGAAGCCATAACCTTCTCTGAAGGTTATTTTTATTTATTTTTCAAACTCCATTCCAGAAAAGGTTACTTATATCATAGTGAGGGTTATATATAATTTTTTAAGACTGTTTCCTCTCTTGAGTTAAGTTTTATCTCTTTTTTTATAATTTATTTATTTTATATTTTCGTTTTATAATTTTTATCTTATATTTTCGTTTTCAATAAGTATCATAAAAGATTATTGCGTAGAAGGATAACAATGTATTATTAGAGATAGGGTCTTTCCTTTCATTGGGACACCTCTCACTTCGAGGATTTTGCTGGATTTATTTACAATATTTATTTAGATCATTGTATAGGGGTCACTAGGTGATGGAATCTGAATCATATCACTCGGCGTTATATCAAAGGTAGGGGAGACTGGGTATGGTTGTGGCAATTTTCATTTGACCGCCATTAGTTCTGTAAATAGGCTACTTAGCTGAAGAGTGTTTACTAATGTAATTTTTGCATTATTACACATTTAAATGTTAATTTTTTATCCCTAAATATAATTGTTAGCTCATAGGAGCAAGTTATAAAATAAAGTTTAAGTGTCATAACGACCACACCCCAAGGGCGGTTGATACATTATAATCTTCTTTCTGAAAACATTTCAACTCAATAACAAAAGAAATACAATCTAGGAGCACTTCAATCATTTACAACTAATAAGGCAGTAAAGCATCTAAAATTATTGTATGAATCTTCACATATACTCTATAGTTAATACATCAATAATCATCAACAATTAGTTGAGAAGTTGTGTAAACATTTCTAGTTATGCTTTAAGGAAAAAAATCGTAATGTAAAGTTCATCAGGAGAACCAAAATAATTGTCCGCGATACGTGGTAAGTAATTTGATAGCTACCACTGTTGTTCTGCCGAAAGGCGAAAAAAACTTGGTTGAGAGCAACATACCCAACGGTGACAATGCTTTCATTTTCGGCCGCACCAGGGATATCGAACGAACATTCTTAGCAAAGCCATCGCTTATCTCTGCGCATTACAGCAGCTCTCCGTAAAGAAGTCTCTCGTTTCACTTCTTTGTAATCGTATTCATAGTGCAATATGTCAAACTATCCTCTTTTAGTCTTTCTCACACATATTATGGGCATCTAAAACAAGAAAAAACAACTTTTATTTGTTTAACAAACATACCCAGGAAAAATATCACAACCGTACCCAAAGCACTCTTTAGCAAAAACAACAAACGCCATGTTGATACAAAATAACTTCCGAACAAAGTAATCGCAGCATTTGAACCACTAATGTCTAGCTTATACCGAGGAAAAATACTCAATTTTCTATCTATATTCATGTAACAAAAATCATCAAAAGAAATCGAACAAAAATATTTACTTATGACTGTTGAAAACCAAAATAGGCCCCTGATAGCGTTTACGGCGCGCGATGGCTGACGCAATACTGTGACATAGGTTCAGATGTGCAAGCTGCTCCTCTATCCCCTTGCATAGTCCGCTATTCCCAATAATTTTATTAATAGGACGACTGACACTACTGTACCCTGGCACAACCGCACTCAGTCTACCCTATACCTATTTCATTTGATTTTGTAGGACTAACAGCTTCAATGAAAGTGCTTGAAATAACTCTTAAATTCCTCACAGGTGAAGCAATTATGCTAAAACAAGAATTTGAACGAAAAAAAATAGTGTTGCAATGAACTAGAGTATTCAACGTACTTGAGGTGGTAATTAAGAGATTAAAAGTCGTGGGCGTGAAGAGATAAAGTGGAAACAATATAAAAACATTGGGCTTTTTGATTATGGTTTTCCGGGTTAATTCAGCGTGGCTTTTATTTTGATGGACGACAGTTTTGGGCGCTTTCCAGCTCCCTCTTCGGGTCCAAATGATATGCAGAGCTGCAATTCTCTATCTATAAGGCTAAAAAGGCATGCGCTGATTTTCTCGGCTTGAATTCCATTGTTGGAAGAGCCGTTTGAATGATAAAGCTAATGGATAGCCGTCCTCCATATTGAAGTTATTTTCATGGTTCGCTGTTTCTATCTGGAAAAAATTTATTTTCTCTGGCGATGATTTTTGATTCTTAGAATAGTATGACGTGCCCTGGTTCCGGCAATGCATGCTCCGCAACCGTGAAAATTTTTCTTTTCGGTTACCTTGCGATGCTCATCTTTTCTGAATTTAAGAGATCTCGATGTTTGCCCGACGTATGATTGAACACAGGAACACGATACTGACGTCCACCAAAAAAATGAGTCGACGCGAAATCAACCTGGAAAACAATCATTAATTTAATCACCACGGAAGCCTCCGTAACCATTGGGAATTTTGTCTAAAAATATTGATAACGACCATATTTGGTGAATTTCGAGGGACAGACCAGTGAAGAGGAAACGAAAAGCGTCCTCTCGCCCGGTGAGGCTGTTTGGGAAACGGGGGATGAAGAGAACAGGCTGCTGGAATTTTAGATCTGAGCTACGTGAGGAGTGTGGAGAGGCTGAGATGGACTTCGAGGAAATTAAAAGGGGAAACCAAGGGGACTGCATAACTTTTTAACCTTAATCTTCCTGAGTGAAATAACGTTATTGCAAACTTTGTGCATTAATGCATCTCTCTTCCTTCATCGCGTCGATGCAGGTGTTGTTGAAAACCTATTGAAATGTGAGCGAATCGGCGACATAAATGAAAGTTTTACGCTGTAAAAAATTTTTCGTACAATAAGAGTTTTCGGCACTATAATTGCCAATGATATCTTGTCTCATTGATACAAACATGGATTAGCATAAAATATAATTTTTTAAATGCTATTATTGGATCAATGTGTCAAAAATAGTCGGAAACTGTATTGATGATGATTCTTATTGTATTTTTCGATACCTTTTCACTGCGTACTGGGGGCTCTTTATCGTAGTCTCGGATAAATTCATGCCTGGGTAAAATTCTACGTGAACTTGCCACGTTGCTCGTAGGATAACGTGTCTGCGGGCGTGTCAATATGCAACGAGAGATCGGTTTTGCAGTATTTTGGAAACGACCAAACTCCATCGGTTAAATATTGGCTCCTGGGGTCTACCTGTCCTGTTTAAGTTCCCCCCTCCTGTTCATCGGCACGTGCCCCGTGGACTGGAGCGAGGGCGACGCATGAGCCGAAAGGTTTTTAATATCTCCCATCAACACGATCACCAAGCACTTTCCCTCCGCACCAACCCTTTCATTTGTTTCATCACGCTGCCGCCGCCGTCTTTTGTTCCTTTTGTTCTCTCCCACTCTCCCTCATTTCGACTCTATCAAATCCACTTTCCCTGCGTGAAACACTCGCGGCAAACGCACACACGAGCGCGCCCTTCATAAGCCTTCACTTCGCCACCCTCAAAGCTATATTGACCTCAATTGCATCCTTGATGCAACCTCATCCATCGTCCAGGTATTTTGAACGCCGCCCGCCTAACTTTTCAGCGTTAATACCATGCGGCTGCTCGAGTCAATGAGGCGTGTTGCGGGGGGTCATTCCTGCTGCACAAATATTTATCGCAATTGTGATCGAAAGGGAGTGTCTTTCATTGGGTGATATTATTGGTCAAGCGCGTTATATCGCCTGTGGTCAATTGAATTGAAGGCCATAATTCATCTCGGCGATTCGACAGTAATTTCGGGTGACAAGGAATGCGTTCCCGGGATCATTTATTATGCTTTGCTTTGAAGTTCTTTCGAGAGTGAATTTCAAGCTGTGTTCTATGGTAACATTTTGGAAGTTCCTTAATGAAAGGTTTGTATCTGCTCAAATGATAATTCTCTGATGACACATACATATATGCATTCCACGAATATATTTTGGAGCTGGCTATTTTTTTTTAGTTAAACGTTTACGTATCGTTTCTTTCTCTGTGAGGGCCTTCGCCTTTTTTCTCCTTTTACTAAGAACTTTACAAGCTTATTAAGCAGAAGATTTTAGAAAGTAGTAATTTAGTTTTATTAGAAATTCACGGAAAAATACTAAAATAAAATTATGTCAGGCGAAATGTGATACGGTTCTAAATAGCTGCTAAAGGTGATATTTCTTATTTCGTCGACAGAAAGCAACTTCATATATCCATAGTTATATTTGACCATGATTTCAATAAATAAAGGCTATTGCCGAAGTTTTAATTTGAAAAATTTCAATGATTGTGGCAACGTTATCTACTTATATTGTAAGGAATTACTGGGAAATGAAGTTCTGCAGTCAACAAAACTTAGAAAAGCGTCTATGGCATTCAATGAACGAATCTCATTTCAATAATTGTACGACTAATATGTCGATAAAGGTAAATATTAGTCCCAGCATTCAACATAAGAAGCTTAAAATCGCTATTAATTATTAGGAATTAGAGTAACACTCTTTAAATATATATTTATTAAGCGGATCTCCATATTGAACTAGATGAAAATCAAAGAAACGGCGCATTTGGTGCGGGAATTGTGAAAAAACCTGTTGTTATTGTGTTATCCTCCCACATTAACAGGAATCCTTCAAAATAATGTAGAGAATGGTTGGCGCCATTGTCTATAAAGACGAAGGGTTTGAATGCCCACACTTGTATTGCGTATGATCGGAAGTAATTCATTCTTACATCTCGATTGCTTTCCGAGTTATACCCAATCTTCTGGTTACCAGTTCAGACCACCCATCAATCGTTATACATATCTGACCGCGGATAGTTCTGATTATTGTCGATAGGCAGTACTACTCAATACTCCCTCGGAAAATTAGAGCTTCATGCAACTAATGGCTATGAAAATGCGAGTTAAGCCGCGTTCAGAGGACGCTTATCTCCTGATCGTCTTATGTTGTTTTCGAAGTGTTGCTTGCATTAAAATTTGCATTATAATCGTGAAATAGTCGGTGTGCGTAGAATACTCTTTCCAACATTCGCCTGAAACTAAAATTTGTAAGTGTTACTTCAGTGCCTCAGTATTTTCTCACATGCTAAATTTCTTTACTTGAGATGGAAGCATATGCTTATACTTAAGAAGTCTATTCTATGATCCCTGAAAATTTCAGGATTGTAACGTGAATTTTAAACATGAAGTTAGTCTCGGATGAGAGAAAAAATTCCACTGCTTGACAAAGTGCTCTTGTATTTAGATTTTTCGTCCAATCGGATAAATCGGCTGAGATAGCGACTTGGAACATAGGCTCCCATGCGAAATTTTTTCACCTTAAATGCACAATCGACAGATTAGAAATTTGCGAATTTTCCCTTTGTATATACATGCTGTAACATCAGAAAATTGTTTCTTCCAATTTTTTTAAATTTCTTTAAAAATACAATTTATTTTCTCATCCCTTCCTTCAAGATCTTTTCCTAATGACTTACCTCCCAACAACTCCTTGGCGACCGTCCATCCGTCTTCATTACACAAAAACATAAAATTCAACATAAAAATCAAAACAACAACAGTATTATTTGAAAATAAACATAAAAATCAAAATGGAATAAAATAAAATAACTTTGTTTTATTCCACACTTTATTTTAAATAGCACGACCCGTGTTTCAACACCTAGTGTTATCATCAGGTGTAACACTAGATGTTGAAACCCGGGTCGTGCTATTTAAAATAAAGTGTGGAATAAAACAAAGTTATTTTATTTTATTCTATAATGAAGCAATTCCACAAAATAACGCCTGAGACCGTGTCTTATAATAAAAATCAAACTTTAAAATGGTAATCGGCCACATTTTGTTGGTACCGGACTGGTTCCAACTGATTCCGCTCGTGGTGTACAACAAAGAGCATCGAGTTCAGTTCTCAAAACACACGTAAAGCTCCGTGGACCACACCTTCTCTATCTTGACGCCACCAAAACAGTTCTCCCATCCCTTCCCCCCTCTTCGCACCCATGACAACATCGTCGTCATCATCATCACGGCAAACGCCTCGCCACTTTCCCGACTCATCTCCCGCACGGCGTCCCTGCGATGAGAACGGTGGAGCTTATATTTCTGTGGCGGCGAAAAGACTTCCTCGTAGAGTGGGGAACGTTACGAGGGGGTCGACTAGGTAGGTAGGTTAGGCAGCGGGATGGTAGCAGCTTGTGGAGGGTGGGGGAGAAAGGTCATTAAATTGACTGCATGACATTTCAGAGACTCTTTGAATATTCATGGTGATTTTGTCGTTTATCACCGGCAAACGCGGGGGAGGGGTGGGGGAGAGAGGAAAGGGTTCCGACGCCAAGGCCACCTAGCGGTGATCCTGCGAAATTGAACCCCGTCCCACTTGGTGGGGAGTGGGTGGAATTATTAGGATGGTAGGAGGCAGTGTACACTGCGGGGGGGAAGGTTGGGTTGGGAAGCAATGAAGGTGGGTATTAGGAGCGAAAAGGGAGGAGTGTTGGCGCGCGATATTAGCGAGACCGCACGAGTAAGGGGGGACGTTAATTTGAAGGCTGGAACCCAACGCGCGCGCGGGGAGGCGGCAGGTAGCGGTGATCTCCCGCGGAGTTGTAGGGGAGGAGTTAAATCAAGACGGAGTGGAAAGACTTCGCATCATCAGCCGTCAAGATTCGTCCTGTCCGATTCAGCGCAGTGCCCTCACAGTATTCATCAGCATCTACGTGCTACCCAGCAAAGAGACGTTTTGGGGAGGGAGGTTATAATACACGTGCAGAAATATTTGGAATACCACCATAGAATTTCCAGAATTTGCATTAAAAAAGTCGAAATTTGGTAAAGGCTACAGCCCTCACAATTTCACCAACATTCACATACTATAGCCAGTGGTGTCATGGCATAATTAGCAGTGCCGTAACGAACTTTCCTTAACTTTTTTATTATTGAAATATTACTCTGTGTGTTTCAATTAGGTATGTCAGCAAATATGGGATAAAAAAATTGTCAACAACCACATTTTAAACCCAGTGGTGTCATGGCAAAATTAGCAGTGCCGGATGCACTTTAATTAACTTTTTTTAGAGGTGAAATATTTGCTATGCGTTTCATTTATGTCAGCAAATATAGAATAAAGAAATTGAGAAAAAATTGTTTTGGTCATGAATGTATATTGTAAAAATTCTGAGGCACCTAAATTTTCTTGTTCTATCCCGGCGCGTTACAGCACCATGGCGGCACTAATTACAACGCAAATAGGCGTTTTTTTGCGGGGGGGGGGGGGGGGGGTTTAAGACGCGACCATAGATTTTCCAGAGTTTGCATTAAAAAATTCGAAATTTGGTAAAGGCTACAGTCTTATAGGCTTTTCGTGATTACGTTGAATAAATGGGTATTACAATTGAGGATCTTAAAAGCCAAGGATGATAAGTGCAATATATTTTTTGGAGGTCAGTACAGCACCCTAATTATGTAACTGTGAGAAGGGTGAGAGCGATGTCGTTGCCAGGGGCAACGCGATTCCCACGACGGAAGGTGATAGCAGCGATTATGAAACCGTGATCGCTCTCTTTATCACGCTGCGAGCGTCATCGGCCTATCACGTTCGAAACCCATGGTGACAAGCATATGCTGACATAAAAACGAGCACTAAATGCATATATTAGCAAAAAATTATTGTTTATTTAATTTAAAAATGCCCTATGATCGATTAAAAACCAATATAATTCTTAATTATTTCAACTGGAGTGCTCTGTTGACTTTATAGTTGTCCACGTTGTTCTATTGTTATATGCGCATGGTGGTGAATTCGATTGAGCAGCTTTATTTTCACACAGCAAATTGGAAAGTACTGCTAATTGAAGTACATCCGTGATTCAAACGTCAATTACTTTATATCGAAGTTAAATTATCAACATTTGCCAAGTACGTTCTCCAACATATCAACATCGTTAAACTCCTTTTCGACTTTTAATCATCATAAATCAACTATTACCTACTTACATTCAAATCGCTAGCGCGATTGCACTTGCATTATCATTTCAACATTAATTAGTTTCAATCCAAGGTCACGACTTTTCGACCATTCTCTACGATATAGCAAATAATTTGCAGCATCTCCCGGCGAGCATTAGCATAATAGATTACGTTATCACACATCAAAAAGTAATACTACACTTTCCCCATAACTTTACCATAATACGAGTACTTAATTATAATATTATCTATTGGCGAAGCGAAGTACTTAGCTTTGAACTGCCTCCATTATATGTTTTAGTTGTTTGTGTTATTTCAAACTCTCCGCAGACGACGCATTCTCGGTCAGAGATGTGTCGAAGGATTTCATTGGCTCTTCAGATTTCTCAATGATACCAACCTCACGCGCTCGTACCTGTATGATACGCGCGATGACGGTGGCTTACATGATCGCGTGATACAGCGGAACGTGATAGGAGAACGTGATTGTCATCTATCGCCGTCGTCGCTGTCACATTTACATAATCGAGGTGCAGATAATGTAATACATCCACATACTACACCCGGTGGTGTCATGGCAAAATTAGCAGTGCTGGAATGCACTTTCCTTAACTTTTTTATTAGTGAAATAACACTGTGTGTTTCAATTAGGTATGTCAGCAAATATAGAATTAAAAAATTGAAAAAAAATGTTTTGGTCACGAACGTGTATAATAGAAATTCTGAGGCACCAACATTTTCTTATTCTATTCCGGCGCGTTCCGGTACCATGGCACCACTAACTACAACGGAAATAGTAGTTTTGGGGAGGGAGGTTTTTAAGACTCGCTCGTAAATTTAGGATCACCACCATAATTTTTAGGATTACCACAACTTAAAAAGCCAGAAAGGATATTAATGACAGCCATATATTTAATTTTCTATGTACAAAGTGGCATAATTTTTCTTATTATCATCGATGGATGCCAGGAAAATTTGCAAAATTTTTCAAATGTCATAGATTAAATATATTTGCTTTCGATTATGCTCTTACAGCACGTCTCACTCGTGGCTTACCATGGAAACGGGGAAAAATAAGTGCATATATGCTTCACCACGGCACATGCTTGTATTCTGGGAAGTCAGCACCTGACAATAATTCGCAACAAACTGCAGGCAAATAATTTCAATTTAATTGGGAACCCTTTAAAGAAAAATATTTAAAATAAAAATTAAAAAGGTAGTACCCTTGGAAGCCATTCGAATTTACATGCCTAATGGAAGTTTCAACCCACTTAATTAATCGTTTAAGAAATCATTTAATCATAAGTTTGGTTGACTGCAGCACATCATTTAAACATCTATCACAATAATTCCTTTAATTGAAATTAAAGAACGTTGCTACAATCATTCAAAAGTTTTAAATGAAAAAACTTCGGTAGTAGCACTTATCTATTGAAATTACCAAAATTATGTCCAATTATTGGTTCCAAAATCACTCCCTTTTCCCCAGAAAACGTGAACGCCAGAGGTCAGCTCTTGCTTGACATTGGCTAGCTTCGTATCTTTACAATGTTTAATACAGGGTAGGTGAAGCTTTTCGTTTGTATATCAGAATTTTATGGCGTAGAGTTGGAATTATCATATTATTGGTTGGAAAATAAAAAGAAATATTTTATGAATTTAAACAAGAAGTTGTTATTCCCAAAGATGGAATGTCACGGAGCAGATTAGAAATTTTGTATCCTTAGACGTGTCTTTTCTCTAAGTGCGTGTAAAACTGAACATAAATCATCCGCATGAAAATTGATACATACTTAACTGAAGTTGATGAAATAGCGTATTGAATTCGTAGTTCAACATTTTCATCATGGTCCATCATAGCAAAAAACTGGAAAAATATGTTTGGATGAAGATTTTCGCTGGGTTTCTTCATATTGGCAGAATGATGTACAGAATTAGCGATCTTGTGACGCCGTAAGTGCGAGTCAGTGCTGGGAGCAATAGCCACTACGCTGAAGATTACGTATTGACGTACTTGCTTACGTGCATGGTAGATGGAGGTGCAGGAAACCCTCTTTTTGCGTTACGAATCTGTTCCGAAGTACCGATTATAAAGTAAATACCGTCGTAATCTTGAATCGGTATAATTTCCGGGCGAGAAATTGGCGTAAAGGGCATAAGCGTCAATCCATTCGATGTACGCGACAGAGACAAGGCACAGAATGGTCGATTCCTTTACATTGTAGGATTTCATTTGAAGGAAGGGATATAAAAACTTTGCTTCCTAAAAATTAGTTTTCTTGTCAACTAGCTTCGATATACTGTGCCATCATTAAGGTAGGTGTTTCACTAGTCTTGATGATGATACAGTGAATCGGAACAAGTCGATATTAAATGTTAATTTTTAGGAAGCGAAGTTTTAATTTTCCTTCCTCAGAGGCAAGGCATATGAAATACAGAGGACGATACGCTGCACTAAACGTATTATGTGTGTGTGTAAGTTCCTCGGAATATAGTATTATCACCTTATGGTTTTTTAATTGTTAAAACCAGCCAAATTTTTATTTCTGTTTAGTCTCTAGGGCCGTAAAGGTCCACGATAGTAAACGCTTATTATTATTACACTATAAAAATATTATAATGCATAAATACCGATGAATCAATAACACAGGTCACTATAAGCGAATATACTAACGTTAATACATATTGACTGTGAAACAAAGCGATGGAACACACGAACTTTGGACACAGCGGTGCCGCAGAGATGAAACGATGGCCGAACACTTATGGAAAAGCGGACATTTTCCCCTGTTTTCAGCCGTTTCAACCCCGCGCCATCACTGTTTCAATGAGTTTTATGCTTGTGTTCTACCTCTTTGTTTCACCTGCAAATGTTACATAAATGTACTGTAAAAGTGAGCCAAATTTGAGCAAAAAAATCGCGGCCAAAAACAGCTCATATACGAGTAGTATGTCTAATTCGTCGTAAAGAGGGGTTACTATTCATTACTTACTTAACAAATTAAACTTTCGGAGAAAACTTTTTGCCGCGATTTTAAATTGGGTTACATGAAGATTTACGCAGTGGCCGAGATAGCAGTCTGCGAACTGTAAACAGGGGTTGGCACACGAGGGACATAATGCTAATGCCCCAAGTCAAGTGCACTGAAGCACAGTGGACGCTCCTAGGTTCGCTTGCGGCGTCGTCTCGTACCTTTGGAAGGGACGGTCTCTGTATTATCGGGGTTTATGCCTTGCATCAATTTCAACGATCTAGTCCCTCAACACCGCGCAACCCCTTTCGTCAAAACCATCCCTCCCGATGCCTAAAATCATGCCTAAGTACTTCCCAAGTACTAACCATCCCAAGCTACGCTACCCTCGTCCATCTACGGATTCCGTGTTCGTCTGGAGGAGGATCAGTAAGGGTAGCCGTCGGGAACAAACGTATTAAGCCAAATAGTTGAGTTAAATCGTTCATTAATAGTATGGTGATATAAAAATAGGCCGATGAAAAATCTTTGAAGGACAGGTGAAAAGGAAGAATGGCAAGGGACGGCGCCGAATGAGTTTCATAGAACAGGTTATATAAGTGTATTCAACGGTGTTCGGCGAGATGTTGTGGAACATAATGATACAATGGTAAATGAAGAGCAAACTTAGTGCATGTCCACAGTAATTTTATTTGGTACGACGCGTTTCAGCGACCTTACTTCGCTATCATCAGGTACAAATATTTTTTTACAAAAGATTTTTGTACCTGATGATAGCGAAGTAAGGTCGTTGAAACGCGTCGTACCAAATAAAATTACTGTGGACATGCACTAAGTTTGCTCTTCATTTACCAAGGTTATATAAGATGTGGAAGAGATGAAATACTTCGCTATGAAAAGGCTAGCGGATAGGAGAGAGGAATGGAGAGCTGGGTTAAACCGTTTTTGAATTTGTGACCAATGATGATGTGAATATAAAAATTAATATACTTGTTTCAATGAATGACCAATAAACCCTCGCTTTGCGATATTAATCTGTTCAATAATAAATTGTGATCGTACTGATCGTGAATTGAATTCAGTTGTATGTTGAATCCGTATTTTTTTCCGGACTAGGATTGTGTGTAAAGAGCATTAGTGCCAATCCAATCGCTTATAGCAATAGAGTAAATGCCTATGAAATATCTAAAAGAAATATATACTGCAGCTCCCCGTGTATCCCTTTCCTAACCAAGATCCTTCAGTTGTACTACTTTCTGTTTCCTCGTGCCCATCTTAATCTTCCACGAATTCGTCGTAAAGACATGTCTCGTTGTTTTCCTATCGGGGCTATCTATTTTTCCTCAGTCATATTTCTTATGTCATTGTTGTCTCATATGACATAGTCCATTCACCTCGTCTTTCACGTATAATTTTTCACAGTTTTCTACCTTATTCTTCGTTACACCTCCTCGCGTGTCCCATTCGTCCATTTGATGTTCAGCACTCGCCGCGGGCACCAGGTCTTGAAGTTATGAAGTTTTTAATCAGCCTTTTCAATGGTCCATGATTCTATTACGTGGAATGTCACAGCGATCACAATTTTTAAAAACACCGTTTCCTTTTATCCATTCTAACGCTCTAGTCGCCGCTTAGCGGTCTGTTTGACATGAGTACCATCTAAGCTTAGGCTATTCGACGTTATTCGATGTCTATGGTGCTTCTTGAAGTCATGCAGCACTCGCATCTATATCTTGTAAAATGGGGATAAGAGCGACTCAGTTTTAAAAAAATGCCTTTGTTTATGGGAGCATTAGAAATGAACGTTTATAATGCAACACCTTCGGGTTTGGAAAGCTGTCAGAGATATAGATGTCTTATATCTATTGTAAGGGGAACCTATGGCGAAAACATCAGTGTTGATAAGCGACTTTTGTCACTTAAAGTTAGCTGATAAGACTGGCCAGAGCCCACTGACCTGAAAACAATGGAAAAGTTGGTCGTTATGCACGCACGGGATCAGCTGAAGCCAGGATGAAGGCCGGGCCCTCGATATATTACTCTCATGTATTTTCAGTGGAAAAATATCCAAAATACTGCATTATGGGGTGCAATCCTGTCCTCAAGTTACACCCATCCCAAAATGCCTACTTCATCCCAGCGCCTATACAATCCACACTCCCCCCATCGTTCTACCCAACCGCCATATACGTCGACTTGTACATCCCTCTCCATCCAACTGACGCGGTTTCTCGCGTCGTAACAAGCGAATGATTATGTCCCCTCGTTTGGTCTCGTAATTGGCCCACAACATAAAAGGGTTGAGTGGAGGGGTAGGAAGCGAAGGGGCGGGAGGAGGCTGAGAAGAGAGGGATAGAGGCTTAATCTTAAAAGGAAAACTGACAAAGGCTTGTGAGACTGGGTTTGAAGAGTTGAGTAAAGGAAGTTATACTTACGGTACTTTGCTCAGTTCTGAGATCGAACTAAATTAAACTTGCTTAATTACGTACATTGCTGTATTTGTGATCGAATCTGATTATAGAACACTGAACCTTCGATCATATATGCAAAATGATCGTACACGTTACGAATATTATTCGTAAACGAATACTATACGTATACGAATATGATACTTATACGGATATGATATGCATACGAATACGTATACGAATATGATATGTATACGAATATGATACGTACACGAATATGATACGAATACGAATATGATACGTATACGAATATGATATGCATACGAATATGATACGTATACGAATATGATATGCATACGAATATGATGCGTTTACGAAAACTAATACCAGGTGTGTAAGTGGAGTAAATGGATTTTTACACACGGTGCTTTGTCCAGTTACGAAATCGAAATGAATTCCACATATTTAATTAATTTTGCTAACAGTGATTGGATTGGCACTCCTGTTTCCTAACTTTGCCCATGCCACTATATACAACTATGAGTTCGCATAATCAGAATGAGTCCCCGAGTTTCAGACCCATCCAATTATGAGTGCCTTGCTGCATGAGTTATTAAAACAGCAGTACGTGCACAGTGCCTATATTTATGCTTATATGTGTGTTAGATCACTCCAATAAATATGTGCATTTCTGTGTGAAATGAAAATTGATATACTTTTTACTATTCTTTCATGCTCTAGCATCGTTAAAATTTAATTTTTCATTGAAAAGCGCTTTTACATATGTAATGCTATGATTTCAGGTCACCCCGATCTTGACTGACATGCAGAACCCATCTGGCAATGAAAACAACAGTACAGCATAATGAGTGGTTTACTAGTTACATAGGAGTGCTAACCTGCCTCAGATTTCTCCAAATTAAGCACCTTATATACGGTCCAGTGTCTACCTGTAGGGACTGCTCAGCTTTTGGTGAGTAACGCTGTCTTAAAGGGCCTTAAATAAACTTAATCCATATAACCATATCAATAGATTTCATGTGACACCATATATAAGGTTCGACATTGTAAGTGCTCCTTCTGTTTGTCTTGATAATGACGATATAGCCGTCGAAACTATTGGACAGCAAATAAAAGTTTGTGGAACAGTACTGGTTTTTCGCTTCACCATGAATTAATTAAGGATTCAATAGAGAAAAATACGTAAATATGATACAATTAGCGGATAGGAAACAGGACTAGTGGATTGCGTCTGATCAATCTTCGTATTGATGACGTACGGTGATCGTGATACTCATTTACCAAGCTGAGAAAAATTTATCCTGCTTAATTTTCATCTAACAGTGCAGCTACCCTCAACGAACCATGGCATCGGGCCTCCATCATTTCGTCTGCTTTCTCCCTTTGCACGTTACCTCCCCACTCCTCCTCACCCTCACTCCACTGTCCCCTTCCTTCGCCTCTCTTTCCCCCAACAATACATCCGGCGGATGCGTCTTTTTACGGTGTGCGCCAACGGTTACGGCTAGCCTGGAAAGAGATGGTCCCCCCATACCTCCCTCCCTCCCCAACTTCCCTCGTAAATTTCCGTGAGAAGTGAAGTGTAGTGGAGGAGGGAAATATGACGGTGGTTGGCTGGATAAAAAAAAGGGTTATTGGCCAGTCCGGTCCTGAAAGTCGTTTAACTTTTTTTTTTAGGTTTTTTAAAATCATAATTTCTTTTTATTTCCCCCTGTGGGTATACTTGTAGGGAGAGGTAAGGTATATTTTTGTTTCCTCAGCTTGTATTTTTTCTTCCCCATCGATGGGAAGCCACGCGGTAAGATGACCACTTTCACATGGTCAAGTTGGCTCAGAGCCCGTAAAAAGGAGAATTTGGGAACGAGATGAAAGTGGATTTTTTATCCCTTTATTTTCTATCTGTTCGCAGATCTAAGTGACATGCGTGGAGCCTATTGAATGTTTCTCGGGCCTCCCACCGGGTTAGGCGTTCATTTTCTGCCGACGTTTCGATGGAATTTGTCTGAACGACATCGACAGACCCTGAGGACATTGAAAAAGTATTTCATCGAAACGTCGCGACGTTTCGTTGAACGACGCATCGGCAGAAATGGAGTCAGTGAGAGGCAGTCACAGCCACCATTCCCCGGGAAAGATTCAAATCCTTCAAGGAAATTGGTGGTTTCCGGCAATACTTTGTGGAAATTACTGAACATTTTGAGTGAATAACTCAAACCTTTGCTTTTCCACAGAATATCTTATTAATTCACCATAATGCTTCCAACGGTTAGCGTCATCTTCTGGTTTCAAAAAAATCTTTCAAGGAACCAATCCCTTTATTTTACTAAGGAATCATTGAATTTTTTTCTCTTGCTGTGTTGTACCCATTGAAGGATTACGTACACATACACATAATTCAAACTGACGTCATATTTTTACGAAATAACATTATGTATTATATCATTTTTACGAAAAAAAAAACTGTTCCAAGACCGGGAATGATGCGTCATCTTAAATTGCCTCTTTTTATGTGTAATTTATCCTTTTCTTACCCCTCCTAATAAGTACACATACACATAATTCAAACTGACGTCATATTTTTACGAAACAACATAACGTATAACATTTTTTCGACATAAGACTGTTTAGAGACCGGGAATGATTCGTTATCTTAACGTGCCACCTTGCTACAAGTTATTTATCCTTCCCTTTGCCCTCTGATTACGTACAGATACACATAATTCAAACTGACGTCATTTTTTTACGGAACAACATTGCGTATTATTATAACGTTATTACGAGAAAAGGCTATTTAAAGACCGGCAGTTAACTTCTTAACTTGCCTCCTTGGTACGAGTCATTTATCTTTGTCCTTCCCCTCCAAATACGTACACATACACATAATTCAAACTGACGTCATTTTTTTACGAAATAACATTACGTATAACATTTTTGCGAAAAAAACTGTTCAGAGACCGGGAATAATGCGTTGTCTTAACTTGCCACCTTACTACGACTAATTTAGCCTTCTCCTTCCCCTCCAAATACGTACACATACGCATAATTCAAACTGACGTCATATCCGACACAGCTTTTCCCAGAGTGCAGCGCGCACTGCATTGAGAGAGAGAGAGCGCGCGCGGATTTTAGTTCAATCTCCTGCCGCACTCCACGCCCCCTCCACGCTAAATCGAATGGGACCGGATTTAAGTCCGACCAGGATTTCGGCCGGGGCACTGATCCACGGGAGAGTGATGCCATTTTGGGCGATGCGCTTTTGTTTGAGGGAGGAGGGGGTATTTTGGGAGGGTGGGGGTGTATTCCGGGTGGTGGTGGGAATGATATCTGCCTCAATACACCAGCCCCTTCTCACGTGATCTCTCCTCTACCTCTGTTCCCAGCCTCAACAGATTGGATTCGCGTAATAATTCAGAATCAATCATCCGCAAACTTGGGGTCACGCCATTTCCTAAGCGAATGTCACTGCTCCCGACGGGTTGAGATGGTTGACTGCTCTTGCAATATAACCCTTTCAGCTCCCTCCACGGAGCTCCAAATTCTCCCAACAATCCACTCACGAAATCGGTCATCCTCTCGCTCGCCTGTCCCCTTAGGGAGGGTGGAAAAAGAGTTGCGAATGATTGGAATGTTTTGTGGCAAAAGATCCCCATACCAATCATAAAAAGGTGGTCCATCAATCAGGATTTCTCGGCTAATGTTAAAGTAGCAAGACTTTTTGTTCGATTTTATGCAGCGTAATGAGGAAAATTCCTGCCGCGTACGTAAATGTACTAAGTATATGTATGTATGTATATATATTTCACACATGTGTGTGTATATAGCTTCAGAATAGATGCATAATTTATACTTAGTATTTTTTTCCCTTGTGTATAATCTTGTATGAATACCTAAGCATGTTTTCACAGTCATGTAATTGGAATTTTGTCTATGTTAACATATGTATACTCCTTTATGAATATCTACGAATGTTTCTATTGGCATGTAATGCGCTGGCATGAAATTCAAATAATTGGTATATTGTCCATTTGCAGCACCAAAACTAAAAAAGGTTAAATTGTAATCCTGTTCCATAGGACACTAGTCCTCGAACAATAAAATTCTATTCTATTCTAAAACTTATTTTTAGTAGGAAAAGAGTTTATATGGATTGGTGTTAATTAGAGTTAACCTGAAATTAGAATTTATCTTCCTATTTTTGAAGTATGAAAGCCTTTATTAACCTCTTTATTTTACGGTGCATAATGAGAATGATACCAGGCGTGTTAATAAAAAAATTCGTGAGAAATGTGATGACTATGTAGAAGGAAAGATCAATAGAAATCTAGAAATTTTTAAGAGACGCAACACTACCGCTGGGCCAGTCTTTTAAGTTTTTTCGTTGTGTTTCTTTAAAATTTTTCGATATCATCTTGATTTTTTTTAATTGTACACATATACGGCACTGGTCAACATTTGCTTGTATCTCAAAATATAAAATTTTGCCTCAAGATTTTTCTAGGGGTTAGATTTTTGAGAAGCATGTAAATGTTCATCCAGGCTAATTTTATGTGCCCTAATAATCGCAAAATTCTTGCCTGAATTTTAAACAGGTTCTCTTTGACCAAAATATGACAATTCAACCTGCCGAGAGGAGAACTATTTTTTTTACTTCTCTTAAAGAAACTCTTATTACCAGGCAAGCTCCGATGTAAGGCTATTCCAGTAATATTAATCTATACCTTTATATTAAAAAGAGGATGGGAATATTTGAGCATAATGTATTAAATTATTCATTAAATTCGTTGATTACTCTCCGTATTAGACTGCTTGTCATACATTCCATTAGCGGAGATTTCACCTAGGGGCACCTAGCCTTTGAATCTCCGTCAGTAACTAAAATTTATGGACTCAAATGAGCGTCTCAGATCCGAATTTTTTTCAGAGTCGGAAATTATTCATTACTGCGGCCAGAGCATTAAGGTTTTTAAAATTTTGGGAAAATCTGGCGGATTTCGGATGCAAACCTAAGGAGACCAAGCTATTATTAGAAAATACAAAAAATACTACCGTTTCGGTAAAACCAACGATGAATTTACATTTCATTATTATCCTAATGAAATTTTCAGCTCAGGTATTTAATCAAATGTATGGTTTCCTGAAGCGTAGTAATTGGAATAAAATACCGATGAAGGCAAATGGCGTACCTCTCAAGTCATCACCGAAGCAAATTTCTGGTTACTTTTTAAATTTTTTGTTGTTACTTTTATTGTTGGAATTTTACAGCATATGGGTGTTTTCAACAAGTTTACTAATACCCTCGTACGAAAAACCATGCCCAGGATATTGATGACATACCTAACCGGAACTCGAACCCACGACCTCTTGTTTGAAAGATGAGGACCCCGCCACCAACGAGGCCGAAATGACTTTATCATCCCCCTTTCCACATTGTAACTTTCCTCTTTTTCACTTTCCGACTCCCGTTGTATTCCGACTCGCTGCTTCTGCGGGCATACCATAATTCCCCTCGCTTCCTAACTTAGCAAATATCCCCTTCTCTCTCTCTCCTTCTCCCGCTTATATCCCGAATTTCCTCCATATCCCGACCCTGTCCAATCCCTAAAAACCCTTCCTCTTAACCCCTCAACAGTCGTACGGACCCTCGACATCCTCGGCTTCCAACCCCCCTCCCTCCTAATCGTGTACGCGCGCGCGCCCTAGTATAAGCCTCATCGCTAAGAACCGTGGATTTGATCGCGCGTATGGAAAACCTTAATGCCACCTCCCTCTTCAATCCCTTCAGCCGTAAGCACTTCCGATCTCCAACCGCCGACTGAATGTGCGTTGCCCTCGTATTTGTGCTCTCGCTCGTCAGTCTGCATACCCAAGTGCGTGGATAACGCGTTTCGTCTCTCTTCGAAAGACAGGGAGTCAATCGGATGGAAGAATGAAATTAACCGATTCTCTGCTCTCGAAAACTCTGGGGGGTTGGGTCAGTGTGGTGGCTAGTGTGTTGGTTTCCCACCTCGTGGGTTCGGGTTAAAATCCCGGCGGTGGCTGAGAATTTTTTCTAGTTGCCTGACTCCTGCTTTAATAATTGGTGGAGGACACTAATGATAATCCAAGGGGGGTTCTTTCAGAATTATAACGCATCGGTGCCGGGAGACAAGTCGGACTCGAACCCACGACCTCTTGTTTGAAAGATGAAGACCCCGCCACCAACGAGGCCGAAATGACTGTAGAGTACTGTAGAGACTTATACGCCCGCGCCCCCGGGGAGGGGTTTGGATGGGAAGGAAAAAGGAAAGAGGCGCCGCCGCGATAGGAGCCCGACAACGCCTCTGGGATAGGGATAGGGTTGGAAGGGAGGGACGGGGTATACCCTCTACCACTATAGAAGCGACCAGTGCCCACTAAATAGCGAAACCCAACATCAGCCATTAATGTGCCAACGATTTTGGAGGATTTTCCTATAAATAAGAGAAACCCATCGATAAAATCGTTGGATAATTGATGGAGGACAGCTCAAGCGATAAAATTAGTTACCTGGTGACGTTAAGCTGCAGCCATGGTGCCTTCCATTTTAGTTTTTTTCCGTATACCTATCTTATTTGCTGTGGTGGAATGGTGGTGTTCCAAAAAAATAGGGATGTTTACAAATAAATCAGGTTTTTCTGCATTTTCACCCGTTTTCATCCATGCGTTATCCCTGCAAATATATTTGGCAGCAGTTATTTGTTCAATATGCTTAAAAAAATATTGACGGAGTGTAGTGTGTAGCCATTTTTTTAAAATGGTCATTTTATTCCCAAAAATTTCCTTTATCAAAGATTCATCCATATTTTAAACAAGGAAATATCGTGCAGTTTTCAAATGAAGTATATTCTACGTCGTGTCGAACCGTGTTTGTTCTGAATTTTTAAATAATTTTTCCGTAGACCTGTCCACTCACTCTGGACCCTTGAGATACTAGTGTAATCTGTGCAGTACATTCTCTTCGCTTTGAGTTATGTTTTTGACCAAATACAACATCTTTTGCTTCAGGTTTTAAGAACATGGGAATATTATAAAGTCCACAAATGCATGTGAAAGGATCAGTGAGAGCTTTAGAATTTGCCAAGTAAAATACGTTCGTGCAGGTGTAGTAGGTGTATTATATTTTCCATTTCCCTCAGTCCTCACACTGGGAGGCATGGAATTTCACTTCGCTCTCATCTTTCTCTCATTGGAAGGTTGTACATAAGGCGTGACTCCTCTCTGTCACTCCGAACGCTATATTACGAGGGTTGACCAGGAAGTAATGCACCTCAATTATTTTCTCAGCCGACAACAATGGTGCGAATTCGAAACGTCACGTATGCATTATCTGAAGTTGCATGGGTGCACACGCAAAATTCCTGGCTCTTCCGGCAGAGAGCGTAAATAGAGGACTGTTTCAAAATGGCGTATGTAAGTGATATACGTAGCAAGCAGCATGCCGTTATAGAATTTCTCACTGAAGAGATGGAAACTGCAGGGGTTATTAAAAAACGTCCATGCCAAGTCTGTGGAGTATGGCAGTGGCGTAACTATGGGGGGAAATGAGGGGATAGATCCCCCCTAAGCCTCAGAGAAATAAAAAATCTATTTTCAAACTATTGTCCAGCTTTGACATATAATAACTGCATCTGCCTTAAGTTAAATATCATTCATTAATGATGTAAAATGTATTTTTAAGCATGTCATTTTTCAAAAATTTCCGCGGACCCTCCGTTGCCAGGATAGGGGTCGCCCCCAAGCTCTACCATCCCACAAAGCGTATTCTTAGTTACGCCACTGGAGTATCAAAGACTAAGGAGTACTTTTAGTAACTGGGATCAGAGGAAGAGTACCTATATCAGAAGACGGTTCGGCGGTGTTCCAAGTTTTGCAGCGGTCGGGGTACAGAAAAAGGATTGATACCAACCAGTGGCGTATCTATAGCGGGGATGAGGGGATGTATCCCACTACAAATCCTCAGAGAAATCGAAAAATAATTTAAATTTCTTGTGTGGATTTTATATATACCAACTTCGTCTGCTTAAAGTTAAATTTTAAGTGCCAAAATGATGTAAAATGCATTTTCCGGTATATTATTTTTCAAAATTTTTTCCTTAAATTCCCGTTTCCAAGGGGGGTTTCCCCCACTAACCCCCTCATCCCTCCCCCCAAAGCCCCGACATCCCCCCCAAAGCCCCATCATCCCCCCAAAGCATATTCCTAGTTACGCCACTGGTACCAACAGGGCAGGGATGCCGAGTTATGAAAAATTTTTGGGGGGTCCTTACTGGAGGTCTTAGCCCGGGAAATTATAAATAGTGGGTTTTAAAGTTTTTTTAAAGCATTTTAGAATAGTCATATGATCGATATTAGAACCATAAAAACTCGAATCTCGAGAACTCGACTCTCCATAGAAAATCGACAAGCCGACAATATTTTCTTCCCCACTCGTAACGAATTTATGAGGGGGCTCGGGCCCCCTCAGGCCCCATGGAGTCGGCGCCGTTGCAACAGGGCATACAATTCCATGTTTTGAGCTGGAGGAAAGCCATAGAATGGGACGGAGATTACATGGAAAATAGCGTGTAGTTGAAACACGATTCTTATGCGTGAGTAATTCTTATTATGTGCAATAAATAAATGCAGAAGAAAAAAATATGGCGCAATACTTTCTGGGCAACCCTCGTATTTCATTTCGAAGTCTAGTTTTGCATAGAGGTGGGATCAAGACTGATGTATGAAGTTAACATTCATCCTTCCCCGTTCTGGGGCTTCATAATTGAAAACATATTTTGAGAGCTGTACTTCACTATTTTCGACCATTTCATCGGCAGTGTCGTCATTATTGGAGTTGTATATGCTTAAGCTTACAGGCTTTGGCCTATAGTTACTTTGGAAGTTTATTTAGCTTTTGGTTCTCTGCATTTAATTTAATTCAATGAAGATAAGATTAAAAAAAATAGTATAAACTGGAATTTGTGGATGTCAAATGCCATGTATTGGAGTTTATCGTTATTTTGAAAATGTTTTCCCTAAGGAGGAAATAAAAAAATGAAAAATTTATCTTAGTTAAACTTCCGAAGCTGAAAGCTAAAAAAGACCTACAACACTAGGAAAAATATACAAATATGTATAACAACAACACCAAGGAAAAAATATTCGAAAATTAATTTTTTTATTAAAAGGAGGTTTTATTTTTACTTATAATCAATGCCTAAGGACAGGTGAGTCCACGATAGAAAGCTAAAAATGACTTACAACTCTAATAAAATATGATAAATGCATACAAACAACATAAAGTAAAGAAAATAGTGTGGAATTGACTTTTTTAATAAAGGAAGGTTCTATTTTTATTTTTAATCAATGCCTAAAGACCGTTGAGTTCACGATAATTAAAGTTTTTATATTTAATAATCTGAAACCTGCTAAAATCATTGAAAAGTTCAGTTGCGCTACAGGTATTTAAAAAAAACTGAAATAATTCCGGATATATGTACTGAAGCTCAACCAAACCCCTCTTTGAGAATTGTAGCTGCCCAACAATCTCTTCAAGAAGACGGAATTCTAAGGATGGGGACGGAACGGTGCTGGTGGTAGTATGGAAGGGTAAGGAGGAGGAGGCCTCACTGAATGATCCAAGTTTTTTGCCTCCGCTTAAATAATTTAGACGGGAGAGTCGCTAGTTCCGAGACTTTAAACGCGGGAAGATGGGCACGACACCTGGGGACGGCGTCGGGAACCAAAATAGTGAGATACAACGGAGAGAAAAGTAAGGTTATGGTCTTAGAGAGGGAGGAGGAGAGGCATTCTATTTTCGGAGGGGGGGAGTAGTAGGGATGGAGATAAAATGATAAGGGATTTTCATGGGAAGGGTACGCAGGAAAAGGGTAAGGGAGGGAGGGGGGATGCTATAAGAATATGGGGGCCACGCAGGGGTTTTTCGGTTAGCTTACGGCCCTGAAGGGAGAAGTCATGGGAATGCAGGGAAATACTGGTGCGTGTATATATTTTTTCTTTCTTCTTAAAAAGAACGCCCTCGTTACCTCACTTGGAGGGCTGTTTTTATTCGCTTCATTTTGTGTGTTTTTTTATATATCCAAAGCGGGCACCGATTCAGGGAAGGCCGTAAAGAAATGGTCGGAGTGGAAGTATAAAAAAAATTTAAAAAAGCTCCCTTCCTTATAGAGGTTCGGCTCTTATGAAAAACTTTTTTTGTGGATCGTAGTGTTTTTTTTATTATTATCGTTGCTGTTTTTTTTGTTTGACGCTGGTCTGGTCTTGAATATTTTAATGGGTAGGGTGTAAGGAACGTGGTGGGGAGGATGCACGCTACGGATAAGAACCTTGACCGTTTCGAGTTTTGCATTTCGTCCCCGTTTCTCTGAATTCCTCTTCTGAGATTCCTAACGGTCATGAATGGTGACGCTCGAGATCTCAATTGAATACTCTAGACGCCAAGGGATTCGACCGCAATTCTTATAATTTTGGATATAAGTGCAGGTAATGGTTGGTGGGGTACACAATATTGTTTTTGCAAAGGTATGAAAGTGAATCACTGAACCTATGCATGATCTACCGATTCGATCGATAGATTTTTCTTCCTCATCGGAAAATCCACTAGGATTGGTAGTAAATTAATTGCGTATGCTTGGTTTCGCTGTTAGTAGGGCCCGCCCGCCTTGTGACGGTGCGGGATTCTTCGTCCCTTCCCTTCCTTCCCTATCCCCTCCCCGGAGGCGTCGTCGGGCTCTCATCGCGGCGGCGCCTCCTTCCTTGTTCCTTCCCGTCCTTCCCCTCCTACGGGCAGAGGAAAAAAGCTAGCGCTTAGAATCCCTGCCCCAGGAGTGTAATCCGCGAGCCCACCCTAAGGGTTTCGTTTCCATTGAACCTATGAATGATTCACGTGTATCCCTCTGGCACAACAATGTTGTCTACCCTTCCAACCATTACCTGCACTCTTCTCCAAAATTATAGAAAATGCACTCGTACCTCTTACCTAAGTGCAGGTAATTATTGGTAGGGTACAGAGTGTTACTGTGATATACGGATACAACGAATCACTGAATATTTATACACACAAATGTATGTATGCTTATCTTGTGAGTAATATGGAAGTTTCTCTTCCAAAAACTTCCACGTCATCTCTCACGATCTATCCATTTGATCTATATCGTTCTTTTAGAACACCGTGTTTCGAAAGTATTCAACCTTGATTTTTCCACTGCTGTCATCACCCATGCCTCACTACCATA
This sequence comes from Ischnura elegans, assembly GCF_921293095.1. Lineage (NCBI taxonomy): Eukaryota > Metazoa > Arthropoda > Insecta > Odonata > Coenagrionidae > Ischnura > Ischnura elegans. The sequence goes on along the minus strand of NC_060250.1, from coordinate 92,550,126 downwards.
ATGAAACATTCTCTAAATAAAAAAAAACTTCTAATGAACTGCCTTCTTACTTCAACGCTTATATTGTCATCTTTAAGTATATTCCTCTTTTTGAGGAATGCCCTTTTCTCTAGGGCTATCCTATTGACTACCTTTCTCCTTCTCGATTGTGGAATGGCCTAAAGTTTGCGTCATTTTTTTTAAGTGCACTAGAGTTGTGGAAGAAATTGTTCGTCCGATAAGTTAATTAATTTTTTCGCTAATCGTTCTAAAAGCCGGTGCACGAAATAGAGTCCTTCTTAGATATCCAGTTAGATTTGCAAATGTTAAAATCGTGTAATCTCATTCCTCAACAGTATAGGACCTAACTTTACCTGGCGTTCGTTTTGTTCGAAGGCTATTCAGTTTCTCTGTTGAATCAATGTGTCTATCTCTCGAACGCTGAGTATTTACTTCTACATTTACTTGTTACCCCGCAAGCCAACTCCATCTAGGCTGATGGAGGGAGGAATTAGGACACCAGGCGTTTACAAATAAAAGGAAATGTTCCACCTTAGATTTATTAAAGTTCTTCATTGTTCTGGAGAAAAAAGAATTCCTATACTTATTTGTTCCGCAAAATATATCTTTTACATAATCATTTGTGATGGACATAGAAATTTGGAGAGGTTCGAGCTTTGATATTCTTCCTGTCACTCTGAAAGCGAGAACGTATATATCATTCGGTAGTAATGCATAGGTTATGGTAGGGAATTGTGAGATAATATAGTTTTGTAAAATACTGTTTTACCACTGATATGGGTCAATGCTTGTATGTGTGCATTCGTATATTTTTAAACATGAAATAAAGTTGAATTTAATGAGACCCTTGTAACTTTTGATGCCCCGATTACCGGCTAATTATTATTTTTTCCTCATTCTTGTTACTAGATGCTACAAAGATATCTCCGATTTTCCACATGGGCGTTTTTAAAAGCCCAGTGCCACTAGAACTGTGGCACTACTTGGTTGTGAGGTTCATTTTGCCAGTATTACACGATCGCTGACACGTTTTGGACTGAGATGATAATTTTTTTCTGTTCAATGACTGTCCAGAGGTGTTGTCATGTCCAGATCACGACCCCTGCTGAAGCTATATGTAACAATAAAAATTTCCGGGATTGAAATGAGGTAGACGATTTCAATCGTTAAGGCAATGGCATTACACAAGGTTTCCTCTGGAATGATTGAATCTAGTCGTAATGCAGCAACGACGATAAGACGAAATACACAAGGACCTGATCTGGAATGGATTCTTTGACGGAGTGATCCTGCTTTAGCGTAGAAACTAATTGTAAAAAAAAATGTTTGATGAATTGAAAAAATAGCTTCTACATTAAAGCATTGAATGCACTACTAAATTCTGATTTTGCATTCTGATTCTTGGTCGATTGTTTAATCTGCCGTACTTACTCCATTTCTTGGCTCGGCTTGGCTATGTGACAGCAGGAATTATAATTCTCCATTTAATACTTAAAATCAATAATTCACCCGCTGATCCGCGTCCTTGGTTTGGAAACTCATCAAATAAGTAGATGAATAATTAATCACCCACACTGTTTTCATTCGTTACCCTTGCTCATGTTTATCTTCTTTACTTCTAAATATATTTTGTAAATTAATGGAAAGACCTCGTTCGAATAAGAATTTATTCGATTGGAATCTTGATGATTATGAGTTAATTAAGAATAGTTATACGTTAAATGTCCATGATCAATTACAGCGACTTGTATTTAAATGATAACCAGGCTCGTGGAAAAACTTAGAATAATGGATTGGAACATAATTATATAATCTGTATTGATGAGTGTATTAATGCAATTTATATAATTAATTTGAGCATAACAATGCGTGATAGATAGTGCCGTCGGTACCATCTCTTTATTCGCTGTCGTAGTTTACAGAAAAATCAGAATGAATTCAATCTAGGCATGCATATTCCCAGCAATGTTTATTTATATACATGGGTACATGTCAGATGTGATTATTCAGGGTTCGGTAATGGGAAAATGATACAATGGACGCATTGGACGCAACCAAAAGTAGCACTACGGGCTGCGGGGGCATGAGTTGCACCTATGTACTGACTTAGGCCGCAATCTGTTCAGCCGTATGGAAACACATAACGGACAAACAAACGGACATCCTCTTTCCTCTTGGTTCTAGCTTCTCCACAAGGCTCCCCTTCCCTAGATTCCTTTCCTCACTCCCTCCCAGTAGTCGCAGCGAGGCAAAAAAAGGCTCTCGGGCCAGAAAGGGAACGGGTAGGGAAGAGCGAAGGAATTATCGTGGGCGCACTTGGCGTCGGCGTAATTAAGGGAGCTTGAAGGGAAGTTTAAGGGCTGACCGAGGGGAGGGTTGCGGAAATATATAAATTTAGGGGTGGGGTGCGGAGGGGAGGCGAGCTACTGTATTTTATGAGAATTACAACCCCTCCTTATTCTCGTCTTTCCTGATGGAGGAAGTATGGACTTAATGGAGAAAACTTTGAAAAGACGACGATGACCTGAAAAAGTGAACACCTTTTGCTAAATACTGATCAGTTATCCCGTCTTAACGCCTGGTTACACGCAGTGACGTCATAGAAAAATTAGTAGTGCCGGAATGCACGTAACTTTTTTAGGAGTGAAATATTACTTTTTTGTGTTTTTTATTACATATCATTCACTTTTTAAAAAATTTATTTTGCTTTGGTTAAGGAAGTATATATAAGACATTTTCAGGCCACAGAATTGATAAAAGTGCTATTTGACTATTATATCTTTTCTTAAATAGTGACGGATTGGCGTTCCGGCGCGTTCTAGCACCATGACATCACTGGTTACTTGGTACATTAGCATGAACAAGTTAATGTCTCTTTGCATGAATGATTTTTGTGGACCGGGACGGAATATGTACGAATGTGTGAACCAAATTTGAACAGGTGCTAATTTCTGTTTATGCATTCACACTAGTTGGATGGCTACACCGTGCATTTTCTTGTTCATTCACGCGTTCATACATTTAGAAGTAAACTCGTAGGTTCGTTTCAATGATTCGTGCGGCAAAGCCTTTATAATCGATTTCACATTATCATGGCGTTAACGAAAACTGATGGCGAGAGAACTTGTGATGCGGGAACAATGAAGATGATTATGACGAAAAAGTGAATGAATTCCGTGCAAATTTCAGAGGAAACGTCAGTATATTCATTGAGAGAAACTGAAGTAGGAAATAACTAACTTTAGCTAACTTCGGATATCCAACTAGGGATCCAGTCGTTGAAATCCGTCGATATCCCAGTAAACAGCGCATACCTGATCCTTAACGCTCTCTTTGTTTGACCAATTTGTCAGCGTTTTTAAAGAACAGTTATCGGGCATGAATGCCGATTAATATTTCCCCGGATGGCTCGTGTCGACTAAAGTCGATGCTCGAGTTGCTGGTGAGGGTTCATCCCCTGCTGAACACCTCTATTCTGTGTGGCTTGCAGGGTAATATGTAAACCTCCTATAAGAACCAATTTATCTTGAACATCAATGGCTGATAATTCTTACAGTTTAACTTCTCCACACCTATCCTAACGCCAAGAAATTCCGAAGACATTGCATAAAATCTTCCCTGCGGAGCTACTTCCTCTATTCATTTATTTTCGATTTTACCTATACCACTGCGTTCCTCTTTCTTAGCATTATATCCTGGGGCCATGGGGACTGCATAGAGGAGGCCCAATTTCATCCCACAGGAGATTGATTTCTGTTGCCATTTCGGTCGCATTTTAATCCGTTTTCAAAAATATCCGCAGCGCGGTGATGAGTGCAATGCGATCCACTTTTTTCCAATATTTTGCAGTTTAATGTTTTAAATTGCTAGGAATAGCATTGAAGAGTTATGAATTTGATAGATCACATCATTAAGAATATAAATTTTGGTTGACACCCCTAATTATGCCTTATTTCTCCGTGAAACTAGGATCAATTTGTCGTTCGGCGACGGGAGTGGTGACTCCTGTCAACCCATTTAAATGCGCGGTGGTTGACAACACATTATGAGGCCAACTTGAGGATCCTCCACTGTAATATTCGTGCCTGGGGCCATAAGCTGATCGAGTTCGCAAATAGAGAGAAAATCACAGCATTTTTTTCTTTGGCCACTTAACATTTTTAAATGTCTATTTCTTGAGTGGTTACAACATACAATGAACTGGGGAACATATATAAAGAATATTTTTGGATGATCCCTGAAGAAGTTTGGATTCATCAAGAGTATTATGGGAAGATTTCCGTAGGATAAATTAAAAGAAAGGTGCTATTTCGCTCTAGTCCGGTCATGCCTTGAATATGCAGTGAGCATATGGTGTTACTCATTACTCATCCTGTGCAGAAAGACTTTTCCAATGAACTGAATAAAATACAAAGGAAAGCTGCGAGATTCGTCAAAAACTACAACAGGCGTACAGAAAGCTTTAAGCAGATGTTAAGCGAATTAGGCTGGGAGCCTCCAGAGACTCGGATGCTCCGCTCCAGGCTATTGCTTGACCAATTGAGAGCAGATATCTTGAAGAGCGACGCGGAGAACATCATATCTGAACTTCACTCAGAAACGATAAATAAAGACAGATATTTTGCCGAACGGATAGGTATGGGAGTTCATTTTTCCCCCGAAAAATAAAGGACTTTAATAAATGCTAGTTGTAATTTCGTTTAAGCGCTTGCTTTTTAATGTAAATGGCTGGTGTCCTAACACCCCCCACCACACGTCTATTAGGCTTCTTGCGGAATAGCGTTTAGATGTATAAGAACCACATTTACCTTGAACTTCAATGGCTGACGATTCTTATAGTTTAATGTGTGCGCGCCTATCCTTTTGCCATGAACTTCCGAAGACATTATTTGAAATCTTGCCTGCGCAGTTAATTATTTTATTCTCTTCTTCTCGATACCACTGCATTCCTATTTCTTTCTATTATAACCTGAGAGCATAACCTGATTGAGTGCGTAATTTAAAATAAATCACAGCTCTTATTCTTAGGCACCTTAACATTTTAAAATGTCGTTTTACTCGAGTGGTTACCTCAGCAGTATCAACAAAAGCCGCAGCTTAACAACAGCTGTGTTTATCTGCAACATTGAAAGTTAAGGGGATATCTGTAAGGGGCGTTGATTGGTGGAAATATGGGGAAAATTGAGGTCGTGAAAGAGAGAAGATTTTTTCCAGGAGAGAGAAAAATGGAAAGTTAGTGGGAACTGGCAATTGGTGGTGGAATGGTTTTCGGAAGGTTTACGGGGTTGAAGTGAGGGAGGAAGCGAGTGGGTGTTGTTGTTTTTTCCTGCTTTGGAAGTGGGAGGAGGATGGCTGGGAAGGAGAGGAGGCCGAGGGAATGAATTATGGAGCGAAGTGCGGGTGCCGAAGGTGAGGGTGGTTTGGGAGACTATTTGGCGGAGGGAAAGAAGGCTGCTGGGAGAGTTGAAGAGGATGGATAAAGAGTTTACCTCGACAACAGCGCCGTTTGCGGTACGTATTGGCACTTCTCTGGTGAATGTAGTGCAGCTTAAGCCCTCTTTCACGATTTAAGTTGACTTTTACTCTTTTCACTTACGTAATGAGATACACCCCTTCATACTCTTCAGTATTGAGTTAGTTGTTCCTAACATTAACCGTGGGCCTTTTGTTTATGGATTATTTATGTTTTCACCTGAGAAACATATTCGTGACATGGTTTCCAGCCATTTGTCTGGGGGTCCATATGCTTAGTATTTTATCTGTTCACACTATAACCGTGAGGGTTACAAAAAAATAATATCTACGTATGACATACAGGGAATTACATATAAAAATCCCCATTGCATGCTAAAGAAGACGCACAGATTTATTCCAAAATGAAGAAAATAACTATGGTACTGCCTAAGTTTTATGACGAAAGTAAAATTTAATCCATATCTACATGATATACTGCGAGCCACCTCTATGGTGTTTGGCAGGGGGTGATAAATCACCAGCATACAGCATGCAATAGGATACTAAGTAATTAAATTTAAATGAAGTAATTCTAAGTAAATTTATCCTACTCGTTCCTCCAGACTCCTGTAAAGATTCCCATTCTAAAGGCCTTTATACACGATACAGCAATACGCACGAGTTAATGTCTGTTTGCGTGAATGATTTTTGTGGACCGGAACGGAACATGTAAGAATGCACGAATCAACTTAGAACAGGTTATTATTACACCATTACAGGGTAGTATAGGGGCTTATTCATAAAATAAGGGCCATTGTGTCACATGGAAAAAATATGCTCTTATTAAACACATTTTATTGGCACTTATAGTTGGCTACAAGCACACTTCACTACATAATCGCCGTTCACTTCTAAGCATTTTTCGTGTCGCGGCACCAGCTTCTTTAACCCCCTAGGCATAGAAACTCTCCGCCTGAGAGCTGAACCAATTGACAATATCGTTGAGTTCCTCTTCAGTTTCGAAATGTTGTCCACCGAGCCAATGTTTCAGGTACAAGAAGAGGGAGTATTCGCTGGGTGCAAGGTAAGGACTGTACGGTGGGAGGTCAAAGGGTTCCCAACGAAAATCTTGAATTTTCGTATTGGTTTCGGGAGCAGTGTGAGCCTGTGGCTTAGTCCAATTGGTTAAAGTCTAAGGCGGCGAGCTTCTATGCAGTTTGGTCAAAGAAGCTGGTGCAGCGGTACGAAATATGCTTTGGAGTGAACGGCGATTGAGTAGTGAAGTGAAGTAGGTTTGTGGGCAACTAAAAGTACCAGTAAAATGTGTTTCATATGAGTATATTTTTTCCTGTGTCCAAACGGTCCTTAATTTATGAATATTCCTTATAGCACCATTAAATTGTGATGAAACAATTTTTAGCAAATGTTATCGCTCGCCTTTGTTTTCTATCTTTATCCAAGACCATCAATTTTTGTCATACGGGTTCCGCTAACTAGGGGCGAGCTACAAATGAGCGACGTAGTTTTATTGTGGCGGCATACTGGGTAGTTTGTAGATGCAGATCTTGACTATCCCCCTCACCTTCCTTTCAAGCTATTGAAATGCTACCACATAAATGCCAAAAATAAGAAATAATATCATGATTCGTATCTGCAAACTGCTTCGGCACGCTGCTATGAAAAATATTTACCAGCCAGTTTGTTCATTAGTGATTATTTAACCAGGTAGTTATTATTGCTTGCTTTTGTACACAAATCTGGAAAAGATTAAGTGCAAACAATTTTAAATCGCTAAAGTAATGTTTTTAACTAATATTATTTTTAAATATCCAAAGGAATGGATATGTAAGAGTGATAAAGGTTATATAAAACTGATAACTTGTACAAATAAAGGTGCAACTGGAGTACATTAAAGACATTAAAAATTTAAACTTACACATTATTTACAGAGTTAATGTGGTAATGCCCATAGGCACGAAACATCACCAAGTAAGCTATAGCTTACGTGAAAATGTTTCGTGCGTCTACATGACTCTTCCTCGCACCTCAATCACGAGCGATTGAAATGTGATATAGTCTCTGGAAAGTGTTGCATAGGTGTTCAAGAACTCAAAGCTCGCTCATGAACTCAAAACTCGCTCATGAATTCTCCTCGGGAAATCAGCCGGGATTGGATGGACATTGCTGCCAACGTTTCGATAGCCTACTCTGCCATTGTCATCATGGCGAATGAAGGACGACACCTAAAACGGACCAATCAGAGAAGACTTGACCGCCCCAACTGTGTATATAATCCCAGCACTAACCAGGTCCATCAGCATCAAGAAGAGTTCATCAGTAAGATTCGCCGGGAAAGCACCAAATCTTTTCAATCAATTCAAAGCTCAATTGCATCTTTTGGTGGCATGAGCAGAGTGGCGCAGTGGAAGCGTGCTGGGCCCATAACCCAGAGGTCCGTGGATCGAAACCACGCTCTGCTAACTGAGTATTTTTTTACGTTGAGCGGTTATTGTATATGAGTTAAGATTTATTGTTGACTGGAATGCTTTTCGAGTAATCATAATTAAGATTAATAGTAATGAAGATTTTCGTTTTTAGAATTTCAGATTTATCGAGCACTTCTAAAATAACTACAACGAGAACCTCAGAGGGTATTAAGTAAAACGTTTAAATTTTGGTTCAATTGCTTGGCTGCGTTGATCTCCGCTTATTTCTATTTACAAGATTAATGTAGTTAACTTGTACGAGTTCGTGGTAAACGCATTGAAACTAAAGGTATTCACGTATTGCCCTCTTTTTAACATTAATATTATTCAAGTCACTCTCGTCAACAGCTGTAAGTGGAGATTTCGAGAAATATATCATCTATGGAGTTATACCAGAATTAATAAAGTTCAAATGTTTTGCGTATTACTCTCTTATTCACATTATATTATTATAGAATATTTTCACTTTCTTCGCTGGTTTAAACCAGTTGGGAATATTCACCTAAGGGAAATTTTGGATTAGGCTCGGATGTAAAGGAAGGGAACACCGTATCCTACACTGTCCGATCATACCCGGCCCAGGAATCTCCTGAGAATCTGGCAAGTCTGTTGTAAAACAGTTTTTTGCCCGAGGTTAATAAGGTGTTTTTGAATTCCTAAGTCTTCAACTTCTTTTTTGAATCGTGTTGATGAGACTCCCTCCGCAGTGATTAATTATTAGTGGGTGAATGCTGACTTCTTTCAACTTCCAAAAATTTTTTACTTCACCGGCCAAATTTTGATATTTTTGTGATTGGTTATTTCCGTAGACTCAACGTTGTGATTCAGTGGCACTGCTACATCAACTACATTTTCTCTTTGCTGTGATTTGTGGATCAATAAAATATCTGGTCTATTGTTATCTATGGTTTTTTTCTGTAAGTATCGGTGGGCCAGATCGTGAGATATGATGTTTTTGTGTAAATGTAGGCGGGAAAACTTAATCTACATATCGTAGGACGTAATTCAGTCTTAAAGTTATATTATGATTGGACAAGAGGAATTTCGTAAATTTGCTATAGTTGCTTAATCATTTCCCCTAAATTTCAACTTGAAAATGAAATGAATATAAATACCTCGGTGCCATACTTTTATGTAATTATAAGGGTCGATAATGATGCAAAAATCGAAACCAAGATCGGTATTAATAAATATGTGGAGAGCACAGAGTGAATTTTATTTCATATATTATTTTCTTTCCACGCAGGATTTCTATATTTGGTATTATGTTCATTGTGTGATTTACTTCTCTCGAATTGGCGTTGCCTTCGTGAATGCCTTGAGGCTCACTTGTTTTCCTCTCAGCGCCACTTAGACGAAGGTTGTGGGGTATTGGGTAAGCTACGGTCTGGATTATTGCCATTGAGTGGGAAGTGTAGCTGGGGGTGGCAGTGGAATTTTGGCGGGGGGGATCCAGGACGCATTGGTGAGGAGGAGAAGTTATATATATACGTCGGTGTGGGAGCCGAGGGGTTTGAGGACATTGAAGATGCATGAGAGCTTCACGAGTCGACCTAAAGAGGGCAGTTAGTCGCAGGGAGTTTTGGGTGGGGAAGGGTTGGGTTGGGAAGGGGGAGATGAGGGTGTGGAGAAGGGGTGGAGGCAATGATTGGCTCACTAACAGGGCCGTGTCGGTTACGAGCGAAGGGGTAGGGAGGATTTAAGGAGATTCTACTCTCTAGACCGAATTGGGCTGGAACAATGGATTCTCATGCGCAAGCCTCGGGTTCGTGTCCCTTCGATGACGGAGATCGATGCTTTGGGCAACTAATCCCGGATGTGGTGACAAGTGTAAGATGCTCTTCTAGTAATGCAGCTCCTAAGGGAGGTTAAAGTGCTTATCTAACCTCGTTAACTAACTAATCCACGTTTGAAGTACCTTTCGCAGCTATCTTATTGTTCTATTCAGCTAAACTATTATCCTATTTTTTTACAAACGTGCAAAGAAACTTTTTTTCTTTAAATTACTTTTTTAATCTAAATAAATTCGTCACTTAATATTATGCAATGGTATATGACATAAGATGCCATGGCATTACATATTATGAGAAAATTTAAAACTAATTTTCAATTTTGAAATTTAGTCATTTAATTAATGCAAAATGAACAACATTTCAAAGATCTGATTATTGAATATTGTATTGTCATCAAGCCGATCTGAAAATGGGAAGTTCGTTAAAAATCAATCAAAAGATACCATAGATGAAACAAATAATTGACGAAGTAAGCTAAGAAATAGCGTGTTACAAGCCAAAGACGGCCTACAAATTAATCGCCACCCACCTTTTGCTTACCGCATTGTTGGTATTGTAGCTGACATACTTGATTTTCGTGATGTGAAAAACACTCATTTTTGTTCAGTCCAAATATCTTAATGCTAGTTTTTCCATTGATGCGTTGGCTTCCACGATGCGATAATGATGAAGGCTGCATTTGCAAGGTTTGGACGAGAAAGCGGTGAAACTCGGAAAATGCAGCCTAGAATTGCTATTCGTTTCAAAACAAAACGAAACACGCAAATATGATAAGAAGTTGGTGTTAGTCGTTAGTGAGGGAGCTTCCTTAGAGGGCGTTGGAGTGAGGCGAGTGGTTGGAGGCAGACTCGAGAGAAAGGGGGCGGGGGATGAGAGGTTCTTAACGCCATCACTCCCGTCAGTTTATGGGCGCCGGGCAAATTGATGTGGGAGGGTGGGAATTGGAGAAGGGGAGGAATTAGGGGGGAGGAGCAGGGAGTAATGTGATGGCACGTTGGGGAGGGATATCAGTTGGCTCATTCGTAGGAAGGGGTTGAGCAAGCGGATGGATATGAATGTACTGGAGGAGAGAAACGGCCATGATGTTTATGTGTAAAGGCCTGGTTACACGATACATTAGCCCGTATGAGTTAACGTATGCATACAGGAACGATTTTGGTGGAACGGAACACGTGCGAATGGATGGACAGAAAATAGAACAGGTTTTATTTTCTGTCCATGCATTCGCATGCAATTTGGGTGGTTTATACGGTGTCTCTTTGCAGTCACTCTAGTGTGATATCCATTTAGTCATCAACATAGAGGTAAAGCAGGGAAAAACCGGATGAATTGTACCTTGTACCTTTCCAAGGAGTCGTTAAAGAAAAGGCGTATATTCGAATTCGTTCAAAACATTTTCGCCGCGAAACTATTATCGCTTTTTTTTAATAACCAATGACCCAGTATGGGATGAGCTCGGTCCTCGCTTATTCGCACCAACTTCAGGGTTGAATAGATATGTGAGTTGATTATATCAATGTTTTAATCGTATTAGCGAGTAAATATTAGGGTTCTTACCGGTCAGGGAAATGAAAAACGCACTGAAAGAGTGGAAATGTCCAGTAAGTTAAATAATGGTCATGGAAAATTTTCACCAGTCGGCGTAGACTAAGAACGATAATGGTGATTGAATATGAGGAGTGTTTCTGCGTTTGAGCGTTCGTAGTCAGGGGCGGATTCAGGATTTTTCTGGGGGGGGGGGGGGCAAGAGCCTGAAATGCAAACTATCTCCCCATAATTGAGATTAAAAACAAGATATAACAATTACTGTTCGAAATATTGTGTTTATTTTAATATCAAAATTATTAGCATGAAATTAAATGATTGAAACTCCGTAATAAACAAAACAAAGCGAACTTAATGATAACCGTATTAAACGTTTTGTTTATTATTTAAGCATCTGGGTGGAAGCACGGGGGACGTGCCCCAGAGACCCCCCTAAATCTACCGATGTTCGTAGGTGTGCGTTTTGTTGACCTGGATGAGCAGCAGGAGATAACGCCGACTTGGCACAGCTTGAATTTATTCCCGCTACTGCTACTACAACTTCACTTAATTTCACTATAAAAATGGCTGCATTTCCCATTAATCTCTAATTACGACTGACTGCTTTGCCATTGCTATAAGATGAGAAAATTTAAACAATTCTGATCGGAAATCAGGAAAAGTCAGGGAAATTGGAAATGGAGAGTTGGTATGAGTTTTGAATTAATGACGAGGCTAGGCATGCTATTAATGACCTTTTATATTATTTGATAAGTATGGTTATGATAGAAGTATTGTGCATACGATCTGGCCCTGCTGCTCAAATCAGGTAAAATTTTCACTGCCAACTGGCACCTTGAAAGATTCACTGAAAGATTACCGTGAAATTAACGTCGGTGGATGGAAAAGGCTTCATAAAACGATAAATTGGAGTGGAGAATTATCCTTAAAACTTTGAGAAAGTAGGAATAAAATTCAATGGCATAAGGCTTAAAACGACTACTGTACTTTCATTCATTCTACGTTTAGTATGTGAATAGAATGAATGACATAATAATAATTTAATAATAATTTCGTCTTTATTTTTCATGCGAATTTAGGACAAAATTGTCCTCTCTTACATTAACTTGATTGACAATCACAAACATCCAGGCTCTGGATGGTGATTAATCCACCCAGGCGGGATTCAAACCCGCGACCTCTTGGTTGGCAGTCGGGGACTTTACCTCGGCGCCACCGAGGCCGGCAATAATATAATGTCCAATGCTCGTGAAATCTTAAGTAAAATATGCGCTAGTCACCGTGTGAGCATACAATTTCGTTTGATATTTTTCTAACGTACTAATGCTATTATGCATAGGCGAATTTAGGAGGGGGACATGGGGGTACGTGCCCCCCCCCCCCTGGGCGCTTAAAAAATGCACAAGATTTTTAATACGGTTATCATTAAGTTCGTTTTATTTTGTACATTAGGGAGCCTCAATCATTTAATTTTATATTAATAACTTTCATATAAAAAAGAGAATATTTTCTACAGTAATTGTTATATTTTGTTTTTAATCTCAAATATGAGAAGACCTGTCAGACCCTTAACTACGGCACCAAATACCCTCATTTGGTGCCTTACTTAATTGAATCACTTCACTTATTTTCTCAATGGCATCGTTGGCGGCGGGGATAAGTCCAAGACTACCATACCGAAGGTCGCGGGTTGGAGTCCTGCTTGTAAAGGTTGCTCTTAACCAGGGCATGGATGTGTGTGATCGTATATAAATAGTTGTTATTGAAACCCCATCCAAACCACATGTAAAAGCCACATCGTGCTGTTTACGGGGGTAATTGGGATAAATGATTAACATAAAAAAAGATATCGTCCGTTTTGAGAAAGTGAGTGGACGATAGGATAGTCTATCTCTCTTCCTCTATCCAACTGCCACACGATTCGCCTTCTCTGCTCCTTTAAAAAGAAATCCGCCCACTCCAACCCACCCTCTTTACTGCACCACTTCCTTGAAGAGCCCCTTCTCGCGGCGAGGGAGAAAAAAAAACACTCTCCCCCCACCCTCACAATACACTCGACCTACTGTCGCCGCCTGCGTCATCTCAAAACTCCCAAACACCCATCCAGGGGGGGCAATCTCTGGAAACATCTCCAGCCTTCTTCTTCCACCCACTCAATGGAAAAAGTGGTCCCCTTTTCCCACCACCATCCCCCCGACAATCTCTCGTTTCCTTCCCGATGCTTGCTGCCTCTCCCGGGGAAACTACTTTAAAGTAATTAGGACGAGGGTGAGAGAGAGTTCTGATTGTCGCTCGAAGTTGTCCTTCAAGCGCCTGCTTCTCTTCCATCTCCTCCCCCACCACCCCTATTCAACTCCCTAGCAGCCCTTGTTATAGTATTTTTTCCCCTCTCTCTCTTTCCAACCCCCGTCTTTTTCATCCCCTCAATCTGTACCTCTCTTTCCCTTTCCCTCCTCCTGTCGACCGAGGATCGGAAAAGCCCACCTACTCCTTTCAGCTTTTTAACGCAGACCCCATCTTTCTCCCTTGAATTCCCCGGGGAGGCTAGAGGTGGTGAAGCCGGTCGAGGAGGGATGGGTGAGAAGCACGGGTCCGATTCATTTTTGCGATTCAACTCTTACCGATTTGGATCGTGTGTCGATGAAAAGTTCTCTCGAACCGTTCAAAATGAGCACAACGAGCCAGTTAAGGATAAAACCCTCTGCCGGCCTCGGTGGCGGTGGGGTAAAGTCCTCGGTTGCCAAACAAGAGGTCGTAGGCAGTGGGTAGCCAGGAATTTCGCTCGGGGGGGGGGGGGGGGGTTCCAAAACCAGAGAGGAATATTTTTTTTAAACAGGGTACCAAGTAGAGGGTTTTAAACTGAGTGTAACACTTTTTATGATAGAAAACCTTCATTTTTCAAAGAAATATTTTATAAATTTGTGATTTTTCAATATTTTGTTGTATTCAATATCTTTTGAAGCAAAGTAATAATGTTTTTATTTATTTTTCGGAGGGGGGTCCGGACCCCCCAGAAGCTCTGAATATTGCCCTTGCTACGCCACTGGTCGCGGGTTTGAGTACCTCTTGGGTAGGTTGCCCCTATCCTCGGCATGGGTGCTCGTGCACGTGTAATTGTTAAATGTGTTGAACACACCGATGTAAAAGGCCCAATGAGTTGTTTTCGGTCGCATGAGAATGAATAGCCCAGAGCATGAGGCATGGACAATGGCAGCAGCGGAGAAATCAAGGATAGAGGCGATCGAGATTTGGTACTGCAGAAGAATGATGAGGAGGAGAGAAGAGAAGCCTCATTAAAACCTTAATAAGAAGACGGAACAACCTCATAGGCCACATCTGGAGACATGGGGACCTGATGGACACAATCGTCGAGGGGTAAGTGGATGGCAAGAACGGAAAAGGAAGACCTCGAACAAAATATGTGGAACAAGTAAAGAAGGATGTGAAAGATAAGAAATACGTAGGTGTTAAAAGATTAGCTGATACGAGAATTGAGTGGAGAGCTGCGTCAAACCAATCCTAGGATTATTTACCAGAGATGATGTGATGATGGTTTAATTCACAAACTTTTTCATTCCCCATAACATTATAGAGATTGGTGATTTATTGTCAGGTTCTCTTCTTTGTTACTGCGCAACTTACTAAAATGCATTTCTTATAGTGAGTGCGTCCGAATTAGAACCCTTATGTGGAATGTTGCCATGGCCACCTTTTCTTTCGCGTGATTTTTTCCCTTCTTGCAAAAATTCTTAATGAAACACGTGATCAACATGAACCGTTTGCGAATTACCTGATTCAGTCCACTAATTTCATGACGATGAATCGTTCGCAACGAACGATTCAAAATGGACGGTTCACTAATGAACGACGCGACGGAGCTCAGTTCAAGAGGAAGTCGAATACTCCCGGAGCCTGGGTTAGGGTGAGGAGCTTCACTGTCAGAGGGTTGGGTAGGTTTTTTTGGCGCTGAGCTGGGACGTGAAAACGGGGTTCAGAGGGGGATGGTTTTTTTTAAGGGGATGAGGGTATGGAATTCCCACGGGGTAGAAACGGAGTGAGGACTTGGTTCAGGGTGGAGCTGTCAATCAAGGGTTGAACCCCAATCACCCTCCCTTATCATCCTCTTCCCATTACTCCCGTCAGAGACTCACTCCATTCTCAAAAAGACACCGTTTCTCTGAACAAGGCGGCGTCACACGTCACGGATTGCGAGAAAAGGCTCACGCGGGTAGGTGCTTGCTAAGGCTGATCGGAAAAATGGATTCTATTTGGAGGAAATTTATCCTGTCGAGAAAAACTGTGGAATATAGATAAAATTAGGCCTCTATGTCAATCACAGCCCATCGCGCCGTGACTATTTTATGTAAAGGAGGGTCAAAAATTCAAACAATATAATAATTTTTGTCAGTTTGTGGACCTTTCCTCGATATGCAGTTCGTTAGGGCAAATATGAGCGAGGAATGTGAGACTAAAGATGAAAGTAGGAGGGGAAAAACTTGAACAGTTAGAGCAATTCAGCTATTTAGGCAGCACGTTAGAGGAAAACGGATACAATAGTAAGGACTTGAGGAAGAGAATCGCGCTAGCAAAAGAGCGCGTGAGCGCGAAGCCGCCTAAAAACGATTCCAGCGTTCGACCAGCCTGAAGAGCGAAGTAGCAAAAAGAAAAGAGCAATACTCAGGACTATAATAACCGAACGCTTGATAACATAAGTACCAAAATTCCTTAATCCAACTATTGAGTAATTTTGTTGGCATTTAATCGTTCAAAATGATCAGTTTCTTAGATAAAAATAGTGAGGAGCATAGATCATAAATTATGAAGACCCTAGGGCCCCATATGATGATGCCATTAGTGACAAGTGTCTGTCCTAAGGATTGACCGGGTTCTCTTGCGCAACAAAGTATCTCTTCCCATATGTACATACAAAGCAATGCAATAGAATTAGTGAACTGCAGCCCTCCATTTCTTTACTTTTAGCTTCTTATGACCCGGACGAATAAACATACTCTTTCACTATCCGCATTCATTGTCAGCTCAGGCATCAAGAATGAAATCACATTTGATATGCTATCAATAAAATTGTTTCATAGAAAATTTCAGCCAAGTGATTGCCAAAACGGGCCAGAATGACCAATGATCTAGAGCAGGGGTTCCCAAACTGGGGGGCGTGGAGAAAGTTCAGGGGGGGCGTGACACCAAAATGAAATAAATAAAAAAATTACAAAAATAATTTCCTCAGATCAGACGTAAAATTATTGAATCTTTCTATTCTGCGTTACCGCATTCAACAGTGAACAAAAAAATCTACCTACTCACCGTATCAAGTAGGCACATACTTGTACGAGTACAAGTACTTGTACAAGTAGGAGTTGGTATGTACGTCACCGTGGAAATAGGGTATTGCAAAATGGAAAGCTGATATGTGTAGCGGGGGGGGGGGGGGGGGGGGGGCGTGGTACAAAAAAGTTTGGGAACCCCTGATCTAGAGTAAAGCAACAATGTGGGTTATGATCAATGCGTGGGTGGGCGGCCCTCGGCGCTGGGCTTCCGGTGCGCTGCAATGCAATTGGTAGCAGGTCGCTCGCACATCCTTCCCGACCGCTCGCCGCGGAGACTCAAATTGTCGTCGTTTTATTTATTTATTTAACCACCAAAAATGGCACAAAGGCTTTTACATCGGCTGCGCACATAAATAAATAATTGCTAAAACATAACAAAATAAACATTCAACAGTTAACAACATTTTTTAACAGAAGAAGGGGCATTATGGCTTAGACAGAGGTGAATTGTTCAGGTAGCATTGTAAGGAGGATTTGTCGATAGTGGTTGAGGAAAAGAGGTCCAGGGAAGCAGGGATGCCGACGTACAAAAAATATTGGGGGGCCCAAACCGGGGATATACCCCGGGAAATGCTATAAGTAGTGAGTTTTAAGTTTTTTAAGCATTTTAGAAGAGTCATATGATCAACATTAGAATCCCGATAACTCGAATCTCGATATCTGGACACTCCGGGGAAAATCGACAACCCTGTCACATTTTTTATTCACACCCGTAACGAATTTTTGAGGGGGCCCGGGCCCCCTCAGGCCCCATGGAGTCGTCGCCACTGTATATTACCCATCCTTTTCTCCTATTCTAGCGTCCGTTTTGAAATTCATCTCTTCCTCTAGGTAACTAGGCAACAAAAATAAGATAAATACATCATAATTAACGCCTGAGGATGATAATTACACATCAAAACCCACGTCGGGTCGCGTTATATAAAAAAGTGGTGGTATAAGTAATAGTGAATCGTCCAAGAAACCTTATAACGGAATACCACGCAATTAAGAATGAATTAGTGAATTTTGTGCACATGTTGTCGCACCATACATCACTTAATCCTAAATAAGCCTCTTCGGTTTTCCTTTCCTAGCATGATTCCGCATTGTTATCTTTGTTAAACGTTTCCAGTAATTAATAGCAGCGGGCGTAACTTGGTGGAAATCCATAATCGCAGGAATAGAAGGATTAACAACTCTGCTAACGAATTTTTGAGGGGGCTCGGGCCCCATGGAGTCGGCGCCACTGCAGGGAAGGGAATTTTTGAAGCCATGGAGTTAAACAAGGACGGGATACGGTAGAAAAGTGATAATGTAGTTTGTAACAACGAGACGTGTCGTGTTAAAATAAAATCCAGCGAAAATATTGCAATCTCTAATTTTACTAGCAGCGTTCACTGCAGTGAAATATACTCTTCAATAGCTGGAATGAGAGTTTTTCATTCCTTAGATACCAATAACCTCAGGCCTTGATGTAAATGTAAACCGAAAGGCCAGAATGTAAACCACCTTCGTAGAAACCTCGCAAGGTGGTCACGTCATTAAATTTTCTGGCGCAGGTGGACGGTACTTAGCTGCTGCTGCAACGAAGGCGTCACAAAATAGAAAAATAAAAGCACTACATGAAACAAGTGACTTTCTACGCAGTCACGCGCACGGGTGCCAAATTGTATACGCCAAGGATGAAAATCGCCATGAAAACATCACTAGGCTTGGCCGAGATTCGAACCCGGATCTCTCGATCGCTGGTCAAGTTACACCTCTAGGCCATCTTCTTCCAAGGCGTATCTCATTGTCAGACTTGGTTAATCGAACTTGGTTAAGATTTGTTGACTTGTTCCGTTTACCCACTCTGAGATTCGCTTTGGAAAAAGATGGCTTAGAGGTGTAACTGATACCATACCTGATTGGCTATCGGCAGATCCGGGTTCGAATCCCGGCTAGGTCAAATGATCTTTTTTGGAAAATTTAATCCTTGGTGTGAACTATGAAAAACTTTCTCATCATAATCTCCGATCTACAATCTTAAGATAGAGTTGAAGTATCTCTCCAATAAATTCTCCCATAAGTAAATATTTTGGCACCTACGCATTCCTTCGTACAGCTTTATGCATTGCATGATTAATTTTAAAATGAAGAGCCTTTCTCAACCAATGACACAGCTAAGTCGCATTATTCCGGTTTAAGAAGTTGTGAACCATGAGACACTCTTTAGGTTTTTAAATCCTCAGTTAAACTGTGCTGAACAAGGACAACCTCTTCTCTAGCAAAGTATCATTTCGCACTTCGCACATTCAAAGCAATGATTTTCCGGAATTAGAGCAACCCTCAATTTCTCCCTACTTGGCTTATTATGACGCGGACCAGACGCGCCACCGGTGGCGCGTCTGGTTGCCTTGGCTAATAGGGGCCTTATACCAGCCACAATCATTGCCAGCTTAGGCATCAATAATGAAATCAATTTTTAATATACCTTCAATAATGTTAGGAATAGCAAAAAGCTTTGTTACCTCTACCTTACCTCTTCTTTGTTACCTCTTAGAAAACTCTTCCATGCTCGTGTAATACCAATGCTTAGTCGAGTCTCGATGCTTTAAGCTGTTGTGAATTTCACTCTCATCTCTTATTGTCAGCTTCTAATTCATTCCAAGTTACGTGAAGTTGAGTTGTCGTGATTTATGCTCGTGAATTATACCCATGATTTATTTATTCATAGTTTTTATCATTTCTCAATATGGAAGTGATACTTTCAAAGTAAACTCAATGATTTAAAATACAATTAGAACTGATAAAAAAACTGAAAACTGCATCGAATAATAGAACAATATTGATTTATATGGACATTGTGCTCTTCAGGAAGTCTTCTCATTATGTACTTGACTTTTTAAAATGGAAAACTTTAATTATTGAATTCAAGCA
Source organism: Ischnura elegans (assembly GCF_921293095.1). Taxonomy (NCBI): domain Eukaryota; kingdom Metazoa; phylum Arthropoda; class Insecta; order Odonata; family Coenagrionidae; genus Ischnura; species Ischnura elegans. The sequence goes on along the minus strand of NC_060250.1, from coordinate 92,530,605 downwards.
TTAATTATCATAATTACAGGCGTTATATTTTCTCCCCTATTGCATTCCCACCCCTTGAATAGCAAGTCCTCTTTTAACCTATCTCCCTCGTATTCAAATTTATCCATCTGTATAGAAAAGGTGCAGAATCTGAGTGATGGTATTTTGAGAATAAGCACAAAGTGGTGAGCAGAAACGTTTATGGAAAAAAATGAAAAGAAGGTAAATTTTACTATCTAAGTTTTGCCCTGGAAGGTAATCAAGCCGTAATAAAGTAAGAAAGTATTGTGCATGGTTAAATCTGGATTATTAATGCTACAGGAGCTAATGACGTGCACCTGGTGTATCAGTGTAAAGAAAATAGTTACGAAAAGCTTCAGATGACGCATCTATCCCGCTCGTGTGGTTGTAACGTGTCCACATTTTTTGGAACACATGCCACATTCAGCCATCTTAGCGTAATTGACCAAAATTTTGTATTACAATCGGTAAAAGATACAAAGGAAGCGTGTAGGTGGAAGCAATGACAACCATTTTTATGAGCAGAAAGATGTGACACGTAGCTTGTTAGGATGTTCATGGACTAAAACTTGAATTATGTACTCAATCATACATTTGAAATAAAATTTATCTAGTGTAAAACCAATACATGTAATCACCACCCGATCCAATTGTCGACTTGTGACGATATTTTTATTTTAATAATAATAAATATTGCGTAAATTTAAATGCGAAATGGTTTCGATGAAAAGCCTCTCTTGAGCGATGGAGGCAAAGTATGCGTATCTCGTTTCATTTCCGCACTCGCCAAAATAGCATTTGAAAAGTTTCTGCTGAGGGGGAGGAGTTAGATCGCCTCCTTCCACCGACCCTTGTTCCCGCCTTCTTTAAATGCCTCCCTCCCTATGAGACGGCGTGAATGAGTGGCGAGGCAAAGAGTTAAGTTTCGCGGAGGGTCCTCCTTGGAGGAGAAGCGATGTCGTGGGAGGTTGGGTGGGTGGGGATGATAGGGCGCGTGGCGCCACGGAAGGGGAAGGGGTTGGGGGAGGTGGGGCGGGGAGGGAGTCGAGGGGGTGGGGGAGGAGGGCGAGGTGAGACTCCATTGGCGCAACAAGGATTCATGACGCCCTGGGCGGGCCTTAGCCCATTCGCCACTCCCCCGTCCACATCGCGGAGAAAAACGCAATACAGCTCATCAGCCAAGCACGGGCCCGGCCGGGCGGAGTTGCTCGATATATCGCGATCAATCGAAACCATCTTCGCTGGTTTATGTGATCGATAGAACGATTTTTATAATAATTATGAACTAGATGCACGCAAAAGATGTAATTGAAGCTAATTTAAAATCTGGTATGCATATATTAAATTGTGATATGGTACGCTTGCTATTTTGGCCTAACGGGACGAAATTTCAAGGCAAGTGTGAAAGAACACAAGAAACGCTGGAAGAATAACGTTTAGCGCATTATTCAACTGCTACAGCAGTCAGCTTCGGCGCGTAAGCAGTGATTAACGTTGCGAAAGTTGGTAATATCCATGTAAAAGTAAAAAAACAACAAATGGTGGATTAGATTGGTCGATGGCATGGTTGAGGGGACCTTCGTCAGGTCTTCGTCATTCCTTAAACCATTTGTGTTGGTGAAGTGGATAAAGGAAAATAAGATAAGGTGGTAAACGAGAAATATTTTCAACTTTTATTTGTAAGAATATGTATATATGTACCTCAATTTTGTGCACACAGTTGCACTCCATATGTTATAAATTGAAAAATGGCCAACGGTTGATAAATTATTTGCATGCGTAGTTGCATCAGCAGCCAGGGATTTATCCGTAATAATGGATTCCTATTATGATTTATGTGGGGTAGTTAATAATAAATTTCAGGATATCTTTAACTAGGAAAAGATAAAAAGGTATCCCGTGACACATAAAATGATTACAAAAAATGAAGTAAATAAATCGTGTTATTTAAACGAGAAGACGCATTACGACGTTATGAAGAATCTGCAATCATTACTTAATTCAATAGTCATCAATAACATAATCACCTAAGTTAAGAGTCAATTTCAATATACCTAATGCCATCTGATTAACAAGCTTTTCAGATAATGAGCATGGTGCAAATGACATTAATGGCACAGCTGTATTAGGATACTGCATAACTAAAAAACTGGATACCACTATATTATGATACTGCATAACTAAAAAACTAGACACTGCGCTCGTAGTTGAACTACTTTAACGTAGCCAATAAGTCGCCCACGTCCTCATTCGATTCTTACTCACTTCGGAGTTACTGTTCATACGTACGAGTTGAGCAGCATTTTTTGCAAGTAGACTGCTATATAGGAGTCAACTTCAACCCAGCTTGATAATGATCTATAATGTCGATAGCAGATATTTACCAATTGTGAGAGAGGATAACAGAGTACATAGTTTATTTTTCCTTCTTCCTATCTCAGTTGTGTTAAGGTTTCTGGGTCAATTATATTTTATTTATACTACTACTTTTTTTACCATCCATGCAGTTAGGAAGGCTTCAAGTGAATGGATTCGGAGAGAATTAAGAAAATGGCACGGAATTCGAGATAGCATTTCTTACTATCTATTCGTATTGCATGTTGACCTTACCCATTCCTTGCACATTGTGGAATGGTCAGCTATAGATGATTATGTTTGTCAGCTCAGTTGTGTTGTCGCTTTTAAAAACGTGATATACTTAATCGTAAAATACTGCTATTGAAGGGTCGGACGACGGCTGCGATCGACGACGTCAAAGGAACACCGCTATGTTATAAATTCCACCAAGAGTATGAAATATATCTCATCACAATTTCATTTGGGAGAAATGGATTTCCTTTCTAAAGGGCAGAAATACACCCCTCCAATTCTTATAACCCTTAGTGATCAGGTTATATTAGCGATTGAGTTCGATGTTGCCCTTCAATGAAAAAAATGTGAAGTGTATTCGTTGGAATGCAGCGATTGCAAGTGGGGCAGGGAGGAAGAAGCTTCGAAGTCAGGAAGACATAAAATTTAAGCTCTTACAAAAATAACAAAGATGATAAAAGTATTTTTGCTAAACACTTAATATGCAACTGCCATACGAGCGATTTTAAACTTGATATTTAAAAATTACGCAACGACCGCCGTGAATTAGACTCTAAAGAGCTGTTGGAAACTTTAAAAATCATTGAAAGTCAGGACAGCGCTCTGATAAACGAATATATTACCCATCCTTTTCTCCTATTCTTGCGTCCGTTTTGAAATTCATCTCTTCCTCTAGGTAACTAGGCAACAAAAATAAGATAAATACATCATAATTAACGCCTGAGGATAATTATTACACATCAAAACCCACGTCGGGTCGCGTTATATAAAAAAGTGGTGGTATAAGTAATAGTGAATCGTCCAAGAAACCTTATAATGGAATACCACGCAATTAAGAATGAGTTAGTGAATTTTGAGCACATGTTGTCGCACCATACATCACTTGATCCTAAATAAGCCTCTTCGGTTTTCCTTTCCTAGCATGATTCCGTATTGTTATCTTTGTTAAACGTTTCCAGTAATTAATAGCAGCGGACGTAACTTGGTGGAAATCCATAATCGCAGGAATAGAAGGATCAACAACTTTGCTATTTCCACATGGTAATTTATTGAGACCGACCATGGTTTCGTTAATGTTACTCTGTAACGAAACCATAGTCGGTCTCAATAAATTACCATGTGGAAATAGCAAAGTTGTGTATCCCTCTATTCCTGTTTCCAGGAACTAAATGTGTTCTTTCTCTACCAATTTCTCATATATGCTATCGGTACACTTACTCGTGTTTTTAAGCAGGTGTTCAAAATTTACACGATTAATGTTTTATTATAATTTTTATGTCCAAGTTGTAATTGAGATATTTATTTGCTCACCGTACATTATTATCGCGTACTCGAGGTGTATCTCATAAGATTTTTTCCCTCCACCAGAGATTGGAGTGTATAGGATTTGATGAGCTATGATATTTAGCTAGAGCGTGGAAGACGTAAAAGGAAGAATTTTGACTCAATGTTGACTTAATGCAGTTGTGCCATTGATGTCATTTCCACATTTTTCGTTTCCCGAAGGGCTGTTGATTGTTAACGAGAGGGCTTCAAATTGAAATTTAATAATTTAATTTTAACTAATCGTATCGTTTTGTTGATAAATACTAAATGTAATTAGGATTGCGGATTCATCGTAACGTCATAATACGTCTTCTCACTTAAAGAGCACGATTTTTTCACTTCATTTTTGATATTATTTTATATAATGTGAATCAGCATTTGTTTTACTTTTCAAATTAAAGCAAATCTGTATTTGTTATTGAAAACTTCTTAGAAATCATTATGTTTTCTTGATCATGTAGTTCTTTAGTCCACTCTAGTATGAGCCGTCATATTTAAACAAGATATAGAGGAGATCAAATAAAAAAAGTGCCAAAAAACACAGCATTTTAAAAGTTTTATATCATCAAAGAGGTACATCAGAATGCTTAGAGCCCTGTAAAAATCGTATGTGCCGTGAAAAGGGTTTTCTTTTGGAGATTTTAGAATGAGCAAACCCTTTTTCTCTGTCGTGGACCAAAGGCACCGCCACTCGCGAGCCATTCCTCCTGCCGTCTGCGCTCCCTTGAGACTCCAGCCATCTCCGCACGGGCGCCGAGGTCCCTTTAGGACTCTTTGCCACCGCCAAAGAAGAGCGGCGCACTTAAGCAGGACGATGTGCACGCCAAATTAAAATTGCAACCTTTTCGCGATGGCGGAGGAATCTCTGCAAACGGGCATTTGGAATTCTCCCTGGTTCCTCTTCCATTAATGCCGTTTTCCACCCTCTTCATGCTCTTCGGCAATCCGCCCCTTCACTCTGTTTTCTTTAAACGCAGCCGACCCTTTACAAGGAAGAAAATCCTTGTGGACGGTTCTTTTTACAGCCCATACTTCCATACCGTTTAGATTCGCTTCTTACTCTACCGAGGTAAGACATTACGTAAAATTGGTAATTTCATTGAAAGCATATAAAAAAAAACTCATCACTACCACTCTGTTGGTATTTTTTTTCCTGATTTCCTGACGGTTAAAAATTCTAAAAAATACAATAGATAAAAACGATTTTCAAATTCAAATTCAAGTGAAAAGCAAAAAAAATGAAATAATAGTTACAAGATGGGTATAATAAAACTGTTTAAAATCGAATATTTGCCCTGAATTAATATGTGTTCAATTCCTTCTCGATTATGTTATCACTTTACTATTTTTAAGTTTGATCTTCTTACAAACACGCATTATTCCGACAGCATAAATATATGCGCCAATTTTTAATTTCTTTTGTTAACTGGCTAGTTAGGATGAGCTTTACTCACCGTTACAGCTATTTGGTCATCAGCGTGAGGGACACGCTGTCATCTTGAACATTTCTGGGCATGGATTTACAATTTTCAAAGTAATGCATGAAACAAGTTACTTCGTACGGAGTGAAGCGCACAGGCGCAAAGTTGTATTCACCAAGGATGAAATCCATCTTGAATAAATCATTTGGCTTAGCCAGCATTCGAACTCGGATCTCTCGAGTGCGGGTCAGCCCATAATTTCGCCTTCGAAGAATATTGCTTGATGATGTAAGTGATACCTAACCGGTAATTTGGAGATCCCGGCTGAGCGAAATGATTTTTTTATGGCAAAATCCATCCTTATTGCATGCATGGATATGAGATATTTATCTGCATGATTCATTTAAAAACATTACTTACAGTTTTTTTTTCAAATGCAAATTTTCATGTTAAGATATTATCAAATGTTGATTACAGTCTACTCCACACATCCTTAATATTGTAATATCATAAAATACGAAATCATGAGTTTTAGACAAGTAATACGCTGCGGAAAAAGTCAAAACACGGCTGGTTCTTCAAAAGTTATGCGCATCATTCCTCCCAACGAATTTAAGCTTAGGAAATTTGATTGTCGGTATATATTATGAGTTATCTAAGCTAAATTCTACAAGTTTTAACAATTAAAATTTTGGTAGTTTCGGAATCATAAGCGGAAACCATCCGAGCACTGAAAAGCGATCTTGTAGTTAAGGTGTGTCCATTCCGTGACTTTATCTCGATACCATATATACGTGCTTGGGTTGCAGAAGTTAAAATTAGTTAAAATTAAAACTGGCGATTACGAGGCATGCAAGCCAAGAATATGATTGCTTTTGAGTCACGTGCCATCCCTCACAGTAAGTTGATTTTCACAAAATGGCACTTGAAGCTTGGAGATGAACTAAAAAGACCGAGAGGCGTAAGAGGACTGTTTGCACCGGTCTACTTCCTGACGTATTATTTGCCAAAAACCTGAGATATGTCTTTAAATTTTTTAAAGTAATTTGAATAATCCCTTGCAAAAATTTACCAATATCACAAAATTGAAAATTTTACCTTAGTATCACCTCAGATGAAAGATATATGTAACTTTGAGACTCAGGTAAATGCTAGCAAGAGTTAACTCTGTATAGTTTAATATTTCAAGATGATATAAAAACAGTCGTAGAAAGACAGGTAGATGGGAAGAAGAGCAACAGAATTCCCCGAATATGTTACTAAGGACAGTTCATAAAGGGTGGAATAGAAAAGAAATACGTCTCTATGAAAAGGCTAGCGGATAGGAGAGTGGAAAGGAGAGCTGCGTAAAACCAGTCTTTGGTTTGCTGACCTACGATGATGATGAGTTTAGGTTTTTTAAAGAAAATATGTTTTACGAAAAAATGACTGCGCCCACTGCATCACGAAAACGTAAGGGTTAGCGCCCCCCCTTAAATGTGAACTTTCACTGGCAGGAAGTTACAGTGCACATGCGGAATGAAGCGAAAGACTTGGGAGCTTCGAGCATTGGCCTGAGGTGGCGCCTATTGGGGTGGCACGCGCTCATTCTTGGGGCCGTATCTCAGAAACCGCGGGTCACAATTGGATAATAAGCTTCAGCATGTCAAATGTTTAATGTGTCGTGGCTTACCAGAGAAAATCAGTTGAAAAATATCAGCGCCTTCTTATTGCCATTCATATCCGAAAAACAGCCAAAAATGCCAACATTTCTCAACTTTGAGTGCAATGCGGCACGTCTTACTGTTATCCAATCGGAATATTATTTTGCAGGATGTGTTTTTACCAATCGGCATGAAATGAGGGGTTGCTCCGAAAGAAATTCGAAAAATAAGCACCACCCTAATGCACCTGGTTCGAGTGTTATCCTTAAGCACACGCAGCCCGCTAGTCATTTTTGTAAGAATGAACGGGCTGACTCCCCGGCGCGGGCGAAACGGGGCGTGGGCGTGAGTTAAAGGAGTCTGTGCTCTGATGGGGGAACCTACACTGGCTGGATTTCTCTCAATGGAGAGGGATACTAGTTACTGGGTATATTCATTCTTATGAAATAATTTATCGTAAAAATCATTTGAAGGAACATATTATGCGTCAATTTTATCTTCTCTGGTGTGAGGAATGCCCAAGGTGGAGAAAGCGCACCTCCTCGTCTCCATTTGAGCCTTGATGTAAAATCCGCCAATGGGATACACAATCCTCGAATTGCGTGGTTCCCAGGTAAAGGAACTGGCTTCCCGACCTGAATACGTAATACCGATATGTTTGTGGCTTAGTTTGGGATGAGCCCTACCCTAACATATCCAAACCAACCTCCGGTTTGAAATATAGTAAATAACGAATGCAACATTAAATGGCCGAATAATTACTCAGGTTAAGCAAAAAATATCGATTTTCGGCAACAACCCTGTGCAAACATAAGCCCTGAAGATGGGTTTATAAATAAACCGAAACGTCGGCGTAAAATTTTCACCTTTAACTCCAAGAAAATTACGATCATGAAATTAAGGCTTGTATTTTTTTTATCATGGATATGCTTTACTCTTAATGAGCACCATCTTGAACAATAAAAAGTTATGGTGCTTATTCACACAATTTATTTAAGACGACCGGTTTCGTCGCAGAGGCGACATCTTCAGGTACAGAAATCGTTATTTTTATATATTTTATTTTGTGAAACAGCTAAGTCTTTTCTTAACCTTTGTGCATCATGAAGGAGTTTCACCATGTTACGCCAACCACCATCGCATTTAGTTATTTTTATAGTTATTTTTTTGTTTATTTGGTTGCTATAAACAACAAACACAACAAAACAACAAAATAGCTATAAAAATAACGAACGATTTTAACGAAACGTCGGCTTGTGTAAAAGCATTAACCTGGCTGCAAATCCGAGAAATATTCGTCATAATTATAACGATTTCTGTACCTTAAGATGTCGCCTCTACGACGAAACCGGTCGCCTTGAATAAATTGTGTAAATAAGTACCATAACTTTTTATTGTTTACAATGGATTTTCACAAAGTTAAGCCTGAAACAATCTAGTTTAAGCACCATCTTGTTTTTATGACATCATACTTATCTATAATAGTGTCACCAAGTGACATTCCGTCGAACTGACCTCACTCCCCTTCCCTGAAGGACCACTGTCGTCACCAGAGGGCACCACACGGAGGGAGAACGAAAGGCACAACCGCTAGATAGCGCGCGGGTAGGGCAGAAGCAGAAAGCAGAGATAGAGGGAGTGAGATCTCATTACGGGTATCTAAATTCTCTTTATCTATATACACACACACACCTACACACCTAGCCGTGAGCTCAGGTCCCTACCTCATGCTCTCTTTCCCCACTCGTCTGTGCGTGTGACCGTGGCTTTCCTGCACGCACAAACAAACCCCAGGGCGGGACACACGCACGCCCCCACCCCCCTACCATACACCTCATTACTTTTGCCTCACGTCGACGGGTGCACCCACGGAGCCGCACATTTGTCGCTTTTGTTCCCCATCTCTTTGGCAACCCATCTTTTCCCGTGTTCCCCGAGTTCAGAGGCTGCGAGTGGCAGGCAGAAAGGTTAGACAGATGGATGTGTGACGGTCTGAGTTTTTGCTCTGTGTACGCATTTCAATTGACAAAAATTCAGTCCGTATTCCAGCTAGAATTTTATTTTTTCTAAAAAGAGAGAGCCTTGATGAGAGGCATTCCGGATGCTGTGCTCAGATTTTGTCCTATGTCAATACTAACAAACTTTTTTTTTCATATTTAGTAAATATTTAGCTGTATCATTAGCATGAAGAATGCCAATGAGTTTTAATGTGATCGATTGTAACTTAAAAATGCCTTTAATTAATAGGAGACTAATGACATATTGATAAAGCTTCCATGCAGATGCAAAGTTTTCCATTTGTATAGTTAAAATACCCACAGTCATGATATAACTGGGCAATCGGGTAACGAAAGTCAATATTTAATCTAACATAGCATACTTTCGTTTTTTTACAATTTTTACTTCGTCTCGCGTTGCCACTTACTTATATTTTACTGTGTCATGTGTGTGGCATATTTTAGATGTTGGCACAACAAAACTGTGTGAAGGTTGAAGAATGACCGCAGGCTTTCCCGGCGTATAGAATCATGGGAGGTTACTCGGGAATTCCACCGGGTCAGGTTTTTCAACTCCATCTCGACCGACGCACAGTGGGCTGAAATCGAAAAAAGCTGGACAAAACCTCGAAAATGGTTTTTTTGAGTATGGAAGTTGAAACTTTGCACAGTTGTTGCCAACACATTAGTGCATTTTTTGACGCAAAATATTTTTCTTAGGCTAATTTTTTATATAAAATACATAGCCTCAAAGTTGAAAAAATTTGGCGCAAATTGCCCGATTTGAATTTTTTTCGAAATTCAGCAAGTATAAACTAATGTCACACCTTTAGCAGTGATTCAATAGCAACAAAAATTTACAAAATTGTTAAACGATTTGTTATCATCGATTACCATCAACTTTCACGACTTAGTTGTTGTATTTGTGACCAATACGATACAAAATGGCGGACCCTGTTTTTCGTCGAATTTTTGTGTTTATGTAGGATTTTAAAAAAAGGATCACCGAGTTACCTCGAGATATTTGCACCACATATACAACAAAGTATATAGATTATGATAATCGGAAGTACAGCTGCGACCACCTGCGACGCCGAAATTAAGATCGATTTTTCGAACGTGCGGCACCGCCCGGAGCTGGCTGCTGGCCACGGGAATTGCCGTACTCGACGGATGTTGGATAGTGAATCATTTTAAGCAAATTTATTGAATAAAAGCTATGATATATTATTACTACATTTATTTTCCTTATGTTGCAACCTGTTTTCTTTACTGTCTTGTAATATTTATCGTCGATGCAGTACAAAATGGCGGACGCTAATTTCAGTGTGTGTGTGGCGGTATAAAAAGGAGGACACAGAGTTGCTCTCAGATATTTACATCGTAATTGCATCAAGCCTTTTAGAGTCTTCATCCACGGAAATAATCTGTGACTGTTAGCAACAAACTAAATAAAATCGATGTTTTTACCGTGCCGCGCAGTCCGCGGCTGCTCCCTGGGCTCATGGAATGTCGTGACGCAGCGTACATTATAAAGCGCTATGAATGCAAAGCCCTTGCTGAGGATGTATTTAATGTTATCATTAACTGTATAGGCTTTTAGGCTTCTTTCTCAGTCCTTCCATTCTGATAAAAGGTTATCAATGAATATTTAAATGAACCCTATGTACATGTAATATCATCACTCCGAGGCTGCAGGATTTCTGGGTCATCGTCATTTAGTAATAGTAAATACCTCACTTCTATCGGCATTCTTCGGGATTTCTTTGTAATTAGAGGTGCGGCGTTGGATATTACTGGATCCGAGGCCAGGAGGAGCCGACAAAATAAGTCATCGTTGGTTGATATTCTAGAGTGCTTCCTGCTAAAGCTTTCTCGATATTTTCTGCTATCTTTATTGCGTGCTTCAATTGCTTCTTCAGTCGTGAAAGTTGATGGTAATCGATGATAACAAACCGTTTAACAATTTTGTAAATTTTTGTTGCTATTGAATTACTACTAAAGGTGTGACATTAGTTTATACTTGCTGAATTTCGAAAAAAATTCAAATCGGGCAATTTGCGCCAAATTTTTTCAACTTTGAGGCTATGTATTTTATATAAAAATTAGCCTAAGAAAAATATTTTGCGTCAAAAAATGCACTAATGTGTTGGCAACAACTGTGCAAAGTTTCAACTTCCTAACTCAAAAAAACCATTTTCGAGGTTTTGTCCAGCTTTTTTCGATTTCAGCCCACTGTGCGACGTTTCGATGCACGAGATGTCCATCTTCATCAGGGCATCGTCATCAGGTCATCATGCCCTGATGACGATGCCCTGATGAAGATTGACATCTCGCGCATCGAAACGTCGGCCGAGATGGGGTTGGCGAACCTGACCCGGTGGCATTACCGAGTAACCTTCCTTGTGTGAAGATTTACGAAAATCATGCCCCTGCTAGGGTTGTACAATAATGTTTTGTGCGTATTACGTGTTTGAATTTCACATTGACTGTGTCACGTTCATATGGAAAAATTTTTAATGTTAAAAAAATGGCTTGGTAAGCAGAAATGAATGATAAAGAATTTATGCTAGGGAAAGATCGGCAGGTATCGGACAGCGTGGTACCGGACAGTAGCAGTTTTCATTAATTGGCGCTAAGGACAGCGTATGCCACGCCCCCACTCTGACCGCATGAACAAACTGTCTGCGTCATCGCCATCTTGCATCGTTCTCATTGGTTGTCTGGTTTGTGTTATGAGTTTTTTGATAATGTAGTCGTGTTTTACTGCCCTAAGACAGCTTTGCGAAGCTAAAACATCTTCAAGAGTAAGTGTATTAAGTTATAGTTGTTTCTAAAACTCTTAGTAGCTTTATATTTTTTATTTAAATTAATCGTTTAGGCACAGTCGCTTTGCTGATGGCGGCATGAGAGCTGATCTGATAAGAGGGGGTGAGAAGCCGAGGGGTACAAGTGATAATTTTGTCAACAGAGGTAAAGTTAATTGTTAGAAGGAATACACAAAAACTTGGTTGCCAAGGGATACAGATGAGTTTCTGTTCTGTGAAGACATCGAGTCGAAGCTCAAATGCACTACTAAATATCTAATTGATCTCCTTTGTTTTCTTTACCTTGCTCCTGTACCTAACTCCGTATAAAAAAAGAAATCACTTGTACCCCTTGACTTCTCACCCACTCATATCTATTATCAGGCGTTTGGTTTCGGACAAAGGCCAATCGGGCGTTATCAGACAGCACGCTGAATGGTGAAATTCACATTTTTGCAACAGGAACTTTTTGTTTCAGGAAACAATTGGGAAAATAAGAAGAAATTGGATCGAAGAAAATATGAAAATTGCCATAGAGAAAGTTATTTATAAAAAAAATGTCGATAGGATTAGCAAGTGCGAGGTTTTCTGTGCTCTAGAGCACGTTAGATAGATAGATATTTTATTTGCTCTGGAATTGTGCTTTACAGCATAAGAACATTCACATATAAGTTTGAGAAAATCTCCTGAGATTAAAAATGGGATATTAAACATTGTTATTAATTGTTGATAATGAAATATTAACATGAACATCTGGAGAAGTATTACACTCATACATATACTATATAGTCATTAAATGTCATAATAAATAGATAAAATATTCTATTCCTCCATTCGATGAAATTATCCTAATGTAAGGGTAATTATTCTTGACAAATACTATATTTTTACTGTTTTCGGAAAAAAATATTTTAACCCTATGCAGATAAAATACTTAGGTTCGACTTTACGCATGAAGTAATTAGTTATGATAATCTATACAACAGGTAAATAAAAAAATAGCTAAGGTGTCCGATACCAGCCGACCTTCCCCTATACTTATGTGTTTCATGAAAAACTTCAAATCATGTTTCCACGTTACTGATCATGAGCGAACGTCTTAGCAGTAGCTATAGAGGAGCATTGAAGTCACCAGCAATCGGTATTCTTCCTTGAGTAGCCATAAGATGTTAAGTATTATCTTTTCATTGACCTGAGGTCGTTTGACACATGATGTACTGCGCATTTTGGTTAAATAAGTTTGCCTATTTAACGCGAAATCATGGGATCACTTAACGAAGTTGGCGCAAGTGAGGACTTCAACACGAGAACATTCCGAGAAGCGGCTTTGGTGTAGATAAAATGATGCAAGATACAATATTTTTTGGAATAGTGCTAGGATTATAGCTCTACTATATTAATAGAAAGCTGAAATTTCTTCATGAGGAAGTCTTATGGACTTCTGGAAACATTCTTTCACTTAATGTCAATATTTCTTCGTTATTTTAGATTCATAAGTTACTACATTTTAATTTCACCCTTTTCTTGCTGCCCTGTTGACGTAAATTTAGTCGAACTTGCTCGTTATTTATTTTCATATGATATTTTGCATAATATATTTAAGCGATATCAATCAATTTTATTTTATCCTAATATTGGTGAGTCATACCAATGTGAAACAAAAATTTTGACTGTAAGTAGTTTTTTTATGGTCATTACATTAGATCTACTGAAGATTGAGGAGTGTAATTGCACCATTTTGATGGATATAAAGATTTACTATATTGATTTTTAGAGTTGCAGAAAATAGTTATCATGTAAACGTAGATATCATTAGCTTAGAAGCAAATGTATTTCCATTCATTATTGAACTGAACTTTGGCAGGGTCGGTCGAAACTTCCCGCCTCGAGTCTAACAAACTAAAGAATGAAGCCAACCCTGTTTTTGATGAAACATTGTAGAACAAGGCACCATATCTGATAGGTATTAGTCCGTGTCGTCGCTCCATGCCTCAACAGTTGACCATTACGAGCGTTACAAGGTTCTCTGCGGCCTCCTTCCTTTTTTCCTTCGAATGACTGGCATAAGTGGTCATCAATTCACAAACACGGTGGATGTCCAGTAGTTTGCTTAATGAACGGCACTCTGAATACAGATTGGGTGGAGTGTGTGTGGAGAGAGAGAGGTCGGGATAGCTGAGTGACCAATGGTCAAGTAAAAGGAAGCCTTGACTGCGAGAAAGGATGGAAGAAAAAGCTGGATAGGCTGATGCGATTTCCACGGGTATGCCGCGTACGTCGGCATTTTTTAAAAAATTCTTTTTGTAACTTTTTTTTTCATAAAATATTTTTTGGATGGAGAGAGCAGCAATCTTTTATCGTCCGCGCATGATCATTGCATCGTGATGCCAGTGCGACGCAGCCCGTGTGTGTCCCGCGTGAATATTTGAACCGTCTTTTGCGTTACGTCGGAATTGAGTGCCTTGCCAATTGGTCAAGGGTTCGTTTTATATCTTCGGTTTGCTCTCCTGCATCACCGCCCCAGAAAATGGGCGCTGGTGCCATTCTATTTTGCGAATCGGACTCCTCTCTCGTTGCCATGTGCTTTTATGCATTAAAATAAAAAGAGTAGGGAACGAGTTATCCCCTTTTTATGGATTAGGAGGAAAAAAAGTATTGGTATGGTGACGATGCGTTGCTTTCAGAGTTGATATTACGATAGAGAATTAAGTGGTTAATAAATAATTCTCGGGTTGCAGAAAAAGAAAATTTGTGGCTTAAGTCCTTCACGTTGTTTATACGTGAATTGAAAATATGTTTGTTCTCCATAGACAATATTGAAGAGTACTTGTAAATACTATCTTTGCACATTATTTTTAACATTGTATGTTATTAGTCTGATTTCTGTACAGTGTATGGAATATTTCTATGTATCATGGTAATTAATGTTATTTTTTCACTTATTTTTATGTTTCAATCTTTCATAATATTCTCAAAGGAACACACGTAAATGAAAAGCGTACTTTGACTCATTACTTACGGTATATTCTTTTGTTTTTGGCCGCACCAGCCAGCTGTGTGTTTAATTTAAGAGATGGCAACCCCAACACTGGTTCTTACCACAGGGGTGCCTATATTCCACATTGTAAAAACTCGTGCTTGAGTAAGCGGTTATAATTTCATATACCATAATGTGGAATAAATACATATATTATTATTATTATATAAGTTAATTTTAGGCTTTCATATCTGTGCAGGTATAGGGTGGTTCAGCAGGAATCTGCAATACTACACGAGGTGGTGGGGGAGACAGTTTTAAGCATTTTTTTCATAAAAATGTGGTCGCAACTCCTTACTCACTGAGCCATGGCAACGCAAACAATTTGTCGAATGCGCTTTGAAGAAAACAATTTTTCATATCCAACCTTTTCGACATTTTATTTAATGCTGTGGATTTTTAAGGACATTAAGTAATTAAGGTTGAACCAAAGGTTGCGTTGGTTATAATTGTCTGAAACAATTAATTTTTTAGCTTAATTAAACGGGAACATTGGGCGAATACCAAAAGTATGATTGCGCAATCTCACCCATTTTGAGATTGTTTCAGACAGTAGGCTGGATAACCAAGAAAACCGTTTTCATGGTAACTGCAAAATGCATCCAAAAATGTTTGCACTGCTATTCCTCAGTATGTTAATGAGAGATGGCAACCCCAACACTGGTTCTTACCACAGGGGTGCCTATATTCCACATTGTAAAAACTCGTGCTTGAGTAAGCGGTTATAATTTCATATACCATAATGTGGAATGTCTCAGCATGTTAATGAGACAAATAATGCTTAGAATTGTCTCCCCTACCCCTCCTGAAGTATTGCAGATTCTTCCTGAAACACCCTTCTTCATCTCTTTAATCTGAGGGGCAATGTTGTCTCCTTCTTTTCGATATTTTTTGAAGAATGGAAGGCCTCTATTACTGCTCTAAGGATGATGGAAAATGTTCCATGGAAAATTAACCAAAAATTTGCTTATTCGGGCTGACACCAGAGAGTCTATTGTTAGTATAATTCGCGGAGAAATTACAAAATCTTAAATTAAGTGATTGACTGCCACTCCCTCGTGCTACGCTTCAGTCTGGAGGTTTTGGAAAGGGTGAGGGTACAGCTCAACCTAATATCAGACCAAGGCATGCGAATGTAACATTTTCTAGGATGGGGGCGACCTTTTATTGCTTAGATGTTTCATTGGTTTTGTTTGAATTGCTTAGTTTGATTTTGCGACCTTTATTGAGAAATTGTTTTTTAACGATGCTCACTTTAATCTCGTTAAAATGTCAGATAATTTGTCAGGGAAGGTATTTTCAATAATACTTATGCATGGTGATAAGGTGGAAATTTTTCGACAATCCCGAAAGTACAGTGGCGGAAAAAATTTACGAAAAGCTCGTTGGCGTCTGAGAGCGGCCAGTTCAGGAACTACTTGTCTTCCAAAATTTTGCCCTCGTAATAATCTCATACAACCGGGAGTTTTAAAAGCAATATATCCCTTATACTGGGGAAATAATAATGCCCGTCGCATTATGACTAGGCGCAAAAGATCCAGCTACGAATTCTTCGCCATATTCTCCGAAGTATGCTCTGCCCTCGACTCACCTAGAATGGAATCTACTCTCGTCGGGACATCAGTGGACACAGCCGACATATTGGGCATTGAGACTGCCTCACTACACCACCGGAACGATTGAGTTCTCAGGCAGTCTCAATGCCCAATATGTCGGCTGTGTCCACTGATGTCCCGACGACAGTAGATTCCATTCTAGGTGAGTCGAGGGCGAAGCATACTTCGGAGAATATGGCGAAGAATTCGTAGCTGGATCTTTTGCGCCTTGTCATAATGCGACGGGCATGATTATTTCCCCGGTATAAGGGATATATTGCTTTTAAAACTCCCGATTGTATGAGAGCATTACGAGGGCAAAATTTTGGAAGACAAGTAGTTCCTGAACTGGCCGCTCTCAGACGCCAACGAGCTTTGCGTTAATTTTTTCCGCCACTGTACATTTTGAGGTGAATGGTGGTACTCCTATGGTCATTTTTGTAGCTAGCGACAGTGTATTTTCAGCGGTAAAATCGCTGCTTAAATATTTCTTCTGTTTTATATTTTTAGTTATTAAAGTCAGTTTCCAACAAAACAAGAGTAAATATATGTCTGCTCACCTTAGCATCGTTAAAATACCAGATAATTTGTCAGGAAAGATATTTTCATACCGGTGCATATTTCGGTATGAAGATACCTCTATACTCGTTTAGTGCGTGTAAACTGTACAGTTCGAGAGTGGAGAAGACGAACTGAGAGTCTCATGCGAGAGAAATAGGTATAATTTATGTAATCACCATACATGATTCTTAAATTTGAGGCGACTTTATGTTGTTTCTGCCAAAAATAATTTAAATAACTTGATTCCTCTTATTAGCGCATAGTAAAACATGATGTAGAACTCACCACACATGCGAAGCGCAAGGGATTCCCGAGAAAATGTCCAGTTGTATCAGGCTTTCACAAGTGGCAGTTAATGCAAAAGCGTAATGTATATTTTTAGTATAAACCAAAAGTTTGTTGCTCTAACAAACAAATACGAGAGGCTTTAATATTTACGTAGTTTATATTTTTCCCTCAAGGCCCTGCACTACGGAATATACCGATCCTAATCACAGAATTAAAACATTCTTCGGGTGAAAAATAATTTACTTTCAGCTGAATTCGAAAGAGGAGCCATCGATTTTCTTATTTTACTGGTTCCTTTTTTTACACCTAGTAGAAAAGTCTGATTTTATACATATTTCTTCATATTTTGGTGGACCGCCAGACAACGTTGCAGGGATGTCCAAAAGTGGAAATGGAGGTCAATATTACAATATCTGAGATATGAAGTGAAACATTTTGCACTTTCCACATAAAAATTTATTACACAAGAGTCGACATGTTTCGCTGCACTGCAGCATTATCAAGACTCATACAGTCATACTCACAAGTCTTGATAATGCTGCAGTGCAGCGAAACATGTCGACTCTAGTGTAATAAATTTTTATGTGGAAAGTTCAAAGTGTTTTACTTCATATCTCATAATGGATCTCCACAAAGTATCTGCCTCATCCATCCAATTCATTACAATATCTGTTAGATATCTTCACAGTATTTAATGAGTAGATAATCTGAGTCTTAATAATGATTTTTGGTAATCCTCAGGCATACAAACAAGACTCTTCAATTCTATGCTAACCTTTGCTACCTATGGATACTGTTTGGAACAAATATTTTTTAATATCACAGATATTACAACTTGGATTTTTTGTAACTTTACTTTTATTACTCGTCGTGAATGTCACAAATATAATATCAATGTAACGTTGTCAAAATATCCATCGTGTATTAAAAACGTGTTTTGGATACATCATCATTATTCAGATATCCTAATTTTTATATAGAGAAAGCCATCAATGAAATCAAGAAGAAAAAATAGTATGCTGCGATTTGCTGACGACATAGCAGTCATATCCGAGACAGAGAAAGGTTTGAAGAAGACTTTGACAAATATGGAAAGGCAATGGCCAGATATCAGCTGAAAATTAACAAAAAGAAGACTAAGATAGTAGCTTGCAGCATAAGAGAGGAGGCTAGGACAAACATTAACCTAGGATAGCATAAGCTAGCATACCGCGATAGCTTAGCTAGCCGTCAATTTCTCGTTCACTTTAGATGTCAGCACTAGAGGGCAGCACAGGTTTTAACCATCGTCGTGTGAATGCACTATAGTTCCAACGATGGCTGGAACTATCGTAATCTGAACGACGCATTCGCTCCACGCTCGAAACCAGTGGAGTCTCTTCCAGATATTTACAATCTCTTTGGGCACGGCAGAGAGGCAAGACAACCGGTGGAGATAGGGGGCTGTCGGGCAGACGGTGTGGATCTAAGAGACCGCGTGGCGGACGAGGGTCAAAGGGACGGGAGGAAGACATGGGGCGGAGAAGGGGCGGGGCGAAAGGTCTCAAGGCGTATTAGCGCAGGATGAGAAAGTCCTGCTCTAATAAAAAGAATATATAATGCAATGTGCACTTAAGAGAGCGGAGGGGGAAAAGCGGGGGAGGCGTTGTTAAGAGGTTCGACAGAAGAGGGGAGGTGGGGAAGGGAATAGTGGAAGGAGAGGTGCTGAGGAAGTGAGTGAGGGAGAAAGAGAAAACATTTTATTTCGTAATCTCAACACAGAATATTTAGCAAAGATTCGTCACATACTAGGGGCCTACTCAGCCTCATATGAGCTTTCTATAAATTTAAAAGTAAATAATAGTCCGTATCGTGCAAATACACTAGTATTTAGCGGACCATTTTTTAAGTTACACAATCAAAACAAGAAAATATTAAGCTACACAAGCAAATCATCAATACAAATTATTAAGTATTACAGAAAAAATACAGAATAAGGGGTGGGGAGATAATAAAATAATAAAACTTTGTTAGGTTCACTTGCATGTATGGAGAGGCGCGGTTCGGCTTTCATAACATAGTTACATATTCAGGTGCTATATTATTATGTTACAATGTACAATGGTTTGAGGCGTTACTTGATGGAACACCTTCATGACTATCAAGACTTTAGAATAGTGAGTAGAGAGAGCGAATGCGACGCGAGAAAAACTGTAATTTATTTCTATTCAGCTAAATTTCCTAAATTTCACTTCACTAATCAGCTATTTTTTCCTTTTTTGAAGCTGGGGAAATCTTGTTTGATGAGACAGTGCGAACCTCACAAGACCTGGAATTACGTATGGAACCTTGGAGACCCAGAAAAGAGTTGGAAGATTTAGAATAAACTGCTGACATGCATGGCCCTCTTCCGGCGAAGATCCGGTATTTACATTCTTGATCCACTGTGTCTTGCAGCAACCTCGTGCATACAGAAAGTAAGCATTGATTTAGTTACATTTTATAGAAAATGAGATGATTTATGTAAGGAAACCATTTAGTTTTTGATAATCACCAGGTATCGTCGAGAGTACAATGGTAGAACTGTGGCGTTTCTGGATATGAAATGATTGAGTCTCCTGATTCGTGACCTTCCTGCGATTCCTTCCTTCAATTTCCTCTTTTCATTTTTCGTCAA
Source organism: Ischnura elegans (assembly GCF_921293095.1). NCBI lineage: Eukaryota > Metazoa > Arthropoda > Insecta > Odonata > Coenagrionidae > Ischnura > Ischnura elegans. The sequence goes on along the minus strand of NC_060250.1, from coordinate 92,510,685 downwards.
TGAAGTGTGATTTATATCCTCAGTCTGGATTGCTTTGTCGTCGGTTTCGCCTTGTTAGTATATTAAAGTATTCCACCATTTAAGGTAGGTTTGTATGGAGTATTTAAGAAGTACTCTTGCATCCTCCTCTTCCTACATGTATGTACTTCCTCAATTCACAATAAGACCAACTTTCTTTCATTCTACCTTTTCGCACTGTTTTCAGCATCCCATCTCCGCTAATAACTCGCTCCATCCATACCTTCTGTCTCCTCCGTATCTCATTTAGAAGCTATCTCTCCTCACCCAATATGTGCTGCACTTCCTCGTTCTAATATTTTTTACATATCGATAAAGAAATCAACATAAATTGAAAGCTCAGGGATCATATCTCACAAAAGCTTAGGAATTTGGACACAACAAACGAAAGATTAGTTCACAAGGGCTCTATTTTCAAGTTTTACGTCGGAACAAAGTTTTTTTCACCCCGAAAAAGCTCAAATTTGGGCCCTTGGAACTTGGGACATTAGTTTCTGTCATATCATAGAGCAAGGGCGTACCCAGGATAAAAACTAAAGGAGGGGCTAGCCGGGGTCGTTCAAGTTGTAATACAGAAGAAGTTAAGGAAACCAAAATTTCAAGAATATTACAACAGCGCTTTATTAGTTTAAAACATTATTTGCTCAAAAATATTTTTATTCTAAATACATTTTTATACTAAAATCACTTTTCTTGCATTTATAAGAAAATGTGTTCAAAACTTTCGTTTTGTACGGAATTTAATTTTGCTTCTATAGGGGGGGCAGCTGCCCCTAGCTGCCCCCCGCTTGGTACGCCCATGTCCTAGATAAACCAAATTTTAGCACCTGAATATTAACTTTATTTCGACATCAACACAAAACTTTTCGCAATTCTCCTAAAAAATAAGAGCCGATGCAATATCCATGACGATACCGAAGACAGCTTGGCTTTCTCTTCCGCTAGTCTCTCGTATTCCCATGACTGAGTATGAAAGCGTCAGAGGCTCTAGAAAGGAATGATGGCACAAAACGTGGGGGAGTTGATGAGCAAGGGAAGGGACTCCACCCCCCCAGTTAGCCGCTCCTTCTTAAGGAGGGACGCTCGGAGAGGAGAGTCAGGCTGAAATGTCGGCTCTGAAGAGCCAAGGAGGAAAACGGACGCAAGAGTGAGGGGGTGGGGGTTGAGTGAAAGGGGTGGGGTGTGAATTAGCTGTTTGAATGCCCTTCTCCGCCTGACCCGCCCCCCTCCCTCCCTCCACCCCCTCTTCGTCGGAAGGTGAGGGCAGAATGTAAGCGGGGGAGGCGAGAAGGTGGAGTGGGACCAAGGGAGGAGATGGAGACGGGCGGCGTTATGCTGATGGCAGAGACAAAAGCTTTCGCGCTTCAAGCGCGGAGAGAGGAGGTCGGATATGGATGCAGATAGCGATGCTGAAGTGAAGCTGGGTAGAAGGCGGGGGTGGGTCTTTGAGCAAATCGTGGAAAGGAAGTGGGCAATATTTTTCGTTGTTGATATTTTTAATTTATTTTTTAAAGATAGCATGCAACACGCATAAATAATATACGTTTTACGTATAATTAACCTCTATTATTAATTATATCTAATTAATTAAATCTAAATACGCTAGGGGATCGGGTTGGTGTGGTGGCTAGAGTGTTGGCTTCCCACCCAGCGGGCTCGGCTTCAAATCCCGAGAGGCAGAGAATTTTCAGAGACTGCCCGATCCCTGCTTGAGTGTTGTGTGGAGGACATTTCAAGCGTAACACTCCGTCCGTCGGATGGGGCGTTAAGCCGTGGTCCCCTTGGCGCCTTTCGTCATGACTAAGGCTAATGCCAACGCCGGGTTTCGCTCCACCCTTCCTTCCATACCCTAATCTCATGGCGCAAATGACCTCAGCTGTCGGTCGCCTCCTCCAAATACCATCTAAATACGCTTCATAATATATCTTCCTCCCGTTTGATTTCGAGTTATGGATCCATCAAAGTGCAGTTACTTTTTTTCCATTAGATCCATATATAACTGGAAATTAAACATAAATGAAAATAATTAAGCAACACTTCTCATTAATGTATGCAAACGAAAACAAAAAATTGATTGAGCCTAGTCTAGTCCCATCGTTTTAATTTTTATTAAATATTCCTCCACCCATACTTCCAAGAATTAGGGGACGGTATGGAAGGATGGGAAAAATTCGAGTAAAGACAGAAATGGGGTGAACGTGATATTGTTGGCTGAAACAAAAGATTCTGCGCTTTAAGCTGAGGGAGATGGAAGGATTCGACTACAGATGACGGCAGAAGTTACAGAGGGGAGCGGATTATGAGCGAAGCGTAGATACTTTTTTCAATTAAATACTTTTCTTTTTAAGAATCATTACAGCAGCCATTTTTCAGCACACAGGTTATTTGTGGAGGTACATTTGAGGTGTTTGATTATTTTAGAAAAAAATCATGGTAATCGTCTTTGGATGGGAGCAAATCATGAGCGAAGCGTAGTTACTTTTTTCCATCAAATATTTTTTTAAGAAATGTGACTAACCATAACATTGTTTCAGTACACAGATTGTTTACGGAAGTATATTTTAGGTGATCAATTATAGAGTAATTTTATAGCTATATTCTTCGAGTAGTATTCATGATAGTAAAAAAAAAGAAGAAAAGTCGGGCAGTCCTTTCACTATAGGGCAAAAAGGAGAATTTTAAGCCATCTGGGACCCTAATTTAATCCATAACCACCTAGCATGGGTCTCACAGACCTCAAAGATCGTAAGTATTACGGCGTCTCAGTTTTGTATTCACTTGCCCGTGCGTGTACCGTTTCCTCTCGCCCCTCAGTGTCGCGCGATCACTTGCTGGGGTTAGTAAAAAACTACTACCTCTGGTCTGAGAGACCTATCCTAGGTGGTAATGTGATTTTTCTTAAATTACTAATTTTTCATTGTTTTCGTTAAAAATGGCTCTAACTGATGATTCTATCGCGAATTGGTTGGAGCAAGATCTGTCAGACGACGAATACCTACCAAACGACGAATTTAGCCATGTGAATGCTGATATTGGGCTAGATCATGTTTTGGAAGAGATTTGTGTGGTCGATTCTGAATGCGAAGAGAGATCTGCCGTGAGGTATAAACAGAATTCAGCATCCTACAATATTGTTTCCTCAAATTTAAGCCAAAACCAATAGTTTTTATCAAAATATAAAATAACCTTTATCCCGCATTTGATGGAGACTGAGGAGGAAGAGTTATTTTATTAGTACGATTCGCTTTTTTTAATTACTTAAATTGAGAGTTTGCAATTTTGTTGATTTTTTATTTTATTTAAAATTAAATTTTTTTCTAGGTTCATTGTTCATTGAACATTTACAAAAAGCTACGACAAAATTTCTATACAACGTGATAATTTATTTGGATCTCATTTTTCAAATATGTGCGTATGCAAGCTTAAAATAAGAGTTATTTACACTTTTCAGAGATTAAACAAAAATAAAGTCAAATTTCAAGTTCCTTTATTAACTTGATTATTTATTTAATATGCTCCGAAACCAACTATTAATTAATAACCAAACCTTTCCGCCCGAATTTTATAAAATTGAATTGTTTTAATCTGAGGTCTGACTGACACATGATAGGTGGTTGTGTGGTAAAAATATATGCTAGGCGGTTAGGGGTTAATCTCAAAGGATTATTTGTGGTCTCTTCCTAAGTAAGAAAGGCCCCATTAAATATGTGAAGCTCGGTTAGTATCAGCTAATTTTAGTTCTTGCAATGAATAGCTCACGAACTATGTGACATTTTGTCTTAGTTCGCCGAGAATCGGAGCTAATTTTAGTGCCTTCATTGAATATGGTCAATTTTGGCAAAATGCATAATTTATGAACAAATTATTGTTTACTTGGTACGCATTATTCAATGTATCTCAAGTTTTGTAAATTAAGTTAAACACGTTTGCATTTGGGTCTCCGTAATCATAGTTGATGTTTGGACCTAGCCCGAAGGAATTCAGTTTAGAAGGCAGTGGAGTTCCATATACGTTTAAGCAACGAATAGGTAGCTGGATGAATCAATGGAGCGGTGACATAAAGGACATGCAGATGCTGGAGACAAAAGATTCTCGCTTTAAGTAGAGCAGGAGACACAAGATGGAGAACCAGAGGGAAAAGGTGAAGAGTGTTGGGATGGGGATGAGTTTGAAGTAAGGCGCGTTGGGGTATACTGTTCTCCTTCATCCAAACAAGGAGTCGACGGTGCGGGGGAGGACGGACGTTATCAAGAGCTCGGACTCGAGGGACTGATGAGGACACGCTGAACGAGGAGAATAATGAGAAACGGACACTCGTCACGAGTGTGGAGTTCACAAAAAAGAAAACGCGCCGAGCAGAAGAGTAAGTTCACGCCGCGTCGTTCGTGACTTTAGGGAAAATGTTGGACGTCCTGAAAGGTTGCAGGAACTCTTGAGCTTGAGTAAAGAGAGTGGAAGGGCAGGCACCTCGTAGCTTTACTTAAAAATTATGACCTGATATTTTGTCAAGGAGAAGTAGGATTTTTTTCCAAACATTTCAGACAGTTCTTACGTGGAATTGTTCGAGGGAGGTTTTTTTTCAGCCTCCGATAGCTCAGTAAAAACACCGTGCAAGCGGCAGGTGGGTACTGCGCAGGTAGGGCAATTGCGCGGCCTCCGCATCAAACGCTCAAGTCATTTCTGACCGTAAGTTGTTAGTGAAACGTTATTAGCAATGTCATTAACTACATTGCCTCAATTGATTCTCCCGCCAAGTGTGCACTGCGGAGAGATAGCCAGAAAGATCGCCGAATGGCCTCAGCATTGACATGTCTTGACCTTTAAGCCGATAAAAGAGAATTTTTCTTTACTGCAATGTGGCTAGTGTGTGAAACAGTGTGAAAAATTGCGTCCATTCCCATTCGAAACAAAAGAGGAGGCAGGCTGACTTCTGGAAGTGTTCTAATCCATGTCAACGCCCTTCATTTCAGCTCTGATGCAGCCCAACTGCTCCTTGAGCAATTTCAATGGGACATTTTCGATCACCCGCCGTGCAACGCCTACCTAGTACCGGAGGACTTCCATCTTTACGCTGGAATGAAGATGTGGCTAGGAGGGAAGCGTTTTTAAACGGGCGGTGAGCTTCAGGAAAAGGGAAAAATAGTTTGGAAGTCATTGGAGGCAACATCATATGAAGAGGGTATAGTAAAACTCGTCCACAGTAACGACCAATTCCTCAATCGCCGAGGCGATTATGTCGAAAGGACTCTACAAGTGTGCTAAATATTTAGCAATAAAATTATTTTTAATCAATCACTATAGTGACCCTTCGATAGTGTGACCCATCGAGGATTATAAAAAAATGGCCCTCGTAATTACCAATTCAAAAGTTAAAAAAAAAAATACTTCATGACCAAAATCATAAGTAAAAAATCCGAAGATTTGTTTTTCGTAGCCCTCCACTTCTAACTGCAAACCTTTTCATGCTTGCATACTTTATTTCTTTTATGTCCTTAATATCTGGTTATATGTAACTCATTCGGGGCTGTCCTTGGTCTTTCTTCCTCAGCACTTGTCCTTCGAGCACCAAGCCTCATTATGAATACGATGACTACTACATCTCTATTTTGCTGTTTGCTATTTGACCATTCGTAAGAAGCGAAGCGTTGAATTCTTAAAGCCTCCCAAAAGAGCTTAGAAAGTTTATTGCGATATAACCACCTTACGTAAAATCAGCAATATATGAAATATTCCTCATTAGAATTATTCTATTCGGCCTATTAGGTTCCAAACGTTGACTTGGCCAACTTTTAAAGTGGCCATGAATTATTACTCATAATGTACTTCTATGCTCAACTCGAGATAGTGAGTTTGAGGGGGAAATAATCGCCGAAAATTTAACATTATATCTATTTTACGAATTGGAATATTATTAAGATATCTGGCCAGAGTAAATTATTCCAATATAATGGAGTACCTAAGGCCTTTCAACGTTTTCGGGGATCAGGGTGTCCTAGCATGTAGCGCTTGGCTGAAACCCTGATAAGGCCCTTGAACTCTGACAACAAAGATCGTCAAAGGTGCAAGGCGCCCGCGACGATCTTTGTTGTAAGGAACTACTCCCTTTCCATGGGTTAATGATATTCACATGACTGTAACTCCGTATGTATCGTCGTATATCTACATATATGTTTTTTCGGGGAAAAGCCAGTTCCTATACGTATCCTTCGGTAAAATCTCTCATTTTGTCGTTTAAGTGGGGGCTGGAAATGGAGTGTTGATCTAAGATGTTGTTCTCCATGTCACTGTGAAAGATATGGTTGAGTGATTCAACTGCCTGTTTCTCTTAGGCGTTTGATTCTCAATTCGGCGGCATTTCAGTGATCTGAAAGTTTGTTAAATGTAATAATTACCCCCACAGGTGAATTGCACTTTACAAACTCCACAATTTGTTCTTATAATACATAGCCTCTGACGATAATATTTGGAAATTATTAATCTTCATACTTATGAGGACTCCCGAGGGTTGATGTAAATGAAGATGTAGATCTTCCTGGCTTAACTCCGCGATGGTTCAAATTTCGGACGAAAGTTTATCCGGCGTTGCAGTAGGTTTCTTGAGGTTACCGAATTAACCATGCAGCAACTTTTCCGCCATTTATATCCTTGTAGCCATCTTCTTTATTGAAGATGTTTTCTTTATTTATTCTCTCTGTGATCTGGCGTATTACCTTTGGAAAATATCTCCGTTCTTCGGATATTTGCTTGGCTTCTTCGCATTTTATGCTGTGTGTGGGGCCTGTCCGCGTATTCTCATCCCTTGCGGAGAATTTAAACTGCCTGTTTCTTTTAGCCCTTTGATTTTTCATTTGCTTTCTGTGATCTGGCCGTTTGTCAAATGTAACTACCCCCACCAGTACACATATCATCATGAACTCCACTCAAAATCTGCGCAGTCTTTCACTGAAATTAAGGGGTCATTGGCTTTGTCGGTATCCATCAAAGCACTTCAATTTATTTATAGGAATTAATCAACTGAGAGGGAGTTTGTACCCAATAAGTTTATTTTGTTTAAAAAACGATATCTTAACTCGAGTGCTCGACGAATTCCATATACGTGTGGCTAGTTAAAACGGCTTTCTGTCCGAATAAACCGGAGAAAACTCGAGGTAATTCTTTCACTTGTCGCTTTTTGTGGAGATATGCCCTAAATAAGCCACTGGATTTTTTATTCGGTGCCCTTAATAAAGGTATTGCAATGCTCTTATAAAGGGGAAGGTTAATCAAGGTTTCTAGGAATCTTATTTTATAAATTCAATTAAATATTCCCGTATCGATATCGGCCCTATTCCGAAGGCTTCGATGTTGGCCTCAGCATTTGCAGACTGAGCAGTTAAGATAAGCTATCTATTTGTAGTAAAGTCTTCCGGGGAGATTTCGAGGAACAGAATATCGAATGATAAAGGCATCGTGTGATGTAATTTTTGTTTTTTTTCCCCGGTGAACAATTACGAACGTTTCGATGAACAACTCGCCCATTGTCATCAGAGATTCCTTGGATTGAAACGTTGGAAGAAGATATGGAGGACCTGACCCGGTGCAAAACCCGAGAAAACTTTACTGCAAAGACATCGCACCCACTTTTTTTATTAAGCACCTCACAACAGGTGTTTCGATTGTCTTGCAATCATCATCAGGAAATGATCAGTACCTGATGAAAGGCAATCGTAACAGGTGGGTAAAATCATCTCAGGATTCCCAACGGGTTATTTTTTTCCATAATGGCCAACGTTTCAAGCTCCGACTCGGAGCACATTATCAGCGCTCTTTGCCCTAAGGATGAGCCCCGAGAAGAGTTTACCCACATCATTCTCCGGGAAAGCATCCAATCATATTTCAAAAATCGTGACACGTGTTGTGAGCTGTAAAATAAAATTAGTGAGCTGTACGATACCTTTGTTTTATCACTCTCCGTTTATGCTGGATTAACTCTTTAATTTTCCGGGAGAACTTTATTTAAGACAGGATGAATGTATTCCTGTTTTCCTGGATATTACACAATTACTTATACCACTTATTTTTTAAAGGGCGCGACCCGGGTTTCAATGAATTATCATCATGTTCAGGCGCTTCATTCTTATTCTATCATTACCTTTATAAGTGGTACAAGTAATTGTGTAATACCCAGGAAAATATATAATGGAATAGCACAAAGTAAATCAAGAGTTGATGAATTTTGAATGTATTTCTGTTGCCTTCAATCTTTCCCTTATTCGAGGTTGCTGGCAATGTGGCAGAAGGAAAAAAAATCTTGATAGAGGCTCGGAAGTCTCAATAAATCGGAAATCTCTCTCTTTAGACTCCCACGTTTTATTTTCGGCGAAGATTCATCCCTTCGCCCAGATATGATTTTTGACTCCCTCCAAACCCATCCGTAAACTCCACAGTTTTCATGGCTTCCAGATTCGCCAAATTCTCCCTTTCTCTTCCTTTGGAATGAGGGAAACCTGCTGGGTTGGAATATGGAGGAGGGGTTAGCCTTCGAAATACTGTGGAGGGAGTGTGGGGCTTTAAACCTTGGCAGAGCGTCCCAAATCCATCCCATCTCTCCCAGAACCAACCCCCTTTAAACCTTCCCTTCATCTCCTTCCGAAAAACCTGTGTATCCTTCATAACTACAATCCCAATTAATATTGTATCTCCCGCATATACCCCCATCCTCTCGAGATATCCATATATACAACGCTATATTTTCCCTCCATCCTTTAGCGAGCGGATTAAGCCTTTCGATTTACGTCTGGTGCTTTTCTTGAGTCCAAACTTACGGCATTTCGTATCTCTTCTCTCTCTCTCTCTTCTCCTTGGCTCTGTTAATTTCCTCTCCTCGTCCCAATCTCTGCCATCACCACTGCAAGACGCCCCTCTTCTCCTTGGCTTCCTCATTAAAACCAACTTCAAACAAATTTCCCTCGCTTGCTCCCCCCCCATAAGTCGCTTATCTAAACCTTCAAGTCCTCCTTCCTTTTCTCTTCTTTCTTCAATTTCCATCCACCATCCATCGTCTTGTCTTGACTGCCGTCTCATGTTAAGAGGACGAATTAACTCCGCTCATCCTATCTGTGCTTTCATATTATGGCGTGACATGATGTTAGACACATTTCACAGTGATAATTGAAACAGCATTACTATTTTTCCCTACTTTTTTATTCTTCCTCGACCGGTTTCAATGCTTACGCATCATTATCAAGAGCTGTTTACTACTGCTGTTTCAATTATCATGGACTTCCACGTAGTCAACTCGTCAACAATCAGTTACATTTCACAGTGTTAAGTCGATTCAATGAAGTCACGCGCGAGGCAACGAATTTTTTCGTGGCATTTTATTCATGCTATCAATTTGAAATTTTAGGGTTTATATGGTAGACTTTTAAAATCAATAGACTTTTAAATATTTTGTTTTACTTTATTCATCTGGCTCTAAAAAATAAATGTAATTTATTGTACTTCATTTGCTATATTTTTCCAAACCCCTTATTAATACTGAAATGAAAGTTTTAGTGTTGGCCTCAGCATATGTTTGCTGAGGATTTACCTTGGGGGGACTAGTTTCTTTTTAATTTTGAAGCATCAGTATTAGGATTCAACTGCTAATCCCTTTAGTACATTGCAGACGATTTTTGATATTTTTTGTGACGGTATTGAAATTGACTTCATTTAAGTAGCCTTTGAATGCTGGGACAAGAAAACTAATACGGAAAGGTAGCAGGTAAAAGATGAGAATCAGTATACGAGTGTCCTTTTCCTCATGAACTCACGAGTTTCATATTTCAATTCATAAGCACAATGCCAGCATTCCTCAGAACTACAGCGCCATTGATATTATATCAACAATATTCTTCAACAAAAATAAAAAAGTAACCAAGGTGAACGAAAATATTAGGGGGTTGAAGCAATATGAAATTGTTTCCATGGCAACGGTTCAAACTTCATTCCTCCAAGACGACAGGTTGAAAATACAGTGGCAGTCATCGCAACTTGCACTTAAGAGCTGAGAGATTACAATTCTTCCTCGCTACTGAATGAAAAGGATATTTTGAGCTTGATTCGACAGTCAGGGGTGATACCGTACTGAATCACGGAAGGAGGTGATACAGCTATGAAAAGACGTTAGTTAAGATAGAAAGAGACATGGAGGATGGATACTTATTGGAGAACGGAGAGAAATGGAAAGAATGACGCGAAGGTTCAGTTAACGTTTCATGGGGAATGATGAATCATTATGCTATATATTTGATCAGGTGTATATTGTGACTCTTAAGGTGTAAGTAGAAATCAAATTGTCACTGGAAATTTAAAAATGTGAAGTTCAGAGCTGAAAAACTGTCACTGAGACCAATTGAAATAACTATTTTATATTTGACTTTGACAAGTTGCTATGGTAGGTTCTTTGATATGTTAGGTTCTTCAATATTTTTTCTGCATAATTCATTTTCCAACAAGACTTAAACTGTTCTGTTCGATCAAGTGTGTGGCATTATGGTTTAAATCAAATTAGACAACTTATGAACAGGCTCAGCTTGGTGTAACTTCCTCCATTTTTCAAAACTAACTGGATTTCAATAATTGAATTCGTACATTATTTACTTTTATATTTGTTGTTAAGTAGTATCTTCACCACTCATACATTTCAAATTTTTATACCCTGTCAAAATTTAAAAAGCATATCTAAATAAATCGATTGAAACTTTGTAAAACCCGCACTATCTTTTCTTTGGCACACCTCCACTAGTTCAAACCCTCAAATGTCATTCTTAGGGGAAATACCTTTAGGGAAGAGGAAATGACAATACGGAATTTTTGTAGAGAACGGCACGTTGAGTGTTAAACCGGTAGAGGTTTACATATGAAAAGTTGGCTAGAATTCATTGTGTTTTAATAAACTTATTCAGCCGTGAATTCGAAATGACAAAATATAAGCTCACCAACCATTGAAAAAATTATTAAAATATGCTTCAACTAAGGTAAATTAAGTATACCCGGTCTAGCCACGGTAAAACATTTACGGATTCACCCGCAATGCACAAAGTGTGCGATAAGCTCACGGAGAAAAAAATATTCAGGTGAATAATTTGTTCTCTGTGAAAACATTTTCCTTCAATTAAGGTGCTAATTGGTGGGAAGCCGCTTATATTAATTTATTATGGCTCTTATAGTAATATAATGGTCATAAATTGATATACAAGGCTCTTTCTATTATTTCAGTACTTCTTTTTATAGAAGCTTCTCATTCTGTCATATCCTCTGACTTTTTTCACTTCTTCCATGAGCGACGCAGAGAGAACTCTGTTACTTCCTTACCGTCGTTAGTTCAATCGTCTTCCTCACCTTTATACCCACCTACTCCGCCCCTCACCCCGCACGAAATCTTCCTTGCCCCGCGTCCATCACCTGCCCACCCCGCCTCTTTCCGCCCCAGCAAAACAGCCGGCATCCCGACCCCCCTCCCTCACACCGTCCCGACTAAATAATTCACTCATCCACGACAGCAGACTCGGCACTGGGCGGCCAGTTCCAAATGCCCCCGCCCGCCCACGCTCTGATACGTCCGTGCCTTCTTCACGGGAGCATTACCCGTTCTATACGGGCTCAAGAAAAATTGTGTCACGAAATTTTGATCCAGGATAGCAATGATGTTTAGGTAATATTTCACGGGATTACCGCTTAGAAGGCGCAAATATTGTGCTGTATCGGTGAACCTTGGCTCACCCCAACCAGGCAGTTTAAAATAAACAATGAATGATCATAAGTGCCTTGGAGTTTAGATCAAAATGATGCAAAACTTTTATTCCGACGCATCAGACCTTTAAATAGACAAGGGAGGCTGGGGAGAGGAGAACATGGATCATAGACGGCTCTTTTATGAAAAAAGAAGTTGTTTGTTTGTAAAAGAGTCAGTTTCCCTACGTTAAGCATATGATATACGTCCATTTTCCGTAGTAGTATACGGAATGCACTCAAAGAAAGAAGCCTGTCAGTATACCTCTTGCAGTGCTCAGCGATTGCATAATAAGGGTCATTCGTAGCAGTATTTATCGGTTTTGCTTTCTGATGATTATTTTTTCCCACGATTATCCCTCTTAAGATATCTATTATCTAGATATGAAAGTCAATATGGCCATATCGCATCCACGCGCTGGCCGCGTCGCCGTACTCTCCGCCGTAGCCGGCCAGAAACGGAGTCGCCCGCATGCTCGGAAAACGATGCAGTATTCGGGGTTGCAAGTTGGTGCAAGATTTTTCTTTAGATTCACAATGTAAAAGCTTCATAGAATAACGTGGTATAAGTTACTTGGCGGAAGTCCGCGGAAGTATCTACTTTTTCTCTACGTTTATGTAAAAAATTTACTGAAAACCGACTCCGCCATTTTGTTATATTTCTATGGTTATTGATGAAACAAAATATTTAAAAACCCTCCAAATGAAAGAAAAAGATATATATCTATTATCTAGATATAAAAGTCAATATGGCCATATCGCATCCACGCACTGGCCGCGTTGCCAGATTTATTAAGATGGTATAAACATTTTATCAATAAAACTATTCATAAAACCACTGCACGAGGTTTAAGTAGGCAATTTTCAGAAAAAATCGAGGGTGGTCGTTTTTCGCTAAATTTGTTCAACTTTGACCTCAAATATATTGTTAATGTGAAAAAATAGGAGAGAAATAATTTGGCAAGCGATGCACAATTTATTTGAAAATATGTATGCGAAGTTTCAACTTCCTTGCAAAAAAAAATCGTTTTTGAGGTTTTGCACGCTGTTTTCGATTCTAGCTTGTTATTTATTGTTTGAAAAAGGGATCTAATCTTAGTTTAGATCTTAGTTTTTTTAATTGTAAAAATATTGTTTGTAACCTTTAATTTTGTATGTATCAATATTGTACACTCGTTTTTCATTTAAAGCCCTGAAGATGGTTTATAAATAAACCGAAACTTCGGCATAAAAGTTTTGAATCATTTTGACCTAAACTCCAAGGCACTTATGATCATTCATTGTTTTTTTTAAACTGCCTGGTTGGGGTGAGCCAAGGTTCACCGATACAGCACAATATTTGCGCCTTCTGTGCGGTAATCCCGTGAAATATTACCTAAACATCATTTTGATTCCTTATGGCATCAGCTATCCTGGATCAAAATTTCGTGACACAATTTTTCTCCAAGATGCTTAAGGTCATTAAAAAATAATGTCAAGACAAGGATAAAAATATAAACCATTAATGGATGGCGCATGTATAGCACGTTTGTTTAAATTGTTGTCTGTGTGGAGTAGAAACTGAAAACTAGAATTTATGACATGTTACAATAATAATTCAGACCAGCAGAGAGAGCATAAGCATTTTTAAAAATATTTGTTGGATTATTTTTTAATTTTTTTCAATTACCATTCTGTAAATAAGTAATTTTTCTTTTATAATATTTCTTTCTCTTTTCGATTCAAAGAATTATCAACAGGTTTTTTTTCCAAATATTTAATCGAAAACGCACCATTTTTAAACTACGGAAACTCTGAGTCAAGCGCTGCGATTGGCCGCGAGTTTGCCCTGTTGCCGGATGCTCTTAACAACTCATGAACTCAAATGCTTTGCCCGCATTTGACTTTGTCCTCGTCGGGATAGGAGGGAAAATCTCTTGCGTAATGTGAAATGAGGTAATTTGATCTATGCGGGGGGGTCGGGGGGGGGGGGGGTTCATTATCTGCTTGTGACTGCTATTGTAATTTTACACTTAGTTTAAAGTAAATTATCTATTGATGGTTTAAAATGTTGATTATTGCAATTTCACTCACCAGTAGTATTACTGATCGTAATCTGTCACATTAACAAAATAGTTTCTTTAAAATTTACTCCCTTAAAATCCTTTTTTCCAATAGATATTCCTGTTTTTTGAGAATAATATCTATCTATCGTTAGGATCTATATGTGGAAAAAGTAATTCTCGAAAGCGTTATATAGTTTGTCAATACCGCAAAAGTTTTGCTTAAAAACCCCATCGCATTCACAATAATGTATCCTGAAAATATTTGAAATAGATGAAAATAATCACTGTCTTTTGCGTTGCACGAAAGCAGTATTCTTAATTCAATGCTAATACACGTACACCGAAGATTGGATTAAATGCCATTTTGAGTAGGTAAGGAGTAATGCAGATGTTGGATTCACAATGGAAAGAAATATGTGATGATGCACGGGGAGGAAAAAGGAGCGGGATGAATTTTGACGTGGAGGAGGCGATATGAGAAGGGAGATAGAGTGAATTTTGGTTGCTAAGGCGTTGGCAAAAACTAAGTAATAGCCACGTTTGTGCTGCAGCATGAGTTCGATCATATTAATTCCACTTAAATGGGGAAAACAAACCTAGAAACCGTTTCTCACAAAATAACCTTTATGTATGCGCAAGAAATATATACCATTGCAATTTCATGAGTGTATCTTCAGTAGTTCATCTACACCTACATAATACCCTAATGACCGCTTGAAAATTTTGCTTTTCATTTAATAGCGAAAAATAGATATCGCCATTTTATAATTTAAAAGCGTGAAATACGTACTCAAGGAGTATTATTTTCCTCATTTTCCTCGTATTGGAATACAATTTCCCCACTTACATCTTGACTTCTTCCCTGCAAGCCGTGGTGATGTAAGTGAAGGACAGGGTAAAAAATTCCATCAAGACATGAAAGAAATGGAAAGAAGATACCAAGGAAGATGGATAGCGGACTACTACAGAATGATAAAAAGAGATGATCCTTAATGATGAGTCCACAGCCGGACAAGCAGTAAAAGAAGCTTCGACAGAAAGCGAAAGCGTTATTATAAGGACTTCTGAGCTTTAAGAGTAATGGAAGTGTGCTGGTAATGTAGTTTAGAAGATCTAAAAATAACCTAAAATTTTGTAACGCTGGTAAAATGTGAAAAATTGCTTGCATTTTGTTATTATACCCAAACATACTCCCTACTTTGTGAGAAAACCTGACGCTATAGACAAAAAGGGATTGAATTTTTGTAATCAACGCTGAAAAGTACATAAAAATCAGTTATCAAATTTCAAACAATTTTCAAAAAATATTTTTTTGCAGACCTGTGTAAATTTCTGTTTAAATTAGTACCCATCCCTCATTTTGATGGGTACTAATTTAAATAGAAATTTTTTCAGGTCTGCAAAAAATATTTTTTGAAAAATATTTAGATGGTAGGCCATCCCATTTTCTATCTTTCTATTTAAACAATCTAAAAAATAGGAAACCGCCCTATTAGGGATCGGGTAATCTTAGAAAAATCTCCTCCAACGCAGTGCTTTTAGCCGTGACCAACAGGGTGAGAAGCTAACACTTCAGTCAACACACCAACCTGATCCCCTCTTGGAAAAATTCAGAGTTCAACGGAACGAGTTAGTAAGATATGCAACGATGTATTTTGCCCCCCACACTTGGGCGCATCCTTGATCTTCCGCACGTAATCCAAATTAAATCCCTTTTCTCCTCCCTCCACGTCCCGTCCCTGGCAGATCTTTCCATTACGCCCGTATAGAAGCCTCCACTCTTAATCCAAAATGGGGGTAGTTCATGGGGGCGCGAAGTCTGAAATTTAATTATTAATCTGACCGGGGAAGAACTCAATCGTGAAGATCATCCAGATAAAGGCTTTTCTCGTCTATAACGAAGAGAGCGAGAGAGAGTTCCTCTTTCCTCTCGGATTCCCTCTTTGACTTTTTTTTTATTCCGAACGGTGGGTTCGAGGGATTGCGATCGGTGGCGCCAGCTCATTTTAACCACTCAGTTGTTTTACGAGGAGCAATTTTCCGGAAGTTGCCTTGCGAGAACGGTTTTCCATCAGATTGGTTGAGAAAATCCAATCCTTTGGAGGAGTTAGGATGGAGTTTTCCCTTGTTAAAGGTGTGTTGAGAAAATAGTGGGAATTTTTAAATTTCGCTAAGTTCGACAGCCATATTTTTTTTCAAAAATCAATTTTTGCAAATAGAAAGTCAATTCGTCTATTAAGTTGGTATAAATACTCCTGAAGTCTGAAAAAAATGATCGACTTTATTCATTGTTTGTTTTGCGCGGCTGCCCCTATGGTTTATCATTTATTATTACAAATATTGTACCGATTAAGGTAGGTTTGCATGCAGCATCACGAAGCATCCCGGCAGTTTTCTCTCCCCTCATGACTTCCTTCTTCAATTATAAAAATAAGGCCTAATCCCTTTCATTCTATCTTAAAATCCCATTCTCTTCCTTGTTCTCCCTAGTTTACCCAACATTCTACCCTCTAAAACTGTTTTCAACATCCTCTCCCCTTTAATTACTCGCTCGATCCATACCTTCTGTCTCCTCCGTATCTCATCTAAAAGCTGCCTCTCCTCACCCACCATGTGCAGCACTTCGTCGTTCCTCCTACATTCCGTCCACTTCACCTCCTCCATTCTTTTCCGCACCCACATATCAAACATCTCCAGTCTTCTTTTGTACTTCTTCCAAAGTTTAGACACGCTTGGTAAGGACGAGGTAATGAGCACGCGGTGGAGAGAAAGAGAAAAAAAATAAACCCCTAGAAAGAGGAGGAAGGAAAAGATTGTGAAATGGAGGGCTACTTCTTCTTATACTTAAACACTCCTTGTGCGGCCGTTGCTGCGGTTAACGGTTTGTGGCACGCGAAGGAGGACCACTGCGGAATGAGGGTGAAAATTTAGACTTGCGGTACTCAAAATATTTTGATAATTTTTTTCTCATTTCGGAGGGGTGCGGGAATTAATCTCCTCCTTTTGTACATGCCCCGGGAAACTTTACTCAAGTACTCCCTAAAAATAAAGAGGAATTGGACACTACATCAGAGCGATTTCTGTGTATTTCCGAACTTGGTCTCAAAGTCGGATGACGTAACATATTCATGCACACACGAGAATTGGTTTTAAGTTAAAAACAGCCTAAATCGTGGGAGCTCACGTCAATGACTCGTTTCCACTTGAACGGTTCATTTCCTCAGCGTCGTCGTTGTTGCCGCGAGCTACGAAAAACTCTTGAACGATACATTTGAAGATCAAGCAGCTCTCTAAACGTGGTAGAAGAAAGATAGAGAATAAACACCCAGATGATGATCAAGTTAAGCGTAGAAAGACGTTCAGTCTTATTCCAAAATAAAAGTGCTTACCTATTCCTCTCAATACACTGAACGAGAATTCCTTTTCATCTGTATAATATTCTATTATTGAAATAGGTATGCATAGTTCTTTTTCTGAAATTTTAAAGCCCATTGGCAAAGGGAAAAGTCGGGACAGTTAGCGTTTAAATTGTTCCTTCACTGATGAATCGAGTTTCATGAAAGATTCCACTTCTTACCTCCGATACCATCACGACGAACTTCCGTTTCCTATACTAGAAAATTATTACTAGAAGTTACTATAAAATTATTTTAAATAGCTGTACATTAGATTTTGGTAAATTTCAATTCTAATTTTTATTAAATTCTCAACATTTTCAGGACAAATAGCATCGTCAAAGAATAACCTCCCAAGTTTGATATCGCCAGAGAAGATGGATAAACCCAAGGGATATTCTACTGTAGGGGGTGATATTAAACCTACCCCAAAATCAGGAATTAACAGCTATTTCTCTACCAATATAAATGACGGGTTAATGTTAAAAATTCCTCCAATTCCAAGGAACTAAAACCCAACGCCACGAATTTCATCCACCACGTCACCACGATCTTAATAGCTTTTGGGTTTAACATGCTATTCCGCCAAATGTCGTCTGAACGGGTTGAATTAGTTCATCATAGAATAAAATAAAATAAAATTAATTTGTTTTTATTCCACACTTTACTTTAAATAGCACGACCCGGGTTTCAGCATCTAATGCTATCATCAGGTACAATTCGATGGTTGGATTGCTCTCGAATTCTATCTGATGATAGCATTAGCTGATGAAACCCGGGTCGTGCTATTTTAAATAAAGTGTGGAATAAAAACAAAGTAATTTAATTTAATTTTATTCTATGATGAAGCAATTCCACATAGTAACGCCTGAGACCGTGTTTTATACGAATTAGTTCAATTGGAAACACTAAACTAAAGGGTGTAGTCACAAGGGGAAGCTTTGGTTCAACTCGTCATGATTTCTTGGAAATAAACTTAAAAAATGTCAAACTTTGTAAACAATTCTTATAAAGTGGTTAACATTATTGACAGATAATGCACCTTCGGTTTAAGGCATTTTATGAACATCTAAAAACCTTAAAAACCAGGAAATTTTGATTAAACATTTGGACCAATCTTATCTAGAATTGGGGTAACTTTAGTCCAATATAATAAAAGCATACGATATAGTTATAAGCCGTGAATTGGAGCAAAGATACCCCAAACAGAGTAGTATAATATAGGTACTGTTTTTAAGAGTTCCTTGATTTTAACCTTGAAATTTATTTCATCCTGGCAAAAATGAAATTCTGAAAAAAAAACAAAATTTCAACAATTAAAAATCTAACGATAGTGTAATGTATCAATGTATAAATAACGATGATTGGCTGCTTTCAGGTTATCTCCCCTGTCTGTTCATCTGAGGTCGCTTGAGATGAACAGACGCGGGCGATAACCTTGAAAGCAGCCAATTACCGACACCACTCCGCGGAAGCCTTCTTTCCAATATAAATAACGGGTTAATGTTAAAATCCTCCAATTCTAAGGAACTAAAACCCAAACTGATTCAGGGGTGAAGCCTAACTAGTGACAGATGCCAGAAGTAGTACATAACTCAGTGAAAATGGCAATATACAGAACTATGAATATATTTATAAAATTCGAGGAATCCAGCGAGATGGAGTGGAATTGATTAATAATGAAAGATGATTTGCAATTTTCCACAAATCATCCGACCCGAGTTTCGATGTTACTAAATCATTTCTAAGGCCACCTTGAAAATGATGTGGTAACATCGAAACTCGGGTCGGATTCAATTTATTTTTGTGGAAAATTGCAAATCATCTTTCATTGTGAATATATTTTTACGTCTCTGGGCTAAAGTTACCCCAATTTGACCGTACAAGAACTATTTCGATCGCTTCAAACTTTATTCCGTGACGCAAGGCGCACCGAGGAGACGAGATCAAAAGTGTGGGAGAAGAGCGGTCATAGAAGGATGGAGATTGAGAGAAGGATAGATAAATTGGGCCGAGGGATTCGAAAGCACACACCTCCGCACACCAAGGCATGGGAGGCCGAAGAGTGGTGACGTGAGGCGAAGAGGACGACGCGGTGGACGAAGAGGAGAAAAATAAAAATAGTCGGGATAGGAGAGGGAGGCGGAGATTGAGTGGCGAGTTTTTGGCTGGGGGGATTTCCGTGTGTGTGGCCGTGGCTGTGGTGACGGTTCTTGTGGCGCTCACGGGGGCGGAGACCCCTGGTGGGAAGAGAGCGAGGTGGAAATCGGCCGGTGGAAAAGGTCTAAAGGAGGGGTGGGGCACGGAGGAGTGGGATGGGAAGGAGGAGGAGGAGTGAGGGGAGCGTAGAAAGCGCCGCGATAAAAATTTCATCGGATATCCCTCATTACTGGTCTTTGGGCGGTGAAATTTTTATGTGCAGGACGCCAGATTTCAGGACTTTTTGGAGCGAGATGGAGAGAGAAATTGGGAGGGAGAGGAAGCTTCGGAAGGATGTGGGAAACGAAGAGATAGGGAAGGTTAGGTAAACATTTATTTATGCGTCTATTATGGGCGCCAATAGATAAAATAGAAAAAAAGAAAGGGCTAGGATATGATGAAGAAAAATATTAGCCTTCAAACAAGAGGACATAAAAAACTTTTTACCATTAGGAAGGTAAAAAAATAAGTTATGCGCATATAATGGGCGCCAATAGATATAATAGAAGAATAAGGAAAGGCTAGGATTTGACGAAAAAAATAAATATCAGCCTTTTACCAAGAGTAAATAAAAACTTTTTACCACTAGGAAGGTAAAAATAAATCATGCGTATATTATGGGCGCCAATAGATGAAATAGAAAAATAATAAAAGGCTAGGATATGAGAAATAAAGATAAATATTAGCCTTCGACCAAGAGGACATAAAAAAACTTTTTACCACTAGGAAGGTAAAAAAATAAATTATGGGTATATTATGGGAGATTTAATGTATAGGAAAAAGCTGGGAGATGAATAAAAAATTACTATTATCCACTTGCCAATGGGGAATCAAAAAAAAATTTCCACGAGAAATTGCGATGGAGAGGAAGCTTCGGAAGGTTGTGAGAAACAAAGGGATGGTTAAGTAAAAATGTATTTATACGTCTATAACGGGCGCCAATAGATTTAATATAAGTGAGTAAAAAGGCTTGTGGGTGACGAAGAAAATAACTATTAGCCTTTTTCTAAGAGGGAATCTAAAAAAAAGCTTTTTACCACAAGAAAGCTCGAGGGGGAAGAAGCCTCGAAGGTTGCGGGAAACTAATAGATAGGAGGGGGAAGGTACGCATTTATGTATGCGTCTATTATAGGTGCCAATAGATTTAATAGAAGCATGCGAAATGAATACGAGATGACTAAGAAACCTTCTACCAAAAGGACATCGAAAAGCACGCTGCCAATTTTTATCACAGTAAAGCCCGCTGGCCAACTCTTTTAAAGAAGTAGCCGTCCCGATGTATTGAAGAAACATCTTCCTTCTCGAAAATGAGGAAAATTTAATGAAATGCTAATGTTAATTTTACTACACGCTGGCCGTGATATTGTACAGCAATAAAATATCTTTAAAAAGATATTGAATAGATGATTAAGCCTAAATGTTTTTGCTTATTGTGCAAAAAATATCCGCAAAAATAAAAATTCCAAAACAAGCCAAGTGTGGACACATGAAGGGAAATGAAGATAAGGATACAAAGGTGAAAATTTATTTATTCGTCTATTATGGGCACCAATAGATATAATAGAAGCGTTGCAAACAGACTAGGAGATAACGAAGAAAATAACTATTTGCCTTCCAGCAAGACGGCATCGAAAAAGCAAGCTGCCAATTTTGATCACAGGAAAGCCCGTTCACCAATTACTTTAGTCTTCTCAAAGAAGCAGCTGCTCCGTTGTTTTGAGGAAAATATCTGCTTTCTCAAAATTGAGGAAAATTATCTTGAATGCTAATAGCAGTTGTATTACACGCTGGCCGAGGTATTAAAATCTCCTCAAAGCAATGAAATGTCCCAAAAAGAGATATTCAATAGAAGATTTAGCCTAAAATTCTATTATACATATATATTATACATTATTATTCTATTATTATATGTATTATTGTGCAGCTACAAAAAATATTTGCGAAAAACGAAATTTCTAAAACAAGCCAATTGTAGACACAAAGGGAAACGAAGGAGTGGTAAAGAAAGGAATAAATTTATTTATTCGTTTATAATGGGCACGAATAGATTTAATGGAAGCATGCGAAAAGAAAGGGAGAAGACGAAAAAAATTACTATTCGCCTTCTACCAAGAGGGCATCCGATGAATCAATTTGCTACAGGAAACCTTGCTGGTCAATTATTTTAGTCTTCTTAAAGGAGTAGGATGCCCGATGTTTCAAATGAGAAATCTACCATCTCAAGAATGAGAAGACTTACGTAAAATGCTAATGGCAGTTGTATTACACGCTGCGATTACCGTTGAATTACAACAGTAAAATATCCTCAAAAATCATATTCGCAGAATACAAAACCTCAAAAAACAAACCAATTGTAGGCGTATGAAGTATAATACACAACATTATTATAAACCCCATTAATTAAGTAAAGTAAGTTTGCACTAGACAAACGATTTTTTGCTGTTATCGAAACTATTAATTTTGACTTGGTAAATACAGCAGGGAGTATCGTCACATGATGATGCATAAGCGTACCAATTAAATAGCAAAAAGCTCAAAGAAATTAGCTCAAATATAGACGCTGAGAAGGAAACCGCTCTCAACCACGGATATTAGTATATATGTACCCCGAGGCATGGGCGAAATGGTATTGAATTCCTGAATCGATGAAGACGATGGGCGAGTTGCTTGTCGAAACGTTGGAAGGAAATAAGGAGGACCTTACCCGG
The DNA here is from genome assembly GCF_921293095.1 of Ischnura elegans. Taxonomy (NCBI): domain Eukaryota; kingdom Metazoa; phylum Arthropoda; class Insecta; order Odonata; family Coenagrionidae; genus Ischnura; species Ischnura elegans. The sequence goes on along the minus strand of NC_060250.1, from coordinate 92,488,566 downwards.
TGCAAAACCAGAGAAATCTTCACTGCCATTGATCGCCGGGGAAAAAACAGACTTTACATCAGAGGCATTGTTGTATTGGGTGTATTGGTGCATAAATATAGGAGTTTTAATATTATATTCGTTCGAAAATTAAGGCCCTTTGGACTATTGTGCAAAAATCTCTCCATCTATCACACGGCCAAGTTTGTATGCGATCTGGTGGTTACAGGCGGGTGCATTGCCTTGTTAGTCAAGTAAATTGCAGCATGAAAACGATACAGGAGATTTCAACAGGTGGCAAATTGCTCCGAGACGGTAATTTCAAGTACAAGGCACCTTTTGTATTATCGAAGAAAGCAGTTTTAAAAATATCATTATTTTTCTCTATATTAATATTAAAATTTAAATACCTGACATGAAAATGGTACAAATTGACGAAAAAAGCTAATTAACGTATTTTGGAATGCAAAAAATGATCTTAGTTTACAGCGTTTAATATCAGTGCTTTTAGAAAATAACTGGACATGTTTGTTCGTTAAACATATCGCTAATTAGGAGTTAATATGAGTGTTAAACACTGATTTCCACTTTCAATGATATGATATGATCCCACCGTATTTTCATTCACAGTATATGGAGATAAATCAGTGAACCTAACGGAAAATGCGATCACATTGGTTTCTAATGAAAGCCTAAATGGAGAGAGAATTAAATTAAAAATGGGTGTACCAAAGTTGAATTGTAGCGTATGAAAGGGACGTAGAGCCATAGAAAATACTATTCGAGGAGATAGCATCATCGTGACTTATTAAGGGTATAGTTTGGTAAAGACGTAAAAAAAGAGAAAATAAAACATGAGATAGAAACGGGAGAGGACGTGGAATGACTCAGGGAGCGTATTTGTGAAGAGAGAAAAATGAGGAAAGCAAATAGAAGAAAGAAAAACCGAAGAAGAAAGAGACGGGGAGGGGTGGCGGTCCGTGTTTAGCTTAAGATAAAGGATGAGGAGAGCAGACAAGGGGAAAAGAAGACTTGATGGGGGTATAAAACGGCCAAGTCCCATTCTTTCCGCAAAGCAAACAAATCGATTTGAAAGAGGGAGAAGAACAGTATGGGTGGAAAATAGATTGAGAGGAATTCTTTCCGTTTACGGAATCAAACAAAAGAAAAGTCGACCGCTGTGGGAAGATCTTTTAAAGGGTATGAACGGAGACAACGAGTTGGGGAGGATCGTCTGTGGATTCGGAAGCTGGGAGAGTATTTTTCATGTTAAAAACTTGAGGGTCGGAGAGAAAGATAAATGCCGGTTCATGGAAAAAATACAAGTAACTTAACCGTAAAATGTACATTGTGTGAGACTTAATATGTGATGTTAATAACAGGGTTCGTAGAAAAAAAAAAGTCGGATCCTGGCGAAATTTCCGACGTCAGGAAAGCTGTCTTTGGGTTTGGTCAATTTTGAATTGAACGGAACATGAAGCTGCGTTCCAATTCGCCAGTTAGGTACCTAAATGCAAGGATTTTGGCAGGATGCTCATGATACTCAATCTAGGTTCTAGGGACATTCTTGATTGACTCCGAGGGCCTAACCTCGCGGTCCATCTAGGATGGCATCGTGAGAAAGAAAGAATATCATGGAAGCAACAACCGGTTGAGAACCTCATACCATGGCGACGGTGTATAATATTTGGAACCTGCTGCGTAAGTAGCGGTGAAATTCACATAAAATTCGTATAAACAACTAATACCATGAGCCTCGGTATAATTATCGACAAAAATCAGGTATCTGGATAACGTGGTGGTCTGTGCAGTGGCTCGGAAAGCCAAAGGTTCGTGGCTCGAGTCCGGTCCAGGGGATTTTTCTTTCATGGCAGTTCATGTGAATTTCACCGTCGAACACGCGGCAGGATCTAAATATTTCACAGTTTTACAAAAGTCGCCACTCGCATCGCTGAATATCAGAGTGAATCCGAATCCCGTGGAGGAATAATCTACGGTTATAGCTGACAACCTAAAATTGTATTCACGATTATGTGATCTACCAAATTCATAGCTTTTCATTACTATTTCTGTTAGTCCAAAGTGTGATCTTTCTTTTTTGAAGGCATATTTGTTCCACAAGAGTTTTTAATTCCGACCCAGGTTTTGGCAGTCGGTATTAAAAACTCTGGGTCGGTATTAAAAACTCTTGTGGAACATACAAAAGTGTATCTTCATTATGTTTCCTGTCAACAAGTTCCACCAAATATCGCCTTCCAACCTTAAGCTGAGCATATTTGTTTGTTTGACTTTATATTTTTAATAAATTAGATGGCTCGGTGAACTTCAAATCACCTTCCTATCTATCTATCTCCGCTTAAGTAAATTGCAGTCAGTTCTTCTGGCTAGAAGTTGAAAACGATTAAACAGATTTGGCTAATTTTGGTTATAAAATATCCGTGGAAGTCCAAACATTTGATGCTCGTCCCATATTTAAATCCATGCATGGATCGATTCGGAATCGTTAAAAGATGCAAAGATATTTTCTCATGGTCCAGGGGATGACGAAAATAAATGGAATAATAATGTTATCGTAATTGCTATTATTTGGTGACACGAAGTCTCTACAAAAATTAAACTTCAATGGGACGGACTGGGGTCTCCTGCATGTGTTGTCCATGAGTTAGGCGATGAGGAGTGGAGAATAGTTTCCTCGTTTGGTCGAAGGAGTCGGAGCAGTTTGGAAGGGCGGTGAACTGGCGAAACGGAAGAACTCATCCTGGTTTTCGGAAAACTAGATTTTCCCAAGTTGCTGAAAGCTCTTCAATTTCGATGAACGATTGCATGGTTTCGAGGGCGAAGGTTAAGAAAATAGGGATACGCCGCACAGTGGGCCAAAATCCAAAAAAGCTGGCCAAAAGTCGAAAAATGAAGTTAGCTCAAATCAATCAAAAAAGTTGATATTCATTATTAAGCATGTATTGTTTAAGATAGGCTACCATACAGAACATGGAATACGTTAGTATAATTTTTACAGCTGGTCAAAGTAGAGCATGTCAGGGTGATTCTGGCGACCAAATTTTTTCCGTTGAAAATAGATAAAATTGTGGCTTCACTACAGAGTCGTTGTTAAGAAAATTGGTTTCAAAGTATTTTTATCCATAAAATTGATCTTCATGAAATTAATAGAGACAGTGTTTGTTTCATTTTACTCGTTAATTAATATTTTTATAATTTAAAAAACGGTGTTGATTTTTCATTGAATTTTATGTTTAACGGTAATTATCGTTTATATCGACATCAGGCTACACGGAGTTATTTGCACTTTGAGATAGACAAAAGCATATAGAACAATTGTAACAATTGTTATATAGGACAAACATCACAATATTTAAAAAATAGAATTTCACAACACAAATCATCAGTAAAAGGTGGTATAACTCTGTGTGCTCTTGCTAGCAATAGCATAAACAATGGCCATAGTTTTGATTTGGAGAATGCCAAAATTTTAGATCAGATATTTCCAGAATTTCGGATTCCCCTCAAGCATCATGGGCAGGCTGCGGTCGAGGGGTTTAGGGGAGGTCATGCACGTGCAGCGGCAGGCGCCCGTGCCGGCTGGTTGGGGATTTGCGACCCTCTGTACTTACTAGTCCTACAATGCTGGTACAACCTTGCCAGTAATGACTCTTTCTACTTCCCCTAATTCATTAGTAGCTATCCAAAGTAATGCTTTTTACACTTTTTGGTCTCTTTTTTCCGACCTTTACCGCCACTTGTTCCGACAAATAGAATTCTCAGTTAGTGTTTCTAGGGGTTTTCCGGTTGTTTACGCATACCAAATGCATCAGTTGTCCTAGAGAGAGTGTCGAGTGAACATTCACTGTAAGTGACTATGCTGTGTTATAACACTGGATTGATCTGTTAAACGTTAGAAGCGCTTCAAATGAGGATATAGTTACCTACTTGTACCTGGAAACCAAAGCCTCCTTGCACCCGCCTCCAATTCGTTATGACTTTAATAAGTGTACTCCGTATCCATCGAAAGAGATGTTACTTTCCGTTGTGGCGAGAAGCAGTTTGAAGTGCAAATAGAAAGCAAAATTTTAATTTTTTAAATTGATTCCTAGTTGGAGTCCGGAATTTGTTTTTTGCTACCCATGTAAGAATGATGATAGTTCGGCTGTCGACGGAACTGATTACATGATATTTATTTCGGAGGTTGCTGCTCACCTCTGATCCTTTGATATCTTCGATTTCATTTCATAATAGTAAATTGAAGGAAGATTTAGATCCAGAAGTGGAAAAACTGATTGACAGCGGGAATGATGAATGTGAAGATGAGAGTGATGACGAGTCATCAGAGGAGTGAACACTTTTATTTGATGCATTAACTGATTAAAAATATCGATTCAAGTTTTTTACAGTGAAATTATTAGCTAATATTTCTTCAGTATTAAAATTATAAATTATCATGGTCTCTGCCAATGGTCTACAGTTATATTTCATTGCACTCAACTATTTATTATTTGCGGTGCCTTTATGGTATGTACCCTTTTCTGACGGTTTTACCCTTGGGTCTTCGCGCGGAGGCCGCATGCGGATGGTAATGAACCTAACGGTTCGCGCGCTCCCCTAGCCCTTTTCACTCGGCGGTTGCCCATTTGTGTACCCAGATTTGTTCTTTTACTTTGAACACGTGCAAATGTTTTCAATCTAGAAATTGAGTCTTCCCAAAATAAGCCGTTTATGCGATTGGCTCGCTCATTTCTAGCCGAGTTAGTCTCCCTTCAGTATTCCTTGTCGAATTGCCGAAGGACGTTCGCAGAGTAGTTGCTCAGTTTTGGATGCAACGAAAGTGGCTAGTCGAGATTTACATAGTGTGGTCTTGGCAAATAGAGAGGGTGCTATTCACAAAGCTTTAATACATGGAGCAGGAGTTGTAAAGCATGATATTCTTCCTATTGTACAGCTTTCCGAAGAGGCATTGCAAGCCCGCCACAAGGAAATTAGAAGATTAGAACACATCGGGAAAAACATACTAGAAAGTTTGTTTTTGGAATCAAAATTTACCTTTTACACAACTATTTGACAGCTTTAACGTTGTTAATAGTAGAAAAATTATATTTTCTCCTAAATTTTCCATAGCAGAAGGTAGTCTTGCCCCTGTAGAGTTTGATTCCCGCATCACACGCGCCTATTTTAATTGTCATCGCCCTTATAAACAATATTGTGGCATACATAATCCTTAATCCTAATGCATAATCCTAATAAGTTCAATTACATCTTCAAAATACACAATTTGTAAAAAGTTTCGTTTATTTACTAATGCTTTAGACTCTAGCAACTTTTGGCCAGTTTTTTTTCGGTTTTAGCCCACTGTGCGCCGCGTTGCGCGAGCCGTATCGTTTAGCGCCACTCTTGGCGCCAGGCTGCGCGGGCTGCAGAGCCTGAATGGCGAAAGATACGTAAAAATTGATGAAATTTTAGTTCTATCGGACATAACTTACCTTGTTTACCCTTATTTTGACAGTTTTCGCGAAATCGCACGACAAATTAAGGGTGTTGATATTGAGGCGCCTTTTGCTAAATAATTCTTTGAAATTTTTTCGAAAATTTCTTTTTGCCTATCCTTGTGTACCCGAGGGTCATCGAAATCCGGTTGACGATTTGGAAATTTCGAAAAATGATTTTTTGGGACAGCCTTAAGTCTCTTCCTTCACACCTCGACAGCATAGGTCATAAATAGGTCATCTACATCTACATAATACCCCGCGAGCCGCCTAAATGGCGTGTGGCAGGAGGTGTTAGGACACCAGCCGTTTACAACTATAAAAAAATAGAAGTTCTCCAACGAGGTTAAGACTAGCGTTTATTAAAGTTCTTTATGGTTCGGGGGAAAAACGAATTCCCATATCTATCCGTTCGGCAAAACATTTCTCTTAATTTATCGCTTCTATCGGACCTGGAGATATAGTGTGGCTCTAATAATATGTTCTCTGTGTCTCTCTTAAAGATATCCATTCTCAATTGTAAGTCATCTGTCATTTCTTCTGCTATAGATAACCTGCGCTACATTTTAATACTAATGCATACTATTGTACACTTGAACCTTATACACCCTATCCAATTCTATCTCCACTTAACACTAGAATGCCTGGCTGGGCCAATTTGACCCAAAGGAGAATATTAACATTGATTAATTTGAAAGGAAGAAAAATTTAGACTCATATTTCATGACTTTTAATTATTTAGTTTGGTTTATCACTGTGCAAAAGTTAGGCCTGATATTATTATATTTTCAATTTTTTCTCATCACTTATACCTGCCATGCCCGGATGGCTCATTTTGACCAAGAATATCAAATCCATTTGAAGCCTTTCTACTTTTCCTTTGTATTCAATGTACTGGTGCGTTTTATACTGATTTTTAAAAATGTTATTTTAACTTTTTTTTTAACCTGATGCCATTGAAATTCTTTGTACCTCCCAAACCCATCAGAGGAAAAGTGATAGGTATTCACAACTTTGCGGAAGCTAATTCCAATTTCTCCATATTTCCGGTGCAACCGCGTAGGTTTGTTGGTGATGAAAACAGTTTCGCTGGCACCGCTGCCAGCGTCTTCAGGTCGAAGATGATTTGTGGCTGCCGCTCTCTCATTGGTCCGCCTAATGAGCCTCCTCCAATGGGCATCCAGATGGTAGCCGTAGTCTCTGTTAAAATTGTCCGTCCGGGCTATCTCAATGGATTCGCGGATGAGTCTGGGAAATATCTGCCTTCTTTCACTATTATCTTGGCGTCGTCAAGCTTAATGTCATGTCCCGGGGTCCAGGCGTGCTCCGATATGGCAGACAGCTGGAATTGCCAGTTTTTCGTTACCTTTCGGTGCTCTTGCATCCGTATCTTGAGTGAACGGCAGGTCTCAGCGATGTACGCTTTTCCACACGAGCAAGGGACCTTGTAAACACCTCCATGAAGGTCGTGCTGTAGTCTATCTTTGGCTGTGGGCAGCAAGTCACCTGATTCAAGATTCACTTACAGTTGAGCAGCTCATTGAATGCAACCGATTGGGGCAAGGTTGAGAAGATAACTTATTTCACATCTCAAAACGTGGAAATAACTGCCCGGAAGATGCAGATAAAGAAGTTCGACAAGTTACACAACAGGCAACACCCTTCAGATCAACATCTACGGGATCGATCTGTGGTTAACCTGACCGAGAGAGTAGGTACTAGACGACGCTACCACCTCAGTACTATCTAAAGGACATAACTTCGCCATAGCTCCCAAGAATTTACCTATGGAGAGGATCATCACGGAGGTTAAGTCTGCCATTAGGAAGCTCCCAAAAGATGACGCCGCTGAAATAAGAGAGGATGTCTCTCACATTCTCCGTACTGCTAGACCACCTAAGCAAAATTTATCCGCTGCAGAGAGGGAAGCTCTGTCAAAACTCAAGAGCGATCAGAGTCTCATCATACTGAGAGCGGATAAATGCAACGCAACCGTTCTTATGACTAGAAAGGACTACAACGAAAAAATCTCCCAACTTCTGGACGATCCTGCATATCAGCAGCTGAAATCGAACCCTACCACCATGATAGAGCGACAAGTGAAGGAACTCATCAAGAGATCATCCATCCCTCAGCAGACGCAGCGAAACCTCATACCACGTGCCGCAAAACCACCAAGATTATATGGTTTACCGAAGATCCACCAGGAAGGAGTTCCACTGCGACCTATAGTGAGTCAAATCGGTGTCCCCACTTACCTCTTATCAAAGTATCTCTCTCAATCATTGCAACAGTTTGTGGGAAAGGCTGAGTCCCTTGTGAAGAATTCTGTCCATTTCATTGAAATCCTAAACAGCACCACCATTACTAAGAACGACCTCTTAGTCAGTTTTGACGTCGTTTCGCTGTTCACCCGTGTCCCCGTTAAAGACTCAGTAGATATTATCAAAGAACTCACAAAAGTTGGAGTGCCTAAAGATTTCCCGTCATTAGTGCAATACTGTCTTGAGAATTCGTATTTTCTGTGGAACAATAATTACTACGAGCATATAAAAGGCGCAGCAATGGGTTCGCCTTTGCCACCAGTGATAGCTAACCTGTATATGGAGCAATTTGAGAGAAAGGCACTGGCCTCTGCGAAGCACAAACCATCCCTTTGGATTCGATGTGTGGATGATACCTTTATCATCTGGCCCCACGGCAAGGAAAATCTACAGGAATTCCTACTGCACCTGAATTCCCAACACAAGGATATACAATTCACCATGGAGTTAGAGAAAGACGGCCAGCTACCTTTTTTGGACGTCTTGGTAAAGAAAAGGAGTGACGGTCACCTCGGGCACTCTGTATATCGGAAAGCCACAAATACGGACCGGTATCTGGACTATGCCTCACACCACTATCTTGCGGAAAAGGCATCCTTGATAAATACACTTTTTCACCGGGCCCACCGCGTTTCGGATGCTGAGTCGCTGGCAGAAGAAGAGAAACATCTAATTGCAGCATCGAAAAAGAATGGCTACCCGGATTCGGCCCTGAAATGGACCATTAAAAGAAAACCACATTCAAGTGAAAAAACGGAAGACGAAAGAGCTTGGGCCGTCATTCCCTACGTCGCAGGGACCACCGAAAGGATCGCCAGGGCCCTGAAAAAGCACGGCGTCACCACCAGGTTTAACTGTACGACAAAAATTGGTGACTTGCTGCCCACAGCCAAAGACAGACTACAGCACGGCCTTCATGAAGGTGTTTACAAGGTCCCTTGCTCGTGTGGAAAAGCGTGCATCGGTGAGACTTGCCGTTCACTCAAGATACGGGTGCAAGGGCACCGAAGGGCAACGAAAAACAGGCAATTCCAGCTGTATGCCATATCGGAGCACGCCTGGACCCCGGGACATGACATTAAGTTTGACGACGCCAAGATAATAGTGAAAGAAGGCAGATAATTTCCCAGACTCGTCGGCGAATCCATTGAGATAATTTCAATTTCAAAAAGGTTTATTTCCATACTGCAAGTTTTGCATGAATATTTACATAGTGAGGTAGAGTATTATAATACATATATACAGTAGGTCCCCGTTACTTATAGGAATATTTCCTCTTCAGGGCTTGTCATAATTTGTTATTATTTATACATTGTTTGTGAGCATGTAGCAGATATGGCAAAAATCAGAAAGTCTGGAACTCTTTTCTTCCGGGATGGCTATTGGTCCGACATTTGTCCGAGACATGAGGGAAACCGGCAAAACCCCACGTAGACCGCCGTGTAATATTGGTGTTGTTGCTGGTGATGTTGATGTTCTCGCGGTGATGTTGGTCGTCGTTATCCTGGCGTCCTTGGTTTGCTGGTGCCTCCGGTATTGGAGTAATGGATGTAGTGACGGCTGTAGTGCTGCAATGTTAGAGTGTGAATGAATATACAATATATTACAACCTTAATATTAGCACAAGTTTTATACTATTTACAACCAACAATATTTGTCACTAGGATATTAAATATTTATTTACATATTTATATACATATTAATTTATTTTACTGAGCAGAAGTTGCATTATGTCATGTGAGATTTTCCTCGTCATTTTCGGTATTTACATTTGATATATACATTTGTCAAGACATGAATTAATTTCGGCGAGTTAATTAATTTTGACGGATGGTCTTGTGTTTCTAGAAGAAGACTTTGAAGAAAGACATGTTTCAGTATGCCTTACGGGTAGAAAGGAAGGATACAGTCAGAATTTAATTTTAGATATTAATTAATAATAATTCTTAATGCAGGTGAAGGTGAAAGCATGCGATATTACAGTCGAAAAAGCCTGAGTGACAAATTCGAGTTTTAACATGTGAAAGGCAAGAGTAAGGAGATACTTTGAAATCGTAGCATGCAATTAAATGGCCAAATCTCAGAATTAACTGAAATTATTATTAATTTAAAGTTCAAGTTTAATATTGGTGTGAATCTTCATTCCTCAAAATTAGAAATTGTGTAGTTATTATTCAATTTTAGTGAATTTAAATTGGAGTTGAGGTTTTCTGCTGAAGTTGCACTGGGATTAATTTAAAAATAAAAATATTGGAATGAAAGTAGAGTTTCATTCGATTCCATTGAGATAGCCCGGACGGACAATTTTAACAGACGACGGCCACCATCTGGATGCCCATTGGAGGAGGCTCATTAGGCGGACCAATAAGAGAGCGGCAGCCACAACTGGCGGGACTGACCCCCTATATAATGAGGACAAAAATCGTGGACCGGCATCATCTTCGACCTGAAGACGCTGGCAGCGGTGCCAGCGAAACTGTTGTCATCACCAACAAACCTACGCGGTTGCACCGGAAACATGGAGAAATTGGAACCTGAGCACTGCGGAAACCTACGTAGTCACTTTGCGGAAGCTAGTTTCCCATAACACTATAGAGATTGTTGAACAGGTAAAATTTTAATATTTTTCGTGCAATTAAATTTTTTCTACCGTCCCATATGCTTCATAAACAATATTAATAATTAAACTGGGAAGGAATTTAATATTTTGAGAAAAATATGCAAACATGGTCATACTGGGTAAAATTCACCCACTCGGGCATAATAGGGTGTAAGAATTGGTCGGGCATGCTAGTATTAATCGAGTAAATACGTCACATGAAGTGAAAATACTTCTTCCCACTTTAGCAATAAGTCATTTTATTACAAATAGTACAATTAAAAGTGAAGCATAGGCCAATCACTACTCATGAGCGTGAAATCACTCGTCGTCTGCTTTCTTAGGTGTGTATTTTTCAAGACGACGAGGTGCCTCCCGGTCCTTTGGAAAAGGTTTAGGAGGAGGTTGTTCGTCGGTAGGGTCAGGCATTACCACTTTTGACGGACGATGTTCTCCTCCAGGGGAGAACTTCACTTGCTTCGTTGTAAGTTCCATGCCTTTTTTGTCCGGCGTGGATATTTTACGATACACATATATAGTTGTACCATTCGGTGAAGGCGCTGGGAGCTGTATCCAGAATGATCCATCATTAAGGGCGTCTAAGGGATAAAAAAATTGTTATTAATATGGAAAAATGGCATATTAGGATCCATGCTATGCGTTAAGGCCTATTTTGCACTCCTTGTAAGCTGTAATACGTCCAAAAATAAAAGAATAAAAAGGTTTAGAAATATTTTCAGTAAAACTAGAGGAAAGATAACATACAAGATTAACTAGTAAAATTAGACATTGAAATAATTCCTTTGGGTTTTATTTTAACACGACCAGTTTCGCTGCGGCAAACATCATTATCAAGTGCAATTTTACTAGTATTAAGAACTTTCATCACATCATTCCTCACGTCATGGAGGATACAAGACGAATCCTCATGATGAAACAAACACTGGCAACACTCCATTCGCCTCCCCTACCCTGATTCTCCTACCCCCAAAAACTAAAATAAAATACATCCGTAAGCAATTTTTAAAAGATGTGGTAGTTGAAATTACACACCGCATGTTTTCTATCAAGAAGTTTCATTAATAATATATTGTTTAATAATTTATAAATTTCTCATTATTGTTGAATAATTTAACTTGAATAATTGAAAAACCTTTTTTCATAAGTTATCAAATTTTTGCCACCCCCTGAAATCTGCCCCACGGGGCACGTCCCCTCTCAGCTCCGCCCTAGTTCCGGGCCTCAAGTACACACGCAAGCACTCGGAAAACGGTCTTACACAGATTTAGCCACGCACAAATGGCTCCAAAACTTCAGGAGAAATTAGCTCAAAGAATAGCGTAGTGGATGATAAGGAGGGGACGGGGAACAGGTCGGATATGCATTTTGGTACAAAAAATGGCCCTATAAATGGAACTGAAGGATAAAAACGCACTTCCAACCCAAGGTCGAAAATGAAGGGGACGGGAGGACAACCATATTTCCGACCAGCGTCTACCAAAAAAGCTATAGTGTTGGCTTACCTGTTAAAATCGATTGCCCCTCTTTCATTGCAGTCTCCATTTGCTTCGCCATTTCGGACAGTTGGCCTGGATTGGAATACAATAGTCAAAATTAGTCGAAGTCAAAATAAGGAAATAATTTATCAGATCATACATTTGTAGAATTTATTTTTACGGAAATGAGGCATGAACAATGATAGCAGCGGATAAATCAAGGATAGAGGCTTTTAAAATGCGGCACTACAGAAGAATGATGAGGATTAAATGGATCAGCCGATTAAATGATCAGGAAGTCTTATGAAAAGGAGGAGAAAAGAGAAGCCTCATGGCAGCCTTGATATGAAGTCAGAACAGCCAAATCGGCCATAATTTGACGCATGGTTGCCTGAAAGAAAAAGTGTAATGATTCAGTTAGGTTTCGAAACCAAAGCATGTTTACCAGAGTTACGGCGTTCAGTAACCAAGTATATCGATCCAATATTCTAGTAATGTCTTCAGTTAAGTATTTTGGGTCAATAGAGACTGTATAGTGTGCTTAAAATTACGATTTTAAATAATTAAGTTCCAAACAAAGTGAAATATCCAACGGTGTCCCCGAGTCTCTAGGCCCCCGTGTCGCGGAGCCGGGACGTGCAGCGCGATCGAAAAATCGCGTTAATTAATGAAGGGGCAAACTTTTTTCAAAGATTTTTGCTCCATTCTCTTAAATGATGTCTATTAAATACTCTGAGGAAAAATTGGAGATATGTTTTTTCTTAAACTAAAGATATTGTCTACTTTATGTCAAATTTGGCCAGAAAAAAGGGTACGCCATTTTGCGACATTATACTGCACCAATACTAACCAAAAAGTTAAAAAATAATGGAAAATGTAGATAAAGTACCATATTTTTGGAATATAACGTTTTTTACTGCATTAAAATCCTTCAAAAACTCTACCAGCAGTTTAACTCCGAAGTTTTTCGGAGAAAAACGAGATCGGGCGTGTTTTTGGAAATTTGGTCATGTTTGATCCCCTGTATCTCAGTAACGGATTAGATATAGGAGAAATAACTTATTATACCGTGATCACCAACTATTTGTGAGTATATACGCCAAGTTTCAAGTCTCTACCTCAAAAAACGCAATTTTGGACTTTTGTCCAGCTTTTTCCGATTTCAGACCACTGTGCAGCGTGATAATACAGGGTTCACTTGTGAACTGGAATTGGTCTACATTTTCTTTCCCTTTTTTCCTTGAAGCTTCTTGTATAGCCTTTTCTGCGATGAATCACTTACTGAACTTCTTGGTGAAGTACCAACAGTAATCCCCCATTACCTTCGTTCATTAGACCTACTTTCAAATTTTATTGTAACTGTAAAAATGCTGTTAAATTCTAATAATATTGCATGATTTAATAAATTTAGCGGTAAACTGTGAATAAATGGTGGGTGATACAACTTTAAAGCATCATATTTGGGTTCAGCAACTTAAAAAACATAATTATTATTATTATTATAGTATTCTACCGATTAATGTAGGTTTCCATGGAGTACTAAAGAGGTGATCTGGGAGCCTCCCTTTCCTTCCAGCACTGCCTTCTTTAATTCACTGTAAGGCCTACTCTCTTTCAATCTATCCAAAAATCCTATTCTTTTCCTTCCCCTCCCTCGTTTCCCCAACATTTTACCCTCCGACACCATTTTCAACATCCCTTCACCGCTAAGCACTAACTCCATCCATACCTTCTGTCTCCTCCGTATCTCATCTAAAAGCTGCCTCTCCTCGCCAACCATATCCAGCACTTCGTCGTTCCTTTTCCTCTCCGTCCATTTCACCCTCTCCATTCTTCTCCATACCCACATCTCGAACGCCTCCAATCTTCTCTCGTCTTCTTTCCTTAGAGTCCACGTTTCCGCACCGTAGAGAGCTACACTCCAAATCAAACTCTTCACTAACCTTTTTCTTTAAACTCTTACACAACGATCCTCTCAGAAGCTCCTTCCTGCTCATGAACGCCTCCTTCCCTAATGCTATTCTCTTCCTGATGTCCTTACTACTGTATCCGTTTTCCTCTAACGTACTGCCTAAATAGTTGGATTGCTCAACCTGCTCAAGTTTTTCACCACCCACCTTTATCTTGAGTCTCACATTCCTCGCTCGTGATGCTTTACAAAACCGCATTACCTTAGTTTTCTTGTGATTGATCCTCATCCCAAACTCCTCGCAACGTTCGTATAACGCATCCACTAGGGCCTGAAGCCCCCTTGCTGACTGACTGATCAACGCCTGGTCATCCGCGAATCTCACTGATTTGAACATCATTCCTCCCACTTTTATACCAGCTTCTAACTCATCCCACGCTTCCCTTACAATCTCTTCAGCATACACGTTAAAGAGCAGTGGCGATAGAGGACAGCCTTGCCTCACACCTCGGCCAATTCTTGCCCACCCAGATTCTCCGTCCGCTATCCTCACTTGCGCAGTCTGGGCCATGTACAGATTACGAATCAGTCGTCTATCCTTCCAGTCTACACCTATTCTCTTGAGAATATCCATTAACTTTACCCAGTTCACCCTATCAAACGCTTTCTCAAAATCCACGAAACACGCATATACGTCCTGCTCATATTCTAGGTTCCTCTCCACGAGGGACCTCATTATTGCTATTGCATCACGAGTTGACTTCCCTTTTCTGAAACCAAACTGATCATGGCCCAAATACTCGTTTGTCCTCGCCTCCATTCGTCTGTTCAATATCCTCAGCACTACTTTAGCCGCATGGGATATTAGGCTGATGGTCCTTTAATCTCCGCATTCCACAGCTTTTTTCTTTTTCGGAAGCGGAATTAAAACCGTCTTCACGAAATCCTCCGGCCAACATCCCTCCTCATAGATCTTGCGCACTAAATCGAAAAACCTTTTCTTACCTTCCTTCCCTAGATTCTTCAGAAGCTCACACGGGATGTTGTCCACGTGTACTGCTTTCCTAGCCTTCATATCACGGAGTGCTCTCTCTATTTCTGAATCTAATATCTCCGGCCCAAGATTATCTTCCTCCACTGCACTTTCCTCCTCTAGAGTCAATCTCTCTGGTCTGTTCGTTCCGTCATACAGGTCCTCCACGTATTCCTTCCACCTACCCTGTACCTCTTCTCGCTCGGTTAGCATCCTCCCATCTTTAGCCTTAATTTTAGACATGGCTTGTCTTCTTTTGCCGCCCGATAGCGACTTAACTTTGGCGTACAACGCGCCTACTTCTCCATCCTTCTGGAACTTTTCCATTTCCTCGCACTGTCTTTTCCACCAAGCCTCCCTTGCCCTCTTAGTTTCACGTCGTAATCGATTATTCAATTCCCTATACATTCTTTTGCCCTGTTCTGTGTCCACGTTCTTCCAATTCCTCCTATCCTCCATTTCATTTACCATTGCCTCCGTTATCCACGGCTTCTTTATCCTTCTACTGTCAACGTAACCAATTGACTTCTCCGCCGCTTTGACTATTCCCGTTTTTATATTATCCCATCTTTCCTTTACCGTCTTGGTACTTTCAATCTCCCGTATACTAATGTCCACTAGCTCCTGATATTCTCTCCTCATACTCCCCTTCAGGGCTTCTACGTTCCATTTCTTCGCCTTCCTAACTTTCATAAGTCTTTTGAATCTTACGTTGCATTTCATGAGCACTAGATTGTGGTCCGAATCCGCATCCGCTGCAGGGAAGCTGCGCGAGTTTTTCACACTGTTCCTAAACCTCTGTCTTACCATAATGTAGTCTATTTGATATCTCCCCGCATCCCCTGGACTTTTCCACGTGTACCTTCGCCCTTTATGATGATTGAACCACGTGTTTGTGATGAATAATTTGTTTCTCCTACAAAATTCTGCTGCTTTCTCTCCCCTGTCGTTCCGTATTCCTAGACCAAAATCTCCTATTTAGTTTCCATCCCTCCCTTCCCCGACTGAGGCGTTCCAGTCCCCCATCACTACCAGATTTTTCTTACCCGGTGTGTCTCTAATTATTTCCTCGAGCTGTTCATACAACTCGTCTACTTCTTCCTCCCTATGATTGCTAGTGGGCATGTAAACTTGGACCACCACAAGGTTGGTGGGCCGCGCCTCAATTTCTACCACCAGAATCCTATCGCTTACCTGGTCTATACCCACCACACGCTTACCCATCTTCCCATTTAATACTAAAGCTACCCCTCGCTGGCTTTCTTCGCCTCCACTATATATAACCATATACCCATCACTCCAATAGTCCCCCCATCCCTCCACCGCACCTCGCATAATCCTAAGATATCTATCCTCCTTTTATCCATTTCCCTTTTGATATTTTCTAACTTCCCCGCCCTCATCATAGTCCTCACATTCCACGTCCCTACATTTAAAGCAGACTTCTTCTTCTCCATCTTCTTGGTCTTCTTTTCTTCCTTCTTCATTGCTGCTGTTGATGATGATGATGATGATAAGTCTCTGCAAGGATTTCGCATGTTGACGACCCCGAGGACCTTGCCGACCTCGCTGCCGTGCCCGACACCCGCCCTTTGCGGACGGGTCCCGGGCGATGAGATTCCGAGGCTCATTTGGTTGTACTCCATGTGTTCAGGGAAGAGATAGTTGGTAGGGTTTCCCACTTCCATTCCAACAGTGTTTTTCACGTGACATCATCACGTGGACTACCTTTCGTCTGGCTCCTACCCTTCGACCTATCTGGCATGGGTGGCCCTACCGGGAATAATTTAGAATTAATCCCGCCAGTGCAGCTCTAGGGGTCATAGGAACGCGCAAGTCTTTCCACCGCGACAAGGTTGTAGCCCAAGGGAAAGGAAAAAACATAAGAATGAGGTATTTTCAGTAAAACAGTTTTTTCATTGTTGGCCTGTGTAATTTATAAATTTCTCATTATTGTTGAATAATTTAATTTTAAAAATTGAAAAACTTTATTCATAAGTTATCAAATTTTGTGACCACCTGAAATCTGCCGCACGGGGCACGTGCCCCCTCGGCTCCACCCTAGTTCCGGGCCTCAAGTACACACGCAAGCACTCTGAAAACGGTCACACACAGATTTAGTCACGCACAAATGGCCCCAACACTTCAGTAAAAAGCTCAAAGAATAGCGTAGCGAAACACTTCAGGAATTAGCTCAAAGAATAACGTAGTCAATGATAAGGAGGGGACGGGGAACAGGTCGGATATGCATTTTGGCACAAAAATGGCCCTATAAATGGAAAGGAAGGATAAAAACGCACTTCCAACCCAAGGTCGAAATTGAAGGGGACGGGAGGACAACCATACTTCCAACCAGCGTCTACCAAAAAAGCTATAGTGTTAGCTCACCTGCTAACATCGATTGTTGCTCTTCCAATGCAGCCTTCACTTGTTTCAACCTGTCGGACAGTTGGCCTCGATGGGAATACAATGGTGGTAACCCTGAAAGAAATTTAGATTTTTTATAATGATTGGAATTTTATCTACTCTCAGCGGGTACCTTAAAAGTCGAAATAAGGAAAGAATTCATAAGAACATACATTTGTACAATTTATTTTTAAGGAAATGAGGCATGAACAACGATAGCAGCGGATAAATCAAGGGTACCTAGAGGCTTTTAAAATGTGGCGCAACAGAAGAATGATGAGGATCAAATGGATCAGCCGATTAAATGATGAGGAAGAAAGAAGAAAAGGAGGAGAAAGGAGAAGCCTCATGGCGGCCTTGATATGAAGTCAGGACAGCCAAATCGGCCATATTTTTACGCATGGTTGCCTGATGAATACAATCGTACTATCCCACAGGAGAATTCAGCGGAGAGCTGCGTCAAACCAATCTTAGGATTGTTGACCAGTGATGACGATTATAACGTAGAAGACGGGATAATGATGCGTTCCACATGATACACGATGAAAAAAATAAAAATTATCGTTGAAGGACAGGTGGTGGAGTTGGGCAGATAATCATGGGTGTAAAGCAGAGGTGATATTCAAGTATTAAATGATGATAGAATTGAGTGAAGGGCAGTGTCAAAAAAATCTTACGGCCGTTTTACACGGGGCATGTAATTTCAAAAAATCTGACGCGAATACGAAGGCTCAGTTAAAATTGCGTCGCGTAAAGCGGTGATTTGCAATAACGCGCGAGAGAATGCATGGACGTGAGATGTCAAAATAGCCCCTGTTCGTGCATTCGCGCAATTGCACGCCACAGTGAGAAATTAATGCAGTTATAACCTGCGCAATGATGTGCCCCATATAAAACGGCCTTTAGCATTGACGCCTGTTGATAATGAAGTTTAAACTCACCTAAGGCTGCCGCACAGCATAAGGTGATGATTAACAGTTTCATTGTCGTGGCCGCCATCAACTGGTTAAACAACTCAACTCTTCGCCACAATATGAGTGCCAAAGGCTAAGAAGGTCTCTCTTATATAGTATTAGATGTGAACGGAAATGGTGACGCTCTCAAATTTCAGCCAATTGCAGTGAGCCTTAAATTCTTGACGTTTTATAGGATTATTCATCGCGATTACATCCAGGAGTGCACGTGATCAAATTACTTTTCCAGGACAGTACCACGTGATCTTCATGTTCATCAATTCATCATGCGAGCTTCGTTTTCATAAACAGGATGAAAAAATACGAATGAAACCGGATGTTGATAAAATCAGTCGGCCGTGTGAGTCAATATAATCGATCCGTTTGTTAATTACAAACTGCCTATCGTATATCGACTTAGCCACGAGTAAAACACAGGCCACATTCTCGTATGATAGTTATAAATCCTCGAAAATGAGCTCCAGGATGTCGTTGAAAATCTTAGTTATTGAACCACTGTTGTGACTCATGGAGGGAAGATTGCATCACTTGGTGGATGCCGCGTGGAATTACCAGGATGCTGGTGAATTCAAGGAGAATTTCATACTAGTCGGATCAAAATAATCTGAGTCACGGGTTTTTCCTTTCAGCTGTGTTATTTTACATTCTTCATAACATATTTCAAACCCATACTCTCATCTCTTCTGCCTCCATTTGGAATGCAGTTGTATAAAGGTCATTCAAAAACAAATTTTACACATAACCACATCTTTATTGTAAATTTTTGCGTACGTGAATTTGTTTGAGTACAGCTAGCTCAAGCCAGAGTCCTCTAGATTGCTCTCTCAACACTACTCTATCATATTATATGGCAATATAGAGGACTCTGGCTCAAGCAATCCTCAAATAAGAACTGGAATTGTAACGGCTATACCATTTTTCAGTAAATTTACACTTTAGAATGAAAAATAAAACGTTAAATGCTCAATGTGCATTGAAAATTGTAGGGAAATAAAAGACATATAATTAATGTAATGAAGCGCGCGAAAATTCCACAGATGAAAAAACATTCGCCTGAACCGGAATTCGAATCCGGATCCCCCGATTTCCGATCGAGTGCTTTTGCCATTCAAGTAAGCGAGTCTTCATTCCTCCTTAAGGAAATTCGTTCACTGTACCGGACAAGATGGTCTGGACTGCTGAGCATATGATGCGACAAGCAATCCAAGTCGTGCGCACTGCTTCGCAGCCGAAGAGTGTTATTGTTCTTACCCCGTTCACACTACGTTCTTTTTACGCCGGTTAGCCCCGACCATGGTTACAAAACGAGGTGTGAACGTAAGTTACCGTTAACAGTGGTTGGGATTCTGAACACAGTTTTCCGACCATGGTTGGCGGTAGTTCATGCGTATGTCAACGCAAGTTGGTTAATAGCTGGTTAGAAAAAGAAGAAGGCGAAGCAGCAACGAGGTGGGGTAGGAGGAAAGAAAACAGAAAGTAAAGCATTCGAAGAGGAGACGGCCGTTATTGTTGAA
The DNA here is from genome assembly GCF_921293095.1 of Ischnura elegans. Taxonomy (NCBI): domain Eukaryota; kingdom Metazoa; phylum Arthropoda; class Insecta; order Odonata; family Coenagrionidae; genus Ischnura; species Ischnura elegans. The sequence continues at coordinate 92,468,840 of NC_060250.1, read as the reverse complement.
CTATATTCGTCAGAATTAATACTAAGGAAAGTGTTATAGATTTATTCCGTAATTTTTTGTATGTTATGATATTTTAAACCTGATTTAAGTTATGCGATACACTATACAGTTCGTAGTGAGTTAGCCATTAGCTCGCATTGTATTGTTACGGACATAATGAATAATCTCTATAAATATTTTGCTAGAATTATGTAAAATGTGCGAAACTACCTTAATAAAAATCCGATGGTCACAATGATTTTAATGTTTTGGTAAGTTTTTTGCCTTTGATGCACTATGGTTCTATTATCTATTAATTAGTAATATTGTTCTTTAAAACTGCGGTTAAATCTAAAAACACTTCTAAAATATCCCTTTCAGAAAAGCATCAGATTCTCTTTTATCTTCTGGCGCTTTTATTTTTTATTGAGTATGCATACAATGTAAAGCGACTAATGAAAACGTAAAATTTTTATTAGGATAAAAGCTCATTACCTTGTGCACACTGCGGCACGTCTTCCCGTTAACCAATTGCAATAATATTTTACAGAATTCGTTTTTACACCAATTGGCATAAATTGAAGAGGTGTCCCGAAAGGAAATGGAAAAGTAAGGAACGCCCTATAAAGGCTAGCACTGGACTGATTTTTGAGTGATGGAAATTTAACAATGTAATTGCGCCTGAAAGATATTCGTGTATTTTAATCTTTTCTGAGTGGCGTTATTCCGTGGCATCTCACCCTAGATAGGTGCATGTCGTCAAGTATGCTTATGAAAACAGCCAATACTTAATTTTTCCCCATGATTCATTCCCATTTCTGACTTTTCTGTTATTTCTTTCGGTACCAACTTCATTACATTATATTTTAAGTGTACCGGGACTAGCCGCGGTGATAACTTATACGGAGCCTCCCACAATCAAGGAGGTTGTAAATATACTCGAGGGGGGGCACCACCGGTTCCGAGCGTTGAGCGCAGTGTATGGCAGGAATGGGGGTGCTTGGGTAGTTTAGCCACGCCAACTTTGAATGCTAACTATTTGGTGAAATATTCGGCCACGATCATTGTTACGTTAAAATAAACTAACGCAAACGAACACAGTAAACCTTATTTCTACAATTATGGTAAGGCTTCGTGAAAATATACCTCGAATATCTTTTCCCACGGAAAAATTATTGTCAATCACCATGGTTCCGCTGTGCAATTAGCTTGGCGGAAAATAATAGTTTGCAAAAATGTTATTTTCGGCAATATATTCGGCAAATTTTGTAAAATATCCATTCCCCTGCACTTCTGCAGATAATTAATAAGATTACTTAATAATTACAGCCAATGGAAATTATACGATAGCGGACCGGTCGCAATAATTTTACGAAAGTTTATTCACGAAGATGCATTATCACCACGATATGACTGTATGGACAGCTCAATACACACAGTAGTATGACGAACGATCGGAAAAGTCAGAAGACAATCAAGAAGTAATTGTTGCATTTACATTTTATAAATCATGGGCGATATAAGGAATAGAATACTTGATTATATACGTACACTGTTTGAGACCAAGTCCGAAAATGGTCAAACCAAGATGGCGGAATTCTGATTTGGCTCGACATTCAACCCCTGAACATAATGGCGTACTAAGCCACCGAAACGTTGGGACCTGTGACCAAAATCTACACCCGGAGGGAAATCCGATAATCATTCTATTTATTTATTTCAACGGATAACACCATTTTATAAAATCGAACCGATTAAGAAAGTAACAACGACTAGAACCAAAAATAAAATGTATGATTAGTGATTATTACATCAAAAAAATATGTATACATTGATCAAATGACTCCAAGCAAATGTGAACTAATTTCTGAAAATATCCCAACTTTAATTCTGAATGAAGCCGGAGATTCATTGAAGAAATCAGTGTTAATCAATTGAGTAGCAGCAGCACTACCCGTTCTGAGAAATCGAGAGAGCTCACTGTGATAGGCATAGTACGAGATTATTCTCGGCTCTCTTCTAAATACGAGATCACTCGTATTTAGAAGAGAGCCGTCGCGTCGGCGAAAGATGGTCATTGATCGAAGCCCCCTTGGCACAACACATCCATGCCATCCGTATTTAAAGCCTGAAATCACCTATCATTGGAAAAACGTGGCTTGTTGGTGTATCTGGTCGCATACTAGACGGACGATCGGGAGGTCTGGGTTCCAATTTCAGCCAATCAAAATGTCTTGTTAGGACCTTATTAGACGAGGTAGCCAGGCGACGCTAGCTGGCGACTTACTGGCTAACCAACCAAGTAGCCGGTTATGTAGCTAGTTCAGTAGCCAGAATTTTTTCAGTGTTTCTTTCCCAGCGATATGTACTGATCGAGTGGTGACGTGAGACTGGCGACCTAGTCTAATAGGCTCCGTATGCTACAACGCAGAGATGCCAGTGCGTGTAGCCAGTGGCGACCGGAGTGACGACGGGGCTCGGTAGTCAGTCAGTCGCCAAAGTGTGGCTACGTCGCTGGCTACCCTCGAGTAATAAGGTCCATAAGAATCAATGACCCATGACGAGCTGAGTAGCAAGTTTCGTCGCTAGCGACGTCGCCTGGCTAGCTCGTCTAATGAGGGCCTTAGACACCATTTTGGGATGTCTGATCCTTGTCGCGAAAGGAAAATATATCCTTTTAATAGTATTTCTTCAGCAAGAACTTCAGATTTACTTTACACTAGTTCTTCGTTTCCAGGAAATATTTTCAATCTGCCCGTCGAGCACAGATTATTGTTAAATGAAAGTTACAACCTTAATTATATCGGAGTGTCCGAGGGATGAGACGGACTTTCAAATATTTCCATTGCACCATCTATTATGCGTATTCCCTCTCTTGCGCCCCTTTCCATGCAGAGGAAATAGCGCTAACGTAATCGCTTTTTTAATGGTTCAGATTACTTAAGAGAAAGAGGGTGTGTTCCCTCTCGCATTAAAAAACGGAACCTTCGAGGCCATAAAAAGTTTTTCATGGGCAAAACATGAAGAAAAAGAGGACACATGAGCAGTGAAGCAATAAGAACCTATTTGGAAGAGGGGAGCTACGAAATACATCTTTTTAAGTACGGAAACCCCTCTGATCTCGTCGGAAGTCATTTAGTCACCTATTTACATCCGGCCCTAAGGGCGAAATAGCTCTGCTCGTACATGATAAACGGCCCACGCTCTTGTCTGATGCATATCCCTTCTTTTTCTACTTAAAATAGCAGTGGTCCTACAAAAGAAACACAGAAAAGGAAAAATATGAATATTTAGGATTGTATAAATATAAAAAATAAATAATTAGGTAACATTTAACACGAGAGCCTAGGGTACCATCAATTTGAATCACTGACGTAATGCTATTGCATATACAGCATAAAATGCACCAAATTGAAAGAATTCCTTTATGCAAAATATGTTAACAAAATACAAAATGAGCTGAGTGCAGTCTATATTCATGGTCGAAAATAAAAAGATAAAGCTTCTCTCACGTTGAAATATGTAAAAAAGTCATAGTGAAGAGTTCTCGGGATCGCCACCGGGTCAGGAACTGCGTAACTGCCGACGCGAAGTTTGATGTCCGACTCGGCCATCGTCCTCAGGGCTGTGAGTGTCGATTGAGATTTTTCTTTGCTTATATACATTTGCTCTCGTGGTCAGGTGACTGCTGATTAGCTGTCATCAGCGGCGTGCTCTGATTGGCTGGTGCGTTGGTGATGATTATGCCTAGCCATTTTGATGGCTTTGAGCACAGGTATCCAACTCATAGGTTACTCTTCACGAAGTCCAATCGCCGGGAAAGAAATAAAGTCATCTTGATTTATTAGCTGGATTTCTATTACTTTGAGACGAATCATTACAGCTATATTTATTTATCTAGGAATGGGCGAGGATGAGCAAACGAGTAATGATTGCACTCACCCCTCGATAATGCCACCTATGGGTCTTCTTCCTTTCCACGGGATGCGAAAAAGGAATGGAAAGGGAAGAATCACATCATTATCAAAACGCAGTTGCGCGTGTCTTCAGCAAGAAAGGTGCAACTTGAGACGAGTGAAATTAATGATGATGGTTTAAAAATAATTTGCTTAATATATCACTGTAACCTCGATAATTATGAATTAGTTCTTCCTCATGCGTCAACTCGGTAACTTGGTTATGTATTAGCTTGGCTAAGGACAAGCTGAGTTAAGGGGACGAGTCGTAATTGCTCATTATCTAACTGCTATTGGTATAATTACTGTGGATCTTATCTTTTTTTAACAGAATTAAGAAATGTAAAGTAAATAAGTCGAAAACATAGAAATGCTGTGCGCGTCATTCCTTAATTGCAGAGTTTTTTTTTCGGTTTATCAAGATGCAAAGTAATACGAGCACAACAAATTTGTAGTTAAAATTCAAAGTAAAATATTAAAATTCCGAAAATTCAGGTTTTATGATATGGAAATGCGATAACAGCATTCTTTAGACCTGAAGGTTCCGAAAACGCGAATCCGGGGTCATGATTAAGGTTCTGAATTTTTTTTTCGAGTTGGCAGTTTTTTGATTTCCTGGATCATAATTTCCCTCAAAAATCTCATTAAAATACACCTCGATTATTTAACCTCCGCTCCAAAAATTCTATACGATAAATGTCCCCTATGTTGGATTTGCCCAGAAGTCAGAGGCTACGTGTTAAGACTCAGAAGCTAAACTGAGGGAACGAGTCTTGAATGCTTGCAATCAAACGCCTCGTATATCTCACGTGCAGGCCTTGCCTTTTTCCTCGAAAAATTATAAAATATCGAAAAATTAAATAAAAAAAATAAAAAGAGTGAAAAATTGAAGAAAAAGCACTACGCTCCGTCCCAAATTGTGGATGTACTTTTCTTCCAAAAGGTGCATGGTGAAGTGATAATGCAATAAATTTATAGTTATGATCAGTGACGTCATGGCAAAATTAGCAGGAACGCACTTTCCTTAACTTTTTTTCAGAAGTGTGTGAATCACTGTGTTATTTTTGGAATAAAACTCATTATTTAAATTTTATTACTAATTTTTTTGTTTTGGTTACGAATGTATAAATTAGAAATTTTGAGGTAACAAAATTGATTAGAGTGTTATTTGACTGTTATGCCTTTTGTTAATCAGTGCCAGATCGGCGTTCCGGCATGCTCCGGCCATGAAACCACTGATTATGGTTTGAAAAAAACAGAATACGCATTAGTTACGAAAATTCAGGCGTCATCGGGTGAAAAGGTAACATACGCATCCTTAGGCCCTGAAACTGCTGGAACGAAATACTTTTGTAGTACGTCTGCATAATTTTTTGTCCACCGGTATCAACGCAGAAGTGTCATTTTCATGAACTTTGAAACACCGGAATACCGATGCCTCCATTATCACACATTTATTCCCCGAACCAGAGAACCGTGCGAAGAAATACATAGTTGTTTTCTTCCAAACCACGGGAGACCTCCACAACGTAAGCCCGTCGACCATCAATCATACTGACAATGCTGCAAAAAGTGTAACCCTGGTCGTGATTAGACGTTTTTATATTTATGAGGTTGCAAATATTTTGTTTCCAAGTGGTTTCATTATTTTCCGCAATAATATCAGTCCATCCAATAATCCACCTTGATGCTTTTAGCTGTATGCCAATTCGACACGTGCCGTGATTTATCACTTCTAATCCCCTTGTCAATGTTCACGGGTAGATATTAACTTTTTAAATCCTCAAAAAAGATAGAAGAATGGGAAATCCACAATTGCGGATATGTGTCTGCAAAGAAAGATGCAATATGAGGCGTGAACATTTTAATTCATGATTATCATTTAGAGATGAAATATTTTGTTGTCCCGTTATTACCCGAGTAGAAATCCATCGCGTAACTTTCGTCAACTCTCCTATCAACTAACACCATAAAAAATACCTCTGCACTGGTTTGCCTAGCAATGGTGAAAGACGAGTTTAGTGATAAGAGTAAGATATATTCCTTGTTATTTTAAAAGTTTTCACGTTATAATATCGGTGAAAATCGATCCTGATGGTCTCATCACCGCTCGTTAAAATTTAAACCATAAATTAACACCGAAATGATTCGCCAAGCAATGGGCTAAGATGAGGAAACTAGACGTGATCACTCACGTTCAAACCCCTCGTTAATCTCACGTGCAGACCTCCTCTCTTTTCATCACCGCACCGGAAAATAAAAAAGGAAGTGGAGGGAAAAAAAGAATGAAAAGCGACGCGCGTCATTCCCTAAATGCGGCTACGTGTGTTTTGAGTTAGCCCGCCACCGCCTGCGAGGGACGAGGAGGACACGCCCCCCCCCTTTTGGCGACATCAAAGGAGCTCGGCAAACGCCAGCGCCCCGAAACCTCTCGTCTGCATTTCATCAATCCCCGCCGAGATGATGACGACGATGATGATCACCGGGCGATACATATAGTATATATACCAGCACACGCGCACACATGCATAGATTCCTTATTGCCCGCGAACTCAATCGGTTGGCTTTTTGGGGGTAGCGGCGGGATTTAGAGGGTGGGAGGAGGCGGTGAGGTCCGGTGGCGTTGCCGGACGAAAGAGACTCCGCGGAATGCGCTTTCGCGATCGTCAACGGAATTATTCAACGAGCCGAAATCTGCTGCAATAATAATCTTCGACCACCGCCACCACCGCCTCACCCAAAACTCCCTCCCTGTATATCTCCCGAGTTCCCTTCATCTATTCATCAATATATGCATGACAAGACACGTATGTACACACCTTTTTTTTATCTCTCTCACTCACTCACTCACTCGTTCGCTCTAACCCTCTCCCAGCCCGCGCCGAAAATAATGATAAAAAAAATATAAAAACATCGCCTCCCTCTACGATTCGATAAAACCGGGCGAGTGAGAGAGCCCCCATCAGACCATCCCCTTGTGCATATATCGCTGGAAAGAGAGAGAGAGAGAGAGAAGCCTGGTTGGCGGTACAAGCTCACACGCACACGTTCGGGGGAGAGAGAGAAGCGAAGTATTAAGTGTTTGTGAATCCGAAATCACAGGTGAGGTACAGAGGCAGGAGGTCGGCGCGGTGGTGTATGTTGTGTGTGGGTGGGGATGGAGAGAAGAGTTGGGGTTTGAATGGAGGAGGAACTGGACACGATACGGTATGAGGTGGGGGGGGGGTGAGTTTGCGAGTTTGGAGAGAAAAGAGTTCTAGGGTACAGGGTTCAGGATATCGGGAAGGGGTACGGGGGAGAGTGACATGTAGGTGGATAGACACGAGGGTTGGGTCGGAGAGTTTTATTCAAGCACCGCATGCCAACCCCCCCCCCCCGCCCAAACCAAATGTCTGGTCGAAAAACCGTACCCTACTGAAGGTTGGTGTATCGGCGGCGTGTGGGTGGGGTTGGAGAGGATAAGGGAAAGGTTTGGGTAAAGGGTTTCGGCTCCTCTTTTATACCTTCGCATTGGTCAGCGGTGGCCGAATTCCACCAAGTATTGGGAGAGAGGGCACAGGGAGCGACCATGTACGCTCACGTTAATGTATACATGGCCGGACAGGAGCACAGAGGGACTGGTGGACGCGATCGTGCAAACACGTTAGAGGGGAGGAAATCAAAGAAATTCGCTGCAGCCGCCAACCTGGAGTCGGTAATGAGGAAGAGAAAGAAAATTAATGGGTATTATTAAAGGCCTGAGTGTAAGTAATAAGCGTATGAACGCGGAAACTAAGATTCGAGAAAGAACAGATTTAATCCCGAAGGTATTTCAAGTGTATAAAACACAAAATAGTGTATCTGATTGAGAAATTAGGCATAAAAACGAGGTTCAAGAAAGAAGTTAAGGTAGGTGAGGTGAAAAGAGTACTACACCTAGTACCCTGAAGTAGCTATTTTTTTCTGGGGAAGTTGAAAGTAGTATTATCGACTTTAATATTGGAAGGAAGGGAAAATTAGAAAGTGTTGATGATTCAGAATGTAGCATGATGTTATAATGAGTGAGAGAGATCACACGGTGTAAATTTATGTATACTCTTCTAAATATGAAATTTGTATCTTACTTGCATGTGAACATACATTGAAACCGGTATTTCGATAGTATTATCAGTTATAATCGGAAATTGTCACTAAATATTGCAATTCGAGTGTAGAAAAATTCCACCGTCAAGTGGCTGGTAAATTTGATCGAAATTGGTGAAGTTGGTTGAATGGGTGGTTGTTAGGCCGCTAACCAAAGTAATTCGCTGCCGCTGTCCATGAAGTTCGGCGATGTAGGAAAGGAAAATCGTGAGCATGCGTGAGTTAGAGTTAAACCAGTTCGCTCATATTTAACGGTGCAAACATACGCGAACAGAGTAGAAGTCATCAGTGCAAAGTATGACATGATTTTTAACAAATGTCTTGAATAAAATTTATGCTTATCCAGCATATGTAGGTCCTCAAATGGAGAGAACTGGTATATTGGGATACGCAATAATCGTGGGCCTGTTCTTCTCCATTCTCCTCTCTCTGAGCAGCATAAGGGCCAGTATTGCTTCCCATATGCCTTTGCTTTTTCTGAATGCGAGTTGGTCCTCATCCAAGTTCTCTTCTGCTCTTCGTTCTATTCTTCTATAGATGATCCTTTTCAGTATATTTGATGCATGTGTTGTCAGGGTTATTGTCCTTCACTGTTCTCCGCTATTTCCTATTGGGAATTGGGGTTATAATGTTCCTTTCGTACTCCATTGATATTTCACTACTGCTGCCGTTAAGTAAATTGTACCTCGCTCGCTGTGAAATGAGTGTCGCTGTACCGACCAAGATGATCTCCACCTTCACACATATGAATAAGGACTGCTGCACTCTATCCTGGGTGATGAGAGGTATTATTGTTGGCGGCCTTCACTCACTAAGTAACGGCATCTTCACAGGATTCGGTATATTTTAAATAGCCTATCTTACCCAAGGATAGGTGACAAGGTTAGGTCAATACACCCTCAGAACGTTTTCGCTTTTTGTTCACGACCGCTTATTCGAAGAGTACACTCACTTATCTCGCAGCTAATCACTACATTTTGAGGTCGACCCACCATCCGCAATAGAATAGACGCACGCGGTGGCTTTAGGTTCAGCCGCTAGTGCGTCTCCACAATGATGAAAAAATCACTGGTCAAAATTCCGAGGTTTGGTTTGCTACCTACATTTTTCCACTCCATTCTGTCACGTGTTAATTTTTTTTCTTTTGCTCCATTCATCATGAGTTCCAAACTTTTCTTCGGATGCCTTTAATTTTTATGTTGTCATCGTCCACTTGCCCTTAGTCGATTTGCGTCATCAAACATTGTATCATGATGTGTTCGATTTAGTTTTTCTATCTTCTTCTAAGTTATGTGGAAGTTTCTTATTTTGTCATGATACTCTTTTACCTAATTTTAGGCTTTTGGTAGTGCGCTTCAGCTCTATATGATTACCAACCCATTATTCTACAGAGGTGTACGTATTTTAACGTCGGTTCTTTCGAATTTTCCCGTTTATTTTGGTCTAATTTAGATGAGTTTAAAATTATTATGATTCTTCATAATATTTATTTTGCATAATTTTTATCTCTACTTTGGATACGATAAAATGCATCAGAATTATCTTATAAATCTTCCCCTCTCATTCCCTGATTATAATCGTTGATGGCATTTGGTTGTAGATTCATTTCGCTTTTCTTCAGCCTCCGGTTTTCGTCCTTGCTATTGATTAATTATTTCCGTAGTTTGATGCAACAGTGACGAGAAGTATCACAACATCGAGCTAAGAGAATATTTTCTTTACTTGTCTAACGAATAGTGAAAATCCCCGTTAAGTTTTATTGCGTAATCCCTCGAAGACATGAATGTGCAGTTTCCAGTTCGATTCTCTCTTACTGTTTCCGTTGCAAAATAGCCATTATCACGTAGGTGGCTAATGGATTGTAACTGGTGAAAATATAATCAAAGTAGCCGGCATGCTTTTTTTGGAAATTTACAAAAAATCAACAAATTTAGAGCAACCCTTTCTCCTAGCGGTAAGAACTGTCACGTCTTGGTTCGGCTCCTCAATATGGCAAAACACTATGGTGGATGAAGGTAGATACTACAATTTATAACAAAATCTAATTGGTTTCTAACAGATGTGCATTTTAGTAGAGTGCCGCCCGAAATATGGCTCATCAATGGACATTTTGATAGAAAAATTCCAATCTGAATGGAATTTTGGCGTACTACATTGAGAAAAGCGCTGAATTTTGAAAAATTATCACTTTTGTCTAATTGAGAATTATTTTAGAGCAGTATATATTTTTTTATCTCATCAAATCTATTTTGCGTCAAAATTACCTCGCAATAGGGACAGATATATCTTCTTAGCTAGTCCATTATAACTTAGTGCGCGGTAATGTATTGAATCCCGAAAGTATTGGGATTCCAAAGATTTTATTTTAAATCTGCCATACAAAGAGTAAACATATAATTATTCTTGTTCTTAGTGTGCTCATTTGAATGGCTTAATATTAATTCAAGTAAATCTTCATTGAGAAATAATTTAAAGATCTCAATTAGTGAATGGCCTCCAACTGAGTTAAGAGCGCTTCTGTTGCTTTTTGTCAAGGGAATTTGAGGATCGAACGGAAGGAGAATCAATTTCCCCCCCTCTACGTGAACCCGTTCGGTTTCTTCATATTTTTTCTGGGTGTGCGTATTGATTGGATGATTATTCTTTATATTCTACTGGAGTAAACTGTGGCTTGCATTGTAGCGCGTTTGAATATATTTCAAAAGTCCCATAAATGTCCGAAGACAGGGAATCTCATCATTGTCGATATTTTCTTTGTCGGTGAGCTCAATAACTTCAGGGGGGAGTACCACCTCTTCACTGGCTAATTTCTTCTAGTGCATCCAATATTTCATCGGCCAAATATATACCTCCTGAAATCATCCATATCTGAAATAGTGGGAAGAAATAATCTTCGTTGCAGTTCCCAAGCTCAGAAAACATTATACATTAAACATTATGCCTCTCTCGTCAGTTAATATTCTTCAACTACCTTCTTGACGCTTCTTCCAAAGTATAAACCCTCAGGTATAGAAAAAAGTAGCAACATTTTCTTGACCTTATCATCTGGATGAAACCTTCTTATAACATGCCGAGTTTTTAAAAAAAGCGGTAGATAGAGGCATTTCAGAGGACTATTTTACTGGTATCTACTCAATTATAGCTAGTTTCTTAAGGTGCGTTTACACAGGGTAACATGTAAAATTGTGTTATAAAACAAGTGGTATTATACATCAAGTTGTCGGTTTTCCACACGAAGCTTTACATCACCTAAGCACTAGAGAAAGAATAGGTAGCACTTATGATTGTACCGTGCAAAATCCAAGGAGCGACTAGAGGAACACTTCATCTTCTGTCATAACCCTGCTTCAATGGATGTGTTTCTCACTCTTATTATATCGTCTCTAAAAATGAATACATCGAAATCTGAACTCAACGTCTACTAAGCAAAGGTGCGTTTACACTGAGTAACATGTTATGTAAATAAGTTGCATATTATAACATGTTTTATGAAAAAGTTACAAATCCGTGTAACACATTACATGTAACATTGTGTTATAACACAAAACTTCGTGTTCCCGCTTAAGGTGGGAAACCAAAACTTGTTGTATAACACGATATTTTGTTTTATAATACGGTGTTAAATGTAACATGTTACACAGCTTTTTAACGTTTTCGTAAAACATGTTATATGTAACTTCATAGGCGGATCTAGGGGAGTCACAGGGGCACGTGCCCCCCAGACCATTATAAAAATGCAAGATTTTTGATACGGTCCCGTTATGATTGCGCTCGTTTTGCATTACGGGGTATCCTTGTGCCCCCCCAGAGCAGTATCCTGGATACGGCCTTGCTTGTGCCCCCCCCAGAAAGAAATGCTGGATCCGACTCTATGTAACTTGTTTTATATAACATGTTAACAGCGTAAAGGCACCTTAACAGTTCCACTCGACGACATGGGAATGACCCTGCTCTGTCCCTCTTCCACACGGGCGTGTAACAATTTTGACTCCATTAAGTGAAAAAGTGTTGACTCTAAAATTCGTACAGATTACCATCATGGGATTCCAAATGCCATTCACCCATTACTTTGTTTACTCACAACCAAAAATGCAGCTAAAATGTTACCAGAAGACTACGTTGTTCATTTTGTAAGCCATATTGCATGTTTGGAACGTAGGTTTTCGCAGCGAGAGGCATCCTTGTTAACGGCTTTGCTAACACGCAGCTACTCCCGAAAACCGTTAACAACCATATTGCAATTAGCACATTCCGGAGATCCGGGTTCGAATTTCGGCAAGGGCCAATGATTTTACCTTTGTAGACTTTTTGTTCTATTCGTGCACAAACATGTGCCTTTGGGAATACGCGCAGATGGCAATCCCGCGGTTATTTCATTGGATAATCCAAGAGTTGGCTCAAAGGGTTTCATGTAGATGGATGTACGTAAACTGTGGACAAATGCTCATTCATGAACCCTTAGCCACTGGGTATTTAACCGTTCCGAATTAACGGGAACGGGAGGATAAATAATATAAAGGCTGGGACACAATCAACGCTAACGTGAGACGGTATACGGGATCCGGGAGAACGTGAGACGGGGAACGCCACCGTGCGGTCACAATTGACGTTCCCGTGGCCGGAAAGAAAATTGACTAACGCCCGCGCAGTGGTTTTGTTTGTGGTCTTCAGTCTTTTCGTTTGTGTGTAGGAAGAGTTTTGAAGAATGTTCGAAATCGACGAGGATAGTATGCACGTAAATTAAATTAAGTAATGGCTTACCTTAACTGACTTCTCTTCAGCTCACGTTGCACGACAACAACTGCTATATTCAGCAATGGGCGCCAACAATGCTGTATCGCTGTGATTGGCTTTCCGTGTACGGGACACGGGAAGAGATGAAAGTTGCCCATCTCTCGCGTTTACGTACTCTCCGTAAACGGTGGTTTTGTCCCTTCCATAAGCTTTCCCTTCCGCCATATTTGTACCGATTCCCGTTAACGGCTCGCGTCTCACGTTAGCGTTCATTGTGTCCCGGCCTTAAGAGTATCAATGTGCCAGGATGTAGTCGATATGGGGGCAGGGCAAGATCGAACGCTCCACCGAAAAGGCCCCGCATTTTACCATCTGCACTCACCCATCCTCGGTCGCCAGGAAACGCGTGCGTAGTGAGTGCACGTTTATTAATATTTTTTCTCTCGCCACGACCTCTTTTTTTTATACGTGTCGCGACGGTGGCGCGCGAGTGTACAAAAAAAATCCGAATAAATACATGCATGCGCATCTCTGTGCGCGTCTCTTTCTCCATATTTATAAAGACTTTACGCGAGAGCGCCCTGCCCGCGCGCCCGCCACCTACGATCGCGATCAGGAATTACGAAAACATAAACGAAACGGACGGCGGGGTGAAAAAAAGAAGGAAAAAAAAACAGCGGCGGTGAAAATGTAAAGCAAAAAGAAACAAAATGCGCAAAGGTAAGCTTTTAGGCAAAGGGGGGGAGAGGGGGGAGGGGTGGGCTCGGAATTTTGAGTACGTGAGGTGTGAACGCATGAGTGAACTGTGCAACATCAACGAGTCTTTCATTAAATACCTAATATTACTCTGAATCCCCCAGACCCCGCGACGGGTATAACTCCTATATTTCTTCCTTCTCATCTTTTTTTTATTTTCACCTCGTACATTTTGTTCTTGCGCTTCAAGTTAACTTATCACGCATTCACGACTTCACGGTGATACTACACTGCTATTGATATGGGCAATTCTTTTTAGATTAACGGTGGTGCTAATACCAACTACTACCTTACAAAACGACCTAAGAAATATAATTCCCGATGTTAACAAGTTCAACAACATCTGAAATTAAATTTGGTGCCCTGGATTTGGCTTAGCGTATAAAGAACACCAATCTTCAAACCAAGGATTTCAACAATCCAAGGATTCCTTTCCATCAAATCTTTCAATTTAATCAAGGACTTCAACATTGTGCGTATACTCTGGTCTAGAATGGCCTTGTATTTCTTACAATGTAGTTTGACTGTCAATAGTGCGAGTTTTCAAAGCTCGAAATTTATTTTTACATCGGCAAGAGGAACCGACACCAGTGGCGTACAAAGTATGCGCGCTACCTGGCGTGTATCTCGTGCTTGGATTTTCTTGAATGGCCTCGTGTATTATTACAATGTCATTTTGACTATCTATAGCGTAAGTTATTAATGCACAAAATATTATAGCAATTTTTGTTTAGTTCGGCAAGATGAATCCGACACCCGTGGCGTATAAATTACGCCGCGCGACTGGCCGTATACCACCTGTGTACTTTTCTATATATATCACCTATTAATGTTCAAGCTTAAACTGATTTCTACAAATTAAGATACATTCTAACAAAAATCAAGTGTCCATATCATCATAAAAATGCATATATCGTGGACAAAGAGCGCCACGCGCCCGGTCGTGCAAAAATATCAGGCGCGCCCGCTCTTGGGGTAATAGGAAAGTGAATATTTATGAGAATTTGATGGCATTTTACCTGATTGAACACTTGCAAGCTGAAATAAAGGAGACGAGTCATTGTGTAAATGCTAATCGTTAAGTTTGTGGTACTGAAAGAGTGACGTATACAGGGTGTGTGAGGAGAAATCTGAAATACGTCATGAGGTGGTAGGAGAGGCATTGTTTCAGCATTTTTTGTCCATAATCATTGGGTCGCAACTCTTAAGTTACTGAGATATGGCAAGGCAAACATTTTTTAATGTACTTTGTAGTTACCATGAAACGGTTTTCTTGGGTATCCAGCCTTTTCGACGTTTTATTCAGTACTCAAGATTTTTAAGGAAATACAATAATCAAGGTTGGATGAAAATGTGAGATTACACTACCTTGAAATAATTAATCTGAGAATGGGTGAGATTGCGCAATTTTGAGTACCTGCGGTGTGTATGCGTGAGTGGTCATTGCAACATAAACGGGTCTTTCATCAAATACGTAATATTACTCTGAATCCCCTAGACTATCCTCTATACTATTTCTACTGTATAGATAACTTTTTCTCAACTTATACGCAAACAAACTCTACAAATGAGGTATCAAAATGCACAAAATTTATCGGAGAACATGCGACGGCATATCTTACTTCCTAAATATTGCTATTGTTTCCTAAAATTGGTTAAAAAAAATAATCGATTAAAAAACAATAATCGATTCCGGAAAGATTGTCCTCATCCCAAGAATACAGTTAACGCCGTCGGATCCCACCATGCCTTTTAATTTGACTCGCAGACAGTTTCCCATTAAGGTTTCCTATGTGATGACTATTAACAAGGCTCAGGGTCAGACTTTGCAAAGTACTGGCTTGTCCTGCCTGACCCTGTATTCTCTCATGGCCAACTTTATGTAGCATTCTCTAGGGTAAGGTCTTTTCAAAATATTTTTGTAAATATTAAGGAAAACGCTAAACAAGTATTAACAGAGGATAGTGTAATTACTTCCAATGTTGTGTTTAAAGAGGTCCTCAGACCTCAATTTGTACATGAACATTCCATTTAAATTTGTACATAAGACCTGGCCTTTTTTTTCTACATTTTAAAATTAGAAACGCGCCTATCCGTCTGTGGACCTGCATTGAAAAGAGCGGGGGAAGCCGGCTGGGAGCGGGCGCATCACGCTCGTATCTCCTATATTTCTCTCTTCACACCTTTTTATTCTCACCTCGTACATTTCTTTCATTCGCTCCAAGTTAACCTATTGCAGACTCTACGTCAATGCTGGCATTATACCTAATAGGACACCTGCAAAGTGATTAAGCTGAAAAAATATGACGAGGCCGTCTAACAGCTACGCGTGACGATAGATTGTAGTATTAAAGGAGTAGCGTTATACATATAGTTAGATAGGTCAGCAAGGTTTCTTATCCACCGAAGATTGGAAAGATATACGTTGATACTTGGAGGTCAATTGGAGACGCGTCTTCCATTTATCCGTATTTTCCATTTACAAGCATTACTTTCTAGTGAATGGAAATTTTGGTCTAAAATTTTCAATACCATGCATTTGTCCTTATTTAGTTTGTCTTACCATATATAATCGTACTTTAGCCTGTGACTTTGTTCTTTGGCAAAATTTCGCTCGCGTAGTGATTCCATTGAGTAGAATGAAAGTATTTATTGCCTCGGAAATTCAGAAATAAATATCAGCCTGATCCATACGTTTCATACGAAAGACTTGGAAGTTGATGTAGACAACGTTTTTTGAGAGTAACGGTTGTGCTTATCTCAACGACTATCTGCCAATACGATCTAAGAAATTTTATTCCTGATGTCAACAACTTTAACTAATCTGAAATTAAATTTAGTGCACTGGCCTTGGCTGAAAGTTTGAGAGTAATAAGCTATTAATATTATAATTAGGCAAGTGAATATTCGTGAGAATTATAAAATGCATTGGTTTACCAGCGAAGAGGGTCACATTTTAATCATCATCGACAAACAATTTTGGGAATGATTGGAAACAGGTCTCTACTCGTTCCTCCTATCTACGAATTATTTTTCACTCACATGTTTCTCTTCTACATTCTTTGCTATTTGTTCCATGTGTCTCACCTTCGGTCTTCCTTTCCCCTTCTTTCCAGTCACTATTGTTTCGAATATCGTGTTCACAATGCTTAAAATCATGGTCTATTAATTTGGTCCATCTTCTTCTTCTGATTTCCATCTCCACTTGTCTCCCACCCTTCTTAGGAATTCCTAATTCCTTACTCTGCCTATCCACTTAATCTTTATCATTCTTCTGCAGCACTGTATTTTTCACCCTTAACTACCATGCATGTCATGGTCCAAGACTAGCTACAGTAAAGCAACACGATCCAGTTTTTAGTTTTAATAAATCAATTCGTTACTTAAATGATGATAAAAAAATCAAAGTATTCTATTACATAGGATAAATATGGCCTAAATATAAACTGATATCGATAGATGCGAGGTATACAAAGTTTGCGTATTCTAGGTTAAAATCCGTGGAAAACTCGCCCTGGGGAACTTTCTCCTCCGTACAAAGTTCTCATTTCCCAAAACCTCTCCAATTATAGAAGATATGACCTCTTTGAGAGCCTAAAAATTTCATTCCTCTGGATATAAATTCAATTAATATTAAACTCAGGATATCACAACGGGTATTTTTGCTAAATGAAGCTTGAATGTTTTAATTTTATAACTTGAAAAACATTGAGTTGAGGTTGGCTGCTACAATTGTGTTTATTTAAAAAAAATAGAGTGCTTGGATTTTCGCCGAACTCGTCGTTTCGGAATGACTGAAAAACTGAATTACTTTGGAGAATTCCCATATTAATTGACTGCGGAATAAAGTGGAAGGCTTCTTTCAAATAAAACTAGCAGTATGTGGCAGTAAACCTCGGTACATATTTGGAATGAGAACTTCAAATGGCGTTACGTCCGTTGCGATATAGTTACCTTAATTTCAAAAAATATTTTTCCTGTGAGATGAAGGAGCGCAATGGGATTCTTACTTTTATTTTCCTCGAGTGTAGCACTGAATGAAACAAGCAGGCTTTGTACGCAATCACATGTAAAGGTGCAGAGATATATACACCAAAAATAAAAATTGCCATTATAAAATCATATGGCTAAGCCAAGCCTAAGTATGAAATTCGTCGAAATATTTTAAGTGTGTGAAAACTAGGGTGATATTTTTGGTAAAACGTAGATATAAAAAATCAAAGTTCGGTCGTATTCATATTCGAAGTTTGATAGTAAATCATTAAAATGTTTGTTTCGTTTGTTTCCATTTGTTGATGACTAATAAAATTTCCCGGCAATAATTTGTAGAATCAAAGTATACAAACTGATAATCGCTCTTGCTTAGACATTATTTCGAGGATATAGGCTTTTTAAAAATTTGTTTCGAGTGCTTGGAGATGGCGATATGTTGTCTTGGTATTGGCCCTCAACCATTTCAAGAAGTCACACTTACAAATTGTTTAACTGTTGACTGAAAAAAAAATACTGCATACAAAAAAATGAAATAAATTTGTTTTAAAAAGAAATAAAAATAAATAAACAGAAAAAAATACCGAAAATAAATTTAAAAAAAGAACAAAACGCATAATCAATGCGACAAAAAAAATAAATAAATAGTAAAATCTTAGAAAATTTGATATTAAATCAAAAATGTTTTGGGCCAATCGGGGCCCTTTTCCCGACGTCCGATCTCGGTTAGGTTTAGTTCTTATAATTTCAGTTTGCTTTTGCACGCGCTCACTAATAGCATGCCTTTCTCATTCTCCTTCACTAGCACTAGCAAGTTTACACTGGTCCCTTTTACATTTCAATCGTCATTTTTCCCCTGCCTGAGCTCTTGCTCACATTAATCGCCGCTGAAGAGGTGGTATGTATATATTCACCGGCAGCTAGCCCATCTACGTGTATATAACCCGGTCAATTTTGAGAGTCGTCGTCGTCATCCATTTTTAGACCGCGTGTTTATACTGTGGTATGTTGAAAGCTAGGACATTTTCATAGGAACCCTACATCAAGTTACCTCTAAGGAATGTTTTTTTTTCTGTTCGAGGCAATTACCATCACGGCTCCTGCCTGATTGCGAACGTATGGTTTACCCAGATGCGCGCAGGGGGTTGGGGGGGGGGGGAAGGGCAGGTCATTATGTGCCCACGAATGAGATCTGCGAGCGAACAAATTTAACGGCTCTCACCCCCTCGTGGACCTGGTCGTCTGCGGCTGCGGTCCTAACACTCAAAGTGAATGCGGCGAGGGATGCGACGAGAAAGATGGAGAATCGAGTAGATGAAGAGTGGGGGTAGCAGGAGAAGAAGTCCTCAATGGGGAGAGTGGTGGGGGATGGAGGGGGAGGGTCATGAACCCTCCCCACCCCATTCTTCCAACAATTCCTGGGTATACCTCACCGCACCCCACCCTCACCGTACCCCTTTAGAGCTTAAGGGGTGGGAGCAAGGCGTTAACAGGGGCGATAGGGAGGGACGCGAGTTTATGGCCTTTAATATGCATCGCGGAGAGAATTAGTTTTTGGCAGGCGGAGATGGTGTTAGGAATGGGTAGTAGGCTTAATATAGGAGGGCCAAGAAAGGGTGAGATAGCTGTATTGTTGCTGCTGTAGTGAATTGGCTAGGGATAAGAGGTTCATAACAGAAAAGTTTCTCGGGTTTTCCACCGGGTGATGTCTTCCATGTCTTCCGACGTTTCGAGCAGCGACTTGCTGTTCATCCTCAGGGGATCTTCAGAATGCCGTTCTTCGAAATTTGACAAGTATATATACACCCCATCCATGTCGGGTGTGACCTGATTGGTTCACGTGTGTTGTGCTATTCCCGCCATTTAGAAACATCGGGAGACATGGGGAATATCACGAATTAACAAAGCACAACACAACCATCTATGCCCTGGTTAGGGATCACCTTCCCAGGCGGGATTCGAACCCACGACCTACGGATTGGCAGGCGAGGACTTTACCCCACCATCACCGAGGCCGGCAATCTTTTATTAAAATGCCAGTAAGTAAGTTGTCAATCCAATGAGGCGAGCCGTCAATTTAACTCTTTCACTTTTTATAACCATGTAATTAATTCTATTCTCACCCGGCCGGTATGGAGGCGAGCTCCAGTCGGTACGAATTCTGGAATTCTAACGACACCTAATAACTCTTGGAACGGCAGAGACACAGTCGGTTCTCCTAGCTGTCACTGACAAGATTTTGTATGCCTATTTAAAAGAATTTCAAAGAAACAAAATTGGATGTTCAACCAGTTCCT
Organism: Ischnura elegans; assembly: GCF_921293095.1. Taxonomy (NCBI): domain Eukaryota; kingdom Metazoa; phylum Arthropoda; class Insecta; order Odonata; family Coenagrionidae; genus Ischnura; species Ischnura elegans. The sequence continues at coordinate 92,449,006 of NC_060250.1, read as the reverse complement.
AAACCCCTTAAAATCCAAACTCGTTATAAGCGTACCGGTTTAATTACCTTTTTAAGTGCGTTACGGCACTGCTAATTTCGCCACAACATGACCGTCTAATTGTAAGTAAATTTTTCACATAAGTTAATTGTAATTAAGAACTTGAAGTAATTAGTAGGTGGACATGGTGGCACATTGAGTAAATCATTGGCTTACTGATCCTGGGGATCCGGGTTTAAGGCCCGGTTGAAGCCATTGACCAAGTTGAAGTCATTGAAGCAAGTTTATATTTTGATCTGCAACAATAATCCTCTTTTTTGAGGAATGGTCTCTTCGCGCAGGCTGTTCAACTCTCTATTTCCTTCTTGCGTCATTTTCTCAGCTCAGCATTTCAAGATGACAGCATAAGATGTCAATATCCACGGAAAAAGATTAATCCACGGTATGCTGCGATTTTATGACGATAGAGCAGTCATTGCCGACCCAGAGAATGATTTGAAGAAAAATTTGACAAATATGGAAAGTACAATAGTCAGATATCAGCTGAAAATCAACAAAATGAAGTCTAAGATACTATGCTGCAGCAAAAAAGAGGAAGCTGTAACAAACGTTTACTTAGGAAAACTAAAGTTTGAAGAGGTAAAACTGTTTTTCACGTTGGAATACGAAAAAAAAATTGTCAGGAGGATAGGGCAAGCGAAGAGGGCTTTCTGCTAAAAGAAGAATCTTCATAAAACTGAAAATACAAGCATAGAGGAAAGTAAAAGATTCATCAGATGCATGTTTTTCTATGGAAGCGAAGCTTGGACGTTGACGTTAGCATAGAAGTCAAGAGTGGAAGCATTCGAAATGCGGCACTAACGAAGAATGATGAAGATAAAATGTAACGACCGAGTAAGTAATGGGAAAGTACAAAGACGAGCGGAAGAAAAGAGAAGCGTTCTAAAAACGTGAAGGAGAAGAGGTGATAACTAAGTTGGCCGAATATTGAAGAGTGATAGATTGATGAAGACAATCGTAGAAGGGCATGTGGAAGGAAATAAGAGTAAGGGACGGACCCAAACGTATTACCTAGGGCAGGTTACAAATGATGTAAAAAGGAATAAATACGTCACTATATAAAGGCAAGCGGATAAGAGAACGGACCCAAACCAATCTCAGGATTGTCTACTTCAGTGGCGCAGCGAGGGGAGGGTTTTTGGGGGACAAAACCCCCCTCAGAGCTAAGAATTTAAAAAAATGTTAATCCATTTTACTCAATTGGATTGATATTACTTACAGAATAGTGTAAATATTATTAAAATATCCCTCCGAAAGCCGTAAAACTCACCATTTTGAACCATTTATCTTGCAATTTTTCTAAAGGAGTGCCACCGCACTTCCCGCTTACCCTGGCGTGTATTCCACACCCCAGACACCCCAGTATAAGTTGTGCCTAAAACCCCCCTCCAGCCTTAATTCCTAGCTGCGCCCCTAGTTGACTTAAAATGATGATGAGTATAAGGTTAACTTAAGTGATATTTTATCAAAAAAGACCGTCGATAGTGAGGCATGCATCCACTAATGAGCGGGGATTGAGCAAATCCGCTGGAGAACGTGCCGGAGCGCAACGCCAAGTGCACGCGGCCTGGAAGCAGTGGCACTCGGCACGGCTGATTTCCACGCGAGGTCACGCGGACATTTCTGCTCAAATCTCCAATTTCTGACCTGACTTATTCACGAAGGCTCCTAAGTCCCGCGCATTTTCGCTCACCGCGGACAAGCGCCCACGAGGCTTTTTACGTGAGAAGGAACATCGGAGTGCATGGCGGCCGGTTTTACTACGGGATCAAATTGAAATGTACGACGTCGACGCGTGGCCAAAAAAAAAAACAGAAAATCGCGAGGGACGAAACGGATTGGTACGAAAAAAAGAATCGCGCGGGGGTGGACGTGAGAGTAGGAAAAAAAACAAAAGACTCGCGGTGAGCGCCACGATGGCGGAAAAAATAAAACTAACAAAACAAAACAACACAGCGCAGAGACGCACGCAATAACTTGGATGGTAGCATTGGGGGACGTTTTCGACTTTTCCGTCGATCAAATATTCTAAATACAGCGCTTGGAATAAGTGGTCAGTTACTTTTCGACGCGGCGAAACTGATCAAATTTTCAAAAACGAATCGAAATGCGTTTTCATTTTTTTTCCTCTGTTTATTTTGTCAACTCCCCCAATGCCGTGCTCGCTTGAGTCTGGCGTTAAACGCATTTGAAGAACATAGCGACAGTGGCTTTAGGCTGATGAATCATTCAGCCGACTCGCGGAGCCACCGTAGTCTGATTCTGTTGGGGTCACTTGGGGTTAAAGGAAGGGGGTGAGGAGGTTTCTCGAGAGTCCACTAGAGGGACACGTGAGGATTAGGCCGCCATTTGGACATGCGCCTGACATGCGAAAGTCTCTGTTTTATACCGAGATTAGGGTAACAAGAAACTGTAAATAAAATGTAAGACACTCTATCCTACAATATGAGGAATAAAATTTGGAAATAAGGCAATAAAATATGAAAATATCAGTATTCACCCCTATTTCTTTGCATGCATCGAACTTTAAACGGAATAGTACAATTTAGAAGTATATAAATTAAGAGAGACATTTAATTGAGTCAGTAAAATAGGTTCATCCTTTGACAAGGATCTTTAGAATGGTTTGTCAACAAACTTTATCTCCATGACCTCTAGTCAACAAAGTTGACCTACATTACTTTGTAGTCAATTTATTATAAATACTGAAAATAAATTTTTTCTTGACCTAATCACGTGAAAAATGATAATATCACTCTAAATTCCGCGCAATATCAATCAATACTTGACGAGCTACTGCCCTTTTCAATCTTCCCTGTAGTAAAAATTATTCAATGAAACGAAGAAATTTTGGGTCTATAATATTACTTTAGAACTATTATGTTAGATTTAGACTCTTAACAATTTCAATGGCTGTTACTGCGTTCAACACCAAGAGGAATGATGCTACTATTTTTTCCATAAGTTACGGACATTGTTGCCCGTTCTCTGTCAGCCCGGGAACTCGTGCTGGACGTATCATATCGGATGAAATGCGAAAGGAATACAAATTAAATTCTCAGCTATTATTTCCCGGCTGCAAGATAATTTCCAGGAGTTTTTCGGGCATCTGGTAATCCTATCCAATAAATTTTCGTCGACTGGTATGAAAACCAAATGAAAAATCCTGGTGAGTGAGCCTTTGGAAAAAAATAACCTGTTGGTTCTCCCTCGGCGATCCTCTTGATGACCTTCCTTCTTCAATGGGTGAGGAAATGAAATGGTCTCACGTTTCTACACAACTTCCGGTTTTATACACGATTAGTTGCTTCCCTTGGGAACCGTGAGGTAACTGTATTTTTGGTGGATGCATACGTGAGTGATAACATTTCTCTGTGATAAATTAGGCAAACAAACGGGAAATTCTTGAAAAATTTATGATTAATCCGTGCAATTTTTTGAAAATTGTTTGATGCGTCGTTGCGTTTCGGGAAATATGGCGCGCAAGCAATCCAGCTATAAACCTGATGATATAAATAGATTCATTCTTCGAATTGGATGCACTGTTGGAGTAAGAGAGAGAAATTTATTCCTCTTCGATGTTTTCATTGGGAGATATTGTCCCTCTTGTGAGCAAATGAGGGAAAATCTATTGTTGTGATCGAGTTTAAACCCCTCGAATTCCAATGTTTGTATCGATACCTCCACATCACCAACGCTCAACAATCGCCCACCGAATTAAATCCGCACATCTAGTAGCCCAACAATAAGAAATGCGCGTAGCTGGCAGTAGCCGGAGTATAAACGCTCACCTCTGTAGCTCGGAGAATTGGAGGTCTGCGTTCATGCTCCTACTACTGCCAGCTGAGCGCATTCTTATTGTTAGGCTACTAGATGAGCGGATTTGATTCAGCGTGTGATAACTGATCGTTTGAGCAGTGGAGGTATAGATATCAATCCATTCAAAAACGCTCATTATTTTCTATAGTATTTATCCTAGTTTTACTACTTGAAGACAGAGTTGATTGGAATTGAGATATCTTTTGTATTTTCTTAAACAGGGACGTGTAAGGTGTTCCCCACTCCCACACCTCTTGTGTTTAAATGAGTTTTTGAATATGGTGCTATTATGTTGGGGTTCCTTCGAGGTATATTTCAGATACCGATTAATTTCTAAGATAAAAATTATGCTGCAAATTTTTGTTAATTATTTATTGTTTTTGTTATTCAATATCAATATTATCAACAGCCAAATATGCGAAGATTTTTATGACGCAGCTCTCCACTCAATTCTCCTATCAGCTAATATTTCAATACTAAAATGTTCTTAAATTTTACATCATTCATCGTCGCTCATTGTTCTACTTAGATGGTAATCCTAAGCTGTTCTTCCCTTCCAATAATCCTTCATCGATTGACTTCATCTCACCATCATGTCTTATGATGTGACCAATTCAGGTTTCCTTAGAAAACTGAATCATATTAGCTGAATCAAGTGCTGCAGTAAGAAGCAGATGATAGGGAAATATAACGGAAAATTAAAATATCGGCCTCACTAATGCTCAATGGATGCTTGAGTGGTCACTCAAATTCCTCACCCATAGGTAACCGGCGTAAATTCACTTGGATTACTGGAATCTAATATTTTTGTTTGATTTTCTCCGCTCCTCATCATCAATATATATATGATTACTTCTTCGTTGAGCTTGAATATCCCAGTTTTCGTATATTTCTGTCTTTAAATGTTTGATAAACTTAACTGAGAAGGAAAGTTGCTGCCTGCTGATCAAGAAATCATTTTCCCGAAGGACCAATGCGTAGCCTAATTTTACTTCTAAATGGTGTAGTATTCAACCCGGTTATTCGATCCGTGCATCAGAATGCCCTGAAGATGATGATCAACCAGCTCTTCGAAACGTAGGCGACGATGAAGTTCTAAACCCGAGCGGATGCCCGAGAAAATCTTTTTTACTCACATATGCCTGGGAAGACACTCTTCATGCATCAAACCCAGCTCTTTCGATCCAGAGTGCCATTATCATCCCCTCTCTTATACCTTCCATCATTTCTCGACACCATAATTTTCTTCATACTCTTCTTTCCCCACCCTCGCACTTCGCCGCTGCGTTACGCCAAGGTTTATAATCCGGCAGACTAGAGAGAGCTTGCCCCTCTTTAAATATTAACTTGACTATCATCATCATCATCGAGGTCTCGGACTCAGCCCAGCTCTCCGTCCCCTCCCCTTCGCCATATTCCTCCCCCCCCCCCAATTTTCGCCACCATCCCACGCAAGAAATAAACTCCTCCCCCCCTTTCACTACCCTACGTACGCACCCCTTTTTTCCATTCCTTACTCATTACGTCCCGAAAACAACGCCAAGCCACCTCTCCGCCACATTTCGTAGTCTCGTCCCAACTGAGGCCCTCGGAGGGAGAGAGATATATAACTTTTCTTTCGTTGGGCAGAGTCCATCAGTGAAAAGCACTTACTTGTCAGTACTCTCTTGTTTCTAAGAGTCTTGGCTTCCGGGCGTTCCTCCACATTGAGTTGTTCAAAGGTGACGACAGTTTCTCCAGCCATTCTGCTGGCGTCTTCAGGTCAGAAGATGCCTGGATGAAGAGTCTCGGCTTCCGGGCGTTCCTCCGCGTTGAGTTGTCCATAGGTGACGAGAGTTTCTCTAACCATTCTGCTGGCATCTTCAGGTCAGGTATTTCTATATGTCGCCGTAGCTCTCTCGTTGTCGCCCGTTGTCTCGTCTGCCGGAGATGGATGGGTAGGTCGCCCAGAGAAAAGGAAGAACTCATGTTGGGAACGATCACGCTTAATTCTCCCTTCGTTGACACACCCACGCCGACTGACCAACGTGCCGTCCGTCTCCCTCTCGTTAGGGCTTCAATTATTGGCTCGGGTGCATAGCAAGATCACGCAGCATTTCTTACTTTTTGTGGTCATGCAAGCACTCCCTACGGCCGAAGGGGTCGGGTGGTGGGGGTCGTGGGAAACGAAAGGGAAGGAGGAAGCGCTGACTTTGGATGGGAAAGGAAATAAAGCTGGGAATACGACAGCCGCCTCTCATAGTGCCATCCTTCATTTCTCCCTAACTTAAACCATTTCTTTTGCATACATGTGGGTATTAATCTCGGTGTTCTACATGTTTTTCAGCATTAATTTGTCTCTTGATATTCCTAAGGCGACTTATCCCTCTATTGTGCTTACCTCGTAATTATTATTATGTCTCATGCAACTCCCAACCCATCATATTCTCTGCGCATGATGTTGAAAGTGCCTTTAATAAACGTGTCCTCGTATTTTTCTCATCTACCATATACCTCCTTTTTCTTTAACTAATATCTCCTTTTATCTTTAGCTTCCACGATTAGCATCGGACCTCGAAGGCTATTATTCATTTCCGATCATCAGTTCCAATTGCATATATATTCTGATGTGTAGGTTGAGCCACTAACCACACCAATAACCCTCATACAGAAACCTGCTCAACCTTACACACATCAATTATTACGTCCCAAAACAAGGCTACTCCATATCTTCGCCACATTCCTTGCTGTCGTCGCGATTGAGGCCCAGGGAGGGATATAACGTTTCATTCGGTGAATTTCCATCGGTGAATAGCACATCTTTGTCAGTGCTCCCTTACTTAGCCTTGACGAAGTTGCTAGGGGGCCCATTTCAATATATTTTTACGTGGATTTTGGCCGAATTCAAGGTATAAATATGCCGAAGTCCTTCAAATCTCCTTCTCTCTCGCCCCATTCTTTACTTCCATCTGGATATTCAACTCCGTATCATTCATGATTTTCCTTACGGGCTTCTCTCGTCCGACCACACCTTGAATATGAAGCAAGCGTATGGGATGCGGTGCAGAAGGACTTAATCCGCGAAGTGAACAAAATACAATGGTATGCTGCGCGGTTCGTCAAAAACCGCTACGGGCGTAGGTACAGACAGCGTTGTTGAGCGAATTAGGCTGGGAGCCGCAGGAGACTCGGAGGCTGCGCGCTAGGTTTAGATTGCTTGAGCAATTGAGAAAGGATATCTTTAAGAGCGACACGGAGAACATAATATTAGAGCCGCACTATATTTCCAAGTCCGACAGAAGCGATAAATTGAGAGAGATGTTTTGCCGAACGGATAGATATGGGAATTCGTTTTTCCCCCGAACCATAAAGGATTTCAATAAATGCTAGTCGTAATTTCCTTAGAGCACTTCCTTTTTATTTGTAAACGGCTGGTATCCTAACACCTCCTGCCACACGTATTTTAGGTGGCTTGCGAGATATTATGTAGATGTAGATCTATTGCTTATTATTGAGTGACTTCCCAAAATTTCCATCTGTTCTGCTGCTCAAATTTTTCCCCTCAAATTTCTCCCTATCATTATGCTTTCCATAAAAGTTGCTGTGTCTCTTGAAATGGCCAACGTCTTTGTTTTGTACTTTGGCATATGATGCACTACTATTCCATTATTTTCGCTAATATTTTGCAAACTTCCGCGTTAACTCTGTTTGCATCAATGTTTTCTTCCCTATCCCCTTCTCATCGTAATAAAGATCAGTAGAAACCTGATGTTGTCCCTGAGATCTTTTTAGGAATCAACTTTATTTCTTACCACAATTTTTCTATTGTACTCCTCAAAGAACTTATAGCGCCGAAAATATTTTACATCGAGCGGAATATTTCAGCGATATTCTTGAAGAAGTAAAAAAGGAATTCAACTTTCAAAGACGGCCCTTGGAGGTAAGAATAATGAGGTGATATTTTTCCTCAATCTCCCCTCCCTTCTCATTCTTGCAAGCATCTGCATCTCTCACTACTGCTGCGAGCAGTCAATTATTTATGCAATTAGTGCCATTAAAATGGAGGTAATCAGGTGTATAGCTAATTTTAACCTTTTGGAATCTCTCCCTGAATAAAATATTCACTTCGTTCCATGCTCCATGCCTCCGTCATTTCAAAGTGGGCCTCAAATCCTCGCAAGGAGCGCTGGGCGATTTTCCTTATGCTTTCCCCGAGTCCAGATTTTGAAGAAAAAAAAAACTTCTCCCTCTTCCTTTTATCATCTTCCTTCGCCTCCTTTCTTCCATTGCCAGGGGAAGGTTCACTTCGCCCCGCGATTCTTAAATGTTTAATGAATGGCTCTTATTAAGTTTTCTCTTTGAAAGATAAGTAGCGTCTTCAGTAATTTCAACGCTCGCATCTCCTCGCTACGCTTTTCTCAACCCTTTTCCTTGCGCAACGCATCGCTCTCCTTTTTTCCTTACCTTGAAATCCACTATCGCACCGCTGTCTGCTCAGATTTATTCATATTCGTCTGAAACCTGTTCACATAGCTAAAAATTTCTCCTTTTGCGTTAAAGGTATAATATTACACTATTCAAATATGGGTTTATTGCTCGATGATGCCACGTTACCATACTAAAGCAGTCGTTACCTCACTTATATGCATTCAGGGTAAAGCGTTTCGTATGGCAGAAATGTATCTCTCTATTACGATCAAGGCACGATGTATCAGTAAACTATAAACCCTTACATTGAATGATGTCATATTGAAATTCTATAGCTGTGTTTTCTCGATATGACGCTGTATTGGATAGTGCTCCAACGGAAAATTAGAATGAAGGAGGCGATGTTCGGTAGACCTCTTATTTGACGTGTGATACCAATGAAATTGTGACTATCTTCGTATTCTGGTTAAAAACTGAACTAGTTTCCCAGTCGAGTCAGTTATTTATAGTCAAATCTTCTTAATTTTCGTCTCAATTTAGTCGTCGTCAAATTCATGTAATAAAGTCAAATCGTCTTAATTATAAAAAATAAGACAATACCTGGATCGATGGCATATTATAAAATAGCAATAGATTAAACTCATTTTCTCATAAACAGCAAGGTTTGAGTATTGTCCTCGTTGCAGGGACTTATAATAGCACAGGCAGATACGTGAATGAAATGTGGATCGAGTTCATAGCAGTAAAGCGGGCTCTTACCCTTACGTGGACATGTTATCTTACGCTTGCCTCATTACCCAATATAATTTCCACTGTAAATCTGGTCGATCTCGATAAAATTAATATCATGGGGTAATAAATAGATGTTTACATACCGTGGGTATGCCATGTGTGAGAAATTCATTCTTGAACTCTCATGAAAATAATTTACGCATGTCGTAATCAAAAGATTAATTAATTCTCTAGACTGCATTTAAAGACTAAGTAATAAATTGAATCAGAAGAGTCTTAATTGATCTTTCCAGAAAAGTGCTCACATACGAAGTGCAGTCACCATGATGGAAGAAATCTTGCTTGTCTATTCTCCGTTGAATCGATTATTGGCTACGCTAAATTTATGTATTTTTTCGTAAAAAGATGCTTTCCAGGAAAATTTCTTTGAGAAAGACTGCAACATTGCCCACTATGTATTTAATATACATATTAAATTTTCCGTATTTGCCTCTGCCATTATTTCAAGTCATTCTTCACGATTAGGAAATCGGTTCGTTCTCACAATTCCAGCCACAATGGGAGTATTTGATTCGTTCGATAACGCAAGCAGGCTTCACCAATGACAAATCTTATTGCTAGCATTTCTTAAAGACCAACGGCTATGTTTAACGTTTTTTGTTTGAAGGGCAAAATTTCTCACAGTTTTTCTTATATTTGGTGTTTTGTATCTCAGAGCATGTGTAATGGTTACAATGACATTTCGTTGTATTTTAAATTTTATTTCTTGCAATGTGGTTTAGGCTATCAACGTGTTAATGAATGTTTAACGTCGTTGTTAGCTCATATACAATAATTCTTTTTTAAATCTCGGAGTGAATGTAAGATAAATCTTCCATCAATAGATAGGTGGCATAATAAATACTGTGGTTGGGTAATTCATTCTTAAAACGTATATTGCTAGCGTGTGATGTGTTTATTCTTGGGACATGAAACTATAAATTATTAACCCATATATTTTTTTTAGAACACTACCAGCCCAAGAGAAAACGTGCGGTATTGAAGTTATTTTCCAAGACTGAAAAGTTTGGAAGAAAATCATCATTAGCACTACTGAACATCACAACATTTTATAATGTTGGTAAGTATTGCTTTAATTTAATTTTCACAAACATTATGCTTAAGAGAGCACTTTTACTCGCGCAAATGGAGTTATTCCATAGCCTCTCGAGTTTCTTTCTGCTATTAACAATGTGTTCACCATATATTGCTTCATTGAAACTTTGATATTTGAGAAATGACTTTGATATTTGTTCAGCTATTACCTAACGAGGAGATTTTGAGTTACCATATCATTATCGGCTCATCTATCTTTATCCCCAATTTTTTTCCACCACTATTCGTACATTTCATTTTACGCATGCGCGTGAAAGCGCGCATTTGGTCAGCCTTGTTGCTTACTGGTTATTGCTAAATTTTTTTTGTTCTCAACGGATCAGATATATGCAGCAGCTTAGATGGGGCTTTATTTGTGTCTTTTTACGTCTTAATATCAGTTTTTATCATTATTTTTTGCCACGGTTATTCTTTAAATGAATGTATTTATTCTTTACTTAATCAAAAATTACGATTTTCTATTTCGAAATTTTGATCGTTCTTATGCTTGATGATATATTTATGACGAGTTGTTTTTCAAATATTTCATCTCAAACAAACGATAGGTAACTTTAAATGGAATTAATGTATATACCGGTTGATTTCTTTGATATGATTAATCTTAGCGGAGCACCATTACGACGTAGCAAGTTTATGTATAACGCATATTTTGCTTCTGAATTGAGATAGAAAAAATGAAGAGAATGCATAATTAATTTATGCAAAAGGAGGAAAAAGGGAACGCGTCTCTATAGTTATTACTTTATCATGCTAGTGGGATAGTGATACATAGAAACGCGGATGGCGGTAGTAGAATGTTGGGGCTAAATTAGTGTAGATTTAGTAGCTTAACTTAACGTTTCAAACCGGCGTTTTTTAATAGTTTAAGGTAGAATTCATCCCGGACTAACCCACGGGTTCTTACTTCCCCGGCATAGGCATTAGCCTGCTCTTAACGAAAGGCACCAAGGGGACCACAGCTTAACGTCCCATCCGACGGATAGAGTGTTGCGCTTGTAATACCAGGGCGGTATCTGAACATTTTCTGCCATCCCTGGGATTTGAACCCGAGCTCACGGGGTGGGAAGCCAACACCCTAGTCACCACACCAACCCGATCCCCTCCAGTTCAATTTTGCTTATGAATAAGACGTGTTAACTGAACTATTACCTTCATATTCTTAGCACTAAGAATATAGCTCGGCTATCCAAGCAAATACCAGGTATTATCACTAAGATTATAGCTCAATTTTCATATCTAAGAGGTGTATATAGATGTTTCATAAGGAGTGAACGCATTGGGTATTAGAATATTATGAAAATGAAAAAGCAGGAGCAATTTCCACAATTTAAAAAAATTTATTAATACTACCGGTTTCGCTTTTCAGCATCATCAGGCACAAAAATATCAAGTGCGCTACGCTTAAATAGGAAGGCAGGATGGGGGTGGTGAGACGGGAAGGCGAGGAATGGTTGATGATGCTGAAAAGCGAAACCGGTAGTATTAATAATTTTTTTTTAAATTGTGGAAATTGCTCCTGCTTTTTCATTTTCATTATGTCACGTTTCCACTCCATCTCGCCTGAAACCTCAGACTATATTAGAATATTGTTTAATCATAAATTAAAAGAATGTTTTTTTCGTTCGAATTGAATGAAATCAAGCCTTTCCATCTCCATTAATCAGTGAGTAGCCGAAACGCGAATCTTGATTTGAATATGCGTATCACGGATGGATCGCTGGCGGAGCTGACTTAAACCTCCAACCCTTTCCCTCCAGTCGTCGTCGATGGAGAAATCCTGTTTCGATGGGGCTTATAGAATCCTCGCGTCCGTCGCCCGGATTCAATTTGCCTTCCTTCCCCACCACCGGCGTCGGATTTGCACTCGGTGATATTTCAGCGCCCGGCACGCGGTGATCCCCGAACACGTCAACCTCCGCGGGCGGCGCCTCCCTTTTCTTTTTCCACCGCCATAAGCTTTCCCTGCCCTCACAAATCCGACGTGACGACCCTCGACGACACGTCTCTTCCTTCCCAATCAGGGATTTCTCTGCCCTTGTAGGCACCTTTCACCGCTCATCGGTGAGCCCCCGAGTCGGGTGGAGACTGAGGTATTTCACGGAATGGACAGCCAGCAATCCCCGGGAGATATTCTGTAATTGGTAGTGGAGCCGAGAAAATCTTCCGCATAAATGTACATGAGTGTGTTGATGAGTCATTACGGCATCCAAAGGAGGCAGATAGGTTATTGATATAATGTATGATCTTAGATTTTCCCCGCCTATCAGCTGCAGAAAAGTTTAGTGAAGAGTTCTCGGGATCGCCACCGGGTCAGGAACTCCATAACTGCCGACGTTTCGATGTCCGACTCGGTCATCGTCCTCAGGGCTGTGAGTGAGTGAGTCACTCGCTCACAGCGAGTTAGTAACGAGGAAGTCCTAAGAAGAGTAGGCGAGAAGAGAAGCCTCATGAAAACTTTGATAGGAAAATGGAACAACCTTGTAGGCCACATCTTGAAACACGATAGCCCGATGAAAAAAATCGTCAAGGGACAAGTGGATGGCTGGAACGGTAAAGGAAGACCTCGAACAAAAATATGGAACAGGTAAAGAAAGATGTGCTAGAGAAGAAATACGTAGGTGAGAAAAGAATAGCTGATAAGGTAATTGAGTGGATATCTGCGTTAAACCAATCTTATAATTGTTGATCTGTGATTATGATCACAACAGTGATAATCATCTGATGCTAATTAAGAGCAGGCTTTATTAAGCCTGTCTAGCGTTAACCACAAGATGATGAAGCCAAAACCCTAACTTGAAAATATTTAAAAGTTATGTAATGTGAAGGAGTTCCGGAGAACGTTTAATTAGAAAACCAGCCTTAATCGGAAGAACTAATGAGCTACTGTTTTCACACACCGTAAAATTTGGACTAGAATTTATATAAACGGCCTTAAGTCCTCTTTTAATGTATCCTTTAACTGCTCTTCTACGGTGTAATTCGAGTGATGACTTCGCATCATCAATGATCGGATTGTAACTGGTTGATTTTGTAATGCAAGACACGAAAAATTTGTTTAACGGTACACGTCATTAAAATTGGATTGACCGTGTGAGTAACGAGGAAGTGCTGAGTGGGAGAAAAGAGAAACCTCCTAAAAACCTTATGCAGAAGAAGGGACAACTTAGTTGGACACATTTTGAGGCACGATGGTCTGATGAAGACAATCGTTGAAGGACAAGTGGAAGTGAAAAATGGCAAGGGACGGCCCCGAATGAGTTATATAGGACAGGTTATAAAGGATGTAAAAGAGAAGAAATATGTAGCTATGAAAAGATTAGCGGATAGGAGAGAGAAATGGAGAGCTGCGTCAAACCAATCTTAGGATTGTTGACTAATGATGATGATGATGATGATGTCATCAAAATTGTGTTCAATGGAGTCAGTGTTCTCATGCGGACTCCATCTTAAAATATAATTACCTTCCTTGAAAGTAGATACTTTATTCAATAATGTGTAGATTTCATCTGAGTTAAACTGACGTTTTCCAATAGGGCGTCATAAAATATGATCTCTCGTTATTTAAAAAAAATATTATATAATATTTATTTTTATCATGTAAGCTCCTCATTTTTTACACGTGAGACTACATACAAAGTGGTTACATGAAGAGATCTCTTTTTTTTTTAAATCCCTCCCAGAATAGTTTAGTCCCGAACTACGCGATTGCGACTTCGATGGGAAACTGACGTTGGAAAGTGAATAGCTCGAGTTGTTGATGCAACGAGGACTTCGTTAAACAAAGGTTGAAGGATAACAAGATTCCTGCGCATAGGCTATGTGTACACCCTTTGGGGGATATTTGATTTTCGGTGCACGAGAAACAAAAGGGGTTGATGATGTTGAAACTCGGTATCGTAATTTGAAGGAAAGGGATGACGGGCATAGAGGAATTGAAGGAATATGAAGTACCCGAGTGTCACTACATAGAAGTTCGATTGAGAAGATATGCGAGTTTAAAATCAAATTTGGTTTCAAATAATTTTTATTAACCACTTATTAAATAATGGATATTTTTTTATACCTACAGTGTTTTCAAGGAGAGGTTTTCCTTGGTGTGACGTTGTGTGCAGTCTGCAGTTATCGTGATGTAATTACTCTTTCAATCGTTTTAGGTTTGTAGGTATTGAATATTTGGATTGACAGTCGAGCCTTGATAAGTGTGATTTCAAGGGACAGGCATTTTTCTCGCATATAAATGTTTTTCACTTACCCAGTTTCTCAATAGGGTTGTTTCCTATTATTTTTTTATTGCCTATATCGGAAGATTATTACTCCTGGAGTACGTATTTCACGCTTTTAGATTTTTAAATGACGATATCTATTTTTCACGATTAAATGAAAAGTGAAAGTTTTCAAGCGCGCGAAAACGCGACGGGTTAAGGAAATCTCTCCGTGTGACGTATTTCTGGTTCCCCCTCCCGCCTTGTGAAGTGACCTTGATCGAGGCTCTGAGCGCTGATAGGACGCAGGATGCTAGCGGGTAGCTGAGCACCTTGCTGGATGGTAGCGCTTGGCTTAAAAAAGGTTAATTAATACCTTATCAAACGAAGAAAACTTTCCGACCTTAGCCAGTTTTAATGTGTGATTATTATGAGATGTTTCCCTGAGCTCTGTGCCTCATGCATGCATTGGTAACCTCAGACGATGTATAACTCCTATCCTCTCGTGTAGAAACTAGGTCCCTGTGACGTCACGGGGAGTGGAATCGCGTGGGCGCCAATCTGGCCTTTTTCAAATGAGGATAAAATTTGACCCTTGCCATTCGTCTAAACCGGTATTTCTAAAACGAAATAATTTGTATATTATGAATACAGTAATGCTGGGTAACAAATCGCAATCAATGCCTTTCGGTTTCTTTGATGAAGGAAACTACCCTATTACAAAGGTTCCGGAATGATCTCTCTCATATATAGAGATACAAATGAGGAGGGAGGGGGAGGAGGGGGCAAGGAATCCACAATTATATAGTTATTCATATAATTATGTATCTATAAATTAAAATTATTTACATTTTTTACACGAGGAAATAAGTGATGCCTTTTGAAATTTTCTTGTGGTATTATTAAAATTTATTATGATCTCATTTATTTCATCAAAAATAGATTATTACCTTTTTTGAAAACGACTCTACAACAACACGCCTCGATTCACTGGGTTCGAAGATGCAGAAATGTAAAATTTTTGAAAATTTCTTCGAAAAAATATCACTGTCTTTCTCTTTTAACTCTCGTCAAAGTGTGTGTTAGGAATTTATATAGTAATAAAAAATGCGTTCCGATCTAGTCACATTTAACTAAAATGTATACAAATCCGAAGTTTGAGTGCGAAATAGGTTTCCAGTCATTATTACATGGAGTCGGACAACGTGCACATATTTCCCCATCCGAAGTCGGCCAAAAAATCTCTCATTGATAGAGGTTCCTAGATTTTTACTTATAGAGGCTTTCGAAAGTAGAAATGACGGGACCTGACAACGAATCTCACTCATAGAGGTCTCTCTTTTATCCAATTCTCGCTTATCGAGGTTTGATTGTATTTATGAGCGAGAAACTATTTTTAAAATCTAAATTCAAATTTAAATTGCTTCTATGACTCGATTTCTGGCTTTAGAATGTACTACTGCAAGTTTTAAGAAACTTTGAAGGAAATCAAAAGCCGTAGCGAATGCATAAAGTGAGGATTTTGTGAAACTGATGATTGAGGGAAAACATTCCGTAAACGTGTATAGACATCTATAGGATTGAGACTAGGATTTTCAGTGTGTGCGCGTGAAACAAAAGGGAGTGGGGATATGGGTGGTGTCGTAATTTGCGGGAAGGTTATAGCGATTATGTTTTGGGATCGTAATGGGGTACTCCTCATCAATTGCACGCAGCCTGGGACGACAACAAACTCACAAATATATTGTGAAAAATTGACTTAACTCCGGCGAGCAAACCGGAATCGCCGTAGAGGACGACTGACGAAGGGAGTAGTTCTTCTTCACGACAACTTTCGACCACACGCCGCTTTAATTTTTAATTTAATCACTCGGATAATAAAGCGAGGGTGCTCATTTGGTGATGATAAACGTATTTTTTTACTTTATTGTGCATTTTATACTGCTTTAAGAAAAAGCGTGTTTTTTTATATTTTCTTTATTTTATTTTTTTATGCCTTGGTAAAACGAGGTTTGATATAGATGTAGTGCAAAATTTTACGTTGAGACTGGTATTTAAGTATATAGTAATGAATAGTAGTCAGATAATATTTATTTTTGTTATTTACCATGTTTTTTTTACGGAGACGTTCAATGGTTTGCTTCGTGCGACTTCGAATTCACGTAAAAAAAGGGCGTAGGGATATGCGCGCTCTCGTGATCTGTGGGATGGTGAAAGTGACTGTTGAAGTTTTAAGGAAGAAGAAATCCTCAATGCCGTATTATATCGTGGTTTGATTACAAGAAAAATTACAAGTTTGTTTCAATTTCATGTCTTGTAAAATCGAGGTTCGAAGTATCACGAACATTTTTAAATTGAGCATCATGATAAGGTTTTTACAAATGGTTTTTTATCAGATAATATTTATTTCTGTTACATACTATGTTCATTTATTGGGACTTTTGTCCGTTTGCCTTTGCGTCAACTGCAAATGTACGTGAAACAAAAGAGAGGAGGGGTATGTGCGCGGTCTCGTAATCTGCGGGAGGAGAAGTGAGACCATCGAAGTTTGAACGGGAGAGGAATTCCTTACTATATTATTATTTATATGTTTGATTACAAGAACATTTACTTTTTTATTTCATACCTTTTCCTGTAAAATCGAGGTGCGATTGAGACTTTCAGAAATTGTGAATCGTGTTCAAGGATATACTGATGAAACCTTAAAGTATATACTAATGGAAACTTAAGTTAATATTATATCTATTTCTGTTATTTACCACGTTTTTTTACGGAGACTTTTTCCGCTTTGCCTTCGCGCGAACTGCGAATGTACGTAGAACAAAAGGGAGGGTGTATCTGCGCGGTCTCGTAATCTGCGTGAGGGTGAAAGTGAGGATCGACGTTTGAAGGAAGAGGATTTTGGTGCCCTGGGCGCGGATCGGGAGGGCGGGAGGGGGTGGTGTTATGTACGCCCCGCCGCGTGTGTGCTCTCCAAGGGTACCGTAAAAAGCTTAGATAGCCGGGCGGGAAGGGAAGCTAGCAGGTGTACATATATGGGAAAGCAAGCATTCCCCCTTCAACCGAAGAGATCAAACACCACAAACGCAACGGAGGGGGAGGAGGGCCGCTGCGAAATCGCAAGGGTTGAGAGAGGTGAGCGAGGGATAATACCCATCCGCGGGGTGTGATCGTCTTTTTTTTCCTCCTCCCTCTCTGTTTTCCCGAAGCGTTGGTAGATGGAGTGAGTGAGTGAACGTGAGTGAGAAATACAGATGGCGCCAGCGTGAGTGGTTGCGAACGGGATGTATCGGCCGAAGAGTGGTGGATGGAGAGGAGGGCCCTGCTGTGCTGCTTTTTGGTGACGTCGGGAAGAGGGGTGGGTTTTGTTCGGATTCGCGGAAAGGTTTGGTTCGTTCGCGGTGCTGTGTGCGTGGCTGGTGTGAGTGAAAGGGGTGGTTGGGAGGTAGGCGGCGCTCGACGCGGATTTGCGATGGGTGGAGGGAGTGAGAGTAGGATGTATTCGCGTTGACTGGGTGGGTGCAAACCTGACTATCATCGCATGCATGCATCTGCGCACTGAGCATTGTTCACTTTGGCGTCTTTTGGTAGATGACGGCTAATTTCTAGAAAGATAAATTGCATGATATAATACATGATATTTGATAATTATTCATCATTATTAGGCAAAAATCCTAAGGTTAATAATCAACGAAGACATCGTTTTATCCACTATATTATTAACAGAGTACTACATGTGTTTCAATTGTTATACAATTATCATCAGGTACTAACAAAACTAACTAAGTAACAAAACACATGTAATACTCCGTTAATAATTCTGTGGACAATACGATATCCTAGTTGATCATTAGATATGTTGTTCCACGACAGATATCCACAAAAAGTTGACTTCAATCCTAAGATTGTTTTGACGCAGCTCACCATTCCTCCCTCATATCCGCTAGCCTTTTTATAGCGACGTATTTCTTCTCTTTTTCATCCTTTATAACCTGTCCTATGTAACTCATTCGGGGCCCTCCCTTGTCCTTCTTCCCTTCCTCTTGTCCTTCTACATTTTCACCAGGGCGTCATCCCTCATAGTGTGGCCAACTAAGTTTTCCCGTCTTCTGCTTAGGGTTTTTAAAAGACTTCTCTTTTCACCCACTCTTCTTTGCACTTCCTCAGTAAATTCTCGGTTATTCCTTTTTATCTTTATCATTCTTGGGCAGTATTCAGGATTAATATATACCAACCTTATAATTATTCCTAACCACACACTCTGAATTTCTTTTCGTCGAATATCAATTGTATTGGACGTCTCCATAAAAACTTTCAAATTCAATCTCCTACAAGTAGATTGCGATTAGGACATTTAAGGTGTGTTTGTAATCTACACCTACTATCTCTACGGCTTGGATCCATAATTATTATATAGCACTGTAATATATCTTCAAAATATATTGAATACTGCCCATAACGGTGCGGAAACATAGACTATTAGAAAGAAGGATGAGAACGATGAAGTGCTGGACATTGTGGGTGAGGTAGCTTCTAGATGAGATACGTAGAGACAGAAGGAATGGATAGAGCGAGTATCTAGCGTGGGTGGGATGTTGAAAAAACCGTGAGAGGGTAGAATGTTGGGCAAAGGAGGGAGAGGAAGAGAAATCTTTTTAGATAGAATGAAAAGTAGTTTGAATTATTATGAATTAAAGAGGGAATAACATGAAGGAAGGAAAGCCTACCTAAACGCTTCTTAAGCACTGTTTGAAAACCTACCTTAATCGGCAGAATACTTTAATATTTATGTGATACTGTTTTGTAGGGAGGGGATGTTAAAAACAGTGTAGAATGAGGTTAGAAGGTAGAATGTTGGGTAACCGAGGGAGAGGAAGGAAGGGAATAAGATTTTTAGATAGAATGAAAGGGGGTAGGCCCATTGTGAATTGTAAAGGGGAGTCTATGAGAGGAGGTATTACTGCCAGAATACTTCTTAAATACTTCATGCAAACCAACCTTATTCGATAAAATACTGTAATAATAATAGTAAGCCTGAAAACTCGCTCTTTATTGTATGCTTTCTTGCTAGTATAACATTAAAGTGCCCTGACACGAATTCATGGAAATAAGCGAGAGCATAGAAGTTATCGGGCCTTGCACATTTCTGATAAAGCGTCATATTTGCTATGGTGGGTGCTGGGGCGGATTCGGCATCAAATTTTGGGGGGGGGGGGTTGGTCATTAACTTGGCCCGGGGGGGATACAGAATACTTCCAGAAGAGAGTGATGCCCTCCTGTGTAAATTTTTTGAAGGGAGTGGAGGGACACTCTACGATAAATACTACTAAAACTTATTCATCTTTGGGACTTGTAATTATGCATTTCCATATACACTCCCTTTACTCTTTTAGAAAGATACAAAAACAATTAAACTCAATTTTTTCTGGATATCACACATTTACTTATACCACTTATTTTTCACAGAGCGCGACCCGGGTTTTAATGAATTATCATCATCATGAAGATCATAATATGCGCCTGAAGATGATGATAATTCATTGAAACCCGGCTCGCACTCTGTAAAAATAAATGGTATAAGTGATCGTAAGATATCCAGGAAAACTTATAATGGAATGCCACAAAGTTAATCAAGAGTTACAATTGAACTCATTAAATTTGTTTAAAATTGATAAAATTGGGGGGTGGGGGGGTGATGACCCCTGTGACCCCCCCTACAAATCCGATCTTGGGTGTGTGGATACTGTATCGGGAAAATCAGCATCGAGAGCGTCCCTATGTGTGAGCATGAGGTGGAAAATGCCGGGGTTCCCTGTGTGTGTTGACGTATTGTGGTTTAAGAGTCACGGTGAATGGAATGGAGGGTGGGGGAAGAATTCGCTGTGCTTGTTTTGCCGCGCTTCAAAGGTTTGCGAGTACCGGAGAGGATCGAGGGGAAAGGATTTGTGGGAAAGGAGCGCGACAAAGCCGGGTCCAGCCAGGGAAAGGGATTGTGGAGGCAGATTTGGTGGTGCCGCGTGCATCGAGACATTTTACCTCGACCTGTCCGCCGAGTTATCCTACTGCCCGGCCGTCACCGTTCCGCGTGACAGGGGGAGGAAAGGAATGAGCTTTTGTGTGCTTGGGATGGACAGAGCTTTGCGAGGCAGCGAGGAATATATGTCCGTTTCGGATGAAACTTAGGTTGACTCCAGCATCTGGAGTGAGATTCATCATGATTCGTGAGCTGTGAAGGGATTTGTTTTGATAATTGATTGGATATCTCATGAAATTCACTCCTCCTAAATGAATTAATCAATACCAATGCCCTTCTTCAGGAGTAAATAACATGAACATCTTTGAATAACTTAAAACTTCCATTTATTTTAAAATAACCAAAGTGTAGATATTTCATATTATGCACAGAGTTCATCTGTTCAATGGGGTGTGCCTTACTTTTATATATTTTCAGGGATTTCCCATTTATTTTCATAACATGCCTAAGGCAGTAGAACAGACTTTATTGAAAACATCGGGTCGATTTTATAACATCTGGAAGTTGTTGAAAAGCAATATCTATTCGGCAAAAAAATCTTTCATTAGATTTTACGTTAATTTACGTTTACGTCAGGTATTCATTTAGCTAGGTGCGGGTTGAGTAAATATCATTACGAGCCAAAACCTAAGGGATGTCTAAAAAGATAGAATATTGACGTAGAAAAACCAATCCTACAAGTTTGATTCCTCATCGTAGACGTCCATCGTCCACCATTCGAAAGACAAATGTTCAAAGCATATCTTTAATTGCATAAATTTTTCGGCCAGTGGCGGCGAGCAAAATTACTCGCTTGCCAAACAAGAGGTCGCAGGTTCGAGCCCACCGGTGTGGATTGCCTCTATCCTGGGCATGTTTGTTCGTGCACGTGTAATTGCTAAATTTGTTGAATACCCTGATGTAAATGGCCAATATTAGCTGTTTTTTCTGAGCTGCTGCTGTTTTCGGTGGCATGGGAATAAATTTAAAAATATAAAATAAATAATCCCATTTCAGCTCTCTTAATATAAGTATTCTTAAGCCTAGTATTAAACCGGGTTTTGAAATTCTAAAAAATAAAAACATACATGATTTCTGCTTGAGAACAAAACGCGGAGTTAATGTTGTGTCTACCGTCGGAACGAGATTCATGATAATTCGCAAGCCGAGGGGATATGTTTCGATAATTCATTTGATATCCCATTCTCAAAATGAATTACCCTACGTCAGTGAGGAAATCACGTATTCATTCGGTGGACTATGCAAGACGCGTGATTAATTTATTGAAATCGGACACATGAAAGCGTTTTTCTTACCAAGTGGAAACTCGGTACACATATGCTAGGAATATGGACGTTGGGGTGAGGCTGATTTCTTAACTTTTCCCGGGTTTGCGGCCTCATTACCTAAGAATACTTTTGAAGTTAAGAATCTATACTCTCAAAAATTCAGATCAGTTGATTTGGAGGGAGCTCAAGAGCCCTAAATGCTATAACAGTTACTTTCCTTAAATTGGCAAAAGATAATTTGTTATGGTATATTGTATAGTAATCTCGTAAACACCGATCCGGACCGGGATATCGTGGGTTGCTGTCATGATCAGGAGGTATGTCCTTCTCCACTGATTACCCTAGCGGAGCGCGCAGCTGTATTCCACACACTAACATTTCATTCTTTGGAAACGGTTATGTGGACGTTAAAAACGGAGTGAATTTTGAACTAATGGTTATTAAATTAACGAAAAATCTAATGAAATATTTTTTTCCGAATTGATATTGCATTTAAGGCTCTTCAGCGACTTCCAGATGTTATAAAATCGAACCGATTTTTTCAAGAAAGTCTGTTCTACTCCCTTTAGCATGTTATGAAAGTAAATGGAAAATCCGTGAAAATATATAAAAGTACGTGAAAGGTATAAAAGTCATACCCTAATGAACAGATGAACTCTGTGTGTAATCTGAAATACCTATTCTTTGATTCTTTTAAAATAAATGACATTGTAATGTTATTCAAAGATATTGATGTTATTTCTTTCTGACGAAGGGCAAAGGACGACTAAATGGACTGATTTGTGGGACTAGATTTTTCTACGTCAACCTGGTATCCTAATTAGCTACCTCCAAGGTTTTGGCATTACGTGATTTTTACGCAAACAAAATTAAGGCGAAAGGTGATTACCCCGTTTAACGATTTTCCTAATTTGACTGAGTACGATACTATCGACGTGAATCATTCGCTAATATACAGCAGTTACTGAATTTTTCTTGTCTAGCTTATCGAAATTGACATGGAGATTGGAGTTGGAAATTGTAAGTTTTACACGTATTTATTAACTTAATATTTTTTTTGGCAAAAAATTGTCACAGCAAAAGAATTCTAGCCAAGTTGCTAGTCTAATGCGACCTTTAAAACCAAGATATATGCAGGTGTAAAGTAATAAATTAAATGATAATAATGACAAAAACACGACTTGGTTGAAAAGGTTGCTTAGATTTGAGTTCCACCCAATTGACGTGTGTGGCTAGGTTAATTTCTCAATAATAATGCACTAATCACAACAATACAAAGAAATTTTCACCACAGAAACGATATTCATTTTGACATTAGCAACTTGCAGGTTTTTACAAGAGATTTTGGTATTAGTTCTCCAGAGTGTTTTACTAGGTAACCATGGGGTAAGAGGCATTGAGTAAGATGAGGGATTGTCACCATAATCATATCAAAATATCGCGAGCAAAGCCAGTTGGTATAGAATGTTTCATGCAGCTAGCAAGATATGTTCCTTTAGCACATAACTACCCCGGTAAATCGTTTTTCCTTATTGAGATGATAAAATAAGATTACTTCATAGGCAGCGTTTTTAATGTCATTAACAAACAATCTTCAAGTCCCAAATCCTTGTTACACGTTCATACAAGTTGAGAGCTAGCCGAAAGCTGCGATTAACACACTGAACTCAGTGCGATGGAATGATAATACCCCGAGTGAATAAAATAAATGGAAACTTTCAATTAGACCCGAATTCGATATTACGTAATAGAATTAGATAAGTGGATTAGCCAGGAATTTTGTTCGTAAGGGGGTAGAAATAAAAAAAAACAGGCTACTTAGTAGAGGGTTTTTAACTAAATTTTACACTTTTCATATTCAAAAAACTTCATTTGTCAAGGAAATCCTCTGTTAATTCAGAGTTTTTCAATATTTTGTTTTCTTTTACGAGGCAAAGTAATTGTATTTTTATATTTCGGGAGGTTCCGGACACCCCGAACCTCATCCCTCGCTTCGCCACTGAATTTGGTAGATACAAGGGAAAGATACGGTATCACGAAAAAAAATTACCTGCCCAATTAATTTTTAAAAAGTATCTTTTGTAAATTATGCTCGTACTCATTCAGTCTTTCTCTCATAATTTTAATGTAAATAGTGCGAACTTTGCCGTAATATTTACATTCGCTGACGTTGCTGTTCACAGACGACAATAAAGAAAAACCTGTGAACGAGGCTCTAGAGCGTCCGTCCATCTTTAGAAGGGCCACCAGAAGCATTTGATGTTTTACAAGTTCAGATTATCGGATGTTTGGAATGATCAACACAAAAATAGCGGTGATGCTCTTGTATAATTATTCAATCCGTCAGGTCAGTAGAAAGTGAGGGATACTGAGTACGGTTGTGATAATTTTCATTTGATCGCCCTTAATTCTGTAAGAAGGCTACCAAGCTGAACAAAGAGTTTCTATTAATGTAATTTGTACATTATTACTAATTTAAATAGTAAAGTTGTATCCTTAAACACAATTTTAACTCATAGGAGCAAGTTATAAAAAAATTATTAGTATGGCAACCGACCACACCCTAAGGGCGGCTGTGACAGTACTCGGGTCATTAGTGACATGTTTCCAAAATACTCTAAAATGGTCTGAACTCATATTCATTGCAAGAAATATCAAACATAATACAGCATAATCTCATTTCTGATAACATTGCAACTTAATAACAAAAGAAATAAAATCTTGGAACACTTCAATCAATTTCAGCTAATGAGGCACAGTAGCATCTAAAATTATTATGAAAGTCTTCACGTATACTCTATAGTTAATTCATCAGTCCTCATTAAAAATTAGTTGAGAATTTGAGTAAACATTTCTAGTCATGCTTTAAAGGAATTCTATCTTATATCAAAAAATATCTTATATAGAGGGAAAATACTTAACTTTCTATCTATATTCATCTACCAAAAATAATCAAAAGAAATCTAAAAAAAATTACTTTTGACTGTCATAAAACAATTATGCCCTTACTAGAGTTTCTGGCTCGCGATTGCTGACGCAATACTGTGATACAGATGTGGAATCTGCTCCACTATCCCCTTGCGTAGTCCACTATTCCCAATACTTCTGCTAATAGGACGACTGTCACTACCGCACCCTGGCATAACCGTACCCAGTCTACCCTACAACGGCAAATTGAGAGAGAGGAAGCGAAAGTTTTAGTACCGATATCTCGTTAGGAGCGTTGCAGTCGACTTCAATTCGATTGCATCATCGATAGCGTTACCTGAACTGGTACGCCCCTTTATACTTTATCGCATAGAGGCATCTGGTCCATCGCTAACGTACACCACTAACGTCAAAATGTGTTTATCTCAATCTGAGACATTCATTACATAGTTTTTAAGCTAGTTGAATATGGTTATGCATGCGCAACGAGTATATGGGACCCGGCGCAGAAAAAAAACAAAGAAAGTGCAAAGAAAAACATGCGTGATTCGTCAAAAACTGCTATGGGAGTACTACTGAACCAGTCGACTATGAAACTAGCTAGTAGAACTATTATCTGGGGCTGTCGAGTTGATGCGAGATCTGTAAAATCAAGGCTCAGCCTCATTCCCAGATGCCCTCTGACCCTTCCTTTCTGTCCTTTGTTTCTGTTCTTCGTTCTTTCCCAGCCACCCTCCTTCCATTTCTCCTCCTTCCCCTCACCTCCTCCCGCACCTCTTCCCTCCCTCAATCCCTCTTACTCTCTCTCTCTCTCCCTGTCTCTCGTTGCGTATTCATGACCCTCTTCTCCTAGACGGAGATATTAAGTCAGTCATATGTCAGGTAAGTGTCCTCTCGCCTTCCTGCCCAGACGCTCATTCTCGCGTTTTCCGTCGCTACGACTCCTGGAGTCGCTCCAGCCGGGAAAGGTTTTCTGCCTTGGAAAGAAATCATAGGGAGGGGGGAATAAAAAGGGGGTTCCGAGAGTCAAGATGCTGGGGAAGGTTGAGAGAGTGACTGTAACAGGAGACAGGGAAGGATTCTTCTTGCAAAGCTAGCGAGGATCTTCTCTTTATATATTTCTCTCTCTATCTCAGCGTAAAATCCTGGGAGGAATTGTTAGAAAACGTTCGGGCCGAAGATTTAGCTCAACTAATATCCCAAGAGGGAATAGTGCTACCCAAGGTGATATAGCCTCGTCAGACCTGAAAGTACCTCTTCCGCAGAAAATTTAAGTTTGTCTCATTTTTCTACAGATATTATGCAAAAAATATATCGAATGGGTCACGGCTTTCGGGCGTTCCTCCGCGTTGAGTTGTCCATAGGTGATGACAGTTTTTCCAGCCATCCTGATGGCGTCTTCATGTCAGAAGTCTTCATGCATAAATTTGACCTGTCAACAACTGTCGTCACTTATGGACAACTCAACGCGGAGGAACGCCCGAAAGCCGGGGCTCATATAGATGGCTAAGTTCTAACAGCACGTATCTCAAAAATAGCAACTTTTCAGGAGAGAAAAAAAAAAGATTTATTTTTTTTTTACTTGTACACTGGAATTAAAAACCAAAAGTAAATAAAACTGAAGAAGAAGCATTCATTTGCAAACAAATAGTTTTGTTTTGCTTGTATTTTATTTTTTAAATGTTATTACACTTTGATTAAGATACCTGTCTCAAACCGGCCGAATTTGGGATACGTGTTGTTGGAACTTAGTCATCGATATGGAGAAACGCCGCGGAAACCTTAGATCTAACTGAAACTATTAATCCGCAAAAAGCTGAGCATGCACATGCGTAGAATGTATAGAATACGATACAAGCGTCGCTCAGCACTGGGAGACACTAGAGGATTAGGGAATGATATAAAAAATAGATGTATCATTTATGATACACTGGGGATGAAAAAGAATAGCGAAAAAATGTGGGTGAATTACACTGGTCAACAAAAAACTTTTTTTCTGTGATAGACGTGTTGTTAGGTGATCCGAGAGGTGTTTCTCGTGCTGATTCCGAATCTGGGCTCAGATTGTTTCCATCACGTTTAGTTTTCTTAGGGAAATCGGATTAAATAAGGGCTCAAGGACGTCCTGGGACGTATGTCTCAGCAAATAAGTCGTGATTTTTTAAAATGTGAAAAGATGGATACTTTCTGGATTTTCTCCGTTAACCGATTTTGTTTCCATTACAGTATGTATCATTAATAATTTGTTTGTACATCTTATTTGTTAACGACACCAGTTTTTAACTTAGCAGAATTTGCATGCCTTTGTGCACTTAAAACTAATTCATCGTCCAGTAATAAAGCAGATTCATCATTCGAGTTCTTTTTCGAGTAGTCCTCCGGAACGGGTTAGCAACGCCAAGCTAGCGCCTAATATGAATAAATTGATGATGCAGATTGAGTCATCAAATGTACCGTCTGTTTTTATGTTCATCTTTCTTAAACGTAGACGTTTTAACTTCTCATCAATGCCAATACTATAAGTAAACTGGAAAAAGTTGGCTTTTAAAAGTCTTCGAATAAATTTATTCCGATTCTGGGGGCATTTGCACCGATCAGAATTAATCGATTGGTCATCATTTCGTACGGTTGATTTCGAGTGGTTGGCCGCATAATCGGAATTTGGGTGTGTGAAAATTTCCATTCCGACGACTCTCAGCGTGGCACATCTCAAGGGAATGACTTAGAGATGACCCCAGTTGATCCCGCCGAAGCTTAATTAAAGTTGCGACCTATGTAGTGGTAGAAAATCGGAGTTTTAATAGTCAAATATCTAGGAAATCAAAATCGAGCGTTGATATTCGAGTTTAGATTCAAACTTGATTTTTTACTTCGATCTTCGTCATTTTGTTTAATCTCAGCAGCGTCACTAACGGCCAATGATAACGTCATCCATTCTACGTGAAAGAATTTTCTCTCGTGCGTGTAAAAATGAAAAGGCCCACTCTGGATCATCGAGAAAGCAAATCAATACGTTGATCTTTCTCAAAAACTTTGGTGAAGCCGAGTAGTTCCAAGCGGTGATCCAAAAATTATAATGAGCGTGAATTTGTAAATTTTGAGCTTCCTATAATTCAATCATGCATTTTAATTAGGTTTTTTTTTAATATAAAAAATGTATGTTTTATGAGTATATTCCGAATGTATAATAAACATTTTTTTGCACAAACTGTATTTTTTCAGAAAGAACCGTCGATTTTTTCGATTAATCGATCTTTCGATTCAAATGTCGAATGTTGTCGATGAGTCTAACGAGTTGACCAAATATTATTTATGCTGCGGACGAAAGATGCACTCAGTAATAATTTTTCTGCATTCGGAGGGAATATGGGGATCCGCGGGGATGCAGTTGGCCTTTTGCTTCTCTCCTCATAGCTCTTTGTCGTGGTCGTTGGAGTATTTTCTTTGTGGACACAAAATTGTCATCTCTACGGCTTAAATGTGATGTAAACGTCAAAATGTACGAAGACAATAACTCGTCAAAATCTGTAGGAAAATAAATTACCATTAACTATGTGGACTAGAAAATTAATCTGAGCAAATGCTTGGCGGTATTATTCTTACATAGGTCCTCCCTTGATTGTACTGTAGATGGTGTCAAAATAAATCAATTGTAACTTTTTTGTAAATTGTGTTGTAATTATTACAATGTTTGTAATTTGTGTTTTATGTCGTGGTCGATTAAATATTCACGCCTTGTACCCAAGGTTTGCCAAATACCGCTCTTCCACAATAACTTTCATTATACTATCGTGTTTTTTTATGTTGCAGGTTGAATTGGGACGTCTTCTACTTATATCTAATATCCATCTATTTGGTCTTCATAACTTTTCCATAAAACCATAGAAATAACAATGGCGGAAGAATTATTTGAAATTAATACCACACTTGTCGTCAGGCCGGCGCTTATTTAAAAAAAATGATCCGATTTAAGAATTCGTGATCTTATAATGATCGAATTGGTGAGAAAAAATATTTTTTAAAAGTCATAGGTTCGTGCGATTTCAGATAGCTGTGCTTGAGGCGCCTGAACCGCCTACAGGCGCCCAAGGAGCCTAAATGCAAAAATTTTGAATGTTGGGTTTTTTCGACCCGGATATAATATTTTCTAAGGTAGACATGATATTTTAAATACATTTGAACAAAAATTTCCACCGTTTTGTCGTATCTTGATTTCTACATGCCTAAACAATGCCTCAAAGCCCCCGCGTGTCCCCCGCCGCCGGCCGCGCCGGGCGCTTCTTGATTGGCGCGACACACCTCATTCCCGTGGATCTTCCAGTCTTTCCCTTACATGCTGGCAGAGTGGAAGAGTACACTTTAAGCGAAAAGAAGGAGTAAGGTGTCGTTACGTGAGTCAGACAGTGGCGTAGCCAGTGGGGGGGGGGGGGGGTCCGAGGGGTCCGGATCCCCCCCCCCCCCCGAAATATAATAATACATTTATTTTCTTTCATAAAATAAAACAAATATTGAAAAATCGCGAATTTTAAAGATTTTTCTTTAATAAATGAGGTTTTTTTTCGATTATGAAAAGTGTTCAAATTAGTTTAAAACCCATTACTTAGTACCCTATTTTTAAAAAAATTCCCCCACCCCTGGTTTTGGAGCCCCCCCCTCAGAATGAAATTCCTGGTTACGCCACTGGAGTCAGAGACTGTCGCCATCACGAGACTGATGCAAGACGCGAGTGGGAGTGTTGCCAACCCAACGGGACACAGATGATGAATATGGGGGAGGAATTTCCCGGCTTCCAACCGAAGTGTCAGGGAAGGTAGAGTTAGGGAGAGGGATAAATGGGAAGTGGACGGTGCTTGACTTGGTCACTGCTTTCGTGTGAGTGGGTGTAAGAGTCGAGGGGTCGTCCTCCCTCGCTCGGATTGTGTCATTCAGAGAAAGGTAAAGTGGCGCGGAGAAGAGTTGAAAGGGAGAAAGAGAGAGGGAATGCCGGACATTCTGAGTTAACGAATCTCTCAGGAAATGTCTTGCGAGAGGGTTGAAGAGGTTTAGAAAGGGAACGGTCGGCAAGGTGTGTCGCAAGAGCTGAGGGAAACGGTGCGACGTTCAGAGGGTCCGTTTCCGCACTCGTTCCGAAGAATTCATATCCTGTGTGGTGTAATTAGGGGCAAGGTTGGGTGAGTGGTTGAGTACTCATATCGAAATAGAGAAGAAGAGAGCCAGATAGGGAAACATAGTTTGATAAAGGTGTCTCGAGTGGTCAGTAGGGTGAGTGAATCCATCTTATCGATGCGGCGTTTTGAAGTCCTATAAAATAGAATGAATTACAAATTCTCTCTTAAAATATATCGTACGAAAATAAAAGAATAGAATAAAAAGAATAGAATAGAATAGAATAAAAATAAGAAGAGAACAAAAATATTCGTCTTGGCAAGGATTCGAACCAGGATCCATCGATATCCGTACGAGTACTTTATCCAGTTAACCTACCGAGGAGTCTTTCCCTTCGGCGGAAAATTTTGTGCGGGATCCAGGTTCTTGGTCAAGACGAAAGATGTTTTCTCGGTGGATCTTTCGCATATACATGTGCATTGCGGATGTCCGTAAGGTTTTCACGGCGGCTAGTCCCGGTATACTCGAAATAAAATATCGTATTTCAATAACGATAGGATAGTTTCGATAAGTCGGCCTCGGTGGAGGCTGGGATAAGTTCTCGTCCACCGTACTGAAGATCGCCTGAACGATTCCCGTCTATATAGGTTGCCCCTATCTAGGGCCTGGATGTGTGTGATTGTCTCTTAATAGTTGTTGAAACTCCCAATATAAAGGCCTCATTGCGTTGTTTTCGGGAGTAATTGAGATATAACGAGATAAATAAATTGTATCCTTATCGAGTCTGAGACTTCAAAATAAGCAAAACACCTTGTACGTCACAATTTTCGCCCTATTCCCCTCATGAAGGGTGTTATAAGTAGAACTTATTATGAGGGCATCCTTAGAAAATCATCGTTAAAGATTTCTCTATTTTTTAGAAGTTATTAAAACATTAACTCAGATAGAATAGTCTAAAAGCGTGTTTAAACCAAGCATTTACCTACCAGAGGATATATGTAAACACATTCACCGTAAAAAATTCACCGTGTGCCCATCGAAAGATGCACAAATGCAGGAATACATATCCAGGTAATAGCCCCTATTCTAATGTGTTGCATCTATCCGAGCTTTGCCACAACAACCATGCCCCACTGTCCAGAGTAAATGTATCGTGCAAACGCCGCTTCGAAGTCGAGAATCGTAGTGTATCGAAAGTAGACGTCATTGTATTGCTATAAATAATTGCGAAATTAAAAAGCACTGTGTTATAAATGATAACTTCTAACGCATTGGCCGTAGCTCTTAAAGTTATATTTTAACAATAATAAAAAATTAATTTTATTCTTTCCTCTTTTGGCTATGGGAACCTCTTTTAGACCCATTATCTCATACATTCATCGTCACTCAGACTGTAAAGTAACTGCATAAAAAGTCTTGAGACACTTTTAAAATCGGCAGACAATTTTGTTAAAAAAACAAACCATGATAACAAATTCTTATACCAACACCAATATCAGATTTCATAAAAAGCAAATGAAAACAAGCATTTTTTTTAAAGATTTCTAACATCCTACAATTATCACTTCTTTCAACATCACAGTAGAAATTTCCAACATCGTACAATAATGATACAACAGTCGAAATAAGTTTGATACGCATGAAAGCACGTAAATAACAAATTTTCATGCTAATACAATTACTAATTTTCATGAAAATAGAATGAAAACAAACATTTTTCTAAATTTTTAACCGCTGTGATGTCCTTCAACCCTTGGGGAATGGAATTCTATATATAGCGGCAATAGATATAGAAGGAACTGTGGCTACAATTATTTCTATGCCCGTATCGTTTCTTGTCCTTGAAAATATCATTCGTTTCCTGACGACGAGGAAAGTTGCGGGCCTTGGAACGTTGGAAACGATGGCACCTCACCCGGTTGGAATCTCAAAGAATTTTCGTTGGCTATTATTATTGCGTCTTCAAAGACTATGTTAAGTCCAGGTTCACTCCAGGCATGCTTGGATATGCCGAAAGTTGGTGCTGCTTGTTTTTCCTAAAACATCTCACAGGACCTTTATGAGGGAGTATATCGACTGCCTTGCTCATGTGGGAAAGATTACATCGGCGAGACTAGCAGATCGATGAAAATCCGAATGCAGGAACATCGAAGGGCTACAAAGAACAAGCAGCACCAACTTTCGGCCATATCCGAGCATGCTTGAAGTGAACTTGGACATAACATACTCTTTGAAGACGCAAAAATAATAGCCAAAGAAAATACATACTACCCTCGCCTGATCAGAGAAGCTATTGAGATAGCGAAAACGCCGGCAAATTTTAACAGAGATCAATGCTATTACCTGCGCAATGCATGGAAAAGGATTCTCCACCCACCAACCAATGGGAGGCTAGCAATGAGAGATGTACAACCACCGACCAGTGAGAGAGCAGCACCGGGATGAAAAGGCCTATATAAGGAGGAAATTTTCCGGGTTACTTCACCTTCGACCTGAAGACGCTGACTGCAATGTCAGCGAAACTGTTTTCGCCAAAAGCCAACGAACGCGGCGAAAACCCGAAGAAAATGCAGAGATTATCTGATCAACGCCACGAAAATCTACAAACCCACAATATTTCTCTCATTGGTTTTTCAATTTGCGCTGTAAAATTTTCAAAATTCACCCTCTCAGCTAAGTGTTCGGCGTATGAAGTAGCGCAGTAGAAGAGAAGGTTTTGATTGGGCTCGGGCGAAGGCGTGGGAGATGGTGCCTTCGCCACAACTCGATGTTTTTTCCCTCCTTTTCAGCCAACAGTCTTTTATTTTTTGCTCCCCTAGAAAACGTTCCCCTTCAATTTGGACGGGTGGAAAAGAATAAAGTGTCTTCATAAAGGGCAGAAACAAGCGGAGATTAAAGAAGAAAAAAAAAATTAACGCCCTGAAAGACAAAGGAGCATGTTTTTACGTCGCACTAATTTTTTTCGCAACGAGTTTATTTCCAGTCATCGGATGGCTATCTCGGGAAGGTTGAAGGCCAGGGTTTTTTTTCAACACCTCTTCCCCCACGCTTTCCATCCTCTGCAACCCCATCTTGAAGCCCGCCCCTCTCGTCCTTGTCTCCCCGGGGACTGACCCTGGGTTCGTTCCCTTCCACTAAATATTTTTTTCTAAGAGCTGCTGATGAAGAGTCTCCTGTTGAAAGGAGTGAGGTGGTTATTGGCTTGCTGAACTACTTCGCCTATTTCCTACGCCGGATTACAAAAACATCCAGGGACTATAAACTAGCTAGTCCCTGTATTGAATCACTTGTTAGTGCTCGATTGAAGTAACCAAGGACTTGTTCTCATGCCGAAGTTGACGGCTGTAGCTGCTGAATATTACGGTCGACTCTGTCGTATTATTTTTTAAACTAAAAGGCCATAGGAATAAAATGATTGATACGCTTTCAGACGCAGTTTTTTAAATATTACATAAAGGTTATAGGTGTTTTTTTTTAACGAGTGATTAGTCACAAGTTGCGAGGTTTTAATGACCTAGTTGTCGACGCAGCAAAAACCCTCATATTACCTCTACTCTAAAGTATGGAAATTAACTCCAAAGCACTGCTAGGGGAGCATAAATCAATTTGAGACCAGCCTTCTGGGTTAATTTTTTTCAATTTATTGCGAATTTTCGCATTGCCATCATAATAATGGCAACTGCCAGCGATTAACTCATTTATTATTACTGTATGTAACTTATAAAGTTTTTCAATGACTAGGCCATCTTTTTTGGTATCTCCTCGTTATAAGTACCCAATTTTATTAATTCTTTTTTCGGTGAATGTATAAAAATTGGATGGCTTAAATAATGAGTAAATTAAATCTGTTTGAACTGTAGATTTGTGCAAATAATTCACAATTTACTGACAATTTTTTCTCAGGGAATAATACCGTTCCATTTGCTCCTTCGGAAGTTTAGATGGGAAAGAGGGACAGTAAGCGGTTCAGGACCCTCTGGTAAGGACTACAGTTGAAGGCAGGTGACGTCACTGCCACCTGTCTGATAGTAACTGCAGATGGATCAAGTTTCACATTGACGTTTAAATTTCCCACATAACGTGATACATGTGATGAGAACACGAGTTTAGGCACTAAATAGGGTGCTAACTACCACCAATCTACTAATCCTTACTCTTACTACAGTTATTGCGGCCCTTGAACTCCCAGCGCAGTTTTTAACGCCCGTCCGTATTCAACGCTAAATATAGTTATTCCCGGAAATGGGTTTCCCATGCATAATAATTTTGTGAATCTTGGGGGATAATGACTTTTTCCACATTTTGTTACCCTCTAAACTCTTGTTTTTAGTCGATTTGAGGAAATTAATTGTAATTGTTTTCATGGTAATAGAGTGATTCTCAGATGTTAAGCAAACAACCTGATTTGTTAGCGAACCGATTATACTCCACATAACACATTTAAAGAAGTTTAAACCGAAAATGGAAGAAAAATCACGAAGTCGTCGACTCCCTACAATACAAAAATGTGTAACACGGAATAAAAAATGTTCAGGCCGACAAAATATTCGAAAAATCCAAATGCAAATCGGTGTTTAATGTATGGCACATCTTATGGACGGCAATGTGTTGCTTGTGTTTTCGGTTGTGCTTTCAGACGCATACGTTTATCTGATTTTAGTGTACTTGTAGTTATTTTTTCCACAAGTATGAATGCTTAGTATTATATGTGTCTTGGACTGTGTCATTGAGTTGTAAAATCCGGCATCGTATTCGTAGCTTTTACATTTGGTGATGCGTATAAGTTTATTGTTTTTTTCCTGCGACTGCTGCCGCTTAATTTTACATCTTTATCATATATTAAGAGGGTAAAATATCTCCATAGCTCCAAGAGAGACTTAAAAAAACATCCTGGTCGTCTCGCTGCGTCAGGGGACTTGGTGCGTTACGGCCCTCTGCGTTTTTTTATTATGGTCGAGCTTATTTTTTTTTCCAAAAGGGAAATTTATCATGGTATAAATCACCGCCATTGTTTTTTCTTTCTCTCTCTCGGAATTATGGTTCGTTAAATATGCGTCTGTTTTGCAACTTCATCCCTGGAGGTTTTCTTAGCATGCAGCACTTCTTCGCCCTGTGTTCATTTGTTTTTCTCTGAGGACCAATATTACTACTCTCCACTTCCTCTTGAAGTTGCTTCAGTAGGTAGAAGTCTTTTCTTTCTCATATTGCTCCCTTTCCTCTTGGCATCTTGGGAAGTATAACTCGGCACTAAAAGGAGCAGATACTGCATCTCTCCTCTCCTATTGTATCCTAACTTCTTTAGTGTTCCCTCGGCAATCGAGGGGTCACTTAATGAGTCAATCAGATCCCCCTTTGTTTTTTTATTAGACTCGGTAGAGTTGTCTTAGGGATTGCGTCTCTGTTCCTCAACCCAGCAATTATTTTTTTCTGTACCAAAAACTTTCATCAGGTAAAACATAACCTGGTTTTTATATGCATAAGATTGAACTTGTTCATACGGAATCTCTATTGGAAAATTTATTTATCTCAACTATTTATGCCATATTTTCTAATTAAAATTCGAGTTAAGATGCCTTAGAGTTTGAGGTTGCTGAAAAAGTGATGAGGCTTCCAATTAAATTTACCCACTGACTGAGAATTTGAGTGAAGGGGCTATTGGCTATTTGGTGGAACGTGATATTTGTATTTCAATCAGCTTTTTTTATCAAGACGGTTAGAATACACTGGTCCAATAAACTTCCTCATCGTAAAGGGACAATTAGATGGCAAGAACGGAAAAGTAAGTCCTAGAATGAAATATATGGAACAGGTAAAGAAGGATGCGAAGGAGAAGAAATACGTAGTTCTGATAAGATTAGTTGATAGGAGAATGGGGTGGAAATCTGCGCCAAAGAAATCTTAGGATTATTGACCAGATATGATGAAACAGATGAAATCAGTTGCTTACCTAAGGCATTGTCATGAAGCTTATCGTGTTATAACGAGCTAGAGTAGGTATGATTGGAGGATTTCAGTACAATTAACTGTTTTTTCGAACCCAGTACGAATTCGCTGAGGAGGTCTCTTTTTGAATTCCAGGAATGAAGCTGTCTATATTTGTTCAGATCCAAAACTGTGGACTCGTAGATGGTTGACTTGGCAGGAATGAATATGCATTTTATAAACCCACAGTAATCATTCTACATCGCGGCAAAAGTTTTGGGAAAATGCAATAAGAATAAGTGTCATGATAATTGCCAATGATTTGTATCGTATTCATCCATTATTAATCTTTGTATAAAGCTACCTAGTTTAAATTATTTCAAAATTACATCCCAAATCATTAGTAAATATATCACCAATAATTCTAAATGTATATCCCGAAAAATGTCCAACAGTGTACCTGGAACTTAAACTACGTAGTTATAAATTATAACGGTATTACAACGTAATGGTTGTAATAACAATCCGTTTAACTGCGAATCATATGGACGTGGTCAAGGTTGAAGACCCCTCCGAGAAAAAATATATTTCACTGTATCGGAATGGGCCTGTGCACCAATTGTGTTTTATTGCTGATTCTGGTATAGTTTGGAAGAATAGGCCTATATTTTCATTTTTATATCCGACGATTAAAGACTTATCTAGCCCTTTTCTGTGCAAAATTGATAGCATTTTTGTAGATAAGTTGATGGCGTCATAAACTTACAACAAATCTCAGGCACTTTTCGGTCTTGTTCAAGGACTTTTCGACGTTCGTTGTCGTTTTTACTCTTGCTAGTGATCCCTTTCTTCAGTGAAAACTTCTCCATGGTCAAGTAAATAACCTAAAATTTCTATTGACGTCACCCACACGTGAAAAGTGGGCAGAAAATTCAGGTTCAGAATGTGGAAGATTATTAATACGCTGTTTCTTATATTGCCCGTCCATTTTTCAAATTAATGAATTGATATTTTGGGTCTGAGTGAACGGCCCCATTATAACTGTGATTGGGACATGGGCAGTCCTAATTTTGGTATCTGATGGACCGTCGTCAGAAATACAGTTTTTGTAACATTCTCTCGACGGACGGTGTTTACCTTATTGTTTTACTGAATTGTGATTTCGAGTCGGACTCCATTATAAGTAGGAAATAGACTTAAAGAATGAAGTCAACTGGTTTTGGCGAGAACCGCTTGGTGGAACGATGACGGCTATGGCGTCATTATCGAGACAACTGTTTGTCTCGATAATGACGCTATAGCCGTCGAAACTAGTCGACAGCAAATAAAAGTTTGTGGAACAGCACTGGGTTTTTTGCTTCACCATTAAGACTCAAAGAACTTTGGCGGTACTACTTGTATCATTGACGGTCTGGCGTCAGAAATAAGAAAAGGGTGAGCTATTATATCAGGAAGCGAAATCCGATTGAGAAAAAATTGTTTCCGTGGAAAAAACTGAAACTCAGACTTCGGTTCGGGGTGAACGACTCCATTATAAGTCAGGATAGAGACTTAGGGAAATTTGGCAATCCTAACTGTGATCAATGATGGCCCGGCGATAGAAATTCAATGTATGTAATATTTCCTCTACCTATTGGCTTCATTCAAAAAGGGGAGCTATCATTTCAAGAGGCGAAATCGGGTGGAGAAAGATTTCTCCGAGGGAAAAAATGGAGAAATCAGAAGAGGAGAGCGGAGGAGAGGGTTTGGGGGGTAGACAAATGCGACAAGTAAACGACGTTAACTCTCTTTACCCCTCGAATCTTCGGAGCTAATCCAATATGGAAGGGGAGATCGGGGTGGGGAAATTATCGCTGAGGGGAGGAGTGGGAGTTCAAGGACGAGGCGAAAGAGAAGACAACAGTGGGAGTGAGCGGGAACGTGGGAGGGCGAAATACTGATTGAGGAGAAGATGCGAAGGGGGATTAATTACGCTCCCCAATTTCCTTTCCTTCTTGCCCCACCCTTATTGGAGGGGGTGGCGGGCGCAGCATCTTTTTTCAGAGGGTTGGGGGAGGGCTAGAGGAGGAAGGGAGGGAAGACGTAACGGGGGTGGGACGACGCTAATTAATTTTTTGCCCTCCCTCCCAGCCTCTCCCCGTCATTACGTTGCGCAGAGTTAATACTGCTCTCGGTAGGCGGTTGGATGAGTGGAGTATGGGAACTGGGGAGAGAGGGCTACGGAGGGGAAAAAAGACATCAGTGGCCAGGATGCGTGTTCGGAGAAAAGCGTTTTTTTTCTCATTAGGAGGAGGAGGAGGAGGCGAATAGGGCGAAGGTGTTCGAGATGTAGTTCTAAGCGCAATATGGAGGCAGTGGAATGCACCTAGAAGTAAATGAACTCTTGAGGGTTGAAACCGGTTGAGTTTATATATGAGTGGGTTTGAATCCAAGGGGTACAAGTGATTTTTTTCTCAACTGAGTTAGATAAAGCCTGAATCACACGATCACTTTTTTGTCGCGAAAAGCGATCGCTCTAGTGATCATTTTTCTGAATCACACGGTCACTCCCGCCGTCACTTTTCGCATCACTTCCGATATCATAACTCGTTGTCATAGGACCCGCATCACGAAAATATAGTGTTTGTTTATCTATGTCGTTCCCACGATTTTCAAACGTTGCACTGCAATCACACCATACGGCCATGCGTTCTGATTGGCTGAT
This sequence comes from Ischnura elegans, assembly GCF_921293095.1. Classification (NCBI taxonomy): domain Eukaryota; kingdom Metazoa; phylum Arthropoda; class Insecta; order Odonata; family Coenagrionidae; genus Ischnura; species Ischnura elegans. The sequence continues at coordinate 92,410,690 of NC_060250.1, read as the reverse complement.
ATGGGGTTTTAGGGACGGTTTTAGCGACGGAAAAAGCGACCGGGCGAGTGATGAAAAATACCAATGGGAATCTTCATCGCGATCGCGAAAAACAATTGCCGGCGACGATCATTTGCGAGTGTTCACTCTAGTGATCGCGGTAGTGATCACTTTTCGCGACGAAAAAAATGATCGTGTGATTAAGGCTTAAAGTTAATTGTTAGATTTAATATACAAGAACCTGGTTGCCAAGGGAAACGAGTGAGTCTCTGTTCTGTGCTGATATCGAGTGGAATTTCAAATGTACTACTAAGCATCTAATTGATCTCGTTTGTTTTCTATACCTAATTTCTGAACCTAACTTTATATAGAAAAGAGAAAAATCTTGTACCCCTTGGATTCCAAACCACTCATATAAGAGTGGGAAATTACTTCGGCTGTTTCTGTATTATTGAAAAATTGAGGCTCGCGATGCTATGGATTTACCCTTTTCATACTTGACTTGATTTAGAAAGAGGAAAACGGTTTTTGGTTTAAGTACTGACAAAGGCGTGCGTTAAATGTGGATCTGTGGCTTTAATCAATATTTTAGAAAAATTCAATAGTTTTTATAAATATCCAACATCTTATCCAGTTGGCTGAAAATGCATGTTCAGTACGTTGGACGCCGGGTCTGAAAGATTTAACTGCGGGCTAGAGAAAAAAATGCATCAGTGGGCAGGTTACGTGTTCGGAGAGAAATGTTTTTTTTCTCCGTGAGAAGAAGAGGAGGATCATAAGCCGGGCGTACGAGATGTAGCTCTGGTGCACGATGGAGGTGGTAAAGTGCAAGTAGAAGAAAATGAACCAAATATATTCGTTCCACCGCGTAGATCGCCTTAAATGGAGAAAGTTACCATACAAGAGATAACAGGAAAATTCAGTCAGGTCGATTTTCGATGAGTTTACTTTGTGGAAATTCATTGTGTTAAAGTAGAAACAGCCGCAGTTATTTTCCAACCTTATCTATTAATTCAACCGGCTTCAACGTTTACACGCCATTCTCAAGAAGCTGGAGTTATTGTTTTTTTTAGAATCTAGAACTGAAATATTTCTTATTTCTGTATCACAAGAAAGTTTATACAATAGGTGACGAGAAAAGTGATATGAAGATAAAGGAGAGGTATTGAGGTGGCAGAAGATGTAGCAAAAGTCCTGTGCTCAGGTTATATGGAATCAGTGGCAGATACATATGGGGCGCCCCCCCCTTGTAGGGCTGCGATTTTTCATTACGATTAAAGTATAGGTAGCTCAAACTATCTTTTGCGCCCCCCCTTGAGTTTTTTCTTTATCCTTTACTGTATGGGATGCTATAGACGGTGACAGTGAAATGACATCGAATAAACTTATTAACATGGTTTAATGGATAGAATGAAGAGTAATTGGTCTGTCGCTGAACTGATGAAGATAAATCAGGGTGGGGAGGAGGAATGGTTGGGGTGATTAGTTAATTTTTTCATGAAAGTCTGTCTTGACCGATAGATCACTTGGAAAAGTAGTGCCTGAAATACATGGGGAATTGTTTAGATTGAGTAAATTTGTCGGTAGTGGACGCTGCAAGTAAAATTTCGAGAAGAAAGTCGGATCTACATCTTTGCGCAATCCAAACTTGGCAAAAACCTTCCTTTTACTCATCTTATTGCTCCTCTTATATGGTATTAGAAAGAAGCACTGTCCGTAAAACTCGCAAGAAAAACAATGACAGCAGTTTGGCACAATGCCATTCAGTATTGCAATCTTAACAAATATCGCTCTTGTTTTCATAAGCGAAGGCTGATTTTCCATGCTCGATTTGAAATGTGATATTAATGAGATCTCCCACGACTTCCGTTTTCAATGCTTTGATAAACGTAAACCTGGTGTTAATAGAGAAATATTATGTCATTCAATCAGAGTTCTTATGAGTCATGTGTCAAAAATCGATTTGATTTAGTTGAGTTCTGATTTTCATTACCGAGGCTTCTCTCGCAGGGCAAGAGTACGTAAAGATAAAATATTGTTAAAGAATGGCTGACTCAGCCGCTCAAGTCTAAGCTCAGAACATGCACAAAAAATACATTAGCTATACAGTAGCTAAAAGATGAGGGCCAGATCGATACCGCTAAAGTTAATATTATTATGGAAGAATTTAGTAAATGAAATGGCTGTAAATATTATTAAATGCATTACTGATTCCATTTCTTTCCATCGTGAGCATTGAATTTGATGAAACTATAATTTTTAATTGAAGTAAAAAACCTGGTAGCTAACGCTATGTTCGCTGCAGCCAGGCAATCAAACTCAATACATCGATCACAGCATATCAGATTTTGCTATTTCCACCTTGGTTACATGCGTAGAGGATATAAATCTATTTTTTTATATTTTCTCTGTAGTGGAAAATCTCTAGCACCTCGATTTTTTCGAGTTTTTGGAAGGAGAAAAACCATAGTAATGATTAAAATATTACTTTTTTTTCCTTTTCCACTGATTTTATGTGGCAGGATGACGCGATTAAGCGTTCATTATCGTGTGACGTAGCATCGCGTGAATTTGAGGATATATAGCTGCACGGTCTCTAGCAATTTTTGCGGGTTTTGAATTTATTTGATTCAACTTGTACAACTTATATTTGAATTATAGAATTTTATTTGTATTTTTTGCTGCATGTTCAACTCGTAGGGGGAGGATGTTCTCTTCATTTAGAAGTTCCTTGAAAATATACATGATTATGTCGGTAATAAAGGGCTAATGTTACCTTAGAAGACGTATTACTGTTTAAAAAAAAAGTTTGCTATAACACTTTGGAGAAAGAAAAAAAATGGAGTATTTAAAGGTTAAAATATCAGATTGTTGTTCATTTCTGGTGACATTTTTTGTGAAATTTAGTTTTTAACACTTTTCTGGATTATATAACTATGCATAAATCTCCAGTCGCCCACGTAGAGCTAGTTAGTCACTGTGATCATAGGCAACTACTGTTAATGACGTGTTGCTGGTCGAAAAGTTTTATGGAGCATATCAGTATTATATAATTACCGATTGATAACTAAGTAACTACCAATTAAGGTAGGTTTCCATGGAGTACTTATGATGAATTCTGGGAGCCTCCCTTTCCATCAAGAACTTCCCTCTTCAATTCACAATAAGGCCTACTCCCTTTCATTCTATCTAAAAATCCTATTCTTTTCCTCCCTTTCCCTCGTTTACCTAACGTTCTACCCTCTAACACTGTTATGGAGCATATAGGATTTAAATGGCTGATTTCTTATGTAGCCCTATCGTGCCCTCCTCTCATCGCTACTGCAAGCAAATTTTTACCAATCCATCAAGTGTTCATTCTCACACACAAGGCCGGATCCAGGATTTCTTTCTATGGGGGGGAGGGGCTGACACGCTAACAGTTTTCTCATATTTGAGATTAAAAACAGCAAAAAACAATTACTGTACGAAATATTCTCTTTATTTCAATATGAAAGTTATCAATATGAAATTAAATGATTGAGCCTCCGTAATACACAAAACAAAACGAACGTAAACATAACCGTATTAAAAATTTTGTGCATTTTTTAATGGTCCGGGGGGTCACGTGTCCCCGTGCTTTCCCCCCCTAAATCCGTCTATGCTCACACAGAATAGCTGCTTTACATTTCAATACACATGTGCAAAATCACGTGCAAAAAAAAGTTGAACACCATGTTTCCAACTCGTTTTTAGGATTAAGTACAATAATTTTATCTGTTTTATCTCCATTTTTCCGATCGTGTTTTCAATATCAGTCTCGGATTTCGGTTACTGCGAAGCCAAATGGATCCCTCCTGTTTGCATTTACTCTTTGTGCAAAACTCCACTGGCATTCCCTGCTAAAATTCGATTCGGACTCGAAATATCAAAACTAATGAGATTATACATTTGGAAATCACATTAAACATGCCGCACTTAGTATTACCTCATTTCGCCCAGTTCACTGATGCGTCTGAGTTTTAGACGGACTCAACTTTTGATGGACTTCATTTTTTTCCTGCGCAAATGAGAAAATTCATGAGGAGAAAGTGGAAGCGTGGTGGTATGGAAATTTCAACATTGTATTAGTGACTCGTGAATTAATTGATGTCCATAAATGTCCTCGTGAAGCACACGAATCTTGTTTTATTTTTTTTATTTATTTTCCGTATCAACTCTGGGTGTCAAGAGAAGTTAACTTTCCGAATACCGATTTATGTCACTCATTTTTGCTAATTGGCTCGTTAATAAATGATTGCTCAAACTTTTTAGTGCCTCATTATATTTCTGTCGTTGAATGATGTCGCACGATTGAGTGGACCCAAATCGTTAAAAAGGCTGACCGGATCCAATTATGATGGGATACGAAATATTTTATGAATGTGAAAAAAATGCGATTTTTATTTGGTTAATTTAATGTCTTTCGTATATTTTTTTGAGTAATTGAGGTGGATATCGTGATGAAACCTCTTTTAAAATTTAAATGTCCAAAAGTTTGCTTCGCCCAATTAATTTTCAACCCTAAGAGCTCGAAATTATTGACCTTCCATTCTTTTTGAATGAACAGATTAAGTAGGCATCATTATGTCATGATGGAGTACTGATAGGCCCGTGGAACATTAATTTCGTGGTAAACAATTTGTTTTTCTTTCGGGACTATTTTGAATTTATGCTTTGAGTGCATGGCTCTATTAAATTATGGCGTTTGATACGAGCCTTCTTCGTTGATAATCAAAAATCTCACTAATTTATAAAGGCCTGCGTACGATGCTGCAATAGCGTGTTAAAATGTTACAATGCCATGGTGTGTGAGTATGGACAATTAATGAATTGGCAAATATTGGCTTGCTGTGGCGATGGGAGGAAGGCTTTGAAGGGACATATAAAAAATAAGCAATTTCAGTCTAATATACTCCAAAATCATTTTCGACTTATAAAAAAAGTCATTTACGGTAGATGAGTGTGATCACGGCGACAAACCAGATTTAAACGAGTAGAGATTCATATAGTAATAATAATTTTATTTACACCTATAGTTTGATTTTACGGCTGAATAACAAAGATAACTAATAGAAGGAGCTTTAGGTGGTCTCCAATGACACACGACCCGACGATCCCTCGTCAACATTGTTGGCTTCGCCAGGCTACAAAAGGGGCAACTTGTTCTTATCCTTGGTCAAATATACGCTTGGACAACCCTAATTATAGGAATTTCTACTTATTTGGGAAATAAGTTTCTAGTAATTTCCCCAGAGTGTAACCCTCTACTCCTTTGTTGTTGGAGTCTCTTTAACGATCTTACTTTGACTTGCTTCGCTGACCGTAGAGTTTACTCTTACATTGGGTTACAGCTAGTGGTGCCATGGAAAAATTAGCAATGTCTGAAAGCACTATCCTTAACTTTCCTTACCAGTGAAATATTTCTCTGTGTGATTTTTTATTACAAGTTATCATTTACATTTGATTTCGACATATTTTTGTTTACGAATGTTTATGTTAGAAATTTCGAGGCAAAAAAATGATAAAATTGTTATTTGACTCCTATGCCTTCTGTTGACCAGTGCTGGAACGGCGGATAAACACGGGAGTAGATTCCAAAGCAGAGAGATGCGATACCTCAGACGTGCAGCAGGGCGTACTAGAATAGGAGGGGGTTTAGAAAGTGGCTGGTGGACCCCGACGCCTAATAGCAAAATAAGATTAGAGGAAGAAGAAGAAGGTTAACCAGTGCTGGAACGGCGTTCCGGCACCATGGCACCACTGGCTACAGCTCGTTAAATGGCGAATAGTGCCAACCTACGGATGGTATGTTATCTTTCTGAATTTCCGAGTTAAACTGATTAGCGCAACAATTTCTCTGAGTTTTTGGTGTTCCCCCATGAGTATGGCGATGATTTATAAAGAATTTCGATTTATCATATCATACATCGATGTAATTTCATATTTTTTATCGATTTTAATTGTGATCACGATAGATTCTATTTCTTTAGGCGAAGAGAAAATAAAATGTTAATTCGCGATTATTTTGGGAACTTGACGAAAAATTCAATTTTTATACCAAATTTTTTTAACCTACCCGCTTCATAGTGAAAAAATAATGTATACACTCCTTTAAATAACACTCCTTTAAATACACTCCTTTAAATACACTCCTTTTCCTCAAGGGCAGGACGCAAAGAGTTAAGGTAGGGGATGAATGCTCAGAGACAGCGAGGGTAACGTCCGGTGTTCCTCAAGGAAGCGTCTTAGGACCTTTATTGTTTTTAGTATACCTAAATGACCTCCCGGAAAAAATAAATTCTAATATAAGGCTTTTTGCGGATGACTGTATTATTTATAGGAAAATAGAAAATAAAATTGATCAGGAAAGTCTTCAGGATGACTTAAACAAATTAATGGATTGGGTATCTAGTAACGGGATGGAAATAAATCCAAATAAATGCAAATATGTTAACTTCAGCAAAAGAAGGAAATGCGTAAATAGAAATTATGAATTTTCGGGTAGTTTAATTCCAAAATCTAACAGCTTTAAATATTTAGGAGTCCATTTATCAAAGAATTTGGGATGGGGTTTAAACGTCGAGCACATGACCAAAAAATCTTTTAAAGTACTGCACTGGGTGATGAGAAACCTCAGAGGAAGCACCAGAGCCACGAAAGAAATGGCCTATACAACTCTAGTACGACCCACTTTAGAGTACGCATCTCTTGTTTGGGACCCTCATTTCAAAGGAGAGGTCAAGAAATTGGAGAAGGTGCAGAGAAAAGCTGCTAGGTATGTTTTGGGAAAGCATAAAAAAACGGAAAGTGTTTCAGAAATGCTCGGAGTTCTAAGGTGGGAGAGTTTACAAGAGAGGAGGAAAAGAAGCAGGCTATGTGGCATGTTTAAAATTATGAGTGGGGAAAAAGCATGGAAAGAATTTGGGAAGGACATATCAAAACCCAGCTTTGTTGGTAAAAACGATCACCAGTTCAAGATAAAGTGCCGATCACAAAGGACAAATGCGAAGCAGTTCTCCTTCTTAAATAGGACCATAAGGGACTGGAACGATCTACCAGCAGAACTATTTGAGTCCTTCCCGAAAAATTTACATAGTTTTAAAAAGCGGCTGAAGAAGTAGGGACCAAGGGCTTTGTATAATGTTTTCTATTGTTCTTTCAAAAGTTTTCTATTGTTTTTTCAATTTTTCTATTGTTTTTTCAGTGTTTTCTATTGTTTTTTTTTTCATCATATGTACATGTTACCACCAGGCTAAATGCCTACTTGTAACAATTTTAATTATAATAATAATAATAATAATAAAATAAGTTGTACGCATCTTAATTTTTCTATTTTTAGTGATGGATTTATAGGTAGATATTTTTACAGGCGTAACGTTGGATTGTGGAACAGAGGTTTACACCAGAACTGCGCGACAGAATGATAAGTAGATAAAAAAGCTTATACGGTCCTAGATTGCAAAATTCGGTATCCTGTCCTCTGCGTATTGCATAAATGAGCGAAACGGCCGCGTTAGTCAGAGTCTCATTCCATAATTAACCCGTTTTGTTGGTCACTGCATGCATTCTTCACCGAGAAAAGTATTTGTGCCCGTGTTTACGCTGCTCTAATAAGCAGTCACACGCAGAGGTGTTTTCTATAATTAGAGCGCCTGTCGAGTGAGCGGACCGCTGCCGGAATTTCATCAATAGCTGCGCGCGTATGAAGGGGTCAGTGAATTGATAAAGGATCCGACCCCTTTTGTTCATCCCCTCGACTCGACATATGACGTCACTTGCATGACAAAATCCAGGCTTCGCACATAATTATACCCCTAAGCATGTGTTGTTTTTACGTAAACACTATTTTTGAATTAAAATTTGAAAAAAAACTTGTTGAAATTATCAGCAGGATAGCCCAAGCGAAGAGAGCATTCGACCAAAAGAGAGACCTGCTTACAGCGGAAAACTTAAATATAGAAGTAAAGAAACATTTTATAAGAACCTACATTTGGAGTATGCTCCCTTACGGTAGTGAGGGCGTGGACAATGACCGCAGCGGAGAAAGCAAGGATAGAGGCCTTCGAACTGTGGTGCTACAGAAGAATGATGAGGATATAATGGATCGACTGAGTTAGTATCAACGAAATCCTAAGATGAGTAGGAGAGAAGAGAAGCCTCGTGAAAACCTTAACAAGAAGACGGAACAACCTTATAAACCACATCTTGAGACATGATGGCCTGATGAAGACAATCGTCGAGGGACAGGTGGAAGGCAAGATCGGAAAAGGAAGACCTCGAACAAAATATATGGAACGAGTAAAGAGAGATGTGATGGAGAAGAAATACGTAGGTGTGAAAAGATTAGCTGATAGGAGAACTGAGTGGAGAGCTGCGTCAAATCAATCTTAGAATTTTTTACCATTGGTGAAGATAGATGGATGAAAGTAATACGAGAGCGTTTTTTTTCAACCTCCAATCGCTCAGCAAAAATACCATAAAAGCGACAGAGGGGTACTGCGCAGGTAGGGCAACTGCTCGTCCTCCGAACCACACTCTCAAGTCATTTCTGACAGTAAGTTGTTAGTTTTAGGTCAGTGGCAATCTCATTAATTAGGCTACCTCAACTGATTCTCCCGCCAAGTATATGGCTTCAGTATTGACATGTCTTAACCTTTATGCTGAGAGAGAAGAGAATATTTTAATGCACTGTGGCTAGAGTGTTGAACAGTATGTTATAATATGCACATTCCCATTGAAAACAAAAGAAGAGACGGGCTGACTTCTGGAAGTGTTCTAATCCATGACAATGCCCGCAATTTCAGCGCTAATGCAGCCCAACCGCTCCTTGAACAATTTCAACGAGACATTTTCGATCACCCGCCATGCGATTCCAACCTAGTGCCGTGTGACTTCCATCTTTACGCTGCAATGAAGATATGGCTGGGAGGGAAGCTTTTTCAAACGGACGATGAGTTTCAGAACAAAGGCAAAATTCATTAGAAGTCATTGGCCGCAACATCCTATGAAGACGGTATAGTAAAGCTAGCCCACAGGCACAACCAATTCCGCAATCGCCGCGGCAATTATGTCGAAAGGACACCACAAGTGTGCTCAATCTTTAGGAATGAAATAATTTTTAATCAATCACTTCGTCTTCTGATCATGGCCCATTGAAAGTTGAAAAAAAACCCGCCCTCGTATTTATTGATATTTATTCTCTACTTTAGCTTGCACAGCAGTTTAACTGCTCTCTGTACGACGCACTGGTGAAGAAAAATATAGCATTTTTCTTTGTTACACGTTCATGAATTTCTTTTTATCAGCCATGAAAAAAAATTATTGCCAACTGGAATTATTCAAGAGATATACGTATAACTATACATAGAGCTATTTTTGTTGATAAATGAAATTGAAATAAAAAACATTGGCGGAACACGATAATGGGAGAATAAAAAACTTGTATTTTTCACACTTTCATCAGACTTACACCGACTTAAGGACCCACATGCACACCGACTTAACGACCGAAATAACCGGTCAAGCTAATCGTAAAATGGGTTTTGTTAAAAGAATATTTGGAAAGTGCGACGACAAAGTGAGAGAAATTAGCTACTTTTCCCTCGTTAGACCACATTTGGAATACGCTGCCAGTGTTTGGGACCCTCATGAAAAAGGCTTAATAACAGAGTTAGAACGCGTGCAAAGAAGAGCTGCCAGGTATGTGAAAGGTCGTTACGATAGTCTTGTTAGTGTAACTGACCTCTTAGATAAACTATGATGGGAATCTCTGTCGGACAGTAGATTGAAAAATAGACTAAACCTTTTAGATAAATTCAAGAGCAGTGTCTTTTCTGACGAAGTTAACCATATCTTACGGACGCCAACATACTACGGAAGATCAGATCATATAAATAAAATAAAAGAGATAGATTGTAGAACAGACAGATTCCGAATGTCATTTTTTCCACGATCAATAAGAGATTATAACGGCAGCAATATTACTCGTAAATACATTGCATGGCTTGTAGTGTAGCCTACTAACCTATGTAATAACTATTGCATGTTTCTTAATTCAATTATTATTTCTAACAACATATAGTAGTATAGTTTGGTAGTATACGGAACGTTTTTTGGACGGTGTGGTGTGCATATGGGAGTCCAAATGCATGCTGCATGCTGGTGATTGATCACCCCCTGCCAAACACCCTAGAGGTGGCTCGCAGGGTATTATGTAGATGTAGATGTAGACTTGGGTCTCAGCAGATAACCGTCATTCTCAAAGATGCGTTGAAACATAAGTAGTAGTAAATTTAATTACAGAGGAAAATAACAAAAGGGTGTGTGTTCTTCTGCCATCCTGATTGAAACATTCTATCAAACTAAACCTGAGTCTATTTTTCAAATAAGTGAATCTTTGATAAACCAATCGAAGGAATATCGAATCTTCTAATGAATGCATAGTCACAAAAAGATAGGCAAGGGGTGAAAGTAACCTTGGTTCTATTCGGATAGGGAAGAGAGGAAAACGTACCCATGAGCATGAGAAAGCCTCATGTCCATGTTTGCAACACTTTGGCTTGCGTCCCCTTTGGCTGTGTACAATTTATCCCCGCGGTAGTCGCGGGTCTAAATATGCCAAAAGCTTAATCAGGAGATCAATCCTATTCAATAGATCATCTACCCTTTGCTGTGATAAGGATTTACTCCCAATTCTGCCATCCCCTACACGCGGTTTTGCTTATTATGGTATCTGTTTACCGCCCTACCTTTCTGTGATGTTTGTCCCGTGCATACAAGTTGACGATACTGAGTGCTGTCGTTCGTCAACGCTGTGTTTCTTTCCCTTTTTGGCTAAAATTCTGCAGCTTAAAAGATGATTACGTTACCTTCAAAACATATAATGATTTTCAGCCCACAGAATCGCACTGAACACGTGCTGTGCATTTCCTTATAAGCCAATTACGAGAGCAATAAACTTATTTTCTCACGTAAGGCATACTAATCGAACAATTGCTAAAAATGAACGTAACTGCGAGGTTTTACGAGCTACTTAAACGCAGCAAAACGAAGCCGTACTGGTTGAACATTGAAGAGGTTATATAGCACTAATTTATTTGTGAGGTGGAGCTCACTTACCTTTGACGTGATATACTTCTGCCAGGGTGCTTGTTCTGACTTTCTCAAAATATTTTTGGGTATATTTGTTCAATGGCATGCCTCGTCTCTGCTGTATTTTTTGTATTCTGCATTAGATTTGCGGTACTCAAGGCTTGTTTATATCGGTGATATCTCCCATCAATTTCCTTTGCTTCATCCTACACCCTATGAGTCCTTTACTCAACCCAGGAGAGGGCGATCGGCGAAATGTAACATTAGAAGGCGAGTGGGGTTGCCATCGACACCTCAAAGAAAATATTTTTTTCTCTTTCCTTGGAACGATATATTTATACCGAGTTCTTTCCTAAATAGGCCCACCAAATTAAACTGATATTAATAATTACTCTTATTAAATAAAGAAGAATCAAGGGGCGATACACACCCCGCCCGCTCTTTCCCGGGTTAACCAAGATTTTTCTGTCAGCAAGCAAAATTTGCCCTCTAATCGTGTTGGGCCTTTCATACATGCTGTCAAAGAAATTATGAGCGCTAGTGCGAGCAGAATGGTGATTTAACTTAAGGCATGCTTATGGTGCTAATTTATGTTTAAGTTTAACTGCGAGGTTTTGAGAGTGACTGGAACTCTGTGCGGAAGAAGCAATAGTAGGAGACTATTATAAAAGTACAATACTTCAGTTTACGCAGGAGATGAAGTTTACTAGCTCGTTCTTTTTACTTTCGGTGTGATGTCCCGGTTGTTGAGTCTCACGTTCTCCTCTCACTGCTTGGTTTACTATCTCTGTTTCATGAAATTGCTTCCCTCTCGTCTCTTGTTTGCTCTTTGAATGCAAATTTCGATACACATAACCAATATTTTAATTCGTCAATGCGCATTTCAACCCGTTTTACTAGAATCTTCTGCTTAATATTCCTCCCCATTGCCTTCTGTTATAAAGGTTTTACCGTCATGCTAAGATTTTTCAGCCAGCAACATTGCCCTGAGCAATCACTGAGCCATTCTTTTCGGCGTAATTCAAGGGATAAGAAAATAACCATCGCCGGAGAACAAAACGGTGATTTCGGAACGTGAAGCATGCTGCTAATCGAAGTATGGTTAATGTTACAAAGGCATTACTGTCATGCTAAGATTTTTCAGCCAGCAACATTGCCCTGAGCAAGCACTGAGCCTTTCTTTTCGTCGTAATACAAAGGATAAGAAAATAACCATCGCCAGAGAACAAAACGGTGATTTCTGAACGTGAAGCACGCTGCTAATCAAAGTATGGTTAATGTTACACGAAACTGTGATGTTTTTCACGAGTGACTTAAACGGTGAAGGAACAAAGTCGCATGGGAGCGTGACACGGGAATATATAATTCGCGTGCGCGGTCGGGTGTTTTGTCGGAAATAATGCACGGCGCGCGTCGTGGTCGTCAGCGTGCCTGCGGACCGACACAATCGGTCGTCGTCATGAATCTTCGAGAGGAAGCACGGATTTACTCGGACGTCAAATTGTGCGTTGACGACGGGGGCGGTTGGCTCGAAGCGGACGGAATAATGGAGGCAGCCGATCACTTTTAACCCTCCTCCGTTATTCACAAACTGCGTCTTTACCTCTTCGGCACGCGCGTTCTCTTTTTGCGGCTATTTTGTGCTTCGTATCATTCCTCCGGCGTGCATTGTTACCTCGACATTCAGAGGCAAATATTAATTTACGTTTTCGTTAATGAAATGAATAAGCTCTTATAAAAAAATTTTTTTTTTAAACCAGCCTTTATATTTAGATTACAGGGGATGAGCAACGTTTATATATGACACAAAGTAAAAAAAAACTCAGTGACCCCGAAAAACCAAAAGTGACGTATTAAAAAAGTCACTATATTTATTAAATTTTCAGTGAATGGTAAGCCCCCTATGTTTCAAAATGCCACCCCTATGCTTTTAAATGCCTACCCCTATGTTAAAAATGCCACCCCCTATGTTAAAAATGCCACCCCGTACGTTTTATGTAACGGTAAAACAATATTCAAACATTTACAAAACCTTACAATTGTTAATATATATATGAAGATCATAATTAGCTGTTGTACAGTTTTCACAAATTAAATGTATATGTGAATAAATGAGAAAATTGTAAAGATTCGTGTAGTGTGTACAAAAATAAATATAAATGTTTTGGGGGGCTATAGGTTGACTGGGGGGTGGTTAAAGGGGGGTTGGAGAGAAAAAGTTATATTTTCATGTATTGTCATCGGAAATGAAGAAGTGTGCAAAATTTCAGCGTTTTTGCTTCACAGGAAGTGAGTCAAATTTCAGTTACAAGATTTGTACCAGACAAACAGACAAACAAACAGGCAGGTTTGTGAGTTGATATAAAGGCTGGAAAAAAATTGTTGTATTCCTCCAATTTATTTTTAGGTTCGTCTAGTTTCGACGCAGCGGAGTCATACTCAGTTATAATGAGTCAAATCCTTGGAATTATCAAAATAATCTAATAAATCAAAGGTATGATGGTGAAATAAATTGGTAGAATACAACAAAGTTTTCATTTCACTAACGATAAAATGAACTTCGACAAATTTAAGCCTGAGATGATAGAGAAAGTAATCTACAATATTTAAACTGTAGGAGTTGTTTTAAGAAGTATTCTACCGCTTAAGGTAGGTTTATATGGAGCATTTACGAATCAGTTTGGTATTCTGCCCTTTCTTCAAGCACTTCCCTCTTCAATTCACGACAAGACTTAATTCGTTCCATTATATCTAAAATCGTATTCTCTTCCTTCCTCTCCCTCGTTTACCAAACTTTTTTTTCTCTATTTTAAAGATCCCTACAATGCAGTACCACACATGACCTATATTCTATGTATTTATTGAAGTATTCCACCGATTAGGTTAGGTTTCTATGGAGTATTTACGAGTCATACTGGCACGTGCATTCACTTTTTACAGCATGTTTTTTTTCTCCGCAGCATTCCTCCGGCGTGTATTGTTACCTTTTCCTCTACATATGGAGGTTAAAATAAATTTGCCTTACAACTGAAATAGTTCTATTAAAAGTATGCTGCCGATTAAGGTAGGATTGCATGGAGAATTGACGAAGCATTTTGTCAGTCTCCCCTTCCTTTATGGACTTCCTTATTATTCCACAGTGAGACCCACTTTCTTCTATTCCATCTAAAATCCTTTCCTCTTCCTTCCTCTCCCTCGCTTACCAAAAATTCTTTACTCTCACTTAAAGATCATTATAATGCAGTACCGTACGTGGCCTGTAATCTATTCATTTATTGAAGTATACTACCGATTAAGGTTTACATGGAGTACCTACAAATCATTTTGGTAGTATTCCCTACTTTCATGTACTTCCCTCTTCAATTAACAATAAGGCCTAAGCCCGACTAAACTAATCTCTTCTCAATGAAACGGATACATTTTAGCTAAATATGTTTCTTCTCACGATAGATTTTTTGATTTTTTTTCGCACGTCAATAAGCGCAAACTATCGTGTTTATTTGGATCAAATTCATCTCTTAACAAAGTCACTCAATATTCGTATATTTTTAAGACAAAAGAATGATGAATATCGAATATATTTACTAAGTGAGCAACGAAGAAGTCCGAAGAAGAGTAGGAGAAAAGAGAAGTCGCATAAAAACCTTACTGAGTGGAGAAATCGGCCATATCTTAAGGCATGATAGCCTGGTAAAGACAATCGTCGAGGGACCAGTAGATCGCTAGAACGGAAAAGGAAGATATGGAGCTGGGTAAGGAAGGTATTAAAGAAAAGAAAATTCCTGTGGGAAAAGTAAGATGATAAGTGGAGTGCTGCGTCAAAGCTCTCTCACGATTGTTGACCAATGATAATGATGATAATAAGTTGTTTTAGATAGAGGTTTGTTTTCTTAAGAAAAATTATTGCATATTATTGGAGGACGGTAAATGTCATGCTGTTCCATGGGAATTCGGTGATATCTCACATATATTCTATATACCCTTTCAAAACCTTTCATCGAAAAAAAAAAGATTTCGATTGATATCGAAAATCGATTTTTAAAAGTCAAATATTCAAGAAATCTAGGTCGAGCTATGAAATTCTAGGCTCGACAAATATATTGCATTTTTCAAATCCGATCTTGATCATTTCGATCTTGACTATTTCGATCTTCGATCACAGCAACACTACCGTCACGCGCTTAGAGCAGGCGAAGACCGCGAGAGGGGGAACAGGGGACTGCCTGACTGTCGAGTCATGTCTCGTGTTGAGTGCATGAATCTTTCAAGAGTACGTAAATACTTCAAATGTGTATTAAAAATTAATTTTTAAAGATATTTTTCTTCGACTCTAATGTGCATTTTGAGTGTTTATAATGAATAATAACATTTTTTTGTGCGGGCTATTTTTTTCGAAAAGAACCGTAATATTTCGATTAATCGTTTTGATTTTTCGATTAATCGAATTTAATTTTTCGATAAATCGAATTTAATCGATCTCCTTGTTCAACTTGAATATTTTCGAAATATCGGTCTTTTAATTTCGATTGAAGATCGATCGCTCGAAAAATCGATTTCCAACCAACATTTTTCCACCACTCCATCCATCTACGCCTCTATACACCATCGGCATTTCCACTGAAGCTCGCCACAGTTCGACTCCACTGTCTCGTCTCTCCAAAATACACACACATACACACTCGCTGGTTACCTCACCAGTCACCGCCACAGCCGGCGGCGCCACATGCGAGCGGGCCTTTCAGAAAACCGAAGAGGGCGCTCCTGCACACCAAAGCTTCCTCCTCCCACCACCCTCCATCCGCCCACGAAAACCCGCTCTCCTAAACCGCCCCTGGCCCCCTTTTTGGCTTGATTCCCTGCGTTTTGGCCTTGGACGCCACCGCTTGCCTCTCGCATCGAAGGATTAAGGCGGCCGAACCCGGCGCCAGGTTGCCATCAAACATTCAAAGGGGCGCGGCGGTCGTGGATTAAGCGCCACTCGGAAACGCGACGGCTAATCCTCGAATCAGAGGAGAGAGAGAAGAGGAGAGGGAGGAGTAGAGATAGAGCCCTCTCGGAGGTGGTGACCTCTGTCGGCGGCGGTGTGGAACTAACGAAAAAGCGAAGCCGAGATTCCTTTGCAGCAGGGTGAGAAATATACGGGGAAGAGAGGGATGTTTGGATGAAAGTTTAAAAACTCATTATGCGGACCCCCCTCCCCCCCCCCCCGAGTTTAACACGTGGATTTATGCGAGTCTCTCTCCTCTTCAGCGTAAATTATATTTTTTTATCCTCTCCACCTCTTTTCCTCACCTCCGGCATGGTCCCATGCTATTTCTGATTCCTGTCTAATTTTCGCGCATTAGGAAGGGCCGGTTTCCGCGCCCTACGCCCCCGTCCCCCTCAGGGCCGTTTCATCCAAGGAAAATCAAATGAGGCAAGGTGCCAATGGGTCATTAAGGATTGAAGCTCCCGTGTGGCGAAAATAAAATGTATCGCTCTCATCCCGGTGAATGATTTCTCTCGTTTTAATTTTTGGTAGATTTTTTTTCTCCATCGCATGCGTGAGATAGGATAGATATTTGATTTTAGAGTTTTGATAAGGCTGGGAATATGTAAAAATTTAAAGGATTTTTTAATTCATTAATTACTGCCATTAAACCATGATCAATAAAAGTTTTGTGCATCCTATGGAAGGGTCTAGCAGGTGAAAAGTGCCCCCAGATATTTTGAAAAATACAAAAATCTACACTTAAAGTGCATCCAAAATTATGTTTCAAGACTCAAGAATGGAAAATAAACCCAAAAATATTGAAACACGATTTTTAGTTTTTTTAACCATATCTCCAGTTTTTATCAACAATTGTTGCAGTTATTCGTGTTTTTGACTGTGTTCCACCATTTTTTTAAATGTGAAAAAAATTAGAATTATACTTCAAGGTAGAGGTAACAACACATATTTTTTCGGCGAGTCTATTGTTTCCTAAAATTTTTAATTTAATTTTGAAAATTTCAAACTTGTATAAAAGTTTTGTTTTCGGTCAAAAATTTTTGATAAAATCAAGATGGTATAACGTGATAGCATATACACTTTAAAATCAAGAAAACGATTTTCCAAAAATAAAAACTGGAGATATGATAAAAAAAACTAAAAATCGTGTTTCAATTTTTTTGGGGTTATTTTCCATTCTTGAGTCTTGAAACTTTTAGGAAACATATAATTTTGGATGCACTGGGGGCACTTTTCACCATTTTAACCTGCTGGAAACTTTACATTATTTTTTCTCAGATCTCTGAAGTTTGATGCTTGTTCACAAAAAAAGTGGATCTCTACGAGCTTCCTTAAAAATTTCACTTAATTCAATTCAATGATTTTTTGATAAGGTTTTCTTTCTCTTTAAAGATTAAGTTTAGGGATTGCATCTTAGTGGGGGTCAGATTGGTGTGTGGGGGCTAGAGTTTTGGCTTCCTACTCCGTGGGATCGCGTTCAAATCCCGGCGGTGGCAAAGAATTTTCAGAGACTACCCGATCCCTGCTTGAATGTCGTGTGGAGGACATTTTATGTGCAACACTGCGTCCGTCGAATGGGACGTTAAGCCGTGTTCCCCTTGGCACCTTTCGTTCAGAGCAGGCTAATGCCAGCGCCGGGTTTCTCTCCACCCTTCCTAACTTACCCTACCTTGATGGCGCAAATGACCTCAGCTGACAGTCGCCTCATCCATACACTACAACTACGTATCTTAATAAAGTTTTATTTTTATTTCACGGATTCGTCAGTTTTCAATATATTTAAATCGACGGAAAACCCCAAAATCCGTCTCAAATGGCGCGTGAATGCATTTTAAGACGACCCGCCGTTGATATGCAAGAGACTTAATGTTATTTAAGTATTATTTTAGTTGTAAATATTGGAAGTGCAGCGATGGCACCCTAGCTGTTATTATGGTTTTTCATTTTCCGTAGAAAAAAATCCTTTACGTATCCTTACGGTGATGTATCTCCCTTATTTTTCGTTTTCGTCGAACCTAAAAATTTCACAGCAGTGCGGTTACAAAACCATATCCTCTGACTTGGCTAAATTAGCACCTGTGTACATGTTGACAGCTTGATTCATTAACTGATTAATTCGGTGAATTAAGTGGCAGGGCTATTCGGACTGCATCTAACGCAAGAGACTCTAAGCGCTTATTGGACCTAATTATAGACGGAAGATTAATGCCACACAATTTTCCAGTTACTAATGATCTGGTTCATTTATTTACCGAAGTACTGATTGAGGCCGCCTTAGAAATTACACCCACGAAAGTTTACAACGGTAATAGCATAGATGACTGAAGTTTGTTACTGCGTAGGTTTCCGCGGTGTCGAGGTTCCAAAATCTCCATTATTTCGGTGCTACCGTAGGTCTTCGACCTGAAGACGCCGGAAGCAGTGCCAGCGAAACTGTTCTCATCAAGAAACAACCGACGCGGTAGCACCGAAAGATTGGAGATTTTGGAACGACTGAAGTTTTCTTGGCACAACTTACCGCAGATGGGAGGGCGATGTCTTCGAGCAGGCAGGAAGAGCGGCAATAAGCCTAAATCCTGTAACTACCCATTTATACGTTAAATTTGTTCAAACAAAAGCTATGGTCTCTAAAATATAAGTCTATTGAAATTAGACTGGCCAAGAACACAGGCAATAGAGATTCCGGTTATGCGTTGAGCAATGCTTGGAAACCCGTGCTCAAAACCATAAAAATGGCTGGGCAAAATCATCACCAGCACGCAAGCCAATCAGAGAGAACCGCTGATGACAGCAAATCAGCAGTCACCTGACCACCAGAGTGACTGAAGGTAAGCGAGGAAAATTCTCACTCGACAATCACACCCCTTAGGACGATGGCCGAGTCGGACATCGAAACGGCGGCAGTTTCTGATCCGGTGGCGATCCAGAGAACTCTTCACGCAGTCTATTCACAGGGAAAGCACTAAATATTTCTGCAGAATTTTCTGTTTGAAAATTCTCATTTCGAAAAAAACAAATTCCGATCGCGTTGCGACCAATCTGAATCAACCGCTCGGAATAAAAACCTATCAGAATAATGCCTATCTTTGTAAAGCACATCGCTCCTCCATTCACTGGGGAAAAATTTCCCATGAAAACTCTCTATTTCGAATCCGCTTTTGGAATCGGTTTATTTATTAGTTTGGATTTGGTAGTTAAAGGAATAGAAGATGGAATACTGGTGCGCACATATGTTAAGCAGGTTGTAAATATGAACAAGATTATCTAAAAAATTACTTTCTGAGAAAGGTCCCAAAAAGGAATCAGCGCAGCGAACATTGACGTCGCGTTGCTAGGTTTAGGCGGTCGGGTGGGTAGTGCTACACCTCACGTGAATCGAAGGTGAGTCTATCCGACCCTCATAAAGGCCTCCGAGAAATTCAGCCCGGCCTGATGATGCCCGCGAGGCGTTTGACGTTTGGGCGCCTGGCAAACACCCTTAGTCCCCTAAGTGGGATCGGTTATGAAACAAAGAAGTTGCTAACCCTGTGTTTCCGTAAGCGAGGCACCGGGATCGGCCATCGGCTATAACCGTCCAATAAGAAAGGATGGGCATTAGTGAGGAAAGGACTATTCTGAGCCGGAAATGGTTCGCTTTGAAAAAAATATGTTAAAGCAACAGTACGCTTCCGGTGAAGCGATCGTATATTATGTTTTTCGCGACGTACCATACGTTTCGAAGGAATATGTCTTCTCTATAAATCGCTGAAATCCTTGATCGTGGTCTTGTGGAAATTGGTCTCTGGAATGGCCTGATACATTCCAAAGACCATTTTAGTAAACCCGATAGGATTAAAATAAATAACAACGTTTGTTGGGTCGAGAAGAAACGTATGAAGGCTCGTTCCCAACAAATTAACAAGGCGAGCCTATCGAGTTGAAAACTTAAATAAAGCGCCTTTTGATTCGCAGCAACTTATAATGGAGTAGTTTCACTTAGGTCCTTATTTAAAAAAAAACTAAAATTTCTCTTGAAAATAACCAGTAGCAAGGATAGTTTCGCTGAGAGATATGCAGGGAATCATGAGAACTATATCGATTTAACAATTGATACGCTGTTCGTGCTGTGATTGAAGGAATTTAATATATCAAAATTATTATTATGATATTATCTAGTACCTAAGTAATAGGTGAAGCTGTTGCAAATGGACTTCAACTTACGTGAAACATAGGCTATCATCTTGAAGTTTTCAGGGATTAAATAGAGTAAATCCATGTCAGAATTTGTCTGTGTATAATCTATAGGTATTATAAATCTGAGCATGTACCATAGTAAAATTTTATATACCGGCAAATACTGCAAAGGGTATCATCTATATATCCTAAAAATTTCAGGATGATAGCACGTATGTGCAGTATTTGCTATGCCGAGAACTCATCAAAGCCACTTTTCATTTCACCAACAATAGTTCCTTTGATACCAGGAACGTAAACCTACAACTTGACCAAACAAGGATGTTAGAGGAAGCACGAACTTATGCAAACCTCTAGTGCATTAGCGCTGAAACATTGAATACAGGAATGAAAATGAACGACATAACATCGAGTTTCAT
Organism: Ischnura elegans; assembly: GCF_921293095.1. Lineage (NCBI taxonomy): Eukaryota > Metazoa > Arthropoda > Insecta > Odonata > Coenagrionidae > Ischnura > Ischnura elegans. The sequence continues at coordinate 92,390,017 of NC_060250.1, read as the reverse complement.
TTTAATGATTAACGAAGAAGTGCGCTAACACTTAGAGCTCTGGGTGGGTACTGTTGTAATTTTCTGACCAGACTGGTGTTTATTTGGGTAATGAAAAGAGACGGAAGAACTAAATATTTTTAGGGCAGGCAAAATGTAAGGAGATGATGTTCGAGAGGACCAAGGAAGGAGGAAAGGTAAATTTCTAGGTTCCCAGGTGGGAGGAATTTAAGGGAAGAGACTGGGAGTCAAGAAGGGCGCCAATAAGGATCTTGTAAAAAGACGGAAGCGAGAGCTAAGGAGGGTTGGAAGATGGGAAAGAGGATGAAAAAAAGACTTTGGAAGAGATAGAAGGGAGATGAAGAAAGTGTGCATTGAGGCTTATGTTTGAGAGCCCCTTAAATGTGATTCTTTGAAGTTGGAAGATCCCCTCCTTCTTTCCGGTATGACTCACGGGGAGTGGTAAGAGGGTGGCGCCTCCTGTGCCGTCCCGTAAAGGTAAAAGGCGCGGGAGGTATGAAAAATTAAGTGGAAGAAGTGGTGAAGGAGGCGCTCGCCGTGAATGGCGAAGCGTAAGAAGAGGGAGATGGTTGAGGAGAAGCAGGAGAAAGAGAGGTAACCAGCGAAAAGAAATGAACCAGTGAAACGGTAGTGATAAAATGTTTTAGTTGGATAAATACCCTGTCAATACCGTATTTGTAAATAGGTACATGGTACGCGCGTTACGTTAGTAAGGGTATTTTTCGGCAATTTCTATTAATCGCCTTTAATTTCTATTATTATCGGCAACAAGCATTACTTGGCAAGTTAAATGCAGAACATGTACCTACCATATCGTCATCTTTAATGTAAATTATTGTAAATCAAAAATATTACAATTTGCACTATGATCAAATAACTTTAATTTTATTGTCATTCAAAATTTAAATAGGTACCTTTTTTGGTTTTTAAATTCATTAAATTCAGTTTGAAATAGAAATTTTTCAGCTGTTTTAAACGAAGTACGAGATTTTACAACCGATAGCGTAAAAATCTAATTCTTATAACATTTTTGATTTACGAGGTATTACAATTAAGGTGGCGATATGCTATGTAATATTGTTATTCACATGCATACATCTCCATGAGGAAAAATTTACTGCCATGATCGCGGTGCATTTGCCAGGAGAGTAGTTGTGTGCGCAGAGGTTCGGAAAGCCAAGAGTTTGTTGCCCGATTCCCGGTTCAGATGAATTTTTCCTCACGGTAATTTATCTGAATTTTATAGCCGTTCACGCGGCAGGATCGATATATCTCACATTTGATATTGTTATTTTGTGCATCGATCTCATTTTGTTTTCTGTCATAGTTGAGTATGGACGGTGTAGCAGTAGGAAAGGGTAGCAGTTAAGTGAATATTGCCAACCATCATAATGGGGTATATTGTATTCACACCTGTGGTGAATTTGTGTTCCATGAATCTTCATTGAAATGTTGTAATTTTTTCTAGCACTTATAACTAGGCATTTCAAATTCTCTCTGTTCAAAGGTATTCTTATTTCCTGTGTTCACTGTAATATCGCGTGCAACTGATTTCCTCAACAGTTATTATGGGACCGTAGTAATTTTTGTGGGTGACTTTGCATGAGACTATTAGCTCTCAGCCAGAATATACATACAAAATTGTGGAAGTATTGTACTTCTTTAGGCCTCTTCTAGATTCCATCACCGCTGTATCTCGTCTGATAAAGAAGAATTATTATTATTATAATATTTTTATCATTATTATTATTATTATTATTATTTGAGTTTATGCACTTTCTCAGCTGATGAAAACCAGCTGGAAATATTCACCTATCCCATGGTCAATTTAGGATTAGGCTCGGATGCTAAGGAAGAGAATTCACCCTATCCTACACTGTCCGATCATGCCCGACCCAGGAATCTTCTCACGATCTGGCAGGTCTGTAGTAAAACAGCTTTTTGCCCGAGGTTAATCAGTTGTTTTTTAATTCCCAGGTCTTCGACTTATTTTTTGAATCTTTTAGACAAGACTCCCTCCGCAGAGATTATCAGTGGGTGTATGCTGACGTCTTTCAACTTCCAAATATTTTTTATTTCACCGACCAAATTCGGATATTTTTGTATTTTCTCTCTTTCCGTAGACTCAACATTGTGATTTAGTGGCACTGCTACATCAACTATGTTTGCTCTTTGCTGTAATTTGTGGATCAATAAAAAATCAGGCCTATTGTAATCTATGGTTTTATCTGTAAGTATCGGTCTATCCCAGTATAAAATGTGTGTATCTGTCTCCAGTACGGCGGGTGGATGGTATTTGTAATATGGTGGAATATTTTTTTAAAGTCCATAGGTAATTGCTAGGTTTTGGTGGATAATTTTGGCCAACTGGTTGTGCCTATTGAGATAGTCATTACCAGCAAGAGCTGAGCACCCCGAAGTTATGTGTTCAATGGATTCACCCGTTTTCCCACATTTTCTACATTTATCTGCAATTTCAAGTTTAAATATATTTTTTTCATAGTTGTGAGTTCGTATAACTCTGTCTTGAATTGCCATCACAAACGCTTCAGTCTCCGGGTATAAATAGCCATCTTGGAGCCATTTCAGAGAGGCGTTTCTGTCAACCCAATCCTCCTGTATGACTATTGGGAACTTTCCATGCAAGATTTTAGACTTCCATTCCTGCTTTTGTTGGTTTAGGTCAGGTATTTGAATCCGATCTTGGTTCTCTCCAAAATTCAATGGTGTGTATCCCACGTCAGCCATTATTACCTCTTTCATTAATTATTACCTATTAATTATTATTATTAATTTTATTAATTAATTACCTCTTTCATTCTTTCTTTTATTATTATTATTATTATTACATCGTAAACCCTCGAGAGCATTTGATTCCTTTTCTTCAAAATTAATCTAATTATGGTTCTCTCAGTTTTAGTCGCACCAATAAATTTGTCACTTTTTTGATTTTTCTCAAAGTGGTATGTTTTATTCATCTTCATCGATGCCTACATCTCTGAAAAGTCTCCAATCTGCGCCCTGAATATTCTTTCGGCGTCCAAAATTACGATTGATTTAGGTTGTAATTTATTTAGGTCTCGGCCAAATAACGCCGGTCATCAATTCTTTGATCGCAGTTTGCTTCGGATTGATTCGGGATTGACTACTTTAATAACCAATACACCTGAGCAAGAAAAAATTCAGGGGATACCTTTCGGAATGAAATTCGAAATTCATTTTGGGGTCCTTCCTCTATGTTACGTTGCAATTCAGTCATCCACGACACGGACGCGAGTGTTTGGCTCGTCGTATATGCCCGCAAAATCTACACGTACCTAGGTATTCATCTCTATGCTAATGCATATATCTTTTCAAAGTTTTAGAATTACTGCTATCAATAAGCTTTTCAAAAAGTCAGATCGTTAGTGGCGAATTATCACTGAATTTTTTAAATTTAATTGAAATTTTATCCATGGATGCCCAAACTCAATGCAACGTCGTACTAATGTTAAATAATGACAATAATTGACTAATATATGTAAGTATTCTACCGATTACAGTAGGTTTTCATGGAGTACTTAAGATAAATCCTGGGAGCCTCGCTTTCTATCAGCACTTCACTCTTCACTTCACAAAAAAGCCTACTCCATTTCAATATATATAAAAATCCTATTCTTTTCCTTCCTCTCCCTCGTTTACCAAACATTCTACCCTCTAACACTGTTTTCAACATCCCCTGTCCGCTAAGTACTCGCTCTATCTACTTCTGTCTCCTCATTATCTCATCTAAAAGCTGCCTCTCCTCACCCACCATGCCCTGCACTTAGTCATTCCTCCTCCTCTCCGTTCACTTCACCTTCTCCATTCTTCGTCATACCAACATCTCAAATGCCTCGAGTCCTCTCTCGTTATACTTCCTTAGTGTCCACCTTTCCGCACCGTAGTGTGCTAAAACTATTATATTAAAATACAAATATGCCCCAGAATCAGTAAAAATAATGGGATTACGGTAAAAGTTGTCATTTTCCTATTTTCTTATTTCGAGGGTGAAGACGGCTCCCGTAGTCTCCCATGCATTTTCCATGGTAGATATAAAGAATACATAGTTATGAGATGTGTGTGATATTCACGGAAATGTGATAATTTGATAAATTTTACATGAATATCATGCGTTTGTATGTATCTAATCATTGGTGATTGACTAAAACTTAACCTTCACATACATTTTAGTCGCTCGTCAGATATGAGACTTGAGTATGAGAATAAACTTCCTGGAAAATAGGAAAGATTTATTTAATGTAATTTCTATGGAAGGTTAACAATTAGACTATGCCTAATGTGTAGACGCAACCAGCAATCTACCGAACAAAGTTGTAATTTCTGAAAGCCTCTTTATAAGTTAAATAGAGATTTTAACAGGTATATATTTAATTTAGAAATCTATATTCAATCCTCGCAACGAGTATCTTATTACTTAGAACTAAAAAATTAGTTAGGTTCATTCAATTTATATTCATAATTATTCTCCTGTGCTGCAACAAGTACAGCCTTAATAAAAGCCTCTTCAAATCCTATATTAAAATGCGGATTTTCCACTAAAATCTCCATGGCTGGGAAAAACCTATTTCTCGCAGCCGTATGAAGTGCGGTAAAAATATTAAATTTTGGACGCAGTCAGGCGCTCGAGTGTTAATATACACCAATGAGACATTCGTCATGAAAGCATCATTTGCCTCAGCCCGCATTCGAACTCGTCCTCGTAACTAGTAGCGACGCTTTCCATCGTATTGCACAAAGTTGACGGAAAATGTTTAAAGAAGTGAGCTATTGGTTCACATTAATAAGAAATAAGGAGGCAGCGACCGACAGTTAGGGGAGACAGAAAATTTGCGCCTCGAGGAAAGGATAAGATAGGAAGACAGAAAAGAAAACCCGTCGTCTATGTTAGCCAGCCAGAAGTCGCTACGTCTTAAGGAGGCGTGGGCGAAAAACAAAGCATGTGACAATTTCATGAAAATTGGAAAACGTATCACATTGTACACTAGGGGGGAAATTCATCAAGGACATGCACAGGGTTATCTTAAAAGAATGGTGCGGTTTTGAACATGGTTTAAATGCAAACAGAATTACTTGTAGTTTATGGCTTCATTTTTTTCAAAAATTTCGTCTTAAACAGTTTTTTTAAATAATTAATAAACTTCAATGTGCATACCCTAAGTCGCACAAACAGAGAGAAACCCAGCATAGACAATAGCCAACTCCAAACCAAAGGCGCCAAGGGGACCACGGGTTAACGTCCCATCCGACGGACGGAGTGAAGTGCCCTCCTCAAGGCACTCAATCAGAGACCTGCAGCGTATGAAAAATCTCTGCCGCCCTATCCCTAATATTTTTTATGAATTTCTGAGACCGAACTATTTTCCTATGATAACCTTGTATTTTGACTTATGTTAGTGTAGTTTCTAACTCTTACCTCCTCAATGCTGGTCACGTCCTAGCGATGCATACTACCTGTTACACCACCATATTTCTCTAAGTCGAATTTCACACTGCTTTTCCCGAAAGGGATCTGATGTCTCAAGTCCACACTATGGTATAGGATGCGGAGGCCTTACTTACTAAACTACTATCAAAGAGAAAACCATGCTTTGTCGCGATTCTGCGACCGACATTTTCCTGCACTGCATAAAAAGGCCTGTTTACACGGTACAATAACACGTACGGGTTAATGCCTAAATGTATGAACGCGAGACTGAACGCCAAAATGCACCGTATAACCACCCAACTTGTGCGAATGCATGCACAGAAAATAGAACCTGTTCTAATTTGGTTCATGCATTTGTACATGTTCCGTTCCGGTCCACCGAAATCATTCACGCAAACGTACATTAACTTGTACGTGTTAATGTACCGTGTAACCAGGCCTTTAAAACCGCCCTCTCTTCCTCAGCATGAATTCGATAAATCGGTTAAGCAAAACGAGTGCATCATTGGAAGCATAAACGCGAACCCCACCAAAAATCATTCGTGCAAACGGACACAGGTGGTAGCTTACATGACCGACAATCAGGGTACCTGGGAACCTCATATCCATCGCTTACTTCTTCAGCCATACGCGAAGACATATCGACGGTCTGAAAAGTCTGATGGTATTTTTCTGATAAGTTGATGACGTCACAAACTCATGCCGAGTGGGTCGCTTTACCGCTGCTCCTCGCTCTTGTTCGTGGGCATCGTGTGATTTGTTGTTCTTTAAATTACTTTTGAGCGATTCATTCACTCTGTGAAATGTTCTTCCTGAACGAGTCAATCAACTGGAAAGTGCACATGCCGTTATCGACTCATGTCAAGTGGATGGCAATTTTCGTTCTTTTTTTTCAAGCCCCTCCACACGCGTTCGGAGCCGGGTTTTGGCATAGCAATCAGTTGATTAGCGCCTCGAATAATAGGTCTAAGAAATATTTGCAAAATACTTGGCCAACGTTTCGATTCATTTTTTATCATCTTCAAGTATGAATGAATATGATTTTACAATGACACATGAAGGCATGAAAGATTATTGCATTATATTTTGCAGTGCATACAAAAGAATTGTAAATAAATTAAAAAGAAGAGACAAGAATTAATCGAAACAATGCCCAAAAATTTTGCATATCGATGGCTAAGTTCTAACAACACGTATCTCATATTTCGGCCGGTTTGAGACAGGTATCTTAAACAAAGTGTAATAACATTATAAAAATAAAATACAAGCAAAATACAACTCTTTGTTTGAAAATAAATGCTTCTTTTTCAGTTTTATGAACTTTTGGTTTTTACTTTCAGTGGACAAGTAAAAAAATCAATCGTTTTTTTGCTCTCCTGAAAAGTTGCTATTTTTGAGATACATGTTGTTAGAACTTAGCCATCGATATTAAGCTACCATCTGAGACGCTAATCAACATTTAAAAAATTAAGTTCAAGATAAAATTATAAATTGATTTATAACAGTCAGCGGTAGGTGTACTCTCTTAGTTCCCAGATAAGTGTCATTCGCTCTTTATAATATCATTCTTCACTCTCCACGTTTCTTGAACCATCCCGCCATTCCTTTCCCAACCTCACCCCCGCTCTTTCCTCACCCACACCCCTCATCTGGAAACGAAAGGCTCCGAATATGAACCTTCAAGCGTTAATTGTACGTGCAGAGTGATATGAAAAGGGATGATATGATAAGGGAGAAAATGATCGAGTGGAACGGTCATTTTTGCAGCCATCATTGGAGCGATCGCTGGAACTGTCCCTCGAATGGGATATAAAATTTAATCGCGTGATTCAGGCTTTACGAATAAATGATATAACTTATTTTTCTTTCCTCTGGTTTATTAATAATATTTAAAAAAACGTTTCGACGCTTAGCGTCATCATCGGGACAAATAAAAATAACATGTCTAATATTTGACCTGATGATGACGCTAATTATCGAAACGTGTTGCTACTATTAATAAACCAGGGGGCAGTATAATAATTTGAACGATTTGGTGCTTTCTTAACGAATCTTGCTGATGAACTCTTCTCGGGAAATCAGCCGGGTCGGGATGGGCATTGCTGCCAACGTTACGATAGCCTTTTGCCATCATCATTGGGGCGAATGATGGACCTGATTAGTGCCGGGTTTATGTACACAGTTGGGGCGGTCAATTCTTCCCTGACTGGTCCGCTTTTGGTGTCTTTCTTTCTCATAGCTTACTCATTCGTTTAATGATGGGATTGCATATTTTACTCAGGTTGAAACCCGTGTCATTATTCATGAAATGAGACTTGCAGAGGATACAATGAATGAAGACGCGTGTTTCAACCTGAGCAAAACATGGAATCCCATCATCAAACGAATGAGTGAGCTAAGAGGGAGAAGGAAACCAAAGACGGACCAATCAGAGGAGAATTGACCGCGCCAACTGTGTATATAAACCCGGTACTAACCAGGTCCATAATTCGCCCTGATGACGATGACAGAGAAGGCCGTCGAAACGTTGGCAGCAATGTCCTTCCTGACCTGGATGATTTTCCGAGACCAGTTCATTAGTACAATAATTTTTATAATTTTATTCTGCATCATTTTCCACCATATATCGTCAATCACGGTTTAACTCATCAAGCTTTACGGTATGTCTCAGTAATTTAAGGGTTAAAAATATACTGCTACTCAGGGTAAACTTCTGGTACCCTAACAACCCCTGCCACTCACTTACGGAAGCGGGTTATGGCAGAGCATGTAGTTGTAGATGTACTTCTTCAGTTCCCAGATAATCGTCATTCGCTCTCTATAATATCATTCTTCACTCTCCATATTTCTTGAACCATTTCTCCATTCCTTTTCTAATCTCACCCCCGCTTTCTCCACACTCACACCCCTCCCCTATTTCATCTTCATTCTCATCCCCCCTCCCGCCATTTTCCTCTCCGAATCCACCCCCATCCCATCACCCCCCTATCCTCCGCCTGTCCACCCCACACCCGCCTCCAGAGCGGCAGTCACGTGGTTCGGATTTTGCGCGACGCTGCGATGAATAATGAATGGCTGGGCCTTCGTATAGGGGAGGGGGATGGAGGGGGTGCCTGTGGAAAAGGCTCTTCCTCTTTCTTCCCCTTCAACGCCAATGCATCCCCCTCCTGCTATGCACCCCAAGAATATAGCCAAAAGTATTTTAATACTAGTTCGTAGGTACTCGAGTGTTCAAATTATCCGATGCTATCCATACCAACGTACTGCGCGATCTTGGCAATGCGATACTTACGCTATCGTGGCATAGCCGGATTATCGAAAACGCTTGATTAATGGAATCGTACAGGAAACAAACACAATGACATGAAGCTTTTCAAGTTATAATTTTGCAATTACATACATATAGTGACGCTAACTCTCCCTATACTGCTTAGGTTATGAGTCAAGGTAGTTAACCATCTTAAACCATATTAATAATAACGATTATGCTCGATAAAGGCAGAATAAACCTTGGACACCACTGTGACTCCGCAGAAAATATTTCTTTTCCCGATTCAGTGGGTCACATCATCGAAATTTCATGCAAATTATGAACTTACGAACACCTAAATATGTAATAATAAAATAAATACCATGCATTGAAAAATATTCTATTAAATGCTAACTAGATTATATTAGCCGAAGGGAGGTCGCCAGCATGCACGCCGGATTAGTGGACGTGTCGGTTCACCGCAAAGCCGAATTACGAAGATTGTACTGTATTTCAATACTAATTTGTGGGTACTACAGTGTTCAAATGGTACTTTATTATTCATAAAAGTACTGGAGCATTCAAGCGTCCCTCCGCTTACTCACGTAATTGCTCGGGTTCTGGGGGTAATTTTTTTACGGACGAAAATTACCGAATTCAGAGAACAGTTAGGCATTCAAAGGCATCGTTCAATTAGTCATTCATTACTCGAGGTGACTACGAAGATACCAAGGAATTGAACGGTTACCATAGAAGTCAGGGGTTTCAATGAGCCGTTACTCGCGCGTCATTGGCGATCGCTTAGTGAATTTCCACAAATTCTCGTATTTGGCTAAATTTGTGCCGTAATCCGATATAGAATAACTCTCTTAGGTGGGATCGTGTTTGCGCGGTGGCTACGGAGTAGGCTACCCATCCTAGTGGCTCGAATTCTAATCCCAGCGGTGGCGGAGATAGTTGCCTTTAGGTAGGAATTCAGTGCTGTAATGTCAAGGCCCCCTTCTACACAGCCCTCAAATAGGAATAGGGCACCTTCTGTAAAATCTCCTCCACCCCTGGGGAATTGAACCCAGGGTTTCGCGGTGGGGGGGGCAATGAACTCGCCACTATAATACTTCCATCCCCTCTAATCTAACCCGGACGGATAAACATATGTGTGCCTGAGAACTTGTCTGAGAAATTGAGTGTTTATATTGTACTCGAAAACCATATGCATTGTGGTCTAGAGGTTTTCCGGGGTGTTCTGGACTTCAGGTCGACGAAAGCCAATCAAGGATTTGAAGATGGCTTTGAACATGTAGACGCCTGGTGGGATCTCGGCTAAACTGTCGTTAACCTCTAAAGATCAATGCGGCAAAAACCCGGAAGATGGAGAGATCCACAAATCATTTGGATTATGATTGAAAATCAATATCTTCGTAACTCCTCATAAATATTTTTAAAATACATTGTTTTCGAAGCATCAACAAGCAAATTCCCCGGGAGACCTGTGTGTTTTATCGGAGTCGGTTGGATTAAATTCATATGTCATTAAAAGTTATAACTTATCAATCACAATGATGAGAAAAATCCAATAAGTCTTGACGGAGACAATCAAATGGATCGGTTCATTGTGGCGACAGTAGACCCACGTCCTGGCTGGTTTACCTCCCATTCGATCCAGGTATAAATCCAGATTTTTCAGAGACTGCCCGATCCCTGCATGAGTGCTTCATGTAGGGCAACGCTTCGTCCGTAACGTGGGATTTTGAACAGTGTTACCTGTGGCGAAGAGAATGAGGGCTCAAGGGGAGCCCTTCGAGGGTACAACACACCGGGGCCGGGACCCAGAAATTTTGCTGATACGCCCGATCACCCAGGGAGGGGGAGGACAGGAAGGAAAAAGGAAAGAGGCGCCGCCGCGATAGGAGCCCGACGACGCCTCTGGGGTAGAGAAAGGGTTAGAAGGGACGGGACGGGAAAAAAACCCTAGCGCTATAGAAGCGACAAGGGCCCAACTAAAAAGCGAAACCAGGCAAAGCCATTACTGTGCCGGCGATTTTAGAGGATTATCCTATGAAGAAGAATAATCCAACGATCAAATCGCTGGATTGTTACCTGCGGCAGTGGAAACGAGACTCCAGGGCGGGCTTGCAAGGTTACACCTCTGGGGCAGGGACTATAAGCGCGAGATTCTCTCCTCTGCACCCAGAAGGGGAAGAACGGGAAGGAACAAGGAAGGAGGCGCCGCCCCGATAGGAGCCCGACGACGCCTCCTGGGAGGGGATAAGGAAGGAAGGAAAGGGACGAGGAATCCCGCACCGTCACAAAGGCGGGCGGGTCCTACTATTAGCGAAACCAAGCATACGCAATTAATGTGCCGGCGATTTTAGTGGTTTTACTATGAGGAAGAAAAATCCATCAATCAAATCGCTAGATATGTTACCTGCGGCACTAGTAAACCCTCCTCCACCTCCGGGTTTCAAGTCAGAGACTAACTTCCTGGGGGCTGCTTTTCTTAGCCGTATTGCTTGGCTTTCCGATTTTTTGAGTGCGTAGTTAGTTTGCCCCGGCTTTCGCCGGGCTAGTGTCCCCCTCACTTACCGCGTCGTGGTAAGATCATCGGGAATCGGCTTTCTTAATTGTCAGCTTTGGTTGTTTGATTCATATTTCATTTTTAGGATTTGACTCATTAAATGTCTCGTGGTGCCTATTGTTGTTTCATTTATTATGTTCCTCCTATTCATGATAAGATTATTTTCTCCCAGCATTTTTATTAGTTCACTTCGTTCACTTGCTAGAGATTCACACTCAGCTAAGATGTGCCAGGAGGATTCATCATTTTTATTACAGAATGTGCATGTTCTGGGTTACCTGCGGCAGTGTGGCACCTTTAGATAAGGGAAAGGCCCGATTCATAAGAACGCGGACCGTCCGCGCCCTGCGCCCATGCCGTGGAAAGGGGTCGCCGCTGTTCATATAGGCGCAGACGAAAACCGTCCGTGTCAGTTGCGTGCAGCTTGCCAAGGTGGAAGAACGTCATGCTAAGTGCAATTCAAGCCATTGCTGCATACCAGGGTAAAAAAAAAGAAAAAACAAACTGCCCGACAAAGGAAGTTTTGGGTGCACCCTATTGTGGTACGAAGAACATTAAAAGCCGCTTGAGTGACCATTTTTACAGAACTACCCGCAGATCAATTTTTTCAATTATTTTCCCAGTGCCAATTTCATTATCCATTAGGGTGGTGCGAAAAAATTCAAGTTACAAATTTCGTGTCGCTTTAGTGCGGAAAAGTTGCGATACGTTAGTTCAGGAAAAACAAAAAGAAGAATGATTCAAATCGGACTTAATATTCCGATCCCGCAAAGCAACTGAAAAAATGAAAAATAAATGTTTTATTTTCGTAGTAAAAAATAGAAAATGAATGTATGTATTTTGTTACGCTGTAGCAAAAAATGATTAAAAATGGAATATATTATTATTGCTATATACATATACGTGGTTTTAAACAGTTATTTCCGATCGCGCAAGTTTATTAAAAATGTATAAATTTTGCATTTTTGCCGATTTTGCAAAGTTGTGTAAAAGTTACTAAAGGTAATACTTTAGTCTAAAATACAACATGATATGAATAAAATACAAAGATTGTGCAGCTCTTTCCTTGTTTAAATATTATTTAATAACATTTAAACAACCCAGAACTCACCGCGGGGAGGTGGCTGAACTTCGAGTTCCACCCACAACAGGGTAAATTAGGCCACCAATCCCATAAAGGCCGTTTTACACGGGGCACTTACTTACAAAATCTGATGTGTGTACGAAGGCGCAGTCAAAATTGCGTCTTGTAAAGCGGTGAATTGCTAGAACACATGCGAGAATGCGTGGACGTGAGATGGCAAAATAACCCCTATTCTAATTTCGTTCATGCATCCGCGCATTCCCACGCCATTTTAGAAATTAATGCAGTTCTAACATGCGCAATTCCGTTCCCCGTGTAGAAAGGCTTTAAGAGTTCCAATTGTAATAACTTGGAACAATCAACCTTAACGGACCATAATCACTGTAGAAATTTTCTACTGTTAATATAATGCAAGTTAATATTTAATATTTTGTTACACTTTTAATTTTATAAGGCAATTAATCGTGTGATTTAGGTCGCTAGGAATTTAAAGATACATCACGATGGGCTATGTGTTTATTTATTTAATGATTTTATAGTTTTCCCAACGACTTCATTAGAGGGAACATTCAATTCATGCTAATTAGATAAACATGCACGTGGAACACTATTAACTATTAACTATTGAACATAAACAGTCCGAGACATCATAATGTATCAATTACATCCGATTTAGTCATTATAATCCATTAACAGCGCCAGAGCTTTGAAAAATTTCTTTCTTGAAACAGATCAAATTCGACACGGAATTTTTTATATTTCTCACACATTTTACGTAATGGCGAAGAAACAGAAAAATATTGATGAGTTGCAACTTTGCACATCCTGAAAATTTCTAGGATGCTCCTAAATTTTAATTTTTTTGTTGTGTAGGTAGATGGACATTTATTACAGCGTTAGGGTAATGTATTTAGAAAGGGTATGTATTTAGAAAGATAAAAAGAAAAATATAAGCATCAGTATCGCGTCTTATTCCAAATGAAGACATACACAAAAAATGTGCTTACTACTATAATATTTACAGGTTCAACTCTCTCCCCGACCCTTCTAATCCAGGAATAGGACAATAGCCTTCCACCCCAACCCCGTACGTGACTATTACGTTCAGCATGGCTAACTTCGATATTAGTCCTAATGATACTGCGGTGCAGTGAAGCATGTCATTCATTTTTAAAATATTCAAGCGGAAAACGTTAGGGTAATATTGTCTAAAAATTACTATGAGCACTCATTTCCGTTGTTTGTGGCCCTAAATTTGTTGCCACTAAGGCATTTGTATTTATTTAAACTGCTTAAATAGTTTTTTGCCAGAAGTGGAAATATGCCGAGTGGATGTGACAAATATAAATATAATTTAAGGACTGAGTCATTAATAGTAGCAAACAGACCCAAGTTAACTTTGAATAAACGCTGTTTTCTTTATATGGGGGAAAAGATATTTAATTTACTGCCCGCTAGAATTAAAAAATAAATAAAACCTCAAATGTAATGCTAAGACCTGCTAAAGACTGGCTCTTCTCTCAAGAAATAGTTGAAAATTTATTTTGATGTTATTTATCAAAAACAGTCATGTATCATTTACTGCATTTTATACTTATTGACATACATTTTGTTACTTGATGGTGGCTCAATTCTGGTCCTGTGACCTTGGAGACCACCTAAAGCTCCTTCTCTTGTTTTTTTGTATTAAGACGTAAAAACAAAATGTAGGAGTAATAAATTATTATTATTATTATTATTATTATTACTTCATTTCCTAAAATAGACTGCCACAAAGTATCAGCCTCTATAATTCAATTAATCCCATGAAGTCTTTTTAAACGTTGTCTTCCAGATTGGTCTCGCTCCCATTTCCACATAGAGACTCGACTCTCGAGACTCATTCATGAGACTTTTAGTTTCCAGTGGACACAGATTTAGGGGCGTGGGAACACAATAGCAACAGAATTTATTTAGTATCGATTCAGTTTTATTTTCGCGCGTAATTTTTTTGTTCCAAATCCTTTATTTTCTTCAAGAAACATTTTTTATTTTCCTCTCTCCTCAACCATCCCCCCTCGCCTCTCATCCTCAAATCCCTTAAGGCCACTATACACAGTGAATGATCATGTTGATGAGTGGTAAATGATCATGAAATCATTTGCACTGCCATTACTCACGGGATCATCAGAGAAAAAATGGAACATATTCTAATTTTCACTGAATGGTCATTCGCATGACGGTTCATTCGCGAATTTTTCCGTTATACGCGGCGAATGATTTCATTCGCGAGATCGTTCAGCATGATCATTCGCATGATCATTCACCGCATATATTCGGACTTAAAAACATCAACATTAATAATTAAATATCAAGTGTTAAACATTTATCGCTTTTTTATCGGATATTCATTACAAATCTGGCATATAATTTTATATATGTAATATATAATCGTAATTTATTACTCTTATTAATTTCGTGAGGAAGCTGCCTTAGATAAGGGAAAAGGCAGAAGTATATATATTCTCGAGGAGGATGATGGTATTTTGGGTAGACAGGGGAATAAGCGAGAATGCAGGTTAAAGGGACAGGGGTGATGGGTGCGAGTGTTCGGCTGAAGAGAAGAAGAGGTCGCGAGGAGGGAGGTGCGAGGAGACGGGCGGGTGAGACAAGGAGGAGGAGTAAGCCTTTTACCCTCGTTCACCCCAATGGAGGACCAAGCGACTGTCAATTCTGGAGTCAATTTCGCCGAGATGCCACGCTGTCTCCCTCAAGAGATTCCCTCACTCAACTCACTCACCCTCCCAGCATTCCAGGCGTTTCCTCCCACCCCCACACACCCTTTAAGGTTCCCCACACCTTCATCCCCAGACTTTTCCTCCTCCCTCCTCCTCCACCGCTGACTCGATCATCCGCCTTCATCCAATTACCGCCAAAATCTCCTCTCGTGTTACCTCATCCTCTCTCCACAATATTCCCACTGTGAGACTTCGTTTCTTTTTCTTCACGTTTTCCCCCTCCCGGGGTGGAGTCTTCTCCCTTCTCACTCCTCGTCTTCGCAATTTTTCATCTCTCTTCTCCGCGGTGGCGAAGCGTGACGTTCGAGTTTTGTCGTAACATGTGGTGTGCATGCGGGAGTCCAATTGCGTGCTGCATTCGTTCAATTGTATTAGGCTCAACTATGTGGAAATTAATACACGAAAAAGAAAAGGATATTTCGTTAATTTCCACGATTTATTTAGTCCGTACGACATGTTTCGAACCATAGAGTTCATTCATTATCAAGTGCAAAAATTTCGAATGTTATATATGTGTTTGCTTAACATTCGAAATTTTTGTACTTGATAATGACCTCTTTGGTTCGAAACATGTCGTACGGACGAAATAAATCTGTGGAAATCAACGAAGTCTCCTTTTCATTGTCGTGCATGCTGCATGTTGGTGATTGAGCACCCCCTGCCAAACACCCTAGAGGTGGCTCACAGGGTATTATGTAGATGTAGCGAGTGGACCGTTTAGAGGATCCTCTTCTTTCGTGAAATTTATACTGCGTGCATAAGACAAGTTAAAAATCGTCAGGTCGTACTTTATGTTATGTATCAATGGGCAAAATTAAATAATGAAAAAATAAATAAAAACTATTTCGAATGAGTGCGACGCACGTTGTTGTTAATTCGTATTTAAGTCCCGAAAATTGCAAAATAAAAAGGAGTGCGAAACACCCTCTAAAACTACGGAGGAGCTATCTTTTCATACAAATCCCCACGGAGGTTATCTTCTCTTTCGTCTAAAACAAACGTCGATTCGCTTGAGCAGTTTATTTTTAGGAGGAAACGAATGATCATAATGCCAGGATTATATATTTTGCCCTTGAGAGAAAAAGTCGACATAAAGATACGGTAGAGCATAAACTCAGTTGATACCAGCTGATAAGATGAACCGCAATTGATTTTCAGGTTGAAACGTGAGATAGAGCATGGTGTAACTCGCGCACAGTCGTAGTCATGGCTAAATCACGGTATCATAAGAATATTTACTGCTTAGCAGATATAGTGCCAAGGAGAACTCGAAAATGGGAATCCCCTTTTCCTAGATAACTTTAATTCATTCGGTCCACCCGAGAGGGGCCGATAAGGAGACCCTGGAGACAGGCTCTATTCACCTGCGGCACGTCAATCCGTGGGTCACCCGTAAGAAACACGATTTAATGCCTTAGCACAGCAGATTGATGCGCATTGCGGATAAATACTGTGCTGGTTCTTCTATGATGAAATGAAAAATGGGATTGTTCAGCATTTATTTTATAATTTTCGATTGTAATGGAGTTCTAAAAATTTAAGGAACCAACATTTTTCCGTTGTTTGATTGATCCATCGCCTTCGTCAAGAGCGTGTGCTGAGCCGTTCCAAAGCTTTTCATCAACTCCTTCGTCTAGCGTGCATGTGCCTCACATTATTCGCTTTTGCTTACGGTCTTGTTAGCGACATTTTCCTTCAGTGAAAAGTTCACCCTGAACGATTACTGAAATGAATCAGAGGTCAAACACCTTTACCAACTGTTTAAAAGTGGGGGATGACTCTCTTGCTATACTATTCTAAACTTACGTGAGAAAGGCGTAATGGGGGTGGTTTTTTTCGTCGCGATATATTTTTCCCTCCATCTACCAAATTATTAAAATGAATTGCGATTTCTGGTGTCAATGGAAAACCTCATCCCTCGTTTAGTTTTCACACGTCAGACAGGTTATGCAATCTAAGTTTTTTGTTAACAATTATTTTCACTACAAGAAAATCAAGTTAGTAATAAGGAAGAGTAGTAGAGATGAGGAGCCTCATGAAAACCGTAATAAGAAGGCGGAACAACCTTATAGGCCACATCTTGAGACATGATGGCCTGATGAAGACAATCGTCGAGGGACAAGTATATGGCAAGAATGGAAGAGGAAGACCTCAAAAAAATTTATGGAACAGGTAAAGAAGGATGTGGAAGAGAAGAAACACGTTGGTGTGAAAAGATTAGCTGATAGGAGAGAGGAATGGAGAGCTGCGTCACACCAATCTTAGGATTGTTGACAAGTGATGACGACTAGAAAATAATAGCCAATTTTAAACTATTTTTTATAATCGAATTGAGTGAAATTCAGCAATATGTGGTGAATGCATCAAATATTCAAAATTCACGGCACATTTCGTTGAGTCCAGACCTATGGCGTCACCGAGTTTCCCTCCACTCTTCCTTCCCCACCAACCTGCCGTCAAAACGCAAATGACCTTAGATGTTGGTCACCTACTCCAAATACCGTCGATGGATATGCTAAATATGAAATGAATGTCTATTCCCTATCCCATTCATCTTGCTCATTTTCATCTTTCTGGTTGACGAGTGTGAAAATATTGTCCCAGAATTTCCAAAAATGTAAAGGTTTTAGATTTTAAATGGACAATGTAAATGTTAGCAAGGATCGTCTCGAACAATCATCTTAGAGCAGTTAACCAATCAGTACTACACCCTCACTCACTGATTTCATCCGAAGGTTACTTTGGATTGTGGAATTGGTTAAGGACGTATTGAAATCATTTCTTATTCCATTCTGTTTTCGAGTTGGCTAAAGCCGACTCTCATCTCGTCCACCTCCAATCAATCAATTAAAAGGAAACAAAATCTTACAAGTGAGTTAAATGTTGTGTTAAAACGTAAAGGTTAGCGCCCACTTTTTACATGAGCTTGTGACGTCATCAGATTTCTAGTTAATTTACTTAAGGGGGAACATTTCATTGTGAGGAGCAGGATTCCTCTCTACCCTTCCTTCACTAATGGTTCAAAGCTTTAGTTCTTGGCTCCAAAAACGAGGGCTGTTCGAAAATCGACCTCCGTTTGCTCATTACGTGGAAAGTGGAGCGATTAGTGTCGCCATTTTTGCGTTGACACGCACGGCAGTTTGGTCGGTGTACAGTCATGTTAAAGTGAAGGTCTTTGGAGCGCTAGCTGTTTTTTGATAGCTCGTCAAAATGTGTGCTGCAATAGAAAATACCGCTAAGTGTGTAGTGCGCGCTGTCATTAGACTGTTCAAAGCTAAACGTATCCATATCTTATGAACGCCAACATACTACGGAAGATCAGATCATGTAAATAAAATAAGAAAGATATAGTGTAGAACAAACAGATTCAGAATGTCTTTTTTTCCACGATCAATATGAGATTAAACGGGAGCGCTAGAACTCACAAATAGATTAGATAACTTGTAGTGTAATCTACTAACTTATGTATAATTTAATGAATGTTTCTGAATTTTATTATTATTTCGAACAGCATGGGTATGGTAGTATAATTTTTTAGCATACGTGACGATTTTTGGATTGTGTGGTGAGCATGTGGGAGTTCAATTGCATGCTTCATGGTGGTGATTGATCACCCCCTGCAAACACCCTAGCGGTCGATCGCAGGGTATTATGTAGATGTAGATGTAAACAATATTCGGCAGCAGGGATTCATAGGGAACTTTGTGCTACGTATGGCCTAATTATTACGAGTGAAGACGTTGTTCTGGAATGGGTTTATTCATATGAAGAAATGGCTTGGCTCCCATCGATTTGAAGATGGTAAAGAGCTGAAAGATGCGGATGGATGCACAGGCGGGAGATTTGTTTGCGGAAGGAATTTCAAAGTTAGTTCATAGGTATGATAAGTGCCTAAATTTTCATGAAAATTATGTTGAAAAGGAAAGGAAAGTCGTAGTTTTAAGATGCATATAATAAATTTTGTAAATCTACTTTAGCGTTTTATTTATTAAAAAAAATGAAGGTTACTTTTCGAATAGCCCTCGCACCATTCCACGCGAGGCTTCGTTAAAGGTTCTTCTTTCCTTTTCCTTTCCATTCTCATTTTCTTCCCTCCTCTTTACACCTTCATTCCATCCCGCCATTTTTTATTCTCTTCCCTCTCTTCCGTTCATAGCGGATAGTGTTAGGAGACTGGTCTTGTGTCCGGGGAGAGGGCTAATTGTTTCGCAGAATGACAAGGGGAGACGCGGGTTGACACACAAGCCGGTCCCCGCCCTTTCCGTCACCATTGCCATCTCTTGACGTCTTCCACAACTCTTCCATTTCCGCTCCACGGCCACGAGGGGGTGTTGGCGCCGCGCCGAGGTTGGAGGAATAAAAATTAAGGTAGGAAGCGAACGTTAGGCAAAACGTCGGGCATGAGGGAGGGAGAGGGTGTCTGCACTCCTCCGTGCCAGCTCGCTGATTGGTTGGTTCCGAGATTTATTGCGCTCGCTACCCTTATTCTCCATTTCTACGTTCTGGCCCGTACCACACACAAGTTCTCTCAACATGAACACTCACACAAACAAACACTCGACAGTTTGGCATTTGGGCATTCCAATACCGTGTCATGTGTAGAATAATTATCACTGTAGATTAATCTTAACAAGAATTCGGTCGATGGATGGGTAAATTAAGTTTCGACGGAAAAAATCTTATAAGTATGTTTATAATGAGAAAACGTAAAAGTTGGAACCCTTGTTTCGGGATTTTTTGACGTCATTATAGCTCTGGTAGATTTATATCATGGGGAACCTTTCATTGAGATAAGCGTTGCTCGAACGAGTGTAATCGAGATCGATCCACATTATGGAAATATGAGAAGATTAGAAGCGGCGGTGAAGCGGTAACTCACTCAGAATGAGTACGTGACGTCATCAACTCACGTGAAAAATGGTTCGGGCCGTCGATTTTTTTCGATTCGATTTTCGCGTTTCGCTCGATAATTGGGTGATGGGTCGAAAAACAGAAAAATATGAGTCTCTTTATGATTCAAACTCTTATCTCAATATTTAACTTGCATACAGAGTTGGCAGGTTTCGATAGAGTACCCCTCGCACTCTATCGAATCTAGCCACCCTACAGTCTCCCAATAGACTGGAATTTGAAATAAGGGAAAAAAGCCGATTATTCCAGTTTCTGTCACTGTTTGGAGCTTTTTTATCCTTTAATGTACACTGTACTTTTCATGCCACAGAGTAGATCTAAATGAGAGTGATTCTCACCTCTCATGCTTTCGATGAAGATTGAAATGGTAATATTTGAGTTGGATGTGATTTGTTGGCTACGACGATAGCATTTGTTATCGTGCTGTTTGTATCGATTGGAAAATATTATTTTTATTGGATATAATGTTCACGCTGAAAGAGCTGCAACATCGTAGTAATAAAATCCGTTTATAACGTGGTATTTAATTTTCTAACTTTTTCCATTTCCCATAGTAATACTGAGGTTGAATGTTTAAATGTAGGCGTTAGCGTATGATTACTGTGCAGCTGCCTTGAACAATCTTGTATACATTTCTCTTAAATCCTATACGCAGTCGTCACCTGTGTGCACTAGGGATGGCCAAAGAAATTGATCGTCATCCATCTGCCTACATCTACGTACTACCTCGCAAGCCGCCTAAAAAGCGCATGACAGGTGGTGTTAAGACACCAGCCATTTACACATAAAAAGGAAATGCTCTTACGAAATTACGACTAGCATTTATTAAAGACCTTCATGGCTCAGGAGAAAAACGAATTCCCATATCCATCCGTTCGGAAAAACATCTCTCTTAATTTATCGCTTCTGTCGGACATGGAAATATACGGGAGTTCTAGTATTATGCTCACCGTGTTGCTCTTAAATATATTCATTCTCAATTGTTCAAGCAATCTAAGCCTAGCGCGCAGCCTCCGAGTCTCCAGCAGCTCCCAGTCTAACTCGCTGTACGTCTGTACGCCCGATCTGGCGAATCATTTTGTAAATACTCCGGAAGCCGTATATGAAGTTATATGAATATATATGCGTTATTCAGTTACTTTTATAATGAGTGAACGCATTTCAAAAAACATCAGTTTTCACTAATTTGGCAATTATAAAATAAGGTTAAGGTTTATTACCTGGGGGCATGTCTCAGGTAGTTCCAAGTTGAGCGAAACTTCAAATTGCAGTAAGAGCGGTCAATTTTCGGGTGAGATTCCCCTGTTCCGAGGGACGAGGAGAGAGGCCAACGAGAGTAATCTACTCGAGGAAAGGGTTTTGGATTAGAAACCCTTCCGAGTGTGAGCCACACAAAGCTCGGGACTAATTTTGACATAGCCCCAGATAATGCACCTTAACCTAAATTAAATATATTTTATAAAGTTCTCTGGCTTCGGGTTGGCCACCCATGTCCTACACCTCATTATGCAAATAGTTCTTTCCAACCGGTATCTGGTTCGTGAACTACTGATATTTCTTAACCTACATCTGCGCTTCATAGTTGATACAATCAAAAAGTCGTATTCACATACGAAATTAAAATCTCACTAATGAATTCAAATTTGAATTTTGTGCATCAGATTGGCCCCAAGAAATCTCTTTTATTACGAATGTTTTGTTGAAAGTTAATGATGTGAAATTTCTTTTAGACAAGAGATATATTATGTTTTTAGAATATTACGGCTGACTCATTTTCTTTTTTATTTTAAGAAATAGAATTCTATTCGTGGCAGAGTTATGCCACGAAAAAAATATCTTGGTGCATAGATTTTTGTGTTAAGGGTTTATAATTATTAACGTATTGTAACAATTAAGGTAGGTTTCAATGGAGTACTTTAGAAGCGTTTTGGGAGCTTCCTTTTCCATCATGTACTTCCTTCTCCAATTCACAATAAGGTCTACTTTTTTCATTCTATTTAGAGACATAATTATTTTCCTTCCTCTCCTTCGTTTATCAAACATTTTTCCTTTTATCACTGTTTTCAATATCCCCTCCCCGCTAAGTACTTCCTCCATCCACATCTTCTGTCTCCTCCGTATCTCATCAAGAAGCTGTCTCTCTTCACCCACCAAGTCCAGCACTTCGTCGTTCCTCCTCTTCTCCGTCACTTAACCTTCTCCATTCTTCGCCATACCCACATCTCGAATGCCTTCAGTCTTTTCTCGTCCTCCTTCTCAAGTATCCACGCTTCTGCACCGTAAAGCGCTACACTCCAGATCGGACTCTTCACTAACCTTTTCTTCCAATTCTTAGATAGCGAAACTCTCAGAAGCTCCTTCCTGTTCATGAACGCCTCCATTTCTAATGCAATTCTCTTCTTGATGCCTTACTACAGTATCCGTTTTTCTCTAACGTACTGCCTAAATAGTTGAACTGCTCAACCTGCTCAAGTTTTTCACCATCCACCTATACCATAAGTTAACATTCCTCGCTCGTGATGCTTTGCAAATCCGTATAACCTTAGTCTTCTTGTGATTAATCCTCATCCCATACTCCTCGCAACGCTCATATAACACATCCACTAAAGCCTGAAGCCCCCGCGCTGACTGGCTAATCAACGCCTAATCATCCGCGAATCTCACTGATTTGAACATCATTCTTCCCACTTTTACTCCAGCTTCTAACTCATCTCACGCTTACCTTACCATCTCCTCAGCGTACACGTAAAATAACAGCATCGATAAAGGAAAGCCTTGCCTCACTCGGTCCAAGATTACCCTCCTCCACTGCACTCTTCTCCTTTAAAGTCAATCATTCCGGCCTGTTCCTTCCGTCATACAGATCCTCTCCGAATTCCTTCCATCTACTCTGTACCTCTTCTCGCTCGGTTAGCATCCTTACATCTTTAGCCTTAATTTTTGACAATGCTTTCCCTCTTTTTCCACACGATAGCTACTAAATTTTGGCGCACAACGCACCTACCTCTCCTTCCTTCTGAAACTTTTCCATTTCCTCAGATTTTATTTCCCAAGCCTACCTGCCCTATTAGATTCACGCCGTAATCGATTATTTATTGCCCTATACATTATTTTGCCCTGATCTGTGTCCACATTCTTCCACTACCGTCTCTTCTCCATATCTTTTACCATTCCCTCCGTAATCCACAGCTTCTTTATTCTTCTGCTGTCAACGTAGCCATTTGACTTCTCCGCCGCTTTGACCATTCCCGTTTTGATATTATCCCACTCCTCCCCTACAATCTGCGTAATTTCAATCTCCGGGACACAATTTTCCAATAGTTCCTGATATTCTCTCCTCATAGTCTCCTTCAGCGCTTCTAAATTCCGTTTTCTCGCCTTCCGGACTTTCATAAGTCTTTTGAATCTTACGATGCATTTCATGAGCTCTGGGTTGTGATCTAAATCCGCATTCGCTGCGGGGATGCCGCTCGAGTTTTTCATATTACTCCTAAACCTCTGTCTTAACGTGATGTAGTCCATCTGATATCTCTCCACATCCACTTTTCCATGTGTACCTTCGCCCTTTATGATGATTGAACCGCGTGTTTGTGTAGATAAATTTGTTTCTCCTGCAAAATTCTGCTGCTTTCTCTCCCTTGTCGTTCCGCATTCCTAGTTCAAAATATCCTATTTCTTGTCCATCTCTCCCTTCCCCGACTGAGGCGTTCCAGTCCC
Organism: Ischnura elegans; assembly: GCF_921293095.1. Lineage (NCBI taxonomy): Eukaryota > Metazoa > Arthropoda > Insecta > Odonata > Coenagrionidae > Ischnura > Ischnura elegans. The sequence continues at coordinate 92,366,236 of NC_060250.1, read as the reverse complement.
CCATCACTACTAGATTTTTCTTACCCGATATGTCTCTAATTATTTCCTCGAGCTGTTCATACACCTCATCTATTTCTTCCTCCCTATGATTGTTAGTGGGCATGTAAACTTGAACCACCAAGAGATTGGTGGGCCGCGCCTCAATTTCTACCACCAGAATCCTATCGCTCACCTGGTCTATACCTACCACTCGCTTACCCATCTTCCCGTTACATACTAAAGCTACCCCTCGCAGACTTTCCTCCCCACCACTATATACAACCCTATACCCATCACTCTAGCGGTCCCCACTATCCTTCCACCTCACTTCGTATAATCGCATTATATCTATCCTCCTTTTATTCATTTCCTTTTTGATATTTTCTGACTTCCCCGCCCTCATCATTGTCCTCACATTCCACGTCCCTACATTAAGTATTGCCTTCTTCTACTCCATCTTCTTGGCTTCTTTCTTGATTGCTGCTGATGATGATGATAAGTCTCTGAAAGGATTTAGCATTTTGATGACCCCGAGGACCTTGCCGACCTCGCTGTCGTGAACGACACCCGCCCTTTGCGGATGGGCCCCGTTCGATGAGATTCCGAGGCTCATTTGGTTGTACTCCATGTGTTCAGGGAAGAGATAGTTGGTAGGGATTCCCACTCCCATTCCAACATAGTGTATTATGTGACACCGTCACGTGGACTATCTTTCGTCTGGCTCCTACCCTTCGACCTATCTGGCATGGGTGGCCCTACTGGGAATAATTTAGAATTAATCCCGCCAGTGTAGCTCTAGGGGTCATAGGAACGCGCAAGCCTTTTCACCGCGACAAGGTTGTAGCGCAAGGAGTGGGTAATCAGGAGTGTATTAATTTTTTTCGATTCAACTTATGAAATCATTAATAATACCTTTCCCGGGCGAAATCTATATTTAGAAAAATAAGTTGACCAAGTCAAACTTCTTTCAGTGAAGTCATTGGTATTGGAAGCTAAAGCTACGGATATCTTTCAAAACAGTTTCATTTGATTTTACAAATATTTAACCGCTCTTTGGGTGCCGATTGGCGCACGCGAATCGGTGGCTTGTAAAGGTGCCCGCCAATACAATTCATAACCAGCAATATATACCTTAGAAATCCAAAGAGGCTTGAAAATTTCAATTAATTATTGTAAGGTAAAGGTAAGGTAAAGAGGTAATATTCAATTCATTATTGTAAAAGTTCGAAGTTTTTACCGGAAATAAATATGGATCGCAGAGAGTAATAAATTTTAATTATTTCTCATCAGAATAAGCTAAACTAGATTTAGAAGAGATTCACCAACCGATATTTTATTTGACATTTTAAACCAATATATTTGATTTTCATTAAAGGACTCCTCCGGTTTTGAAGGAAAATCAGTCATTTTGGTTTCAAAATGCGACTTAATTTGTGTAATGTTAATATTAGGAAGAGGACGAGGGTAAATTGGGAAGCAATTTAATTGATCCATACCTTCTTTTATACTAATATAATATTATTTTAACATTTATGAGCCCCATTCTTCATTAACCTCTCGCCCAAACTTCACTCGGCACTTTCATCCTCCCGTACTCGACAGTTTGGCACCCCAAAAATCCAATACCTCGTGTCGTAACCCCTTGTATTTTCTTCCTGTTTTCCGCGCTGTCTCGACATGTCCACGGCCGCCACCGCTGTCCCCTCCTCTCTTTCCCCGCCAATCTGCGCCCGACTCCGCATCGCTGCCTTACCATGTCGGCTTAACATAATTAAGCAACCCCTTTCTTTGGGACCACCGGAACTATTTTTCCGTCCTCGTATTTCAAACTTTGTACATTTTTTTCACCCTCGCGTGTATGAATGCCGCTCTCCCCTCGGATTATTCCTTCCCGTCAACGGAAAAAATTTTTTTCCGCGTCCCTCAGTTTTCTCGTTTCCAATACGACCTGTTCTCCTGCTCCAAAATCCCTGCTGACGAGTAATCTCGGACGCGCGCCGTGGTTTGGTCGACTTTTGACTCATGGATTTGGATGACCTTCTTTTCTGCGAGTCTTTATTCGTGACGTAATACTTCTTTAAAATTCGCGCTGCAGTCTTGGAAATTTTAGAAGATATCTACATCTATTTATACGTACAACCCCACTAGCCGACTAAAAAGGCGTGTGGCAGGGGATGTTAGCACACAAGCCATCTATAAGCAAATAAAAAGCAAATGCTCAATTTAAATTAAGACTAGCATTTATTAAAGTACTTTATGGTTCGGGCTAAAAACGAATTCCAGCATCTATCCATTCGACAAAATATCTCCCTTAATTTATCGCATCTGTCGGATCTGTATATATAGTGAGGCTCTTAGATGATGTTCTCCGCTTAGCTCTTAAATATATCTATTCTCAATTGTTCAAGCAATCGCAGCCTGGCGCGCAACCTCCTAGTCTCCAGCGGCTCCGTCTAATTTGCTTAACATCCAGATAAGGCTGTCTGTACGCCTGCAGCAGTATTTCACGAATTACCTAATTACCGCTGACTTATAAGAGTAATTCACCTCGGTGATCGCAATCACAGTTAAGAATCACCGTTACTGATGAGTAGCAGTCACAGGTGTCGAAGTGATCGGAAAATCACAGTTCTGATCATCACTATCGACGAACACTGCTTGCCGTTGTGTCATCAATCTTGTTTTACGAATGCAAAACAAAAAACATGTGGCATGTTGTGGCATAATCGTGTACTACGTGATACAAAGAAGTCAGCGGTGGATTTTACCCTCATAATGATTTACGAATTTAGTTACGTAGTTGGATTTTCGGCGCCGCAGCGGCGCTGCGTTATTTTTTTTCCATTATCTTTCAAAGTTAGCCTTTATTGACAAGTTACCTGATTGATAATGTTAGTGACATCTATTATCTTCAATTATAACCGTGTTTCGCTAGATTAAACCCATTACTGTAGAAGTTATAAAAAATAATCTTGAACGCTGTATTCTTTTCCATCTGTTGCCGTAATGCTATCTATTTCTGTTCCCTTTGTCAGTTATTTTCCGATGAAATTTTTAATTTAGTGTGTAGAAGTTGTTTTGAATATTTTTCTGATAATCAGGGCTGGACAAACTCCGCTTTTTAATGCTTATATTGTCTTATTTTTTATCTATCTAAATACTGAAAATGCGGACCGATTAAAAGTCTTATATGTCCATGTGGTATGATTTTGCTTCACTGCGTCCCCCTATGCAGGGGCGGAGCTAGGAATTAAGGCTGGGGGGGGGGGGGCTAAGATGCAACTAATACCGGGGTGTGTGGGGGGTATGGAATACCCAACAGGATAAGCGGTAGGTGCGAGATTAGTAAATTGCGGAATTTTAAGATAAATGGTTCAAAATGGTGAGTTTTACGGCTTTCTGAGGGATATTTTATTAATACTTACACTATTCTATTAGTAATATCAATGCAATTAAGTAAAATGGATTAAACTTAAAAATTTCACTGAGCTCGGGGGGGGGGGGGGGGTGTTTATCCTCCAAAACCCCCCCTCGCTGCGCCACTGCCCCCATGTGTTTTATCTTTGCAGTGTACAGAGAAGGCTAAGTTATTTAACGTTAATAATCGAACAGGTGTAGGTGAATTGAGAAGAGATGAGTGTATGAGACGACAATAATTAACACTTGAAGGATTATAAAATTAAAAACGTGGAGTTGAACATGTATGTACTACAATTGGTCTGAAGGGGATATGAAGAGCTAGAAATAGCGTAAAAAATCAGGTCACGAAATTAGGCGCAAGATAGGGAAACATTTACATCGAAGAGCGAAAGGTATTGGCCAGTCGATGGGAGGGACTGGGATTATAAGATACAAGAAGGATATGGAGGATCGCTTGCTGTTCGTCATTTCCAAAAAAATATCGCCACCGGACGAGCAGAATACAACAGGATTCATCTTCCCTCCTACTCGTCCTTTCCGGCCAGACTTTCACGGATGAGGAAAGCATCGGCGGGGGAGATATACCGCTTCGCCTTTGTTTCCCTCCTGTATTTCATCCAGGATTGATGCGTCCAATCGAAGTCGTCCGAACGAGTGTCGCGGGACACGCGGGCAACCCCATTGGTCCTCCATCTCATCTTCCTCCACTCACGCGTCGGCAAGCGATTCGCCTGGAAAGGACTCGAAGTGGAAGCGGGGAGAGAGAAATATAAGGCGGGAAAAGAAAAAAAAATTGACGCACGAAATCCGCGCTGCTGCTGCACGTCGAGACAAGAGAGATAGAGGCCTGGGGGGTAAAATTTATCGGCGCGACATTGCATCCGGTCCGCGGGCTCTAATTGCGTGGCGAAATATTAATATCATTCTCCTCCTCGCGAGTGACGCGCATGTATCCGAATCTCTCTCTCCATCTCGGAAAATCGCATAGATTATGTCGAGATCGAAAGGCGTGTAAGCTTCGGCTCATGAATAAATCGCGGATCGTTCCGTACGAGAATCTGATTGGTTCCTCTTCCTGTTTTGCATGTATTCATCTGTCTCACTCTCTCAGCACCTGATAGTCTCGTGATCTTCTAAAACCCACTCATAACACTACCTTTTTACATGCCGCGAATTTCTCTTCTTGTTCTTCTTGCTGGGTTATCTGCTTATAAAGTGAAAGTGAAGGAGTTTGCGAGGGCGGAAGGTTTCTCATCAATAACAGATGACGAGCGGAATTCGTTCGTGTACCCTCGCCAAAATAGTTTATGCTGGAATAAAGCTCATGACTTCATCCCATATTCCATATTCCACTGCGTTGTCTAACTCTCATGTAGAGCACGGTGACTGACTGATTAAACGAAGATGGGAAGATCTCATCGATGGCATCGGATAATTACACCCAAATCTGCTGAATTTGATGCGCATATTTGTAGATTACCTCGGATTTATCATAGAAAGTGAACATTGTAATTTTATGCTACTAGATTTTACTGTAGCCAATTATTTGATGAACTGAATTAACTGAAAATAAACTCCATATTAGGTTTGTATTTCTATTAATTAGCCATAAATAGAAAGCTTTATATAGCTGACACTCAGCGTTTTCAAACTCAATATAAATTTTATAAAGCGTTTTAAATGTTAAATCAAGACATTGAACAACATTTTAAACATCTTTTGGAGTCGTCATTACCACCCATTTCGTTTTTTAGGTATTTATTTCAGTTATTTTTACCTAGATACCGCCATGAAAAAGTTTGGCACTATTGGTTGTGGAGAAATTAGCTGAGGACTGAAACTTTCCGGATTCATATCCCGGGCGAATGCTTTGGACAGCCTCGCTTAAGACTTATGGCTTTATGAGGTAGGCTGGGGAAAGGAATGTCGCCCTCTACCCTGAATATGTTAATGCACACCTATGCGGCCTAGTGAGGGGTGAGCTCTGCCCTTTCTTAACCAATCTAAGGATTGAATCTCTGGGTGGATCGTATCGTGTATTCATTCATTTCATTTTTGAAATAAAATCCAATAGGCTCGTTTTCCAATATTAAATTTTCCAATTCAATGGTTGGAGAGTGATAAACCGAATGTATTCGTTCATTGCCTTGTTCTCTACTTTTGAGATGGAGACATTTATCTTTACTACAAAGTTTGTTAAGGCGTTAACCTGACGATTTTGGAGGACAATATCTGTAGTTTCTCAAATGGCATTTTTTCTACAGGTTACCGTCATGCCACCAGGGCAAGATTATGAGGATTTTAAATAAAAAATGGGTCGAGAAAAAGTTGATGTCAGTCACTGCACAGTCAAAATTGCCTTTTTTGTCAAAGCTAAATTATTTCTGGTGGCTTTGAAGCAAGGAAGCATTTTTTCTACCCTTCAAAGTTTTTCCCGTTCTTATTTCTTGGCTGAAACTTATTTCTATTTTACAGACGCAGATCGACTTCCTGGAAAGGAGAGAATCCGGTCGGACAAGGTCAAGAGATGTAACAATCCTTTTAGGCAGCCCAAACAGATGAAGGTGAAATCTCTTTTCGTGTGTCTTATTTTCAAAGATAGCAAAAATGTCGTAAATATACCTTAAATAAACTTTTGGGAGGTACTTGAACGTGCTTTTGAAGATATTCTAGAAATGAGTCATATAGATATTAGCTAAAAGGGGTAATAAAGAGTTACACATGCATGTGCCGAAATCTTGTTTATAGTAATTATCTTGGAATGGAAGAAATGTTCGTTCATCGCAAAATTTGTGAGTCTAACGTATTCGTCAATCTTATAATCATCAAGTTTCAAGGAAATTAACCAATCCCTTAAAGAATTAATGGCTGTACCTAAAGGCACACTTGAGAATAATTTTGTAACATCAAAGGAAACTATTGTTTCCCTCAGAAACCATATAATCTTTGATTTTGTTTACAAAGTCCAAGTTGTTTTAGAAATTTTACGGTTACTGGAGGCTCTTTCTGTAATAACGAGGGAATTGTCTATGAGATTTTTTTTCATTGAACAGCGATGTAGTTCATAAACTGATATCAGAACACTTGCTCTTTTGGACTCAGTTATCAGTTTTACCTGGCAGGCTTATTTTTATATCAGTAGCGGATCCAGAGAGTGGCTATGTACAGTTTAGAGTCTACGTATATCTATGTTATATGATGGGTATGTAATATAGACCCCCATGGAGTATCCAATTTACACAGGAAACAATGCTATATTTTATGTTCGGCGTTAACTAAGTCTACGTCAACATATAGCCTTTGACAGAGTAGTTGTATATGTCATACAGTCAAAGTTTTTAATACAACTGAGACACTTCCTTGAAATCGAGTTTTGTCACAAGATGAAAAAGTTAAGTACCGAGTTATTTTTATCATGTTAATAGAAGCTTACAATGTGGTAAAATTACGAAAAATGTACATAAATGTTTATGAAGATTTCTCGGGTCTCACACTGTATAAGGTCCTCAATGTCTCCTTTGATGTGCGATCCGCCCGTCATCCTCAGGGATACAGGAATCCAATCAAAACGAAGACGATGAAACCCTGAGGACGACGGGTGACTGTGCATCGAAACGTCGTAAGGAGATATGGAGGACCTTACCCGAGACACGAAAAATCTTCACTGCCATTGTTCTCCGGGAAAATATCAGACATAACTACGTATACATTTGTTTTAACACGTTCCATGCGGGTGGCATCATAAGATGTCACGAATGTCTTCACTGGGTGGCGGGTGACATCATAAGATGTCATCAGTAGTACATCGTTTCATTATTTTTTTTCGCGCCCGGTTTTATTCCAGAATGTCTTTTTTCGACGCAATTAAGTAAATTAAGATTCCTTCTTTTCAATGGTATTGTCCGTTTCTGAATTCTTATATATCCACTACATCTTATCTTTGTTTTTTTTTTCGCAATTTTTCAAAATTTTGGGTCATGCTCTTCGTCACCTCATATATATTTTTTTCTTATTTCTTTGTTATCATTGCGTAAAATTTGTGTATTGATATAACGACGGGCAGGGAAGAACTCATAGGTGTTTCACTTGGTCAATATAAGTTTCATGGTGAGTTTTTTTCCTCGCTCCAAAATTGCTACATATCCTCGCTCCTCCGCTCCAATGCAGCACACAATTACCGACCCGGTGTTTATAAAACGCTAGCAGCACATGATAATTTGAGCTTCCTACGCAGGAGGTCTTACATTGTTTCTTATACCTCGCTCACCTGTCCCCTTCCGTCCATTCGAATGAAGAGTCCATTTTACAAATTGTCTGGAAAATTCTCTGTTCAGGGGCTTACTCCCGGAGGTTGAAACATTGTTTCATTACTACCGTCACTCCACGCATGCTTCCTTCAAATGTTAGTCGCGAATGGTGCTCTGTCCTACCACACGGCATTCTGATTCTGCACCTCAGCTCAAGAGTTCAGCTTACATACGTGCTGCCGTGAGATATATTGCGTTTTCGACTGTAGGCGTTCGAAATGCACAGGAAGAAATATATCTCCCATTCAGAAGCTACCACCACAACCGTACTCAATTCTGGTAAGTGTTCAACACTCATTCTTTCATGTTCAGTAGGATAAATATCTTAATAATGTATTTATATTCGTATAATAAGGAGCAGGAAATAGGAGAAAGAGAAAGTTGGAAGAAGATGAAAATGGCAAGAAAACTGAAGCAGAAACAGGACCATCTGTCTCCGGTGAGTTTCAGTATCTGCGAGTGCAGTTTGGAAAATTTATTCAATTTTAAACATCTTTTTATTTTTTGCAATAATTAAATAATTTTTGTAATCAATAACTAGGATGTTCAAAGAATGATCCTTTGCGAGCCCTAACAAAGAGATTGACCGAAGACGACTTGAGGAGGCTACTATCTGAGACAGATTCTTCGGGAGAAGATGAGGATTTATGGGAGGAAAGCGCGGAAGACTTCCACCCTGAAATCAGCGATAGCGAAGATGAGAGCGAGGACGAGGACCTTGGAGATTCTGAGCGTGACAGGACCAATATTTCTGCAACTGATACCATCATTGAAACCATGGCACCAAACCCCTCAGGTACCGATAGATTTTGTGAAATGTGGAAAAATGAGCAGCCTGCTATCACACGGATGCCATTTGCTGGTTGTCCCGGGTTGAAGGAATCCCCTGCTGGCAATCACCCACGCAATTATTTTGACCTCATAGCCAATGAGGCATTTTACGACCTCTTGGTTTCAGAAACCAACAGGCAGGCTGAGACCCTTCAATCGGCAAATGTATCGCCACATGCCAGAATAGCCGACTGTAAACATATGCCGAGAGACGAATTTCAAAAGTTCCTTGGGTTATTGTTCCACATGGGAACAATTAGGCTTAATAGAATCCAGGATTATTGGAAAAAGGACGATTTATTCAATTTAACGTGCTTTTCACGGTACATGCCTCGGGATAGGTTTCTTGGCATTTTGCAAACGCTTCATTTCGCTGCAAATCCTACGGAAAATGAGCCTCTACCAGAAGACAAATTGTTCAAAATCAGGCCATTGATTAATCATTTTCAAGGTAGAATGCATGCCATTTATTCACCCGCTAAAGATTTATCGTTGGATGAATCAATGGTTTTATGGAGAGGCCGTCTGATTTTTCGACAGTACATGAAAGGAAAACGTCATAAATATGGCATTAAAATTTATTTGTTAACGGAATCATCCGGAATAGTAATTCGAATGCTGGTATACACTGGGTCTGCAGACAAGGAAGTAGGAGGGCAGGGGCACGTAAGAAATGTAGTACATAAACTACTTCAGGGCCGAGAGGGTTTTGGCCATTCTGTTTATTTAGATAATTACTACAACAGTGTGCAATTGTCTAGAGAACTTCTGGGAAAGGAAATATATTGCACAGGCACATTGCGGGTAAACCGAGCAGGGAATCCCAAGGAAATTGTGTCCAAAAGAAATTAAGAAGGGTGAAATAGTAAAGCAGTGGAGTCATGATGGCATCTGCGTCTTGAAATGGAGGGACAAACGAGACGTTTTGGTCATCACCTCCGAGTATGGGAGCCAGTTGCTTGAGGTCCCGAACAGAAAAGGAATATTGAAATTAAAACCGGAGGCGATAGTTATGTATAACAAATTTATGAGAGGCATTGATCACGGCGACCAAATGCTAGCATATTACCCCTGTGAGCATAAATCGGTCAAGTGGTATAAGAAATTAGGAATACACATCTTTCAGTTGATCATTATAAATAGTTACTTATTGTATCAAAAATACAGTGGACACAAAAAAACGCTGTACGAGTTCCGCATAGAGCTAATACGATCCCTGGTAGGAGCACAAACAGGCCCTACCTCACGTCCATCCACACCCAAGCCCCCCGAATCTCATTTTCCCGATTTCTTTCCTGCCGACGGGGGGAATAGACGGAAACAAAAGCGATGCCGCGTTTGTCACACCAAAGGAGTCAGGAAGACCGTCACCACTTTCTGCCCAGATTGTCCGGATGAGCCCGGATTATGTCTCCGTCCCTGTTTCATTGAATATCATGGGAAGATGCCAGAGAAATATTGAATATGTATTTTTAAGTGTAATGAAAAAGTAACTCTTTATTTTGTATACTATTTTTTGATAAGTGCTGTATTTATTTTTACAACAATGTATTTTACTTTAAACTAAAATAAAACATTAAATATTTAGAATAGTAATGGTTTACTTTCAAAAAAAGGATTGTATTAGTCATGCAGAGAAAGCTTACAGCAAATTTTTGGAATTAAAAAAAATGAAGAAAAATGTGTATTCTTCTTCATCGACTTATATTGCTTCCTAGCTAAGGCTTCCTCGGCGTATTACTTTGGAAGGACCTAGCCAATCGGGTTCTATACTGTGAATTGCCAAATGTGCGGAAAAAATGTAAGTTTGCTGTAGAGAACCCAATAGACCATTGCCCGGACCATTGCAGTGTTTCTAATCATTTGTTTTGTTTTCGATATGCAGGAAGCTAAAAATACTTCACAAAATATTGCAGTTTTACTGTCAAAATTATATCCAGTACTTATTATTATTTAATGTTAGCAACTAAAATTGAAATGAACTTTAGAATTAGAAGGGGTTTGTTGCAATTTCAAAAATAGAATTTGCGGGTATTGGTGTATTGCCGGTTGCATACGTTCATTGTTTCGCCATGGCGGACGACATCTTAACATGTCACGAAAAAAAAGTTTAAAAATAAATATTTCCCGTATGTTATCGGCAACTTTAGATATCAAGGTAATCATTTTAAACCGAAATCTATTGGAAATTAAAATAAAAAAATTCCGTCACCCGGAACACCCAAGATTTTTTTGGCCGCATGGAATGTGTTAAAAACATGATTATTTGGGAAGTTGGCAATTTAAAGTTTTGTTATAAGCATAGAAATTCTCAAAATTTTCGCAACCTACCGGACCCCCAGTGCTGCTGGGAGGTTAGCAGACCCCTCTTGATCCAATCCTGGATCTCCCAGTGTGAACCATAGCTCAATATATGATTTTAACGCTTATAAGTACAAGTTAAAAATTAAAATGCTAATTTCTCAATAGATTGGCACATATTTTCGCGTAAATATTTTAATAATGCCACAAAGTATCAATTATTAGCCAAATTTGGGTGTATAGCTAAGCAGCATTGAGATGTGAACATTTCACGAAGAGATACTGTCAGAATATGAGCATGACTTTTCATCCAAATTAATATTTTCCCCAAAAGTCGTCTTGAGATATAAGAATCCAATGAGGGGAATTATTTACTAATGCATGCGCGGGTGAAACTCGTACATTTAGATTTTTTGGGCGGCTCCACTCCTGTGAGACTGCATTTATGCCACTAGAAATTCCTCCAGTACTTACGCGAACAAGGTTGCCGTTGCAGTAGGTAAACCTCTGGTTGGCAGGCAGTCTAAACTGTTGACCTATTGGCTCCTTCATTAGAGGACCACCTGAGTCAACCAGTTCAGCCAACCTTCCCTTTGTGCGGACCGTGTTTCTAATCACCCCGGCACATAGCATCGATGGCGGAACTGGCCTTTGTCGTCTGTCTACTGACTAAAGGGAGGAAATGTTGCTATCGAAGAATATACCGGATGATTACGCTAATTTCTATGCTCTCTCAATATATCTCACCATTATTGGTTGCATTACTAGGTGATTTTTTGCAGTTACCATGAAAACGGGTTTTCTTAGCTATCCAACCTTTTCGACTTATTATTTGATACTCTGGATTTTTTAAGCATAATTTATGATTGAGATTGAACGGAAATGTGTGATTATAGTTGTCGGAAATAATTTATCTCAAAATGGGGGAAATTGCGCAAACGTAATGTTGATACTCGCTCAAAACTTCGCACGGGATTCGACCCCGGCACCTTTAGATCTGGTAGGTGTAAGATCGTTTAGTCCAACGCTCTATTGCTAAGGAAGCACGCTCCCCTAACGTTGCAAACAGCACGAACATTAAATACGAGCAATGAATACGAATGTATGGCATAATACGTGACTACCATGTATAACATGGACAAACAGGTGTGAAGAGTAGCTACAACTGCCACCATTAATAGTTCTCTCTATTAAAAGCAAAAGCCAACTCGGAATAGTGAGCAGTACAAAAAGGGTACACTGACCACTATTATTTGCTTCCGCAATGCAGCCGATTGCTGTTTTCTTACGATTTTCGCGAAGGTTTTAACATCTTTTAATGTCCATATGCGCGCAGAACGTCAATAAGACGGTGATACCTATGAAGTTTAATTGAAGAAGGAAACTCCATCTAATACGGATTTTATATAATCAGTATGCTTCAACGCCATTTACTACAGTGTTTTCCGGCTTCAGGACAAAGAGTTCCACATTGTGGGAGATAAAGTGATATTTTCTAATTTTCCCGATTGCAATGGGAAAATAGAGCGATTCAACATCACCTTACCATCCGAAATCACCAATACACAGAAACGTCAAAAGGCTGACGCTTAACTCTATCATATACCTGGAGGTGCATGAGTTCTTTCAACCTAGTTTCAAGTAGGACTGAATCAGATGAAAGTGTGAGGACGTGGAGTGGCTATGACATTTCAGATAGATTGTAACCAGTGTGGTACACGGACCGTAGGGAATCCAAAGTAAGATATTAGTCCACGACAAACATCAAGGGGTTTTGCCTGAGAGTGATAAAATTTATTCTCAGAATAGAAGACGATATGCAAGTATATTAATGTTAGTAAATAACATTATCAAATGTACGTTTTTAAATAAAAATACATGTATAGATTTACTTGTTTTTATTTCAACAAATTTTATAATATATACGCCAATTTACCAACTTATGACAGTTTTTTCTAGCACATTGAATTTTACTTTGATTATGATCAATCCCTCGTTTGTAGTTAATTTTTTAGCGAGGGATATCCATCTAGATTAGCGACACATATTCTCTTGGGAAGAAGACTAGTTAAAAATGATGCTTTTTGAGCACCCTTTGTGAATAGGTATTTGTATTGCTTATAGCTGCTGATGGCCAGTTTCAGAACCCTCCTCAAAAATTGTACATTTTTAATGGCATGAGGTGAATGTGAAGGAAAAGTTATGTAAAGAAATATCGCCAAACGCTACCGAGAGGGATGGGTGGTACACGTATAGAGTTTTTTTTCCTTTCCACTCCACCTTCTAAGCAGTAAATAAGAGAAGTCAGCACTTACGGCTGAATTTCTTATTTGCGATTGTACGAACACACATAAGTATCGGTGGCGCGAGTTCCCGTCTGTTTTTATTTGTCATTTCTGGCATTCACATCCAAGTGAAGGATGACGTAGAAAAAGAACGGATTTCATTTTATGGACGACGTAGGAAACTATCCCTTCAATCACTCTGATTGGAATCTATGTATAAGAAAATTCAGATTTTTTAACCTAGCAGCACTTGTGATTGGAACGTTGTAGCAAGAAAAGGGAGAATGACAATTAAATCCTTGAATACGGTTTTTGATTGATAAACGACCAAGTTTGAGATCTGGAGAGGCTTATGGAATGGCTGGAAATTAAAAGGAACAGCAATTTAGGTTTAATTTTATTCGCAGAATTTCAAAGAACAGACGCAGTATAATGGGTGAAAAACCGGACTGATTGAATCATTGAAGGGTAGAAATTTGAGAGTTTTCGAAAATATTAATTCAGTTTCCAAAAGGATCATACACATTCCCACATCGCTATTCCTAGATTGAAAAATGCTATTAAAACAACAGAAGGGAAACAATAAGTCAAACAAATAATGGAAATTATGTGCATTTTAAGACCGTTGACGATCAAACATCTTAATGCGAATTTCTAAATACATCACAGGTGGGGGTAGCTTCATTCGAGGAGAAAAATGTTCTCTCCTGTTGAACCTATAAAAAAATGCATGTTGTAAGGGATTTTTGAATTTAAAAACAATAATGCATGGGCGAGGAACAAAAGAAAGAAATGAAGCGGACATTTTGAAAAATATTATCCAAATGAGGGTATTTAATACCAACTATTTATTTAATAAGTTGATTACATTCTTCTGCATTTCTGACAGCTTAGAGTGACATGCTAATGAAAGATATAGGTGAGAAATCTAACATACTTACAAGAAAATAATATACGAAATAAGATAAACTGATGAAATACAAATTAATAATATAGAAAAATAAGAAAGTGGAATCCTTATCCTCCGTATCATGATGGTCCGTACGACAATTTTGTCTCAACTTTTCCGGATTCAAATGTTTACGAAAAGTCAAGGCAAACAAGAATATTTTCTATTAAAACTCGCGTAGATTCATAGCAAGGTAAATAAATCAATGAAATAAAGATAAATATGCAAAGTTCAGCTCTTACCTTCGAGAACAACATATATTTACAAACAAACTAAACATTTTAGGCGCTTAACCATGGGCAACAATAGCAGTAGGTGAAGCTCAATATCTCCGTGGAGCAGAAGAGTCATATGCTAAAAATATTTTGCTAACCACTGTGAGTGAGGTACACGCCGAATTTGTGATGTAAATATCCAAGTTAGATTTTCTTTATTGGTTGACCTCCTTCGATACAGCCTCGTCCACATTTTAGATTGGTGAAGTTAATTAAGGGAAAAAAGGCCAGCCAAATGACTGGGCCTTTTACTCATTACCATGGCGATCATTTGATTCAGTTTTTTTAATATTAAATTTTCCGCAGTAATTGCTTGAGGGCGGCGTGGTCTTGGTTCTGTCTGGGTTCTGTGGCCCATTGGAAGTCGGAGGAATTAAGGGACAGTGGGAGCTCCCTGAAGTTCTTCCGGCCCCAACGGGGACGCACTCCAGGGAATTTACAACTGGTGGAACCACGCCGTTCTCCCCTTTTAATTTCTTACTTCATACTCATTTCTTGTCATCGAAAACAAATGAAAATTTTGTCAATATGGAGGTCACCGTATCGACGGCATTGGCTGACGGATTGAAAGATGGAAATTGTATTTTACCTTTTTCTCCTTTAAATAGCAAGAAAATGTCTAGGTAGACAAGATTCTTTTCAAAATGAAAGTTAAAAACGGTGTTCCTCTAAAAAAAATAATTCGAGATCATTCCAGGACAGTAAATTCAAGTAAAATCGATTCTTCAAGTTTTCATAAATCTGAAGAAGACGAGTTAGTGATTATGATGGTATGGTAATGTTGCACCTACTTTTTGTCTTGATGTCGCGATAGCCAAGAATGTTATTTCTTAGTAAAAGATGTCGCTGGTTATTACAGCTATATTTTGTGTTTTCGGGTACACTCGGCGTGGGCTAGTCATTTTTGCGGAAGTGATCAGCTTTTCATTAAAGGGAACTTAAAACCGTCCATGGAGAGGAAGATGTTGGAAAGGGGAGAAGTTAGAAGGTTAGAAAGTCAGATATTAGAAATGTAGAAGGAATTTTAATGTCAATAGCATCATTCACAATTGGATCCCAGGTTTTGTTAACCTCTCTACATTCTGCCCCGAAATGGGTCGAAACTATTCCCTTTCATCCCTCTCCATTCAAATTCTGGGATCGAAACTTTTAACAGCGGAGTTTCGATGAATTTAGTTTCGTTCCTGGGAGTAAAGTTTCGTCTGGAGTCGAAACTAAATTCCTTGGTGATTTTAATGTCGTGCGGGAACGAAACTCTAAACCTAGGGCTAGTATTTTCTTTTCCCTCCGGGTCGAAACATTTTCGTTTCGTTTTACTTGCCATCCCTGAATTTTCTCCGTTGTTTAACATAGATTTTTTTCCATAAAATAAGGTATTGATTGCAAATATTTCATCTGAAATTCCAGCGTTTACGTTTTGAAATTCCTTGTCATCCTCATCTCCTTAGCTATACTTTATACTCATTATCTTCATTTTTCAATATCAGTTATTTTTCTATTTTATTAGTAATTTTCTTCGTAATATTTCCATGCTTACGTCTTTCTGTCACGCACCTTAAGCAAATGTCGGCATCTTCATTTCGTTGACCTTTATTTATTCATTCTTCGTCAATTTTGTTTTCGTTACGTGTCCATAATTCTGCACTCTTACACTAGTCCTTTATGTACTGTATTTGTGTTTTGTCGAATTCTTTACCGTTATCTGCCTCAATTCACCTCCTTCCATGGGCTGTATGAAACTGACTGGATAGTGCTATACACGGCTACAGTAAAATGGTTCCTTCCTGATTTTGTGTTCATCAGTAAAGAAATAGTTTATTTCCAATTATTGCATAATAAATCCCAATGAAATCAAAATAGCTGTTGAATTATGCATTGCCGCAAATATTTTATCAATTACTGCCATTTTTAAAGCCGAAGTATCTCTACAGCTAACCCTATTTGCTATCGAAATGCAGTTCTTATGTCTTTGAGTTTTTTTATATATTTACAGTCGTTCGGGCTCCAAATTTGTCTCCTTTTCTTTGGTGATGGACGTTGATTATCTCATCTCCAGTAATTATCAATTTCAGCTATTTTATCAGTAATACTTTCTCATCTTACCCTATCGCAGCTCCATTATTTTCCAATGATATCAAATTTCAGTTGTAATTTCTAACCTCATTATTCCGGTATTGATGATTAATCATTACTGATCCTTTGAAATTTTGACGAAAAATTCAATGCAAACAAAACATTCATGGCCGGCGTGACATTGATGGGATTACTAAATTGACGGCCTTATTATTTTTCCTTTGAATAGTGTTTACATGTAACCTTGCACCCATCAGTACCTGAAACTTAAAAGATATCAATTTTCATCATTGATAACTATAATGATCATTATGACCAACGTAAACATTATTATCTCAGTTTTGCTCCAAGTATCCTCATATCTATCGTAATGTATCTCATATTTTAAAATACCTTGCAATCATGGTGACATCGGTCGCCCATTAAAGACAAATGATGGTAAAAACCTTTTGAAAAGTCCATTTTATAATGAACATCATTATGGCCAACGTAAACATTATTCTCCGTTTTTCTCCAAGTTACCTAATATCTATCGTAATTTATCTCCTATTTTAAAATACCTTGCAATTATGGTGACATTGGTCGCCCATTAAAGACAAATGATGGTAAAAACCTTTTGAAAAGTCCATTTTTAAATGAGCCATGAATAGTTACGAAAACGAGGCCGAAAGTATACGGATTTATCAATATTTTAATTCAATATCTGTGATTGAGAACACATCTTCGTCTATATATTCTTATTCGCACCTATTCATTAGTTCACCGCCTCCCAAATGTCTTTGTGTATCCAACGTTACCATTTCTGCGCCTCTTCTCATGGCTAGCACGATATTGACGACATTATTCTGCTGAAGGTCTTTTCATGAGCCCATTGAATGGCGTTTACCTACAATTTCGCATTCATCAGCACCAGAAACTTTAAAGGTATTAATTTTCATCGTAAGTAACTAATTAACGTAATCATGACCAAGTTAAATATTTTTATCTCCATTTTGCTCCAGCTTGGCGTCTTCTTTTGGAATTTCTCTGATATATTGAAATCTAGCAATTGAGGCGAAATCAGTCGTCTATTAGGGTCAAATGTTGGTAAAATCGATTAAAAAGTTCACTTTTAGATGAGCCAAGAAGTGTTACGAAGACGAGTTACGATGATGGCCGATAATATCCAGTTTTATCAATCTTATAATTCAATATCTGTGCTTGAGAATGTATCTTATTCTACATATTCTTATCTATTCGTTAGTTCACTGCGGCCTAAACCGATCTCGTCGTCATATGGCAGGCCATATCATGGTTCCTTTGCTACAAGAAACTTAAAATATTTCAATTTTCATCATAGGTAAGTCTAATAAACGTCATCATGGCCAATTAAAACATTATTATATCCGTTTTGCTCCACCTTACATTATATCTATCGAAATTCCCTTCATTCCTTGAAATATTTTACAAATATGGTGAAACCGATGGTCTATTTTAGAAAAACCTTAGTGATATTTGATTAAAAAATTTATTTTTAAATGAGCTATGCATTTTTTCAAAGATTAGGCCGGAAATATTCAGTTTCATCAGTATTTTAATTAAATATCAGTGCTTGAGAAACGTATTTCCGTCTATAAATACTTATTCTTACCTAATCATTAGTCCACCGCCTTCAAAATCTACTGCGTCTTTATTTTTCCATATTACTCGTTCTATCCCTCCCATTACCCTCTTTGTGTTTTCGCTGTATCCCTTCCACAGTCTCCCTCTTTCACCATGGCTTGTGTGTGACATTGATCTCGCCGCGCTATGGCAGGCCATATCATGGTTCCTCTGGATGGTGTCTAACCGCCTCCCTCACTCCCACTATGCACCCCTCCCCCTCCCACCCACCCCACTCCCCCCATTCCCCCCTTAACTATGCAAATGCTTGTTTAATCGCCTGAGGGCCATGGAAAATTCATGCGATCTCGGGCCCGGGGAAATTGAGGGTACAGCGGTGGCGTATAGAGAGAGAGAGAGATGTGGGGGAAGGGTACGATGGGGGTGTGGGAGGGTTAAGGGTTTTGGCCTGCCGATAGAGGAGGACTGGTACTGTGGTGGGGGGGGGGGTCGTGTGTGTCTGTGTGTAGAATCGCGTGCCGTTCTCCTTTGCCGTGTTGAGGGAAAGGTGGTCGACGTACAGGCTACAGGGATACATATACACACAGACACCCACATGTTCGCCAGGGTTGGATTCAAGGGGTTACGCTCTGGGGCGCAGGGTTTTCTGGTGACGGTGCGCTGGTGGGGAACCCTGGTATTACCCCGTTCGAAGGCTTGGAGGGTGGAGATTTGTCATAGGATTTTGTTGTTCTTTTTTTTACCTATAATCTCGCGTCGATCAGTATCAGAAATTTAAAATTACCAATTTTCACCCTGTTCAACTCTATTAAACTTTCATTATGGCCAACTTAAGAATTTTTACCTCCATATCGCTCCAACTTACCTCATATACAGGGTGTCCCATTTATCTTGACCACCCGAAATAACTTTTTTTGTCCAGATGCAAATTCAAAAATGTGTCAAGCAAATGTTCATTAGCCGTCAAGGGGACATTAATCAGCATGGTTGCCGTCCTTGTAGCTTTGTTATTTACAAAGATATGAACAGGAGGAGTTATAGGAGAGGAAATGAATTGCCGACTAAAAAATATAGGGTGCCATTTAAAAAAGACATACCGCTGTTCATATCTTTGTAAATAACAAAGATACAAGGAAGGCAATCATGCTGATTAATGTCCCCCTGACGGCTAATGAACATTTGCTTGACACATTTTTGAATTTGCATCTGGACAAAAAGTTATTTCGGGTGGTCGAGATAAATGGGACACCCTGTATATCGAAATTTATCACGTATCGTGAAATATCTAGCAATTACGGCGTAAACGGTAGTTTAATTTGGACAAATGTTGATGAAAAACGTTTAAAAATTTGGTTTTTAAATGATCTATATTTTCTATAAATACGAGGCCGAAATTATTCAGAAATATCAATCTTTTAATTCAATATCTGCTCTTGAGAATGTACTTTCGACTATATTCTTATTCGTACCTATTCATCAAATCACCGCCTCTTGAGCCTATATTTTTTCACATTTACCCCTTAAGGTTTTTCTCTTTTTTTTATGTCTTTTCTTCCGAACCCTGCTCATTGTCTTTCACTAGGGTTGGTTTACGGAAGGGGTGGAACGGGTTCAGGATTGGGTTTTGGAGATATTTTTCTCTTCTCACTTTGTCCCACAACCCCATTTCCTCGTTTGGGCTTCTATCAAAGGAAAAAATGGGGAATATTATTATTTCTTTCAATTATTTTCGTGTCTCATACCGCCAAATTATGAACATAAAGATATTCTATTGGAAATATTTTTTCATAATTACCAGAAAAAATGTTGAAAGTGTAGCCATTTTTCCGTACGAAATTGATTTTTATTTATACACACATAAACATATTCGCCAGGGTTGGATTCAAGGGATTACGTTCTGGGGCGCAGTGTTTTCTGGTGACTTCGATGGTGGGGAACCCTGGTATTACCCCGGTCGAAGGCGTAGTGGGTGGAAACTTTTGTCGTAGGATTTCATTTATTTTGGTCCTCTTTTTTATTTTATTTCCTTCCGAACCCTGCCTAACTTCCCCTCAAATATCCTTTTCTTCCGCCCCTCCCATTGCTTTCGCTAGGGTTGTTTTACGGAAGGGGTGGAACGGGTCGGAGTTGACGGCCCAGTTGAGAGGGTACAAGTTTGCGTTTCGAAAATATTTTTCTCTTCCCACTTTGTCCCACATTTCCTCGATTGGCATGTCATGAAAGGAAAACAATGGGAAGTAATTATTATTGCTTTTAAATCTTTCCATGTCTCATAACGCCAAAATCGTGCCAAAAAAGATATTCTTAAAAAAATATTATTTTGTACAACTATTTGTAAAAAAAATGTAGGAAGTGTGCTTTATCGTACCTTTAAGGTCATCGTTAGATTAGGATGAATCTACTCAAAACTTTTGTATGGAGCATAATGCTTTATGGTAGTGAAACTTGGACGATAGGAGCAGCAGAGAAAAAAAGAATTGATGCTTTTGAACTATGGTGCCACCGTAGAATGTTAAAAGTTTCATGGGTAGACCGGGTAACGAATGAGGAGATACTGGAAAGACTGGGAGTGAAAGCAGACCTGTGGAGTATTCTAACTGCAAGGAGAAGTAAATGGGTTGGACATTTACTGAGACAAAATAATGGATTGGTAAAAACAGTTTTAGAGGGCACTGTGGAGGGGAAGAGGGGCAGAGGAAGGCCGAGGTTGTGCTATATCACCCAAGTAATGAAGGACATGGGCTGCAACAGCTACCTAGAGCTGAAGAGGCTGGCGGAGGACAGACAGAGATGGAGAGACTGCTGCAAACCAACCCAAGGGTTGATTACTTAGAAGAAGAAGGTCATCGGTCGAGACTAATTTTTACACATCCGCCAAAATGGCACAAACAAAATGATATATGCCAGATAAATCTTGATTTAATGTTTTTAGAGTATAAATACCTTCTTGTCAAGAATCAAAGCAGGTGATGCATCTCGGGTGTGACTCTTTCTTGATCCCCAAATTAAAAATACCTTCAAGAAATTTTGAGGCTTTCCTGAGATCATGGAAAATGCGACGACACAGCTGAAGAGTATCACAAAAAAGCATTCTAGGACTGTTTCCTAAAGTGGAAAACCCGTTGGGATAAGTTTGTCCGTCGGGGAGATGAGTACTTTGAAGGGACAGAGTAAATAAAGTATATTTTTTTCATGATATCAGTCTACGTATTTTTTTAACAGTTTCAAAAATATGGGTGAAAAGGGATCCACCAGAAAGCCAGTAGCCGTAAATACCGATTTAAAATAAAGTCAATTCTGACTTATTATATTTATTAAAAATTGTTTGTTTTAATTGTTTAATTTTCGGTTTCAAAGTTAATCTATATATTTTCTGCATGAATGCTTTACTTTATTGTCTTTTGCAACTTATCTATTTACGATTGCCTTTTGTGCATGTACGGTTTCCCTCGCTTTCTCTCATTGGAGTATCTTATTTGAATTTTACATAATTAAAACTTCTCAGTCAGACTCATAACAAGTGTGTAACTTTCAATAGTTTTATTCCTGTTGCTCCATGTTTTGGTAGCATTATTTTCTTCTCCTGATAGTTCACTTCACATTTCAAATAATCGTTTATTATATCTTCAAACCACAATGGGATATTTCATAGGTTTTCTCACCTAGTTTGGCATCGGAAATATGCACCTCTTCGTTGGAATTTCTTTACGTGCATTACACCTTGTCCTACACTAACTACCAGTTTATTTCCCTTTTGAATTAAATTAATTTATTATTATGGGCCTTTTTGGCCCATGAGATACTTTACAAGTGCACAAAAATTCAGAAGAAAGCATTTGATTCAGGCGCAAATAAAAAACGCTACAACAAGACTCAGTAAATACAAAAAAATGTAAAAAACAAAGAGGAAAAAAACAAAATATAAACCTGTACAAACATATAGATACATACAATTGCATTCCGAAAGCGGACACCCGGGTATCCACCCGCACAACATTTCCAGACATTTAAATACATTGGAAACAATATCACTATTTATTCAAAGGAATATCTTCAAGTCTAACAGTAAAACGTAGCACTAATAAAAAGTTAATTATATCATGAATACAAAATATGTTCTCCTCTCATCACATCAGTAATCAATCACGTCAGCATGGCTAGTTAGACTGGGAATTGCCATGAACTACCATGAAGCAACTTATTCTCTTCAGTCTTAAATACATGTATCGACGGCAAATTTATCATTTTTATCGGTAGTGAGTTCCATATTCTGGCAGCTGTTACCAAGAAAGACTTATTAAGGTGATATGTTTTATGGTGGGGGATATGAATGTCAAAATGGTGATTTCTTGTGGATATTAAATTAATATTTCTTTTCCAAATAAGTATTTTGCATAGTTAATGCGTGTTACCAGAAGAAATTATTTTGAATGTAAGGCAGGTGAGATGATAAAGTTGACGCTGTGTGAATTTCCTCCAGTTTAGGCAGACATGAGGTACTAATCCGGATCCATTTTCAAATCGCCGTCGTTTCTGCCACATGGAATTTTAAATCCTTATTCGACTCTTTTCTATTTTCTCCATCGTATCATAATGGAAAATAATTCCGTAGGAGCTTACCATTTTTTGTAACTGCTATAGAGATTGAATGATGAAATGTAATCCTGGTTAAATGTAATTCTAGGCGTAATTATTTGTAATAGCAGTAGCTTCCACAGCCAATATGCACGTCAATAAGGTCCTCTTATCCAGTCTTTAGTGGCTCTTTTGATAAGTGATGGTAGTAACTAAAAGTTCTAACACGACGACCTTTTATTTTGCTTCACATCAAAATTTGACTCGTTGATGAATTCCCATGCTTACCAAACGTTTTAACCCTAAAAACATTCCCTTTGACGCTAAGTGGTGATGCCAATCTTACTCATCAGTCTTGTCTCACAGTACTCAAGGTACAAGTCGCAATGGGGTCAGTATTTCTGTTCGGAGGTCGTAATTTATTGGAGGAAAACGGAAGATTAAAGGAATAAACTTACTTATTTATCCAATCACGTGGAAATTTAAAATAAAAAAACAAGAAATTTACCGCCC
Organism: Ischnura elegans; assembly: GCF_921293095.1. NCBI lineage: Eukaryota > Metazoa > Arthropoda > Insecta > Odonata > Coenagrionidae > Ischnura > Ischnura elegans. The sequence goes on along the minus strand of NC_060250.1, from coordinate 92,343,126 downwards.
GTTTTAAATGATTTGATGTCATCTTTAGGGTTTTTTTTCATTTTTACGTTCGGGGATATCCTATCACAGAGGGAAATCGCTCGTGAGAGTGTGAACAATAGAGAACTACAAGCGATCGAGAAGTAGCGGAGAAAGTATTACATCCCAGCATGAGACATCATGAAATCATCACATCATGAGCATGAGAGTGTGACATCATAACCTTGTTTGCGAAAGGGTCAAGAACCTCGATATTTCGTCGCGAATAACTCGAGAAAAAGGTGACGCAGCGAAAAATGGAAAAGACGAATCTCTTTGCTGTTCAACAAGTATGTCACAACTGAAATTATAGTCAAATAGGTGCAAGACCGCATTTACCATAGTACGAGGTGCACTCCAAAAGTAATGCAAACTAATTTCCTGACACCGCAATTGTTACTCTAGGCACTTCCAATTTATAATACCCATTTGAAGGACATTGAAGCATCCTTCCCGCTTCCGTTCAAATTTATTTGAACGCAATACCGATCTTAGCGTTGTATCAGCAGCTCTATAAGTTGGCGGATGCATTTGATGTCCGTAATAAGCAATGCGCTGTAATTGAGCTCCGTTGTGTGAGAATGAGACGGTCGGAAACTTTCACGAAAAGTTGAAGAGGGTTTATACTGTATAGAGATGATGATGTCGATCGCAGTACAGTTAGTCAATGGGTACAACGAGTATCTGGTGAGAACAGGCACGCCAATATTGAAGACCGTGGACGCAGCGGCAGACCCCATAGTGCACAAACACCTTTCATTGCTTTCGTAAAATGTTCTCGGGGTCGCCACCGGATCAGGAACTGCATGAGTGGCGACGTTTCGATGTCCAAATTGGCCATTGTCCTCAGGGCTATGAGGGGAGTCACTCACAACCCTGAGGACGATGGCCGATTCGGACTTCGAAACGTTGGCAGTTATGCAGTTCCTGATCCGGTGGCGATCCTGAGAACATTTTACGAAGTCTATTTGCCTGAAAGCACTAAATCTATCACCACCTCTCATCGTTTAGCGCGCCGAGTCAGGATTTTGCCGAACAGGAATAAATGCCTTAGTTCCAAGGTGAAGTAAGGTTATTGAAGAGGACGGAGACTACGTTGAAAGGTGACATGGTGCTCTTCAAGAATGTGTTAATAGGTAGAATGTAAGAATTGGAAGTGCCTGGAATAAATATTGTGGTGTCAGGAATTTTGTGTGCATTAGTTATGGAGTGACCCTCGTAAAAGAGCATTTTGTTACATACCTCCTTGTTCGCGAGGTGATCTCACAAGGGTCCTAATTTCCAGTTTTGCAATAGTCCAGCGGTTGGAACCGAAAGGTTCAAGGATAGAATTAATTGGAAATAGGACGGGGAAAATATTCCTTACGATTGGGAAGAAAATTTTCCAAAAGTGCCACTAATTATAATTTAATTAGTGCACTTTTTATTTATTTCCTCGCGTGACCATTAAATCATTTTCTTGTTGAAGATCAGTGATGATGTTCAGTCGTATTTGCCACAAAATCAGCTGTGGAAATTTATTTCTTAATATGCTTCCTAATTTTTAGCAAATTCAGCGAGTAAACTCGTTATCCATTGTTTTAATTTCATTGTTGAACCACATTTCCTCTCTCTTGGAGTTAGTGAAAAATTTTTATGGCCACAAAATTCTACCTAATCATCCGATGACATTATTAAGACATTGTGGACTTATATTTAAGTCAAATATTTGGAATCAGATGAGAATAGTGTAGGCGAATAAACGGAAGAAAATAGTAAAGGTTGCAAGTAATAGTTGCATGAGTTGGTAATCCTTTATCGAAGGAATTGAAGGAATTAAAACTTTACTTCTTTCGTCTTCAATAAATTAACATAGATTAGAATAAAATAAATATAGAATTGAACATATTAGGCCTTGCTCTGCATCGAAGAAGGAAATTCATTTAGAAAAAAAGGTTATGCCAGGTTCTCGAACAAAGTTCTGCATTAAAATGTACCTTATGTGGTAGAAAATCTATGATTTTAATGTTATAAATCAATTTTTTTATAATGTATAAATGACAAAGGATGAATTTATTTATGTGTGAAATCAACATAAAAGCATAGTTCACATTTAAAATGAAAAAGGATATATTAGAAATACATTTTAGACATTGCCTGTATTGCGGTACAGCAAGAGAAATTAAAATAATAATTGAAAAAAATAAGTAAAAGACCAGATACGAAACATAAATAAACGCGTGAAAAGTTATCAATTTGCGGTTTAATCTGACCTGTCGTGCAGAATAAATATATATTGAGTATTCATTGCACTAATTACCAAAAATATACGCCTGAATCTTCTATTTTTGTACGATTTTCAAAACAACGTGTTTAACTATTTGAACCTCTTAAACTACACGACAAACTAGGAAATACTTTTATCCCAGAATTGATAAATGAGCGTTTGATCAAGGCCAATTTCGGGCTGGGCAAAACAGAGGTATTGTTGTAGATTTTAAGTTTTTTTTGTTTTTTTTTTGTTGGTCATACTCCATTTTCGCCAGTCCTGTGCATCCTTCTGTAAGAGCATTCAACGGCCGCTGTGCGCGTCAACCATATTTTGCCTTATCCTCCACGATGGCGCCTGTCCGCCATTATTTGAACTCAGCCCCGGTGGCGCTGTTTGTCGGCGACCACGAAACATTCGAAGGCGGTGCTGCGTTGTTTTAGCTTGTCGCCTCGTGGCCATATAGCCGTGGAAGATGAATTATGGAGCCGTGACGACAGCGAAAGGGCGAATGACAGGCTGAAAAAAAAGTGGCGTGCTCCATTCCCTGGGTCACTCCCTCTTTCCTTTTTAATAGCTTCACTCTTGGAAAGTCCCTGCACTCCTCTTTGTTCCCTCCCTTTGAACATTCCCCGTCACTTTTTATGCTCTTGTTCCCTCCACTTCTCTTTACGCCCTGTACTACGAGCTTCATCATGCATGTACTTTGTACCGTCTCTGAAATCATAGTAGGTATCAAGCTGTATGGCTACACTGGCGATTTTTTGGAAGAATTTACTACATTGAATAAATGGCCAAGCGATCGTTTCAGCATTATATTACAGGCTTAATCATGCATGTACTTTGTACCGTCTCCGGTATCATGGAAGGCATCAAGCTGTGTAGCTACACTGGCGATTTTTTGAAACAATTTACTGCATTGTATAAACGAGCATTTCAGAATTATATTAAAGGCTTCACCATGCATCTACTTGTATCGTCTTTGATATCATAGTGGGTATAAAGCTTTTGCTAATCTGTCATTTCTATGAAGAATTTACTACATTTAATAAATTACCAAACGAAAATTTCAGCATTATATTACAGTTTTATATCCACAACTTCGGAGACAGCATTACCTCTTATTAAAAAGCAAGCGCGTTACGAGCCGCCAATAACTACTTACTCACCAGTGACTTCCAACGAAAATGACGGAATCGTTCACGATTTATTTAAGGCACTTGCGGAATATTATGTAATAATATCCAAACTGCAGGCTGGGAGAAGAGCTCAGGATCTGACGGTAGGGGAGAACTGAGAAGTTTCCTGTTTTTAATATCCGATTTTTCCTAGATTTTCTGCTATAAGGAAAATGGCATATACCTACATAAAATGAGATAGGGATATCAACGAAAAAATTCAAACAGGAAACTTCTCGTAACGTAAGAATAATATGTAGGGAATGTTTTTATCGCTTTATAAATGCTAATAGAAATATTTAAGGCATTGATTCACCTCTATGGGGTGGTATATTGAGGAGGCGGCCGACAGCTGAGGTCATTTGCGCCTTTAGGGAAGGGTTGGTAAGGAAGGGTGGAGAGAAACCCGGCGTCGGCATTAGCGTGCTCTTAAGTAAAGGCGCCAAGGGGACAACGGCTTAAGGTCCCGTCCGACGGACGGAGTGTTGCGCTTGAAATGTCCTCCACACAATACTTAAGTAGGGATCGAGCAGTCTCTGAAAATTCTCTGCCACCGGCGGGATTTGAACCCGTGCCCAACATGTGTGAAGCCAACACACTAGCCATCACACCAACCTGATTCCCGATTCACCAGTCACTCAGCATTTTCAGAGACATGGACCATAGAGTTGTCACATGCAAGTTCCCTTGTAGGTTTTGAGGAGAAAATACTTCAGAAGATACACGGACCTATAAAGAAAAAGGATGAATCGAGAATAAGATGTGTTCCAGAGCTTTACGACTTAATTAAAATCCAAGATTTTGCCAGACATGCTAAAGCACAGAGAGTGCCGATGCCTGATGACAACGGTTTCACCAGCAATCCAGCCAGTACCTTCAGGTCAGGAGTGAAAGTTAATGCATTTGGGCCTCCATGTACATGGTACCGTGGTGCGCGGTGGTAGTTGCTGTTCCTTCATTATCACTCAGGTGTTTCCATTATAGAGCAGCAGCTATCTCCTCTACAACGCATAAATACAAGTCCAGTCTGCAACAAACTTCACTTTTGATCTGAAGATGTTGGCGGAATTACCGGCGAAACTGTCATAATTTGTCATTAAAGGATGCAACCCGATGCCATCAAGCCCGCTGCGAAATCATTCGTAAGAAAATCCGGTGTCTCTGTTTACTTTCTTATTTTTAAGTTTTATTTCAATCGCCTCTTTGGTTAAACGATTCCAGAAATGATTCGATCGCCATAAAACTCTGGTGTCATCCCGCCGTACCGTATGGCGATCGAATCATTTCTGGGATCGTTTAACCAAAGAGGCGATTGAAATAAAACTTGAAAATAAGAAAGTAAACAGAGACATCGGATTTTCGATCAGCGGCTCTTGGAATAGAACCCTTAAAAGGGTTATGCTTGCCAGAGCTAAGTCTACGCTGGTCCACGGTCTTCCGCGACAACAATCGGATCTCGACCAATCCGGCCCCTCCTAACGCAGGGCTTCAACGGTCACTTCGAATTTTTTATCAGTAGCCGTGAGAATGGGTAGCGAGTCGGTACCCGAAACGTCGGCACTCTATTATAATCTTACCCGCGCGGTATCCCGAGAAGATTTTTCAAAAGTTGTTCGCCGGGAAAGTGTTAAATCATATACATTCGTAAGAATTTAGAGAATAGGGTGGCTATGCAATATTGATAGAATCATGAAGAATCCGAGCTTTTCCCGGTGAATAGCGTGGATGAAAGCTTCTCGGGTTTCCAACCGGGTCAGGGTCTGCATGGTGTAGGCCGACGTTTCGTTGGGAGACTTTCCCAACATCCTCAGGGCTGATGATGCCGATGTCGCGGTGTTCCGATATTTATACCCTCCTCCTTCACCTAGGTGGTCTCTGATTGGTCCAAGATTTTTCCTCCTTCCTCGTCCTATTTAATGCCAGGTTCCAAGCGCTACTTGGCCGATTTTTCGATTGCTGAACACTGTGTCCAGAAAAATCATAATATCCACTGGGAAGAAACTGCCCAACTTGGAAGAACAAGAGGCTATTGGGACCGTATAACTAAAGAAGCCGTAGAAATCCGTCTTCACCCCAAAAACATCAATAGAGATCGAGGACTGCAGCTAAGTAGCGCTTGGAACCTGGCATTAAATAGGACGAGGAAGGAGGAAAAATCTTGGACCAATCAGAGACCACCTAGGTGAAGGAGGAGGGTATAAATATCGGAACACCGCGACATCGGCATCATCAGCCCTGAGGATGTTGGGAAAGTCTCCCAACGAAACGTCGGCCTACACCATGCAGACCCTGACCCGGTTGGAAACCCGAGAAGCTTTCATCCATTGATAGACTCGATGAATAAATATAGATCAAAAGAAAAATGAGGTTTAAGTTCTACCACTCGATTAGAAAGCTAGTCTAAGGCTTAAATAAATTGATAACGTTGGCGAAAACCAGTGGCTAATGAACATTAAGGAATGAAGAAGAATCGCAGAAGATGAGAAAGACTGGAGGCAAATTATGGGGAGGCCAAGGGCCACCAAGGACTGCAGAGCTATGAAGAGTAAGGAAGATTTGCGGAAGCATGATTGCTGGTGGGAGCAATCAATGACTATTACCTTTGATAACTTTTTATTTTATATAAATAGAGATAAATAGGGCCCAATGAAATTCCTCCTGTGCCACAAGATATCTATTACATAAATCTGTATGGGACTTTTGCTGGGGTGGCAAAGGGTTATTAAACGGAATATCAACCAGTAATTAGAGAGTTTTATTTACTACTTGTATGGATCTGAAAATGTCATTGAAAAGCTTGAACGGATAACTATAATATATAAATAGGCTAGCATTAATCAATACTTTTTAAGTATGGGTTGAACTACGTCCACTGCCGATATCCGCGTATATTCGTTTGGTACCTCATTTTAATGTTTTTTTATGTTTTTGAAATATATAAATAAAAAAAAATTCATAAATTAGGAATTCAAAATTTAGAGAACGCAATTATAGAGGTACATTCCAATTTCAATTATATCAATAATGTGAAGAATATCAATCAATGTGCATCACGTCTTCACTTATGCTAAAGAATGATTTGTTGTAGATCAATGAATTCATTCAATCAAGATTCAGGCTCTTTTTATTGCTTCAGTGAATTAAAAGCTGTCAATGTTCAATGCTTAAGTACACTGTTCCTCATGAAATACATTTTAACATGAAAGCGGAAGGTGAGTACAATGCATCTACACTGGACGGGTTAATGAAGACTGACTCTCAAGGCAATGTGGATTTGATCACTCATTTAGAATGGTTACAATTGCACGGCTGAGAATCTTTCAGCACGAATACCGTAGACTTTTTTAAGTGAATTGTTTGATGAACTCCAAATTTATTCTCTCCCAACTCATGATCCATCTTAACTCACCCGAACGGTCTCCGCACACCCTCTTTTCGCAAATATTAATTGGGAATGTTTTCTGCCGTCTTTGTTCATATCTGTGCGTTCGCTATCTTGCCTGGCACCTGATAATGATAATTCTCGTCGGAACCATGGCCTGTAATTAAACAGATCATGTGGAAATAATGAAGTCCTTTTTTTCATCCACAATGATTATCAAATTCCACCATTTCAAAGCTTAGAAAACTACCTTCGTGGATTTATTTGGGTCAATTTTGTAATGCCTTGTTGGCGTTAACCGAAATATTATTTATTTTTTAACCGTATCTACAGAATATTTGAAATATTTGATAAATGAAATTGGTTTAGAATAACGTTTAGTTAATCCAGCGTACTTAAATGGTGGCACTCGTAAACTACGATGAATACACTGTGAAAGAATTCAACCAGAAGTAAAATCGGTTCTACATGTCGCAAGGATTGAAATGTCGGAGTTTAGCAGTAAATGAACAATTTCCTAAAATTACCTCATAACTGCCGTGGTATCATGGACTGCGAATATTTTCCTATTTACGCCACCCATCGGCGTTCTTTCCTCCAGAATGTGGCGAAGCGCGTGAATATGTCGCGTGCATATCATTAATGGCCTACTGGGCTCTTTGCGTCCGAGGACATGAAATAGTTCTGTGCGGTTTTCCCGAATAAAACGTAGGTAGCGAGCCTCGGGCATGCACCGGTAATTATGGACGAAGGGAGGTTTTGGGCGAGAGTGAAATTTGTGCATTTTGATGATTTGATTACATCTTTGTTTTAATGAGCCTAATTTTACTTAATACCGCGGAATTACCTAGGGTTTTCAAAATTTCTCCCCCAACGAGCTTCCTGCTCGTGTAGGCGTGCTTATTTATTGACGTGCGGTCAATGCGTTAGAGCTTTGGCTAATGGATGAGTGAATCTTATTCATAGATGTCTATAAAATGATTCTGCAATCTTCATTTATTCGCATGATTTCTTCGGTCTCGCTGGACTAAAATTTATTCCTTGCTTTTATATATTATTAACGAATGAATATTGAAGTAGTGTGTGGTTCAAGGCTTTTAAAGGATGAGCACCGTCTTCCTTTTAACTAATTTATTTATCTCCGATAAATGTGCATTTAAATGCTCACTGGAAAATGTACACAGCGAAGTGAATACAACCGCTTCAATCAAGTATGGACTACCACGAATTTAAATCTCAACCAGTGATCATCATATACTTAAACAAGAGAATGTAAGGCTTCGGTTTTTACAGAGAAAATTATCTTGGCTGGTTTATGCAGACTCATATTGCGTATCTTTCGTGTTATTATTGATAAAATTGGTATTTTAATGAAGTTTTCATAAGGTATGGATCATTTAGCTTTTGTTTCCTCAAATGATACCCTGAATTACCAATTCACTTCAATAAAGAAAAAACAAATGAAAATAAATCATGCACAAAAATTTTCAGGAAATGGCAGGTATAGAGTCACGGTTGTAAAATCATGCTCAGCTGGACTAAGATTGTAGCATTTATATTCTGCAGCAACTTTAAGCAATACTTAACTTCTTCTGATATTATCATTTTTCATTGTTAACGTCTGTAAATATTTTGCATCGAATGAGCCATATGTAAGCAATTTTCCGATTTTTTCACTTTGATAAAAAAGTGTGACTTTTTAGAGCTGTTAGACAGAGAGTAACATTAGGCTATGAATAACATTAGATGGTTACGATTGTGGAACAATTTCTGTACTTAGTCAGTACTTGATCAGAAAAAATACTCAAAAGTATGTCAATAAGAAGGTTCAGCTATTAACTTTGCGTTAATGAAAATGTAAGAGATCATATGATAAGAATTGACTAGTAAATGCTATGTAAATGGAAAGCAGAATGGAGTAAACCACGCATTGCGCTATGCGTGTCAAAAATAGAGACACTGAGTAAGCCGAATGAGAAAAGACAAAAGTCGTGCGAGATGTTGAGAAGAATGGAGAAGATGAGAAGGGCGGAGAGAAAAAGACAACAATAAGTGCTGTACATGGTGGATAAGGGTAGGGAACTTCTATGGAAAATGGAGAGGAGATAGAAGGTTCGGATGAAGCTAGTACTGAGGATAGAGGGGTTGCTGAAAGCTGTAGTATAATCCATGATGGATATTTAGCAAGCGGAAAATGGGAAAAAATGGAATGGAGTTTCTTCTTAGGAATTGATATGCCCATGGAATGATATTGATAACCTTTAAGCTGAGATGAGCAAAGAAATACAATTCTGGAATGGTAATAGGGAAAAAAGATCAGTGAAACGGTATCGATCTCCATGATGTCTTAGGAGTTCAGTAATATATAAAGGCGTATTTTTCCGGTTTTTAAACCCATCGCCCGATTTTCCATCTATTCGCGGCGAATAATCGAGGGCCTTAGCTAATGACATCATGCACACTTGCCGAGAGGGTCACAGCGTCTCAGATTATCCACGGACTTGCACATCCTCGTCGCGTGGTTAGATGTTTTTCACAATCTTTTGAGCCATCACTTCCCTCACTGTGCGATTCTGAGTCCGGCAAATGAGTGCGTGTCTGATGCGTGCGTGCTAGGATGAGTGCTACATGCCTTGTGTGGTATCACCCCGTGCCACACACCCTGGTGGTGTCTTGCACGGTATCTTTTACAGGCAGATTCTCTCAGAACAAGTTTGTGAGCCGTAAGTACACTGATGTCACCGAATTACGAAAAGTGGGTGGCAAATTTTGCGGTAATTTCTTTTAAAATTTTTGAGAGAATGATGTTCACGGAAGATTTTGCAACCTATCTTTCCCCTTCAAGTTAGGAATTATTTCAATGAATCGCTTATTTAATTCTGAGTGTACGATGCCATTTGTGTGCTGAATTCATGATAAGCTTAGTAATTATACCGAAGAGTACAAAATAAAGCGTAGCGATCTACGTGGCGGAAATTTGGACGTGAATCGTCACCCCAGTTGGTATTAAAAGTTTAGAGACATCCACATAAGTAGAGATGACATATGAATTGATTCTCATACAAAAATACCTATAAGTAGAATGTTTCAGTGTGGAACTTTTCGAATGAGTAATCTTTTCCAACGAGAATACTTGTAATGGGGTCGTCTACTCATTACCATCATCGCAATTTATTAAAAGAATTTATTCGATGGAATAAAGAGAGTATTTTAGACGAATTAAAAACAAATCCTCATTTAGTCACTCTCAAATTTTTAAAATAAAATTCTAGCTCACGTTTCATGATCTGGTGACGTCATTAGAATTTCGGCTCTTAAAATCCTTGAGATAGAACCGCTCATTCAAGGAACTCAGGAAATCGCTCACAAGTGTGAAAACAGCAGCAAAAAACGGGAGCCGGATGCGAGAAAACCAGGAGTAGCTGATACGCGATAACCTCCTCGATAGATGTCGGTGACGTCATCAACATATCTGCGAAAGGGTGAACGTCGTCGATATTTCATCGCCAGTTTCTCGAGAAGTAGGTGACGGATCGAAAAATACGGCTCTCTGTATTTAATAAACTCAAATAATTAATATTAATTACAATCAACCTCTAGAAAACGTGGAGATCGACCCCATAACACTAATTACTTTAGTCTATTGCCGTTCCAGAATATTGTTATTCTTTCCTCATCTCAGCTCTCCTTTACACAGTCGAAAAAAATATTAATTGGTAAGAGATTTCATTATTTTTATGAGTATTTATTTTTAATCTAACCGAAACTGCATTTCTTTAAGTTAAAAATAAGCCCTCTAGACCATGGGTGATTTAGACCTTTCCCATGCGTGCATTGAAATCGCTCAGCTTTAGCCGGCGTGAATTTTCGGCCAGGCGGGTGCATGGGAGGGTGGAGGGCTCGATGCATTGTTGGAGTTTATCGCACAGATTTATCGTAAACCAGCGATTAAAAATTTCAAAGCGTTCCATCAAAACACTCCTTCCCTCCCCCCTCTCACACACCCCCAGCCTCCCTATCGCATCCCAATTTTCACCCGAACCAACCCCTTCCCCCACATGTACTCGATCACTCACGTGCTGTACGTGCCCACACCATTTTCTCCCTTCCCAACGAACACTTAGCCCCCTGTACTCACACCCCCCCCCCCACCGCCACTCCCCTTCTCCTCTCTCCCCATCAACCGTGCATAACGTGCCACTCAAAAACCCCACCCCACTATCCCTATATATATATAGTACGTATACCATTCCATAAAGTCACCCTTTCCCTACATCTCGATATCTCTCCATCCCTTCTCTCTCTCCATACTTCCCCCTCCCCCTCTTCCCGCACGTGATGGCGATACAATATATGATTTATGAAACGAGAGGAAGCAATTAAGGTCGAATTTATTTCGAGGCCAATATTAATTTCAATGAATAAAACGGCTGGAGCACGGTGAGTGGGTGGGTTGAGGGGGGGGTGTACCCTTTTTCGGAGTGAGTGTTACAGTGAGAGAGAGAGAGAGATGTTTGTGTGGAGGCAAAGAGTGGTTGATGAGAGGGAGTGTTGTGGGGGAGAGAATGTTAAAAAAAAAAGGACCCTCGAATGCAATGGATCTTGATGGAAAGGGCTTTTTAGCGTGTGGTGGATGTGGTTAGGTGATAAAAGTGTAGGATTGAGTTCTAGCATAATTAGAAAATAAGTCAAGAGGAGGCTGGGTAGGAAGGGCGTGGTTAAATTGCTAGTTGAAAAAGTTTATCTAGTCCCAGACTTCTAAAAGTAGGATTCTCTTATTTTTTTTACAAAAAATACATTAAATGATGCAGACGAAATTTATTCTAATAAAAAAATGAGTGTAGTTTTCCATGGAAAATAAGCGTTCTTCTTCTGAAATTTACCACTAGATGCTGAAAACGTTTTTTTATTTTATTAAAATAAAATCACGACTACCATTCTTTAGTGGGAAGTTCCTTATGGGTATCGTTACTAGGAAAAACCTCCAATGGAGGAGTGATGTGAAAGTTGGTTTCATTGTAAGTTTAGTTGCGAAAAAGTCTTCCCATATCGAATATTTTACTTTGATGCAGTTTTTTTTACATAACATGCCATTAATCATGAAAAAGTAATTTACTATGCGAAATAAATAATACGATTGCCATTCATTCATTGTAAGTATAGGGTACTTGGCGTGTGGAGAATGTGGTTAGGTGATGTAAGTGTATGATTAAGCTCTAGCATAACTAGAAAAGAACTCTAGGTGGGGAGGGGAGTGGTTTAATTGTTAGTCAAATTTGTTTCCAGCCCAACATGCGTATTTTTTCTAAATAACTAGTAAATGATTCAGACGGAATTTATTCTTATAAAAAAACTTGAGTGTATTGATTCATGGAAAGTAAGCTTACTTCCCACGATTCTCTGCAGAAATTGATCGCTAAATGCCAATAAATATTTTATTTCAATAAAACAAAAACACGATTCCGATATTTTGAGGAAAGTACAAGTATTCGTAGGTACCGTTACTTTGGATAAACTGTGGGGGAAGAGGAGTTAGAAACTTTTTTTATTGTCAGTTAAGTTCAGAAACAATTCTCAGTCTCGAGAATTATAATTTTATTGAGTCTTGTTGACATATTAATCCATGAATGATAAAAAATTGACTCATTATGCTAAAATAAACAATACGACTGGTATTCATTCACTGTAAGTAAATGGCTTTTGCGGGTCTGGTGGATGTGGTTGGGTGCAGGGGCGCAGCTCGGAATTAAAGCTAGGGAGCGTTTCAGGCGCAACCAACACTGGGGGTGTGGAGTACCCGCCAAGGTAAGTGGGAGGTGTGGGGGCCAGCATTTTTTAGATATATTGTTCAAAATTTTGAGTTTTACGGCAGTGTGAATTGTTTGATACTTTGTGAGTCATCCGTCCCATAATTAACATTAGTTAAAAAATTTGTCGCACTAAAATATTTATGCAAAAAAATTCTCTGTGCTCTGGGGGGCGGGTTATATACCCGAAAACCCTCACTGTGTCACTGGTTGGGTGATAGGTGAGTAGGATAGAGCTATAGAATAATAAGAAAAAAACTCTAGAGGGCTCTATGTGAGGAGGGGCGGGGTGTAATTGTTATTTGGCAATGTTTTTTCTATCCCAAGGTGCAGATTTTTTCACAAAATATTGTGATATAGACGGAATATATTTTAATAAAAATCTCTAGTGTATTTGTTCATGGAAAGGAAGATTTACCATTCATTTAGCTTTTTCCTTCATTTTCATTCATTTTTTTTATTCAGAAATCCCTTCACGAATTCATTACTAATTGCTGCAATTGTTTTTTATTTCATTAAAACAAATTCAGAATTCCCATTACTTTGTGGAAAGTATAAGCCTTCGTAAGTACCGTTACTTGGAATAAAACTGGAGTAAGAGGGGTGGGAAAGTTGGTTCAATGGTTAGTTTAGTCTAGAAAACGTCTTCTGTCCTCAGCCTTGCAATTTTATGAAGTTTATTTTTACATATTAATCGACTGATAATAAAAAAGTTATTTATTTTGTGGAATAAATGATACGATTGCTATTTATTCATTGCAAGTGAATGGCTTTTTGGCGTGTGGTGGATGTGGTTTGGTGATAAAAGTGTAGGATGACTAGAAAACGTCTCTAGAGGACGCTATGTGGGGAGGCGCGTGGTGTAATTGTTATTTGAAAGCGTTTATTTATCCCAAGATGCTGATTTTTCACAAAATATAGTGATGTAGACGGACTTTTTTTTATAAGAAACCTCTTGTGCATTCATTCATGGAAATTAAGATTTACCATTAATTTTGCTTTCTCCTCACCATTTTCCTCCCCACCAATTGATCAGTACATTCTAAGAACGCTATTTTTTTACTAAGATAGTATAAAAATCACGACTGCATTTGTTTTGTGGGATGAAAAAGTCTTTACTTATCGGTAGCGTAACTAGGGAAAAACTCTGTTAGAAGAGTGGTGGGGAAGTTGATTTTATCCTTAGTTTAGTTAAGAAAAACGTTTTCTGCCCTGAGCCTTATAACTTTACGCAGCTTTTTTTGCAAATTAATCCATGAATCATAAAATGTGATACATTATACTAAAATAAAGATTGCCATTTGTTACCGGAACGAGTGATACCGGCGTGTATGTGCGGAGTCTACTTTTTAAGCAGTAAAGTGAATTACGTTTCATCTTAAATTATTAATGTTTTACCTGCCTTGATATATTTCACGTTAGTATAAGCTTTTATTCTCTAGATGTATTGTTACAAAAAACATAATTTTTGGGTTATTAGTTTTTTATAAACCGATACAATGTTGACACATGGGAAGAAGGGGTCGCTTATTATGATTCAAAGGGATACTGGAGCATACATTTCTTATTAAAAATTTCATAAAGAAATAAAAAAATTTTCTTGAAAACGTGGTGTTATTCCATATTTTTGGGCAGCTGTTCGATAGACTTGAATATCTGATATTATTTTGGCAAGCTAACATCAGGCATGCTACAATGTCTTAGCAAGCTTTTTGAGGGAAGTAAAATTCTTAGCCTTATACATTTCCAAATTTTCCACTCCTAGCCATAATATTTGGTTAAATGTAGTAATTGTAACCCATAACATTGTTATAAATGCGAATAATTTATTATAATATCCGGGCGCTGATCGGCAACTACGGAAGCAACATACACACATTCCTAGATAGGTACTGAAATCATACCTCTTTTTATTTGGGAATTCTTGTATCAACGTTAAGCAATACTAATGTTTCGATGGGTTTGAATTACATTTTATAAATATTTTCTGTCCTAATTAATTTAAAATCAAATACAAAATGATGAGCTCTAACAAACAAAAGATCCCACGGGAGAAGAGAGAGTGTTTTCATGATTGCTAAAATGTGTATGTGAAATGAGTTAAGTGTTGCTGGTAAACTGGCATTTTGACAATTAGGACAGAAAACGGGTATTCCTAATAATGCTGCTGATATACGTAGGAGCAGTGGCGTAACTAGGAATATGCTTTGGGGGGCGGGGAGGGGGGTGGATGCGAGTACGCGTTGGGCAACCCCCACCCCAGAAAACGGGGATTCCCGGAAAATATTATAAAAATGAATTCCTGAAAATGCATTTTACATCATTTTGTCCCTTACAATTTAACTTTAAGCAGATGCCGTTACTGTACATCAAAACTAGACAATTGTTTAAATAATATTTTTATTCCTCTGAGGCTTTGGGGGGGTCTATCCCCTTATCCCCCCATTGTTTCGCCAACGCGTAGGAGTGAGGATACTGCTGGGGCGGAAAAAGTTGGAACACACATAGGAGATAAGACATCCTTGAAAATCTATTATCCGTCGTGAACAGAAATGGTGAGTCGTGGACAAAAATGCTTATAAAATTCATTTCCTTGTGTTCATAGTGTGGATTAATTACTAAGTTTTTTTGAGAGCAAGATATTTAAAGATTTTTTTCTAGTTATCGTATTCATATTTGTAGGCATAATTTTAAATATTGCATTCTAAATATATATTAAATGCATTGTATTATACTTTAAATGATTTAGCATCTTCGATAGTTGCAATTGATATGTCTATATATTCGAATGGGGAATGAAATCAACTTGGTGACGATGTGAGTGTTGACCCGCTTGAGGTGCCGAGACAATTTCCAGTAGGTACTGTAATGAGTTGGGAGAGAGATGAGATCGTATTCATAATCCTCTTTTTTTGACAATAATGGGTGAGGTGATCTTTCTTAAAATATCTGCAACGTGCGAGCTTTTCATGCACTTGGATAAAAGGATTTACTGTTTCTACTCTTATTTATCATTTGGTAAACATTATTTTACACAGTATTTTATCAACAGCTGGTTTTTAAGTCGTTGCTTGTGCGTGTTTTAATTCCTTTTATAATCTATGGAAAAGCTTTTGCAGGTATGATGACAAAGAATAGGTACATATCTATGATCAGAATCCGTATATTAAGTGATAGTACTTCGTAGAATTATGAACTGGACATCGTTTAGGCTACTGATAACGTATCGATTGGCGTGATTGGCACCTGAGTAAATATAAATAAGAAGAAGAAGAGTAGAAGCAATTTTCGGCGTCTGTGCACGGGACTAGCACCGAAATTGCAAAATACAAGAATGCCTGATACTTGATGGATCTTATTGGCTGATTCCTATGGGAGTTATGTGCGTATCACGATTGGGAATTACATTTTCGCCCCATTTAATGTTCGAGAAAGTGGAGAGTATAAAGATTGTTTAACTTAATCTATTTAGAATAATTTGCTAACTTTATACATTTAACATACAGATATTGCATTAGGGGTTTTAATTTTGGCCACTGCGCAGCCACATGGAGAGTTCTTGTTGATATATATCCGGAAAGAAAAATGTATTCATCATATTTATTTCTTCGATCGCCATATTTGGTTATAACACAACTAAAATGATGTGTCCTAACTTTTTCGCAAAAATTTTTCAGTTTTAGCGAATGAAATACCGTTAAACCACCGTTATATTTTTATTCGACCGATTCATTTAGATATGTGTTAGTATTTCCACTTTGACAAGAGAGGGAAGGACCGCACATTATGATACATTTCAAGAAACAGGAGCTCCGATTTCTTTTGCATTTACAAGCATGGCAACCCTGGCCATGATTAATGGTAAAATTTCACCTAAGTCACTTTTATCAATATATATGATCACACAGTTACCCATTTATATGAATGATTTAATGTGCGACTATCTGAAATTGTGCAGGTGGTAGTGGATGTATTGATACGAAATCTATTTGGTTTCTATTTTATGATTGAATTTGACGTTGATACGGCGTTTGTTGGGAATGGAAAGTGCGCGTTTGTGGGGTGAGGGGTCCGTTGGGGAGTGGGGTGAGGGTGGTTTTGGTCTGTGGCGGGGGAAGGCCACTCGTGAATCGAACCCGTAATTGAAATGCCATGGCGACTGCGTTTTCAACTTCAATCACCGGATGCTCGAACTGATGATGATGATTATGACGTTGGCGGCTCGGACGCAGGCGATGGGTGGGAACGCGAGCGTGTTTTGTTTTTCTTTTCATTTTCACATCGCGATTTTTTCGTCAGCACTGCGAGTGCGATCGTCGTTACATACGAAAAGCGTAAACGGACCCGTTATGATCTCAGTGGAGGAAGTTGTGGCCACTGAATGAAATTGAAAGGTACTCATTTCTTTTTATTTATCGTCCATGCTGCAATGACACCATTAGTACTTTGCACTAACTTTAAAAATGTTATCTTGTTATGTTTCACTGCATGCTATATTTTACGCAATTCACTCATGCTTTAGGCGAGGTTCGTAAACAAAATATCCCATATTAATTCGGTTATCTACGACTTAGGACTAATCTCACATTAATTTATGAGGCAATCCGTCTTGTCACTAGGCTATAACTCCCCCATTCTCTAGGGTCGAAATATTTTTGGTGTGATCAAGTCATACTTCTAGTTGAAAGGCAGCAATGTAAAGTTTTAGTTCCCATCTCAACTAAGTTATTCTCTTAGATTAACTTTTGAGAAGCGGAGATGTATTAAAATATGCTGGACTCTATTTTCTATTACCCAGTCGTATCACTATCTATCTCTCTTATTAAACAATGCACCCCTCATTATCTGCTTCTTAGGACTAATTCCACTTAATTTTATGAGATATTTTAAAATTTATCCACGAAATTAGTTAAGTTACCAACAATGCCAGTTGAATGGAAGAACGTTGATCATCATTAGTATGAGTGTTCAAGACTTTCCCTAAGTTAGTGGCTGTGCATTGTCTTTTTTTAATTATGTTAATTTGACGGAAAGGAGTAGGAATGACGAAGTACTGGACATGGTGGGTGAGGGGACGCAGTTTCTAGGTGAGATACGGAGGAGACAGAAGGTATGGATGGAGCGAGTACTAACGGGGAGGGGATGTTGAAAACAGTGTTTGGGAGTAGTATATGGGATAAACGAAGGAGAAGGAGGATGATTATTTAATTTTTTTAGATAAAATGTAGAGCAGTAGAAAATATTGTGAATTGAAGAGGGAATTCTATGAATGGATGGCTGCTACATTACTTCTTAAGTACTTCATGAAAACCTACTATATCGATATATTAATTTAATAAAATAAAAAGCCTGAAAATACGCCCTTTATTTTCTGATTTCTTGTAAGGATAACATTAACGTATACTGACGTGAATTCAATGAAATAAGCAATAATAATAAAAACAATTTTGCTCTTGTAAAACAACTTTTGCAATAAAATAAAGGGAAGTTCATGAGTTGAAGAGGGAAGTCGATGAAGGGAAAGGGGACTGCCAGATTACTTCTTAAATGCTCCATTCAAACCTACCTTAACCGGTAGAATACTTCAATTATTGTAATAAAAACTTGTACCCGCATGACCCCTCAACTTAGGATATTAGTTTATCCCTCTCACCTACCTCACCATCCGGCTTGCTTCCGTCTCCCGAAACGCGCACCGCCAACGATTATGATCATCACGAGTGGATGAGGGCCGCACGAAATATGCATGCGCACATCCAGGTGCAGCAAGCGCGCGCCGCTTCGCATTTGTTCGGCCCGAGCGTGATTTCCAGGGGGATAATGCGCTCGCACACGAGCGGATGGAATTGCAACAGCGGCGCTGGTGTCCGGTGTATTGGCTCGTTCATTTGTTTTTCCCCCCTTCCGCTTCATGCACTTTGGGTTCCGAGGCGAGCACAGCAGGGTACGTGCGTTTTTAGAGGTGAAAGGGTTCCCCAGGAAAATGCATGTGTTTTGCACAGAGGGAGGGAGAGAGCTATAAAAAGGGTGGGAGAGGGTAGGAGTAACAGTGAACGCAATTATGTTCTCGTCCGGATCGCCTGAGAGGATGAATTTGAGCGGAGAAAGTGAATTTTAGGGCGGAGCACAGGCGGTGGCTCTTCCATTCTCCGTGCGCACCCCCACCCCAATCTCCCTTTCCCGCCAAAAATCCCCACAATCCGCCATAATGAAAACGTTGACCGCGGCGCCAGGAATGTAGGTGTATCCTCTATTTTCTCGCGCAATTGTTTTCGGAAATTACGCGGAGGTGGATAACATTTTAGGTCTGCTTTGTCCGTGGTACCTTTATGAGTTTAAAAAATCGAATTGGAGAACAACTTTGTAGCCGTTACATTTTTTTCATGGTGAAATCGTCAAAGTTATTGTGTTGCCTGTTCCAAGAGCTTGGTTTGTGAGTCGGTATCTTCTGTGCATGCTTTGATATGTTTACTTACGTTTCTTTCGCCATTTCATGGACGTCTTTATCGATAGTTCTGCATTATCGATAGTTCTACACCTTTTGAATATCAATGAAATACAAGGGAAGATGCAATTGCCTCCGTTTTCTAAAACCTAACTTTACTTTTTTGTTTTAATGCCTCATTTGCTAATAGTTGTAACAGAGTGCCTTAGGCTGAACCTCCAGTGTTTTTGCCTTTAGCGGGCTTCATGGATAAAACCTCAAATTTCAAATATATTGAATACCTCTTAGGCTATATTCTTCTTTTTTCCGCATGAAAATTAATTAATTATCTGCCCTTGAAGGAAATTGATTGTAAAATTTTTATCTTTAGTGAATCCCGAGACTAACTTGATGCAGATCTTAGTTAATTTCGATCTTTTCTCGCTAGAGTAGTAATAAGGTATGTTGTATACAAATAAAGTTAATGAATTTCTGCTTGAATATATAGACTGTGAAGTTGTATTTGATGATGCCCGATGCCAGCCTCTTAAAGTTGAAAGATAATGCTGCAAGGCATATTTAACTATGGAAAGCGAAAGTGCCTCGAGGTAACCTTAACTATCCTTTATAACGTTAAATTGTATTATCATTCGAATGAATGTTTGTGGGATTTGATTCATCTTCATTATGCATTATTTATAGCATGGAAACAAGCTGAAATTATTTTTAGTGCTGAAGTAAAGGACGTTTAATAATAAAGTGAAAATATTAAAGGACAATTCGTAAAACCGTTTGATGATAGTTTACTAAGATAAAAGCTACCTGTTACGCCAGCATCACCTTTGCAAGATCTTTTCACCTTATTAATTTATAAATCAATGCTTTTCAACCACCATGTTTATCTTCTTCAATCAATAGTTCTGTTATTTTGCTACCCGTTTCCTTGATTACCATAAAAATTCCGCCGCTCACTCATTCTTTCAAAGCAAAGGTTGGCTTGGCTAATTGAAGACAGCTCACTCCAGGCCACGGACTTAGATAAGGACTGGACTCTCGCAAAAATTCATCTCAACCTTATTGCATGATTGATGATTTATTATCCCTAATCTTATCAATTAGTTATGATGAATTGGTCCAAATTTGTGTAAAAGCTTCGAAAAATGCATTGGATTTATTCGAAATGTTCATCTGAGAACGGAAGGAGTAAACTGACTTTGGTAAGGTTTAATTTCTACACAAAGGTGAAGCTAAAGAATTGTAAGATATGTGTTTCTTACGGAAAAAAAGAATAGATTAAAAAAATACACAATTTCCACCGAGTTCCATATGCATGCAAGGCGGATAAGTTTTCACGTGGCGGGTATAGGTTGGACCACCTCCAGACTTAAGTTCAAGGCAGATGAACTATCATTCAGGAAATGAGGGCTGGATCCTTTCAGTGGACCACCTCGTATTTAGGATCCTTTCAGTGGACCACCACGTTTTTTCTCTGTTAGGTTGTATCCAAACGCTTCAACTATTGTTGGTAACTTGGGACTCTTGGACGATAAGGCAATCCGTTTGCTGACTAGACAAACCTTCATGGTAACTTCGCCAAGGATGAAGCATTTGAATGTATTTTTGGTAAAATCAAGTCATACCTTGAGTACAAAGACAGCGATAGTAATTGTTGGTTCCCATTAAACTTAGTATGTAAAAATTTAGATTAACTTTTGAGAATTAGTGAGTGTGCTTTAAAATATGCTGAACTCAAATATTAATTTTTATCCGTAGTCTTATAATTATCTATCTCTACCTTTTAATCCATAATCTACTCATGTTCATGAACCCATAAGTTACTCATACAAATGAATTCCACCCAATATCAAGCCGGGTGGTATATGTCACGAATTTTTTTACTATCAACCACCACTGTGTTTCGCCGTGTTTCATTTGATGAAAATTCGTGATTGCCAATATTTATTGCCATTTCGCGTTGATTGATATCCGTGCCGTTGACTTTCCTTTTATTTTTTCAACGAAGAGTTTGCTGTCATGCTCCGAGATGTCATGAAAATTCCATTTTCAACTTCCGTTTCTTCACGGTTGAATTGTTTATTTTTTCCCTTTCGCAGCGATGACATCACATTGCTGTTTGGAGTGGTTTTTGGAGTGCTATTGATGGGAATTGGATTTTAGGCCGTTAATATTTTCCCTTTTGCATACTAATGGTGTTAATGTAAGCAGTTTTGCGAGCCAATGATAGTTTGTGAGTGGTGACTGATATTTTAATAAGGTCTATGAATCCACCGGCTTTATTCCCTATCAAAATCAAAATCGAAATTTCGATTTTGTACGTATCAAATGTGAGCGTATATTTCTATCTATATTCTATAAAGGTGAATATGAGATAGATAGTGAAAAAAATCGAATTTCCCTGAATAGCAAAGCAGTCTCGTAATAGTTATTCCCTGTTCTCATTTCAGTATCCGACAATTCTTTCAGTAGAAAGTATTCATATGAAAATAATTTTAGACTATTATAATTTTGAGAGTTGGCCGATATTTCAAGGTTTATGAATCCAACGGCTTAATTGTCTGCCCAAATAAAACTCAGCCAGTTTTATTTCAAATAAATTTCTAATTCCTAATATCATGAAGATAAATAAAGAATTGGTTGATGCTAAATTTTGCATTTTTATCTATCAATGTAAAAGTAATATAGTGTAGGTCGTTCTTCATCTGAATACTTAACATTTGGTTTCATTCATTTACCGTTTATCATTGCAATACCCGCCCAGTGTTTTCAAAGACAGGAGGAAAAACTTTTGAGTGAATTTTCTTATAAGTCTGAGTATGATAGGGTGTACAGGATATTTAGAAAAAACATAGAATATTCGAAATTGTCCTTGACTGATTCTTATACTTCACATATTCAAGATACTTGGATTGGTACAGATACATTGTTTTGTTTCGCTCTTGTGTTACTCTTCCCTAATTCCTCCTAACAGGTATTCTTTTCGTACCTTATGTTAGTATTTATTTAATATCTCATCCTTCATTGCCTTCTCCTCATAAATTATCGGAGGTTTTCCGTTTCCTTTCTTGCAAGTATTTCTCGATGATTACCCTCATCAGACCATTATGCCTCAAGATATGGCCGATTGAGTTGATTCGTCGTTTTATTTAGGTTTTAATCAGGCTTTACGAGTGAAAATATATGGGTTAATATTAGCTTGCTTCAATTTGCTGATGAAATAGCAGACAGTGTTACCAGCAGTGGAGAAGATTTTTGAATAAAATTCAATTATGCCTTGTAGATGCCCACTTAAGTTGTTCCGTCTTCTCCTCAAAGTTTTAAATATGGCTATCTTCTGTTCTCTCCCACTCTTCTTTGGAATTCCTTCACAGTCAGTTGTTTTTATACCAATTATCCGTTTGATTTTCATAATTCTACGGCAGTACAAGATTTGGAATATGTTCTGACGAAGTATTTCCTTAACTTCTATCCTTAAATGTCCTACGGTAAGTAGTTACTTATTTTACAAAATACTATGACCATCTGGGTTATTAGGTTGTTAATTTATTGCGGTCTTAATCCATCGCTGGTTATTCTGCTTCCCAAATAACAGATTGCATTCACCTCTTCCAGTATTTCCTTCCAGCTTAAGTTTTACCTGCTTCTTTTAAGCTGCATGTGTTTGTTTTCATGGTACTGATTCTCAATTGATAGAGGCCCCTTTTCCTTCCTATATTCACCAAGCTAGTAAAGGCAGGAAGTTGACAAATTTCAATGAAATGAGTAAAATGATTTCAAAATGGAAACGGCGGGGTCAAATATAATGCAATCAAGCTGATTTTTCTGTTGTAAATTAACTAATGAAACTTAACCAACAATTCTTCTGCGCTGGCAATTTAAGAAGTAGTAGTTGGACCCTTATTGGATCTGACCAATGTCAGTTTATCTTTTTCGTTTTCAGATTAACAATTCTAACAACCCAATGAATTTTTCGAAGCGTCTACACTTGAGAAACGAATTTGAACCGATAAATTCTAATTAATTTAGACGAGTGGGCATAACTAATCATTAATCATGCAATAATTTGGAATCATGTTAATTTCCTCAAATGTCCAGTCCTTTCTATCTAAGTCAGTGGTCCAGTCTGGCTTATTGCGTCGAATGAGCTATCCTCGTCTATCTTAAACAAGCTGTGTGTTGAAGCTCTGTTTAGCAGATGTCAAACCTTTTCATTGCGCATGTTTACAGTTTATTGTGAGAACATATAGGAAAAGGATGACGATATATGTCCGATAATCCGAAAACATTAAACAGGGAGAGCAGGTGATGGGCCGTTGCATGTAGTTTTATTCAGATTGCATCGGAGTGAAACCGAAAACGAACTGCAACGGTCGTTTAATTCTCTCTTCTCACACCGTTCCCACCGCGCGCTGCGGTCGTTTTGCGGTCGTGTGCATTCTTTCGTCCGTTCCCTTTTAATCCCCAGCGTTTTACGCCCGATCCTAAAATAAGTGATTTATCAAATGTGAAATTAACTATTTTATTGATGAACCCATGCATGCATTAAAATTTTCACGTAAATTGCGTTTAATACTTCCGGGATTTGAGTTGGGGCAAAACGTGCTTCGTCATTTTCGTGCATTGAACCACGGTGATTTTCCGCTCGTTTCCAATTAATTGGGCCGGAGATAAAACTATGCTTTTAGCTTTCGAAATGATGGGAGAAATATTGATTGCTTATTTTTCGCGGCATTTTTCTTGCCACATGCACGTAAATATGTTAAATGTTGAGCAAGATGAATATATGATGATGGGAAAGATGTTGATGTCGATTATGCGCAAGATTTATATATTGTATATGCACACTGTTGATGATTTTTTCTCATTCTGACGCTCTTATTTTTTAGCGATTGGTTCAAAGGTTACTATTATCGTTGCAAAGAAGGTCTTAAGGCCTTGAATTTCATAGAAATACATTTCTTGTGGAGGTCGTCCAACAATTCCCATTTATATGCTGTGGATGGTGTACACATAAAAGCGAAGAGAAGTATCAAGGAGTTACGATTACTTCGAACTTTCATCATCATTAGTCAACAAATCCAAAGATTGGTTTGACGCAGCTCTCCATTCCTCTCTTCTATCCGCTAGTCTTTTCATAGCGACGCATTTCCTCTCTTTTTTACATCCTTTAAAGCCTGTCCTATGTAACTCTTAACTACTACCAAAATTATTTCGAAGTCCAAATTATTATAAGGGTCCAAATTAACTACTACCATTAGATATCAAAGATGGTACAGATTTTTTCTAAATCTTTCATGAACTTTTTCTTCCACCGAAATAAAGAGAGAGAAATTAACCGAGTATTTTTGGACTTGATTGAACTACTTATATATAGAGGTTATTGAGGATAGTAATATTTTTTCTTTCCTCTGCATTTACCATAAAGGCATTGTCAAGGGCGTTTTAAATGCAGAAGGCATTTTTAAAGCAATAGTTTTCGAACTGGTAAGATGGATTATGAAAGAGAAAATCCTTCTCCAGTATTTAACCATCATTTTTATTAGTCAACAATTCTAAGATTGGTTTGAGGCAACTCTCCATTCCTTTCTCCTATCCGCTAGCCTTTTCACAGCGACGTATTACTTCTCTTTTACATCCCTTATAACCTGTCCCATGTTACTCATTCGGGGCCGTCCCTTGCCCTTCTTCCCTTCCACCAGTCCTCGTACGATTGTTTTCATCATGCCATCATGTCTCATAATGTGGCCAATTAAGTTGTCCCGTCTTCTGCTTAAGGTTTTTAGAAGACTTCTATAGTCTTTTCTCCCATTCTTCTTAGCTCTTCCTCGTTACTTACACGGTCGATCCATTTTATCTTCATCATTCTTCGGTAGCACCACATTTCAAATGCTGAATCTATCGTGGGGAATACGTACAAGAAATATATGTGGCAGACCCCTGGAGAAGGTAGATTTCTTCAAGAGCGTTATGGGAAGATTTTTCGGGTGGAAAAGGTAAAAGAGAGGTGCTATTTCGCACTCATTCGATCTCACCATAAACATGCATAGAGAATATGGTATCCGGCGCAGAAAGGCTAAATTCGTGTACTTACTTAATAAAATACAAGGTAAAGCTGCACGATTCGTCGAAAACTTCGTCGGACATAAAAAAAAGCATTTCACAGGCCATAGGTGGATTAAATGGTGGATGGGCCCCCCCTCAACGCTTAAAAAATAGACAAGATTTTTGATGCGGTTATCATTACGTTCGTTTTATTTTGTTTGTTACTGAGTCTCAACCATTTAATTTAATATTTATAACTTTCATCTTAAAATAACGAGAATATTTTCTACAGTAATTTTTGAATTTTGTTTTTAATCTAAAATATGAGGCGACTTGTCAGACCCTTGTGCACCCCCAGAAAAAGTCCTCTATCCACCCCTGACACAGACGTCAAAGGAATAAGGCTGGGAGTCGCTAGTGACTCGTAGACTACGCACTATGCACATGGGCAATTTTGAATAAATATCTTTCAGAGCTACACGGCAAACATAAAATTAGAATCCTACTTTACATCAACTCCTTCAGAAACTTTAAATGAAGATAGATATTTTGCCAAAGGGATAGGTATAGGAAATATTTTTCCTCCCAAATGATAAAAGACTTCAATAAATACTGGGTGGGACTTCATATACGCATTTTATGTTTATTTCATTAACGGCTGGTTTCCAAACACCCCAACCACACATCTATGGTTTGCGTTTTTTTCACAAAATGACGAATAAACAATTGATAGTCTATGGTACCTATGCTTTTTACATACTATCTGTCTTATTCATGCATCACAGGTCCAATCATTATTCCGAATATGCCTAGTGGAGTCTAATTTACCTAAAAACCAATAATATGTATATGTATAACCGTAAGTGCTTTCTTTGAATAGGCTGTATAAATAATACACTTATCTATAAATTTTCTTTTTAGGCGGTTTCTCAGTGATTAAGTATGTACGAGATTATTATTTTACATCTTTTCTCGTATTATTTTACACGTTTTCCCAAGATCGAATTGTGATCCATCAAGGTGATGCCTTTGGCCTACCCAAATAAACGTTCTCGTAATGCAAGGGGCCCAGGGATTGAGCTCTCTACCGTGACTGATACTCGCGTGCCTGTGGCGCAGTCTGGGAGGAGGAGATATTTCTCCTTTCTATACGAAGCTTAATATTTTTTATTTAGTTATCTCCCAGCGAACTAATGAGATACAGTGGAACTTTGTTATAACGGCAATTCGGGTTTAACGTCACATTTTATACAGACCAGCCAAAATTGAACATTTTATGTTGCATGAAAACCCGTTTATATCGTCATCAAATATTGCGACGCTCGGGTATAGAGTCAAAAATTTTGCGATTCTTAGGTTGCAAAAGTGGTAGTGTGATTGTATTATGTCCCAAAGTTCATAGAAACCATGTGTAGAAACATCAAAAGCAAAAACAGGTCACAAGCTGGACGTTGAGCTGGTGACGGGATTCAACTCTTTTGTTTAATTGGTGTCTGGAGGGAGCGGGGGCTGTCCCGCATACCTGGGTCTTATCCCTTCCCACCCCTACATTCTACAAGGTCACTGACACAGGGACACTTTATTGTATTGTATTCACTCAGATTTAAGGCTGCTTTTTTTATAACGTCACTCGGATATAACGTTAAAAATCTTCTGGTCCCTTTGATGACGTTATAACCAAGTTCCACTGTATATTCTTCGATGTTGTACCATCGGGTCACGTCTTTTTCTTCCGTCGTTTCAATGGTGATCTCCGTAGCCATCTTCAGGGCGTTGTTTCCAGTTTAAGAGGTTTTCGCCTATATACTTTATTCTCTCCATCTGGTGAGGTGGCTCCAGATTAGCTCTCGTCTCTCTTCCTCCTTGCTTCCTTGATTTTGCTGATGATGGTTCCATAGAGCTATTGGCCGAGAGCGTACCGTGCACCTTTGCTGAGTTTTCTCTTCCCCGTGGTGGACCCCAATGTCTTTTTTGGGCAATCGATACAAATTGACTGAAGAATACTTGACCCAGTTAGAAACCCACTAAGAATATACCTAAGACTTAGGGTTTATCAACGAAATCACGCAATAAAAAACCGGTAGGCTTTGGTATGTATGATTTTCGCTCACTTTGTCTTATTCAAGCAGCACAGGGACAATAATTTTTCCGAAAATGGCTCGAGGAGTCCCATTTGGTCGGCCCAAAAAAACATATTTTGATATGCTGCACCTTGTTGTAACTCTTCGTTGACATTTTGTTTCTGAGGCTACTACTCACGTGATGCAAGAGCTTTGGATTTCAGAGCAATACATGTGCCTACTTATATCTGATAATACCTATATCTGCATAATACCCTGCAAATCGGATACCTACATCTGCGTAATACCCTGCGAGCTACCTCTAGGGTGTTTGCAGGGTGTGATCAATCACCAGCATTCAGCATGCAAGAAGATGCCCACATGCACATCACACGGTCATAAAAATGTAACGTATAATAATAAAAAATATACTTTCAGATTCATGCAAAGGAAAAAATTGCCAACTACTTATGATGGCTATCTTCCAATAAAGCGAGAACATACAAAAAATGCTGTGGAAATACTACGAAAATTCAGAAACATGCATTAAGGAGTAGGTACATGAGCTAGTACGCAACACTACAAGTAAACTATCCTATTCTTAAGTTCTAACGCTGCTGCTGCTGCTGCTCTTATTGGAGGAAAAAACGACATTCTGAATCTATCTATTTTATTATCTATTTCTCTTATTTTATTTGTATGATCTGATCTACCATACGCAGTATGTTGGCGTTCTTAAAATATAGCTATATTAATCGGGAAATACACTGCTCTTGAATTTATCTAGTAGGTTAAGTTTTTTTAAGTACGAGCTTCGAGATATTCTTCGATGAGGTGTATAATATATACATTTCCCAGGTTGGGCACACTTCAAGGTACAAAGAACTCACATAACCAAATTTTCGGCGGCACAACCACCTTCCTCGGAGTTAGGAAAAGACTCAAATTGAATGTTTCATTTTTAATTGTGCTCAGTACTGTGTGTACCCAGCCTGGGATATTTTTTAAAATGTATGTGTATTCAGGTAATACCTGCGATTCTTGTGTGAGTGAGTGCCCACGCGGTGCACCGGTCCGACGTCATCCCATCCACTGTTTTCCAGGGCTCAGCGGTTGGCGATGCATTAGGCTGGCCGATGCGGTGGCGGGAGGCGGTGTTGTTAGGTCGGGTTAGGAGGATAGTGGATAGCAGTGATGGTGGCTGGAGGGGAGTGATATGAGTGATTAGCGGGATGGAGGGACTGGGATTGACCGATGGGTCGAGGGAGACGTGGAAGACACGAAGGTGGGGGGGCTCGTGCATGGAGAGAGTTAGGCAAATTGTTAGTGGGAGAGCCGAGGGCTTTTTCGGCCCACATGGCCATTCACATGCCACGATTCCGCATCAGAATATCTCCACCAGCCTCCGCAAATGGTGGTAGAAGCGTGGCGGTGGGGTATATAAGTCTTAAACCCGCCAAATCTACGATCGCGGGTTCGAGCCCCGCCTGGGTACGCGGTCCTTTTTCCAAAAAGGACGAAAGTCAACATTCTTAGGTTTTTCCCACGTTTTTTCACATTTTTTTACACTTGGTGAGTGATAATTTTGTTATCTTATAATTTTGTTTGTTGATTGAAAATCTTACTTCTATGTCTTCTTTGCCATAATTGACTGCATGTAACTTCAAGGGACATAACCGCGAAATAATTTCGGCGAAGTCCCGGATATACATGCTGCATCGGTGAGCCATGGTTCACCCCAACCAGCCAATTTAAAATAATTTAATTTAAAAATAGCGTATGTGTACCGTTGTTGGAGTAAAGTGTTGTCTGTGTGAAATAGAAACTTATAATTAGATTTTTTTTTCATATTATAATAAGAATTCAAAAAGTAGACAATTTTAAATATATATACATTTTTTTCATCCTTTTATTTTTATTCAATTACTTATTTTTTTAAATTATCAATCTAGTAACAAATATTTTTCAATTTTTCAATTTTTTAACAATTTTTAAAATTCAGATTTAATAAATTATCAGAATTTTTTTTATTTTTTTTATATTTTCATTAATTTTGTGTGTGTAATTATTTGTAATTATTAGTAATCATAATTAGACAATAAACTTTGATTAGAAGGAGGTATACATAGATAAGACTCATATAAGAGTAACTTAATAAGGCAGTTAACATTTAGTTGGGATGCATGGATTGTAATCCGAAATATCTGTAATTAGTGTATTATTTGTGGTCTTCAGCCTGGACATGAAGTTAAGTACTAGATGGGAAATAAAGTCACTCATAGTGGGGATATTGTGGACTCATAGGACAATGGAGCATTTTGACAATGTATTTAACTGCAAAAATTCGATGTTTGACGAGGGGTTAGATAGAAGATGGGATTTTCTAGTTCCAATCTCACCCAATAAAATCGATTCTTCATTATTATTTTTATCCAGAAAATGAGTGTCCATGTACGTATGATTGTTAAATTCTTATGAAAACCCCGATATGAAAGCTAAGTAGTGCTGTGTCACGGTGGTGTAGCAATAAATAAAAAAATGAAACCGACAAGTCCCAGCTTTAGCCGTCTTAATTCACATTTTGTTCCTATGATGTCGTATAGGATATTCGCGAGTAGCAATATGATGTGAGGTATGAAAAATTATTAACTTCGAAGATTCTAGCAAGATGGAATGGAATTCGTCCACAGTGACATTACTAGGTGCATGATGTAATAAAAGTTAATTACACTTTTCCACTATTATCAAATGCTCACCACGCGTTTCTTCTGGTACTACACGTCTCGTAGAATTGTATCAGATGATGGATTTGTGAGTCGAAATGCGTCGTACGCATTATATAATTGTGTATAACTGCAACTACCTTTTATTTCAACGTGTCGAACTTGAATTTCCACTATATCACGCCTGAATCGGTTAAACTGATTAGGTGAATTTTTTCCACAAAATAAATTTTAATCATACGCAGGTTTCATTGCTACATCATCTTCAAGGTGTTGTAATGTAGAAACGGTCAGGTTGTGTATTACTGCAAAACTTTCTGCGATTAGAGGTGGTGGAACCAGTTTCTGTTCCCGGGCCACCCCGCAAATACAGTATTTTCGTTTTTTTCAAAGTGGTCTTTTTTGTCCCTCGTATTTCTTAAAAGTTCGCAATGCAATAAATTAGAGTTCCAGAGAACTATCATCAGGATTATGTGGGAGCAGTTCCTTTCTAGCAATATCTACAACTAAGAGATGCTGTGCAAGCCACCACGAGGGTGTGTGGAACGTGGGGGCACTTTGATGATCAAATATCTTTACTTCTTAGATTTTGATTGATGGCTCTCAATTTCCACTGGCTTGGCTTAACCTAGAAAATCCCCGTATTAAGAAGCCAGAGAATATTTCATAATAACTTGATAACATAGCGGGTCATGCTCGGGGATAATATTCAATTTTTCTGCCTTCAATTCAGTTTTCTGGACCAACTGAAATCAAATTGATTCCATGCATACTGTAGTTGTTTTTCCTCTAAATATTTAAGATAGACAACCATTGTAGTCAATTATTATGGTCACTGGCAATTGGAGAAATTTGTAATCCGTAAATGTTTTCGAAATTAGGAATAGGAGGAATAATAACTTGGCTATTTTCACGTGGTAATATATTGAGAGCGACCACGGTTTCTTAACAGCACGCTTTACGCTGCAACGTATAAGGGCTCAGGGGAGGCCTTCGAGGATACAACAAACCGGGGCCGGGAACCAAGCCAGTGGCTTATACGCCCAGTCACCCGGGGAGGGGGAGGAAAGGAAGGGAAAAGGAAAGAGGCGCCGCCGCGATAGGAGCCCGACGACGCCTCTGGGAGAGGAAAAGTGTGGAAGGAGAGGGAAAAACACCCCAACGCTATAGAAGCGAAGAGGGCCCTACTAATTAGCGAAACCAGGCAAAGCCATTAATGTTCCAGCGATTTTAGAGGATTTTCCAATGAGGAAGAAAAATCCATCGATCAAATCGCTAGATATCAAATCGTTAGATTGCAGCGTAACATTGTCAAATTACCACGTGGAAATAGCAAAGTTATTATTCCTTCTATTCCTGTGATTAAAGATTTCCACCAAGTTACGCCCGTTACTATTAATTATGTTTCCGAAAGTACTGTCCAAAATTATCATCCATATTACGAATCGGCCAAGAGTTTCCGTAAGAACAAGGAAATATTTGATTTTTGCCTGTAAAGCAATCTTTGAATTTATGTTTCAACATCAGAAGATAACCTTCCGTGATTTTAATCCATTCATTGCTCTCATCAACTTGAGATCCGATGAGTTGGCAATCGTAACTTCTGGGAATTGGAAACCTATGGCACGGCGTCGGCGGATCTGAAAGGCTGGTTGGTTCCCGCGTGTGTACGTGTGTGTTGTGTGTTTATGTCTGCGTTCGCGAGCTGAGTTGATGCCCGCGGGTCCGGTCGCTGCTGTTTGAGTGCGGATGGAAAAGGGAATACGGTTCGCTTGACGATCGCGCGCTAATGCGAATGAAAGGAGAACACGAGCGGGAGGCTGGTCAATCAACACATGTGCGTCCGTCGAGGAATACTGCATGCGAGGACTCGTGTGTGGACGTATATAGAACATACATGTCTCAGCTTGTAAATAGAGGCATTTGTATGTATGTATCGGTTGACGATACGTATATACAACGAATCGCATGTGGGATGGACGTTCACATTATATGGAACATACATAGAGGTCACTTCTTACTAAAGGCAGCTTATAAAT
The DNA here is from genome assembly GCF_921293095.1 of Ischnura elegans. Lineage (NCBI taxonomy): Eukaryota > Metazoa > Arthropoda > Insecta > Odonata > Coenagrionidae > Ischnura > Ischnura elegans. The sequence continues at coordinate 92,311,187 of NC_060250.1, read as the reverse complement.
AGAGACATTTATATAATTATATGAGTTCACGATGCATGTATACAACGATACGCTTATAGGATGGGCGTTCACGCTTATTAACAGAGACATATATGCATAGAGTTGACGTAACATTCCTCAAAAATAGAGGGTTTTATGTATGAATTGACGATACATGTAATTATATTTCAATTTGGCATTGGGATTATCGTTCACACAATATAGAATTTATGTTCATGGCAAAATTTATGCTCATGGGAAAAATCACTCATGAACTGGAATGGAACCGATGATCGTTGCCTTTCTGGACCAATCTGCGGATCGCTACGCTACCAAGGTTCCATAGAATTTAAAAATTTTCTGAGCATAGCCCGAAAATCTAAAGGTAGTAGTTCTCTTCCAGGTCCAGGGGATATTTTTTCTCGTGGCAATCTTTGAGAAGCCTTTATTAATATTCGGAAGAGAAAAAAGTTATTCCTCGGTGATTCTCCGCTCGTTTCCAATCAATTGGGCCGGAGATAAAACAATGCTTTCAAAATGATGGGAGAAATATTCATTGCTTATTTTTGGCGGCACTTTCTTGTCATATGCAGGTAAATATGTTAAATGATGAGCAAGATGAATATTTGATGAATTGCAAGATGTTTTAGCGATTGGTTCAGTGATTACTATTCTCGTTGTAAAGAAGGTCTTGAATTTTATAGAAATGCATTTCTTGTGGAGGTCGTCCAACAATTCCCATTTATATGCTGTGGATGATGTACACATAAAAGCGAAAGATGAAGTGAAGTATCAAGAGCTACGACAACTTCGAACCTCCATCATCATTAGTCAACAATTCTAAGATTGGTTTGAGGCAACTCTCCATTCCTTTCTCCTATCCTCTAGCCTTTTCACAGCGACGTATTACTTCTCTTTTACATCCTTTATAATCCGTCCTATGTGACTCATTCGGGGCCGTCCCTTGCCCTTCTTCCCTTCCACCTGTCCTTCTGCGATTGTTTTCATCAGGTCATCATGTGTCATAATGTGGCCAACTAAGTCGTCCCGTATTCTGCTTAAGGTTTTTAGAAGACTTCTATAGTCTTTTCTCCCATTCTTCTTAGCTCCTCCTCGTTACTTACACGGTCGATCCATTTTATCTTCATCATTCTTCGGTAGTACCACATTTCGAACGTTTTCTCTCTTGCCTTCTCTGCTGCTGTCAACGTCCAAGCCTCGCTTCCATAGATAACCCGTACTAGCTTTAAATGTCGGCATTATGTGTGTGGAAACCAGTGTCTACGCGGTAGGTGGCAGAGGATGGGAGCATGGAGTTCAAAATATCTCGGTGGAAACAAGGGTGTACCATGGATCGAAACAAGAGGGGGGCAAGCCGTGGTCGTTCAAGTTGTAACACAGAAAAGGTCAAGGAAGCCAAAATTGAAATAAAATTATTACTGTGCTTTATTAGTTTTTAAAATTATTGGATCGAATAAAATAAATGTTTTATAATATTTATTTTATTCGATCGAATATTTTATTTACTTTACACGATTTACGCTAATATCACTTTCATTGAATTTAAAGAAAATTTGTCCAAAACTTCCGTTTTGAACTAAATTTACTCTTGCTGGGTACGCCCACGAGAGGAAATGTGCTAATGAGCACTCAGGGTGGCTGGGCAGTAACCATAAGTGGAGGTCAGAACTGACACCTCAACTTCATTATCACTATGGTACATTGGAAAAATTAGCAAACGAAATAGTTATTACACTTTTTTTAGAATTCTGCTACTTCTTCAAAGATGTGGGTGATACATTTACCAATTGAAAAGAACACCATTAAAACAAACGTCCGCGTCATGGAGAGCTAATGTGAACCATCGCGTGATCTTGGATATTTCCATTACAATCACGGTCATACGCGCTGTTATATTTACCTACTCTGAGGAAAGTATCAGTATAGGAAGGTAGAAGCCGGGAATACCTGTGAAGCGACACTTTAAAAGGAAATTTAGACTTTTACTCTATTTTCAATTTTTTAAGAATGAGACCCCTTCAGATAAAAAAAACTTGACAATTAGCGCTTTGACAAGCATTGCGGGGTCAAGAGGTCAATATTTTACAATTTGGTTTACACTAAACAAAACGTGCAATTCAGTGCATGAAGCTAGTGACTTTTTCTGAGTAACGAGCACGCGTGTAATAATAAACCGAACGTGTGATTTCCCATGAAAAATTATGTGTGTCAGCCGGAATTCGAGCACAGTTCTCCCAATTGCCGGTCAGATATACTACCAGTTACTCCGTCAAACCATCTTCCAAAGTGAATATCAAAGTGCCACTCCCATTTGATTATCAGTATGTGAAATCGGAAAATTTTGCGAATTAAAAAATTATAAATCCATTTCAATGAAATTATGGAACTTTTCCTCAATAAGTTCAAGGAGATGAGCCAGAATTTGTTTCATAGACTAAGGAGAACATCCTATGTAGATGGAACTTATCCATAATCATTGGATTTTAATTTAACGAAATACATTCTCCAATCTGAATAAACAGTTTGGAAGCAAACGTTTTCATCGTAGGAAAAATGTTAAAAAGATACAAATTACTGTTGTCCCGGGTTGGTTTTCAAGGATGAAAATTAATGAATAACTTGAACCTTAAAAGCACATGTATTGATTGTGTATAGAAAGATTCATATAGCTAAAACTTGTATTTTTAAAAATCAACAAACAATAATGGACATAGTAACTCATAAAAGTAAACATTGAAATTGCATTCTTATATATTCCAGCAATTATAGCCTTTTATGACGTATTTGCAAATTTTCATCGAAATAAATGGGTAAAGGTCATGTCATTAACCAGGTTTATGTTTGTAGATATTTCCCAGAAATACTCCATTTTTCCAGCAAAGGAAGGAGGAAGTATGCCTTAGAAATTCGGAAGATATCCACAAATGGAAACCTGGTTAATGACATGACCTTTCCAAACCCATCCCCCTTATTACTCATCACCCTCCCAAATCTCCCACCCCCACAATCAACTTGACAAACTGAGTTCCCCCCCCCCGTTCTCCTTCAGTAATTAGTAATCCTAGTTTGAAACCAAACCTCCTCCCCTACAATAGCAACCATAGTATATATAAACCTTCTCCCACCACATTTTCTATATTTGATAATGGTGTAATATCCGAAACCGGAATTAAATATTAATTTTTATAAACTTGTGGAAGAAACATAGTGTCTTTTTTAATTAACATCGAAAAATAGCTGAACCCATGACCTTTCCAACGATGCATCCAACAATGTAAATAAATATCATGTTCAATGATTAAAAAAATTGGAGACCTTACTTTTAAGTTTACCCTAAGTACATCATTATCATCAGCTGATTTTCTGCCTTTCATTGGCAGATCCCAAACACCAAGCACAATCAAGCACACAACCTAAAATTACAAATTAAAAAAATGACACACGATTGATGGGACAGTCTTTATACATATGTGTGCGATGTGTTAAGGGTAGTATTTTTGTGCTGTCGCGTCGTGCATTAAGAGACCTTAATCTTCCTTCATTTTCCCCTGCAAGGCTCCAAAAATAGAGGGGTGGTTGGTGGAATGGGTTTGTTGCACATGCACAATGAAGTGCGGCTGGGAGATTCGGCGGTGCATACTCGGTGTGAGAAGCAGGTCCCGGAAGCACTAGAGAGAGAGAGAGGTGCATGGCCAATGAGGCTGGAGTGAGTGGTGCGCGGATTGAGGGAGAGGGGGAAGGTAAGGGGGGGGGGGGGTTTGGGCGGCGGTGCAGGCTGATTGAAAGGTCCCCCCCTCCCCTCTTCCCACTCTGATCTCCATCATCCCCTGGGTAACCACCACCAACACCCTCCCCTCCACGCCCCCGACCTCCAGCTGGTAGTATTGCCAACATTCTCGCGTTCCGCGGGGGGCTACTAAAACAAGTTTACGGCATTAAATCAAAGCTCGAATCTTTCACCAGGTGTAAATTTGTCTTGATATCTATGCAGGAATAAGCTTAGGGCGCGGTTTCACAATGCGATTTGCTGATCTGACAGTAGACAGCTACTGGCCCTAGTAGCACCAAAAGGATTATATCTGTATATTTTTAAGATTTCGAAATACATCGGTATACAGCTTTGCAAATCTGTAAATAATACATATTTTATGCGTGTTTGATGATCCATGGTCCTTGATGTATACCAGAATATTTAAAATATACAAATAATATCCTTACGGCATAACTAGGGATCATCAGACATGTATAATAGGGCGGATCGGAAAAATCGATTTTTTTCAAATCCATCTGGCCCAGTGAAAAAAAGTTGTGGGACCGATCAAAAATAAGGCCTGAAAAATTTGAGACCTCTAGGTGAACCCCTGACCCTCGCTCAAATGCAATTTAGGGGGGGAGGGTCGAAATTCGAAAAAAGTTGTATTTTATGGTCATTCCCTATAGATTTTGCCGAGTTACTGCCCTTTAGGGCAAAAATTTCGTGCATTTTGACGTATCTGCCACCGTTTAGCCACAAAATGCCTAATTTGAGTCCGCGTCCGCGAAGAAAATATTCCAACGCCCACGCAGCGTCGCGGATACAAGAGCCGCAGGCCGATCCCTTCCCCTCCACGCTCGCTTCTCCCCCTCCCACGCCTCCAATACAGCAAAATTCATCCCGCGCATGCTGCTAGGAGGTCGTTTATCTTTGATAATATAAATCGGAAGATGATTTAAGGTAATAAAGGAAGCGTAGTGAGACGACTTGTCCCTTATTAGGCGCCTCGTCGACGTTAAACAAATCGATGTTACCAACTTTTAGAGAAGTGATGAAATATTTTTAGATCCGAGAACGCAGGAAAGGAGCCTACGGTCTATGAAAAGTCCTCTCGAGTGGCTATAAAGTTGTGCGAACTTTGGATATGCGCTTCAATTTCGGCATTGTCCGACAAATGTGACTAAATGGATTTTTGGCGAAGACCGCCTGCGTCACCTCCCCGCACGCCTCTCTCACGCCCCAAATGCACCAAAATTCACACAAAGTGCGTCTTTCTTCGTTAGTCTTACTAATATTTAATGTTTCAGTATCGTCTGTGGAGGAACAATCACAAAATAATTACTCAATTATCTGATTTCCAATCTGTATTTCTTATGTCAGTGTCATTCCTCGTCTTTCGCTGTTGTCAACAAAGTTTTGGTGAATTTCTTCACGAATATCTCGTCCGTATGTATAATAAAAGAAATATTTAACTTCAAATTTGAACGTTCATCAATAGAATTTTGAAAATCCACAGTACTAAGGTCAGAAATAAACGCAGGTTCTGTGGTCTCTCTTTATTATGTCATCAGCGGATAGTCCTTAAAGTCGATATTAAAATCTAGCAGTTAAAAAAATCTCGGATTGACCACCAAAAAAATCCTTGCAACAACGCAAATTCAGTCCCTAGATTGCCCTCCCGATGTTTATGTGGCAAATCTAAGTCAACTTAGAGCAGTTAGCAATTACACCTCTGTAAGGGATGAAATATGATTTGATGCTTTCCCGGCGATTGATGTGGGTAAACTCTTCTCGGGATTCAACAAAATTTATCCCTGATGTTGAACCCCGAGCCGGAGCTTGAAAGGTTTGCCATTATGGAAAAATTAACCCGGTGTGAACCCCGTGAAGAGTTCACTCACACCTTTTGAAGCGCATATCCAATTGAAGCGCATATCCAAAGTTCGCACACCTTTATAGCCACTCGAGAGGACTTTTCATAGATTTCGATTTGTTTAACGTCGACGAGGCGCCTAATAAGGGACAAGTCGTCTCACTACGCTTCCTTTATTACCTTAAATCATCTTCCGATTTATATTATCAAAGATAAACGACCTCCTAGCAGCATGCGCGGGATGAATTTTGCTGTATTGGAGGCGTGGGAGGGGGAGAAGCGAGCGTGGAGGGGAAGGGATCGGCCTGCGGCTCTTGTATCCGCGACGCTGCGTGGGCGTTGGAATATTTTCTTCGCGGACGCGGACTCAAATTAGGCATTTTGTGGCTAAACGGTGGCAGATACGTCAAAATGCACGAAATTTTTGCCCTAAAGGGCAGTAACTCGGCAAAATCTATAGGGAATGACCATAAAATACAACTTTTTTCGAATTTCGACCCTCCCCCCCTAAATTGCATTTGAGCGAGGGTCAGGGGTTCACCTAGAGGTCTCAAATTTTTCAGGCCTTATTTTTGATCGGTCCCACAACTTTTTTTCACTGGGCCAGATGGATTTGAAAAAAATCGATTTTTCCGATCCGCCCTAATGTATAAGATGTGTATAAAATACATTTACGGCGAGATATACGTATTTAATCTATATAAAATCCATATTATGGCATCAGATATAATCTGTATAATATCTAGATATTATCTGCGTTGTAGAGGACATTTGCATGTATTTTATACAAATATAATATGTATACAGAGTATACTATGATACGTATTAAATCTAGATATAATCCTTTTGGGGCTTGGGTATCGCATGACAGTAGCTCTACTCGCCTCGCCCTGTCGCACAAGTTCGAGCTGCTGACGCGAAAGTAGACAGTTACGGCACGTGATCACTCGCACAGTTTCAATGGCGTTTCAAACCCATTTTCATGCGAATGAGTTCAAGCGAGGCTTTACGCAAATCTCTGTTCTTATATTTAGGATTCAAACAATTCCAGAAGTTGATTTGGTCCTTGCAGACCTCCACAAACTTTATATTTTGCTTGGTAGCCTAATTGTGCGCCATTTATTATTTTTAATCTTAATTTTAATACTACTTGAAACACGAAAAATGCACCCGGCGTGGTCCCGGACTTACGAGCTATTGTATTCAACGTTGTTTGGCGAGATGTTGTGGAACATATTGCAATGATAAATGAAAATGAAAAACTTTGTGTATGTCTACAGCATTTATTATCGTACGACGCGTTTCAGCGAGTCGCCTTCGCCATCATCAGGTACCCTCAGGTACCATAATAAATACAAGATTTTATTTTTTTAAATCGGTCGTTTATAAATAAAATCTAGTGGAAATGACCAAGAGTAACCTTTAAAGACAAGTTTACACTTTATTATTTTCAGCATTCCATCATGTTTAGAAGATTGAAGTAAAATGAAGTTTTTTCTAGCGTTCAATTCTTAATTACGAACATTTGTTAGTGACAACGCGTTTCGGCGTCGTCAACATCAGTCCAATTAATTAATTAGTGCCGGCGCAATGAATTAGCTATTACATATAATAATTATTTTCCCCATACCATACCATAAAAGGAGGTGCCGAATGGAAAAGAAGGGGGAAAGTAGAGATATGAAAACTCTAAGGCGTCAGACAGGTTGATGGAAAGGAGGCGATATGTCGTATGACTTGGCTTGCTGGGAAGAGAGGAAAGAGGGTGTATGGGAATAGAAAGGATTATAAATTTCGCTCCATCAGACCAAAAAAAAAATCACCACTGGAATTTTTCTTCTTTATTTAGATTACTTCCCATTCTATTTTTACCGTTAAACAGTGGTCATATTACAATAAGTCTATATTTTCTTGAATTCACTGACGTTTTTCCACCGTATGTAGCATAATACAGTCGGGGATGAACTCCCGGAGGCACACTTGACGATCGGCCACTGGTATGAGAAAATTAAGTGAGCCCAAGAGAATTATATAAGCATTTTCTCGAATGTTCGCTGCCGTATATGAATCGCTAACTGCAGAAAGACATCATGTCTAAGTTGGACGACTTTCTTTTTTCTTCTTTAAGTAAGTAAGTAAGTGGCTAAAGACTCAAAGTTTCCTACTAAAAGGAAACATATGATCGGTGCCATTAGCATAACATGTTTCCTTTTAGTTGCGAAACGTTTAGTCTTGCACCTAGCGACCACTTAAATAAAGAAAAGATAACTCGTCCAACTTGAACATGTTGCCTTTCTGCAGTTAGCGATTCATCTAAGCAACGAATATTCCTTCCGTTGGTCAGTCACAAACTTACCCAGCAGCTTGCCAGATGCATAAGCAATTAAATCTGTTTATATTCAGTCCTGCTTTTAAATATCACTGGCTCACCTCAAGTTGAACAATTCCGGTGGTTCAATCCAAACTACAGTTTCAATTATCATAAATGAATTGATCCCTTACGGTGGACCAGTTGGCGGAGTGATAGGCTGGCGATCGAAAGGTCCTAGAGTGTAAACCCGGTTGAAGCCTTATGTCTCCACGAACAAATTGTCCTCAAAAACTGAGGCCACTGATGGAAAGTAACAGCCTTCCCAAATTTGAATAAGTATGTAACATTCACACGGCTGCGGATTAGCTTGGAGTGATGTGTAACATGACGTATCAAAAAAAACCTGAGTAACTGAAATTGTATGATGTATTTATGCTCTTGGGTTTACGGCTAACATTAAACAGGTATATGATAACGCCTTTTCGCTTTCTCTCGAAGTGGAGAGTGATTCTTTCCTTATTATACGTTACTTTCTTCATTTTCTTATCTCATCGTCGAAACACTGACTTTTTGGAAGATTTCTGGAGTGTCTCAACTCATATCATTGCTGCTAGGCACTGTCGATAGACTTGGCCACCCCTAACCTGTGTGAACCTAGCCAAACTAACCTTCAGATTGAGTCACTGGGTGAGTGAGAGTAATTTTTTTGCTATGGAGCTAGCCCTCTTGACGTCACATGAGTGAGAATTCATGCGTATTTCATTAACGTTGATTCAATACCGATTGATCTAACCTATGAACAGCTTTCCTGATTGGTTTTATGAAATGATCGAGCGCAGAACGCCAAACGAAAGGCGGTAAAATATCGCATTTCACGTTTTCTTCTTGAGGATGTTAATTTTTATGTACGCATTACATTTTCCGAACCTCTTCACCTAAGATACGTGAAAGCAGGCATAGTAATGTATTATCTCGGAAATCCTTTCAATATTTAAGGGTGAAATATGGAGCTCCTGTGATTTTCGTCACAAGAGCTAGCCGCCTTTGTGGAAATTAAGTCGGCGAAGCTGGGAACTAGGATAATCTAGGTGATTGAAATGATAAATGCCATCACGATCCAGACTCATACTGCATCCTGGATTCGGCAGCCTTTTCCGGCGAGATTATTCAAAGATGTCTATGAGAATAGTGTGAATTCGAAACTATGATCTATTGAACACCTAGTGGAGTCTCGGCATGAATACATGACAAAGAAGCGCTGGTAGAATAAAGGAGGCAATCTCGTATTGGTGGAAATTTCATTTTTCTATCGATGAGGAAATTAGCAATGGGCGAGAAATATTCAAATTAAGGAAAAATACGAAAGTTAATAGTTCTCGGGAAACGAAAATGAACACATGAGAGAATCGCAAAATAAAAGCAATTGTTAGCAGCCTGTGTTTCATATTATTTAAAAAGAAATTATGTATCAATCATAAGTTAGATGAGGAGAATTTGGGGCAGTATCCTTGTGAGGGGACCGTTAGTTTTAAAGCAAATTTGGGGAGCATTTCATAAAGTTACATTTATTAAATTGGTAGCAGTGTAGAGGTTATGGCACAATTCTGTTCAAATCCAAATTAAATATCCCTTTTCGCGTTTCGCTAAGGAATTTTTCCTCTCCTATCTTGTTTGCTTCTTCGTAACGAAATTTTTTGGCCCCAAATCAGTGGGGTAGCAAGGAATTTTGTTGGGGGAGGGCCAAAACCGGGTTGGAAATTAAAAACAGGGTAGGTACTAAGTAGAGGGTTTTAAACTAATTTCAATAGTTTTCATTACAGAAAAACTTCATTTGTCAAAGAAACATTTCGTAAATTCATGACTTTTCAATATTTTGTTTTCTTTTATGAAGGAAAGAAATTGTGTTTTTATATTTCGTGGGGGGGGGGGGTTCCAGACCCCTCGGACTTCCCCCTAGTGAGTATTTACAGTACCAAAGAACACAGCGTTAAAATATTCTCTTAATAGAGCTAAAAATGTGTAAGTATTTTTTGTGTTACTCAGAAGCAATATTGGGTTATATTGGGTTAACAATACAAAGGAAAAGAAATTGTGGTAATATACAAGTAACAATAAGAGACATCATCGTAAACAAGAAATTCGAAGTGATGCCAATTTATACAAAGACGTTAATTCCCAACAAATCCGTAGTAAAAACTTCGCAACATGGTTTATAATTATTAAAAGCTGCCATGGCGAACAGTCAGCGTGTCAAGTTGTCAATTTATCTTTTACACTTTTTTATTTGTTAATTGTGGATTAGATCGATGAGTATAATTTGAATCCCAAATAATAATAATAATAATAATCGTAGGATTGAGTCTTTATGAGAGGGAGGGGTGAGACCTATTGGACAGACAGACCTAAGGGGAAGTGGACAGAGAGATAGAGACAGAGAGATAGGGAGAGAGCGTTGGGATGGGGATCAGTTTGGCTCAAATTCGCTGCGGCCTGTGGAGGTTTTCCAGGGAGGCCGCAGGAAATTCATGAGCGCTGGCTGCATAATCGATGGCAGCCGTTGCAACGGGAATTCGCTCTCTTCATTATCATTACCTCTCACGGTGGAATGGACTGGGAGAGCGAAGCTGAGCGAGGGAAGGGGGATTGAAATTGGAGGTGGAGGAAATACTACTGGGGGTGCTTGAAACTGGGATGGGGAAGGCCTGCGCCAGGAATTTAAGGGGCCTCGCCACCTCGGCGAAAGGTTTCGCTGCAAGCCCATTTCGCTTCATTCCTACGGTTATTATTTGGTCTTTAAATTATACTAATTGATCTAATTTACAATAAAGAGATAAACAAGATTAAAAAAGATAAATTGGCATCTTGACATTTGGGGTGTTCATCTAGGAAGTTATTAATAATTATAAATTATGGTGGGTAGTACGAGTATATAGGGTGATGACTTTATTGGGAATGAGGTATCATGAGTTTAGTATGATATTGTTGGGAGATAACGTCTTTTTATGCACGTGATTTGTATGAGTTGTCCCATTTCTCATATTGACGCTGAACATTGGTCATGATCCACTTTAAACATTTTCAGTATATTCAAAGTTGGGGATGAATGTGTGCGGTCATCACGACTCACTGTTCATTTTTAGCGTTGAGTTTGAGGAAAAAAAGGACTTAGTAGTAACGTTACTCCACTGTTTTCCACATACACTAATGCAATTTTGACCTCATGAAATGAGAATATCATGGAATTGCTGAAAATATTGCTCCTTTATCCTTTAATCTAAACATGTGCGTCTTAAGTTTGCGTATAATTGAAAATGCCTAGGATTTCGAGTAATTTTTATTTACAATTGGCGGTGATATCTAAACACAACTCAAAATATGCATTTAATATTGTACACTGTTTACTTATATTATTAAAATCTACATACCATCAAAATGCGACAATAGGTGTGTGGCAGGTAGTGTTAGAACACCAACACTTGAAAAAAATTCATTTAAATTAAAAGTAATCGGGGTTAGGATGAAATGGAAATACTGGAATTAGAGAATTTAACTATTTAATGTTACTGCGCTGCGTAAATGCGGGTTCGAGTCCCGCCTGGGTATGCTGCCTCTATACAGGGAATGTTTGTTCGTACACGTGTCATTGTTGAAGTGTTTAACATTCCCCGATGTAAAAGGCCAATAAGTGCTGTTTTCGGTGGTATGGAAATAAATAAATAATAATGAAGTGTTGCTTGGCGTTTTCACGCAAAGTAGAGGACCAATCGCTGATATTGTTTTTTTGAACGTTTTCGCCGCTTCCCGCTAAGGTAGAGTGCCCAAGGGACTGCATAGAGGAGGCTCAATTCAATCCCATAGAAGGCTGATTTCTGTATCCACTTCGCTCGCATTTTAATCGCTTTTCAAAAATGTCCACAGCGCGGTGATCAGTGCAATCTGATCCACTTTTTCCAATATTTTACATTATAATGCGTCTAATTCCGAGGAATGGTATTGAAAAGTTATTTATTTGGTAGATAATATCATCATGTATGTAAATTTCGATTAACACCCCTAATAGGGTGGTTTCCAGGGACCTTGAATATAGCTATATTCCAGGTCTATGGTTGTTTCCTATTATATTTTAATTGCCTAAATCGAAAGATCATTACTCACGGAGTACGTATTTCACGCTTTTAGATTTTTAAATCTTTATTTTATTTGATTGCAAAAAAAGATCTTTAGATATTTTTTCTCAATCAAATAAAAAGTAAACATTTTCAAGCGCGCGGAAATGCGACGGCTAAGTATGAATGCTGGGAAAAGCCCGTGTGACGTCATTCTGATTCCGTGTGATGCCACCTTGGTGCGAGGCTACGAGCGCCGTTACGATGCAGGCTTCTGACGGGTAGCAGAGTACCCAGCTAGCAGGTAGCTGGGTACTCTACTTGGCTTAAATAAGGATTATGAATACCCTATCAAACGAAGGAAGCTTTCTGTCCTTAGGTAATTTTAATAGATGAATATTAAGAGATGTTTCCCTGATCTATGTGCCTCACGCGTGTATTGGTAATCTCAGGCGATGTAAAACTCCTGACTACTCGCATAGCATCTAGGTCCCTGTGACGTCACGTGGAGTGACATCGCATGGGTGCCAATATGGCTTTTTTCAAATGAGGTAAAATTGACCATTAACATTAGTCTAAACTGGGATTTATAAAACCAAATAATTTGTACATTATGAATACACTAATGGTGGATAACGAATCGCTATCACTGCCTTTCGTTTTCTTTGATGAAGTAAACTACCTTATTTTACTTTATTTCCCCGTGAAACTCGGATCAAATTGTCCGTCAGCGACGCGAGTGGCGACTTCTGAAAACCCATTTAAATGCGTGGTGTTTGACGACACATTTAGAGGCAGACTTGAGGATCCTCCTTTGTAATATTCGTGGTGCCGCCTTATGGGCCTGGGGAAAAAGAAGTGAGGGTAGCGCGAGGGAGTTCTGAGGCAGCGTTGGATGTGGAGGTGGGGAAGTGGGGAATGTATCGGCAATTTCAGCTGTTTGCGGAACGAATTACTGGACTCGGCTGGTTGGGGCCTGAGTGGAAAAGTTTCCGCCAAAACTTACCCCCACCCCATTCGGCCCCCGCCTCCGTGCCGTACTGTAGGATATTGCTAAACTCCTCCTCTGGCGGGAAATGTTCCGTTAAAAGGCCGGAGGTTTTGCGCGGGGTAATTTTTCCGTCGGCCAGCAATAAAAAAAATATCTCGGCGGCGGCTTCGATCGGCGGACTCTAAAGAAGTTATGTGCAGCGAAGCACGACTACAGAGGCTAGACTGATGTGGATGGTATGCTTATAATTTTTTGTGAATGTAACTTTTTTTACTCAGTATTCCGCAGTGACACAAGTGATTTAGATGCAGTCCCCGCAGAATTTGTGGAAAGAGAGTTTGGTGTGGTCTATTTTTGAAGAAGAATGTATGGATCGGCTTTGAGTTTTCATGTATATTTAAATATTTATTTTTCAGATTTTATTCAGATAATACATACATTAATACATTGGATTCCGTTTATTTGGTCCTCCGAGTATTTGGGGCGGCCGCTTGCTTGGGGCCAATTCCTGAGTTTAGGACCACGAACTCATTCGAAGAATTATCTGAAGTCAATCGGGACGTTTAGATGGAAATTAGCGTGGAATTCCTATATAATCCATGATAAACCATGGAGCAAAGTAGTTTGCGCAGTGGCATCGGAGACCAAAGTTTTCGGTTTCAAAAATCGGTTCGATTTCCATTCCAGGGAAATTGTTTTTGTTGTATGCTGGATAAAATTTGAAATATTGTGTACGGTTGCGCGATTTTACGAAGCGTAAAACCTATTATTTTTACGTATTTTCAATGTACGAATAGTATTTTTTTATCAGCTCGTCCTTGAACCAAAGGAAGAAATCATCCATTAGAAGAAATAATGCGGTTTATTGAGTCGTATGGATTTGAGTTTTTGGTAGTAGGATGTATGTGAAAGGTATTTACACTCTCTCAGCTCCATTAAGAAGCGCATCGCAAGTGACTGATCACACTTTGTCTTTTATTTCGCGACAAATTCCTTGTTAAATAATTAATTTATTAATTTTCAATAAAAGAAGAAATAAGATTCTGAAATAATTGGTCCTTTCATCTCTCTACCTATTGACTCCCTACCTCCATTGAGCCGCGCATTTGGTCTCATTTCAAAGCTATGAATTTGTTTGAGGCATTTAGTATAAAAAATTGATTCTATGTCGCCTCACCTATTCATTAAATTTCTGCATGATTCGGACTAGTTGGGTAGGTGTTGGCATTCCATCCAAGGTCCCAGGGCTTCTCATCTTGACATTGTTTGGATTCATAGATTTCCTCTCATCTCTCCAGGGTGTCAAGTGTAAAAATTACCTCTTAGGTAATACTGGGGAGAATTACTTAACATATGCTGAAAATTTCAAGATGATTAAAGGTTTATGGATTATGACTTAAGGTTTGACGAGTTTTGCGGCACAAAAAAATACCGGACAATCAGGAGTGGTCGTTCCCCGCTATAAGACTCTTGAGGATCATAAACGGCTCTCCCACATTTCTTTCTATAATCAATTGCTATGGAGTTTGAAAAATAAATCTCAATCATTCGCCCATTTTCAAAATCTTTGCGGCATAAATCACCGGACCGAACCCTTTTGTAGAAAAGCGGATGACGTCATTAGCTCATGTCTAGCTGTTTGACGATCCTCTTCTGCTCCTCGACCTTCTGCGTGGGTTTCGCGTGTTTCGTCGTTGTTTACCCTCTTTCCTTTTCCTTTCTTGAAGGAAACGTTTACCCATATGAGGCAAATGAATCAAAACTCTGATGACGACACCAAATCATGAAATTGGGCGATAATTTTCGTGTTGTTTATTTGAATATTAATCAACTTACTACCACGGAAGCTGCCTCAATAGGCTTGTGACGGGGAGTGTTAGGACTCCAGCCGTTCACAATTAGAAAGGAAATGCGCATACCAAGTTCTGTATAGCATAGCATTAAGGTACTTTATTGTTCGAGGGCAAATCGAATTCCCATACTTATCCGTCTGGTATAATATCTCTCTTAATTTATCGTTTCTGTCGGACCTGGAAATATAGTGGGGTCTAATGTTATACTCCGCATATAAATCTGAAAGATATCTATAATAAATTGCTCAAGAAGCCTTACTTTGTATCTTAATAAGTTCACGGATTGACTATCTCTGCGTCTGATTCGCTCGCTGCATATTCAAGGTGCGGTCGGATAGGTGCGAAAAGTTCTTGCTAGGATATTTGTGCGAAAACCTTGCGCAAGACTTTTTCATCCGAAAAATTTCCTTCAGCACGCTATACGAATCCTAGTTCCTTTAGGGCTTATCTTACGAAGGAGCGGGTAAAGGAGGAAGATTATTTCTTCGCAATAACTTACTTATATTCCCTTTTAACTGCCGAATTATTTCAATTAATTTTGATTTTTGGTCTTAGTCAAGGACCCATTTCATTCTACAGAAAGTTACATTCCTTTTTTAAATGATAAATCTTGAGACAGTACTAGCATATTTTGTTTATGTAACAAATCCATTGCTGGCGGAAGCTTAGGAGTCTACATACGTCATCTTATCCCTCGGGATAAACATCGCAGCGATGTGAAAGTTTTCCTCCGTACAATCTTTGATTTCCCTTGTATGAAATATTCACCAAATCAAAAAGTAATTCTATTCCCGGGATCCCCACGGTATGTCGGTGTCCTTTCCTCTTAACCCCTTATTGATATGCCATAGGTAGCACGTATCTCTATGAGAGTGAGCCTTCGACGTTGACAGCAGCAGGGAAGTCAATAGTGGAAGCATTCGAAATGTGATGCTACTGAAGAATGATGAAGATAATATGGATCGACCAAGTAAGTAATGAGGAAGTTCGAAGAAGAATGGGAGAAAAGGCAAGTCTTCTATTGCCTTAATGAGAAGACAAGATAATTTAACACATAACAAGGCATGATGGCCTGATGAAAGCCATCGCAGAAAGATAGGTGGAAAGGAAGAAGAGTAAGGGACGGTCGCGAATGAATTAGATGGTATATGCTATAAAGAGAAGAGAGAAGAAATGCCTTTAAGAAATGGCTAGTGGAGAGAGCGGAGTGGTGAGGTTTGTCAAACCAATCTTTGGATTGTTGACTTATGATGATGGATATGCCGCTCGGCAATCACGGACCTAAAGACTAGCAGGACTCGATATACCAGCGGAATTACTTATTTTACGTCCTTTACTTAAAATATCCTCCTCTCTGCATATTATTCTGATGGGTATAACATACAAATCGGTTTATGCCCAAATATTATTGCCGATCTGACTCATATATTACTTTTGAGGAGCTGTGCACTTACCGTGATAACCACTCCACTTGTTAAAAAAGTAAACATAATGGAAGACAAGTTATTTAATTAGTCTGAAATCGCGAGAATTTGCTGTAAAATGATGTTCATGCATACACTTCGCATGTATAAATCTGATGTTTTAATGTTATTATCTGATGTTATAATTATTAATGGCAGCAACACATTGAGGGCTAATTAATCGTGAAAATTCTCCTTTTTAGAGTTTCGTGTTTCTTTAAGTGGGAGGAAAAATATTTCATTGCGTGGAAGCGTGGGAAAATAGAATTTAAATAGAGATAAAATTAAATGAGTGGTAATATTTTGTTATGGCGTCTTCTATTTTCTTACTTGCATGCATTTTGAATTATGAGGTGTGCTTTCTCACTTAAGAAAAATAAAATTAACGAGTGATTGAGAGGAAGTGATCAAAAACCATTTCCCTTTTGATAGCAATGTTTTTTAGCCATCGGTGAAAGCTTCCTTTCCGATCTAGGGACGAGAAGATCAAACGATTCGTCGCATAGCAAATCGAAAAGTAGGGCAAAGTTTAAAAACCGTGCAAAGAAGTCTTAATAAAGATTAACATTCCATCATTAGATCCTAAAGATGCCTTCAATTCAAAATGTTCTCTAAAATAAGTCCTCATATGGCCCTCTGCTACATGCACACTGCTGTCAAAATAGTCAGAGGTGATTCGCTGTTCAGTACTCCGGTGATTATATTATCATAGCCTTTGCTCACTTATATCACTCCATGCTTTCAGATTTGAAATATTTATAAGTTACATTACAGTAAGTTATAGTAGTTATTACAGTAGTTAAAATTTAATGTCTATAAGAAAATAAATTTCCCAAAAACGTTATTTGGTGCATCAGATTATATAATTTAAGGAATTGCCCACTTTTATTCTATACTTACATGTATTGGAAGATATTATTCTTAGCTTTTAGACTATTCACGTGGTACCCACATGAAATGAAGATCCCACAAGGCGGAAAATAAAATCAATTTCATTTAGGCAACTTTAGCTAGAAGATATGCTTGCAATAAATTTGTTGAAAATTTATAAATTCAATTTTCCTTGGCAGCAATCAATATATATTTATTTATTCCATTGAAATACATTGTAAACATTTTAAATCAAGCTTATTTGGCCAATTATTTTCCATTTTCGCCTTCCTTTCGAGCATAATTTAGCTCTTTCAGTTCTCCATTTTCCTTATATTCCTAAAATAATTGATTAAATCATCAATTTGCGAATAATAAAAATTATGATCAGAAAAATATCATTAGCTAGCCCGTACAAATGTAGATTTGACAATGCAATCAATGATGGGAATCACGAGATGAACTAGCGAAATTTTTCTGTGGATTTTCGAATAAACTTCTGTTAGAGCACTAGCATATTTTTTTCTTGGGACATGTATGTCTTTAAAATTAAAAGTTAAGGTTTTATAAGTTTTCTCTGGATTTATTAGCCTACACACATATAGTTTCCTTAAATACGAATAAACTGAAATACTTCGTAGCCTCTTCTGTATTTTTCCTCGGCTCATATCTTGCTAATCCTCCAAGTATCATTAGCTCTTCCTAGTCTCTACGTGATTTTACTACCATTACTATTAATTTATTTAATATCAAAACAATATTTAGGATCTATTCAAAGTTCTCCACTTAGTTGAAAATCCGAGAAGAATTTATACTTGTCCCACTTCACCTGTTATTTTTTACCCATCGTCTTTGTCTGAAGGATTATCTATATTTTTACCACTTCATGTCTTAGTGCAATTTTCTTCAGCTCCAATGCATGGATTCTTTTAAATTTAATTTACAAATAAATCAATCACATATCATATCTTTAGTGAATGCTATCTACCCGATGCCACATGGTGTCGTAATTAGTGAGTTTTATGAGCTAAGCACTGAAAAACGATATTTATTTTACGAATTAATAGCCTCACAAATAAAATGCCTGGAGGAAGTTACATCATTAGAAAATCGGCCCCGTCATCGCTAATAATTGTAGTAGTGTAAATATTTTTGTCCTCCAACCCTATAATTAGGGCAGTGGGAATTATACCCATATTTTTCCTCCCACAGCTGATCGCGAGAGATGCGAAAGGCAAAATCTTGATGGAATCAGTTAATTTTTTACGAAAAATAAAATGATAAACAAATGCACGCATCGTGCACGAACGTGACGAAATGAAATAAAAAAATAATGTTTTGTAGGCATGGATAAAACGTAATATAGGGGGAAGCACCAGCGACCACGTGTTTTTCCCAATTCCACCTAAAGAATTACGCGGCGAAAAAAAGCACGGCAGAGAAAAACAACGAAAAAAAAACAACGACAAACAACAAACACGCGGTAAAAACAACAAAAATGAAGAAAAAAAAACACATCGCCGCCATGAATTATTCAGGACCTTTCTGCCAACTCATCGCGAACACAATTAATTTTGAGAAGGGAGTCGAAAACGGTGGGAGGGGAGGGGGAGTGAAGGGGGTGGGTAATGGAGGGGAGGTACGTTGGGCACCTTCGGCCCATGGGAAAGTCTCCCACCCCGTGCTAACTCCACCCAACCCCCTCCATGTACAACTCCCCCCCCCTCTCTCCACCTCCCCTACAAACATTAATCCAGCGGGCGAGCGAATTCGGAAGCTGCTCTTCCTTAATGAAAATGCGGAAAAGTCACGCTGTTTCCCCCGGCCGGATGGTTTCCAGTTGCATTTCGTCGGGGGGGAAGAGAGAGGAGGGATGGGGAAAAAGCCCACGCGCGGAAAGCGCACTCGCCCGTTCGCGCGAGAAACATACGCGGTAGGTAGTGAACACATGAGAAACACACGATAAACCACCCCATCATCCCTCCCCCCTCAACACAGACAGCCACACGTCCGTGCCGAATACGTTCAGGCTCGAAATGTCGTTAATAATATTCAGGGAATTGGGGATCAACTTTCAATTGTTTTAGATTGGCAGTTTACGCGCCCGCTGTTTTCAATTCGGAGGGAGAGGGGGAGGGAGAGAAATACATATATGTATATATATATATATATAAATATATGTGTGCGAGGAGGAGGTAGGTGGGAGAATGCAGTTAAAAACTTGTTGGTATGGGTGAGAGAGAGTGTGGGAAAGGTTTGGGGACGGGAGAGGAGGAGAAAGGATATATAGAGACGGTTCGCGCACGGTTCGTACCCTTTTACAAATTGGAAATGGATGCCTGAATGAAAGAGCAGTGAGAGATACATATACCTATATGTACGTGCACACACAAACTCCGTCACTGACGTTCACCCAATGGAATGCATCCGCTCCATCCCCCATCCCACCGTTTCCATCGCGACTACGTCCCCCACCCCACCTCCCCACTGCTCCAACATATCCTCCCCCACCCCTTTCCCTCCCCCACCCCTTTCCCTCCCCCGCCCCCGTCGCCGCAACAGCTTCCCCCGCAACGCCATCTCGGAAAACCTCCGCTAATGAAGTGCACCGGCCATTCCACTTCCCCGTACATTCCTCTCCCCACTCCATCGCCATCCATTCCACCCGGAGTATCCTTTCTCCCAGCGGAAAACGGAGACGAAGCACATCCGGTGAATGCACTTGCACCATCAATATCGTCATCGTGTCGGCGGTGGGGTGAAGTCCTTGCCTGCTAATCTGGGGTACGCGGGTTCAAATACCGCCTGGGTGGATTTTTATCCCATCCAGAGCGTGGAGGAATGCGCGTATCGAACGACTAAATAGTAAGAAAGGACCTTATATTCACCTGAATTCGGTTGAAAAATAAACATGAAATTACTGCTATTATAATCTCTGTTTAAACATCCACCATCCTTCCTTCATCTAAGATAGCTAATTTTCGGATTAATTGAATAGATAACAATTTTTCAAAGTCTGCTTTACCCGTTGCAATAGACTATCATGATATTAGCTCGTGAACGATGAATAGCTACCCTCATCAACGCAGAAGTGTCACAGGATTGCCAATGAACTTCGTGATGGATAAGGTTGAAAAAAAAGTGATACTTGTGAAAGAGGAAGCATTCTCATCTCCCCTTCCTAGTGAGAAAATTAAATTAAATTTTGACTTACCATTGATTTCTAATTAGCAGAAAGTAACTCAAAAAAGTAGCCTAAGGTTTTCTTTTATTTCGTAGTAAAATCAACTTCTGCCGCTCGCGATAATTTCATAGCCATGGATTCTCTTGTATCATGTGAGGCACAATGGGGTGGACGTTCATAATACTTGTAAAATTAGACATTGCAATGTTTCCACTGGGTTTTATTGTAACACGACGCGTCCAACGCGTTGTTACAAAAAACCTCATCAAGTTCCCTTGATAATATTTTTTGTGACAACGAAACACGATGTGATAAAATAAAACCCAGTAGAATTAGTGCAACGTCTAATTTTACTAGTACCATGGATTCTAATCGCGTTCAACCTGGCTTCAAATGCTCCCGCATCCGATGCATAGCGATTAGCATTTCCTTCCTTCCAGGGCTGCGCTAATAGACGACAATCGAGATCCTATCGTCGACATCGACCATGGTCGATTATTTATTAAGTGTTCAACATTCTTGAGTTGTTTTTGGAGGTCTTTTACTATTTATAAACGTTTATCCATCTATCTCAGTGCTGTAGTTGGGAAAAAAATGTAGACGGTACTCATAAAAAATTGTCAACAGCTGAACATGTATTATACATCCGGCCGCGATTGAAATGTCAAAGTCCAACTCTTATATTAGTCCCAAGTTTTGTCACGAGATAACTCTGAACAAGTAAATAATCATTTCCGATTTTTCTTTCTGAAATCCATTGTACAATTTACAGTGGGCTATTTTTTACAGATTAAAAAGGTAGTTTAAGTGGTACGCTTATAACGAGTTTGGATTTAAGGGGGTACGCCGTACCGGCCCAACTACAGCAATGATCAATCTACGTACTACCCTGCCAGCTATCTTAATAGGCATGTGGTGAACATGTGAAAAAAACAATTGTTCACAAATAATAAGGATATGCCCAACCGAGGTTACGCCGAGCATTTATTGAAGCTCTTCATTAATCGGGGGAAAAATGGATTTCCATGCCTATCCTTTCGGTAAAATGTCTCTCTCAGTATATCGCTTCCGCCGGCCTTTCTCATTGTCGCTCTCAGCGATATCTATTTTCAATTGCTCAAGCAATATAGGCCTAGCGCGTAGCCTCCGAGTACCTAGCGACTCCTAGCTGAAACCGTTTAACATCAGTGCAACGCTTTCTGTACGCCCGTAGAACTTTTTTTTACGAGTAGCGCAGCTTTCGTCAGGATTTTATTAAGTTCAGTCTTAGTGCACCACATCCCAAAAGCTCGCTCGCATACAGGTCATTCCATTTCAAATCACCCAATATGAATAAAATTTGTTGCTCGACATTTTTAATTATCCTGATTTTTTTATCATTAGTTCCCTTCTAGTAGACAAACACAAAACACCATTCGAAAAAAATTTACAAGCAATACTTTTTTTGTAGTACATAATTCTTGGAGTATAGGTCAAATATCAAATTTGACATATACTCCAAGAATTATTTTACCATTAATTAATGAGGTCAAGATAAGAAGAAAAAATTAATTATACTTTTTTGTGGCAGCCATTTTTAAAAGGGCGGATGGGCAAATTTTGACGAAAAACGTGGTTTGCAAAAGGTTAAATTTCTAACTATTTTATAAGACCTCAGAATAATTAAAAAAACCTTTGTGTTCATCATGAAATGAACTTTTAGAAACTATTTTTTTAATTTTTCTATCACAAAATACAGTCAGTCAAAATCTTTCCGTAAAACTCAGGAAAAATTTGTCAATACTAACTTTTTAACGCCATGTACCTTTATGAAGGAAACGAGACTCACTAATAAAATGTTTTTTTTTTCTGAGTTAAATACTTAAAAAACTACTTGCAGTATAAGTTTTAACACTGAGAATGCACTCCTTTTTTCTAGAGCTTGTCAAACAACACCGAAAGCCTTTTAACGTCGATTTTCGCAGGTCAATATCTAAAAAGGGACTGAATGAAAACATGTGAAAATTTTACAGAATGTTCTTTATACACATATAAATATCTCACAAAAACATTATGACTGAGATTCCACTACATTTAGAGTAGTGGAGCAGTGAATTTCAATAAAAATGCAACCACTTCACATGCTCCTGCAGTGCAAACAATGGCTCTTGCAGTGCAATTTAGCACACAGGGGCTTGATTAAATAATTACTTATCAACTTGATTAGAATGACATGATTCTTTTCAGTAGGAAATCTTTAGTCCTGCACCTAGCAACTACTTAAATTAAAAAAATATAAATTGTCCAGCTTGAACATGATGCCTCTCTGCAGTTAGCGATTTATATATATAACAGTCACATCAAAGTTGTGTTGTATTGTGTATTTTATTCTTTTAACTGGTATGTCGTCGCCCGGCCGATCAGCTGACCCGGCCTAAGCGTATTGTGACGCCATCTATTAGCGATTTTTTGGAGAAACCGATTAACTTTCTTACCCAGGCTTCTCCTACCTTTCTTTTCATTTTTCATCCGAAAATTTATGAACTTACTATTGCCGTTTATTTTTGGCATTGAACTGATTCTCACGATAAAGAGGTATATGAAATTTTCCTTCCTGGTAGTTGATGTTCATCGACAACGGACGAAGTTTGCCAGTGAGCATAATAATTTCGGAAAACCGCTTGTGAAGTGATCCCGCCGTCCCAGTTTGTAGTCTTCCTCACCTTATTGGGGCTACCCTCCCATTTTATTTCCTCCCCCTCTCCTACATCTTGCTGACCCATCTCACAGCGTAAAGCAAGAGACATAAGTGCACATCCAGGAACGCATATTTGCCAGAGTCATAGGGACTACCCTTCTTAAAGCAGGATAATTCAGTTGCTCGTTTTATCGTTGCAATCAAATGATTGTCGTGGTCTACACTAAATATATCGAGCCCACAATCAATTATTGTTGATATTCGTAATAAATATTTTCACTTAATTAGCTAATTGACAGTGATGCTTTTTTTATTATCACTATTAATCGGCTTATCAAAAACCTTATTCGATAATCGAAATTTTTAGAGATTTGAAGCTTGAACATGTTCGATATATTGTTGGTAATGAAATTCGATAATTTATGATTAAGGTTCTTTTACCTATTTCGCATTGAAAAATTGAGTTTTTGTTTCGAAAATTAGTCCAATTTTGGGAGAAATATTTCTGATGTCGATGTTATGCCCTTAGTTTACGATAACCAGAGTGTGTTAGGGCGCATGAGAATAGTCTAGGCTTTCAAAATTTTCGAGCCACATCGATTATGGCGATTGAGAGACAATGGATTACCATAAATCCCCATCTAAGTCGCTATTGCCGGGTCTACACTAGTAACTTAAGTGACTACTTAAGTTGGCTCTGTACTTAAGCTGGTAGTGTAGGTGTCACCAGCTTCATTTAAGTACACCTCCACTTAAGTCATCTTAGAACCCAACTTAAATTGCGTAGGCAACTGTTTCCGCACGGTTGAAGCTCTTCAAGTGTTGTAAATGGCACATAATACCCATCTCACTTCTGAATCATCCCGTTGATTATGTTCTAAGTTGTGCTGTATTCTATGATGTGGTTATTGAGCGTTCTATTTCGTTAGTTAATTTCTAGTGTTGGGGTTATTAATTCGACGAATTCATTTTGTAGTGTTTCTCATCTTACTGTTGGTTTTATTTCCGTGAAAACTAATTGCTATGCCTGTTGCTCACGGTGAAACTCGATTTATAAAACTTAGAAACGGTTTAAGGACTTTTAAGACTGACAACGAGACGACGGCAGAAGATTCGGTAAAACAGTTTATTTTCCATGGTGTCATAATCGAAAATAACGTAAACGAATGCACTCAGTAACTTCCCACACACAGTTATTGGAACTATTGCATAGGGCTTTAATTTTAGTCCTAGGGATGCCGAGGGAGATAAGATGTGGCGATTTCATTGAACGTGGGAGGAATTAATGGTTAAAATTTAACATCAGTGGTTTTAATAAAGCAGTGGAATTTGACTAGCAATAAGTGTTTTTGTTTACGTTATGAATATGTCATTCCACGGAGTCACGCTTAGTAATTCTAAATTCCTCTGGCTCCATCACCTCTCGCCATATAGCATTCCTCAGGAACTGAAATCGGTCTTTCCTTTTAACCTTCGAAATCCAAAATGGTTAATTCACGGAGTTTGGAAGTTTATTTCAAATAACAGTCGCTTTGGATCAAAGAATCACTAATTGCTCTCCTAGACCTTCATCTGTCAACATAACTGTTTCCCGATATAGACAATCACGGTGCTGAAGTCGACTTAAAGCTCAAGTGTAGCTACCGCACCACATTTAAGATTATATTTAAGTGAAGTCACTTAAGTTAAGTCTGTAGTGTAGACAAGGCATATGCTCTTGACGAAAGGCACTGAATGTATCTGCGTCATCACGCCACACAGAGACAAGCTTCGGAACGTGTCGGAACCTTTTTTGTACCACTGACTAGTATAGGACTCCTGAACCTCTCGTAAAAAAACAGTAGATACTCCACAAGAATCACTCAGGGCTTGAATATTTCCTTTCATCATCGAAATAATTTTTCATATCTGTCTTATCGTATTGATGCTGATGATTATAGAGGTCTGTGAACTACTTTCATTAATAGAAGCATGACTCTGATGTATTCTTGTTGAAGTGTTACTTTTCAAAGGCCTTTATGCGGGTTAGTACTGCCTTTAGAAGAAGTCGCAGCAATTTAATCGGTCACATTACATAAGACACGAATGTAAAATCAAAATTATCGTTGAAGGACTGGTGGAAGTAAAGAACGGAAAAGCAAGGTAAAGATGAGATGTATGGAGCAGGTGATAAAGGGTGTAAAATAGGGGAATTTCATCTTCGTGTAAAATGAATAGCCCATAGGAGAAATCAGTGTGTGTGAGCTGTGTCAAACTAATCTTCGGATTGCCGGCTATTGGTGATGGTGATCTTATTTAAGTATACTAAAGTATTTCATGAAGACTCTGTCAGGCTCAGAGAAAAATTATTTCTATAATTTTAGTTTAAACGGTTTTTATAAAAATTTATTTTCATATGGTCCTCTGCACACTATGCACTCATTTTACCAGTTAAAGTGGAGCTATTGCTTATTTTTAATCTAAACATTAGAAAAAATGATCCTAGGTAGCAAAAAAAAATTATTTAGCACTTGTAGGATGACCATAAAAGGCCAGGGGCAGAGCCCCCCTCCCCCCAGCGTGCGAAAGTGAGTTAGAATATAAATATTTGATTGTTTCCAATGTTGCCATAATGGTTTTTCATGTCTTAGAATTACATTTCATTGCTCTTTTCCGCTTGAGGGTAACAATTATATGGTTACGGTTAGGCCTTTTCGATTTCTCAAATTCGGTGGCCTTATTGGCTTATATGAACTGGTCGTCGAGCAGGAGTAACACAATTGGCTCATTCTTATTTTTGATTGGGAATAGAATAATTTGATATTAGATTGAAGCTCCTGCTTCCTGTTAAAATTTCCTTTCCTCTTATACAAAATAACTTGATTATGCGTCGCACTGTCTGCTGGATTCGATTATATCTTGGGAAAAAGTACTTTTTTAGGCTACTCTCCGAGTGAGATAATTTATCCGCTGGTATGTAGTAACCCATCAATATTTTTGAAGAACTTTTTTGTCTCCTCAAGCAATGAATGACACTGTATGTATACATGACAGTTTAGGGATATTCGCGTGTGCATATTTTAGTGGAAAACCGTTTCAACTACGGTTCTTGGGCCATCACTAGGTTCTGAAGACTAATAGATCAAGCCTATTAATGCAAAAGGCGTGTTATTTTTAACCAAAATAACGGTGAACATTTTACGTTGGTGCGAACATAAAATTCTGACGCGCAGGTACAGTAGGCGATGTATGAAAATTATTTTACATTAGGACGGTAGTATTTCATCGTAAACTTTACTAAAATGCTTTTTCTATGTATCTGTATACGTAAATGTTTTAATACGATTTTTTTCATTTTGCCTTGTTTCCTTGCCTTGTTCATCATTTATTGGTTGCAGTTGCTTATCTAGATAATATATTTGTGGAGACCTTAAGATTGCTAGGTAAGGTTACTTAATTTTATGTAGGAGTACCCCGTGGCATAATAATTTGAAAATGAAAGTGAAATTTAAATTATTAGGATGTACGATAGTATACTTAGATTGATAGGAAGCAGTACTAAACTTGCAAGTGGGGTGCATTGGAGAGTTCAAATGATATACATATTCCTCATTTCAAAGGGGATCTTATTTACGATCCCACCATTGTGAACTATTGCAAAATTCGTCAGTCCTTTTAAAAGTAATGAGGAATTTTCAGAAATTTTGATAGATAAGTTCTGCTGAATTATTAGGAGATAATGAAGGCTGTGTTACTAGTTCACTTGTCTTTCTTGTCGATGAAAGACCCATATTGAATATATTTTTCGAGTTTCGCACAGTTGTGCGACTTTTTCGCACTGTGACCTCATTCGCTTTTATTTCTGTCGATATTTTTGAAGAGAGAATTGTAACCGAGTATTATTTTTTTTTCCTTTTCCCATCACAATAGAGGGAAATTGGTGTTAGATGGAGGCTCTCTCTGCGTCAAACGTCAAAATTTTATTCTCCGTTATGCAAAATAACCTAATTATGTGTTACGCTGCCCGTTGGATTCGATTAATATCTTCGAAAATTTTAATCGAATTGTGGCCTCATAATTGCTTTTGCCCGACTAACTCAAGCGTTCACGGGATAACGAGAGAAAAAATAACAAAAACAAATCAATCCGCACACACAGAAAAGAGAAATTGATAGTTTTGTCTTTCGGAAATGACAAGTGTATTACTGTTGAACTGTTTATGAATTTGACTGATGATTTTGAGCGGAATAATTAAAAGAAAATAATGAGCGGTATCAAATTAGAGAATTTTAAAACTTTCCTCATGCAGAAAAAATCGTAGTAGTACACCTGGCCATGGCTTTCACTTCTGTGAATCATTTTTTTTATCGCGAAAGACAATAATGAATTGGCATGTACGAATTCCATGTTATCACCGTAGGGAACATACTTTCAAAAATTAGCAGTACTTAACTACTACCGATTTTTGATGTGTTGTAACAAGTTGTTTATAACTTTCACGTCCATTACGACCCTTTTGAGTTGAGAGAATATCAGTTCCGTATACCGTCATTTTGCATCGGTTCATTCATATTTTTCATTTTACCGTGTTTTGTTTCGTGGATTTCAGAAAAGGAAAGATTGAGTATCTGTTAGAATTAAATAATAAGCTTGTTAAGTAACGAATAGTGGCGTTATTGTGACAACAAGGGTTACGGAATAATAATTGGGTAATACTGAATAACACATTTAAATGAACCGGATATTGAACAAAGCATTGGTATATTTGGTCAATCTTCCTTCTTCTACTCATTTAAGTAATTTTTAGAAATATTTAAGGCGGGTACCTTGTCTTCCCTGTGGTAAACTTCCATCTTTGATGGCTATGCAAACGACTTTCTTCCTTTGGTCGTTCTATTTTTTACAATCTGCCTCAGGGTGTAGTTCATATTATTTGCCCGTATATAATATGCTGTGTAGTCCAGTCGTTAGCTGTATTCAGTATCTAAATATTTCAATGCAGAGCTGGCTGAAAATCACTCTTGCAAAGCTTTTATGCTCTATGCTATTAAATTTAACAGTTATTACAATACTATTTCGAGACCTTTGAGAGCTTATGAATGGTTTTCATCAATTCTTTGCGTTTAATATTTTATATTATATTTTATTTTTATATTCAAAATATTTAGGCATTTTTTGTGAGGCAGCTCAGCTTTGTCGCAGCAGGAGAAGTGATGAAACATGGTTTTCATGGTTTAAAACTCTTACATGGGCCTTCAAATTGCTTGCAAAAACTATTTTTTGGAAGGATTATTTCCGGTATTACATACGCATACCTAGAATTATACACGGATATTCGGTATTTATTGATATTAGGGATGGACGGATCCAGGATTTTTACCGGATCCGGATTCGGATCGGATCCTTGATTTTCGGAGGATCTTTCGGATCGGATACTTTCGGATCCAAATGCATTTTCAAATTCCTGTCGCTGAGATTCCCCCAATGATTGTTTTAAATCTCTTGGGAAGAGTCACACCATGTGCCAGTCGTATTTTGCTATTTTTTTCCACGGCTGAAATTCTCCTACGTAACCTCTGCGAGAGCTTTCAAACAAAACGGTTCATGAGTAGGACAAGAATCGCATGCGACGGCGCATTCGAAGATAGAATCGGAACTCTTTCCACCCTTATAGGGCGTTGCATTCACTGAAGCTA
This sequence comes from Ischnura elegans, assembly GCF_921293095.1. NCBI lineage: Eukaryota > Metazoa > Arthropoda > Insecta > Odonata > Coenagrionidae > Ischnura > Ischnura elegans. The sequence goes on along the minus strand of NC_060250.1, from coordinate 92,282,430 downwards.
TTATCAAAAATTTCGGATCCAGATCCGATGTCTTCTGCGACTTTGGTTCCGATGTATCCGATGAAGGGCAATGTCCGCGGATATTTGGATCCGAGGTATCCGATCCAACCATCCGTAATTGATATACATCTTTTGTATTCCATCTGGAATCATCTTAAATTCAAAGAAAATACAGGTCAATGAAAAAAGAAATGAACCGATGTAAAATGACGATAGAGAGAATTGATATGTTATCTCAAGGGGTCGTGAGAGACATGATAATTACAAACAACCTGTTTTTACATATAAAAAGAGTATAGTTGTAAAGGTATTGACTATTTTAAGGGAACCCATACAGCACAAACGGTCGCAAACTGGCATATAGGTCGTATATTTCACGTGTTTTATCTCGTGTAAAAACCGTTATTACCCGGGTAAAAACGGAATAAATCTGGCGAATAAATGGTCTTATATCCGCTAAAAACCGGATAATACACGTGTATGCGCAAGGAACCCAATAACGGGACCGTTGTAGTTATTCCTTTCTGCACCGGGGTTAAGGCTTCTTGTTGATGACCGGAAAATGGCATTGTCCACGCAAACGGTGGCACTTCACTTACACTAAACAGCTAATACAGCTAACAGCATAGGCAACATATTCGTTCAAAAAATTTCATTTATTGTCTAAGTAAAAGGTTCCTCAGTATAAAATAATTCATCAGGAAAAACGTACAGGACAAAAGATGAGTGGTGATGGTGTGACAAAAAAGTGGTGAGGATGTGAAAAATAATGTGAATGACATAATGGACAGGATGATAGCGAATATGAGATGATGGATGGATCTTAAAGGTACTGCTGAATCGTTTAAAAACCACAAAACCTTGGTAAAACCGCAAGTCGTTTCACTAAGCACAAGCACACCAGGATTAAGAGAATGACCGAATTGTTGATGTCGTTGATGTTTCCAGTTCGAGTCGCACAAGTTATATCGTTACGTGATTGTTTTCCCAGCATTCAATTCGTGTGGTGCGAGGCTACGACGGATATAATGCGAAATTAATGAAAATTTTAAATTGATAGACAGCATCATTCTAGTTGCAATTGATGATTAACTCGTTCATATCTCGACAGGAGCATTAATATAGTCCTAATGAAATATACACCTATAAAATATATGCCGCAAGATGATTCGTAAAATGATTTTAACCAGATTCCGTTGGGAAAATTTTGCTGGCATTAAGGTGGACGACTTAATTGAATCATCTATTTTGAAACATTCATCATGTTCAGATTACTGCTAACCACAGCATATGCATTACCACATTTAGCTTCATATTTTTCATATGTAAGGGTCAAGGGAGTTGGACCAAATTTACACAGCGAGTACACGTGTAAAAATGGGCGAATTCTCGACTTATTCCTTACACCAAATTTCGACTTACTATACACGAGTAAATTTCTCCCTTTGCTGTATGGGGAAGAATTGGTGTTTAAATTGATAACGCGGGGCGAAATTCATTGGGTATAATTTCATCTCTTTTGATGCTAAATTGATAATTTTGTGCGGAAAATCATTTGAAAACCAGCTGGTCCCCAATCGGTCTCTAAAATTGCAAATTACGGCCTACCTTGGTAATTTTAGCGCGCATCCCTCCAACGTCACCCGGCATTATCGCACGATAACCTTTCACTTCCCTTTAAAAATAAAATAATTTCGATAATCAAGTGTTTTTCCTTTAAAGAGTAGGAAGAAGTATTTTGTTGCCAGAATCGAAAATTTAAGTTTCAAGCAGGGGAAATGGTTGCAGTTGTTCTTCTCCCACATAATAAGTGAAATATCTCTTACCTACGGAAATGTATAGGATGTATAACAAATTTTGGCTTGTGAATATAACAGCCATGCATAAATTATTGGTGGTTTATATAAGATTCAACACTATGTGGAGTAATGCTGTTGCAGCAATACTGCCCACAACATACGATATGAGAGTAAAATATGCATTAGCGATAACTATTTTCCCACCAATTCCAGTTGTTTCATTGCAGAGGATTCTTATGTTCTCTTTCTGGAATTGCCTCCATATTCGATGTCATGGCAGATGGCTTTGCCGTTGAACGATTTCCTTCAGGCTGAAGCAGTCAATAACTTCGGGCGAATAAACACTCGAATATAAATCAGAGAGATTTTTGTGAAGTTAAATATTTACTCACCTCTAATTTTTCTTTTAGATTAGGAGACCCTATTGTGAAAATGTTTTGATTGCACATTTTTGATAGTAATTAAACTTGAGTATGAGCGGACATTTCTCGGTGCTTACACCGAGTCCAAATCTCGATGCCGTATCCCTACGTTTCGACGTTTCAACGAGCAGTATGTCAGTTAAATAATAAAATAACGGAAAATTTTCCACAAAAAACAAATTTAATACGACCGGTTTTGATGAACTTTATCGACCAGAATATGAGTTAGTCCATCGAAACCGGTCGTACTAAATTTACATGTGTGGAAAATGTCCTGTTTTATAATTATTTAATTGCGTCATGCCGGATTTAGGAAAGAGGCTCTATAATATTCCAAGAACGAGGCCCCTTCACCTCTCATTTTTAAGGTTGCTAATTACGTGAAAGATAATAAAATAGATCATTTTAATGTTTTTTTATTATTCATATGCGTAGAATTTTCTCCTCGTTTTTGATTCAGTGTTTGTTTGCATTTTCTGTTTTCAGAATAATATAATTTTAAATTTGGTAGCAATTTGAATGTAGGCCTCTCTTCATCTGGTGGGCCTAGGCTTAAGGCTACTTAGCCTAAAGGAAAATCCAGCCCTGGTCATACCATGTCAAGCCTGAAACGAATTCCTGCGAACATTACCTCCATCCCGAGTATAAAATCTCGGGTCCAGGAATCCTATTGATATTCCTTTCTTGATTGATGTTTATTTATTTATTTATATAACCGCTCAAGTATCTAGTGGGAACTTTGAAAGAATGAATGGATAGTTTGACATGATGTGAAACAAAACACATCTTTACCGATATTTTTCACCTCGAGAGAATCAGAAATTGGAACTACAAAATTTTCTCTGTCATGACGGTAGTAATATGAATACCTATCTCATAATCAAACACTTTTTTATTCCAATAAGCTGCCAGAATGAGTAACCTTACCTTTAATTATTTGTCGTGTTACTGGGTAAAGATAAGTTTTATGAAGGAATGCGCTCCAGCTCCATGATGCATGTTATGTTGGTGCATTGGAATACAATACCGTTCATGAAATTTATGCTCAAAAGCTAAATATCACTATACTTACCATAACATTTACTTGAGCAATTACAGAGGATTCTGGAATCTGGAATGAACATGAACTTAAATCAACTTTCTGGTATGAATATTATTTGAGTGACTTAGACTATCGACTTGTGAACAGGAATAAAAAAGGCATTGGTCGTTGAGTAATAAAAAGAGGAGGTAGCAGAAGCTGAAAAGGAAGAATTCTCTTTTATGATTGCCAGAAAAATTCTTTCCTCTCAGCATCCCCGCACAGAATGTATTTTTACAACTGACAATCTCTTTATTATACAAATTGGGGTCCAACTACAGTATATTTGGGATGATATGGCTCATTTACCCTGTGGCGATGTCCTTTACACGGATTTAAATCCCTCTATTTTATTATTATTGAATTATTTTTTTCTGTTTAACTTGCGGTTAGGATCAACGTACGTTGATGACATTTTATTCGTAACAGTATCCAAACTTTTATTTGGTATTATTTTTTTATCTTAACAATGGCATTAAAACTATCACCAGCATCAACCTTAAAAATTTAAATAAAGTAAATATATGCGTACAGTTCACTCAATTAAACAAAAGATATTGGATATTTATACTATATAAATGTTGGGTTTTATCTTTCACCTATTGATATTTTCAATGCATTCTTCTTTGGGAGTGGTTCGAATGATCCAAAATCGCTCAGAATCCTATAGGCCTTCTCTTGAAGTGGTTTACTAAATGAATTCAGCACGAAGTATTATAAAATCAATCACCCTTTCAATTTTATTCTCATCATTTCGCTATTCGGAGTTTTGATGTAAAAGTGTTTATAGAATGAAATAGTTAAACAATTAAAGAACGAACATAAGATTATATCGTTTTTATCAAAATGACTCATGTAAATTAAGACTTTTTTCTGTCAGTTGAATGTGTTTATTTCCGTTATCCTCATTCTTTAAAAGAGTTAAAAGACTTTCGACATACTTCAGTATTTCCTGAAGAGACAATTGTTAACTGATGTTTGTAGTACCAATAGCTGTTATTTTTGGAGCAATGAAAGTCATTTCTCTCGTTATAAATTTCGCAGGCGTTAAGTTACGCATATTCTTTTCCTCGTGAAGCATACTTTGTTGCCAATATCTGCAGGTATTTCTCATAAAAAGGGATCTAATTGACTCGAATATTCTTTTGGCCAAAGCTATTGTGATGGTGTGTAATCACTTCAAACTCTACTTATGCTATGCACAAACAATTTAGGAAAGGCGATATTTTTTGTACAAAAATACTAAAATTTATTCGTGGCCTATCTACACCTTTACTGATTATCAGTTTGTTCTGTAGCCTGCCATTGGAGCAAAGATTGCAGATGATCGAAATGATAACTAAACAATTGTCATTTCAAAAGTGAAATAAGTTCTGGGTGAACCAAACCATTGGTTTTTCATAAATCATTGCGTAATATTGTTGATTACTGATGAGTTCTGTAATCTAAGATAGAAATCAGATCACCCTTGTCTATTTTACGTTCTCGATGCATATCCCTCACATTTGTAGCACAAAAAATTCTTCTTTTTTTTCATTAATTCTCAAAAACTCATTTTTAGATATCATAACGGACTTAATTGTTTTTCACCCAACATTTTAAAATATTGCTATAGTTTCAAAGTAACAAAATTCCGCGTGTTTCCAAGCATAATTCCCTCGTGAGTAAGTTTGGCAAATTTTTGAGCATTAAGGTTTCCTTTGTAAATTCATACGCCTAAAACAGAATTTCGAATGCCATGTGTTTATTTAGAAAAATTATTAATGCCATGGTCTAAAAACTACTTTGACAAAGCGGTCATTCTCTCCGCCATTTCGAAAAAAGTAAAGCATTTATTCGATAAAAAATCTTTCTCTCGGGCACGATTTGGAAATATATTTTTTTATTGCTATGAAAGGTGATTCGCGGAGACCTCAGGAGGGTTGAATATATATATGTATTCATTAATCTGCTTCTTTTCAATCTCCCACAGCCGGTCGACCGCTATGAAGGCATTGCTTAAGACGTCGTCACGGTTTATCAACATGAAACAACCTACTCAATACTGTTTCATCTCATGGATATTTTTTATCATGAATCACTCTTACCATTGATCATTCTATTCGTGACAACAATGATTCCCTCGTTTGATGAAAATTGATTTGAAATATGTCTGGGCTTGATATGAAATTCGCGCTTACATCTCAAAATTTTTGTTGGATAGCTGCATTGCTCCTGATTATTTGATAACTGAATGAGGGCATTGTTTGAAAAGTGTACTTTACGTCATGAAATTAATGGGCGAGATTCAATCATCTCATTAAATGAGCTGTTAATTTCCCTTTTCGAACATTAATGTTTTGTTACAACTTAATAACAATTTGTAACTAGGAATACTGTCTTCGGGTAAATCATCTTATATACAGAGAGTACAATATTTCTTCAGTTTTATCAGCTAACCCCTACTTGACTTTTTGTTGGTTCTTTGAACAGATTTCTGGTGACCTGATTGCACAACCCCTTTGAAGCCATCATTCAAAGGTACTTCATCGCGGGGATCACTGAATTTCTTTACCAGTGGGAATAGACACTGTGATGTCAGTGGGTAAAAGAGTACCTTGTATGGCCATGAAATCTAAACTCAATTGGCCGTCGAAGTTCTCAGAGATGTTCACACTTAGAAGAATACCCAACCGCATCGCATGTCCCACAATTATTGGATTCCCGTTAAATAATATGTAATTTTTCATGAAAAACACCGGATGCACCATTGTAATATGATCTGTTTCCTCCGATGCTCCAAATGTAATCGAAAAAGTTTCAAGCTTCATGTCTGATCTATCTTCATGTGAAGAAATCAAGGTTTGTTGTTCTGTCTCACTATACACACTCACACCCACAGAAAACACACACCAGTGAAACGCTCTATAATACACATACAGTGATGACTATGCACATATCTTTGGCTTTGGAGATCCACGCGACCCTGCGTTCGAGTGTCTTGAGGGCCGCGCTCAAATTCGCGGTCAAACCTCCCTTATTTTCCGTATTGCTTGCCCAATGGTAACTTTCTTGAACCCTAATTTCGTGACTCGAGTGACAAAAACTCCACAGGATAAGGTAGATTTTGCAAAACTTTAAGTGCCGGCGTGAGCCAGCACTTGTCTAGGGCTTTTATTGTTGATCGTTACGACAAGCTGATCAGTACCTCTATACGCTCGCACGTTCTCCATTGTTTTTCTTGCAAATATTTGTTTCGGAGAGCGTCATGCGTCGCGTAAAATCTGGAGGGAAGAGGAGGCTGATAGTTTTTTGTTCTCTTTTCATGAGCACACCGGTTTCCCCAGTTTTCCTTCGGCATTTGTTTCAGCGCTTAACTTTTCGGCGTTTTTGGCGGGCTTTTTTTTGTTTGTTCCTCTCCTCCTCTCTTCCCACCACCACCGGAAAGAGGGAAACAAAAGAAAGTCGATACGCGGGAGAGATGAAAATTCGATCGGGACACTCTCAGAGGTCGCCTCAGACGCAGTAGGCCGACGAGAACGCCACGGGGAAAAGCGGCGCGTTGGCGTACTCCGACACCCCACCCACGTCCGCCATCACCACGCCCCCTGGGTTCCCGCCCCCGCCACCACCACCGCCGCCTCCGACCCCGCCGCCTCCGTCCCCACCGCCGCCCCCGCTGCCCTCCCCCATGCCGACGCAGCCCCCAGCCCCACCTCCTCCGCCTCCTCCTCCGCCTCCGCCTCCAATCTGCATCCCCGCCACCTCCCGCCTCGCCTGGTGAGCGGAGATGAGCTGCGCCTGCTGCTGCAACTGCTGCTGCATCTGTTGCTGCATCTGCTGGTGGTGCTGCTGCATCTGGTGCTGTGCGGCCGCGGCGGCGGCGGCTGCCGAATGCATGGCGTGCAGCGATTGTCAGTGTTGCGCCGCGAACTTCATGCGCTTCTGCTTCTGCCGCTGATTGCAGAACCACACGCGGACCACGTTCTTCTTGAGGTCCAGCTTCTCGGCGATGGCGGCGATCTTCTCGCCAGACGGACGCGGTTGTACCGCGAAGTACGCCTCCAAGGAGCGCTTCTCGGGCGCCGCTATTGAAGTCCGCTTGCGCTTGCGGTCGCCCCCAGGGGGCAGGACGCCGACGCCGGAGGATGGCGCGTCTGGGTCCCGCCTCCGGTCGCGAGCCTCCGCTTCGGCCTCCTCCAGCCACGCCTGCAATGCAGGAAATAGAAACATTTTAAACTCCTTAAAACTCTGGTATTTAAAATAAAGAAATAAAACTTTGTAAGGTTCACTATTATTTTAATATGGTCACGAACGGGGTTTCGTAACGTGGTTACATCTTCAGGGAGGAAGATGTAACCACCGTAACCAAGTTACAAAACCCGGGTCGTGCCCATATTAAAGTAATAGTCAACCTTACAAAGTTTTATTTCTTTTTTTCCAATATGGAGAAGTTTCACAAAGTAAAGCCTGAGCTTTTCAGTTATATTCAGATATTTAAACCAAAGAACTGCATAAACAAGAGATTCCGTACCCTACCACGCGTGCGGTTGCATACTCGTCAGCATCTAAAGAAGGATTGGCACATTGCAAAAACATCATTTATCATGACAGGTTGAATGGAAATAACTGTAGTTTTCACATAGTTAACTTTAATATGGACTTCGTGTAAAATTGTCAGAGTTCTTTCGATTCAACATGAAGCAATTTCACGATCACACCTTAAATCATCATTTTTACTAGACAAGTTTTCAATGAGGGGTCTCTCGAGTAGTATAACTACATTTACTTAGTTGAGGTCGGTGGCGTAACTATGGGGGGATTAGGGGATAAATCAGACCAAAGCCTCAGAAAAATAAATGAATTATGAAAAACTATTGTCTGGGTATGGCGTATAATAATTGCATCTGATTTAAGTTTAATGCTTTGTGCCAAAATGATGTAAAATGTATTTCCAGGCATGTCATTTTTTTAATTTCTCTGACCCCCCATCTGCCTGGGGTATGGTGGGTCGCCAACCCAGATCATCCCATCCCCACAACGTATATTCCTAGTTTCACCACTGGTTGAGGTAATAAATTAAAATAGGAATGTGTCTTGTGTCTTTATGAAGTGTAAAAAATAGGAATGTGTCTTTATTAAGGTAAGAAAGTGATTTCCAATTTTTCATAATTTCTTGCTTTCCAGTTTCTTAGTGCCTCAAAAAAGGAATTACTGTTACATTGACCGCTGAAGTATATTCATCAGCTGACTTATGTACTATTTGTGAAGATTGAGAATGCTCTAACTTATGCCTTACAACTTAAAACTCACAAGAGTTAATTTTGCATGGAACTTTCCAAAGTAATCATTGTACCCTATTAGGTTGATGTGGAAATTTCCCCCATGCAAACAGTAGGGGTGATTTATTTTCTGCGTTGTTCAAATATGGATGTGTCAATCACCTATTCTGTACACTGCATGGTGAGCTTAACTGAGCATGTGGCATTGTGGCATCCCTTGAAAAGATGGTAGTGTTCCTTAATGAAGCTTAATGTAATCTATTAACTCAAAAGGCCCATCGTTACTCTCCCATTACAATTACTCTTTGATTCCTATGTAACAATAGTTTACGAAAATAATGCACAATGTCCATTGTGGGTTGTTAAGAGATTGAATACGTGTTATGATTTATCCAATGCTGAGCGCCATGATATAAAGGTGGTTTCGTAATCTCCTTTTTAATTAATGTGAATGGAAAACAATTTGACAATGCTTGGGAGAGAAAAATACCATGGCAAGGTAAAAATATGTGTTTTTCAGCGTCATTGGCATGCTAAGTTTATTGCATGCATTTTTCAGCAATGATTTCAACTCACTCGATTGAACCAACAGCAGGGATAAAAAATCAATAGCTTTGCCCGAGACATAGGCAACACGAGTAACAGATGTGACTCGTATTGTTGACTAATTTCAGGATATGATGTGGCGGGCAATCGCCTCCAAATAGAAGAGATGCATACAGCATGTACCTGCCCTAATGAAACGCTAATTCCCGTACGCGCCATTCGTTAACAATAAGTCTAATTTAAGTTCAAGAAAGGAGTTTGAACTTCATGCGATTGAACATAATTTGAACTTTTGATGTAATTGTTTTTGCCGTTAAAAATGTTAATTTTTCATGGCCTGCTTTCTTTGTATTTCATTAAAATTTTAATTAGTGCGGTTCCTTCGGCAGGTGATCTATATTGTTCTTCCAGCCTGTGGGCGTTGCAAAATATTTTGCATCGAGTAGTTTTTGGCGAACGAGCGGGGAGGTAATTGGAAATGTTTCTAAATTGAGACACCATTTAGAATACCTTAAATAGTTGAAATTGAAAATTCTTATTATTATTGGTACAGTTATTACATATAATTGAAACGACATTGGTATTATTAAAACGGATATTGAGATGAAGTTGACTTATGCCGTTAACATTGCCTCTTTGCTCGACTTCATATTTTGTCTGAGGTGATTTTCGGAGGAAAAATGAAATATTCTTGTATTATCGGAAATAGTTTCAGACAGTGACGTAACTGGGGGGATGAAGGGATGGATCCCCCCATACCCCCAGGTAACAGAATACATGACCTACACTATGGTACTTCTTGTTAAATGATTTATGTAGAATCTGCTTTCAGTCTTTTTTTTTGTATTTCACTCTAATTACTAACATCAGATATTACATCTAGGATATTGAATTATAATAATATTTTCAAACCGTTTGCTATGGATGTGGTTTAATATTGGAGAAGGATTTTCTCTTTCATAATCCATCTCGCCAGTTCGAAAACAATAACTTTAACCATGTTTTCTGTATTTCAAACGCCCTTGACAATGCCCCTATGGCAATTGCTTAGCAAAGAATACATTATTAAAATCCTCTATAAGTAGTCCAATCAAGTTCAAAAATACTAAATCTAAACTTGAAGCTTTTACGTAGGCTCTGTATTAATAATGAAAAACACTTTGTTACTTCCACAAAATTTACAGAGTTTCCAAATTATTACCGGTTTCGGCTATTACACCATTTTCAAGTACATCCAAATACATTAGATGTATTTGAAAATGGCGTAATAGCCGAAACCGGTAATAAAATAGAAACTCTGTGAATTTTGTGGAAGTAACAAAGTGTTTTTCATTATCAATCCAAAAACACTAGGTTAATTTCTCTCTCTTTATTTCAGTGGAAGAAAAAGTTAATGAACGATTTAAAACAAATTTATATCACCTTTGCTATCTAAAGGTTGAGGTCATTTTGAACCTTTCAGAAATTTTCCGTTAATTTATTTCATTGCATTGGAGTCTGTGTCACGAGGGAAAACATTATGCGTGAATTTATCATTTTTTATTTGATTCACAATGATGAAAATAATATTCAATTTCATAAATAAAATTAAATGTCGCATCTGGACTGTAATCGACTAAAGAAATTGTGCGGAGGACAATTTAATCAACCTGAAATGTTTGAAGGACAACTTCAGGAAACACTCTCCTGGAGTGTCATCAGCTTCATATTTATTGAGTTTCGGCGGATGATAGGTTAAATGCTGGACTAGTAATATGACCCAAGCTTGTTTAACTCTCGAATAAAAATTTCGCATTTTTATGTTTGAAAATTTTATCAATAAAGGACATTTTGATACTTCCACAATACATTTAAAATAATTCCGACCGGTTTAGGCTGTTACACCATTATCAAGCACATAAAATATTTCTGAAGATATTTTATATACTTGTCAATAGTGTAACCACCGAAACCGGTTGGAATTAATTTTTTGTCTGAATTAATGTCCGTTAAAGATAATATGGAGCCCTTCCACCACGTAAAAGCTTCAAGTTTCGATTTAGTTTGAAGTTTTTCATCAAGACTCATTAACTGGTTAAATTTAAACGATATTTTAGAAGTTATGTGTAATTTTGTCTACCGAATAATTCATTCCGCAGGTCTCAGTATCGTGCAGTTTGTTTGCATATTAAATATTCGATGCGTACCATCCATATTTTGGGTAAGTTATAATTAAAAATCTTAACATTGCTGACGACGTATCTAACAAAACCTTCAAATAATATGCCCATGAATGGTTATCAACAACAATAAAGAAAAACCCACATTATGGACAAAGGGAGAGAAAATTGGTTAAAATATATTTTTAATGATGAAACAAATACCTGAAGTATTGGTCTCAACGCAATCATGTTGTTGTGAGATAATGTAAGCGATTCAAATCTGCAAATAGTTGACTGCGACAATGCACCGACGCCAGGAAGTTTGAGATTCGCCAGAGCTTTTCCAACGTCCGCTTGCGTAACCCCGAGCTGCAAGGAAAACAGAAACATATCGTTAAGTAAAATATCACCTTTTTTGGTCAACTCAAGTATCTAATTTACCTTATAGAATGATTGATTTGAAATTTCAATAACCCTGATTATTCAGCAAATCAAATACTGATTATATCATTACAGCATGAAAACATCTGAGCATTAGCATTGAAATATTTCTCAGGAAGGACATATTTTGTTGCTTACTGACTAAAACATTTTATGGTCCTTGTTACTCTCTTTAACTTATCCAGAAAAATGTGAATAGAATAGGTCAGACTTCCCATGATGATACTAGCAAAGTAGATATAAGGTATTGGAATGCAAAATATATAAAAAGCTATTATTTAGCTGTCATTATGTAAATAACTTCGGTTTTTATTTTCTTGAAAAAGGCATTCATTCACGAACAAGCTGTATGAATAAAAGAGAAAGCAATCAGGAGCAGTTATTACACTAATTTATGCATCATGGAACTTGACTGTGATGCATTAGACGCAGTGATAGTATTGATTATGTGCTCGCTCAATTGGTTGAAAAGGACTACAAGCACTTTGACTAATTCTCCCAACAAATATATCAGGGGTCAATTACGAGTATATCTTCATATTGGCCTCTTTGCACCACTTCTGCCTAAATTTTGGTATAACAAAGACGTACTATGGATCTGATTCGTGAATGTTGCAATAATTGTTTATGTTCAAGTCCCGTGTCGATGAAAGCTCAAGCATTTTTCTTACATTACAATCATCCTTTTCATTGCAACCGTCAAATTTTCTAGCCTTTTGGGTTAGACGTTAACTTTCACTTCTGATTATTTGTCGGAAACATGCCCAAAAATCGTCAAAAACCAAGGAAACAGCACTGAAATCAATTCAATATCTGATTTTGTATTATTCCGGAGGAACCAAATTTAAAGGTTCCTCGTGGGTGTCTCAGAATCAAAATATTTGGAAAGGAATAGTAACTCGAGTCGGATTTCGATTCCAATTGTAGCGTTTTTTCACTCACTGCTGCTGTATCCCACGAATAACATTATCTTGTCATCATCACAAAACTTAGCTCCATTTTTTGTGATAAGATGACAGCGCTGAATTATTTTTTCGTATTACATATTGAAAATTGAAATTGAGAAAACAGTTATGCTACGATAACGGATAATATGGTTAAGGTCTGCATCGACAATTCGTAATCGCTGAACAATCATCGACAATCAACATCGTACACTCGCCGATTTTGGACGGCCGGCAAAATATCGGCCGATATTTACCGGCGAAGCGATAAAATAACGGCCGATATTTTACCGGCGAAGCGATGCTTGCACACACATCGATTTTTACCGGTCAAACGACAAGTTGCTACGTTTTTGCGCCGGCGATTCACAGTGACAACCGATTCACAGTGGCGGTCAGCTAACCGGCATTTTGCCTGTGCCGGACGTGGTCGGTACGTGTGCAAGCTCCAATGCTCTTTCATTGTTCACTATTGGAATGTGGGGGGCCGATATTTTACCGTCCGTGCAAAATCGGTGTGTGTGCAAGGGGCCTAAGGGAAGTGAGCCGTGATCAACCATTGATATTCACCTTTATCCTCCTCTGCTTGAACCTCTCCGCGAAGGCCTCCAGCTCCCTCGGGTCCGTGTCCGAGTCGTGAGGGTGGTGGGCGTGGTGGTGGACGGCGTGGTGGTGGTGCGGATGGTGCGGATGGTGGTGCGGGTGGTGGTGCGGGTGATGGGGGTGGTGGGGCATCATGGGAAGGGGCGCCGAGGGGGAGGGGTGGGAGGGGTGCGGGGGGCCCCCTTGGTGCGGGTGTGGGGGCGGAGGGCCCCCCTGGTGCGGGGGCGGGGCGTGGTGGTGCGGCGGCGGCCCCCCCTGCCCCAGGTGGGGGTGGAAGGGGTGGTGAGGGTGGGGAGGCGGCGGAGGGGGGTGGTGGGCGTGGTGGTGGGGGTGGTTCGGGGGAGGGGAGAGGTGGGGGTGGGGGTGGTGCGGATGGTGCGGGTGGTGCGACGGGTGCCCCCCGCCGCCCCCGTGGTGCGCCGCGTGGCTCCCCTGCAGAGGGCTCATGTTGCTCCCCGTGTTCACCAGGTGGTGCTGCTGATTGTGCTGTTGTTGGTGCTGCTGTTGTTGCTGCTGCTGCTGTTGGTGGAGCTGTTGTCCGTTTCCGCTGCCCCCTCCGCCCCCGCCTCCTCCCCCCATCATGGGGCTCATGTACTGCGGGGGCTGCGGTGGAGGCGTGTGGAGTTGGACCGCCGTTGATGACGACGTGGATGATGACGATGAGGAGGACGAGGAGTTGGAGGAGGGCGTGCCTCCGTTGGCCGCCGTGGTCGTCGGTGTCGCCGACTGGGAGGTTGGGGTGGCCGCTCCGTTGTTGTTCCCGCCCCCGCTGCCCCCGTTTCCTCCGCCTCCGCCCCCGGAGGCATCCAGGGGCGGGGAGAGGGCGGCCGCGGCGGCGGCAGCGGCTGCGGCTGCCGCGGCCGCCGCCGCCGAAGAGATTGGGTCGACCAACATGTCCAAGGCGTCGATGCCGTGGTGAGCCATCTGGAGGGGACAAAGAGGAAAGGAATTAGGAGGTGATGTCTAGAAGGTAGAGTTGAATACAAAGGCTTATATTCATGGGGAAATCTTAAATGTGATTAAATTATTAAAATTGGTTGGTTTAATATTTAATATAATGTAATACAATTAAGAGTATCGAAAATAGTTGTCCTCAAATTGCTTTGCAAAAGTAGAAAATAGTGAATTACTCTGATGCAAAGGGCGAAATAATTCCACCGTATTGTCCGTGGTATCTGCTATACCGCGATTACTCAAGTTTAACACGAGATGCTGTGTCGTTAAGAGCTTACCACCAAGGTATCTCGGAAAGAATTGAACCACTCTCCACCCTCCAGAAGAATACCTAAATCCTCTCCTGAGGTGGATGAGAAGTTGATAGTAGAAGAAATCATATAATGGGAAATTATCGTAAAAACCATGGGCAGTGCTCACAACTTTAAACAGTACGAAGCTTGCGAGAACTTTACTTATCAGTCACAGTTGGGAATTCATTCATTCTCTCCTTTACCCGCTCGAAAATATTTAGTCGAAATGTCCACTCTTGCCCTTTCATCTTATTCTCACATAGGTTATTATTATACATCCAAACGGTTTTTAACATTAACCCAGTCGTCGTATCACCTCCTGCTCTCACGTGGTTTTAAAGATAGGATAAGGTCCACATATTGCCGCTCTTACCCATCACATCCTCGTTCTCATGTTTGCCTTCTGTCCATTTGGTATCAATCGTTCGTATACTGCACTAAGGTTTTCGCTTAGGCAATGTTTTCACAATGAGCACTCAGAAATCTTACAGCTCCCTCATACAAAGGACTTTTATAATTCTAGGGTGCCGTAGTGGAAGGAGATGACTCTAGGATCCCTCCCTGTAGGGCCCTAGACGAGCTCTGAGGACTGGGAATGGAGAAGGGGGGTTTGAACATGCCTCCGAACCCTAGGGTATGGGGTAGTTGAAATAAGGGGGAGTAGAAGCCATGTTCGGAGGGTCATATGAGGACCTCTTCCCCATGGGAACCCATGGTGACGAAGCGTGGAGAATTTCAGTATCCGGAATGATTTTCGGTGACCTCTCGCACCCTTGCTTACTCCACAGCTTTCGCATGAGCTCGTAGCAGGTGCAAAGTGAATATATTTTGGAAAAAGGTTCCTGTACCCTTAAATTGTATTATTTACGTCAAAGGGTAGCATTTCATCGTATTTTTTTAACCATTCTTCCGCATAACCACCCAATATTCCATGAATTAAATGTGAATAAGGGAACAAATGTATTATCATCTACCACTTTGTGAAATGGATATCCTTCTACCATAAAATCCATGCAATAATTTCTGTAACATTAGCATGGTGGCTCTCATAGGAAATAAAAGCATCATTCAAGGTGGTTGATAGTCATAAATATCGGTTAGGGTTTCAAATAATTAGACTGCCAAACAATTAGAGTTTGGAGGGATAGCTGACGTTAATTGATTAAATGCTTCACATTAGTGAGTAATTAGTATTAGTATTGCCAATTCAACCACACTAGCGATACTGTAAACGAAATTGTAATATAAATATAGCGTATTTACGGAAAATACTACGGCTGATGCTCATTCCATCTAGCGCTATAATTATTCTTTAAGTAGCCCACCGATTAAGGTAAGTGTTCATGGAGTATTTACAAAGTATTCTGGCAGTATTCAGCCCCTTAATAGACTTCCTTCTTCAATTTTTAATAATCATAACTCCCTTTTATTATATCTTAAACATCATATTTTCTTAAATCGTATAAGGAATCTGAAGCTCTCTACGCTTTTACCCATCGTTGTGCATACTATCCATTTAGTAGCTACTATCACTCCTTTTAATTACTATGCATACTCTATCAGGTACTTATTAATGGGTAGGCATGGCAACATCTATCCTCGCCTATGTAACTAGCCTTTGCTGTTATTCAATTTGGTAAGCCTTTCCATTGACTGTAGAATTTGCTCATATTGTATTTATTGAAATTTTATGAGAAAAAAAAACATTTCCTCAACATAATGTGGGTATCAAGGAAAAAATATAAAATTTTCTTGGTAAATTTTTATAAAAATGATAGTTGAATGAGGCTACAAAAGCTCCGCAAACTACTTTTCCCGTGTGTTTCTTTTCACGTGTTTTTTTTTCAGCTATGGTGACTTGCTATTTTATAATTATTATGTGCTACACTAATAATTTTTCGGCGAAATTGTGTGTTATAAAAATAAAATAAAATGTTTCCTGGTTTTAAATTCCTATGAGTAACCCCATATTGATATTGGCCCCAAAAAATATAACTCACGTTCACCAGTTCCGAGTTCTTGCGAGAGCCTTACAATGCTAACAGAATTTCTATCCTTTTACACCCCCTGCTACGTCCACCAACTTCCCAAATATTTCCCCATCCCGCCCTGTCCGTATGCACTTGCCCGGGTCAAAGCGTGCCCATTGTTGCTCGTCGAGGTCGGGCAGCAGGGAATTCGAACTCCAACTGCCTTTATTCTATCCTCCCCCTGTTTGGTTTATCTTCTCTCTGGTATCTGGTGATTTTTTTCGCTTGATCCTTTTGCTCTCCTGCTGCTCTTGCCGCTTAAGTACGCAATCGCATCGCTTCGGGGCGAGGATTTAATTTTCCCCGTCGACTGCGTGCTGGGCCCGGGAAGATAGGAGTCCCGCTTTTACGGCTAGAGAGAAGCCATCATGGTCGTTAATCCCTCCGAGACCTTGTTAATCTTTTTTGCTCTGACCCTCTTGTGTTTGCCCTTCCCTCCGTTTTGATGCACGGACAAACTGGCGTTCCTGCTCATTGTGAGAGGAGAGCTGCCGCGAGGTTTTTTTATTAATGTTTTTATTTTTGGCAAATTTAGTCTCCGATGGCCGCGGAGGATTTGCCCGTTTCGGTCGCGGGAGCGTATAGGCTTAGAGCGTTGCTTTCAAAGTGACCGTGCTCCGCCAGGCAAAGTCCACATGGGAGGACTCGTGTGTAGAATTTTACGGTTTTTTTTCTTCACTCGCTGCCCTAGCGCGGAGTTCAAAACTGTTATTATATTTATGGCGGTAATAGAGCGTGTGGCTATGAAAACTGAGTGTTCCGGAATCAAATTTGGGTGAAAAATTTTGGTTATTTTCCTCCGAAATTATATTATTCTCTGGAGGTGCTATAGCAAAAGAGTCGAGGAACCGTCCATGGTTATGCTATCCTCCTCATCACTGAGGGAGGGACAGAGGTCGAACTTTATAAAAGTATATAATATGCGTTGTAAAGAGTAAGGAATTCTAATTAAGTAGGCTCAGAGTTTACAGATTTGGGTCAAGATTTCCACGCAAAACGTATAATTTTCAAGGTTGACCCAAGTCGGTTACATTGAATTTTGTGGAGAATTTGCAGGGAATTTCTTATTCTTTTTTATGCTTATTTTCCCTTCACTAACTTCTGTACTTCATGCCCTCCTGAATAACCTTGAAGTACCTCGTCCATTGAACCAATCATTTCTTTGAAACAATTAATTTTTTTTAGCTGTAGAGTTTGTCTAAAGTGCATGTTTTGACAGCACTCTTTGAATGCATGGATTTTCCAAACCAAAACCAAACACAGGAATGGTTTTTGGTGTCGAAGGTTTAGTGATTCCAATCGCTTTCGTAGATGAAATGCCTATGATACTGTGAGGCATGAGTCGATAAGTCTGGGATCAGAGGAGACTTTTTGCTCAATATTGATCCTCTGGAACAGTTTTTTTATTCAAACATAGTCAGTATTCTTTTCTGGTACCGTCATTACGTTTAAGATGGCAGTACCTATTTGCTGAAAACACGCCGGCTGGTAATAAGTTTTGAACGACTAAATATAGTGTGGAGAGAAGTCAAAATAATTTTTGATGAGGGTTATCCCTTTAAAGTCTTCATAACATTAACAGTATTTGGTTTTTGTAATGTAACGCAGTAGTAAACTCCACACTTAATGTAATGTCGACCGACCTAGTTTTTGGCAGCTCAGTGCCAATTTCTTGGTACAATATTCTGTGGCGGTCGGGTGCACATATGTAAAAAAGTGGAAGAGGGAAAAGATGGTAGAGTGGCAGATATAAAAAGGGAAAATGAGTGAAAATAAAGCGTTGAAATGGAAAGTAACTCATTATGAATCAGGGTGAGGATTATAGCTTAAAGACTGAAGTTGTGCGAAGGGCTAGCAATGTATTTTAGGAAAAGCGAATGGGTATATAATATGTATAAATATATGGTGATAACTAAAATAACATGTTGATTTCATAAATTATTTTCAAAATTGACATTTTCGAAAATCGTTCTAAGACATCTTGCTTATATCTTTTGTAACTTAAAGTCTGTCAAATTTCATCATTCATAAGATATGGTCCTTAAAATGTGGATGTTCAACGAATTTAGAGTCATCATTTCCATTGACATATATGAAATCCTACGTTATTATTGTATTGCAATATAAAATACTCCAAAGGTTGAGTTCGCCGTGAAAAAGTATTTGACTTGGCCGGGATTCGAACCCTGATCTCCCGATTACCGTTCAGGCGTGTCTGCCAGTTACACCACCAAACCATTTTCTCAGAGCGAACTTCGGGGTGGGTTTTACCGGACAAGTGTCTTAGTAAGCACGACCTCCGCCACTAGTGCCGTAGTGTGGACTTGTGACGTCAACACCTTGTTCGGTGAAACCCATCCCGAGGTTCGCTCTAAGAAAATAGCTTGATGGTGTAACTGGTTAACACGCCTGACTGGGAATCGGGAGATCCGGGTTCGATTCCCGGCTAAAGGTTAATATTTTTTCATGGCGAACTTCATCCTATAGTGCATTTAACTTTGCACACTTAGGCGTGACTGCGTTTCAAACAGTGCTTTACAATATGAAGATTAATAATTTCCACAAAAGAATGCCTTGAACCATTTCTGATCTCCGTTCGCGACCGTTTAAGGAACGTTCGCCAGCGGTCAGGAACCATGACCTAGATCAATACGGCTTCGCGTCTAAAGACTCGCAAGATGGCCCACCAAGGGGCCTCTCCTCGAGAAATATAGCCTCCATTAATCATCGGTCCCAAATGCTGTTAGCGGTAGCGGGCAATCGCGAAGTGATGTATCTGCTCCGCCTTGTAAATGGACTCATTTTAGTGCTCCTTTGCGCTCGCCAGGGGGATATCCCTCACTACCCGCCACTACCCCCTCCAACGGCCCGGAGAGCTTGCTCAAGGGATGGGGGCGGGACTCTCCCTTGGGAGTTGAGGGGGAAGGGGATTTGCCTGCAGGTTGTTACACCCCTAGTTCGCCCCAAGCCCACCCTCCCATGCCCACCCAATCACTTCTATTGTCGCGGTGCATGTAGCCGGAGTAACCGCCGCCGCGTTATTTTATTGCCTCGTTCCATCAATCATAGATGGCAGCACAGGTCTCCTGTTTGCCAGCGCCATAAGGCAGCACGCTTTCTCTTTCCCGCCATTTCAGTTATATTTAGGAGCGAAATTCACAAACTAATTTTTGTGCTGATGTGGTCGCCGCCACGTTATTTTATTGACTCGTTCCATCATTCGTAGATGGCAGCACATGTCTCCTGTTCGCGAACGCCGCAAACCAGTCTTCTTGCTCTTTCCCGCCATTCTAGTTATATTTGAGAGTAAAATTCACTAACTCATCTTTAAGTATGTACATTATATTTTAAGGTTTCTTGGATGAATATATATATAACTTATGCACTTTCTTTTTTAAATAAAGCGATCCGTGTTTGATGATATTCATCATCAGGCGTAAACTATTATAGCTAGTTAGCCTTTATTGTATTTAAGAGAACGTGACAATACCGCTCGCCCAGTCTTTTTTGGTGACGGTTTTGGTTGTCCGTAGGATCTTCCGTATCGCTTGGGTGTCGAGGTTCACAATTGAAAATTTTCTAACTAGGATGGTAATAGATAAATGAGTGCTTATTACGGTAAGAGTGGAACAGTTTCAATATTTAGAGCTAATAATGGGTGCGAAAAATTATTGCCGGTGGCTACGGTCTACTAATATATTGCAGAAGAACTAAATGAAGAAGGTGTACATGCCAAATGGACTACTTGAAATCATGGCACAGTCGCTCGGCAGTAGAGTTGGCAGGATCGGCGCTGTCAAGTTATTTTTTTGGCAATTACGACTGCCTACTAGCTGAGGGGAGTCGCATGGCGAATAAAAAAGGACCTTTCTTTAAAGTTCTTGCTGTCATAATACATTTTTAGGACATATATATATATATTATATGGAGTTGGTCGATTACAAGACAAAGTGTACAAGAAAGAAAGTTTAGAAGTCCTGTCTCAAATTTCAAAAATTTCTCCCCAGTGTTTTCTAGGGTGTAAAATGTTGTCTTTACATGGAGGTGAAGTCTGACAAAGATCCTTAGCTTTACATCCTGAATTTTTTTAAAAGTGATAATTCAAATATATTAAACGAGTAATATATTCACTAAAAGAAAAAAAGACTGGTAGGGAAGGAGTAATTCGTGTTGTTATTCTCAGAGATAATGTTACAACTCCCTTTTTGCTGGTCCAGTGGGGGAAAATTATCATCCACCCTGGGTGTGTACACCCCTATATCATTTTCCGGACCGCGCACCCCTTTCTCGGTTGCAAATCTGTTCCCCTTTCTCCTGTAGCTTCCCCTACTCCCTGCCTGTCTCCCGTGCAGGAACGGAATGGGGTCCATAACATATGGGGCGGGACTGGTTCAACACGGCCACTTACATGTGGGAAGGCGCAGCAGTATTCATAACCCACCCCTGAATCACCCATCGATAGCACTTATTTGATGATCCTCCGCTTGCCGTAACTAGTAGGAATTTTTAAATCTACATCTACATAATACCCCGCAAGCCGCCTAAAAGGCGTGTGGCAGGGGGTGTTAGGACACCAGCCGTTTACAGCTAAAAAAAAATGAAAATCATTATTGTACATAGAAATGGGTAGCCAGTTTTGATGGAGCTGCCGTTTTTCTTCAATGACTTAAGTTTAAGAAAGGATTCTCATGTACTCCACGAGGTAGTTTGCTGCGTCTTCCGACGTTTCGAAGAACGACTTGTTTTTCGTCCTCAGGCGATATTTTTGTTTTCCAGAATATTTTATCCTATTACAGAAGATCCCTTGAGGTTGAAGAACAAAACATACTTCGAAACGTCGAGAGATATGCAGCCAACTACACGGTGGAGAACCCGAAAATCCTCTCTGCATCTGATACGCCGGGAAAATCTGAGATTATAAACGACTTCCGTTTAATATTTTTTTTATTTTGTGCCACTCATCATATACTGAATGCATTCACTCAACCACACACTGCTTCAACCCGAAGGTTGGTTTAGATACGCGAGGAAAGAGCACAGCTTACATTGGTGCACCATATCGAGGCGGCTCCAAACATAATGATTAACCCTTTCTGACCCAGCGCTGCTTCTGGGAGAAATTAAATTTCAAGACTTCTCATTACAAAAATTTGAACATTTTTCACTCGATTATAATTATTGTGGCAGCTATATATTTCGCCATTAAACGTTACAGAACAAAAGAACACGTAGTTTAAATCTTTCCTGAATAGAGCTGAAAATGTATGCATTTTTGATGTTGCTCAAAAGCAAAATTGGGTTATAATGGGTTAAGTTGCTCACTCATTGCTTTAACCCAAAGGATGATTTGAATAGGCGATGGTAGAGATCATCCAAGAGTAAGTCATAAATGTGTGAAATTCACGCACTCTCATTTTACAGGAGCGTTAGTTATTTTCCAAGAGCCAGATCCCTCAGCCAATATTTTTGTTTTGGTGCTCAGAGGCTTCACCAAGTAAGTGTAACCGTAACCCATCTTCCAGTTAGAAATTACAGGTTGAAGGTGGGAGGCGAGAGGAGAATGATTCTGACGACGGGATGTAAAGGCGTGAAATAATTAAATAGAACGGAAATTAATTTTCAAGTAGGTAACTTCAGGTTTCAATCAATATTAAACTCATCTATTCCCAGTGACCTCAACCCATTCTTCACTCGTCTGCCATCATTGAGTGTTTATCGACGAAGCTCTAGTATAAATTTCAGGCGTTTTTTTATTTTTCTTAATCATGAATAATATTTTCTCTTCAATCTTGGATTTTCGCTTGGATCTTATAAAATTTATCACAAATCATCCATGTAGTGGTAATCTTGAAAAGGACAACGTCAAGCGTATTTCCCTATTAATTTTTTTCTATCGCAGTTCCTCTGATTTTTGTTTGTTTGCCGGGAGCAAAATAATCAACTATTCTATTCCCTATGAC
Organism: Ischnura elegans; assembly: GCF_921293095.1. NCBI lineage: Eukaryota > Metazoa > Arthropoda > Insecta > Odonata > Coenagrionidae > Ischnura > Ischnura elegans. The sequence goes on along the minus strand of NC_060250.1, from coordinate 92,259,955 downwards.
CCCCCAACTATTCCTCAATAACGTCAACAATCATAGAGGGTGGGTATATCCTATCCCTTATATCCCTCCCCTCAATATCCCTCCCCCTCGCGTCAACCTAGTCAAACGGAGAGCGTGCACGCACGCACAAACGCGTGCTGTGTACATAAAGGAATCGGCCGCTCCCCCCGGGGGCACGTAACGCACACGCGACTTGGCCGCAAGAGCGGGTCCCCCCGAGGGTGACTAGCGACTGGCCGACTGCCTGCCTCCTTCCCTCTTCAAACGCTGATGTCCTTCCTCCCCCTCCATCATTGATTGATTTGTGGCCGCAGCGGGCATTGGGCCCGATAATTCCCGCCTCCCAACCCATCCTTCATTCCGACCCTCTCCTATCATGAATTTTCCTCTCAATCCCTACTTTGTGTTATGGTTCTTCCCCATCCTTGCACGAATTCAGTCCGAGTGTCATCTAATCTCCGTGTATTGACATGAAAATTTACGTGTGATCGTCTGAATGCGTGATAGCTGTTGGTCATCGTGCTTACGGCTGCTTTGACCAAAGATTTATGGAACAAAAACAGACTGGCAAATTTCCGCGATTATAAAATTCATAACGACCAAGCTTTCAATGTTACTACATCATCTTGAATATATTTAAGATGATATATTAACATAGAGATCCAGGTCGTAATAAATTTTATAATCGTGGGCAATTACAAGCATGTTTCTTCGATATGGAAAAAAATTCACTTCATCATGCTTGATTATTTGGATTTCATTCAAACTTTTATTCAATTTTCAAAGCTTTTTGATATATTTCTCACGAATTCATGAAAATTGGGCTTATTTCCAACTGGAATTTGGGATGGATATATTTTATTTTTACTTTGATATACGGTAATGAAAAATAGTTTTATTCCAACGCATAAATGCATTTTAACTGGGTAGGATAGACGAAAACTATAAACAGCTTCGAAAATTTACCTGCGAAGTTGTATACCCAAGATAATTTTTTATCTTAAGACAATTTTTATGAATTAGTCTGCATAAATATCCTTTCCAAATGGTTTGATTACAACAGAGAGAAATGCAGTCCCAAAGTGTCTACTTTTTCCACATTCTTACTAGGTAATATTCCATTTTAGAAGGAATCGACAGCATTACTGTGAAACGCCTCAAGTTATGGCTCAGTATAGATATACTGCCCGCTATTATTATTCATAGATGCTATTTACTCTTTAGCAGGTCCAAAATTTGTGCACAAGTTTGCAATCTCACGATGAACCTCATTTCAGATCACACTAACTGGCTCTCACCATTAACCTACCACGGCTTGCCCCTTTGCTACCCTGAGCCCTTCTTCTATCTCTGCTTCCTATGTTTTTTACTTCTCTCTCCTTGCAAGCACTCCATCCGACTGTCATTCATTCCACCAATCTAACGATTTGACCGTTGGATTATTCTTCCTCGTAGAATAATCCCCCAAGGTCGTTAGAATATTAATTGCATATTGCTTGGTTTCGCTTATAGTAGGACCTGCCCGCCTTGTGACGGTGCAGGACTCCTCGTCCCGTCCTTCCTTCCCCGTCCTTTCCCTGAGGCGTCGTCGGGCTCTAATCGCGGCGATGCCTCTATCCTTTGTTCCTATCTGTCCTCCCCCTCTCGAGAGGCTCGGGCGTATAAGTCTCAGACTTGGTTCCCGGTCCTCGAGAGGTATCCTTGCGGGGATCCGCCCTGGACCCCCGAACACATTGTCATTCATTCCACCATATCATGAATTGAAAATTTACCGTGAATCTTGTGGAATCATTGCAATAATCCATGTTTGGAGAGTGTCTATGCCTCGAACTAGCTTTTCTCTCAATTTGAAAGTTACTTCACACGAAGACAGCAAATACAAGAGTTGAAGAAAGGTAATACTAGTGAGGAAATATTTTAATTTTCTCCATAAGGCACTGTGCTATGCTGGTGGAATACTCTCATAGTTAGTGCGTATACCGTGGCGTTTCACTTCTAAAAGTGACATTCAATCTTAGAAGAGCAGTTTTAGATAGGTCAAATTATTTGTTTTAGATACGTCAATGGTTTGCTGCCCTCGGTGGCGGCGGGGTTAAGTCCTCGCCTGCTAAATAAGAGGTCGCGGGTTCGAGTCCCGCCTGAGTAGATTTCCCCTATCGAGGGTATGGTTGCTTGTGTATGTGCAATTGTTAAATTTGTTGAATACCCCGATATATAATGACCGACATGAGCGGTATTCGGTGACTTGGGAATAAAATAAAAATAAAATAAATAGAAATAAATTTCATTATATGCAAGGGTAACTTTTTTCCCGTCCTTCCATTCCGAAAACTTCTCTTTGTCGTCCTCTCGTTACTATAACTCTTGTTCCCACACCATTATTCCGGACACATACAACCCAACCCCCTTGTCTTTATTTCCAGTCCTACTCCACCCTCTTACCCACCCCTTTAACCTGTCTCTAAATCTATCTCCCCATCCCCCTTACTCGGTGAGTAATGCCACCTTCGATTCCGTACTTAGCGTTCATTGAGTAGTAGGATCCTACGGAATTCGCTTTCCGTTCTCCTCCGTAGCCATAACTAAGCCCACATATATCTTTCTTTAAGGCCTTTAACCTACTGTGTCCCTACCCCATTCCCCAGCTTACCCCACACCTGCTAGAACCTTTCCCTACTCCCTCTTGTGCGTGGTCTCCCTTACCTCTTTTCTCTCTCTTAACAGTCGGAGAGTGGAGGACTTTTTAAGTGCAAATTATCGCTTTTTTCTCTCTTGCAAAGAAGAAATGGATGTGTGTTAAATGAAATTCCTTCCGTAAATCGTCTTTCGGTTGACGGAAAAAGTATCCATTCATTAATTTTGGGAACTCGGTGAATTAAAGGGGGGAAATGTGGTCCCTATAAATTACCCAACGTTGCCTTGTCGTACAGGTACTATACAGAGCTATTTGCGGTTGTTTTCGTGCTCCGAATGGAACCGTATTCTGTAAAGAATATTGGTGACTTCACCAAAATCATGATTTTGGGCTTTGAAATGATTCTTATTTTAGTATGTAACTGTGTCCTAGAACAAGCTCAATAAAATCCCACAAATTGGTTGGTGGAGAGTAATGGTGACGTATTTTAGAGGAAATCAAACGTAATTTAGTGCATTCGACGCCTTACCTTCTCTGACCATGGTCAGAAAAGCGAATTTCCCTTGAACTTCAATACCAATTGGCAGTAAATTGCGGATTAATTAACTGCGTAATGAGCAACCCGTGACATTCGCTGTGAACCATGAAATATCATCCTTTAATTTCATCTCAAAAAATTGATTCACGCTTTCTATGAAGGAGTAAGGCGGTATAGATTAGGAAACGATATTTGAAGCGCGCTGAAAACCATGAAGAAGGAAAGAAAGCAGGATGGTAATTTTTTAATGGAGGGGTTAATGTAAATATAAAATGAGATTTCAGTGATTTATCGACATCCAGAGGTCCGGGGTGATTTGCTCTCCTTAGGTCACTAAATAATCCCCAAAAATATTGGAAAGAAAATTTTCCCTATTAAAATTAAGAGGTTGAGAAACCAAGTGGTTATTTTTCTTAACAAAGGTACAGAAATTGATAGAGGAAAATATATTAAAACTCGGTAGCTAAGGTATACGAGTGACTCTCTCTTATGTGCTGACGTCGAGTGTAAAATCAAATGTACTATTAATAACATGTAGTTGATCTCGTTCGTTTCCTATACCGTATTTCTGTACCTAGCTCTGTTAAGAAAAAAATCACTTGTACCACTTGGATTCTTTCCATCTCAATTATAAGGACATGAATATGGGCTAAATCGGGTATAAAGCTCAGAACCTTATCATGGGGTTTGAAACTGAGTCATTCGGGTGAAGTTACAATGGAATTCGCCTGCTGTCTCAGGCCGATATTATTCTCTAGTTGCTGATGCATTAATAATCCTTGTATTGCTACTGCTGCGTCCGTTTTATTTTAAGGTGCTCCCCATATATTTTTACGTTTCGCCTGTTCAAGTTCGTGCCCAGCGGATTTCAGAGGAATCAAACGTGAAGTAGTGTATTTCACGCTTTACTTTAACTGTCCACATGGATTAAAAGAAATTCCACTTCAAAGTCATCAAGAAATGTAACGATAAGAGAATTTAGGTTAGAAATACATTGAGGTATACAAAGTATTTTTTAAGCATTTGATGTATAAGATATTTGGATCATTAAAAAAAGTTATTTATATCGTCGGATCATGTTCATTTTATGCGTCCCTTTCTGTTCGAAATATTCAATTCAATTAATTTACTATCGTGGGCCTTTTTGATCCATGAGATATTTTACAAGAGCACAAAAATTCAGGAAAAAGCATTTGACAGAGGCACAAAGAAAATAAACACGACAGCAAGGCTCAGTAAATACAAAAAAATGAAAAAAAAACAAAAGAAAAAAACGAAATATAAACCTATGCAAGCATATACATAAAATTCTATCCCGAATGTAGATACCTGGGTATCTAGCCACACATCATTTCCCGATATTTTAAATACATTGGACACAATATCACTACTTTCGCATAGTACTTGTGATTCTTCTCAAATCTGTTGATCGTTTAATTCTCCTCTCCCGAGGACGAGAAGTATGGCTCAAAGATCTGGAATGTGCAAACGAATTGCATCCCATTTCTCTTTCCGTTCAACATTTCACCTCTTCGTGTTTTCCCCTTCCCCCTGCCTTTTTCCCACCCTTCTCAATCTGTCTGCGACGAGTTTCCCCATTCCGCCGCGAGAGGGACGATCGAGGAAGGACGCATATTTCATCATTTGGGCCGAGGGTATGGCAAGGAAGGGGGAAGGGACTCCCTTCCCTTTTCCCGTCTTCCTGGATTCCCCTGGGAAGGGTCCGCAGCGTAGAGGGGCAGGGGGTGGGGTGAAGATGTATATTGGGGGTAAATCAAAAGGGTATTGGGTAGTGTAGGGAGGAGAGGTTGAGAGGTTTTCCCGGGATGAATGTGAGGGTGGTTATCCTGTGGAGATGGAGTTTGGGCTTCGATGCGGTGACTCTTTTGACGACGAGACTTGTATCGGATGTGCAGTCGAGGAGGTTCCGCACCTACAGTGCGATTCAAAGGAAATACCACGGAAATTACAAAAAAGGAATTACTACACCATCTCCATCCCCATGATGTTCCGTCTAAAGGAAGTTTGCGTGGAAAATTATTCCAATCGCTCTGGCCTGTCCCCCTCCCACGTAAAATTGTCTACCTCAGTGAGGCATAAAGCCCATTTTCTCTTCGTTCAATCCACGAATTTTACAAAAGAGGATCCTCAAGTCGTCCTCTAAATATGTTCTCAACTACCGCGCATTTAATTGATTTTAAGGAAGTCTCCACTCGCGTCGGTAACGGACAAATAGGTCCGAGTTTCATGGGGAAACTAGACATAATTAGGAGTGTCACCCGAAATTTATATACATGATGGTGTGATTTATAACATCCATTGCTTCTTCATGCTATCTCTCGCAAATACAAAGACCATATTGCAAAATATTGGAAAAAAGTGGATCGCATTGCACTCATCACTGAAATTTACATTCTTGATGAAGTTATTCATCAAATTCACAACTCTTTAATGCTATTCCTTGAAATTACAAAGACCATCCTGCAAAATATTGGAAAATAGTGGATCGCATTGCACTGATCACAGCGCCGCGGACATTTTTGTAAACCGATTAAAATGCGACCGAAATGGCAACAGATATCAGTCTTCTGCGGGATGGAATTGGGTCTCTTCTATGCAGTACCCTTAGGAAGTACTGTGCTTATTTTCTTCGTTTCAAAGGCATAGGGTGCATTCAGGATGAGTGGGCGTTCAGAGGTATAGTTATGCGTACGCGACGTGGTTTGATATGTCACTCCATGGAACATTTTGGGGATCTTGCCAGGTTGTCGGCTGACAAGAGATTAGGAGCACTTTACGAAAGTTTTTAAAATAATTTTCATTGCACGAAGCACAGCTTGCACAGATTTGCAACCATCAACAATCTCCAACTCGCTATCTACAGTGGGTGCTTTCCATTCATACGGCTCACGCGTCGACTAGTGTCGACTCACGGAAACTGGTTATAACTCTTCAATTCCTGCGCATAAACGTTTGTTGACTTATGTCACAACAGTCGGCGACACACACATAATGGAACTCGAAAACCGCGGCACAAGTCGACTTGTGTTGACGTGTGTCGAAAGTACCCAGTAATGGCGACTCCCCGAACAATCTCATCAACAAAAACGTAGCGGTAACCATCAATGACCCCTTGTTCTACTGTCGGCTTCTTTTTTATTTTAAATTCGTCCCATCCAAGTAAAAACGCTATCGCTGAGCATGGAAGCGAACGACATACTTGAACATTCGAGCCTATGATCGCTAATGCGATCTCGGAGGCGTGCAATGGCCAAATGGCGTGTAAAGACCGTTTCTATTTTCCCCATATTTCTGTGTCTACAGGGTGGAAGAAAACAGTTTCACGAAATTTCAACCTCGTTTAGCTGATGCCAGTGGGGACCAAAATTACCGATAATGTTTAGATCGAAAACACACAATTTTAAATTATAGGAACTTTGCGCCAAGCACTCCGATTGGCCGTGAGTTTGCCTTGTTGCCGTGCTTTTAGTGAGCCAGCCTTGTATGCAACCTTGTATGCATCACGATCTCCTGCCGGCAAAGTATTCGAGGTCATGAGTTGCTCAGAGCATACGGTGACAGGGGAAACTCGCGGTCAATAGGTGAAATTAGCGAAACATTTCTGTATATTTACTCTTTCTAACCCATAGATACTTCTGAGAGAATTCAAATTTCAAGATTTTTCTCTATGAAAACTTGAAAATTTTTCTCTCGATCACCATCATCGTGGCAGCTATATATCTCGTCATTGCAGTTTACATCACAAAATAATGCTTAGTTTAGATATTTACTCAACTGAGCAGAAAACTTACACATTTTGATGTTACCAAGAAGCAACATTGGGCTATGAAGGGTTAAAAGTGATGCACTTTCGACCGAAACATCATTGATAATTTTGGTTCATATTGGCTTTAGCTGTCCAGGGTTTATATTTCGTGGCATAGTTATTCTCCACCATGCGTGATTGAGCCTGTCCGATGGTCAGACTCAATTGTCAATTGTGGGAGAGGCCTGCGTGATTGAGCCTGTCCGATGGTCAGACTCAATTGTCAATTGTGGGAGAGGCCTCATCGTAGCATATTTGCTGCCTCATTGATTGGAAAAGGTCAATCGGACGCTTTTAAGGGCCAGTAGTCGTCTGGACGCACACCATTGGCCACCGACAGCTAACATTTGAACTCCCGCCAATCAGCGACGAGTAATCAGGCCAAAAAGGCCGCTCCGAGAGATGACTGAGCACTAACACAGGGTGGCTACATAGTGGTCGCATCCACGGGTAACTTCCACAGCTGTTAGGGTAGAGCTCATTCGCCCTGAATGGGCCTATAACCTAAAAAACATTTAAACTATTACCGGAGAATTCATCTGATGTCAAGAGACCATTTTAAGTTAACTAGCGTGCGAATTTCTAAATTGACGTATATATAATAGAAAGGATCAACGTGGTTCAATTGGCGGTGACTCAGGCTTGGAGCCCCCGGGTTAGAAAATACTTCGGCGGCGGCATCTGGGTACATTTTTAACGGCGAGGGGCGCGCGCCGACATCCACGCCGATGGCCTCTCTATGGCGCCCATTTGAACTTACTTTTACGCCCATTTGAAATTACTTACGATTAAGAATTGAGTTCCAAAAATTAATAAGAGTAAAGCTGAGATTAAATATTGCGTATTTATTGTAATAGCAAATATAATGCTTGAGAAACATGTTTTTTTCTAGCCTATTCTGTATTAACGGTTAGTAGCTACTTACGTATCAGTTATTAGTTAATTATGATAATAGCACTAACGGTTAACATTTAAGTTCTTTGGATTAACAAGAGCAAAGCTGAGATTAATTATAAAGTACTAACTGAAATAGCTACTATTATCGTAGAGAAGCATTTTTTCTAGCCTACTCGTCGCGGCGTGGGCCCATTTTTGGTGACACAAATTTATAATATGAACGAATTTGTAATATGAGCAAATTTACAGTACGAAAGAATTTATGATATGAAAAAATCAGTGAAAGGTGAAAGAGATAAGACTCACTTGGTGTACTCTCGAGTTGGCATGCAGCTGCCCCTGGAGGCCCTGTCCGCCGCCGCCCCCGACGCCCGCGCCCCCACCGCCCCCAGGGCCTCCGCCCCCGCCGCCTCCGCCGTTCCCCAGGTGGTTCAAATGGTTGAGGTGATTGAGGTGGTTGAGTGCGTGGTGCGGATTGAGCGCGTGGTGCGCGTTGAGGGCGTGGTGGTGGTGATGGTGGTGGTGCGCGGCCGCCGCCGCCGCGTACAGCCCCGCCCCCACCTCGTGCTTGAGCTGCGGGGGCAGCGGGGGACCGCCGCCCCCGGCCCCGCCTCCGCCGCCCCCGCCTCCTCCCCCGCTCCCCGAGTGGGACCCAGGGTGTCCGAGGTGGTGGACGTGGTGCGGGTGCAGGCCTCCGCCGCCTCCGCCCCCGGGGTGGTGCTGGCCGTTGGCCGCCCCCGAGGACGGGGGAGTCGGGGGCGGGACGTGGGGCGAGGAGTGCTTCTGCACAGTGACGTTGCCCCCGCCTCCGCCCAGCGCCCCCAGCTCCAACGCCTCCGCCCTTCCGAGGAGGCCGTCTGCCAAACTGCCGAACAGGTCACCCTGTAAAGGGAAATCAGAGAGGACCGTGAATCATGTTGTTTTCTTTGAAGAGAACACCGAATAAGATACACAGTAATTAAGGTAGAAATGAACCGAGAACTTGCTTGTGTATATTAGTCTCATAGAAATGATAAATGAAGGGAATTGTTTTGCCAATCGGATTGTCATTAAAGTTTTCGAAAGACATCATTATGAAAAGGCTAGCGGATAGGAGAGAGGAATGGAGAGATGCCTTAGACCAATCTTTGGGCTGTTGGTTAAAGATGATAATGGTTGTTCCGGTTGAGACAAGTTTCCATGGAGTAGGTACTTAAGAATTATTCTAGCAGTCTCCTCTCACTTCATAGACATCCCTAACTTTGCTTCAACCCCACGATATAAAATGATTTTATCAAACAATCCCACGACTGTGTACCACAACCCGTAAATTTTTGAGTGTGTGGTTACCAACATTGGATAGTGATGGGAATTCGTTTGTCCATCTACCAATGAAGGACTTCCACGTATTCTAGGTGGGACTCAGTAGTCACGTCACGTATCTACAGCCCACATCTCCTTTCCTTTTCTTTTCTTATTGTTAACCGATAGAGCCCCTCACCTCATTACCCTTGAGGCAGCTAGGAGGGTAATATGTGAATGAACCAATAGACCGATTCTGTCTCGACGAGGATTCAAACGCAGTACTTTGAACTTTACTTTCAAAGTCAAAATAGGGATGCTACTTCGCATTTATCCGACCTCACCTTAAATATGCAGCAATCATATGGGATCCAGTTCAATAAGATTAAATCCGTAAAAAAATATATTAAGTGAGAAAATAATTAATACAATACAACTAAGGAAAGTAATAAAATTAGTAAAAACGTTACTTACTGTTACCGCAATGCATACTATTTGCTCAACTTAAGTAGTTTTAAATTTTCTGTCGATTCTACTCAAATGTGAGTGCAGAAGGGAAGAAAATGATATCTTACGTTTGATTAATTTAAATCTACAATTCTTCATTGTCTCCGAAATTGATAAGTTCATTACAAGCCATTTTTTTAGCAAGCAAACGCAAAGGTTTATGTGTTTTTTTTGTGTATCAGGTCGGTAAAATCACTCTGACCCGAAATAGCATTTCATTGAATGAATTCTTTGGATGGAGGCAAAAGATTAGGTGCAACGAAAACATTTTTCCCATTCATTCATTTCTCATGATTTAAAAAAAATCACGAAAATTAGGTCCCACTTTTCTGCTAGTGAGCTGGTGACGTCATCAAAGCTCTGGTTCGTCAACTCATTCAAGAAGAACCGCTCATCGAGGGGAAAAAATCGTTCACTAGCTTAAACCAGTCACATCACATCACACGGCCAAATGCACAAGCCCGAGAGGCAACTGTGACGCAGTGACGCGCTCGGCATCAGCTCAGCTCATGACGTCATATACTTTCCTCCGAAAGGATGAAATCCTTCCGGTTTCCACTGCAAGTAGCTTGCAAAGTAGTATCCGAATCGGAAAACGGAAAAAACTGCTCTCATTATCATTATGGACAATGTAAACTACAATTTCTCTACGAGCCTATTGCGCATTAAACGACTTAAGTGATGTATTCCCCCTCATTGCCCCCATTAAAATAGTCTTACGATTTTGTGAAACTTGAAAATACCTAGACAAGCAAAAAATGTTGTTTTTATGCTTTGAAATCCAAGAGGCATAGGTACTTGGATTTCATTGAAAAAATTGAAAATATCTAGGCAGGTGAAAAATGTGTCTATTTGTTTTCAAATCCAATAGGTCCTCCGTGATTGGAATAATACGGTCGTGCGAGAAGATTAGCTTTCACACGGTCGTAATAAAAAGGCAGCGCAGTTCCGTCTGCCTTTTGATGTGATTTGCATGTGACGGAGTCACTGTCGAGTCTCGCATGCTGCAAACAACTTTTCATTCCTCTGAAGCTCTCTCGCTAATGAGCCCGTCGTCAATTTTTCAATTTTTAGACATTCTTCGCTGTTCTTTCCTAGTATGTCTACTGCTCATTATAAGTATATCTGGGCTATTCTCACTTGAAAATGGGTTAGTTCCACTAGTTCAATGTAGGCATTGGTAAAAAATATTTCGTCTGAAATTCCCCGCGCTGTTTATTCGTAATTTGAAACGATAATAAAGCGAAGAGGGATGATTTCACGAGAGCAACACCCTTTGATTTAAATAATTAATTCACTAATTGATGTTTTCCTTTATTTAGTGAAAACGGAAGCTTGGATTCAGGGTATAAAATGGCTTTCGTTCACATTTATACATATCTTGTTTCCTCATCTCGTATAAGAAGGAAATAGGAAACAGAACGTTATAACGTTTCGAATGGTCTTCTTACGGCACCTCTGTGGTTTCGATACTTTGATGAGTAATTATTATTTTTAGGCAAGGGTACTTCTGATGCGCAGTTGGTTTATTATTGTGCAGCGTGGTAATACTAATTATAAAATAAAAACTTTAAGAGGTTGACGCAATGTTTGAAAAAATAATCTGCTTCCCCGCTAAACAATAAATCGCATAAATTTAGGTACGAATTGATAGCGTTCAACTTCTAATGAGATATTTGCCATGAAATGTATAAAAAATTGGAAATTTGTTGTTCAGCGGACTGGTATATGTATTTTTTTATGATAAAAGTCTTACGTGCACTTTATTTTCGTTCGTGCTAGTTCCACGCAAAAACTGAACTGTGGACACCCGTGTTCGTTAACTTATGCCAGTCATAATATTGCATTGGGATGAATAATTCTAGAATAAGCATGGAATAATAAATAAGGATAATTAAAAAATAAGATGAATAATCATAATTCACTCTTTCACCTCAGTGACATTCTTAGCATATACTCCAATGGATTTGGGACTGATTAAAAGTTATGTTTAAGTATTACCGACATTGCTTCCGACTGACTGCAAAAGTGGTAGAAATACTATCAGAATTCATCAAATTTCATTTTTAGGCCGAGATATTTTTGGCTGTCTTTTTGTGATTGTTATGCACTGCTTATGATTTGTTAGATATCGGAATTATCCTGAAATATCTCTAAAGATAACAGCGGACTGGTTTATGAAGCGTTGCTACTGTTAAAATTGCAAACCGTAAGCGATACAAGATAACAATAATCTGCGGATCTGGCTCGTCATGATTGGTTTCTTCATACTATACATTGTACTGCCGCAGTAACCCTGTTCTCAAACGCATGGAAAATCATTTTGCGAGGAATATATGGGAATGCACTGAAGAAGCCGGCTGAAATGTCAACAAAATTGTCGTCCAAAACGGTGAAAACACGCGGAGTACAACCCGGAAACAACAGCTCTCCATGAATATTAACCCGCGGAGGCATATAAAGCGGAGACACTACATTCGTTGTAACTTATCCTTTGCGAAGTAAGTAAACAAAATTAAATACAAATTAAGCTCAATTCCGGATTGGGGACAGGGTTTAGCTCTGATAGATGCGCGGAAATAAGGAAGTTAAAGAGGACCATGTGCAGTTTAATTCGCATATAGCGAATTTCAGGGGATCATCGTTCTATTTTGTTATAAACAGGATTTCGTTGTTTGCAATATAAAGGATTTTGCCTTTTACACTATAGGATTTTCGGTTAATATTCCGTAAATCGTCTTTATTTAAGCAACAGATCCGTTGCAAGAAACTATTGCCCATCCCTTTCCATCAAACGGCTGTAAAGTGAAGGATTTTAAGATCAAAAGTAGAACTATGTAGTGATGGCCACACGTGAGAACAACTGTTGATAAGGTACGGAACGGTTAAGTTATGTAAGATTGGCGTAATATCTTTATAAAAGAGGAAATAATAACCCAAGATACCAAAGAATAGTTCGTAATAGCGGCTATTTCTCATAATCCGAACTCGTTACATGCGGGAAAATTAACTTTTGCTATCATAGGAAAACCCAAGGGACAAGAAACTCACCTCGTTTTAGGTGGGATTTCGTTACATGCATGATCGTTATAAACGAGTTTTACTGTGTTTGTGTGTTCTAAAACGATTTTTGCTGCACAATGGGCGGAAATGCGAGTTTAAAACTGGAAATGAAAATTGACATTGGCGATCATAGGAAAGTCTAAGGGAGCGGAAACTCACCTCGTTATAGGCGGGATGTGGTTAAAGGCACCATCGTTATAAGCGATTTTTACTATATTTTTAAGTGCACTTGAACGATTTTCCCTTCGCAATGGGTGGAAATGAGAGTTGCAATGTTGGAATACGCCAGGGCGACCTCCACGCGACCCACGTCTCCTTGGTAACGGAGTTTCCCCACCTCCTGTCGGACCCCTCCCTCTCCCTCCTCATACCCCAGTCCAATTTTCCGTACCCCTTCTCGGATGCGTGCGAAGGAACTTGCCAAAGCGACACCCTAGGGTCGCATTCGATGGCAAACCCTGGGATCGTAAGTCAGCTCCTGCACCTCCCCACCCTCTTATCCTTATCCCCCTCTCCGTGTCAGGAGATCGTCTGCTTCCCGAATCCTTCCATGCAGGAACCGTTCCATCGGTTGTGGATTTGACAAGATGTTTAAATGTTAAATTTCTATATTAAATTCTTCAGGAAAAATGCAGTGGAACATTCTAGTAGAAGAGCCATAATACGTGTAGATTTATCACTTAAATTTTCATTTAAAAAAATGTAACCAGCACTGACGTAGTTGTGAAAATAAACTTTGTTTGCGTATGAAAGACACGCAAATGACATGATTGTTTTCTCTAGTTAAACTTGTGAAGCCTGTGCACACCTTATGTATGACAGATGTCAGATATAATAATCTTAAAATTAAAGCTATAATGCATAATATTTAAATGATGGTGACTTATCCGAAATAATTAATTTATTATTTGTTATAAAAAGTAAGTTTTAAGTCCTAGGAATGACCTAATCAAAACATTTGAGTAAACGTTATGCAAACGTTTCGCCATATTAGACTTAGGTAGCATTAAAGATTTAGGTTTCTCTACTTCTGGTTTAATTCCTTTTCACAATCATACGATATTTCACAACTTTAATTTGGCAGTGATAGTCGAGATGTTGTCCAATGTCCAGTAATATATCGTAATGTTTCTCTACTCATTAAGACAATTTTATTTGGGTAAAAAGGGAAACTCCAATTCATACTTCGTCATTCATTTTTATCATTATTCTCCGATAAGAACAATTTTAAGGTAATTTCGATTTTTCTGTTTAAATTTATATAGTTTATGTTTCGCCACGTGCACATACATCTGAAACCAGGAACTGCTATTGATTATTATGTAAACATTTCAAAATTCTTAATCCTCCAAGCACTGGGAAAAACTGCATGTGATTTCATAAATCAAAACAAAGTCGTATCTTAGCATAAATTACAAATATATCTCTATTAGTTGAACAAGCTAAAATTTCCTATTCAGTTTATGACAGTAGTCATATGCTTCGTCTACAACCTTCAGACCGCTTTCGATAAATATATTTTATTCCAAGCCTCGCAGGGAATCCAGGGAATCGAAAGCCCTACCTCCTCTCCCTGTGCTGTATCCCTTAACTTTGGTCATTCTATCGATCAAAGGCCATTGAAGAGTAAAGGAAGTGCCACTTGGTTTAAATCGGCGATCTGGGCCCTGTTGCAGTAATCGAGTTATGCAAAACTTTCGAGTCGGCGACTCTCCGTCACTCCCGTTCCCTCGCATCATATACACAGATCCTCTCCCTCCTCAGTATGAACTCACTCCAAATACTGGGTGTTTCAAAATGAAAAGCGGGATTTACACGATTTATTATATTATTAATTTTATTATTAAAGTATTCTACCGATTGAGATAGGTTTGCATGGTCCTTCACGAAGCATTCCGACATTCTTCCCTACCCTCATGGACTTCCCCCTTCAATACAAAATAAGGCCTGCTCCCTTTTATTCTATCCAAAATCGTATTTTCGTCCTTCCTCTCCCTCGTTTACCTATAAACATTCTCTCCTCTGATACCGTTTTCAAAATCCCCTCGCCATTCAGTACTCGCTCCATCCATACCAACTGTCTCCCCTGTACCTCATCTAAAAGCTGCCTCTCCTCACCCACCATGTCCAGCACTTATTCGTTCCAATTTACTTTATCCATTCTTCTCCACAGTCATATCTCGAACGCCTCCAGTCTTCTCTCGTCCCTTTCCTTGGCATCCGCGTTTCTGCGCCATAAAGCGCTAAATACAAGATCAAACTCTTAACTAGCCTTATATAAGTTACACTAAAATGATAACTATCAATCATAAATCAGATAAAAGAGCAACTCAAACGGTTTTACATAGAAGTCTGTAAGTATTCGATGTGTCTACCTTTCGCCATATGGCACACGTCTAGACGATATGCGAGTTCTAATAAATGTGGATTAATGGCCAAGTTAAAAATATTCATTTTGTTTTAAATGGGGTAAATGTTTCCTAGTAGAGTTGACTTCTTGCACACAAAGTTGATTGAATGGAAGAGGATTTCTGGAAAAATGAATAAATTTATATTAATCGATTTTACTTTACGATTACTAGATGTTTGACTCAAATGAAAGTGAAAAAACAAGGAATTAGTTCGTTACCGGTATAATAATGAGTTGACTGATGCTTTTATTTAAGTTCAGTGATAAATATCATCATCATTTCCACTAATGAGTGCAGCTAATTAGGTATACATAATTGATCTCTTGGCACAATACTAGCCAAACCGTTTAAGTCTTGGTATACGTTGGAATGGATAAAAAAAATTGACTGTCGATTGTTTCGTAAAAATTGTTAGTGGGACCATATTAAACGTAAAATCATAATCGGGAGTTCTCAACTCCCCTCTCCTATCTGTAAGCCTTTTCGTATCTATGATTTTATTCTCTTTTACATTCTTAATAGTCTAAGTAGCTCTTTCGAGGCAATCCTTTGCCCTTCTTTCCATCCTCTAGTCCAACGATTCTCTTCATCAGGCCAATACCATACCTCATGACGTTGTAAATTAAGTTTTCCCCATAACCTAAAAATATCAAATCAAGAATTTCCGACGCCATGAGGCAAGAATGTATTTTCATAACTACGTGTTCATTTTCTTTTACATCATCATTAGCTCTTCCTAAATAGCTCATTCGGTGTCCTCCCTTGCCCTTCTTCCCTTCCATTTGTCCTTCTACGATTGGTTTCATCAAGCCATAATCACGCCCCATGATGTGACCGATTAAGTTATCCCATAATCTAAAAAATATCAAAACAAGAATTTCCGACGTCATGAAGAAAGAAAGAATGATTTTACACTTTCCCGGCGAGCAGAACATTTAAACTTTTCTCTGGTTTCCGCGCGGATAAGATATTCGAAGAGCGTTACGGGTACGTTTCGGATACGTTTCGGGTCCCCGAAATATCGAACCCTAAATATCGGTCGAATATCTTACCCGCGTGAAAACCCAGGAAAAGTTTAACTATAAGAAAGAAGTTATTTTCATATCTACGTTTATATTCTGTTTACATACTGAACAGTCTATCCTAAGGAGCCTATTTGTGGCTTTCCCTTGCCCTTCTTCCTGACCTCTTAGCCTTATACGATTATTTTATCAGACTATCATCATTCCTCATGACGTGGTCGATTATAATGAGTTGTCCCCATAACCTAAAAATATCGAAGATAGAATTTCCTACACCATGGAAAAAGGAATGTGTGACTGAGGGGGCTAGTGGAAGGGTGACATGCTAGGGAAAGGGGGGGGAAAGTGTCTTGGAGGAGGGGGTGTGTCAGTGGGTGGGGTGTTCACCGGATGTGGTGGTGAGCATTGAGAGAGGTTAGGAGGGTGAGGAGGAGGGAGGTGGGGGTTCAAGGGGTTTTGGGTGGTGGCGGGGGGTGGGGTAGAGAGGGTAGGGGCGCATGCTGCGGAAGTGCTCATTCTGGCGAACAAGTGGTCGATAACATGATTCGCTTTTCACTGCCCCACCCCTTTCTCCTCTTCACTCTTTTCTCTTCCACCCCCCACCCTAACACCCTGTACTCCAACCCCCTTTTTCCCATGCTTTGAAATAAAATCTCTTATTATGTCGCGTTCTTTCTAAAAAAATTTCCTGGAAACGAGAATTATTTTTTTATTAAATATTATGATAGTATTAAATTTGAACCTTGGTGTTTAGGTCTGAACATTTAAATGCAAGTTTTTTGACGAACTTTCGGTTTATTTATAAACCATCAGCAGGACTAGAAATGAAAAGTAATATACAATTTTAATAAATGAACGTAATAAAGGGTTTTAAAAATATTTTTAACAACACCATTGCTCAAAATAGACACTCAGTTGTTGATTAACAATAAAGAATATTAGGCAATGTAATTCAAATTTTATTTACAATTTTAAGACCTACACTTCAAAATTTAAATTTTATACTAAATGTAGAAAGTCATGAAAAGGAAAAATCTCAACTGTAGAATAATTAATTAATATTCAATTTTTTATTTTGAATTATACTAATTTCAAACGACGGTTTCACAGCCGTGATCCCCGTCATAAATACCAAGGGAAACACTAGACGAAAAACATCGAGTTACGAGATGACCCAAGGTAAGGAACTATGTGAAGTCCCGGCTTTGTGAGCATTTATGTACGCAAGAAATAAGCTAAAAACAGAGCAAAAATACTTTTTATAGTCGAGTGCATCCATAATATTGAAGCAAAATATATCGAGTAACTTCATCTTAAATGCAGCAAATGTTTCCTCGGCTATTCTTTAAGTGTGAGGTATCTCATCATAAGCTTCTTTGTCACAATAATGGATGTTTAATCGCCCGGTCTATTTCATAAATAATGTGATGCGATGCCTCTTTTAGTAGCAAAATTGCTCTCATGATTATCGCTATGATATTTTTTCTTTAAATTACTCCTTTTTGGGGTGCATGTGTCCATGTGCGTATTCATTCATTCGTAAATATTTTAAAATAAAATTAAGTCGAAATTTCACGCGGCCCTTTTTACTTTCGAAGCTTCGCTAACTAGATAACTTTGCTGCTTCCTCGAACGTAATTTTTGTGGTTGGTGCAATGGAAATAGGTCCAATTCTCCATAGTAGCGTGACAGCCTGATGTAGAAAATCATCGAGGGACCAGTAGATGGCAAGAATGGAAAAGGCAGACATATGAACAAAATACATGGAACAGGTAAAGAAGGATATGAAAGAGTGGAAATACTTGGGTGGGAAAATATCAGCTAATAGGAGAATTGAATTGAAAGCAGTGTCAAACTAATCTTCGTCAAACCAAACGACTTCACGAGACGATGCTCTACGCTAGGCTTAGAGTGCTTGAGAAATTGGGAATGGATATCGTTAAGAGCGACACGGAGAACATCATATTAGAGCCCCAATGTATTTCCAGGTCTGACAGAAACGATAAATTAAGAGAGATGTTATGCCTAACGGTCATATATACGAATTTATTTTTCCCCCGAACCATAAAGGACTTCAATAAATGCCAGTCGTAATTTCTAAAGAGTATTTCATATGCATTTTCTAAGTGCAAATGACTGGTGTCCTAACACTCCCTGCCACTTGCGGGATAGTATGTAGATGTAGATGAATCTAAGCCTGAATCACACCCTCAGTTTCTTTCGTCGCGAAAAATGGTCACTAGAACGATCGCTTTTCGCGACGGGAAAAGTCATAGCTCCAATGATCATTTTTCTGAATCACACGGTCCCTCCCGCAGTCACTTCTCGCATCATATCCGATATCACAGCTCGTTGTCACAGGACCCGCATAACGAAAATATACAGCGTGTTTGTTTATCTATGTCGTTCCCACGATTGTCAAACGTTGCGCTGCAGTCTCTCCATACGGGAATACGTTCTGATTGGCTGATATGGGGTTTTAGTGACGGTTTCAGCGACGGTAAAATCGACCGGACGTGTGATGAAAAAGATGATAGCGAAAAACAATTGCCGGCGACGATCATTTGCGAGTTATCACTCTAGAGATTGCGATAGTGATCTCTCGGAAATGACGCATAAAATGATCGTGTGATTCAGGCTTTAGGATTGTTGAGCAGTGATGATGAGCGTTTTTAAAACCGCACCTTTACTTGCAGTATAGTGTTACTTTGCGGTGAGGTTGATGGAGCAGAAAATCGTGCACGGTTGGGAATTGGCTACATAAGAAAGGGTCTGAAGATCGCAGGTGCATTATGGGTTGGAGGTGGTTGACTCATCACCGCTTCCATATGGGACTCGCTCCTTGTCTTCATCTGCCCGGCTCTCCTATCCTGTCCGCATCCCTCTTCCTTTGCCTCCCTTACCACGCGAGAGCTGTCCAGTCATTATCCAAAATAATGGGGGAAGAGGGAGCGTAACCCCCTTTTTCCATGTCGGCCGGTGGGGAACGTTCAAAGGGTCGATACGTGACTGACAAATGTCCTGTCTTCGCCTCTCTCTCTTTCCCTGCCTTCCCCTAATGCCCTCCAGTAAGACAAAGAGGCGGCCTCTTTTCCCCACCCGTAAGCTGCACTTCCATTCCGTATTAAGTGGGACATGCACGTCTCCATCTGTTCTTCGTATTCCGTGGAAGTCTACCGGTGCACTCCGCTAGCGTTACGATGATGGTTGCCAAGGGGACTGCATAGAGGAGGCCCAATTCCATCCCATAGAAGGCTGTTTTTTTGTTGCCAATTCGGTCGTATTTTTATCGGTTTTCAAACATTCTCGCAGTGCGGTGATGAATGCAATGCGATTCAAATGTTTTTCCTCATTAATTTGCACCATAATGTTTGTTGTTGCGTAGATGAGCATTGAAAAGTTACGGATTTGATAGATTACATGATAATCTTCTTCCAAACACCCTAGAGGTGTCTCGCAGGGTATTATGTAGATGTAGATCATGTACATTAATTTCCCAAAAACACCCCTGACTAAACCATATTTCCCCTTTATTCCTCATTATTTTGCACCTCAACGTTTGTTATTGCGAGGAATAGCATTGAAAAGTTATGAATTTGATGGATTACATCATCATGTATATGTATAAATTTCCCTAAGAACGCCTAAACATACCATATTTTCCCTTGAAACTTGGAAAAATTTGTCCGTCAGCAACACGAGTGGCGACTTTCGTAAACAAATATAAATGCGCAGTGAGTGACAACACAATGTGAGGCTGAGTTGAGGATCCTCTTTTGTAATATTCCTGGGAGTTACTATGGGAACCAGTCGTGCCTCAGCAGAGATCTCTGGATGACCATTATCAACACTACTCCCTCACGTAGTTATTATACGGCAATCTAGAGGACTCTGTGTCTTAGATCCTCGCCACTCAGGGGGCATTTTTAATCGGATTACAAAAATGTCCGCAGCGCGACGATGAGTTTAGAGCGATTCACATATTCGCAATATCAACCATTTAGCATTTTCTACAGTGTGTTAGAGTATGGAGGAATTATGAATTTGTTACCTTTTATCGTCATGAATATACATTTCGGCTCGAAGCCAATATACCAGCTTATTTCCTACAACTTTTCCGTCAGTAACACAAGTGAAGACAATTGTAATTCCATTTGAATGCACTAGCTTTTAGAGATTTTGAAGGTTAATGTCGGGAGCAGAAGGGAAAAAGGAAGGTAGCACGACGATTTAGGAGGCCAATGACGCCTTTGGAGATAGGGATAGGAACGGATGAAAATAAATATTTAAGAATCCCGCGCCTTTATTAGGACACGACCAATTGATGGCGAACCCAGATTTACTGTTCCTAGAAAATTGGAATATCATCCCTCGTAAGAACGTTCCACTAATTTTTCTCTAGATGTCGTAATACATTGCCGTGAATAGATCTGACCTTAAAATTCATTTAAACCACGTTACAATTTTTTGAGTTGGCGAAGAAAATCGTGAACAATAGTTTCCTTCATCGGTTATACTGACTGTGCACAGTGATTCTTCCGGGTTTTCTTCCGCGTTTATCCATTTTTCTGGACTACATTTCGCCAAAGGTCCAATTGGCTTCCTCAGTTTACTCGTACTTGCTGTCCTTCCATCAACGACAACCGGTTTTTTGACAATAGACTTTTCCAGTATCAAAATCGTCTACTGCGTCACGCCATTAAGCTTCATCTTAGACTGCAGGCTGCGACTTGTTTTTTGGTTTATTAATTTCATCAGAAATGTTCACAGCACTGTTATCGCCTATCTGGGAGGTGATTCTACTGAGCCACTGTCTATTCCATCCCCGTTCCCTCACCACACCGGAGGTTGACCCTTGGGAGGGGGCGCCCCTGCTGGTTGGGAACAGAGGGCGTTACCCCCCTCCTGCCACACTTGACCCCTTGACCCCCTCTCTCACCACCTCCAAGCTCTCTTCTTTGTCCCCCATTCACTTTATATGATCCCCTTTTAGGTGGAAGTACTTCTCGTCAATAACGCCTCATTGCATTTTCACATCAATTCGCACACTTCTCTCATTATTATCACATGCACTTATTTACTGCACCTTTTCTAAATGCCGTAGGGTTGCCATTTATTGCGCAGGGAACTTGCGGAGTCGCCCAGAGAAAGGAATTGGTCCAGTTGCCCACCCCTAACAATCCTGTGGCTTGTGACTACGTAGGTTTCCGCGGTGTCGAGGTTCCAATGTCTCCATTCTTCTGGTGCTATCGCATCGGTTGTTGGTTTAAGACAACAGATTCGCTGGCACTGATGCCAGCGTCCTCAGGTCGAAGATGCCGGTCCACGATTCTCGTCTTCCTTGACTCGAACTTAATCTGAGCAAATGCATGACGGTACATTTCTATCGGAATTCGTCCAACTATAACCATGTTTATGCGTTGGATGGTATTAACATAAAGGCAACAGACGAAGTGAAGTACCAGGGAGTTACGATAACCTCGAACCTCACGTGGGAAACACATAGGTATAAGGAATATTTGCGGCCAAGCCCTGAAGAAATTAGGATTCGTCAAGCGTATTGTGGGAAGATTTTCGGATTAGAAAGTAAAAGAAAGGTGCTATTTCCCACTCGTCCGACCGCAGCTTGAATATGCAGCGAGCGTATGGGATCCGGTGCAGAAAGACTTCTAAAGATAATTCAATTCTTTTACTATTACTTCGTCAAATTTAATGTCATCTCCCAGGGTCCAGCCATATCGGAACATGCCATATTGAAGAACAAAAAGCTAAAGAGGTATAGAATTTCCGAAAATTGAGGTTATTAGGCGAGAATGCTACCGGCAGTATGAATTTGTTACGAAGAGGTCTTTCACGCACAGCGGCCTGGTATCAATTTTTATCATTAAATTGTTTAGTGCGTCCGTCAAAATATTTTTATTAACATTCTACTAAAAGTTCTTTTCCTCTTACCATTTCAAATTTAATTGTTTCCAAATCTAAAAGCGGAGGGATGGGTACCAGCTTTATCTCCGTCAAATTATTTTTATTAAAATTTTGCTAAAAATTCTTTTCCTCTTCTCATTTCGAGTTTCCAAATGTATAAATATCGGGATAAGTACCGGCTTTATCTTCCCATTGTGTCCTTATAACCCAATAGGTGAGAGGCACAGTAATCATGACATGACTTCTTGACCTCTTCACTTATCAATTTAAATGCCACTGGCGATGGAACGAGGGCCCTTTAACGAAATAAAATCCTCGAGACTTCATTCACTACCTTCGGCTCACTGTTGCGTGAACTCCGTCCAGCAGGTGGGGGATGAAATGGGTGACACCCACCTCGAAAAAAAAGTAAACCCTCATGATGGGCCACTAAATCAATGCCGTCACGCTCCCGTGGACTTCCCTACTCCATGGACGGACGGCTGCTGCTGGCGGACGCGACGAACCAGCGGGGGAACGAAACAACACAGTCACCATACGGACTCACGCGTTGTGTGGTGCGGTATGGTAAAATAGAGGGAAAAGACAATAGGGAGGGTGCGCCTTATGGCCACATGGCGCTCTGCCGCCGCACCCCTTATTCGTCAAAAACTCCCTGGCCCTTTCTATATCTCCATGGCGTTATTGTTATAATACCTGGCGGCCGAACGCGTTAGTGGAAGGGTGGAAAGGACAGGTGGCAAGTCGAGAGAAGAGGGTGGTGAAACAGGGGGAGGGGAGGAAATAGTGGTTAGTGGATGATATTAAGAGGGAGGTTTTTCGGAAGGGGATCTTTCCTTTCTTCCTTCCTGCGTGCTTCTCGCGACTTTGCCCCTCCCCCCTCCGTATCCCCAGACCACACACTCGTGAAAACATGCTCACTTGAGTCACGCAAAGGGGCAGAAAAAAATTAACTATCCCTTCTCTCCCCCGAGGATTGCTTTCCTGTTTCGTTTTTAAAATGCGCCGAGAGAGGTGCAATATTCAAATTAAAGGGTCGCCCGCGATTGAAGATGTGAAGAGCGGCTGGTTCTCTTAAGTCTTTAGAAAAGTTTCAGTGTATCCCGAGACAGTCCGATTGGAGTAAAACTTCTTAAGATGTTTGATGCGCTTCCCAAAAAAATGTAATCGGATTCCTCTCGTTTTTTTTATAATAACTAACTCATTTATTGCTCTAGGAATTTTAACTCATTTGGAACATATAAATTATTAAAGTGGTGCGCAGTACAATTAACATAGTAATAAATCAGCCTGGAAACAAATAAAGGAAGTGGTCATATGCATTGCTACCAATAGACATATACAATCTTATCATTTAACAATGAACTGGAATAGAATAATTTCTTTTTCTAACAGAAAAACGAACATTAAACATACTAAGAAACAAATAACGCAACTTTAAAAAACGAAATTTGGCTTAAAAAAATGAAAAAAGAACTAAATTGCTACTTCTCACACAACAATAGGTATTAATCACATCAATGAGCAGGTAAATGAATTACATGATCAGTGTTCATGGGTCGCTAGAAAGTAGGTGGGTGACAATCCTTTTCTTAAATATTTCCTGTGATGCACCGACCTGTTTCGGCAAATCGTTCCACAGCTTTGAGGAAACAACAGTTAATGATTTCTAAACTGAAGCCGTGCGGAACTGCGGGGCATACAAAAAACAGGGGTCCTTTCTTGTAACAACATTAGTGTGTTTACAACTTGGGAGAAAAAGGTCCATTTAATACAGAGGGCTACCATATTTGAAGAGATTGAATGACGTTTGGATGACTCTTTGTGTGAAAGCTATTTGTCCAAATAAAAATCGGTTCTGAGATACCGGGAGTTAAAATGCATGCCTATTAAATAGCATCAAGATAATTTTTAGTTGTGATTTGTTAAGAACTTAAACTTAAGGTATTATTGTAGCAATTTTATCTGAAATATTTGGTACGGTTGATTGATTAGTATGTATGCTGGAAAGCCTAAGTTATCCATGTCATAACTGTAATACAAACTTCTGTCATTTCTGAAAGAGGTAGAATGTGCTCGATGCATAAGGTGATGGTCCATCTCAATCTTATACGTAAAACCAAATATTATTTAGTTCAAACCATTTTATTTATTCTACTAACCATTGAACTGCTCAGTGCACCATTGTATTGGTACACGTTACGTGAAGTTGGTCTTCTGTTATTGCGCCCATTAAGAACTTTCAATCATATTATAATGATATTTTCTTTTCTGCGAAATTAATCCTAGGACTTACAACGCAATTTGGCAAGTAGTATGAGAAAAAATTGGTATACCCGGAATTCAGAATCTGTGAACACCTTCTTTGCATGAGGGCGTTTTTACTGTGGTGTAGTATTTTTCATTATAGGCCATTTCCAAATGTCAACCTTTTCTCACAAATTAAAATTTAGGCTTTAAATATTTTATCTTGATCAATCAGTAGCTGAATGATGGAATTTTATGAAATCAGTATTTGAAACATTATTCACACCTTATTAAAAGTTTTCAAATTATGCTTCGTTCCACAGAGTTTTGAAGATGTTTGAAACCATTACACTTAGGAGGTTGATTTGGCAGTAATTCCTTCACATGTTAATTTAGGGCAAATTCAGAAGGCTCCTGCTTTCAGCATGTTACCATCACCTTCGTAAATGTTTTTTGATCATGCTCAGAAGTTTTGCAATTTTTGTTTTTTTCATCGAAATTTACTATTGCATAGTTTTCTCTAAAGGTAATTCTGTGACAAATGGAATTGCCTTATCATAAAATACACGATGATGAAGTAGTGCAGGTATTTGAATGAAGCCTACGCATTTCCGAAGAATAGGAATATTCTACAATAAAATATTCCCATTCCGATTCAAAATTGGTACATTCCGATCCCGACGTTGTGCATATCGAATTGGCGACTTCGGATTATCGAAATGACTGTCAAATGGGTTACTGCGGATATTCTTCCTTACCTTTCATCTCATATTAACAAATATAAAATTCTTTATTTTTGTTAATTCTTTATTTAAGTTCTTTATTCTTAAAGAGCTTCAGAGTCAAGGTGAATTTTATTTCCTTGAAATTATCTTAAACATTTCCTCTAAGCGGGCGGGATAACATAAAAAATACTGTTTTTCTGTCGCTTTTGTTGAATTGCTCATCATTTAACTTTTGAAAAAATAGAAATTATATGACATTCGAGTGTCTATTTTCACTCTTTCCACGATTTCCGACTTTCCTCCTCCACTGCTTAAGCATTAGTGTGCCCGTTTGGCGGGAAATTATCGATTCGTGGATGGCGCAAAGGATTGTGGGAAGGGGGCCCAAGAGGGTTTGGGGAGGAGGAGGGGGTGGATTGGCATGAGGAAGCGAAAGCAAACATGCTCCTGCGACCCGGAATTATCTGCATGCATGTGTGCTCTCATACACGTGTGTCGCTGCGATCTTACGTTAGCTAGACTCTGTATTACGTGCGACTAAAGTATTTTGGATCAATCCACTTCAAAGCGACAAATGTTCGCCTCTTATGGCTCAAGCTATGGATGAAAATTTCTGTATGGCCCTGTATGCACTTAATATAAATAACTCGAGACCGTTACGAAAAAAAATGTAGCTTTCTTTATACCATTTTGAGCTGTTTCGCATTTTTTCCTAGGTATATGTAAATTTTTCACTATTATAATTAAATTCTTTTTGAGTTTCCGATTAGTTTTATTTTTGAAATAGTAAGTTAGATATGAATAGGGTATAAAATAAAAGTTGCGGCCAATTATGTGATGGAATATTTGTGAAAAGTAAGTTATCATTTATTTAAATATTCAAATATAACAAGGGGGAAAGTTTGGAAACAACAGTATCAAAGGGCTAACAGTAGTTAGGATGCAAAAGAAGTAAAGGGTAATTAATGAATTTTTTAGACGTTAAATTTCTTTCCCACAGTTTTAGCTTTAAAATACATTGCTCCACGTTTATTTGGTATAGGGTATTAAGTGCTAAGAATCATATATTCGAGAAAAAATATGAAAAAATTAAAATGCGCATAAACGTACAATTTATTTCTGAAAAACGGCCTCGGGGAATTTAGATTGAGGTGAAAATAGACCCATACAAAACTTTTCATCAAATCTAAGTTTGAGACCATCGGGGACAATCGTTAGTACATTTGAGGTGAAATGACCTAAAAGGAAATGCTGATTGTGGTTGCGAATACCACCATAATGACGATAAGTAAATACAGGGCTCAGGAAACACAAGATATCTTCTTTGAGGAAATTCTATCAAATCAGGACAATACAATGCAACGAATTTGGAGGTGAAGTGAGTATCAGGCGGTTGGTAATGTATACTTCATGTACTAGCGTGTGTGACAGATGACCCCCAGGAAATCCGCTCATGGACACTCTCAGGATAATTTATTTGATATTTAAAGAATTAAATTTGGAGATAAAATTGTTGCCCTAGGAAACTTTATCATGAGTACGAAAATAAATTCATTAGAAATAGATTTCAAGTGCGTTTCTAATTTTATGAGAACCAGTTCCACCATGTCGCATCTTGGAAGTCCTTGGGAACTTCATAGTAATGTTGAGTTTAGGGACTCTTATAGGTATTATATCGTTTTTTTTAATAATTGGGCGTTTGATCGAATGCGTGGTTGTATGATTTCTACCCATTCTCTGATAAGGTGAAAAAGCTTTTCCGTGAAATTAATAATTTATGCCAATTACCTTCTCCCCTGGCAAATAACTGTATATTTTTATACAGAAACGAAATTCTTGGGGCCATTGAAGATGAAGAGGTATAATGGCAGAGAGGAAACCCCTTGAATTTCATTAACTGTTTGAATTTTTCTGTAGTTAACGAGAAAGTGATTTACCGGCTCGTCATCTACCAGCTTTATATGTACGAAACCTCAATTGAATCTTTGAAAAATCGCTTGATCTTCAAGGTGTCTCAATACGAATAATTTGGGTATTGTATAAAAATGTCTTAATGCATTGAAATCATTTTGTGGATAGTTTTTTGAGGCTCTTTTAGAAATCCCATGTCTCCAGTCCCGCAGAATCATCTCTTGTTGAGCAAAAAGGTAATTAATGTTTGAGCACATTTCAAGAAAATATATCATGCTAGCTATGAAGCAACTTTTAATTAAATTAATTTCAAGAATATGCATTCTACTCGATGAAGAGTTCTCCAGAGTAAAACTAAGTAGGAATAAATTGTTTTTAGGTGACGATATTAATTAGATATTTCGTGAAATGTTCTCGAGATCACCACCGGGTCAGGAACTGAATAGCTGCCGACGTTTTGATGTCCGTCTCGGCCATCGTCCTCAAGGGTGTGAGTGAGTGAGAACCCCACAGCCCTAAGGATGATGGCCGAGTCTGACATCGAAACGTCGGCAGTTATGCAGTTCCTGAGCCGGTGGCGATCCCGAGAACATTTCACGTAGTTATTCGCCTGGTAAGCACTGAATCATTCTTCATTCATTTGATAGTTTGCAAGATCGTTCTACATCTACACTCATCTACATTTACATGCTACCCCGCAAACCGCCTCGATAGGCGTGTGGTGGGATATGTTATGACAGCAACCGTCAACAAATAAATAATAAGTGCTCTGACGAAGGTCCGCCTATCATTTTTTGAATCCTTTATTCTTACACCTATCGGTTCGGCAAAATATATCTTTAAATTTATCGTTTATGTGTAACCTGGAAATATGGTGGTGTTCTAATATGATTTTCTCCGCTGCCGACTCACAGTTGCATTGGCATTAAGCTTGATTTTTCTTCTCTGCACGCATTCATCACTCTGTTTTTTCTCCAGCAACCTTTTCATTTTCATGCCATGCACACTTGTCAGGTGCCGTCTGCCTCCAGCGTCTACTTCTGCTGCCATCTTAGCCTTCCCCGTCACCCGTCAGATGTCTCTACTATCACACAGCTATCTGCCTCCAACTCAATAGGACCACCCTCCGATTACTCCGTCTTCGAATCGATGCCTGAACAAATAAAAAATCTACGTAGAACGCACTCCATTTATTCTTATTCTCTTGTCCTTAGACTTAAGGAGTGAAATTGTAGTGAAGCACAAGGTTTTAGTCCTATGTAGTGATCGCGGAAAGCTCAGTAATTTGTTTTTTTTATTTTATACTTTATTCTGTTTTAGAAGGAGATTTTTAATAATTTCAGTGTGTACAAAAATTTCTTTAAAAGCAACTCATTAAAAAAATCACGATGGTGACATGACTGCAGCTTGTTTAACTGAGTAAACTAATTAGGTTGATGAATTTTTTTATAATTATTAGATAATTTGTACTGAATTCCCATATTAATTATTTTTGGGTGTATGTTTCATCCGCATCATATATAATTCTCGTAATTAAGTACCAAGCTCATGCTTAATGCAAACACCATTATTATTTAGTATTGTAAACTGCAATGTGGTGTTTCATATTGTAAGGGAAATAGAACTGTCCGTTTTGGAAGGTGTCGCTAGTATTTGTGGAATGATCAAGTACTCTATCTGTGGGAAATTATTACCTATTATTTGAAGCCATTACTGTTGGGAATACATACATTTATTTGTAAACGGTATATTGTTAGTATCTCATCGTACAGAAATAACAATATTTTTCGAGATATCACGCTCGTCACCGTTATAAACGCAGTTAGATTATACATTTCTAAAGTTTTTGGTTTTAGCCTAATAATTTTCTATCGCATTATCATCTTGATGCTTAAAATTAAATCATTTGTCATTTATCAATTACCACTTATGAAGGAATAATGTAAGCTTGTTAATGTTTTCGGTTACCCGTATACTGACGTTAAAATTAATTTGACATTTTATCTTTCTTGCGGGAGACTTCTTCAGGGCTACTCGGGTAAATCCAAAATTTCTAATATGGACTGCATAACTTTAAAAAATGAACTAATGATAGGTTAATTAGTAGAATAAATTACCTGGACCACGTTTTAAAGGGTTTGGGGTTTCCCTGCAAGAATGCTCTTCGTGAAATTAAACTGTGAAGTTATTGGACGTGGTATAACTAAGCCATTCCCGCATAATGTTGTCGTAATCGGATTTTCGCTGAATGGAAGCGGTCAAACGTTCTCCCAACGTTGAGAAATTTATAGCTGCCGCTTAGGTGACAGCTTCGTTTCCGATTTCCCGGCAGCACTGGCGGCGGATTCCGAAACGCGAACCACGTCGAGACCGTAATACGGCGTTGTTCTGTTTCCAATTCCGACCGTCAGAGGGTGCGCGAGTGCCATCTTCCCTGAACGTCATGCGCCTCTTTCTAACGAATGTATCTCGCTCAGCACGGAGAAAGCTGAGAGAACATTGGATATTTGCATATTACTCTTTTCATCCCCTTTACGATTGATATTTTACCAGAATTTAGGAATCTTCCGTATTTTTAAAAAATCCGTGTTTATAAACGAAGAAAAATTTGGCATGGAGAGATCGTCAGATGCTTTTTTATTATTTATTATTCATAAAATTTTCGGAATCAATATACTATCATCATCGTCATCATCAGGTGGTTAGCTGTTTAACCGGTCTTCAATAGCATCTCCTCGTGATAGCTCTCATCTTGAGCCACTGGAGTATCCAGGAATTTCGTTCGAGGGGGGGTCCAAAACCAGGGAGGAAGATATTTGAAAGACAGGTTACTAAGAAGGGGGTTTCAAACTAATTTTAACACTTTCCATAACCGAAAAAACTTCATTTTTTCAAATAAATATTTTGTATGTTCATGATTTTAAGTATTTTCTTTTCTATTATGAAGCTAAGTAATCGCGTTTATACATTTCGGTGGGGTCCTGACCCCCCGGACTTCCCCCCTTGCTACGCCACTGTCTTGAGCCGTATCCACCATCCTCGTTTGACCAGTATTATCCTTTAAATCATCCATACTTTTCTTTTTTCTTCTATCTCATTTACCATTTGTCCCTACTATTCCCCGCCCCCCCCCCACTGTTCCTTCCACCATCCCCTACAATTCATTCTTAATCATACTACCTCTTCTCAAAATAGGCACAAGTTATTTATCCCTCTTGTTATGGCTGTCTGCATCAGTCCTCTAATTTCCCCAATTCGGGAATTACTACGTTATTTCTCACTCTATCTACCCCACTGATGTTCAACATTTTCCTTCAAAGCCACACCTCAAATTCCTCTTGCATCCTTTTGCATTGCCGTCCATGTCTCATATTCGACTAAAAGTAGCTAAGTGTCACCCTTTTGACTACGATCTCTGTTTGGGAATAAACAGTGAGTTTTTATGAAATAATCTTGAAGCATTATATACTCTGAATATGTCTTCGTTTATGCATGCTGTATCTTCCCCTCTCTGTCTCGATGTTATAAATGTAATAAAAACAATTTGTCTTTACTGGGCGGGATTGGGACTAGTAAGTCCCATATTCCATCTATATATAATGTAGATAGAGAAAAGAATTTAGCTTGGGGATGGATTTTACGAAACATATTGCGAAGCCGCTTAGCACATACGCGATTATGTAAAAATTTAATCGCCAAAAGTACCTAAGTGAAGGGAATAATATAATAAAATAAAATTTGGAATACATGCCGAGAGAAATCCGCTATAGCCAGAAATAATAGTTAGCATTAAGGATGAAGCAATGATGATGACGTAAGTGTAGAAAGGGATAAGAAATAGTAGCGGGCGTGACTTGGTGGAAATCCTTTTTCATGGGAGTTGAAGGAATAAAACCTTTGCTTTTTCAAGAAAATTTCCAAGGTTTTTGTATGTTGCGATGAAACGAAACTGTGGTAAGACAGAATGAATCGCCATGTAGAAAAATCAATGTGTATTCCTTCAACTCCCAGGTAGGAAGGGATATAAATGACGGGATTAATACTAACCAGGCATTGTATTAGCCTGGTGTAAGATTTCCACCTACGTCTGCGTCTCAAATCTTTCCCCACCTCCCTCCTTAGCCTTCTCACACCTCTGAGAGTATCGCCTGCCACCCCTGAATGAATGATGCAATGAATGATGAATGCAATGATGAATAAAATTATGAATGCAATGATTTTTCATCAAGGAATGATGATACAAAAATTTTATCTGAAAACGTAAAGCGAAGAAAAGGATATAAACTACGGGATTAATTCTAACCAGACGTTATATTAACCTGGTGTAAGACTTACGTGCTTACGTCTGGGTCTCAAGTCTATCCCCACCTTCCCCTTTTGCCTTTTTACCCCTCCGAGAGTTCGCCTTTACCGCCCATGGATGAATGATCCAATCAATGAAGAATGCACTGATTTTTCATGAAGCAATGATGATGCATAACTTTTATCTGAAAACGTAAAGTGAAGAAAAGGATATAAAGTACGGGATTAATGCTAAGCAGACGTGATATTAACCTGGTGTATGACTTCCGCTTACGTCTGCGTCTCAAGTCTTTCTCCCTCCTTTGCCTTCCTACCCCTCCGAGAGTGCGCCCCTGCCACTCCTGCACCACCGCAACTATCTCTTCATGCATCCCCTTAAAACCGCCCCACCGAAAAACACACACATACATAGCAACCCCCACCCCATCCCACCTTCTTCCGACTACACCTCTCCCTCGTCCCTCCTCCTCCTCCTCTCATCCACTTTCCGTTCCAAAATGGAGTTCTAAATTATTTATGAAGTCGCACGTCCCTTTTCTCCCCCCACCCCCAACGTCTCCTCCTACCCCTTCCCTCATGTGCTTTGCCCCCTCCGACACCACTCATTTTTTACCCCCCCTCCACATCTTCCTTCCCCTTCTTCTTCTCCGTGTCTCGTCTTCTATCGTGAGTTCCCCTTTTTCCTAGAACACATGCCATAACTTGTTTCTCTCATATTGTCAATACGGGCATAATCAAACTCTAGTAACGTCTATCGACAGGAGACCCATCTGTACCAAAAACTGATAACAGAAAAAAATGAAGCTTCCTTTTAATTTAGGAACAATTACGTTTATTTTCCCTTGGTCTCTATAGTAAACTTGGATTCAGTGTCTTATTCTTATATAAAAGAAGAGGAAGGAAACGCTGGGGGGCGGTAAAAATGTGTTTCCTTTCATTCAGTGTCTACGAGTATATGCCTTGAAGAGTATTGAAGAGTATCGTTAAAGGTATAGGTCTCGAAGAGTTTAAATACAGATTTTGCTATTATAAATAAAATTCTCCTCTATGACGGGACTAGTTTCTCTATAAATAGAATACTCTTCAAGACCTTTGCAAAATTTGCATTTAAACTCTTCGAGACCTGTACTGCGAGACACTGAATCCTAAAAAAGAACTCATTTTTTACCCCCCCCCCTCATCATCCTTCCACTTTCTTCTTCTCCGTGTCTCGTCTTCTATCGTGAGTTTCTCTTCCTTCTAGAAAACATGAATTAACTCGTTTCTCTCATATCCACTATACCGTCAATATGAGCATGATCAAACTATAGTAATGTCTATCGACAGGAGACCTTTCTGTACTAAAAACTCATAACGGTAAAAAAATCAAGATTCCCTTTAATTTAGAAAAAATCAAGTTTCTTTTCCTTTTTCTTGGCCTCTATGTTATAGTTTGATTCAGAGTCTAGGATTATAGGTCTTGGTCTTATATAGAAGAAGGTTTAAATACAAATTTCGCATAAGCCTTGAAGAGTATTGAAGAGTATCTTGAAAGGTCTTGAAGAATTTTAAGCAAATTTTGCTCTTATAAATAAAATACTCTTCTTTGACATGATTAATTGCTCTATAAATATAATGCTCATCAAGACCTACATTCGAAGACACTGAATGCAAAAAAAACTCATTTTAAACCCCCCTCCCACGTTTCCTCCTTCTTCTTCGTGTCCCGCCTTCTAACGCGAGTTTCTCTTCCTCCTAGAACACATGCCTCAATTCGTTTCTCTCAAATGAGCCATATTGTCAAACTCTAGTAATGTCTATGGACAGGAGAACCTCTGCACTAAAAACTCATGACGGAAAAAATGAGGCTTTGAATCCTTTTACGTTAGGAACAATGAACGGTGCAAATAACCTTGTAGTCGGCGTAACCATGATATATTTCAACTACTCATTTCTCTCATTTGACACCGTGAGTCTCCCTCACTTCTAAAACACATTTCTCAATTCATTCCCCTCATATCTTTCATATCATCAATACGGGCGTAATGAAATCCATGTAGTTTCCAACGATAGGAGAACATTCCATACTGAATACTCATAACGGCAAAAAAAAATCAAACTTCCTTTTAATTTAGAAGCAATTGAGTTTATCTTTGTTTCTCTTGGCCTCTATGCTAAGCATTGATTCAGTGTCTGAAGGCTTCACCATCAAAATATCTGTGGATTGCAAGTTTTAAGTTGAACGTCTGAGAAATTTTACCGTAAACAGTAGATGAGGAAAAGAATATTTAGTCTTTTATATAAGACAACGTAGTGAGCCCATATTTTTTTCCATTACGAGAAACAATATTGTAGATATTGTAAAATGAGCTGCACCAATTCTTCAATGGGCAATTTCCATAAATGGCATTTCTCATTCTCTAATTGGTTTCATCATGCCAGTAGGGGATCGGTGTGATACTTGGTGTGCCGGCTTCCGACTCTGTGGGTTCGGGTTAAAATCCTGGCAGTGGCCGAGACTTTTCAGTGACTACCTTGCTTTGATGCTTTGTAGAGAGCACATGAAGTACAGCACTCCGTCCGTCGGATGGGACGGGATAATGGCGATGAAATTGATGAAAAACAAATCAATCTAGTTACGTGGAAAACTACTTAGTTTTATTTATTACCTCGGGAAAATAGCCTAGCCTCGGGAAATCTCTGCAATGTAAATGAAAAATTATATTTAAAAAATACGCAGCCTCGCCACCCTTTCATAACTGTTTGTCCCTCCTCTGAAGTTGAAATCGTGTAGCACCTAGGTCTAGCTTAAGGAGAAAAAACATTGAATTTATTGCCGATTCCTTGTAAAATCGAACTCTCCGAAATTTCATAAATCTTTGAATAATATCTTTCACGCATTAAAAATGTGCAGATTTCCATACTATTTATGGATTTAAATAATAATCATCGCTAAGTTCATATGAGTTATCCGTTACTTTTAGGCCGTTACGATGTTGTCAGATGGCTCATTCTAATAGCTGTAAAGCGTATTTTCTCTCTGCTGCCTGCTGTGTCATAGTTTTGAGATCTTAGAGCTCAACGCGAAAAATACATGGAATTATTTACTACGTAGTATATATTTATCTTTATATTATATTTTGGTCTTCCTTGACTTCCTGTTAATTTTAAATTTGGTGATTTTAATGCTCAAGGTTTTCCACTCCATTGATAGGATTTTTCTGACGCTTCAATTAAATAGCCTCTCTTTATTTTAGGCCATGTTCAGCCATAAGCATTTCTCCCTCTGCCCCGTCAAATTGCTCGCAGCTATTGTCTTTCATCCACCCCGTCGTGGTTCAAGAATATTGATATTCAGTGAGGAAAAAATCTACAGCATTGCTTTATGTTTTTTCCGTAAATACTTCAGCATACTTTCTTCTAATCTCATGTCACTTTGTCAAAGTCTGAGCAGTACCATCGGCGTTATCTATAATCTATAATCATTTTCAAATTATTCTATTCTTGATCATGAAACAGAAACATCAGAATTATCAGTTTAACTTATCTTTTCTTATTCTTTCCTTTCCATCTCAATCTTTGTGTACTTCGTGTGCTCGATGTAACGTAAAGTTTCTTTCTTTACGATCACCATAAACTTTCCGTCCATTTCTTAGATTAGTTTTGTAGTAAAACTCTTTTAACCTGAAAGTGTGTTGAGGCCTACTCTCATTTCAATAACTTGACCTGTTGTTAACTTCTGGTGAGTAATGGTCTTAACAGTATTTTTGTAAATCAGTTTGTGTAAATATTGGTATTTTATTAGTTCTTTCTCTCGATAATATGGCCATTGGGCGCTTGAGCAAATACAATTATCTCTTAAAATTTCATTTTCTATCACACTGCGGAATTTAAACCTTATCTTGAGGTAATACATGGCTCATCCGCGAACGCTTTCGTCTTTTGCTTTGTATCAACGAAGTTTTCAGCGGGATTTTCTCAAGTACACAGCGAGAAATTTTTCTCCATGCAACGCCACTCGTCGAAGCATAACTCTGGCGACACTTCACTGCCACAATAGCACCTCCGCGAAGTACATGCTCCATGCTCTTCGTGGAGAACAACAGAACGTTAGACTCCTTCGGCCTCTTTCCCTTGAAAAAAAACCACCCTCCTTCCCTTAATCTCATCCTCCCTCCTCGCCCCGGTCTTTTGCAACGGATACCGCGGGAAACCCTCAGGGAGCCAAGAGAGAGAGAGAAAGAGAAGCATGTTGCAGGGCTTGGGGATGAAAACAAGAGAAAGAGACGGAGTGGAGCGGAGGGCGGATGGACAAACAGGGGCGGGGGCGTAGGGCAGGGAGAGCCTACGCAACTGAGGTGGAGAGGGTGGGGATAAGAAATCTCGTTCCAACGCAAATGTTTTTCCTTTACTCAGCCTGACACACCAATCCCTCTTTCTCCGTCTTCTCATCCACACACACACATGGCGAGACACGCATTGGGGTCTGAGAAATATAGTGGTGCAAGTAAATTTTTGTTGATTTTGAGGTATCCATGGCAACCGACTCCGAAATAGTCTGTCTTCCTAGAAGAGCAAAGTTGAAAGACATAGCAGGAAAGAATTCTCGGGTCTAGCTCCGGGTAAGGTCCTCAATATCTCCTTCCAACATTTCGTCCATCGTCTTCAAGGATACAGAATCCCTGAAGAAGGCGGGCGAGTTGCTTGTCGAAACGTTGGAAGGATACATGGAGGACCTTACCTAGTACAAAACCAGAGAATTCTTCACTGCTACAGTTCGCCGGGAAAAAACCAGACATGTTATCATTTTAAGACACAGTTACATTTGGGACTGCCAGTTGGCAGCAAATACTGAGAGCCGTAAGCACAGTTCCGAATTCTTTGCGAGTCTGACTTTGGTAGTCCATTGTACATATTAGCAGCTGACTGATTGCTGAATCACATTGCATTATGATACCCATTGCATGATAAACAACATTGCATCATGAATCCCCATAGTGAAGAAATGTTAAACCTCTTGAGGAATAGTAATGATACCGATGAAGATGAGGAGTAAAACAATGAGACCAATGTAAATGAAAAAGTTTAAATTTTGACTTACTCCAATATGTTGCTAAGCCCTCCATACACTTACTACGGTAGATCAGACCATATAAATAAAATTTGAGAAATTGTAGAACCCATAAATTCAGATTGTCGTTTTTTCCACGATCAATAAAATACTATAACAGCAGCGTTTTAACTTACAATAAGGCTAGATGATTTGTCGCGTAGCCTAATAACTAATGTATCCCTTAATACATGTTTCTGAATATTCTTAGTATTTCTAACAGCATGTTATGAGTATTCTAACTTTATTGGCATGATTGCCTTCATGAATAGTAGGCGAGTTTTTCCTTTGCATGGATGTGGAAGTATAATTTGTTAGTTTTCGTAACATTTTATGTTCGTGTGGTGTGCATAAGGGAATCCTTTGGTTGCTGTATGCTGATGATTGATCACTCCCAGCCAAACACCCTAGAGAAGGCTCGCAGGGTATTATGTAGATGTAGATATTCTCTCCCTGCCTTCTCGACGCACTGACGCACATCCCCGTCTTTCAGTCTCGGATACCGGCGTTTTCTCCTCTCCCTGTTCCCGTTATACATTCCCTAATCCACCCCATTGCTCCGCGTCTGCTTTGACATGAGTTTGCTCAGATATACACGCGTGGGTTGACCGTGTGCGAGGAAACCGCGAGGGCGCGAGAGTCTTATCTTCGTTCGCATCCACCTCAACGCGGGTGTAATGAAAGCATGCTCCTCTCCTGCTCCTCCCAGCGAAGAGTCGTCCAACCTACACTCAGTGGTCTCATATGCCCAGTAAAGCTGAATGACCCGAGAGCTTACCGGAATGTAGATTCAAAATTAGTGGTAGCAACAGTGGCGGGTCCAGGGAGTAGCTTGGGGTATCCAATTTATACAAGAAAAAATGGATATTTTTTTAAGTTGTCGAATGTATGCAGGGTAGGAGTGCCACGGAAACCCAAAATACAAGAAATGTACATAAATGTGTATTTTTAAAACTTAATTCTTTGGAAATTAGTATGAGGCAACCTTGAAGTGCTGTTGCAAGGCACGAAATTATCAAAAATTTTCCTAATCTCCCAGAACCCGACTAATGCTGGGAGTTTACTCCCCAGCCTCCCACATAGCCCCCACAACCCCCCCCCCCCCTCTTGTCCCTATCCTTGATCCTCCACTGGGTAACTGTATAATGCAGGGTGTTTCCAGAGGAGTCTGCAGTACTTCAGGAGGTGGTAGGGAAATAATTTTAAGCATTTACTGTCCATAAAAATGGGGTCGCAACTCCTTACTCACTGAGCTATAGCAACGAAAACATTTTTTAGATGCACTTTAAAGTTATGATGAAAACGTTTTTTCTTGGGTATCCAACCTTTTCGACGTTTTATTTAATACTCTGGATTTTTAAGGACATTAACTGATTAAGGTTCGACGAAGATCCGAAGGACAAAAGTGTTGCACTTGAAGTGCCCTCCTCAAGGCACTCAAGCAGGGATCGGGCAGCCTCTGAAAAATCTCTGCCACCCTATCCCTAATATTTTCTAGGAATCACTGAAACCCTACATTATTTTATGAGAACTCAGTATTATTTTTGTGTATACAAGCAAAAAAATTCGTATGTAGTGGTTTCATTTAACTCTTAATAAATTTATGGATAAATGTATACTTATTCAAAGATCTGGTTCGAGGAATGTCGTCAGATATTGATATTAATTAAAATATGACCGCAGAGCTCAAGACGAAGCAAAGTAATAGTCTTCATGCTTAGCTGATTCATCTAAAGTACTGGTTCCAATTAAGTTTTATTGTTGATAAGATAATTTACCCTAACGGAGATGCTGGATAAATTAATTGAGGTTTGCTTCTCTGGCTTTCTTTTAACCAGACGAAATGATATCCTCCCCTCAACAATACACTGCAACCCACCCTACTGACACGAGTCTTAATTCTACGGCGTTTCCCGGTTCCTCCCCTTGCACGCGAAAATATTCCAACCCTCCACCTTACCCGAAATACAGTGTATGACTTCATCCCTCCACCACCGCCGCCACCACCACTGCGATTCCCTAAGGGATGAAGATAATAACCTCGTCTTTACTTAAGGCTAGTTTAAGAGCGGGCACTTTTATTCTCGCAGAGAGGTACAATGCGGGGGTCACCGGGGGATTTCTCGACTTGCACTAAGAAGTTGGGAAGAAGGTATTCTGGGAATTTAAAAACCTGAACAGGGGAGGAGGGACGAAATGGAGATTGAAGAGA
This sequence comes from Ischnura elegans, assembly GCF_921293095.1. Classification (NCBI taxonomy): domain Eukaryota; kingdom Metazoa; phylum Arthropoda; class Insecta; order Odonata; family Coenagrionidae; genus Ischnura; species Ischnura elegans. The sequence goes on along the minus strand of NC_060250.1, from coordinate 92,221,364 downwards.
GGAAAGCGGGATGGTGGTGGAAGATGCTCGGGGAATTGGAGTGGAATGAAAAAAATGCGTAAATACGAAAAGATGTAATTTCCTCCCCCCTCCTATTATTGCCCAACCATGATTATGAATATGCCACGTGGAAAGATGACAGTTTTCTTTTACGCTCGGGGATTTTATGTTTACCTGAGCACAGGACCTCATTTTCTCTCTGTCGTCTTAATTGAAACGTCTTAGATCCCATCAAATAGTTTTCGCCCTGCTCCCCACCAGTTTGTACTCAACTGCTTTATTGCCTAAGTAATTGCGTTTGTGTTGCCTTAATATGTGGGGCTTTATTTAATGCCAGAGATAATAGATGTAAACTTAATGACTGTATGTAATAGGACATTTAGTCGGTAGGTAAGTTTCGGGAAGAGGAAAGTAAATTGATGTGAGAGTGAACTTTGAATGACTGCAGTTCTGACTATGGTTGGTATTTGAAATATACAGTGTTTCAGGAGGACTCAGTAATACTTCATCAGGTGGTATGGGAGACCATTTTAAGCATTTTTTCGTCCATAAGAAAGGGGTCGCCACTACTAAGTTCCTAAGCTATGGCAATGAAAATATTTTATTAATACACTTTGCTGTTACCATGAAAAGTTTTTTCTTGGATGCCCAGGCATTACGACGTTTTATTTAATACTATGGTTTTTAAGGTCATAATATAAGGAAATAATTAAGTTTGGCCGGAAATGTGCGGGTATAATTTTCTGAAACAATTAATCACAAAATTTATTTATTTATTTAACACCAAAAACAACGCAAAGGCCTTTAAATTGTGTTGTACAAACAATAATAAATTATGTAAATATGACAAAAACAAGTATAAAAATAATCTCATAAATAACAATTATGATTAACGAATACAATACATACAAAAAGGTGGGTATAAAAATGAAAGTCTTTGCAGTTGGCTATTGATACAGGTGTGGGAGGCAAAGAGGTCAATAAAAGAAGAAGTATTTGAGAAGGAATTGAAAATAGTTGGTAAACGGCAGAATAGGGATCGAAAGGAAATTGACAGTCGGAATTTGGGCTGGTGTATTGTGGATCGTGCGGGCTGGAATGTGGAACGAAAAGAATGACAGGAGATAAATGCATCTGAAGGACCCAATCATGATGCAGTGAAGAAATTAGATACCAAAAGTCAATTGGTGGTGAGTGGGGTGTAATAATCTAATTGAGTGTAGTATTTCGTCACGTGAAGAGTGCCTGAGGTGAGGTGTACGATGAAATTGCGCAATTGTATTGTTTATACTGTACTATGAGGGGTTAGTTGGAAGATGGGTCTTTCTAGTCCCAATCTCACCCAATAAAGATGCATTATTATTATTATTATGGCGTAACTATAGGGGGGGGATAGATCCCCCCCAAGGCCTCAGAGAAATTTAAAAAAATATTAAAAACAATTGTCTAGTTTAGGCATATAATATCTACATCTGATTTAAGTTGAATTTTAGGTACCAAATTGATGTAAAATATATTTCCAGGCATGTCATTTTTCAAAACATTTCCCACACTCCCCGTTGCCTTGGGGGGGTGGGTCACCCTCAAGTCCCCTCACTAAACCCCCAAAGCATATTCCTAGCTACGCCACTCATTATTGTACTCGCACAAACCTTTCGTTTAATTAAGATCAAAAATTGATTCCTTAAGAAAACTCTAATCGCACAGTTCCGTCCAAACTTAATTATTTACAATCCTTAAAAAAAACAAAGAAAAACCGTTTTCATGGTGGCTGCAAAGTGCATCCCAAAAAAAGTTTGTGTTGCCGTAACCAAGGCGTTGCGACCCCATATTTATGCACGGAAAATACTAAAAATTGCCCCCTGCCACCTCGCCAAGTATTGCAGATTCTTTCTGAAACATCCTGTAACGTAGGTACTTCTCTCATTTAGTCCGTGTACGCTCTAATGATGTCATTCTGTTCGTCTCCTAAGTCTGCAACCACCCCGGAAATACTCGGTTCCAAGAACTTGCATCCTCCCTGCTGATGTTCCTGCCTTGTATCTTAGTCGGCTATATTCGTTCGTGTTCCCTTGTGAAACCCTTGAAGGGAAGTTTCTTTTTCGGGGAGTCCAAAACATTTTCCCTCGCTCGGAGACTCATGTCTCTCGGTGAGAATTTTTCTTGCCTCAGGTCGCATCTCTCCTATTTTTTTTCTCCCTTCTCCTCCATCCCTTCCCCCTTCCAAAGGGGAGATGGGAATGGGAGGAGGGCACTGTTGACAATCGATGCCTTGCCAACATTTCTTTCTCCTCTCGTCGTCTGCCTCCACGCATTCCGACACTCCCTGCTTTCCCGTGTTCCGCAATGCACGCGTGTGTGGCAAGGGTGCGTTATTACTCGGCGCACGATACGTATCGCACGTGTATTCTGTAATCCTTTTGGTGAAGTAGTCGCCCTAATACGACACCCTTACCGTTCAGTTCTGTCTCCGTCCGCGAAATAAATTTTCATTGCGATTGCGCTAAATGTAATTGAATGAAGGTGTATATGTATGTACCCCAGGTATGTATGCATGTATATATTCAGGGACATCGAGGGGCAACTATGTACCTCGATGTTCTGAGGTATTTATGCATGTATATATGCACAGTTTTACAGGAAATGATTCGTTTAGCACATAATAATATAAAAATTAAATCACTAGCACTCAATAAAAACACCTTAAACGAATACTCACGCTTAAAAAAATGTCTGACACTAATTGTAAGAGTGGATATTTTGAAGCCATTGTAAGATTTTTCTTTTTTAGTGTTTTCTTATGAAAAGCTGGCGAATTACTGTACGCATAAATGTGTGTATATGAAGCTGTATGCACCTAGGTATGTATATAGATAGGTAGCCAGATTGGGACTTGATCACCATCCTAACCGAGTTATGAAAATATCCGCCTCAGGCTGGGAGCAGTATGACTATGATAAACAGGCTACATGAACCCATAAGGGTATTTCTAGAGATAAGGGTATTAAAAAAAATCATATTGTATTAAATTGGCTCCAGCTTAATGGAAGGAACTCGAATATGTTACACTATCTAGCAAATAGGATTCTTGCATTTTATTTATACCGCTCAAGTGCAATACGATCTTTTTTTAAATTTGAGTTGAAGTTAACCTGATGGACGGAGACATTCCAGGTTTGCGCTCCTCGTCTGGTTGTTTAGGTAATCGTATGGATACTCAAGTACCCAGACCAATTAATGAATTCCATATATTGAAATGTTGTTGCCTTCTACCAGAGTGAAGCCAAGAAATTGCGAGCTTGCGCTCTTCTTAGGCCCTAAGAAAGAAGGAATACACGGCTAGCTAGGGGGACCTGCGACCGGTGCTTTTTAATGTCGTCTCTCTGGCTAAACCCTTCATTAGGCGCGCGTGGGTGACTTACTGTGTTACGTGCGCCGTTTTTCTTATGATGGCGTAATATGCATGTGATTTTCATTTTAGCAGCACATTATTTAGTCCTCGAAAGCTTCACATAGTTGTTTGTTAGTGACCGGCACAAGATTAGCAATAAATAGCGCTCGAAGGGAAGCGGGCATATTTGGCCCGCGTGCCTAATGGTGTAACATTTTCTGTCAGTATCGCTAATAGCTCTTCAGCAAATTTTGTATGATATTAGTCTGTTTTGACGCGTAAAAATATTCGGCACGTTTGTAACTTTTATGTGTACCTCGACTAGTCGCGTTTTCTTTCGTCATTCGCAGGCGAGGGGGCAGGGGTGTATTTTCTTCAACCATTAATTATAAATGTGTTACCTAGTGACACAAAGTTCACTAACAATAAACGAAGTTCAAATCTATCGTTTGTGAATATTTTTTACAAAATGTTGAAATCATAGGGGATTGAAAAAATTTAATTTGGACCACTGGTGTATCCCACGCGCCCAACCGAATAAAAAAAGTTAACTCGCCCACTGAAAGGTTAAACCTGATGCATATTGGAACTTTAAGCGTGCATTGAAAAAGGTCAACATTAAACGTTTTATATACCTCATTTAAACTTATGGGAACATCTTGAAATGTTATGGGTATGGGCAGTAGAAATTAAGGCTTAGAATAAAGGAAACAGTTTATCAGACCTTACATTTAGAGTATGTTTCTCCACGAAAGTGAGACATAGACAAGCGGGAATGCAGAGACATGAGATAAGTGGAAAAATAAAGGGTGGAGATGTTCAAAATGTGGTGTTACTGAAGCATTATGAGGATGTGAAAAAGGTAGAACCAATCTTAGTACAGTTTACCAGTGATGACTATAAAGATAAGATATTTGAAATTCCCTTACGACACAAATATAAAAAAATTCTGAGAAAATGCAGACGTTAAAATTTCAAATTTGAGCAATCGGCAACCGTTGACCAGCTCAACACATAAGCTTAAAGATAGTCGCTATGGAAGAAACAGGTCGCATCGATCTCTCTCGACGTCTTTGTCAATATTATGTCTTTCTTGATGACGTTTTTTCATTCAAAAAACCTACGCGATCACCTAAATATTATACGGGTCATAAATTATCCGTTGTGAACATTAGTAAATGACGCAAGAAAACAGGCCACCAGTGGAGGTACCCATAAAAGTAACATAAACGTGCCGAATATCGTTTACACGTTAAAGCAGACTAATGTGATGCAAAATTTGCTGCACAGCTATTTAAGTGATGTTGATAGAAAAATATTACACTGTTAGGCGCGTGGGCTACTTACGCTCGCTTCCATTTGAGCGCTATTTATTGCTAATATTGTGCCGATTACTAAGAAACAACTATGTGAGGCTATCGAGGACTAAATAATGCGCAGCTACTGAAAATCACAAGTATATTATACCATCATAAGAAAAACTGCACACGAAACACAGGCCACCCATGTGCGGCTAATGAAAGGTTAAGCCAGTAACACGACGTTAAAATACAACGGTTGTGCGTCCTCCGAATTAGCCATAATAATTGGTCACCAAATATTTGAATAAAAATTTTGAAAAGACTCGGAATTGAATCCTTCTTCTGACCCTGTACTAAGCTTAGGGACCAACTATTTAGAGCCAACGATACCTGTGGCCTCGGAAATCCCGGAATATATCAGATTTCCCGTAAAAGTGGGTAGGTTTACTTGGGTGAAACTGGCAGGACAATTTCCACGAGAATTAAGGAACATCAAAGGCATTTCAGGCTATGTCAACCTGAAAAATCTGCAGTGGCCGAACAGGGCATCAACTAAAACCATGCCATTCATTGGGAAGATGTGAAGATCATCTCTCGAGAGAAGAAATGTTGGGAAAGGATTACGAAGGAGGCCATAGAGATCCGGCTAACGAACAAGAACTTTAATAGAGATGGCGGTCTCTCCCTCAGTAACGTCTGGAAACCCGTATTGCATAGAATCCGATTGGCTAATACCAAGGAGGGAACCTGAGATCCCGGAACCGCTATATAAGACGAACACTTTCCGAGAAACGACATTCGGCCCTGAAGATGGAGTACGACTCGTACCCCGAAACATCGGCTGCCATGAAGATTATTACCCGGTGGAGCACCCAAAGAGCCTTCACTACCAGCATACGCCTAGCATCAGTTCTTTTTTCGCTAAAGACGGCATAATACGACCACAAGATCGGAGATAGATGAGTCTTCTACCTCTCTGAGTAACCAGATACTGTCTGGGTACTGGATCACCTGCACACTGAGTACATTTTCGGCAACTCCGAAACCGTTGCCGTCTCCACCGCCTGGGAACCTCTGGAGGCTGAGCCCCCGTGGACATGCAAACCTCCCCTTTAACCCGTAGCGGTCCACACCACTTGCACACTCTTGCTGCCTCTCGTCCTCCTTCCGGCCGAGAAGGAGGCGAGGCGGGGGGTGGTGGAGCGGGGGGGAGGGGCGAGACCCCTTCGTATCCGCTGCAGGACGTGAAATATTTATGAGGTTTTGTGGAAGGATGGAGGGAACGTGTGCGTCGGTAGGGACCCCTTAGGTTTTCGTCCGTGGATGTGCGCGGCTTGCGTGTGGAAGAATGCGTCAGTGTGGCCGCACACGCGTGTGCTTTTGTGATGCGAAGCCCCCTGTAGTACGTGTCCCCGCGCTGCTGTTGTGTCTTCCCGTGTGCAGTCGCTACCGGAGTCGGGACCACGTGGGAGCAGTCGTCCAAGTTCCGACTCTTGCACGAGATCTGGAGAGGAATCTGCGCCGAGTTCACGCTTATCCGTTTCATTCATACTTCTTTTTGAGGTGTATCTGTCCGTAATAGGAGGCGAAATTTGCCGGACGGTCTTAGCCTTAGGGTGTGTTGAATTGGTCGACATTTGTCGTTTTCTCAAATTTGAAATTTTAACCTCTGCATTTTCTCGGATATAACATTTTTAATTTTATATCTGAGAAATATTTATTTTTATTTATTGAGAGATTTTTATATAAAATTACTATTTTTTGATTTGGGACACTAGAAAATACTCTCAAATATCTACTCTATATTATGTTATATAGTCATACGATTGTAGACCAGTGATCATGAAACAGAGTAGATACTGGTTCGACGTAGCCTTCCACTCAGTTTTTCTGCCGTCCAATCTTTTCACAGCTTCTTATTCTTGTCTTTAACATCCTACTTTACCAGCTCTATGCGTTTTATTCGAGATCCTCCTTTTCCGTTTGTCCCATTTACTTGTTACTCGTCCCATGTCTTTATCATAAATCGGCTGAGTGATTGCAATTTGAAAATTAACTTCTGGGAAACTGCACAGAACATTTTTACGCCCAGAATCTCTGAAAGCGGGGAGCCGGCCGTAGCCAAGGCGACTCCACGATCATTTCGCCTATGTTGAAACTGGGCAGGGTGGGTGCCTATAATTACTATTCAAATTGCGATAACTCGGCCCTAGGACCACCAGGACAATGCAAATTCCCCGCGGTTCAGTTTTTCATCATGGGCAATATCTCTACTATGTACGAATTAAATCTATGAGTCGTACTTCGCGACGTTTTCTTGTGAGATAGTAGATGTTCTCCGAGACAAGAAAAGGGGAGGGTTTTGCTTTCACGAAACGTTGAAAACTAGCAGCGTAGCAGGCCTAAGGTCGAAGCTTTGGATTATATGATATTCAAGGATATAACCGCGGACTAGTCAGCAGCATACCTTCACGTAGTCATATGAAATTTCACGGTGAAGTGCGGAAATTCCTTGAGTTCCTTTGACTACTAAACTGATACGCTGAGTAAGAAGACGCTTCATTAGTTTAAGTGGCTAAATATCTGTGAAAATTTGAGAGATCCTGTCATGAATCTCAGTCAACTAAATGATTTTCCTCTTTGAAATTTCGTACGCCATAGAATAAATGGTCCGGGTCTAAAATCCCATCACTAGTGGTCCTAACAGAAAGTTTTTCATTGGATAGATCAAGATCGAGTTTACATGACAGATATGCGTTACACTTGATGTTAAATTTACACATTCCGGGTAGTGGAGCCATTTCCTTTCCCTGGGCCACTTTGCTTTTCGGGGGCATACGCTTTGGGGCGTACGTAAGAACATTGACGGAACAATTGCTAGCGTTCAGCTATTCATACTTGCGGCCGCTCGTTCGGCCTAAGGAGACTCACTCGTAATCAGAAGTCTGTTCTCTGGAATTGGAGAAAGTGAAATAGATGGCAGTGCCATCGCATAACGCTAGTAAGTTCATGAAATATACCGTTCCGGGTTCAAGTCAGAGCGAAACCTTTCCAAGTGGATTCAATTTAATACGGCTGTAAAATCCATAATCTATTTGAGCATGATACTACTTTTTGTTGGTAAGTACACCGTGATGGTAATCCACTCTCTTATAGGTAGAACATTCACGTAAGGATGAGTGAGTGAGGAATGTGATTTATCCTGAGAGGAAATAGATTGATCTTGAAGGCTAGAATGTGTAGGACATAACATTATTACGGCTGTTACAAACTTCTAACATGCTGAACGAATAAATGCAAACGTTTTGCATGCATATTTAAATGCGTAATGTGCAGAAAATATACACAACCATCCAATAAATTACGGTAAATTATATATTATCTGATTAAGGGGAAATTTAATGCATGTAACACACGGGGTAAAGAGTCGTGAATACAAATGAAATACTTAAATCTTTCTAAAAACATCACAATTAACCTCTACTTTCCAGGTGCTAATTAATTCCTTCTGGAGAGAGTGAGTTCATACGTCTACAGTCGTCTTCTCTGGAATCTCATCTTTGGGCCTGGAGAAAGAATTCATCCAAAAAGAGCAGTGATATTTGCCAGCTTGTGATATATCGTTTTGACGAGGTCTGGAGTTCATCTGTAGCACGCCACGGTATGTATTACTCCAGGGTATTTACTATTTATTTTGGAGACATGAGTAATTTAAATTTATTAATTGTCGATGGAATATTTTCGAAAAGACGTTCGTCGTACTTATTCTACCCCATGTGATATTTCATGCATTTGATCGGAATCGTTTATTAACCACTAAAGACCGAACTAACTTACCTTTAATTTTTATTATTTTGTGCAACCCATTTATTTTACAACTAATTAAAGGATATTATGAGAGAAAACCCGAGAAAAAAATTTTAATGCGTTTTCAAGCATGTTCCCAAATGGGAACACACCACAAATTTTGCTATTACTTGGAAAAATAAACATGTACTTGACCAAAAACTAAGTTTAACAACGTAATATATACTGATATCGTGAATAAATGAGTATTTGTCATAAGAGAGCGATTGCAGGGGAAAATATCGAATGCAACGCATACTCACTACAGAGGTGAGGAGAATAACCAATTTTGAAAAGGCATAATAGGGTAGTTTCCTTCATCAAAGAAAACGAAAGGCATTGGTTGCGATTCGTTACCCACCATTAGTGTATTCATAATACACAAATTATTTGGTTTTTGAAATACCGGTTTAGACGAATGGCAAGGGTCAAATTTTATCCTCATTTGAAAAAGGCCAGATTGGCGCCCATGCGATTCCACTCCACGTGACGTCACAGGGACCTAGTTTCTACACGAGAGGATAGGAGTTGTACATCGTCTGAGGTTACCAATGCATGCATGAGGCACAGAGTTCAGGGAAACATGTCTTAATAATCACCTATTAAAACTGGCTAAGGTCGGAAAGTTTTCTTGAAATGCGTCGCACGGACTTTTTCCCATCATTCCTACTTACGCGTCGCGTTTTCGTGCGCTTGAAATTTTTCACTTTTCATTTAATCGCGAAAAATAGATATCGTCATTTAAAAATCTAAAAGTGTGAAATTCTTACTCCAGGAGTAATAATCTTTCGATTTAGGTAATAAAAAAATAATAGGAAACTACCCTATTAACGACCAATATATGCACACGTCACCCGATTCACTTTATAAAATACCAACGCAAGATATATATAATTTTCATGGTTTTTATAAATCTGTTCGAAAATGGGTAAATTGGACTTTAAACGCTTAAAAGAATATTCGTATATTATAGGTATCAATTAATGAGTCTTTTTTGCAGAAAATCCTTCATCTATAAACATTATCTTAAGATTAAAAAAGGGATAAAAATCTTGAATAGTTTTATTTTCTGCAAAAATATCAAGGCATAAGTTTTCTTTCTCCTGTCGTTTCTCTAGAATTTGCCTCGAACAGTGAGTTTAACGGTGGGCAATGTTGTTTTACATCCAATTATATTTACTATTCCACCAAATTTTGGTGCTATACCTTAGGCTCAGTACGTAGGGAGAATTATTTCCTGTTAGATAACCCAATAGGCCGCGGGTGCGTTTTCCGGTTGAATTTAAGACATCCAGAGCGCAGCTGTACGTGATTGTCCAACAAGTAGCTAGTAATACTACATAATTTTCTAAATTCGTTTGATGAAGTAAAGACAAAAACATTTCTGCTACGCCGTTCCAGTTATTTTCATTTTACATGACAGTAATTTGACAGAAAATTTGGTCATGCAAACACATAACATCAATTTTAAACAAATTTCCAAGTTTTCTCAAGGAGAAAAAATGATAAAAAAGCCACCATTTCCAGCCAATTAATGAAAAATGCTAAAACATTAACAAAAATGTAGAATTTGCGTTTATCCCGGCTTAGAGTCTGAAGGAATAATTTTAGGGTTTCCCACCGGGTGCGGTTTTGGGTGACTGGTCCCAAATTTTCGACGGCTGAGTCTGCCATCGTCTTCAGGGGTTGAATGAATCCATGATCGTGAAGAGCGATGAGAATCGATAATAGCACCGAACGCTAACTCGAAGAGAGAATAATTCATTACGAAGAGATAATAATTCATTACGATGCGATCATTTAATTCTTATATTTTTGTTAGAAGTTACTTCTTTTGTTAGAAATTGTTAGAAATTACTCTTAATGTGGTTTTAAAGTAACCTCTCATCACCATGATGACTTAATAGGGGACATATTTTACCTTACATATACTTAAGGCATTTTAAATATTAAAAGAATGTACTCACATGCTTTCGTGGTTTCCCAATTTGAAAGTGTAGTTAATATTTACTTTTAAATTAAGAAAGAAAATAGTATAAATGCTTTTTATGTAACATGAATAAGGCTGTTGATATGCAGATATGTAAACACGAAGGATTCGTGGAATGAGTGATCTTCTCTTTTAAGTCAATAAAGTAAAATAAAGTTAATAAATAAATGCTAAAATAATGTAAACATTGAAGGATAAAAAATCCGTATAGACTAAATAACCTTGGATAAGGTATCATCAAATGCAGATTTTAAAAAAATTAATATTTTTATCGTACAGGCTAAATGATTTCCTACGAATAGTATTTATTATTGCGATCATGACTTAATTCTACCCCTGAAGGCGATGGCAGACTCAGACTCGAAAGTTTGGGACCAGTTAACCAAAACCACACTCGGAGGAAACCCCAAAAAATTATTCCATATTGAGAAAAAAGTGAAATGGGGGAAGGTGGCACTTTTCTCTGAATTGAGTGAAGCGAGCAAACAAAATGATGGGGTCTTTGATTTTGGTTATCGGGGAATAGCTTTGGGTACGCACGTTGTGTCTGGGAGACCAGGAGGAGGCGCGCACGATCGAACCGGTGTCCTCCAGCAAGCAGCGCCTGCCCTGCAGCTGGGAGGGAAGCGATTGCGCCGTGGCCATCTGAACGATCATCGGCGGGAGCTCAGACGCGGTATAATGGTGTTGATTCACCTTTTGTATGAGAAAACACATTTACAAAATATATATTGCAGCAGGCGAATTAACACGGGTTGCACACAAAAAAAAACAAAACAAACACGACACGCGAAATTTTTTTATGGATTTGAAACGCGGAGACAATTTGGTTCGACTCAAGATTTAGTGCAATGCTTGAAATTTTATCCATTTATTTTCATTTCATTTATGCGTTTTCATTCAATTAGCGACATAAATAGAAGTTTAAAAAAATATATTTCCTGATGACGTTTCAGTTTACCATTTTCATTCATATCACAATCAATATACCCGTTTTTATGCATTTAAAATTTTACTATTTATTCTCATTATTACTGTATATATGCACAAATTGGTAAAAAAATTGCTACCTATCAGCACATTAAAGGCAACAGAAGGAACGTCATGCATTAGTTACCAAAATGGCTTCAATAATTTAAACATAAATTCTTAGATAAACCTTGGCTAAGGTTTCATCAATTTGTAGATTTTAATTAAAAATTAAATATTTTTATCGCACAGGGTAACTGATTTCCTACGTATATTTATAATTTTTCGTCCAGTCATTTCATTTGACATTTTCGCTGGTGACTGAGTTACAATATTGTTTTGTATAGAAAATCCAAAATTTTCTCTAATCTGTTTGTTATAGAAGTGTATTTATTAAATAGTTTTTTAGATCTTATTACTATTTCTAGAATTTTCAGCATTTCTGGTGAAAAGCTTACGTATAGTCTCAAGATATTTGAGCATGAGATTGTGAGGTAGTGAAAAGGCTTGGAGATAAAAATAAGGATACTTGATGTAAATTTAACCTATTTCCGCCCACCGTCGCCATATGGGTACTTTCTACCATTCTAAGTATAAGGGGCTCTTGGAGAAAACCCGCACTCCTTTTCGCTGTCAAAATGTCACAAATGTGCTGTTGAACCTTTCAGTAACTTAATCCGCTCATTTTTTATTTTAAAAAATCCGGTCAAAATATGCCCAATGACGGAAAGAGATGGTTGCAAAACGGAAATCCAATATGGACGTCTACACTCTGTGAATTTCATTCATGTATCGTAACAATGAACATGCAATGGCATTCTCCTAATTATAACTTTCCTTCATCCAAATATTTGCTTGCCAAGAAAATTCATCCTACTATCGAGTGTCTTGTAGGAACTGAACAGTATTAGGTTCTGACCTCGTTTACCACCCAATGCGTATGGGTCATTCTGGAGAAATAAGTTGATGTCTCACTAAAATATTTCCCTAGAGTACTGAAGGCGACCATGGGAGCAAATACCTAAATATTCTTACAATCGCAAGCAGAAATTTTACATGGTTGAAATGAAATAAGATGAAACTTCGTTGGTTAAGGAATCAAACAAGAAAACTAAATTATTATATTGTTATTTTGCTTTCAGCAGACTCGGCGCTGGCGCTGCGTTGTGGATTAGTTTCCGATGTCAGACGATGCTAGAGGGGCTCAGTTGTATGAATTTTTGTCGTATCTCGTCTCGTTCACCCCAATATTTAATATAAATCAGTCAATGGTCGGGAGCGGTTAGTGTAGTACATAGATACGTGTGTCGACAAGCGATGGTAGACCATGAATCAGAATTCAGAACTAATATTTTCGAAAATATTTTCTGGTCGATACTATTTTTAAGCTATGGCATTATTTCTTTTTTCACGAAGAGAACGATTTTCCTGAGATATGTGATCGGGATTACAAATGGTCGCCGCCGACACCAAAAACTAATCGACGATGCGGCACCGACGCCGAGTCTGCTGAAAACAGGATGAAGTAATTTTTTTCGGAGAGATATCATGATATAACATATCGAATGTTCAACAAAGATATCGTGCAGACAACTAATTTCATTAAAAATCTTACAACTCGTGTTTCGATTGCTACACAATCATTATCAGCTACTAATCATTGTCAATAGGTAATTCCTAGTACCGATCGTCAGTCAGGTAATTCTTAGTACCTGATGATGATTAGGTGGCAATCAAAACACGTGTTTAAATTTGTTAAAACAAAAAGAAAAAGAGTGGGTCGTTCGATATCTGTGTTTATAATTTGCAAACAAGATATTTAATATAGTAGAGTAAAATAAATGGTTCGTTCGTTCTTCCGTAACGATTGTTTTGGAGCTTTCTCATTCGGTTCATTGAATTACTTCTTATTAAAAATTCCACAGAATGTGATTTACAGATCAGGCGAGCGTAGTGGTCCATTTCCGTGTTCCGTTCTTACATCCTGCCGACCTTTGATGCCACTCATTCACATGTACACTGGTTTATATATCTTATCGGCTCAGTTACGTAATATTTCCTTTTATTTCCTCGTGAAAAGTGGAAAAAATGACTGGCAGTGCCGAGTGTCGATTTTGAAATTTGAATTAAACGGAGTGACAACAATTGGACGGCCTCGGTGGCGAGGGGATAAAGTCCTCGCCTGCCAAACAAGACGATAACTCCACTGCACAAACGCTCAACAATCGCCCACCGAATCAAACCCTATCATCTAGTACTACTACGGCTACTAGATGAGCGGATTTTATACGGTGGGCGATTTTTGAGCGTTTGTGCAGTGGAAGTATCGAAGAGGTTGCGGGTTCGAGCCCCGCCTAGGAAGGTTACTCCTCTTCAGGGCATGGTTGTTCGGTTATTGTTTGGATTGTTGAAAACCCTGATGTAAAAGGCCAGTATGCGCGGTTTTCGGTGGTATGGACATAAATACATAAATAATTAAATTACTGCGGTGGACATTAGAATCCTTTATTGTAACATTTCGTGGTATGTGATTCACAGATCTGGCGAGCATAGCGGTTCATTTCCGTGTTCCGTTCGTACTTCCAGCCAGCCTTTAGAGCCACTCAATCACCTGGTATCTCTCTCTCTCTCTCTATTTTCTTTCCCTCTCTTCTCCCGTCGGGGCCGAACAGGTCCCCAGGGGGGCGTGGGTGAGGGAGGAGGTCTGCTGCGACCGCCACCGGTCATTAGCGGTAATGGCGAAAGGCCCTTGAAAGCCCGCCCTGTTATCGACGTCCTCTCCTTCAAGCCTTCGCCCCCAGCTCATTCCCCCGAAACAAAACAAGCCCTCTCTTACACGAACATCAGCAGCACAGCGGAGAAGAAGAAGAAACACCAAACTCCTCCCGAAAGCAAATATATACTGACTGATTTTCCTCGTGGGAGGTTTCCCAGGGCTCTCTTCGCGTTAGCGTTCGGCGCTATTATCGATTCTTGTCGCATTCACTGCTCTCTTCCACGCCACGCAATGAGTTTCGAGTGCTCGCGGTCTCTGTGGTGTCTCATTGGGTGAGTTCTTAGCACGTTTTTAACCCTTATAACGCCCGTTCGCCTTTGCAGATTGATACTTCTGATGGTGCGGACGAGGTATAGCATTACAGGATTATCGTAAAAGAGTGATGCGGTTTTGAGCATGTTTTAAATGAAAACAGAATTACTTACAGTTTATTTTTCGAATTTTACGTCTGAAGCAATTTTTTACGTGATGAATAACTTTCAATATTCCCTTAGTCGCTCGTATTTAGTTAACTCCTTAGTCTCAAACTTAAGTTAACATGATATTTCGGATGATGCGGACGAGGTGTAGCATTTAGGGCTATCGTAAAATAATGGTACGGTTTTGAGTATGGTTTAAATGAAAACAGAGTTAAGTACTTACAGTTTATTTTACGAATTTTACATATGAAGCAGTTTTTTTACGTAATAAATAAATTTCAGTATGTGCGTCCATAGTCGCTCGTCTTTAGTTAGCTCTTTAGTCTCAAACTTAAGTTAACATACTTCCTTAATGGCTGTCATTGCTTCATCAATCGTGTTAATTGAGTGGTCTATGCCGCGAATCATTTGTCAAAAATAACGCTCCTGATGCACCCCCACAAGAAATATCACAAGGTGTGAAATCTGAAATTTCCCTGCTATCTTCCAATGAAATACTGAAACAGCGTCTCGAAACTTATATGATAACGAATTTAAGTATACCGGGACTGGCCACGGTGATAACGTTTACGGGAGTCACCCGCAATGCACAATTGTGCGAAAAATCCACAGAGAAAAAGTCATTCGCCTTGACCGGGATTCGAACCCGGATCCCTCGATTTCCGGCCGAGTGCTTTAGCCAGTTAAGCTACCGAGGCGTCATTCTTCCACATTCTTCCACATTCTTCCACAAATTTCCACAGGGAAGAATGACGCCTCGGTAGCTTAACTGGCTAAAGCACTCGGCCGGAAATCGAGGGATCCGGGTTCGAATCCCGGTCAAGGCGAATGACTTTTTCTCTGTGGATTTTTCGCACACTTATATGATAAGTCTGCACTAAAATTCTTGATCTGTCTGCAGCTATAAAACTCATTCAACAAATTCAAAATTTTCAAATCCGCTGTATGTGCTTAAATTGCACTTCGTTTTCATAGAGCCACTCTCGGTTCCACAAACCAAGCGTCACCGCTCGCGTCTCTAATTTACCTATTTATCATTGCATGCTAAACATATAGATGAATGGCATCCAAGATTTTATGCAAATTTGAAATGTTATTAGTTCCCTATAACAGCAATTATTTTGGTATTCCACGATTGGGTGAATACAGTAGCATACATTTTAACAGTATAAGGCAATACGTTTTGCCGCGAATATCATAAGCCTTAGTTTCTGGATGAGCTGTATAGTTTTTTTTTTAATCTGTTACTTGAAAACTATTTGAAACCATTTTATTTTAGATCCATTGAGTGAATAGTTTTTCCAGAGGTAAATACAACGTCTTATAATTATTTTCTATGTCTCAGTTAGGGAGTGGGGTAGATCCATTCCTCCACTCCTTGATGACCCACCCTGCGCTATTCCAGGGCCGTTTAGCGAAGACTACTTGAGCATCAGCTGCCCAGACTATTGAGCTCATTTACCGCTCCCGACCAATTTGTTTCCCATAGCTGGGCCATTAAAGCGTATTACCTTGCGATCGAGTTCAGCTTAGCACTATCGATTCCCGTTTACTTGGAAACTTGGACGAGGGAGTGGAAACTGCACTTTTTCCATTTCCGTAAAATGTAAAGGCTACTTAAGTGCAATGCAGTTTCTGTGTTTTCGAGCAGTTGATCAGATTGAAGAGTTTTTTGTAGTTTAATATCATAATTACCACACGTTTTATTTAGAATAAGATGGAGGTGATTTATTAAAAATATTGCTAATCAATATTTTTAATATAATAGTTATTTTATTTTACAGCCCAAGTTTTATGAAAAATAAAATGAAAAAGAATACGTATAAATCACAAAATCTAAGGCTGAATGATACTCATGCTTTGACGAACGTTTCACCTTCAAAAATTAGCCTTTAATAGTCAATAATATATCTAATGAAACGATTGAGTCTGTTGAGTTGGCCAGTTGCTTTCTGATATGAGAGTATCGGGTTCAAATCCAGTCATAGTATCACTTAAAAGAATCATTATATTTTCCTCATATAAAAGAATAATTCAGAAAGGATCATTTAAATGCGATTC
This sequence comes from Ischnura elegans, assembly GCF_921293095.1. Lineage (NCBI taxonomy): Eukaryota > Metazoa > Arthropoda > Insecta > Odonata > Coenagrionidae > Ischnura > Ischnura elegans. The sequence goes on along the minus strand of NC_060250.1, from coordinate 92,204,611 downwards.
GACAAAGGTGAATGAATTTGTCTCAAGCCCTAAATATGTGGCAACACGGCTGTCACTTAATCTGGTACAGTGAAAGTGTACAAGTTATCAATTTGAACCGCTGGGCCAAGTATGATTTCCAATGTCCAGTCTCCAACAAAACGATACCTCCACTGCTTAAAACTGTCAACAATTGCCCACTGAATCCCCACATCAATCCGCTCATCTAGTAGCCCAAAAATACGAATACGCTCACCTGGTAATAGTCGAACCACAAATGCTCACCTCCGAAGCTTAAAGAATTGGAGGTGAGCGTTTGTGCTCCGGCTTCTACCAGCTGAGCGCATTCTTATTGTTGGGCTCCTAGATGAGCGGATTTGATTCGGTGGGCGTTTGTTGAGCGTTTGTGCAGTGGAGCCCAATAGATGCCCATAAAGAAGTGCTTGTTGCCCAAAAGATGCCTATAAAGAAGCTAAAGCTCGTTTTTCCTGCACGTGTGTTTCCAATTACGTTGAAATTGTTTTACGCCTTTCATTCTTCCTCGTTAAGAGTAACTTTGTTCACCGGGTGGGTAATGTTACCGTGACATTTGGAAATGATCACCAGTACCTGTTTCTTTGGTTAATTGCTTCAGTTTTCAAACTAAAAAAAATATTTAATTTCTGTCTTTTATCCTATGTTAACCTGTTTCTTTTATTGAAACACTGATGAATATATTATTTATAAAATCAAACCGAATAAATAAACCGTCAAATGGAGGAAAATACTGATTATTTTCAAAAGTCAATAAAATATCTCACAAAGCATGGTCGTATGCTATATTGAAACTCAGAAAATTCAGAGGCGAGTAAGTGAGTGAGTGAGAAAACCATAATCATTACAAATAGTTTTATTTTTTTCCTCTCATCATGGACTGAGATCAAGGCATCTAGCATCTCCTGTCACATATTTCAAGCCCTTATTTCGGGAATTATGACCCACCCTTCGTCAGTCGGTCGCTGTTTTCCCGGAAAGGGTTGAACTAGGGTGTTGAAGGGAGGAGGAAAGGGATCTTCTGGGGGGGGGGGGATGGAAGGGAAGGCGAAGTCGGCCACAGAGGAATAATTAGCCATCTGGCACCTCGGCGGTAATCATGGACGCCCTGCGCTGCTCGGGTGTTCGCGTCGGAGCGGTGCGAGAGACGAAACAAATGAGGATCGTAATCCGAAATTATCCCTCTGCTCCCCTCAACGTCTCAGCTTGTGATACTTCAATTCAATGATAAGAAATATATCGTAGAGCCTACCAATTTTTATTAAACAGCTCACTAAATCGTGTTTCGATTGCGTTGCTATCATCATCAGGTACTAACAAATGCCTACTTCAGACAGATATAGATATCTGTATGAAATAGGATCTAAACTTTTGAAGTTATATACATATCGTACTGTCTGAAATAGAGTTTGTTTGTTCCAGATGATGATTGCAAGGCAATAGAAACTCGTGTTGTGAACTTTTAAATAAAACTAGTGGGCAGTACGATACATTGATTTACCATTCGATATGCTGTTCCAAGATTTCTCTCCCGCAAAAGTTGACTTTACTTCTACTCAAATTTACTCACTAGTCACAAAATTTCCTGTTATTTTTGTTTAACCCCCACACGTTTATTGAGACTACGAACGAATGGTATGATGATTTATAAGTGGCGGAAGTCATTAAGGCTTTTATGGAGGGAACAGCTCTTCTTCCATCCATTACAAACCTGACAAGAGTATTAGTTTCAAATTTAGACCATGCCTCAGGGGTTCAAATTGTGCAAGTGCTAACTTAATGTAAGATTGAGAAGGAAGTTCAATATTTCCTACTAGCAGGGCCGGATTAAAGTGAAAAGAAGCCCTATGCTACTACACCTACGAGGCCCTTTCATCTACTATTTTTAAATTTGTAAATTTCATGAGATATAATAAAATGCATAACTTTTATGTGAATTTTCAAGCCATGTACGTATAATTTCTCCTCGTTTTCGGTACAGTGTATTTGTATTCACTGTTTTTATTGTAATTAATGGTAAAATGTTAATGTTGCTAACAACTTGAATGTATGCCCCTGTTAATCTTGAGACCCAAAGCTAAATCATTGTTAGATTATAGGAATATCTGACATAGCCTACTAGAAGATGGATGGGAAGTACTACGATAATTATCCGCAATGGCGACAACTTAAAACGACGAGACAGTTCTTCGTTTTTTCTTTGTGCTACTTATTTCGGAGCGCCCCGCGGTCTACCGAGACTGGATTCAAAACTGATCCTTCCAGGTAGACAGGGAATAACATCAATGCGAGAAAATAGTTATAAGACCATTTATTTTCGCCCCGATAACGCACGGGCTAGTATAAACATGGCCCTCACAGAAACATGAAGGATCGCCCTCCCCATCCCCTCCCCTCCCGCGCTGAGAAATGAATTATTCTTGGGGGATTGGCGGGTTGGTCTGGGGCGCGCACTTCTACCCAGAATCCCCTTCCCTTTTCGGCGAGCCCCTAAACCCTTTAAGGACTACTTGCCCTTTATCCCTTTACCATGTCTACCTTCAACTCCGTTAGTTTCAATTTTATGCTCCCATCCCCCCCAGTCCACCTTTGCCTGTCGACTATCCCTACGTTATGAATCCTTTCCCCGGATACAACACCCTCGAAGCAACCCTTTTCCCCACGTTCGCCATCGCGAGTATAATTAGAATTTCATTATGTCAACAAAGGGAATGCGTTATGACTCCCGTTTGTAGATGTGTGTGCTCTCTCATCCGTGTATCGGTCCCTGGGCGGGGCGAGCCGTACCGCTACCGTTATCCTTCACGCCTTTTGCTGTCTCTCGCCTCTCTCCTGCCCCTGTCTTAGTTTCAGATGATGTTCGGATCTTGCGCTCCCTTCCTTGTTTCCTACGGAATTGTCTCGATCCTTTACGAGAAGGGGCTCGTTCAACAATCATTTTCACGGCACGTTGTGATTATTATTATTATTTCTTTTTTGTTTTTTAATTTTCTTCAGCTTTTACTGAGTTGTTTTAGTGTAAAGAGCACGGGTTCTCACCAAGGAAAGGAAATTTTCGTGAATAACACTCGTGAAAGGAAATTTTCTCGTGATATGGCAGGTTGAAATTATTACAGCCTTTTGCAATTTGATGTATGCATTTGGATGGAGGTTGAGTATTTTTAAACTATTTTGTATATGTTTTGGGATGATACCGGTAGCTGAGATGACAAATGGAGCTATATAAACCTGTTCCATATTCCATATTCTTTTTATTTCTATTGCCAATTCTTGGTACTTATTTATTTTTCCGGCTATTGTCTTTTCGTTGCTATGCGACTGTGGTACAGCAATATCAGCTACGTAACAAGTTCTATATTTCTTGTCAATCAACATTATATCTGGTCTATTATTAACTATAGATTTATCTGTTTGGATAGGCAAATCGTAATAAATTTCAAATGCGCTGTTATTATTATATAAATATATATTTTCACAGCATTTTTGCTGGTTTTAGGCGAGGTACGGGTATTACCAAGCACTATCGTTTTTTTACTCTGTGTTGAAAAATTTTCCGACAATCCGACAAGTATTTAAAATTGCTGCTTTTTGTATTGTAATAAACAAGTTTTTCGGCAGTCCAATAGTTTGAAGACCTTGATGGATTGAATGAGGCACTACTCCTGTGGCGGAGATGATGATTGGTATTATGTGTACTTTATCTGATTTCCACAATCTCTTAATTTCATTTTTAAGTTCTTCACACTTTTCCATTTTGTTGGTGTAGGCTGTAGTGATATTATGCGAATTAGGTACGGCAATGTCTATCAAGTACGTTTCATTGTGAGTATCTTACACTACTAGATCAGGTCTATTGCTTGGACTGTTTTATCGGTAATAATTGATCGGTCATAATAAATCTTACAGTGATCGTTTTCAAGGATGGTCTTAGATATGTATTTTTTATTATTATCCTTATTACCGTACCGAACGATTATTTATATTTATTATTATTATCTTTCTCCTTAAAATTTCTTCGGTTTTTACTGAGTTGTTTTATAGTAAAGAGCACAGGTTTTCACCATGCTCTTTACTGTTCTATTGCGCTGAGAAATTTTCTAGTAATATGGCAGGTTGAAGTTATTACAGCCTTTTGCAATTTGATGAATGTTTTTGGATGGAAGTTGAGTATTTTGAAACTATTTTGTACATGTTTTGGGATGGTACCGGTAGCAGAGGTGACAATTGGAGCTATAAAACTTGTTCCATTTTCCATATTCTTTTTATTTCTACTGCCAATTCTTGATACTTATTTATCTTTCCGGCTATGTAACAAGTTCTATATTTCTTGTCAATCAACATTATATCTGGTCTATTATTGACTATCGTTTTATCTGTTTTGATAGGCAAATCGTAGTAAATTTTAAATGCGCAGTTATGATTATTATTATAAGTATACTACCGATTAAGATAGGTTTTCATGGAGTACTTAAGAAGTATACTCTCAGCCTACCCTCCCTTTATGCAGTTCCCTTTTCATGATGATAAACAAGTTATCGTAATACGCAATTATTTTTTATCGAATCACAGTCAAAATACGTGTAGTAAGCAGTTATAATTTAATAAGTGGGCTATACGATACCTTGTTTATCATCACAGTAAGTTGTTCTACGACACATCTCGGCAAAAATTTGACTGTATTCCCTTTTTAATTCTCATCATGGCCTACTCCCTTTCATTCTAACTAAAAATCCTATTCTCTTCCCTCCTCTCCCTCGTTTACCCAACATTCTACCCTCTAACACCATTTTCAACATCCCCTTCCCGCTAAGTACTCCATCCATGCCTTCTGTCTTCTCCGTATCTCACCAAGAAGCTACCTCTCCTCACCCGACATTTCCAGCACTTCCTCGTTCCTCCTCCTCTCCGTCCACTTAAACATCTCCATTTTTCTCTATGCTCAAATCAGGAACGCCTCCAGTATTTTATCATCCTCTTGCCTAAGTGTCCATGTTTCCGCAACGTAAAGCTCCACACTCCAGATCAGACTCTTTACTAGCCAATTACTTTAAACTCTTACATAACTAATCCTTTCATAAGCACATGAACGCCTGCTTTGAGTAGGCAATTCTCTTCTTGATACCCCCATTGTTATACATTCGTTTTCTTCTAATGTGCTACCCGAACAGTTGAATTCCCATTGTGATAGAGTTTGAAAAATGATGAGACTCGCATTTTTTCGATCAGCATGCGTCGACTGATTCTCGAGCTATTCGAGAAGACAAACTGACGGCCTTTACCGTTTACACCATGTGAACTATACGGCCTTGAATACTAATACTGTGAGGTAATGCTGTATCGTGTTACACTTTTCCGTTTTGCCTTGACCTGGGTTTTCCTGTGTCGTTTTGCGGGAATGAAGCCAATGACCGCAGGAAACTCACAGTCTCTTAACCGGCAAGCCTTGACACCCACTCACACAAAGGCACTCGCACAGGCTGAAAATGCCGGAAGAATAAGCTCAAAGGAGCAGGTCAAGATTATTGGATAGGCGCAATTTCGGCCTACTAAAGTTCAACGCAGAGAGTACAATGTCTTCACAACAATACAGGGTTGGAGTGAAAGCTAATCATTGAGCTAATAAGTTATTGACGTCACGGGATTCTGCTTTGCGGGTCACAACCTTTCAGTTACTCTCCCTTTCCCCGCATCGGCCTTACGTGTTTTGTTGCTGTGCACACTCTTCCTTCCCTCAACGAGCGGTTCTGTCTGCAATTGCAAATGATTCAGAACCATGATGACGTCATTTGAGCATTCTCATTTAAACATATGAGGTAATGGATAAATGGGGAAGAATTTTTTTCCGTCGTAGGATATCTTTCCCTTCGAAGAAAGATCTGAGGTTTTCCCGGCGTATGATGTTGTTGAAGTTACTTCGGGTTTCCCACCGGATAAGGTTCTCCATCTCTGCCGACGTTTCGATGGTCGTGTCGTTCATCGTCATCATCATCAGCATCATCGTCGGCAGAGATGGAGAACCTTATCCGGTGGGAAACCCGAAATAACTTCAACAATATCTTTCCCTTCCATCCCTCGAATTATTTGAGTGACTTATGATTTCGGGTTTCAGTAAACACCCTATTTATCATCATGATTATCATCATAAGTCGACCATCCTAAGATTGGTTTGTGCAGCTATCCATTCCGCTCTCCTATCCGCTAACCTTTTCATAGCGATGTATCTCTTCACATTTACATAATTTATAACCTGTTCTATTAGTTGATTTCATCACTTCCAGTCACTAAACGCCTTCATACGAACTTTCACGTTAACGAAATAGTCAGTTGTGAATTGTCTGGTTACGAATTGTCGCCGTCACAAAATGTCGTGATGGGGAACAGTCGTTTATGGGATGTCGGTTACGAAGTTCCTGTTTAAGTATTGACGTGATACCAGTAAGCCCATGGGTAAATTAGTTCCTGACATGCCTTCAGACCACACTTATTTGGATACCACCACCCGATTGGAAACCCGAGAAGCTTTCATCCACGCTGTTCACCGGGAAAAGCTCAGATTCTTCACACTTATTTTATTCCAAGATTGTATTTTATTTATTTATTCCATTACCACTGAAAACAGCACATATTGCCCTCTTGCATAAGGGTTTATCAAACATTTCAACAATTACATCTGCACGAATGACCATGCACTGGGTAGGGACAACCTATCCATGCGGAAAACTTTAAGCATACCGGGACTAGCCACGGTGATATCTTTACGGAGTCAACTGCAATGCACAAATTGTGCGAAAAATCCACAGAGAAAAAAATCATTCGCCTTGACAAGGATTTGAACCCGGATCCCCCAATTTCCGGTCGAGGGCTTTAGGCAGTTAAGCTACCGAGGCTTTGCTCGAGGGCTTTGCTCTCAGGCAGTGGCGCTGTGCGCACGATTTGGACTGCTCGTGGCATCATATGCTCCGGTATAGTCCTCAGATTTCTACAGGGAAGAATGACGCCTCGGTAGATTAACTGGCTAAAGTACTCGATCGGAAATCGGGGGATTCCGGTTCGAATCCTGGTCAGGGCTAATTACTTTTTTTCTCTGTGGAATTTTCGCACAATTTGTGCATTGCAGGTGACTCCGTAAAGACACTATCGGACAAGGTGGTATGGACTGATGCTACAAGCAGTCCAGGAAATCGGGAAATCCGGGTTCGAATCCTGGTCAAGGCGAATGATTTTTTTCTCTGTGGATTTTTCTCACTATCCATGCGGGACTCGAACCCACGACCTCTTCTTGGGCAGGCTAGGATTTTACTAAGCCATCACCTAGGCCGTCGGAATATGACGACATGGGCAGGCCTTAAGTTTCAGATCAGCTCCAATAAACCCACGACATTATTAGCTCCTTTAATGCCTACAATTCCAGCTCCTTGATGGCAATACCGCATCACGAAACGGGCGCACTTTGAGCAAGAAAGCAAGATATCAGGTATCTGTGCATTGCTCCCTCCACGCCACAAACGCTCCGAGTCGCGTCTTTGATTTCCGTCCTCATTAGCACACCTTCCGACGAATCCCCGGCGACCGCAGCCGAAGACGGTACCGGGGTTCCAGAGCCCTCCCTCGCTAGCAGCGCAGGCGGGAGACAAGACACCCCCTCACTCACACAGCGTCGGTTTTCCCAGCCGCGAAGGGTTTCGGGAAGTTAAAACTCCCTCTTCCGGGACCGAAGTGGAACTCCCGCATCCATATTCAACGCTCCTAAATCTCCTCACCTCCACGGCCTTACGGCGCTTCCACAGCGAAATCCACCTCTCCCGCGAAATGACAGAGGGAGTCTAATTATGTGACGATAGGATTCCCTTGTTCATCCCACTCCTCGTTCCAGACCGAGGACCGCTTCCACAAGGAACTTGCCATCGCGAGGGGATTTTATCGGGTTCTCTTCCCAACTTTTTGATCCTCCCTAAATCGTGCTGGTGTGTACGGAATGTTTTAATGGTCGGGCATAAAGTTGTGAGGCGGAATCGTTAACGATGCGGTGAGCAAAGAGCCTGACATGGATGTTGTCATCGATCGCCGCTCCAAAACGAGGTCTCTGACCCATTTCATCTCTTATTCATATTGTTTATCACGCCGCTGCATGCATATTTTCAAATTTAATTTTCATGGAAGGACACCTGATCTTATTTTGGAGTAGGTTTTGATGATCGTGTATCCTCCGCGTCTGCAGATATTTTCCACATTTGGTTTCATCTTGTCTCACTTAGTATTCAGTCAGAATGGTTGTGTTTTAAATTTGCTCTAGAAATGCGTGGTGGTATTATCTCCATACATCATATTAATTACAAATTTTACTCTTTTTTCACCCCATTATTCATGTTTTTTTCTTAAACTTTCTTCCAAAACTTTTAACTTTATATTTTCCACAAATTTTTTTATGGTCTGACCCAGTTTCCGACACTATACAGTATTAGTGATGAGCGAAACTGTGATATTCCAATCTTTTCGTTACCGGTGACTGCCACTTATTCTGAACTGTGATTGCGATCACCGACGAGAATAACTCACTAAAAATCGGCCGTGATTTTTGGCGCTGCCAATCCTACTATTTTGTCCAATTCGAATGAATGAGCTCTCCGCAAATGGAACGAATAAACTTATTGAAATTTTGAAAATAAGGTAAAAAATTTTTTTTGAGGGAATAGTTCTAATCCTGAGTTTATATTAAGAAAATCAAGTAAATTTGATATGTTAAAGGAATTGATGAGTGGCAATCATTAAAATCTCTTCGGCACTATTTAACATATTTTATATTCAAATAGTTACCTGTATATTTCGTTATTATACGTAATATTGCTGCACTTGGTAGCAGTGGTAGCAGCCGAAGCTATTGTACCGTATTCAGAGTCACAATGATTTCGAATATTTATTGATTTATTCACTAGCAGTGACGGCTACTTCTCTTCAGTGACAGGTAGCGATGCATCGCTCATCACTTGGTAGCAGCATGAGCTACCTTCGCCGAATCTACAGTCACATTGATTTCGAGTATTAAGTCACCGGCAGTGACTGCTACTTTTCAGTAACGGGCGGTGATTCAATCAGAGTTAGCGATACATGGCTCATCACCATAAACTATGGCATTGTCAAAGGCACGCCTCCATTTACCTTTGAGAATGACATAGTGTATATATTGTCTAAACCTGGGTCAGACCATTAAAAAAATTGTGAATCATACAACATTAGTGACTATGCCATGTGCGTGTGACTATGTTTCCTGTTTCACATTTCCACCAAATATCGCCATGCACCCTTAAGTTGGTATTTTAATTTACCGAATTAAGTCTGCTTCAGATTTTATTGAGTCTTCTCCAATCTGAGATCAGATTGTAGATACAGTGAGGATATTGGTACTCCATTCTGGAAGTCCAGTTTTAAATCTTGGAGTTTCAATACATTTTAGAAGATGAAAGGCCACGAGCCTTTACTGGGGGTTTTCGTGTAGGTTATTGATGAATAACGCTACGTCTGTGAAATGAGACATTAAGCCCTGGTTCCCTTAGTGTCTTTTTGTCTGTACAGACTGAAACTGATATTTGGCGTCTGAAGCTATTCAATTTTTGTAACTCAATAGAACCATTAGCCCTAGCCAACAAAAGTCTTTCTTCAGTAATTTTGTAAATATATTCATTTAAAGACTTTTCACGTATTCCACTTGGAATCATCATTTTATGCTGCCATTTGTTATATTTCAATTCGACAAGGATCTGACTAATGGAGTCTTTTGTGAAGTGCTATTTTAGGATGGAGGAATAAAAGTCTTAAAGGGACTAATTTGATCGCGACCATTACCTCTTTAGCGTTTTTCTCCAAACCGACGGCTTCCGGATACGATGCATGCATTATTCATTATTCTGCGTCCCCTTTTCTCAACAAGCCCGAAGAGATTAAGACAACTCTACTCTCAACGGCTCAACCGAGGAGTTATGCCAAGGCTGTTGGTTTTCTGCCATCAACCACCATGAACTTAATGATCTCCAAGAGGTTTTTCGACTGATGATCTGCCTTTGCATGGTAAGCAGAGATTTTGCTCCGTATATCAACGCTCACTTTTAGTTAAAACATTATGGTTGGGGAGAAATACCAAAAAAGTCAGATTTTTATATAACTTCATATCCACATGTTATTTTGAGAATTAAAAGTTTTGTTTTTATTGTACCTTTTACTTAATTGCGTTTCCTTTCGTGGTGATACTGTTTCGTGTTGCAGAATGTAGTTGATACGTTGCGAGGTAAAATTAAGCAATAGTTTGATACGCCTTTATTGCATTTCACAGTCTCCTTAGTTGATATTTACTACCTAAAGTACGGTAAAAGAAAATCGTAAAAAATGCGATGGTTAAATGTCAAATGATGGAATGATATCAGAAAAAAATAATTGATAAGATAAGCCCATTTACGTGGAAATGAGCCCTTTATCTACAAATGAGCTCGATGTTAGCTTGAAATATTCCTCATTAAATAAATTACTAAATCAAATATCGATCATAATGTAATGGCGCTAGTTGTTAGTTTTAAGCAATTAAATATTTCAGTTAAACATTTTGGTACTTATTTTTCATAAATAGTATTTTTTAAATTCCACTAATCATAACTTTGAACGAAATTTTACGCGAGAAAAAAAAACACGAACGGTGGATCATTAATGTGCAAGTTGGAATTTATTTTACATTGCTTCGTTATTTTGTACATTTCCTTACGGTAAACTCTGCAGTCATTCACATACATTTTGGCTGGCAAGAAGTAGGGTCTTCGGAAATGATTTTAATTGTGTAGTCCTCTATATTTTTTCAAGAGGTACCTTATTTTCTCCTATCAGGCATTGCACGAAATCAAGTAAGGAACCTTCAAGATGCACGTTCCTTAAATGACTCATTTGAATTCCTAAAAAAAACCTTGATATTGAAGTTTAAAGTATAGTGGAAAGGCAACTTCACGAAAACGTATTACAGCGTACTTTGAAGCAGTGGCGTAACTAGGAATATGCTTTGGGGGGGGGGGGGGAATGGGTTGGCCTTGCGTGGCGCCCGCCCACCCACTAGGCATAGGGTGGTACGGGAAAACTTTTGAATGGCATGCCTGGATATACATATTGCATAATTTTGGCACTAAGTTAAAAAATTAACTTTAAGCAGATGAAGTTATTAAATTTCAAACCTGGAATATAAATTTTTATAGATACAAATACAAACTTGAATACAAACTTTATATAAATTTCTATTTCTCTGAGACTTTGGGGGTCTATCCCCTCATCCCCCCCCCCCCCAATAGTTACGGCATTCCTTTGAAGGGCGACATGTCATCCATTCGATGGCTAAGTTCTAACAACACGTATCTCAAAATTTGGCCGATCTGACTTTATACTGTTAATAAACAATAAACTTCAAGGAAAAACCAACTCTTTGTTTGCAAATGTATGCTTCTTTTTCAGTTTTATACATTGCTGGTTTTTAATTTCAATTAAAATTGTATATAATTAAAAAAAATTAATCGTCTTTTGCTCACCTGAAAAGTTGCCATTTTTGAGATACGTGTTGTTAGAACTTAGCCATCGCATTGCTTCATCATCGCCTGCTCCACCGCCATGCTCCTTAGCAAGAACCCATGAATATCTTCACGAAAAAGGTGGATCTTCTTTCTCTGCAGCTAAATTTTTCGTTCGGGGTCGCTGTTCCTATCTAGTCGCCCCCAAGCCACTCCATCCTGGGCATCAGTCAAAACCCTTCTCCCTCAAATCATTTTCGACACAATTCCTTCATCTTCTCTTTGGTCTTGCCTTCATTCTCTTCCCTTCTGCTTAAAAAGTTTGAACTCTGTTCCTCACATGCTCCTCAACCCTTCTTAAAACATGTCCCAACCATTGCATCCTACCCTCTTGCACCTTCCTTGAGATTATGAAAAAGGAGGATAATTTTAGTATTTTAGCGTATTCACACCGTTGAAAGCTAGATAATTTCACTTATTTTATCAATTATTAATTAATTCTTTGTAGCGGGTGCAACTTGATCTTGATCGTAGGCATGGAAGAAATAAAAACTTGGTTATTTCCACATGATGATTTATTGTGACCGACCACAGTTCCGTTACAGCGTAACATTATCAAGGTAATCATTTCGATACCTCCACTGCAAAAACGCTCAACAATCGCCCACCTAATCAAATCCGCTTATCTAGTAGCCCTAAGGCCCCTATTAGCCGAGGCAACCAGACGCACAACCGGTTGCGCGTCCGGTGGAGCTGTAGAGTCGTGGGGCATAGAATAAAATGAGTCCTATTAGCCGAGGCAACCAGACGCGCCACCAGACTTTCCAGTCGCCTGAGCCCCGCAACCGCGCCTTCCACCTTGGGTTGCTTAGGCCCCTATTAGCCGAGGCAACCAGACGCGCCACCGGACTCGCCACCGGTTGCGCGTCTGGTTGCCTCGGCTAATAGGGGCCTAATACTACTATTGTTGGGCGTTTGTGCTGTGAAGGTATCGATTTATTATACGATACAATTATTAATTTGTTTTCCGGAAACAATTACACATTGTATGATAAAGCGATGGTAAAAACACCAGATAAAGAGGAAATTCTTAGTGGAGCGTGTGCTTACGCATTGGGCCAATGTGGTGGAAAGACAGATGAGCGTCGGCATGCGTATTTTAATAGCGACGAGGGTGATTGAGAGATATAGTAGGTACGTTTCCGCTCCCCCGCCTCCTTTCCCGCTCGATAATAAAAGGCAGATTATCCTCTCGAACTGGTGGTGTGTGCCCTCTCTTCTGTATTTCGGATGCCACATGTCGTCTTCTCAACCGTGCACAGTGGTTCCCCGCCAATCAATGGGGGAGGTGGGGGGAGGCGTGCGCTACACAACGCACGCGCGTGTCTCGGTGAAGGCGTTACCGCCACGTGTCCCACCGCACGCGCCCCGACACGACGTCCCCCTCGCCCATTCCCATCATGCACCTCTCACAGTTAGCTCTTCCCCTTAAAAACCCCACATGCTCCACATTCTTTTCCTCATCAATCAGTCGGTCCTTCATCTATGTTCCCATCTCTCTTCCCCTGGACGTAAGTGATAGTGGTGGGACTTGTAGCCTTACTCATCCCTTTTGGAAGAGGGAATTCCACACGACCCCCGACGGTTTTCCTCTAGTATTCCCCGTGGTTAGGTCTCGAGTTACCCCCATTGACGAAAAAATAATCCAGTCTAAATGAAGTTTACCGCGTAAGAAAGTTGGGATTCTAATGACTACTATTAGCCGCATATTGGTTCCATTGCTGGTATATTGGCTCACTGGTGAGTTTGTGAGTCAAATACATTTGTTATAATTGTCCCAATTTTGTCGACCTTTTAAATTTTGGTGCGTAAATAATTAGAACCGGCATCGTCGACCGATTTTTACTGATTCTATTTGCTGCGAAAGAGCCTACAGAGTCAATTATCTAACTTTTAATAATGAAAATGCGCTTGAATAAGGAAGTCACCTCACTGCCACCGAGGCCGCCAAAAAACAACCTTTTTACCTTCCCATCATGCCCTTCGGTAGCCCTTCCACTCAACCTTTTTGTTCAATAACAAATTTGGCAACCCAATTGCTTCAGAAGTTGAGGATGGATATCTTTAAGAGCGATTCGGAGAACATCATATTATGACACCACAACATTTACAGGTTTGACGGAAACGATAGATTAATAGATATATTTTTCCGAACGGTTAGGCAATTGGTAAATTGGTAATTGGTAATATGTTAATTCGTTTTTTCCCGCACGATAACAGACTTTTATAACTGGTAGGCGTAATTTCATCAGAGCATTTCCTTTTCATGTGTAAACAGCTGGTGTCCTAGCAACCCTCACCACACGCCTATTGAGTCGGCTTGCGGAGGAGTATGTATATGTAGATGTGAAACTCCCTCCACCCCACATTCTTTTCCCCATCAATCAGTCCGACAGTCATCCTACGTTCTCTCTTCCCTGGGACATTACGACTAGCGGTGGGAGTCGTAGCTCCACTTCCCCCTTTAAGCAGAGATAATTCCCCACGACTCCCAAAGGTTTTGCTCGCGTATTCCCTATGGATAGGTTTTCACTAACCTCAATTGACTAGCACTACTCCAATTGTCTCAGGACCTTAAGCGTGAGAAAACTGAGGGTCTCATGAAGGCATGAACAGTATTTTGTTTCATATTTTTTACATAACTTTCGGCAATTATAGATACTTATTCCCCGCAATTGGGGCACATAAATTTCAAGTCGAAAGTACTGAATTACAAACTGAGTGAGATATGCGTACATCTGAAGATTAGTGTGAGAAAGTGGAAGTCTTTTAAAATCCTTGAGATGAATTTGGGACAACTTAATCGGCCGCATTATGAGGCAATAATGTGATGAAAATAATCGTTAAATAATCATTGAATGACAAGTGGAAGGAAAGAATGTCCATAGAAAACCCATGGTGAGGCATATAGTGTTGGAGATGAAAGATGCTAAGCAGTAGAACTATCTAAATGTTAAAAAGTCAGCCGATTAGAGGACTGTATGGTAAGCTACGTAAAACAATTCTTGGGATCGTTGATTTTTAATGACGAGGATGATGAAATAATGAAACGAGTATGTCTGACGGATGTTACTCAGTTTACTTTCAGCAACTGAGCCAACTATCTCAGTGATCAAAATTTTGAGAATGAAAATCGCTCTGTAGCGAAAAATGTTCTCCTTTTTTGTAACTTCATATTGCCATGCATTACTTCTGCAATGCCGGAATGATTATCATGTAGGCGGTGGAAGCATTGCATAAAAACTAATTATTACGAAAGTTGTCATTACATTTTTATGATAATCTATTGTCCTAGTTTATAGAAGGTTTTAAATGGCTACCTAACCATTATCTGCAGAAATCCTTGCAGTGATCGCTCCATATTTCATGGCTTCCTACCTTTGCAGTATGCACTCTTTAAAATTTAAAATTTTATACACTCTATTTACAAATTATATACCTTATGCTGCCTACTCAAGCAATGCATGAAATGAAGTCAAAACAGTCACCCACCGAGGTAGTAAATTTCCGTTACGTTCCCTCAGCACCAAACTAAATTCCGCTTGCTTTCGTATGTGCCTTGCCAGTGCATCTGCCGACAGGGCATGCTGTCCAGTCGTAATGGCTTAGATTTTCGATTGCATAGGCGATATTGGTAAGTGTCCGCTAAGATGTTTATTCTCCCTGAGAAAGAAAAATCTTGGTCTTACTTCCCAGCCCTCCACGTGCTTCCCTAACGCCAAAGTCCTTGCGGATGTTTATTCAAGGGATTCATTTGGGAAATGTGGCATTGAAAGAGGCGATATATAACGTTTCCAGATGTCCACTGCCCAATCAAAACAATCAAACAGAGAAAGCTACGTAGAAATTAATCTGAGGGTGAAACTTCAAAACAGGGGTTGTTGAGGTGACTGTTACGCTGTAAATTAACACGTATGACCAAATTTATGAATGCATGAACGATTTTGTTGGACCGGAACGTAGCATGTACTACGACATGTATGTTCGTGTTCATTCACGGGTTCATACATTTAGACTTTAACTCGTAAGTGTTAATGTAGGTACCGTGTAACCAGGCCGTAATGCGCCGAACAATAGCAACAGGGTACTTCAAAGTTCAGAACTTTATATTCGACCCAGTAAAGGCAGATTTCTGGATTATTATTTGCTGTAAATAGCATAATTTTAAATCCTTCTTTTATGCCAAGAGTTATTTCTTAATCCTTTTATTTGGGGTTGGGAAGTTATGGGTTACCATGCCACGCCGTATGGAAAAAAATGTGGAAGAAATGTTAGCCGCTGCTAGGTACCTCACGATTTTTTTAATCTTTGAAACCTGTAAGGAGTATCTATAAAAACAACTTTTACATTGCAAAGAAATGTAGTCTTTCACGAAACAGCGTTTCATACTTTATTTACATTGATATCTTAAACGAAAACAAATATTCTCAATAAATATCGTTATAGTTACTTTGCTAGCAAAAGTTTGGAACTGATAACATCATTTAAAACCCAGCTTTTTTAGAAAAAATGATCATCATTTCAAGATAAAGTGCCGATCACAAAGGACGAATTCAAAGCAGTTCTTCTTCTTGAATAGGACCGTAAGGGACTGAAACGACCTACCAGCAAAACTATTTGAGCCCTTCCCGAAAAATTTACATATTTTTTAAAAGCGGTTGAAGAGGTAGGGAGCAATCGTTTCTTATGATGTTTCCAATTGTTTTGCTTCGTATGTTCATGTTACCACCAGGCCAATGGTCTACTTGTAACAATTTAATGATAATTGTGATATTTATTTACTATCATAACGAAACATAGGGCAATACGGAGGGTGTAATTGGAAGAATAGGTGCACATAGTTGAAGACCTTTCTTAAATTCTTAAGAAAAATTACTGATAGATGGTCAATCTTTTATTATTAGATTATATTTTTACTACGCTTGTCGGAAAAGATGAAGAATTATAGATCTCCTCCCTAGAGCTATTGATGATTTATTAATAATGATTTATACTTCACATCTAAGTCTCGTTGAATTTGTTACCACTAAATATATTAAATAATTAATTGCCTTAGTGTACACAAGGTGTTAAATGACTACCTTGCCCTTATCCACGGAAATCCTTGAAATTATGGGCCTATATTCCATGAATTCTTTCTTTTGCAGTTCTATTCCTTTTTGTTCACTTTGGCAAAATATTATAAAAATGTGAGAGTTTTATTCTCGTTTTCTTTCATATTTCTGTTGAGAATTATAAAGATTTGAAAAAAGTATTCGTGCAATTCGAGCTAGCGGTTAACCTATTATAATAATTTTCATTGTAGTAGCACTTAAAGTAAGCAAATGGTGGTACGAGTGTTATAATTTACTTTTAACGCTTCCTAAATGAGCTGCAGTCTGCGGATCGTTCAAACATAATCATATGTCCATAACTGAGTACTCTGAACTGGCAATAATCGTTGGTTTTCCTAGAACCAAAATAAATTTCATCATTCTCACAATGACTTTCGCATGCAGGCAATCGCATTTATTTTGTAATATTTCATTGCTACACCAATACTTACCAGTTATGGCTTTCATTTTTTTATGTCAATGCTCTCACAATTTTAAGTGTTAACGTTCTCAGAAGGTCTTTGTAATGTAACGCCGGAGTTGAGTGTCACCTGGAATTCAAGTGTCGTGGGATCGGAGAATTGATATAACATGTGCAACGCATCGAGTTTCTTCTTATGAGCCTTTGAGGTGTAAATATCTTTTGTTTTGGAGGAAATTAAATGTGGTAAAAAGGTCTGGTGTTGAGCATGGATCGAAGAAAGCGGTAGTTAGAAAAACAATAAACGGTCCGTCAAACGTGGAGAACCTAGTGCCGCCACTAATATGCACTGGTTGCCAAAGGGAATATTGTACAAGTGCTAGAAAAATCATCAGTGGATGCGTTTTTTTTCATTATATGAATGCGATTTCCTTTTTTTATCACGATAAAAGAAAGTATGGCACGTGAGGAGGTCGCTACAGAGGTAAAAAGTGAGATGGCTGGGTTTCCTTCGAATTCTTTCATTTCACCCATTACAGCGAACTCCCATACTTCGAGTAAAATGTGCTCAGATATACCGCTGATGCGTGTACAAAGTGTCACTTGCTGCTTTGTGGCCCTGAACCCTATATTTAACTACTCACTGAGCCTTTGAACGTTGGGTTAATCTTTCAGTTCGGAGCAATCACGGAAGCCAAGAAAAATTCAAGTATCTTTTGTGTATGTCGTTGTAGTTGCAGTTTCTTGGTTATAAGAATGAAGACGAAATACGAAAATGTCCTTGGAATCTAGCCATCTCTGGGGAAACATGATAATCTAATATTCAGAGTTCAGTTATTACGATGAGTTGTGGGTGAAAAAGGGTTAGGAAAGAATAAAATACTGATGTACGTGCATAAATGAAAGTATACATGAATGCAAATACATTCTAATTATTATTTTAATTACTATTATAAATTCTATAAAAATAGAAGATTTTTAACCTCCGCACATTGTTCCTGAAATGAGCTCCGTAAAAAAATCTCCAAGCTCTTAGTCACTTTAAAAAGTTTTGAATTGAAAGCAAATCACTCGTGGAAAGTACAGTTGTAGGTGGTTAAATAATTTTGTGATGATTGCAAATAACTTAATAAAATATGTTCGTGGTTTCAAACAAACAAAATTTAACGCTCGAGTGAACAATATTTTCTATGCAAATGGGCTCTAAATTCACTTTCTATAGGGTACTCGAGATTTTACTATAAATATATCAATAAGAAACGATACCTCAAGTTTATTTGAAGCAAGTATAAATATCTCGGATGGATTTGCTGAATTTAGCTGGCCCGGTAGTTTCAAAAGTATCGTCGTTATAGAACTTACTAGCAACTTCGGGCGTAGAATTTTGGAATTACTATACGATTTTATTCGTTTCTCTCATTTATTTTTATTTTTATTTTTACAGTTCTAATTTAATCTTAGATTCATTTGTCAATATTTCTCTGCATAAGGTAAAAAACATAAGCTATTGAAAATTAATGAGTAATTTTC
Source organism: Ischnura elegans (assembly GCF_921293095.1). Classification (NCBI taxonomy): domain Eukaryota; kingdom Metazoa; phylum Arthropoda; class Insecta; order Odonata; family Coenagrionidae; genus Ischnura; species Ischnura elegans. The sequence goes on along the minus strand of NC_060250.1, from coordinate 92,185,964 downwards.
GATAAGTCTTGATAAGACTTTTGCGATAATTTATTGGATTATCTTTTTCTATTGTTCACCAAAGGGTTTGAGAGAGTGAAAGTTGCACGGACAATACCGCCAAAACCCTGGGGTCGAACTCATAATAGCCTGAAAATACTCGCGGAATTGCTAGTGTAATATTTTCCCTTGGTTATTACACCAAGAATGAAGTTCGCCATAAAAAATATTTGGCTTAGCAAGGATGCAAAATATTTTTTCATGCCAAACTGCATCCTTTGTGTACATAACTCTGCACCCGTCCGCAAGACTTTGTACTTAGTCGCTTGTTTCTCGCAGAGATTTGTCTGTAGACTAAAACCTACGCGGTGAGGACCCGAATAATATTCAGACATAATTAAGCTTAGTTTTTGACCCCCTCTGACGATGGTGATCATGCGGGATGATCGCCACTCTACGACAGGAGCCTACCGTCAATGCTATATGCAATTTACGCTTTATTGCCACCAATGTGAAGCACCCTTACAAAAACCTACTCGCCCTCCCCGTTGAGCCATGAATGGTAATGCGGAAATGATGGGATACTCTTGAGTGTTATGCGTGAATCCGCAGGGTGCTCCCCGACGGAAAAATCATCCCTGCATTACGACCGAACCCCTACACTCCGCACTACACTTTACACCCACCGACCCTTCCATATGCTAATGGCGGCAAGAGGCAAAGGATAGGAGGGGAAAGTCCGACACCCCTTACCCATGGATACGCCACTCAGGGGCGGATGTGGGAGGGTTAAAATAGGATTCAGGGTTTGCACGAGGGTACATAAGTGAAAGGGGAAGGGATGGGAGGAATAGGGAAGGGTATGGCTTCGCTGCGTGGGGATTTTTGGGGTAGCATATTAATTCCATCCTGATTGGTCGACTTTGGCGTGTTCACGGATATTCGCTCCCTTCCCCTACCCCCAGCCCCTCTCTTTCTGTCCATTGACCGTTGTGACATGCACTGCTGGGGGATGGAAAACCTGCGGGACGGTGACAACTGATTGTGGGTGAGGGAATTGAGTGAGTTTCCGTGGAGATTTCGCCGGTCGCTTTAAGTGCGATGCGCCGGAAAAAGGGCTGGTTTCTCGTGGACCAAATCCCATACTGCGCACCCCTCTCCACGTGATGACACCCTTTCGTTCACGTTCGTGCACACCCTTCCATCCTGTTTAAAATGGCGCATACTTTGGTCCAATCACATGCACACATTTCCACCCTATTGTAACCATTAATATTGAGGTAAATGTTAATGTAACGATTAATGGGATAAAAACAATAAGTCAAGCGGTAATTGACGGTAATTGTTGTAGACGGCGCGGAAGAGAGAAGGGGAGTATTGCAATAAAAGTTGTGGCGTGCGGGTACAACGCTCCTCGCAGATTACACGTTTTCACCCATTCAGGAAAAAACCACACGTAAATCGTGGCTCGTTGCTTTTCATACTGTTTTACATACTATTTTAACCGCTCAAAAAGATTACTACCAACAGTACTGGAATTAGGCTGGCAGCCGCTAGAGACTAGGAGGTTCGAACAATTGAGAATGGATATCTTTAAAACCGACGTGGAGAACATAATATTAGAGCCCTATTATTTATACTTCCAGGTCCGACTGAAGTGATAAATTAAGAGAGATATTTTGCGGGACGGATAGGTATGCGAATTCCTTTTTCCCCCGAACCATAAGGGCTTTAATAAATGCAAGTCGTAATTTCGTTAGAGCATTTGCTTTTTCTAAGCAAATGGCCGGTGTCCTAACACCCCCTTCCACACGCATTTTAGGCGGCTTGCGGTGTAGTACGTAGATGTAGATGAGTCGCACGCACGCACGACTGAAACCGTCAGTGTGAAAGTGTGAATTTGTTTACGTGGATCACTAAGCAGAGAGACGATACGGTTGCCGTGTGGCCCCAGTGGCACTGGACGGCAGCAATACGGCTAAAAATCGTCCCCGTGTTTTAACCTAACAATGTGAAAGGTCTCCTAAACTTCTTCAGTGGACTGATAGAAAAAGGTCCGTACGGTTTTTTCCCGCACGGACGAAAACGTGTAATATGCAAGGAGTGTTAGGTTTAATCGCATTCGTACTTTTCCATCCTAATTAAAAAAATAACGCTGAGATAAATATTAATATAAGGATTAATGGGAGAAAACAACGAGTCAAGTAATAATGAACGATAATTGTTGTAGACTGCGCGGAAGAGAAAAGGGGGGTGTTGTAATAAAAGTTGTGGCTTACGGGAAAGTGTCGTCGCTACCGAGGATTTTCTCCGGAGAACTGAAAAAAGTGTTTATAAATGGTATTAAGCACGTTTGTAAAGTTTACAAGGAAATTGACACGTTACACTATCCATTACGACTTGGCCAATTTAATGGGAGTTGCCCGTTATTATACCCAGGCTCCACTACACTTGCAAGAAAGTGACCCTGCTATTAGCCTCTCGTATAAAATACATATGCCAAATTGAATGTTAATGAGCTGCCAATTTTGAGAGCGTATCCACCATTGCCAAAATGCTGAGGTTGTAAACATTACTTGTTTCTAGAAAGGAGTTATCGGTGGAGGCGGGGTATCATTGGATCCTAACCCAGTGGTCGGCGGTTCGAATACCGCCTGGGTAGGTAGGTCTTGGAAATCACCACACAGGGCTTTGAAATTTGTGTTCGTCCACAAGTTAAAGGTAAGAGAGGACTCCATAGACTAAATTTTGCTTGGAAAATAAAGTCTCATTCATTACACGAATACTTAATTTTAGGTCTATTTTCCTACCGCTTATGGTAATCTGAGGAGGTGCAGAGAATATAATGCAGGAGCAGGATGCATGGAAATGTATGAAGACGTTTAGATAAACGATTCACTTCCTCTTGACTGGTATTATATTTCTTCTTTTCCACAACGAATCTCTTTTTGTAGATTACAATCTTGTAAATTTCAGGGTCAAGAGAAAAGATCGTTATCAAAATGTCCTTACACTTCAAGCATATAATTTTGACGTTTGAGAATGTGCTGTTGTTTATTATAAATTTTATGTGGCGGGAAAATGTTGAATAGAATCAATCTGGCCTGAAAACTTTACGATGCAACCTTTAGGTTAAAAAAAAGTAATGCATCACGAAAAAACTCCGTTAGAGCAGTCTTAAGAGGGCGAAGTAGCTCTGCTTTTTCACTTTTTCTTCTCACAGCACTCTCGATAAATGCTTCTGATAGGCTCTGACACAAATATTGCGTAAGCGTCCCCCACGTTAGGTTTGATTTTATCGTAACCCCCAGATATTTTACTTCATTCGTGGCCTTAAGCTTAACTTCATACACATAGGGATAGTTTGGCGTCGGGCTTAAGACACATGTCGTGCTCTCTCTGAGAATTGTTCCTACCATTTTCTTTTGGTTATAAAAGTTGCATATTTGTTTTTATCTGGAATTTTGCATGACTTATGACCATAACTGTAAGTGTACTGAATAAATATTGGTCGATTTTGGCCTAACTCATACAAAATTCCATATAAAAATAAACACGCAACATTTGTAACCAAAAAAAGGCTAGGACAAAGTATTAGCGAGTGCACAGCATACAAAGAAATAAATGAAAATATTTATTATTTATTTATTAAAATAATTATTAGTTTATTTGTAAACAAATATTTATTTATCCATATATTTATTTGTTCCTTGTCTTCTTTATTTGTTTTAAAGCCCCTCCATCCTCTGCACCCTTTGCGAATGAGCCTGTTTTCTATTTATCCTTCCTCTAGCCCGAGATGAGGAAGGTTATGCTTTGTGAGCTGTTATTTCCACTTTTTATTTTTCAAACCTTGTGAATGTTGTTTACTATTCCGGAGAAGTTGTTCGCTGGATGAAAATTTCCGGCTGGTTCCCTACCTGCCCTTCTCTCCCTCCCTACTTCCCCCTCCCCAATTCCCACCCCCGTTACCCCCTCCCACCTGTCTCTCCCTCCTCCTCCCTCCCTTCGCTTCTGGCTTCGGTGAATAAACCCGGCGGAAAAATGTTGCGTTCCTCTCAATCCAAAACGCACGCCGATGCCCCCGTCATGGGCTAACTTCATTATGTATATTAATACGCACGTCGGTCCAAAAAAGAGCCTCCCCGGGTTCCCGTGTTATATTCTTCTTTTTTTTTTATTTTTGTTTTTTTTTCCGTTTTTTTTAATCATCGACCTCCCGCCTCATTCCGAAACTAGCCCCGCGGGCAGCGAGAGACAGTTGCCGTTCTGCTACGCGTTCTTCTCTTTTTTTCGATGTGTTTTTGTTTTTTTTTCTTCCAGCGATTTCATTGGGTTTTCGCCGGGCTCGCGGAGTGAATTGGTTGCCGTCCGGCAGGAGGGTCTGTAATCGGCAACGTAGCTTTTGCGAGGTGGATTGAAGTGGTTATTTGCTCCCATCTAAGCAATGAACATCTTTCATTCCGAGCTTTTGTCGATTGCGAATATCCTGCTTTCCTTCCGGGTGCTCGCAGATGGACTTTATTTGATACCTGACTCGATAGAAACGTTGGGTTACGTTTTACTTAGCTTAGTCTCAAAGTGAATACTTCATTTTCATGAGCCTGGAGTGAGATTAGATCTAAATAAAGTCTTCTCTTTTTCAATTGAATGCCATAAACCTCTGTACTTCTTAAAAATTTAACGGCCGATTAGTACTTGGCATGCATAGTACCAATGCATATAGTTGACTAAGATCTAACAACACGTATTTCAAAATTTGCCCGGTCTGAGTTGATAGTGCTAATGCTGTTAATAAAAAATAAAATCAAGCAAAAAACAACTCTTTGTTTGCACATGTTTACTTCTTTTTCATCTTTATCTATTTTTGGTTTTTAATTTCAATTAAAATAACACACAATAAAAAAAATCTTTTTTTTGCTCTCCTGAGAAGTTGCTATTTTTGAGAAACGTGTTGTTAGAACTTAGCCATCGATATGTTCTATTTATTTGCGTTCAGCAAATCATTCGCATAAATATACCCGTTAGTTTGACTTTGAGTGATGGCAGGTAGCAGAATTATCTACCCCATATGCAAAATTTCCATATAAATTAATATCCTTCCCCGCTTTAATTCCTCATTTGTCCCTCCTCCCCACATCTCAACTGGAAAGCTCTTCCACCTCTTACCTTGTCCTTCTTCCCACATATTTTAGTCTACTCATTGAAAGCATTATTTTTAAGCGTTTCAGTAAAAATAACAAAACTGATATTTACTCACGCGAGATTACATATCATTTAGCCAATGATAATCGGCAAATATTGCAGGAAAGAAACAATTCCCCACAACATATGGTTAAACAATATTGAAGTAGTGCGAGATTTTGCATCAATTGATTGCATGGAAGTGCGAATATCCCACGTATCAAGCGCAAATAACAAATGTGTAGTTACACGCGTTCTCTAGTTGAATTTTAAGTTAAGAGCGACACCTGAGCTGGTACAGCGTACATCTACCAGTGTCATTATGAAGCAAAGATAGGAAGCGATCATATTTTTGTATAAGAATTTGAAAATCCACCTTTCTCTGCCATCATGTTATTGTAATCAGGTCTACTATTTGTGGAATATGTCTGTGTCTTTAACAAAAAATATATAAATGATCATAAAATAATCAGTCCATTTGTAATTGTTACAACTGGGATATAAATGGCCAGTCAGTCGTTCATGAAAGAACATAATTGGTGTACCTTTGCGAAAACCTCTACTCCAGAATAGGAAATGGTTTTGTGATAAAAAATAATGAAGAGTTGAGCATTTAAAATCTTAAAACTGCGGCTGAAATGATAGCTCCGGCGTTTAAGTGTTAATTTTTTGCGGTACAACTTCTCAGGACTGATGAAGTAAAATTGCTTCTATACATGGAGCTTCAACGAACTTTGTCTTAAAGCTAGAGTAGAACTTTTACTCGGTGTTTCAATAGTTATTCAAAAATACATTTATTACGCGTCACATTATTTCCCAGCGTAATAAAAAGTATTGAACAGCCTTCATTAAAACTTTCATGCATCGTACCGAGATATTACTAAACGCCTGAAAATCCCTTATGTACAATCCGTCTTGGTGCATTCAACCTTCCACAGGTGCATGTTGAAGTACTTTCACTCACCTTAGTTTAACGAAATAATTTCATTGAACCTCTGAGCAACATCAACGTATTCTTTCCTTACGTTCATACTCTATCAATTCTCACCCACTCATGTCAGTCACGCGACCTGACCCCCTGCTTCGTGAGTGCAACAGTGTATATTCTACCTCACTGAATGTGTCACATGAGACATCGCTCTTAAGAGAATAAAACATTTTGTGACTGTACTACTCCGTTAACTTCAAGAGGAAACTAGCCATATAGCCGAAGATGGACATTCCATTGGAAATTGTGACGCATATTTAAAATATTATTTTGCTTTCTACTCCATTATCCTTTCCTTAAGGTCTAGCAATATTTTTTACCCCCGCTAAAGGTAAAACAATGTCGTAATTTGTTTATGGCTAGAGAATCTATTACAACAAAATGATTTTTTGGATTTATAAAAATATTTACTTGCAAATCTACTGATTGAATAATTTTTCGATGCATGCCGACTATATTATGCCATACTCTCGACATCATTGCTCAAATTCCGAAATCAAGTGATACCAATGTTGAATTACGTACCTTTGTTTAAGAGTCTCATTTAAGCTTATGTTTTCGTAGTAAGTCTTGTTAATGGCATTTTTGTGTAACATACAGTTCTAACAAATTTAACAACTGTAACATTAATAGCGCTGTTTTAATGTTGTGAGAAATATTTTCTTGCTTTCGTAAAAATGCACTTAGCGACGTAGAAAAGCTTTATCGCCAGATGCATCCTGGTCTCATGGTAATATTAAAAAAATAACAATTAAACTAAGCTGGAGTGTGGTCTGGGCGAATTAATGAAAAATAAATAACAAAAAAACTTTTAATCGAAGTCAAATGCAAAACAAATAGATAGAGTTTCTGAGGATATATCTCTTTATTTGATATTAGAATGCTGTAAAAAATAGGTATCTAGGATCAGATTATTAGTGACTAATGACGAATCGTGTTATAGTCATATACATAAGATGGTGTTATAGTTATTTTGTAATGATTTCTATTTACTTGTCTCCAGTGAAAGCTGCGCCTTTCCTTCCTACTTAAAATAAAATTTACTAACAAATAATATTCCATCGAAATTTAGATTTAAATTCCACAGCTTCCCCGCCATTTGATGTCGGACGGAGACGACTTAAACCGTGTGGGAATGGCAGACTTTGGAGAATAATGGTCGGGCGAGGGAAGGCTTGAAGGATGGTCGGGCCGGAGGAATTAATAAACCGGGGTTGAAAATCTGCCGTGATCATATCTTCCTCCTCGAAGCATTCCTCACGTCGGGAGGTTTGGCGATAAAAGGGGAGGTAAGGAGGGGACGAGAAGGAAGGGTTGTATGCACGTATACATATGGGCTTGGGTATGGAAAACCCGCCCCTTGTCGCCCCTTCGCAACCAACCAGCCTACACCCCCTCAACCACTCAATCCTCCCCCCAACCCCCTCTTCCATTCACAACCCTTTGAAACCCCCCTCTTCCCCTTTCCTCCCCTCCTTCCCTGGCTGGCGCTTTGCATCCTCGCCCCTTATAGGCCCAGGCGAAGGGGCGCCTGGGTCATGGCTTGTATTGATCTCCGGCCCAACCCTCCCCTCTTTCTCTTCGATCTTCCCCTCCCTTCCGTGGTGGTCTCCCCCCCCCCCCTCCCTCCCTCCGATAACCTCATCCCGGCATTTCATCCAGACACACACATATCCTGGTCTCCGAGCACGCTCTCTATCTTTCTTTCCTGATCGGTTCCATCCCGTTTTATCTTGAGCTCTACGCCACGAAGCAAAAATAATAATAATATTAAGTTTAAATCCCCTCATCCTATGAATTTCCAGTGTCTGTTTCTTAGTTTTACATAGCTTTTTAATACCTTGTGGCACTATTTTGCATAAAAGCTATGTTCCTGTTGATGTGTTTATTGTTGTACTGGATTGATTTTCAGGACGAATGGAAATTAATTTGCTATTTCAGTCTTAAAAGAACATGTATTCTCCGTAGTAAAGATTCACACACACTGAAAATTATATATATTTTTTAAATCAACAAAACAATAATGTACGTGGTAACACAGAGAAATTAACATTGAAATTGCTTTCACGTATGTATATGCCAACATTTATCTACTTGTTATTTCATTAGTTTTTTAGTTTCATTTTTACGCAAATAACACTAGAGACGTCAGCAGTACATATGCGCCAAGTCATGTTATTGTACATTATTACCTGACTGTTTATGGTGAGGAAGGATGCACCGTAACAGTTACATTTTCGCGTCTTCACCGATGTCATGTATCGTGAGCATCAAAATCACGATTTAGTGAATCATGTACTCGGGAATATAGGTATATTTCTCTGGAGAAATTCCGTTTTGAGTTAACCGACTCGCTCCTACGTGTTTAATGCTTTAAACGTGTTACTATACAAACAGATAACAATGTATTAGTGCTTGTAAAGTTACAAAAGAAATTTAAATTGGTTAGAGAAGGTAAAATTTAAACTTTTATAATAATAAAGTTTTAAATGTAATCAAGGTAATTATGAGTTCTCTGAGCTGCACTATTTCACGTATAAAGCTGATAAATCATCAGTAGCAAATAACATATACTAGACAAAATTTATCAGTTATGAACTCTGATGATTTATTGCTGACATAGGTTTTGATTTGAATTATTAGAATGATAGGATGCTATTGAGTTGAAGTGAAATGTTTCCAACAAAGTGAAATATGTCGAGTGAATAATTTGCAAGTGCGAGTGATAACAAAGTTATTAACACCAAGGATGGAGTTCATCACGTTGAGATATGAAACTATTTTACATCAACAAGAATGGCTTAGACCAAAATGCCACGTGGCTTACCATTTGACATTTTGGGAATGCGGGTTTGAATCCTGGCAATGCCAAACGATTTCGTCCTTTAGTGTAAATAACAGAGTACCAACCAATATAGGTAATAAAACCGGAAAACCTAGTTAAAGTAGAAATTAACCTACGTGATGGAGAATTTACTTAAAGCTTTATAATATAATTATATCTTATTTTAGGGTTCGAAGTGTGCTAATTTCTATTCATTCGCACCCCGGTTATCGACAGCTTAAGAAATTTTCCCCTAATCATGTTTTTTTCCAAAGATGATGCAGGTAAAGATCATACTCAACGTTTAAGTATTTGAGAATTTAAGATACCTAATGATAGTGTTAGGCTTAGAATCCAGAGATTGAAAAGTAGTAAAACGTTAGTAATGATAAAAAAAAACTGTTTAAAGAGAGTCAGCCTGTAAAAAAAGTGTTACTTTGGGGCTCATCGTCCTAAATTCTTTAATTTCCTCGTTTAGCGCAATCATTTATTCTCTAGGAATACATTAATTCATTTAAATGAATAATTTCATTACCTTTGCCAAAGAAGTGTTTTAAGGGCTAGGTTTACCATGCGTGACGGCGTGATGTATCAATTGGTGATGATGTGCTGAAATTAGATGCGCTTCAAATGCCTCGATCACGTACCTAAACGTATACAGCCGTTTAAACATCCAACATTAGCCCAGACCACTAAATTCATACTGCTTGTATTTTACCCTGAGGAGCCCATTCATGAGATGGTTTTCAGCTAGTTGTTCTTGGTAGCACATGTGCAGAACGACTCACCAGCCGTGCAATGATGGTGGTCCACGCAAAGCTCCTCATGACTAATCATGACAAAGTTTTGATATTGGCGTTGCTAGAGCAAAACTTTTCACAGATACGTTTATCTTTTTATGATTTCCTTTTAGAATCCGCTTATTTGAAGCTCGGAGTAAATGGTATGTGGTATTCTCCGTATTGTGAGGACAATAATTAAATTTCATGCGGTATGTAAGCCTCAAAAGGTGATTAAGTTAACATACAATTAGAGAGTTAAAATTGGTTTTTAAATTGTTACCGTTCGAAACTATATTTCTAAAGTAAGATTTTGCTCCTGCAACTCCTGTACTCTTTTCATGATCGAAGTGCAGATGGAAAAGAAAATTAATACGCGTAAAATGAAAATATCCTTCCCTGCCCGGGCATCCTCGGTTGGGATTAATTTATCCCTCCTGGCTTCCATCCGACGCGCGATATGTGGATAACATTCAAAGCGGGCTGGAGTCGCGACTGTAAATGAATTCAAGCCGTTTCCCTTCTCTCTGCGCGACGGTTCGATTTTTGCCGAGTTCGCAATCCACGGAGCGAAAATCCTCCGAAATTCCGAGATCGTGATTGTAAACATCTCGTTACCATAGAGATCGTTGCTAGGCATGCCTTTCGTGCTCTTATTTTGTTTTCAGCGTGCAGCCTATAACCACCGACGCGGTCCTAACGTTATACTGGATAAAATATTTTGAGTTTTATCGATGTTCCTCAATGTAAACTTAATTTACTTCCTTTTTGAATCCACTTATTTGAAGCTTCGAGTAAATGTTGAAGGCCCTGTGGTATCCTCTGAATGATTAGGGCGATAAGTAAATGTTATTTAATGTCTAACTCTAGAAAGATGATTTTTGAAGTTTACTTAGCGGGACTGGTTTAAGACTGGTTTTTAAATTTTTACTGCTATAACCGATATTTCTAAAGCATTATTTATAGTCAAACTGTATGCATCTTGGTTTAAAATCAGCCTTGCTTGTAGATATTATGGCCAGAAAGATTTATTTATTAAGTCGAATGATATGTTCAATTACGCTATTTTCATTATATTATATTATTAAATTGTTTTATTAATGTTAGTCGGTCGAAAATTGAAATTATTTCTGTCACAATATCCAAACTTCAAGATTAAAGCAATAAATAACTAGTGATGTAGTGCCTTTGACGGTAATATCATTAAATGTCTTATATAGGTATGAATTAATTTGATATGTTTCTATTTGATTCGAAGCATATCCTACCAATTATTTATTGAACAGCATTTTTGGAATCAAGATTATGGCTAAAATCACTAAGTACACGATTTTCTGATAAAATGTTTAACGATAATCGCTATTGCATTCTTAGAAAAAGCTGTTGTCAACAATGAAATGACAAGTAATGAGCCCTTTTTCCGTACATGAAAGACTCTTTGGACTCAAAAGACAGCTTTAAGCGTTTTATATAATACTCACAAGTTAAACCACTAAAACGTTTGAAATGAAATATTTTTAGCTCACGTACAGTCTGCATGTTTTTGAGTTTTTCCTCCCGTTATTTGTTATTCTCGTTGGTGTTTGAACAATTTATTTAAGCCCTACTTTAATGCACTCGTTCATTATCATTAAATATTTATCCTGCATGTTTATTTTGGTATCAGTTTGCCCTCATTTTCGCCGATCCCAACGATGTTGGTCTAGATGATTAATATATTAATGAACTAAAAAGTTTTGATAATTTTTTCGGGGACGTTATAATACATCCCGGAAGATATTGGATGTTACATTTTTCAGCTGAATACTTTTGCATTCATACATTTCACAAGCTTTTCTTAAACTTCTCTAAATTAAATATATATTCATTTAATCAGAATATTATCTGCGAATTTAAAAAATAGATATCGACTCTATTTTAATAATGGGAATAATCTTAATAATTTTTCTCTTTATGCTTTGTTGACGCTACAATGCATTTTCCAATGCTCTGACTTTTCCTTTGGTTTTGAGTATTCGTAGACTTTGCTACATGCTGTATAGGTAACGTTATGACTTCTGATCATTGCATAAAATCAGTATGGCACGAATCATCAAATAAGCTATGTATTCGCAATTTGTCCAATTAAAAATATTGGTAACGCTATCCAATGAAGTAACTATGAGGAATTGTTAAAATATGAACCGTATATGATGAAGTAAATATTTGGTAGCATAATGTGGATATTTAGTAATTTAGCATCATCTTGATCTAAAGCATGACTTGTATACATGTCTTCGCGCAGGTTTATGTACAGTGTACTTCATTTTTGAAAACATAGTTATGATTATGTAATAGTACTCGACTTTACCAAATCTTTCCAACAAGGTTCACAAAGGTTTCCAACCAGGTCCCCAAATATTGCCGCGTCAATGCATGTTCAAATGCATTCATAAAATAATACTTTTGCGGTAGCATTGGATCATTCGTAAAATATTTAATCGATGCGTTTGCTGCATTTAATAATACCTCTGGAAAGTTTAAAATCCTTTAGTAAATCTTATGATTGGTATCATGGAAGATAAAAAAGAATGGTGTGTGTGGAGGGGAAAAGTTGAGAAGTAGTTCTAACATAGTTGGCGAGGAGAAATAGATAAAATTTTCAGTCTTTGAAGTCGGAATAGTTAAAGGACCTAGATAGTACATTTACTTGGGAGACGATGAAGACTACGTTTGAGGAAGACTGTCAATTTTGTTGGTAAGGGGACAGAAGAGAAGCGAGCTCGTAAATTAGGTAAAGGGAGCTGAGCAGTATGTCGACCTAAAGAAATGACACCGAGTGTTATTGGCTGAAAATGACGATAGCGAGTGTTTTCATATAATTCCAATAAATTTAATGATCACATTGAAAGAGAAGAAGCAATATTTCAATAGATACCTCACATGCTCTTTCCATTTCCTATTTCAGTGCTGAAGTTGTGATCTATTGAATGGGTATTGGCATACTTCGCAGTCACATTGAGTGATCTTGAGTGCTTTTTACACGAAAAAATTTCAAAAATCGCTTCGAAATTAACGATATATTAGACTAGAATTATAATTTTCTTGAATTACTATTATTTTTTATTACTTTACACTTATTTTTTTCTTATTTATATCACTATCGTAAAAACATTGTTGTTTACCTTTACTGCTATTTATGTACCAATATTATTTACTAATTTTGATTCCAAGCCCTGATGAAGGTGTGTAAATATGTATACCGAAGCTATGAATAAAATTTCATTTCAAATTATTCGAGGCCTACAATCCATTATGTTAATTTTACCAATAAATATAGAGGTCGAGAGAGAGAGAAAAAAACTTTATTTGTAATGGTAAATAACGATTAGCTATGCTTGATACTTATGTTTTAGCTGCCAGGTGACTGTATTGCAAAGGGGAAAAGGGACGTGTGGATGGTGACCTAGGTAGCTGCAACCCGATCAACGAATGCTTTAGCCTGGCCCCCTTCCGGAAGGACTTCCCCCCCTTAGGACGAAGGACTCCCGGATGCATTATTAACGCATTTAAGTCGCGTTCGCCCTCCCTCCCTCTACGCATGGCGGCCATCGTGTGAGCCTAAAGAGGAGGAGACCGAAGGGAAACGAGAGACATAGAGTTGCATTCTGAAATGACGAGACGGCGTATGAGGCCGCGAGGGAAGTGAATAATTTGTGGGGATATTTATTGATTAAATTAGACATTGTGTTGCTACACAAAAGTTTATTTACCGTCCACTGAAGCACTCTGTCTGCACATGCAGTTCGTTAATATGTCACAAAATACCACAGCATTGGAAAAATGGGTCACACAAAATAGCCTAAAAATCATCAAGTGATTTCTCATAGGCATAGAGTTGCATCTGTAGAAATGATGAGAAGGTATGTGAGGTCGCAAGGGAACTAAATAATTTGCCAAATGTTTTATTGGTTAAGTTAGACATTGCAATATTTTCCACGAAATTCATTTGCTTTCCACAGATAAACTCTGTCTGCACATAGAGTTCAGAAAAACGTCATTAAATACAACTGTACAGGGAAAAGGGGTCACTCAAAATAGCCTTAAATTCATTACGTGATTTCTCCTAGACATAGAGTTGCATCTGTAGAAATGATGAGAAGGTATATGACATCGTAAGGGAAGTAAATAATTTGCGGAGATTTTTTATTGAGTAGATTAGAAATTGCAATATTTTCCACAAAATTCATTTGCCATCCGCGGATGTTTGCACATGGGGGTCAGACAAATGTCACCAAATACCACAGCACTGGGAAAGGGGCCACAAAAAATAACCTACAATTGATCATGTGATTTTTGTCACGTCCTCATGCTCCGAGAAGATCTTATTTTGGAAAGTACTGTCTCCAACTTTGCTACCCAGTGATTTATCTTCACAACGATTTCCACAAATTCGTCGAAAGCTTGATTTGTAGCACGATGAAGTTGACATTTTTAGTAATGATGAGATTCGATTTTGAAATATTTTCCACTGTATTTATTTAGGTACCTGCATCGCGATTTTTTGTGCAACACAATGTTCTCAAGTTCTCAAGGCTCAAAGGTCGTCCTTGGAGGTCAAGCTTCAAGAGAAGATGAACCTCAGAAAAGAATACTCAATCCTTAAGAATAATAGCACCACTCAAGACATCAGTGAAGACGCGAGGAGTACGTGGTACCCTCACCCCGGAACCTTTCGTCTCCTGCCCTCCAAAGATCCTAAAGAGAGTCCTTTCTCTCACAACCTATATGACCCTTAATTGTGAAAGTCAAGAAAATCTATGCACTGTTCAAGAAAATTAATCCATTTCTCCACATCCATGTGCTGTTTTAAGAGCCGTTATCATAGGATATAAACGAAAGAATCTCCTGTACAAGTTATGTTCTAAAATTTTGCTCCCGTAAGGCCTTCAAAGATGTTTTCACTTCCAATGATAACTTGCTGCATATCGCCGTCATCTCTTTGCATTACTTTAATTTTACTTGGAAAAATGAAAGTGCTTTTTCTTCGTGTCTTTTCACCTGGAAAATATTCGCTCGCGCAAACCGCTGGATATTTAGTTTATTGTGCTTTTTTATTTTTAGCTGTGAGATAATTGAGGAAAGGAAAAATTTCTCGCGAAATTGTTATTCGTTTAACTATTCATATGACCCGGATGGGTTAGCCTGTTGTTCGGTGAAGTACTTTCCTCTGGCCGCGTAAAGGAAGCGCTTTCGGAAAGCTAGGGAAAAATATTTTTGCTGCTTTTGTCTGTCGAGCGTGTAACAGGTCAATACAAAACGATTTTTCTCCCATCAATTCGTTTTTCATTAACTATTCGCAAAATCCTTAAAATTAAGTTCGGACGGTATAATATTTGAAAATTGATAACAATGAACTATGGGAAAAAGTTAAACTTCCCTAATGGACGACACATAGGTGTTTTTGATTGAGTATAAGTCTTAATACGAAAACAGCTACGAGAACATGAATCTTATATGCACTGGGTACTACAAAACAACACACATTTTGTACTCTAATTTATGAAAAATATTTCAAGAATATGCAAGTGGGCTATAACTATGTTATTAATTAAGATATAAAATATAATTTTTTTATTTTATTAATCTATCTACGCTTGAATAGGCCATTTTCCTCGCATTAAATTAAAAACCTAGTAACACCTGTCCACTTGTTGCCACAGCAACTAAATATTTTTTAAATTAAAAAGTATTTATTTAGTCAATGGTATACATATGTTGTTTGAAAAGACTTTCAATAATATTTCGTGATATAAATAACGCCAGTTTTTATCTAGAGAAATAAAACAAAGAAAGAGAAATAACTTTTTATGAAACATTTTAGTATTAGTATATGTTTTCACCTTACGCATAGCCAAAATATTTGCGAAAATGTTGTCAATGGTTTATAAAAACAATTTCACGCTGCCTCATAGAGGCCAATATTTTTTAGTGGTGTTATAGATTTTAGCGTTTCAGTGATGTTTTATTGAAATGCATCCTAATTCAACGATGCGATTTCAAATGTTAACTTCCCTAACAAGGCCGTGAATTTAAGACGAGTAAGAGAGACAGTAACTCCTTATATATGATTTTATCTCAAGCCTCTGTTTTTTGTCAATTTCAATTGTGATGGATGAAGTTTTATACGCAAGCTTATTTTCTTGTAAGTCTTGATAAATTGGCGATGCATCTGTTTTCTCAGTTGGTAAGTTATTGATTAAGAATTGTTTACGTCGCCCTGCTACGTGGTTCGATAGATATCCATTGGCATTTTTCTGTGCGTGCTTTGAATTCGTCACTGACCTACTTCAAGTCAACGATGCTTTTAGTGAAATAGTTTCCATTTTAACGTCATCTCTTGGAATCGTTGCATTTATGATGAGACTAAACCTATAATTTCTGGCTTCGTGTACTCCAATTCAATTCGGAATACCAAGAGAGCTGTTTGTGTGCTACTAATCCCTATAATGTACAAAATTCGAATTCCCATTCATTAGATAAGAGTATGGATGCTGTGGTCCTAGAATCGTTGAATGCTAGGTATGCAGAGGACTATCGGAGAAAATTGTTATCCTCTCCAATAAAATTAGCTGAATTATCGCCTTTGACGCAGGAAGCTTTTTGGTGACCAATAACCTGTTTATCGTCGTGTTGGAGAATTCCCATTCAAAAGGCTCAGCCGTTCACTGACGAAAACTAACTTTCAGTCGGAAATGCACGGCTAAATTGAAGCCGGTTTTATTGCTTTTAAAATTACATTTCTCTCTCTTTTTTGTGAGCTTAATATGATAAAAATTTTAATTTCAGGGAATGGCCATACTATATACATATTTTTATTATATACATCTTTTCTTTTCCCTTTTTTCTCCGAAGTATCTGGACAGTTAAGGGAGCAGAGATGTAAATGGCTGCTTCTTAAATTCTTATTTTTCTTGCTTAATGCTATGCTTTCCTTACAAAAGAAAGATCAATAATTTACACTTTAATAGTATTTATGAGAAGACATATTTCCCAAAGAAATATCCAAAGAGCGCGATATTTCTGTGATATTTCTTGAAGAGGAAGAATAACTAAGACAAGCGATATTGTTTCTCCGAATTATCTGGATAGTTAATGAAGCTGGCTGCTTCTTAAATGCTTATTTTTCTTAAATGATTATGTTACTGGAGCGAAAAAGAAAGGATGACATAGAGTGAGTTTTAAAAGTTTACAATTCTCTTTATGGTGACTCCTTATTGAATTTGGAATTATTTTTATGCATTGCACTAAATTCTCTTTCACGTGCATATTTTTTTATCATTTATCATATAATTTCCTCTCCAATGTGTCAGGGATGGTTAAGATATACCTGGAGTTCACTTTTTGGTCGTTTATGTGTGACTCATGTTCCCAGAACTCAATTAACCCTTACCTAAAATATCTGGGAAATTACTATGTGTATTAAACTCACCCCAATTAAGAAGTATATGTGTGTGTATAAAAAAACAGACAAGTACATATTTAATCTAATAAAAATCCTGCGTCTGATTCCGAAAACAAGTATTTTATGATAATAAAAATATTCTCATTGTTTAAAATGCGTTTTTTCATGGAGGGCTAACGAAACCTGATCCTGACCGACAGTTTCTTCAATTCCTGATGTCAGATTTTTTCCTTCGACTATGAAACCCACTCTTCTGAGCTATATGGTGGAACATGGGTTGACAGAAACCCACGTTTCTGAGCCGTACATCACCACGACGCTTGCATACAAAAGCAAAAATTGAAAATTATAGGGAAATGTGTGGAAAGCCAAAAAAGGATGCAGGTATTCGACTCAATAATTCTCCTTAAACCTCGCCTCGCCCTCCCGATAATTCTTCAGGATCAAGTTCATGAAATGAGTCAGTACGCTTCGATATAAGCCCACGTTTATTTTGTTACAATCCCCCCCAAAGTTTAATCAATAATAAGACATCAACTGAGATCGATTAACACTTCATTTAATGAATATCATCTGAGAAATCATTATCACCGAGTGCATAAATTATAACCGTTTGGTCGCCAACCAACTCGGACAAAACGATACCTCCACTGCAAAAACGCTCAACAACCGTCCACCGAATAAAATCCGCTCATCTAGGAGCCCAGCAATACGAATCCACTCAGCTGGCAGTAGCCGGAGCATAAATGTTCACCTCCGAAACATGGAGAATTTGAGATGAGCGTTTATGCTCTGGCTACTGCCAGCTGGGCGGATTCGTATTGCTGGATTAGCAGATTTGATTCGATGAGCGATTGTTGAGCGTTTTTGAAGCGGATGTATCGAAATGATTACCTTGATAATGTTACGCTGAAATGAAACTTTGGTCGGTTATAATAAATCACCATGTGTAATTAGCCAAGTTTTTATTTCTTCAATTCCTATGATAAAGGGTTTCCACCAAGTTACGCCCGCTACTAGTAATTAATTGATAATTGATGAACTTAGTGAAATATTCTAGCTTTCAACGGTGCCAGCCGAGCGAGTTCGTATCGTTGGGCTACTAAATGAGCGGATTCGATTCGGTGGGGGAATGTTAAGCGTTTGTGCAGTGGACGTATCGAAAACATCAGCGATAAAGAATAGAACACGAATGAAATTACAAATATCAACAAAAACAGGGAAGATATTCATGCGGATTCCACGTCCATCACCATGGAATTTCCCCTTTGCTGGTAAGATATGTGTGTAGGTGGTATGGTGGAGAGTGGGGGTGGGATGTTGGGGGTAGGGAGAAGTGGTTGCGGGCGAGGAGGATCCGGAATCGTATTGGGAGAGAAACAGAGATGTAAGGGAAGCTGCGGAAAGGGGGGGGGAGGGGCTGAGGAAGGGGGTTTGTAGAGATGCTGGTCACGTGGCCCACGGCCTCTGATGACGCACGCAAGCCACGCCCCCCGCCGACCCTACAAACCGCCTCCCCCGCGCCGCCGACGAAGAGTCCCTCCCCTCCCTATAGCGGAGATCGCCAAGGGGGAAGAAGCAAAGAGTAGCTACGAGGAGTCTGCTGCCTGCTGAGAAGTGTCCCACTGCTTCCCTTTCGCCTCTTTACACACTCTTACTCCGTTTCTAATGATTTTATTTCCTGAGTGGCGTCGTGTTGATGTGTGGCTCGGAAACGTGGGTTGGCCGTCTGATGCATGTGTCTTTATGACCAATATCAATTTTGTATATGTTTAGTTTATTTTCTGTTTTTAATTTCATTTGTTCTTTGTTTTGTTTATTTATGAGCATGTTTGTTTTTATTTTGATTTCTTTTATTTCTTTGTTTGAGACGATGCTATGGTGATAAAAGATAAATAATGAATTGTGAAGGAGAGAGCCATCTTGAAGTGGATGTAAAATAGGATTGAGAATAAAACAGAGTGTCAAGTAATATTTACATTGAATTTAATCGCTGTGATACGTTACGTCAAGCAATCTGTTAGTTTGTATCGCGCAGTGGCGCTGACTCCATGGGGCCTGAGGGTGCCCGAGCCCCCTCAAAAATTCGTTATGGGTGTGAGGAAAAAATGTGTCAGGCTTGCCGATTTTCCCCAGAGTGTCCAGATATCGAGATTCGAGTTATCAGGGTTCTAATTTTGATCATATGACTCTTATTAAATGTTTAAAAAACTTAAAACCAACTACTCATAAAATTTTCCGGGGCAAGATCCCCGCTTTGGCCCCCCGCCCCCCAACTATTTTTTGTAATTGGATGGAAGAGGCAGATACTTTGTGGAGATCCTATGAGATATGAAGTGAAACACTTCATATCCTCTATTGTGCAGTGAAAGTGCAAAGTGTTTCACTTCATATCCCCTCTTTTTTGTAAGTTGGCATCCCTGATATCGCGGACACATATCGATGGCTAAGTTCTAACAACACGTACCACAAAAATTTTAACTTTTCAGGAGAGCAAAAAAAAACGATTAATTTTTTTCTAATCGTACGCTAAAATTAAAAACAAAAATTCATCAAACTGAAAAAGAACTTAGAAAGAACCTTTGCGAACAAAGAGTTGTTTTTTGCTTGAATTCTATTTTTTAATGTTATTACAATCTGTTTAAGATACCTGTGTCAAACCGACCAAGTGTTGAGATAAATACGAGTTGTTAGAACTAAGCCATTGATATATGGTCTTCAAGAGTTGGAGATCGTACATGTCAGAGTTGCAGAGAATCTCACTTATATAAAATTTCAGTATCTCTGAGTATCCTGAGTTGTATCGTGTTGATGTGTGGCTAAGAAACTTGGGTATCTGTCTAGCGAACTGTCATTATATAACTCAGAGATATACGCGGTCGTTACGGTTGGATATTGCGTATGCCAGAGTTATAGAAAGTTTCATTTATTTTAAATATCAGTATATCTTTTACCCTCTTTCCCATCCTTTATTTTCCTAGTCTGCGTCTTAGAAATGCGTGGCTCTGAAACGTGGGCCTCCCTCGAGCGATCCTTCAATGTGTATCTTGGACACAAATATGGTCACTAGGGCTGGAAAAGGTAGGTATATACGAGAGTTATAGAGAGTCTCATTTATTTTAAATATCAGTATGTATTTTCTCCTCTTTCGCACCCTTTATTTTCCAAATCAGCGTCCCAGAAATGTGTGGCTCTGAAACGTGGGTCTCCGACGAGCGATCTTTCAGTGTATAGCTCAGACACATTTATGATACTTAAAGTTGAAAATTGTATATATGAGAGTTACGGAGAGTAAAGGAATGGGAAGTGTCAGGATTTTAATAAAATTTATTTATTAGCATTTAATTGACAAACTGATACCTTTTTCTTTTGAAGCGATGGCTTTTAAGGACGTTAATCCATGCATTAATGCCAAAATCATCACGATATCTGATGTCTTCACATCAAACGCGACTCTCTTGGGGGATGAGCGCAGCTAAAAATCACTGTGCTCATAATGATTGCTGCTTGCGGTCCATTTTTGCAATAAATTGGCATGACTAAATTGGTTCCATGACATTGGATAAATTAGTTCCAAATCGGTAGTTCCCGTACTCTTAAGGGCCGTTGACACTTTTTATGTGGTCCTCTCCACATCAGTAGCCGAGAACCCTGATGCGCTAAATTAATTTTACTTACCAAACTCATGATTTTTTAATTGGTGATTGTTGTTTAAAATCCTTATATTCGTGTAGTTCATAGCATTTTATCCAGGAACCATTTTATTTTAGGTTCTGGAAAAATTTCTCTCGGAACGTCTGTATCATCATAACTTTTGTGCTCAGTGTTGAAGAAGGTACTTTAAATCGAGTGTTATGTTCGTGTGAGTTTATTGACCACGCAGAAATAATAAGTTAGGTGTTAAGGGCTAATGATATTTATGCAATGAATTACTCTAGAGTTTAGTAAATCGGGTGAATGATATTTAAATATATGCCATGTTGCTATCAAATTTTCCCCACTCTCAGGCACAAAATATCGCCAACAAAGGGAATCAATTTTTTTAAAGTGAAAAATATTTAGAGTTTAGAATTATTCTTGATTTACTCATTTATTCTCTCGCTGTAAATGTTGCAACGCGTTTTTTTAGCTCGCTTTTCCTATGAGATATCTTGATTTAATACTGCAGAATTCTTTCACTCTCAGTTAATCAAAGCCAATGGGATGGGAAACTAATCGTTTTTTTAAACATGGCATATTTGTAATACAATCACGAGGTAGTACTCACTAGGTAATATTTAATCATAAATTTACCCCGTGTATATTCAAATATAAAATTTAATTAGTTTTTAACTTTTGAAAGAGACCGTTGAATGGACTTTCAGAGTTTAAAATGACTATATTTCCAGTGCGCTCCTAAACCTTTGTTCACAATTTCATAAAAAAGAGTTTTTTTTGATAAAAAATGCATTTAATAAAATCCACAGCAGAGTGAACTAAAAGATTTACATTACCAGCTTCAATAGGGTTCTCTCTTCAACTCGGAAGACTCATTCCCCTTGTGCTGATGCCAAACCAACAGCCTTGGTTGTCAACTCAATGATGGTCCAAAAGAATTTTTTTATGGAAGTAGGTCATATTTAGTAAATTATTTCAATTCAAAACTCAAGAACGCAATCAACGCGAGAAATCTCATGTAGGTGAAACATTTAATATCACCGCGTAAGCGTCCCAACCACTTGTAACAACTGCATTATCGTTTTTGAGCTTCTTGTGTTTGCAAGAATAAAACTAACTTAGCATACCATAGTCGTAGAGCGATCAACATTTCATCAATTTGATTAACGAAATGCAATTATTTAAAGCCATAGTAGATTGTGCTTCAAGTTTTTGTCTTATTAATTCCAACTCTCCATTAAACTCGAAGTATTAACCTTAAATATGGATAGTTCTTCATTCATTGGTGCAAATACGGAAAATAGACTCACAACAACTTCTTATTGTTAGTGTATTCTGCATCTTTTAATTAATTTATTCCAAGCATTGGTATAAAAAATTTAAATGTTATAATTATGAATATGGAAACAACAGCGGGCAAGGAAAATATGAGGAAGAATCATTTGCAAGAGTCAAAGATTTAGATATTCTTTTTGCATAATTTTGGGACTTTCAGGCATCATAAACTCTACGAATGACGAACAGGTATTATGTGAATAAGAACGGTCGTAATTGATTTGGGCTGGCTTCCTCAACTTGCGGCTAGCCTAGGGCCGTATGGGGGACCCAAAAGAATTAAATTTGGCTCGTCAACCTCCGTTATAGAATTTTTCCACTATACGTTAGCTATACGTTACTTTAAAAATTACAATAATGAGAGACTTTAAGAAAAGGGTGGATTGCAAATATTAAATTTATTTGTAAAACAACTGCAAAATAACACATGCATCTGCATCATACGTAATCACAGCAAATTCAGGTCTACAGCATGTAGTCATCCGTTTACTGGCTATTAGGATTCGAATATTTTACACATGTAAAGCAGTATATTCTGAATTAGATTACAGGTGGCTATAAACTTGGATCAGCTATATTAACGGACAAAAAAAATCGAAGGATCGCTTTCAGCCATCACACATCCTTTTCCAACAATTTATCACCCTCACTGCTGTGGATAAAGAAGGAATCTAATATAATCCTTTGGTTATGGAATAAATCCTGCTCCATATCACCCATTAGAGTTCAAAAACTCACCACCAGGTGGCCTACTTAAACGGCATTGATAAAATATTCTACCCTCCACCCTGCATTTTAACTCCGCGGAATCCATTATCCGAGACGGGGAACATAAAACTTCAAACCCCACCGAAGTGGGTAACCTACTTTGAGGCGAAAAAATATATATACCAACCTATCTGTCTATCCTCTATCTTCCTTCCCAAATAATAAAATAAAAATCTACGAAAAATAAATTGTATCCCCATCGAATTTTCATCCTCCTCAGTCGTTTTGCTAACGAATAAATTTGATCGAGAAAATGAAATTACGTTATGGAGTAGAAATTTAAAAAAATAAAATACGGAAATTACGTCGGTGAAAAAAATAAAACGATCCCCCGCATCCCTCTTTGCTTTAATCTAAGGGAATTGACGTTCGGGATCGGTTCTCGACGTGGTTCCGACGCCGATGCGAGCGCGGGTGAGAATTTCCAAGCCTCTTCGTTCGCCATGGCAACATCGCATTCACATACCTCCCTCACTCACCCCCTCCCCCTCTACCCCAGTACCCTCTCTCTCTATCTCTCTCTCTCTCTCTTTGCCGCCGCGCGAAAAAATTAAATGGAAAGAGAAGAGGCGGGAGGGGTAAAAAAAGATAAAAAAAAACGAAAATTCCAGCGAACCCTTTTTCACCCTGCCGGCCAACCATTGATTGATTGGCTGATTGAATGGTGGGGGAGGGGTGGTTCGAGGGACGACAACGCCGCCGGTTTGATGTGCAACAGTGGAGGTGAATATTGCGAGTTGAAGGGAGAGACACGGAATGAGCATGACGGCGGAAAAGGATATCTTTAAGCGCGGTCCGCGATGAATTTGATGAAATGCATTTCGCGTCTAAAAATAGACGGTAGTAAATCTACATGCACATACTACCCGCATGGCGCCAAAAAAGGCGAGTGACAGTGGGTGTTAAGACACCAGTCTCGTGCATATAGAAAGGAAATGCTCAAAAATAAGACTAGCATTCATTAAAGTCCTCTAAGTTTCGGGGGAAAAATGAATTTCCATATCTATCCGTCTGGCAATATATCTCTCTCAATTTATCGCTTCTGTCGGGCACTCCATTAAATGGAATCGCTATCGCATAGTATTGAAATATTGCATGTAATTTCCCTTATGCCCACTGAAGAATGAAGAATTGTAACTATTGGAGGTGTTTCTTGCGATTTGGAGAAAGATACAGAATGAAGATGAGGATGTAAAGGATATATTTAAGCGTAGTCGGAGATGGATTTGATGAAATGCAATTTGTATCTAAAAATAGTCGCGCACTCTGTTAGATGTAATTGCGTTCGTATTCTACCATTTTTATTTTAAAGGAGATGATCAAACGTAGAAATAAATTCTTTCGTATGCTTTGAGTTTCATCGAAATTGGTTGCTTCGTTTAGACGGTAGAGTTCATAAAACGTGGGTATATTGTTTTTTTTTGCTGATACTAGGTTTCTGTGTATTTTATATCCATTAGTCGCACGATTCAATGAAGAATTATAACTTTTGGAGGTTTTTATCGCTAGTTGGAGAAAGAGACAGAATAGAAAAAAGGATAGCAAGGAAATCTTTAAGCGCAGTCCGCGACGGATTTGATGAAATGTATTTCGCATCTAGATATCTTGTTCTACATGCCACCACGCAAGCCGCCTAAAAAGGCATGTGGTAGTGGGTTGTTAGGACACCAGCCGTCTACATGTAAAAAGCAAATGCTCAAATTAAATTACGAATGGCATTTATTAAAGTCCTTTATGGTTTAAGGGAAAAACGAATTCCCATATCTATCCGTTAGGCAAAACATCTCCCTTAATTTAACACTTCTGTGCGGGAATTCCACTAGATGAAATCGTTATCGTATGGTATGGTATGAGTGTACGTTATTTTCCTCTCAGTAGCAAGAAATAATAAAGAATTGTACTAACAGCTATTGGAGGTTTTTATTGCGAGTTGAAGAAAGAGAGACAATGAAAATAAGGATGGAAAGTACAACTTTAAGCGTGGTCCGCAATGGATTTGATGAAATTCATTTTGTAATTGAAAATAGACGACACTCCAGTAAATGACATCGTGATCGAGATTGTTCGCTTGGTATCTCCACAGCAACTAACCAATGCACTTGAACAAAATAAACATATTCCCAAGATCGGCTTTAAACAGCCCAATAAAAATCGTAGCGTAAAAATATGGTTGGTAAAGTACTCGCAATGTCTTTCACGATGAAGATGAACATTTTTACATTGTCGAGGAACAGACGAGCATGGAAGGTGTGATTTTGCACGCATTATGCGCCTATATTTCTTTCTACCACTTTTCAGATCATTTTTACGGCTAAAGAAAATTTTGCCGACGCTTAAAAAGTTATTTCCCATTGTTGCTCGAAATAATGAATAAATAACACTATCAGAGGTGAATATCGCAAGTTGAATGGAGAAACTCAATAACAATTGGCAATGAGAGTCTTAAAGCTCGTTTCGCGATGGATTGGATGCAATATATTTTGAAACTAAATTTCGCCACCATTATTGTTGATGTAATGTTGAATTTACCACGAGTATATTATCTGCATGTATCTCATGCGCATAATAATGATAAGCAATTTCGCTCGTTTGTCTTCGACAATGGAAGTTGAATTACAAATTGGCAGTAGAGCTGTAAAATAAAATATAAATATTTATTTTTTTATAACATATAAATAAATAACAAATTGGAATTCGCAACGCTGCTCGCAATAATTCATTTACGCATGATAAAGGTAAAAATGCTTATTATTTCGGGGAAAATATATCAGTGAGGAAGATGCAATTTCAATGCATTTAGCACCAAAGAATATTCTTGCCTTTGCTCCAATAAATGCTTACTGCGTGGTTATATCTGTACACATATAACTTGGTTTAAAAATAGAATAACGAAAGAAAACGGCAATATGAAACATAAGATTAGCCATGACCGGATCTAATTCAATTTATTTTAGCTCAAAAAATACGTGTCCATTTCTGATGAATCAATAATTGCATTTCGACCACGCTACTTATAATATAGGCCTCTCTTTCATGACCAGGGTCTCCATCTCATAGACAGAATTTGGAGGATTCATCATGAAATTATAGCTGAATACCAATTCTGAATTAAGGAACAAATAATTTCCGTAACAACAAAAAGCAAAGAGTTAAAAAAAACTATGACACACAATCAGTGAGTCTATTAATTTGAGAGTGGCTAAAGAAATATGTCAAGAAAGGAGTAATTTCCATCATAGGAGTGCCTCTTCTTCCACACATACTTATGTTTGGGAACCCTTTAGGGTAACCACGGTAAATATAAACAACAAATGGTAATTTACATGCGCTCTTCAATATACAGTGTGTCCCAAAAAGAATGACCCGATTTTAAATAAGGTTATTAATAAGGAGGAAGGGCTTAACATAAACATATTGTATACTAAATTACTCGCAAAAGACAAAAGTTTATAAGAACCCATCATAAATGTTCAATATGTCCTCCATTGGCTGCGCGGACGACCTCTAGTCGATAGCTGAATTCATCCCAAACTGAGCGTAAGGTGTCTTCTGTCACTGAAGCTACAGCAGCTGATATTCTTGTTTTTTGTTCATCAATGTCACGAGGTAGGGAGGAACGTAAACACGATGTATAACATTTCCCAAAAGGAAAAAATCGCATGGTGTTATGTCAAGGGGCCTAGGAGGCCAAGAGTGTAAAGCCTGGTCTCGCGGTCCTGTACGTCATCTTCAGCGAGACTGGCTGCATCTTATTGTTAGACCTAATTGTTAGTCCAATGGTCTAAGGTCTGCACGCTCCACATCAGCATCCGTGGTGACATTCAGCAGATTTTTCTAAAACTCTAAACACTGCCGATCACATCTGGCGCTATTTCGCTTGCCTGGTGACATTTATTTCAATATTATTACAAGTTAAAATCGGGTCATTCTTTTTGGTACACACTGTATATCTACAATATCGACCATGGTTTCGACACTCTGCCTATTTCAATTTTGTCATACCTTGAAAATGACATAGAATGTCGAAACCATGATTGGAATTTGAGTTATACACTAAATTGTGGAAATTAACGGTTTGTAGTTTATGTTTTAGCATGGATATATCGCATTTCCACCACGTCAATCATGAAACTATTTCATTCCCCTAGGGTAATTATTAAAATAGATATATCGATGGCTAAGTTCTAACAACACGTATCTCAAATCCGGCCGGTTTGAGGCTGGTATCTTAAACAAATTGTTATGACATTAAAAATAATTAAATACAAGCAAAAAACAACTCTTTGTTTGTAAATGAATGCTTCTTTTTCAGATTTATGATCTTTTGGTTTTTAATTTCAGTGTGCAAGTACAAAAAATTATTAGTTATTATGCTCTTCTGAAAATTTGCTATTTTGGAGATAGGTGTTGTTAGAACTTCGCCATCGATATCTTGGGAGTTAAGTTACGGCAGAACCGGATAAGGGTGTGAGTGGTGAGAAAGAAATCAGCTAGGAGTTGAGTGGAGGGAAGTGGAGGCATGGAGAATTAAGGGAGATGATTCCTCACGCGGAAATTGACTGGTTAGCAACGACAGCGAAGTGGAGCGGAGCCCGTGGCCCTCTTTCCATCCCTCCATGAAAATCCGAGTTTGAATCGAGGATAGGAGGGATCGGCGAGAATCTTTGTTTTTCATCATTTCAAGCCGTTCAGTGACGGAGGTGGGGTGAAAAATAAAGAGCTAGGGAGGAAAGTAAATAAAAAAGTGAATTTCACTTTTATTTTCTCCAGGAAGCAGCACCGTGATTTTACAGAGTTCAGCTGCAAGTAAGCACGAAGCACAAAGAAAATTCCGCAGAAGAAAAATCATCTGCCTTGGCCGGTATTCGAATCCTTTAGGAAAACCTCCTGGCGCAAATTCGGGAGAACCAGGTTCGAATCACGGACAAGCCAAATAATACTCCTCCGGGAAATATTCGTAAACGGATAACGTTTATATTTTCGCACCGAAATTTTGACGCCCAATACCTTCAGCAGAAAATATACGAAGGTAGAATGAGGAAAGGATAAAATGGACGAATTTATTGACGAGGAAAGTGGCGATCAAGGCAGCAAGCAGTAGTCAGACACGGAAGCGAGGCAGAGGTAGAGCAATGTAGACGGAAGAAGGGTGGATGGTAGGAAAATATAAACAGATATATGTTTGTGAACGCGTCTGTGTGTACGTGAGCGACGGTTTTAGAAAGGTGGTAGTGTGTGAGAGAGATAGAGGGGGGAGGTGTATTATGGCGTATGAGGGGTGTGTTTGGAGGTGCGATGGTGGGTGGGGAAAGGAGCAGTGTGGTGTATGGCATGGGGTGTGGGAGGTTAAAGAGATATAGAGAGAGAGAGAGAGAGAAGACGGGTTACCTCCCGACTCCATCAGATCGATGAGAAGCGCGGTTTGCATGAGACCGAAGCCGCCTCCTCTTGCCGCTCCCCGCACCACTACTACCGCACCTCCACGGCACCCTTCCCCCCCTACACATACATATGGAACCCCTCACATCACCCTATTTCCCCTCCACATTTCTACTCTTTCTCCCCCCCTCTCTCTATCTCCCAATGAAGACGAATGAGGCGCTGCAGTAACGGGGCAGTTATTCGGCCAAAAGCAGGAGGAAGGGAAGCACAGAAGGTAGAAAAAAACAGTAAAAAAGGAGGAAAAATAAGGTGGTAGAGGCTGAGAAAGTGGTGGGAGAGGAAGATGGAAAGCGAGGCTTAAAGCATGCTTTTAACCAAAGGTTTTTCTATCTACTTTTTCGTACATTCTTAAACTTTATATAAGCTCGTACCTCTTCGATATTCACCAAGCCCTGCTGTGACTAGTAATGAAAAATAAAAGTTTTTTCTTCCACTTCACGTATATTTCGCAATATCAATGCATGGATTGTAGAAGTGAGTAAATGATTCTATTCGCTCTGTGTTTGTTTTTTATTCCTGCGTTAATTCTTATATACCGCATTTTCGGAAAAATAACCGAAATTAACTTACAAAATTTGTGTCACCAGTTAAGGTAGCAATTGTGCAATAGAGTGCGACGAATGAAAATTAGGGTTGGAATGTGAAACAGCGCATAATTTTTCACTGAATACTCTAATAGGCAACTTATTTTTCCGTAGATAGTTTGACATATTTCGTCTCCCATGCATGAGTAAGACTGGAAAAGTAGTTACTTTTTTATGCACCCATGATTACAGAAGTTGTGAATCAGGTTCTTATTTAATAACCGTCTCAGCCTGAAGTGCAATGGAATAGTCAAATCATACGTAGAGATTTTCCCAAAATAGATTCGTTATAATGAATTAAAAATCGTCGTTCAGGGTTAATATTAGCTCAATCGACTATCGTAGGCAGAGGAGTACAGAGTACTATCTTTGTCTAAAAATTGAATATTTGGACTTATTGAGAGAACTGTAAGTAAGATCATTTTTTAACTGACATTACTAGAATCTACATATCAATCATATTGTTACCACTTCAGTGCTACGTCTCTAAACACCCGAAATGTTGCCAACACAGATTTACAGTGTCATTCAGTGATATTAAAATGTCCATGGTGATTCAGTAAAAATGGCTTTCCATCGCAGATGAAGGAACAGGAAGCGACAAGTCTAATCTTTCTCTTCAGACCCCAGCTACAGCTGAACAGTGAGGTAATTCCATTACACAAGAGATTAGGTACCAGAGAAACTTAAATTGGCGCTTTCTAAGGCTTTATCATTCCGAGTGCAATTGTTCTCACCGAAATTACTCGAGCCATTTCCAAAATATATGATTGCACACAAGTTAGGTCGATGTATAGGTAGTTCAGCAATTACTGATCTCTTGATTGAGCCTAGGGAATTGGAAATATATTGACCAATCGAATTTTCTCATTACGTGATGTGCGACCTAAGTTAATGCTAAGTATTGGTGCTGCGTAATTCCATTGACCTAAAAAGTAGCGTTTAAACCTCTGATTAGACATGACTATAATTTATTTCTACAATTCAATCTACATAAGTGCTGTACTCGAGTTTTCTAGACTCTCATTTAGGAGGCCAATTTAGTGAATAACCCAGTGATGTTGGTAATTTTTTTAGATTTATATCGTTTGCCTGTACAAAGTGTTAACTTTAGTGATACAATAAACGATGAAGATAACTCTCTACAGTGATGTTCTCAAAATATTGCAATGTTTTGAGTATAAAGGATTACTGTCCTCATCCCACCTCTTTGAGGGTTACTAGTAAGTATGTCATATTTTTTCTTTGGTTAGGTGGCTATCTCGCTGATCGCCATATCGGAATAAGCGTTTTCATTCCCATTTAATTTTAATATATGATTCAGCTCTCTTCATAACGTTTTTCCTCCAGTCTATTTTTTTTGCGTTGGACATGTTGACGCCTATTGCCTCAGTTCTTATCTTTTAAAATCCGACACGTTCAGATTCCCACCCCTCTTCGCCACACGATCATCTCTCTCCCCTTAAGTTTCCCGCTTCAATGCGATGCAGTATTTTCCACGGTTTTTGGCATCAAGCCCATTCCGAGAGAGTGGAGGATGGGGGTAATAAAATGGCCGCGCGTAACGTACCGAGGTATGCAGGTCCCCTAAAAATCCTCTAGGGCCTGGTTTTTCTGTTGAGATAGCAGTGCCCAGAGGGTTTTATCGGCCCAGATATTGACAGCCTCTCCTTGCACGTGCTAACGCCTGCAAAATATAGCAAAACTGCTCCATTAATCTATGGAAACTTTCAACTCCACTAATAGTACGATGGATGGATTTATTCCGTGCAGAAGAATAATGTCATGAGTCCATGCTGTGGCAATTCATCATTTCCTTTCAATTTATGTAGCAGATAACATACTAATTTATTCATATTAACTTTAGGCAAATTATTCAGACAGCCAATACGTTCTAAGTATTGTATTTTTGCGTGGTTTTATTGAAAAATACGGGAAACGGAATCATACAAATTCATGATTTAATATTTAAAAATGATCTCCTTGTTTCAGGTGATTATAAATATCTCTCCAGATTCCACCGTTACTGTGTTTCATACATTAAATATAAGTATTTAATTTTGTTCGTAATGTGTATTTTAATGGTTCCCTTGTTAATGGCTACCGTTCATAGACGGTTCAACGAATAAATGTTAAAATAACTCTTATTAGGTAATAAGGCGCTATTTTTGAGTTAATTCATCTGAAGGTTATAGCTTTTAAAATTTTAATTAATAAGGTTAGTATTATGAATTATAATTTTTTTTTAATTCGGGAGACTTATTGAAATCAGAACAGTCATCAAAATACTGCTTCAAATATGGTATCACTATTTTTTGAAAGATAATGTATCTAAGTTCGAAGTAGGTGCCGATGCGGATATATATATGGTGGAACTTGGTTATAACGGCATCGGCTGTAACGTCAACTCGGGTTTAACGTCACATTTTATACAGACCAGCCAAAATTGAACATTTTATGTTGCACGAAAACCCGTTTATATCGTCAACAAATATTGCGACGCTCGGGTATAGCGTCAAAACTTTTGCGGTTCTTAGGTTGCAAAAGTGGTAGTGTGATTGTATTATGTCCCGAAGTTCATAGAAACCGTGTGTAGAAACATCAAAAGCAAAAACAGGTCATAAGCTGGACGTTGAGCTGGTGACGGGATGCAACTCTTTTGTTTAATTGGTGTCTGGACATATTCCAATGTACGAGTAGATTTCAATAAACTGTGTTGTAAATAGCACAACATTTGCGTTTTTACTTTGTCATTTCACTCAGATTTAAGGCTGTTTTTTTATAACGTCACTCGGATATAACGTTGAAAAGCTTCTAGTCCCTTTGATGACGTTATAACCAAGTTCCACTGTATATAGCTGTAATATTACCAGAAGTGACCTAATACTGTGCTTAGGATAAACTTGTGATCCCTATTCACCCATATCCATGTCGTGGTATGTTTTTGTTGGAGTTTACGTATTTATGCGAACAAGAGCTCTATTAAACATTAAATTTAAGTGAAAAACTATGAAGAGAGGAGAAAGTTACATAGAAAATTGTTTGGCATATTATGAGAAAGAGGGTAAAGTGGCATGATGGCGGATAGACTACCATTTTTATTTGACTGTACTAAAATAAAACAATGATGGGTTTTGAAAACGTTGATAATGGGTTATAGGGGGGGGGGGATAGTTACAACTTCCACATTTTTTCCCAGTGAAGATGATTATTTACTTTTCATTTTACGTACTCATTTAGTGATTCAGCTCGAAGGTTGGTTTGGTTAGTGAAAGGGAGAGATTACTCCAGTCTTAGCCACTGGCGTGTCCTCAAATTCAGGACCTATCCCTGGACCACTTCCTTATAGAGGATTTTGTTTGTGGGTTTCCGAAGACTTCAGCCGTGATTCGATCCCGGGACCCCGCGATAAACAGCCTATTAGGCAATTGGTTTACCTATTAGGCAATCGTGCTCATCTCATGCGGTTATCACGTTTACGTTATAACTTAAGTGAAGAAAAATGGATAATTTTAAACTAAAAATAGAAGAGATGGATCACCACTAGCAAAGTCAGGGAAATTAAAATCTAGGCTGTAGTTGTCGCTGAGTCCGTTATATTTACTAAGATTATCTCTGCCCCATATCCACCCATCTGTTGCTTAACAAAGTCCTCATTCTTCATCTTGCCTTCAAAAGGTTTCTTTTCCTTCGTCATTTTGCTCCCTTAATTCTCCTTCCCTGTCCTTCTAACTCTATTCCTTATTGGACCCCCCCACGCTGTTGGTCTTGCAATATTAGCTTCATTACGCATTTAACCTTCCGTCTCGCCGGTATCAGTCAAAGGAGGCGTTGATAACACACTCTGGTCCTCTTCACCCAGAAAATCCTGCCGGTGAGGAGAAAATGCGGGTTGTGGGAAAGGATACCTTCTTCTAAGTCTTTCAACTGCTCCTTTTAATTCTCTCCTCGCCTCTCAAATGTGTCTCCGAAACTCGTGAGATACGAGGGTACGCAAAAAGACATCGTCAGATTTGAGAAAACAATTTCGACAAGAAAAGAGTGGAGGCCAAGAAGAGAAATAGATGAAGATATTACATGTTAAGAGAGAAACAAAACCATTTTTAGTTGTCTTTTCTAGTTCTTCATTAGTTCAAAGGGTTGCATGCCGGATGTAGTTGAGTGATAAACATTATTAAACAATTTATGTTTGTGCATGAGGAGAGTTATGATCGATTGTTGGAAAATTTAATAAAATTATATTAATTTCAATTGATAAACTAATACAATTAAGCTCTTTGAGTCTTTCACAGCTATTTTACGGATGTTTACCGGTTTTCAGTAATTAATCATCGGGAATGACGTCAAATAAACTTAAACCATTTAAAACTTTAAAACTCAATATGTAAAAGCGTTTTTACGATATTGCAATTATTTTCGAGGTGAAATAAAAAACTCTTGCCCTGAATTCGAATCCTCAATCTGGATTTACTCTTTCAAATGTGAAATATGCCAACTTAAGTTTTCATCGTGTTTGTAAATGCATCACACAAAGTAACGCCTTCAACCACTAATTTTTGTGACAATGAATCACCATACTTTTGTTCAATTGGGGTATTTTGTTGAATAATTTTATAATTTTTAATCCAAATGAGGGAATGTTCGTAAAAACGCAAAATCGCCCTACCCAGGTGAGTGTTTGTATTTTTGAGTTCGAGGAAACAATGCGAGCACGTGTTCACGCGTATGTAGTTTTGTACGAATAAAAACATTCCACCGTCTCCTCTTTCTCTTTTCCCTTTCTCTTTTCGTTCGGCCTCCTCTCGTCCCGTTCCTTCTTCTCCTCCCCTCCCACACCACCCCCGTCATTCCCCGACGCTATTATGTCAACATTATAACCGCATGGTAAAGACTACCCCTCGCCGCCGAAGCCATACATTCTTAAACATGGCGTCTATATTTTATGAGAGCGTTTGGCGCTGTTCTTGCTGCGGCGCGGGAAGGAAACTCCCGCGTACGCGACGAGATGAGGGGTGGTAAGGGGAGGGGAGGGGAAAGCGTCGCGCATGGTGACTGAAGTGGGCCGATACTCGTTGTAAGAGCTCTCCGTCTTCTTGTCTCCGCCCTCATATTCCCCCAATACGGCCTTCCCGCCCTCATCGGAAAACACGCTTTTGAGAATAATCTCAAATTTTCTCTCCTTTTTTTCTTTTCCTCCCCTCCAAACCAGCCGAGGGGCAGTTCTTCCTATGCCCTCAAAAGGGGAGGGGTGTCTCCATTTTATCCCGCTGACTTATCGAGTGGTGACGAGCTTCGTGTTTAAAGCTCGTCACTTGTTTCCACGCCTCTGCCCCGCCATGCGAAGGCGAGGGCCTTAAGCCGATGCACGTGGCGATAACCTGTTCTTAAATGGGTAGATTTGAGCAGACAACAGACATTTCCTGATCCATTTGTACACGTGCTTCATATGTTAGAATGAAGGTCATAATTTTTCCCTCCGACATGATTTACATAAACTGTTGCCGTACCTAGGAATGCATCGTCAATGCCTTTTATTCTCAATATATTTACATCTAACATTCATAATAATGGATGATACATTCTTCTCTAATTAAACTATTTTAGAATACCTCTTACTTCATCTCTAATTATATATTTTTAGAATACTTGGACTTCTCCCATAGTTATTATAGTACGCTCTGCCCTTTTTCTGGGTCATGCTAATAAAGAGATATGGGTAAAAAATTTCAATTTTCCAAATGGTATTACATCGTTTGTATATAAAAGGGATTACTTTTGTGGATATGAAAGTCTTAATTACGATTTTTATACGTGCTTACTAAGCAGGTAACACTATCGAATTCCATGTACCTAATGGACCGCATTTTTTACGTGTATGTATATTCAATCATGTTCTGCGAATAATCTAACATCAATAATAGTCAATTAACGCAATAAAATGCAAGGTATCGTCATCACGTCGGTAAGACATACTTATTCCATACGGAAAGAGTTGTTTTTACTTTATACATCCATCTCTTTCCCTCGGAAAATATATTATCTTATCGGAATGCATTTCTACTTTCAAGTCGGAAATGCAGACGAAGAAATGTCTTTCACCCCGATAGTGTCAATGGTTCGTTTTAAGAATCCTGCCTTATGGAATAGGTTCCATACGTGATGTGCACTTGGAGAGAGCAGCGGAAGAGAATCACGTAAAGCGCTGCTCACTTAAAGTAATCATGTGAGCCGTGTTTTACGTAAGCCACGGAGAGACTTGTTAGAATGCACACTTGGAACCCTTATACTAGATACGCGATACCTTTGTTAGTGAAAACATCGTTTTTATCTGAATTTTTTATTTCTAATACAAAAAAAAACATCATAGGACTCAATTTGAAATTTTTTTCCAAAATACCCTAGATAGTCAACGACGTTAAATCGTTGCATAAGATTTAGGACGTCGAAATTTTGTAATATTCCAAATTATTTATGGAATCATTCCGGTTAATAATGTGGTATGTGACTTTGAGGGGTAATTATTGAGCCTAAATTAGTAAAATACATTCATGGAAATAGATGTAGTCGTATCCATAGTGAATGGACAATAAACATCTCACCAGAAAATCCGTCATCTGCCTCTTGCCTTCAAAATTGCCGTAGTGTCATGCTATAATATATGGACACGAATTTTTTCAAGGAATTAAGTCACCAAAGTGTCTATCCCTTCTATTCATACACCATATTGTACTCAAAAGTCATCTCTATTTAATCGAATAGAATGAAACCTTCGTTGTCCCATAAGTGATAGCATTTGCACGAATTTAAGGAGTACAGGCCGGGTAGAATAATGTTTTCCTAGTGATATTTTGGTTTGCGCTTTCCTTTACGTTCCCAAAATCCGCCAAAGCCTGTCAAATCAAGAAAGGTCTACTGGCAAACAGAGTAAATAAGTACGTTTATTATGAAAGTTAATTTAAATGAAAACGGTTTATTGGACTGCTCTGGAAGCTTGGAAAAGTCTCTATCGAAAAAATATATCTAACGAACAATCTGCGTGCTATTTTGACCAACTTTGATTCTAACCATCCATGGACTTCATCTTTGGTTTGTGTTTTTAATTTCAGTTTCGGAAAGGCAACACTTTGACTTCCAATGACGTGTATTACGTTCTCGTGATACTTCGTAGAGCCGCGGAAAACAAAATAAACGTTGAATTTGATCGTCTTTTATATTGCCACTGTAATATTACGGTCTAATATCTGCCTAGAATTGTTCTTTATACGAGTTAGGTTGTAGAAAATGCACCAGATGGCAGAGTCTTGGATATTTGGCAGTTTTTATTTCACCGTTTTATGCACTGTTGTGAAATTGCTAAAAATTCTGATGTTAACTAATAATACCATGGTGGAGGTTAGTCACTAGCTTCCACAACGGTATCTATGTTGTATGCTCTCAATATGACAGCAAATTTAACATCATAGTATACTCCAGGGAGAAACTGCAGACACCTGGAACTGAGGTCTCGCGGACAAACAGGTCTGGTAACTAGCAGTTGGTTCTTAAATCAGTGAGGAATATCAAGTAAGCAACTATTCCAACCAAGCGTTCTTGCAATGGATATTTATTAGCATTTCTTTGATGGATAAATTTAGGAAATATGACCATCACTGGAGTAAGGGATTGGATAATAAGAGCTAGCGCTAATAAGGTCAAGGCCGGGCAGTATTTCAAATATAAGTATATTAAAATATGTATTTGAAATACATTTGTAATATGTATTTGGTATTTCAAATAAACGATCTGAATTTATCTTGTATTTTGTATTTCAGATAGTCGTTTTTTATATGTTCCCATTCTAAAATAAAAAATACATTTGTAAAATACTTTTGAAGTAGCTCTAATAACTCTTCTGTAACATTATGCTTCTGATGTTACTGACTTCATTTTCGTTATAATCGTTTTCTTCATGTTTGCAACTATCCATAACGTGCCAAGGCAGGTTATACATTTTTTTTAAATATCTCTCAGTCTCCATCCAAATGTATTCTGTATTTAAAAAGGTATTTAAAACACTATTTTGTAGTGTTTAGTGTATAATCGAGTCAAAATTATTTTGCATTTTGTATTTGGAGCTGTATTTTGTATTTCAAATACTCCTCGGCCAGTAGGGTAGCCAGGCATTAGGTTCGGGGGGGGGGGGGGGGGTCCAAAACCAGAGTGTAAAATTTTTGAAAAACAGGGTCGAGGGTTTTTAACTAATTTTTACGCTTTTCATAGTCGAATTAATTTAGTTTTTCAAAGAAATCTATTGTAAATTCACGATTTTTTTAATTATTGTATTCTCTTTTATGAAGCAAAGTAATTGTGTTTTTATATTTCAGGGGGGCGCCCCCCTCCCCCCTCTCTACGCCACTGTCCTCGGCCAGTATTTTGCCCAGTCCTGAGTAGGGTTAGAAGAACGTGGAAATTGGATCACGAAAGGGCTTGAGAGGAGGAAGCCGACTTTCGTTGCCTCGTCACTCTGTGGATCGGCGCCGCTCGAGAATTTCGTGACGACGCCACGGCGGTGGTGGTGGCGCTGGTCGTAATTTGTTGACACATTCCCGTGAGCCACTTTTCGCACCGTTCATATTCTCAAATGTCCTCCCCATTTCCACCCGTCCCTCACACCACGGAAACACTCTGTCTTCTTTCTGTTTTGCGCTCGAAATTTCAACGGTGAAAATTCCGCTGGAAAAGACATGCCGACATGGAAGAATACAATATGGGGCACCTAGGGCACCCTCCGAAATGAAAGAAGTTAAAAAGAAACCATAAATTAAAACATATTAATTATTACTATGAAAAATCAGAGTTTTACGCTAACCTAGGATTCTGAGGAAAGCTGGAATACTCAGGGAAATTCTGCCCTCTGGAGAAACTCAGGGAAAGCTCAGAAAATGCGAACAGTGTTCTGGAAAAATCTGTTTTTGATCTCTTTTCGGGCCACAAGAGAAACGAAAATTAATTTAAATGGAAGCTTCTCTTCTGATAAATATCCATTGCAAGAATTTTCTGATAGGATAACTCCTTACTTGGAATTCTTCACTTATTTACACACTTACTGCTCATATCCGGAAACTGGTTAGAAGACCAGTTTGTCCCAATTTATCCATATTTCCGGTGCAACCGCGTCGGTTTGTTGGTGCTAGCAGTGCTAGCGAAACTGTTGTCATCACCAACAAACCGACGCGGTTGCACCGGAAATATGGAGAAATTGGAACCTGAACACCGCGGAAATCTACGTAGTCAGACCAGTTTGTCGGCTGAACTTCTGTTCTAGGTACCTGCAGCATCTACCTGGAGTTTGTTGAGGTGCTAAATTCACTGCCGTGTGGAGAGCATGCAAGGAAGATATCCTTCAGAGGAGGCGTAAACTAAATTCTACCTGGTTTTATTTTTTTAAGATCAAAATAGTACATTAATGCCCGTGATTTTATTTGTTTACGCTTTTTAACGTGAGCAAAAGTTTTTTTTTACAAAATACGTGGACGGTTATTTGTACCTCATCTATCTGGGGTAACCTGCACCTGATGATAAATTTCTATAATATCAAGATATTACTCATGGAATTGAAATGACTTGACAACTTTTCTCGTGGTCAGTGATGTCTACCCCATCAGAAGCATTTCGCCATGAGAGCGCATATTTATGAGTAAATAGCACCCCGAATGGCGAAGGACTATTCCACTTTAAATCCTGAAAGTGTCAGGGAATATTTTAATTCCAACAAAGTGGATTCCCTGATCATGAGAAGTAGTCTTCCATAGTAGTAGAAGTCGGGCCATCATAAAAATCCTCCGTGTGCAAGGAAGTAGCCCAGAAAGTGAACTGTACCCCTCCTTCCCTGAGTGTGTAACTATCATACGCCTGTTGCTTAGTCCGAGGTTAGCTCTAGCCTCACATGTCCTTACTAACTTTCCGGCTGAAACACTGAGTGAGGGAACGCAAGAACATGGCTGTGGCGTGCAGTGCTGCTCCGTCTTATTGACTGGACTTTACATCTAAAACATCATGGTGTTCCCAGTTGTTAAAAATTATTTTGATAACTCTCCTCCCTTTAATGTTGTCCTCAAAATTGTAATTTATGTTCACCTTTGCATTCTATAAGGCCTGGTTACGTGATTCATTAACACGAACGAGTTAATGTGTGAACGCGTGAAGGAACACGAAAATGCACCGTGTAACCAACCATCCGTTTTGAGCAAGCGCATGAACATATAACAAAAATTGTTTTAAGTCAGTTCATGCGTTCATTCATGTTACGTTCCGATCCACCAAAATCGTTCATGCATAAACTTTTACGTGTGTAATGTTCCGTATAACTAGGCCTTAAACCATATAGTGATTTACAATTCCCGATTTTAAATTATTTTGGCGATTTAAACATAGTGTATGAGTCACCTGCATCGAGTTTTTGTACGCTCAGAATCATTCTGTGCGGTTCAAACGCAACCTGTCTGATAAACATCCACGTACCTTTATCGAATAACCCCGAAAACGTTTGATTACCCGGGAATTGATAACTCTGGGTTAACACCACAGGGGTTCTTGTCAAACAAAAATTTTCCAGCACCCCCTCACCCACCGGAGCCATAAATACCAGGGTGTTATACTTCCCCGGCCCAAGCGCCACCATAGCGCCTCCATCTCCGCTAGACGATGGAGGGCGATGCATAAACTACGCGGTGGGGTGTTCCCTCGCCAGGGACTCCAAGGGCCCGTCTTACTCCACGCTCCGTCTGTCACGGAAGTCCTGCATATTTCACGGGCAAAGTCACGGCTCCACAAGATCTCCCTATGGGCGCTCCTCATGAGGCGCCTTAGTCTGCCGTCAAAAGATTTCCCCCGGCCCCTCTATGCCTCAACAGTTGAGTCGTTTCCCTCCTCTCCTACCCGAAGGCCTCCCTCCACCTCAACAGTGTACACTCTCCTCACTCCCTTCTATCGTTTCCTTAAAGGAGCATTCCCTCAGCTTCCCTTTGGATAGCCCGCGAGCGTTGAACGTTAGAGAATACCTCACGTCGACATAGTAGCGCCTACGCTAAAAAATAGGCACCGTGTTGGATGCGAGATATGGGGTGAATATCCTCCAGGATGAATGGCATCATAGAATAAAAATCCCTCGTGCATGCAAGCTTTAACAGATAGGGAGACATCTATAGTAAATTTTTGCACTTTTTTCTTGCTTTCCTCAACCTGTTCCTACGCACTTAACTATCGTTCTCAATAGCTGCCGCTCGGTTAAGAGATTTTTTTTTAATTTTGAAATTTCCTGTTGTTGTCTCTGCATCCGTTACGATGAATTCCCACATAGTCAATTCTTTGGAAATTAATCTGAAAATTTTCAGTGCACAAACTCCTCACTCCCTCCCTTCTCTCTTTTCCATAACGTAGCATTCCCTCAGCTTCCCGCGAGAGAATACCTCACGTAAACATAGTAGCGCCTACGATACAGAAGAACCTTATTGGATGCGAGGTACGGGGTGAATATCCCCCAGAATGAATGGAAGCATAGGGCTAAAATCTCTCGTGTATGCAAGATTTAACCCTTTCTAACCCAGAGCTGCTTATGGGAGAAATTAAATTTCAAGACTTCTCATCTTAAAATGAGAAAATTTTCTACTCAATCATGATTAATCGTGGTAGCTAAATATTTCGCCATTAAATGTAACAGTAAAAAGGAATACATTATTGAAATATTTCCTGAATAGAGCTGAAAATGTATACATTTTTTATGTTACCTAGGAGTAACAATAGTTTGATAGATAAAGGGACAGCAATAGTAATTCTTCGCAACTTTTTTATGGTTTTCCACAACCTGTTCTTACGCACTTCCCTATCATTCTCAGGAACTACTTCTCGGTTTTGGAAATACTTAAAAATTGTGAAAAATTAACGTTGTTTTCTCTTTGTCTGATAGGTAAATTCCCTCAAAGTTAATTCGTTGAAAATTTTCAAATACATTTGTTATATTGAGCCCGACAGTCACCCACCCGTGAGAGTTGAGCGTAAGAGTATATCTCACGTCGACTTCGTAGCGCCTACGCTAAAAAAAGTCCCGATAAACTGTGCGCGGTCCCGAAAACGAAAGATTCAGAAAAACAAAACACCCACGGATACAGTGTTAATCTTTTTTAAATCTGGGCTGGTAAATACATTCAGAAGTGAGCAGTTCCCCTGTATTGTACATTGTACAAGTACTTTACTGTATATCTACGAGTTCAAAGATTATGGTGTCCCTTTGGAATGATTTCCTATGATTTTTTAATTTGATTCTAAGCAGATGAAGAATTATTTGATCTTGTTATTGATAGCCAGTAATCATGGTTAACGTCGAAAGCTTCACATTGAACTGGCAATATATCTTATTATCTATTTGTGTTAATTGTTAATGCTATTCTTTCTTTGGATTTTCCGGTCTTGATTTGACTTTCCTCTTTTAATGTCCTTCACCTCTGGACGGTGGAAATTGAGACTAGAGTCTTGTCATTCTTTTTCTCGACATTTGTGTCCAATGGAATCGCCACCGATTGATAGGACGCTTTCGATTGACACTGACCGTTACTCCCCATTACGCACGCTTCGTCATCGGTCGCTCACTCGACTGATTCAATTATCTCGATCGGGAGTGGCTGATCCGATTAAAGGCGCAATCATTTGCGCGACTTCTGACTGGGCGATCATCCCTCCCCCTCCCCCCTCTCTCTCTCTCTTTCAAAACATTTGCATAACGGAGTCCGCAACGGGAGAAGGGGGTTAGAACGGATGGGATTGGATAGTGCGCGGTTCGGTGACCAGAGACAGATTTCGGGAGAATTATCCCAAGTATTAAGGGAGTTAAAGAGAGAAGCGTTGGTTCCCATCCACTCCTCTGATATATCTGCGGAAAACTATGGTGTCCCGCGCATTGTCAATGGAACTCTTACGTGCCGCGAAAACAAAATACGCTATTTTTTCAGAGTTTCGATAGGGATATGTCAGTCACTTGAGGCAGGTATATACCCTGTGCGTTGGGGATTTATTTACCTTTCCCCCTGGCTTCTTGGAGCTTTATTCTGTAATGGGATATAACTAATGAATGGAATAATCAATAATTTCAATGCACTCTTCACCAATTTCACAATACAAACCAACCTTCGGGTGGAATCAGTGAATGATTGTGTGAAACCGATAGAATAACTGCTCCAAGAAGACGCGACAATCCCAATCGTCTTTTTACGCGGCCAATAACAAAACTTAAGACATCAACTGGAAATATTCAGAAAGTCCCAAGACATTACTTGATACCATGTTTCTCTGTTTAAACCTAAAAAAAGTACATCCGGGAAAATACTGTGACAATGTTTTGAAATTTGTCATCCATAAAGGATGTTGTGTGTGTCTTGAGCATGTCCATCAACGGTGTTTGTGGAAGGCAACCGATAGCTTAGGGCATTTGCGCTTTGACGAATGGTTAGGGAGGGGAAAGTGGAGAGAAACTCGGCGTCGGCATTAACTTGCTGTAAACGAAAGGCGCCAATGGGACCATGGAATAATGTGCACTCGAGCAGGGATCGGGTGAACTCTGAAAAGTATCTACCAGCACCTGGATGTGAACCCGAGTCACGGGGTGTAAAACCAACTCTATTCCCACAACACCACCCTGAGGGGGTAAGAATTATCAAAGAAGCATCAAAGGCTTCATGTGGTAATAGTGACCGTATCCATGCTTGAATATTGGAAAAGAGTCACATAGTACAGTTATTTCCTTCCCTATGTTTGTCATTTCGAGGTCTTACGCTTTCACTATAGAACCTGAGTAATTTGAGTAAGTAAAGTTTGATATACGGGGTGGAGAAAAATTGTGTCACCTAATTTTAACCCAGGATAGCTGATGCAAGCAATAACCAAAATTAACAACGATATTTTGGTCGTAATCGCAATATTGATAAACAACAGAAACTTTAAGCCAAGCGCTCCGATTGGCCGCGAGTTTGCCCTGTTGCCGGATGCGTTGTTTGCCGCATGTCTTGAATACATCTCCGGCATGCAAAACATTCCAAGTCATTAGTTGTCCAGAGAATCCGGCAACAGGGCAAGCTCGTGGCCAATCGGAGCGCTTGGCCTTAAGTTTCCGTAGTTTTTAAAAATGGTGCGTTTTCGACCTAAACATCATTCGTAGTTTTGGTTCCCACAACCATCAGCTATCCAGAGCTCAAAATCTCGAGACGCAATATTTCTCCACCCTGTACACGCAAAGTCTGATACTACCCCGGAAACATTCGGTCCCAAGAAGTTTCATGCTTTCCGTTGATGTTCCAAGCTTTTATCGTAGTCGGCTACATTCGTTCGTGTCCCCTTGTGAAGCCCTTGAAGGGAAGTTTCTTTTTTTGGGAGGCCAAAACATTTTCCTCGCTCGAAGACTCCTGTATACCTGAAAATGTCCATCCTTTTTCTACCTGATCATCTTATGTCGATCAAAAATTATTTTGGCGTTGGAAAAAAAACAAAAACTACCTCACTTAACCGCTAACATGGTAGCTTCTCGGGCGAAGTTGCCCAGGAAGAGCGGATATTATTCAGAAGCAAGCGTACTTCTGCCCACTCTTTTCTCAGACTTAGCCTACGTAATAAATTCTATCAAAAACCCCCACCCTCCATCCAGCACGTTACTCCAATACCTCATAATTTGTGAGAGCTTTAGTAACAATTTGGACCGTATGCCTTAATCCCGGCAGTCAAACCTATGCAGCTGGAACTAGCCTTTGTTCAAACTAATTTTATTGAAGATGCTGATTTAAAAACAAAGGTGATACCTCCACATGTAAATTGAGCATGAACTTCCGGTAGTGTCACTTATCAAAGTAAGTTAAATCCCCAAACGCTTAGCCAAAAAAGACGATGTTCTGCATTGTGAGAAAATGTGTCAGGAACTTATGACTTCGTACATCAGAGACAAGAACGATTTTAGTTAACCAAATAAAACAGCCAATTGGTTTACAATCCTCAACCTTTTATCTGCTCTCCACACCGCATCCCTGATGTCTCTTAAATCGTCGGGAGAATCCTAAATGGATATCCTCTATCCTTCCCACTACCCTTCTGTTTCCCGCTGATGAGTGGGCTATGCGTCTAATGGAGCGGGAAAATAATAAGCGAGCAAAGTGAGGGGGCGTTTGCTTTCTTTCGCTCATTACATGAATTTAGTCGACAGTGTCATGTTTTTGGAGTGGCTATAGGGGAGGTTGGAGGAGGGATATCTCCCCCGGTATAAGAGAAGGATGAAGTAGGGGTGGGATACGAGGGTGCGAGGGGGTGTTTATTATTTCGAAGGATCTGTTTAATTGGAAGGGGGAGTCCGAAGTGGTTTGGCTGGAGATCAGGAGAGGTTTATGGATGGGGTGAG
Organism: Ischnura elegans; assembly: GCF_921293095.1. Lineage (NCBI taxonomy): Eukaryota > Metazoa > Arthropoda > Insecta > Odonata > Coenagrionidae > Ischnura > Ischnura elegans. The sequence continues at coordinate 92,141,571 of NC_060250.1, read as the reverse complement.
GGTTGGAGGACAGCTGGGCTAAGGGTGGTGGATTTGAAGAGGGGAGGGAGGGGTTTTAAGTTGAGCTTTGGGGTGTGTGTGTGAAGAATCGAATTTGCATCCGAATCACAGGATTAAAGAGTAAGGAAAACGGTTTATGTTTACTAAGCACTACATGTAGCCCGTTTATCTGTTTAAACCCACGTTCAACGTCAATCATTTTGTATTCGTAAGATTTTGGAGTTATTGTCACGTTAAGTCATAGTGGATGTCAATTTCGGATTGTATATTGTAATATAAAGAATGGAATCCTTTGAATCTTTTGATTCCTTTAAATCAGCGCATATGACCTTAAATTTAATATTTTTGTATTTTAAAAATGACCCTTTTATATTGAATTCAGCATTGTGATAACTAATGTGTATAGTGTTTAGTTTGGAAATGTTAAATTTAGTCATTGCATAATATATTTATTCCTTTTTACGTGATCTTGACATGGTACTATGTGCTGCTTGTTACAGAATGCCTGATTTCGGGGAGAACAGGTGAAGGATGTGAAATTCAGTGTGGAGTTTTAATTTGAGCTTGGAATGTGTCTATGATGGAAAAGTGGGTGGAAACGACGTTTACGTTTACTTGGAACCTCGTTTATGTCATTTGTTTGTATCGTTAAATTTGTAACTTAAATCGCTCTTTTCTCCGATGTTCGAAGCATTGAGTTGATGTCACATTTATTCACAATACGGAACATCGTATTTGTAAGGCGAAATTTTGGGGTTTTACTTATTTTAAAGAGTTATACGATCTGAAGTTCATGCTTTATTTACATTTGCAAGGATAACCTTGCCTTTAAATCATCATCTTTGGTATAAATGTGCTTTAAAGAAGTATAGTTCCTGATGCATGGATATTTCTCTCGTTTTGGGTGTCAGTATTAAGGTATACTGTCCTACTTGTTATCAAAGCTCTCGTAAATTATGAGGAGTTGGAGTAAGTTGCTGGATGAAGGGTGGGGTTCTTGAATGGGATTTATGAGGTAATATTTGAATCTGAGAAAAATAGTGGGTACAAGTACGCTTACCTTTGTATTATATCCATATATCCTAGACAAGTGCGTACGAGAAGTTCTCATGTTTGATTAACGTAACGTGGAGTTCGATTGTATATTTTTACTGTTGTTTAGTCTCAATCAATGTTCATTCTTAATCCCGGAACTCGTACAGTATTATATAATTTTATTTGATTGTATTAAATTAATGAGAAATTTCTTCCTTTAAATAGGTAACATGACCTGAGTTTTATCTTACTCTGCTGGCAAGGGGGACACCTTTGTATTTTATCGAGGTCATGGCTGAATTTGTTAAAGAGAATTAAGAATCTAGGAAATTTCATCTAAAGAGAGTGGAGAGTTAGAGCAATGGTGAAGCTATTTTCAGGCAAACTCAGTGATCACGATTAATAACCCGAAAACATGGAGTGTTGTAGCTGTGAAATAGTGGTATTCCTAAGTTATTGAAGACGTCAGGGCGGGATTTAAGATCATGTGTAGTAGAAGAGGTGTAGTAAGTTGATAGGATTTGGAGAGGAAGTGTTTGTTTGCTGTCGGCACGTGAACGGATTTTCCGCTCAGGATTTCTCGGGATCTGTCGGAGGTCTCATTCAATCGGAAGTTCTGAAGGGGGGTCCACGCACAGAAGGTTTAGAGTGGAGAGGATTTTAATACGGTCGGCAGTGGAGAGGGATTCGAAAGATTTCCGATTCCCGAGTTGGGGGCGTGTTTGTGAGGAACTACGGCCATGAGTTACTTCCCCTGTACCTCCGGTTAGGTTGCTACCACATTCATGTGATTTAAGTACTCTCCCCTGTTCTTTCAAAATAGCATTTAGTGAATTTCAATGTTTCCTGGGTTTCTAGAAGCGTGAGAACTCAGTTGCAGTTCGGATCAGAGGCTAGAGGCACTTGATGGGTGGTGAAAAGATCCCACACGACAAATAATAAGGCCCTTTATGACGTACGGTATATGATGAGGTGTATATGTGTTACATAGGATTGCGATATGAGATGGGCAATGCGTATTGCAAAATCTTTTTCATTTTCGGGATAAAATTAAATGACAATGCAAACATTGTAGCATAAATATGATCAGGTTTGAAGGGAATTACTTTTGGCAAATTAGCCACACTGTCTTGTTGTTAGAACTATTGAGATTTAATGCATTTGAACACCCACATGTGTATATCGGCATAGTTGTTTTCTTAGTAGACTAATCTGGCTTCCGAAAGTTCGACAGTTTTTAACACTGTTCGGAAAAGAAATCTAAAATAAAATCGAGGTTCGTTTCTGCCGTGTTAGCTGGCGAGGTATTCTCCACTCTTTGTTCTACAAAGATTCGAGTCACAGATTAGTTACACTTGACGAGTCTGAAAACACGTAGATTTCTCACGACAACTAATTAGGCACTTTTGACGAGTGGAAATGACAATTTGTAACGAAATGGCCCTGATCCCCATCGTAATAAAGGCATGTTTATGTGAAATGCATAGTATTAAAGTAGAACAATGTTTGTACCATTTTTTAATCCATAAATCCATCACCAGTACGTTTCACCACGTCTAAATAAATAATGAAACTAGAAAGCGAATTGGAGTCATCAGCTAATCAATGTCTCGGAAAGCTATGATTCAATTTTTATCCATTATTCTTAAAGTTATTATAGGTAAAATGAGTCCAATTTTTATGCACTTTCACCGCTTTATGTTTTCTGATTTTCTCCTTAAAATACAGAAGAAGATACTTGGCCATTTTTCATGCGACCTATACGCAATGTTTGTGCAATTGGCATAGAAACCATGATTAATCAGGATACACGATAATAACCAAACGGTTGAAATGCAACACATTGAAGTAAACTTCGTAGAAAACTGCATTCTTTTTTCAATGGTATAACGTCTTTTAACCACTATTCATCATACAATCACATCAACAATTCACACAATCATAACCAGCGAGTTTGAAGGGTGATGATTGAATCCGGACTTTATAGGAGAGTCCACGTGGTATGGAAGGGTGCCACAACCCAGGTGAAACTAGTACAGAAAAGAAACCGGCTGAAAGATGGGCAACTAACAACTCCACGTGGTCAACCACGTAAAATCGAGCTTCATTTGTTTCATCACAAAATTATCTATACGACTGTTGTATATATTCACCAATGGAGACCTGTGTAATTGAGAATTTGAGTCTGATTATTTGGAGGTTGAGTGTAATTGAGTATTTATATCTTTAACTATTCTACCCGTTAAGGTAGGTCTGCATGTAGCACTTTCCAAAACACCCCGCAGATCCCCCTCATAAAATTGAACTTACCTCCTCTATTCACATTAAGGCTCCCGGGTAACTCGGGCAGAAACTACGCTGCAAACATCTGGGCGGATTCGTCAGAGGCTTCTGTTATTCTATCCACGTAAAATTTTGGTGCTCATCTACGAAGAATAAACATCGATACCATACTTCGTGCCAAACGTGCCATAATTTCATTTTAACAGAAGAATTGTTAAAGCTACCTGTATTTTGTTGTATATCGTGATGGCTCTCGCCATACTTCGCTATCATGGAAACAGAAAGCCTATATGCGAGCTTTTATTGAAACGTTTCTCGCGGAAAGAAAATCAAAACTTTTACTCGCTCTAAAGAGCTCAAATTGTCAGCGTGAGAAAAACCTTTTCCGCTCTCCGTGGGCACGCACAGAGTCCTTTCCCAGCTCCCAGCGGCCCTCGTGGAACCGACGACAGTTCGCAGTATCAGAGGAGCACCTCTGTAAACCACTCGGCGAAATCCCAGCGGGGATGGAGACAGAGGGATGGCAGTGAGGGCGGAAATGTAACCGGTCTTTATAGAAACCTCACTACCTCTAATAAAATTGTCACTATTGCAACGGTAACTTATACAATCCACTATGATCAAAGACAAAACTTGCACAACCCGCATTTCAATGCTGAAGCATTATTATCAGGTAGTATATATGAAATTTTAATAGAAATATAGCCCTTACACGTGACTTGAGATATTTGAAATACAAATAATTAGAAACGCGGCCAAAATAGGTAGAAAAAAATACGAAAGTGTCATCCTTACTAATAACCATCATCCTCAGGTAGGTAACATATTTCAAATGTCAAGTAAAACATAGCATCTGATGATGTTCCAGCATTGAAATCCCAATTTTGCAATTTTTTTCTTCGACCAATAGTGGATTGTAAAAGTTAGTGTAACACTAAATGTGAATCCACGAAGCACTATTACCATTTCATTCGGAGAAGTGTCACTGTAGACCACCACGTGATCTCGTTTCGTTTCTTAACCTCGGCCATGTTAAATGAAATTTCCCAGATTACTACGAATTATTATCAAATGAAAATAAAAAACAAATTCAGTGGTGAATTAACCAGAATTTTTACACATATCTTTTCTGCAGTGCTTCTTTATGTTTATTAAGCTAATGCATTGTTACCTATCAATTTTGATGAATTAAATAATAATAGTAATTGCTTTATCTTTACATGCGTTATCATTTTGAGTGTAGAAAATTATATTTTGAATACCGGATAATTGATTATTGGGAGTACGCTGAGTTTTTATTAAAAAAAGAGGGCCAATTTCTCCTGTTACTTTTCGAATGCTATACTTTTCGCCGGAGGAAAGTACCCCCTTAATCGTGTGTCACCCCGCCGCGCATAAAGTAGAAGTTTGACGCCATGGTGCTGGGGAAACGGAAAGTGGAAGCATATGGTGTGCGACGCGAGTACAGACGGAGAGGTGTTGGAAGCTTGTCTGTTGCGTGTGGAGTGTCGCTAATCCGGTGAACCCGCGACTTTGCCAAAAGGGAAAAGACAAGGTGGGGTCGCAACGAAACGAAAAAGAATCGAAAAAAAAATCCTGAACCCGGTTATGTACGACAGCGGGTTCGCACGAAGTGTTCGAAAGTCGCGGATTAGGACACTTTTCGTAGACATCCATCGTCACAGGATTTCCATTCGATTCAATATGCCCCCCTTCAAAGGAAAGGGTGTATTTTTTGAAAGGGTGGAGAGGCACTCTTGCCGTAAAAGGGGGGTGAGGGGTACATGGAATGACCCCTTCCCCCCCACATGGGGTAGAGGTAGAGAGATAGAGCTTGGTAAAAGGTCCGCATAGCGTGATTGGTAGCGCGTGGCAGATTTGGTTTGCTTCCGGACGGGAGACAATTGGAGAGTTCTGTCCTGCCTATGTTTCGGTTGTCGCTTGCCAATTAGTTCTCAGCCCATTAAACCCAAGAGTGAGATGAGAGCATGAGAGAAAAAAATATGGCTCTCGTAATGCCGTATGAAAAGTTGGAGAGGAGAGATCTGCTCGAACCAATTGTTTGAGAAATCGCTGAATGGGAAAAGAAACTTCACTTCGGGTATTCCTCAGTTTTTACCGATATTGGTTACGACGCAATAGGATGCAAATAGCAATCTCTCTAAATACCTATGTTTCTACCACGTGTGTCAGAAGCCATCGTATAGTAATGATAGGGTGATAGTCACAGGTATCAGTAATATTGAAGAAAGACTGGAGGTCTTCGGAATTATGAGTCGATCTTGAATGAGAGTTCACCTGGATGACATATCGTGTGTAATGTACAAATCCATTATCATTTCCTTTAAGCCAATTAATTTTGTGTCTTAATGTTAAGCACTGCTGTTTTACTGCATACGAAAAACATCTTTATTTCTCGTAACGTAATTGCATGCATTCCTTTGCCAAGGATCAGAACGCCAGTCCTGGCCAGTCCCTTTCCTAACTACAGAGATGCATGAAATGATGCCGAAACAATTACGTAGCAACGAAGAACGTATTCGTCAGTATCCCTTTCCGCTAAATTATAGGATCTTTTACCTGCATCAGATCTCGGAATTTAATTGAAATAATTCGTGAATTTGCGATTTTGAGGTAACTGTAAGCAATTTGAAACTATTAAACAGCAACTTGGCTTGGCTTATCTTAAGGTAGATTTATAGAATAAATTAGCGATAAATTCTCTTTACGGAGGACTTTGCTTAGAATTCCAGTACCAATATGTCAATGACGGCGTTCAGGAAAAATAATATTGCAATTAATAGATTACTAAGCTAATTGAGAACCTACGTTTTTATTCGAGTTAAATGGAGGAACGTCAGGGCTACCAGGCCTGGAGATTTTTATTACCTAACTTACGAACGGAATTGTTTTATTCCTCCAACAAACTTCAGGAATAGAGGTTCAAGGTTGGTGAAGGAGTAAAAAGTTTTCGGCCCTGCATAATTTTATGAAAATTCTAAAGTTCTGAAAATACAACTGAACAACGTTGACGAGAGAAGTGATTTGATTAAAAAAATATAGATATCGACTTACTACCTCTATCCCTCGAGCGGGCGCGCCTGATATTTTTACACGACCGGGGGCGTAACGTACTTTGCCCACTATATGCATATGCATTTATGATACATATGCATTTACATGATAACACTCGATTTTTGTGTTACAGATATAAAGGTACACAGGTGGTACACGGACGGCCACGCGGCGTAATTTAGTCGCCGCGGGTTTCGAGTACCTCTTGGCAATCTAAAACAAATTTCTAGAATACTTTGTGCTTTAAAACCTCACGCTAAAGACAATCAAAATGACATTGTGGGAATGCATGAGGGCGTTCAAGAAAAGCAAAGCACGAGTCACAGGTCTGGTGGCTCGGCGTACTTTGTACGCCAAGGGTTTCGGCTCCTCTTGCCGATCTAAAAATAAATAAGCTACAATGCTTCGAGCTTTGAAAAGTCGCATTATGGACAATCAAAGTTCAATGTAAGAATACACGAGGGCAATCTATACCCGAACGTGTGTGCAATGTTGAAATACTTAGTTTTCGAAGATTTGCGTACTTTATACGCCAGCGCGTCCGCTCGAGGGATGTATTCATTATTATTGTGATTGCCTCCCATTATAATGAGAGAATATGAAATTAAAATGAAAAGAACGTTTCTCTGTTGAACTTTCTCGAACGAGGAAGGGTTGACGTTCTGTTGGTTGCCATGGGAGTCGCCCAAAAAGATGAGAATATGAGCGTTTGCCGCCAGGGTGCACAGGCGCAGGAAGGTGGTCGACGCAAGGAGGGGAAATTGGGGTAGGGGCGGTAGGGGGAAGAGAGGGAGGGGGTGTGTTGAGCGGTGAGTGGCAGGGGTTGCGCGGCGGTGGTTTTGAAGAGGACGTGGGAGGGAGGGGGGGGGGAAGTGGGGGTGCTCAGCCGTCCAGGGGTCGCGGCGACGACATCTGTTCCATTCGCACAGGCAGGGGGGGCTGGTTTCCCTGGGCCCACCCTCCCTGTACTTTGCTACTGAAAGGGGTGCGATCCTGACACAATGGCGGATGTGATAGCTGAAGGGAAAAGGGACAACCAGTCAATCCCTGTGGATCGAGACTGGTTGATGTTGCGAACTATACCATATAGATATGGGCTAGGTAGGTATTTCTCCAGTAAATGAACCTTCTGTCATGTATGTAAACAGATTTTCCCCTTCTGGGTATGGTATAGTATTTGATAGAGGCTACCGACAGCTGAGGTCATTTGCGCCATGAGGGAAGGAAGGAAGGGTAGAGAGAAACCCGGCGTCGGCATTAGCCTGCTCTTAAAGAAAGGCGCCACGACTTAACGTCCCATCCGACGGACGGGGTGACGGACGGGCTTGAAATTTTCTCCACACCACATTCTAGCAGGGATAGGGCAGTCTCTTAAAATTCTCTGCCACCGCCGAGATTTGAACCCGAGCCCACGGGATGGGAAGCCAGCGCACCAACGTGATCCACAGTTGCCTCTTCGAATGCTTCACTACGGTAGCATTTGTCTCCAGTATCAGCTCGGAACTTATGTTTCGCACAGTTTCCATTTATACACGAAGTTCGCAAATTACCTCAGTGGCTTTAGATTTTAAAGCATGACTCTTAAGTTCCATTACATATTGATAACTTATAAATGAGATCAATTCGTAACGTTCCGCCGACATTTTGTCTTCCATCGGGATATCGCGAACTATACCACATAGATCAGGACTAGGTAGGTAGTTATTCAGTACTTTAACCTTAGTTCATAAATATAAACAGATTTACCCTTTCTTATGATCCTCAGCAGTAGCCTTTGGCTCCAGCATTAACTCGGAACTTGTGTCTCGCAAAGTTGCCTCTTATATTCGACGTTCGCCAATTACCGTGGTGAGTTTGACGTGCTTAAATTCGAATCGATTATTTTTAATTTCCAATACAGTTTGATGACAGGTAAAACGCAAAGTTCCCCAGAAATATTTTCTTCCGTTGAGACAATGTCCAATAAAACTTCTATGGAAAATTTAAAATTAATTTCATTTCCAATTTGTCGAAACGCAGTTCCACAATGTGATGTCTGAGAATATTATATGCCTGTATTTATTTTCATTTATTGCCATACCACGAGATTAGTAAGTATATATTTTATACAAAAGTTCATTTCATATCATACTCCTGTGTAACTAGCTCCTTGGATATAATTCCAGCTTATTTAAGGGTCGGAATCGTGGTAACTTAGAGGGTAGGGTATTTGCAGCTGATTGAAGAATATTAGGTTCTCTCGTGATGCCTGAATGTGGGGTGTGTGACTAAAGTCCGAGGTAAATTAGACTCTTACCTATCCAGCCCAACCTACGATTGAATCACTGAGAGACTGAGATATACACATGAAACTTAGAGCTAAGATCACTGAGTGACTCTGGTAACCGTGAGGAATGGATGGTTTGACTGCAATAAATAGAAAAAATATCATTGTATTTGGAAGAAAGTCTGTGAATTTTTCACAAATATTGGACGACCATGATAATTTTCAAAAGTTTACAGTGCTTAAATAAGATATAAATCGGTCTGAAGCTTTCCCGGCCTATGCTGGTAGTGACGACTCTTCGGGTGCTCTACCGGGCAATCTCCTTCACGTCTGCCAACGCTTCGGGGAACGAGTCGTACTCCATCCTCAAGGCTGAACAAGCTCCTGAAGATGGGATACAACTCGTACCCCGAAACGTCGTCAGTCATGGAGTAGATTAGCCGGTGGAGCACCCGAAAACTTTCACTATTTCTATTATAGTATTCTACCGAGTAAGGTAGGTTTCCATGGAGTACTAGAGAAGTAATCTGGGAGCCTCCCTTTCCTTCGATCACTGCCCTCTTCAATTCACTGTAAGGCCTAATCCCTTTTAATATATCTAAAAATCACATTCTTTTCCTTCCCTTCTCTCGTTTACCTAACATTCTACCCTCTAACACCGTTTTCAACATCCCCTCCGCTTTCGCTTCCATCCCATTCGCTCCGTCCAATCCTTCTGTCTCCTCCGTATCTCATCTAAAAGCTGCCTCTCCTCACCCACCATGCCCAGCACTTCGTCGTTTCTCCTCCTCTCCGTCCACTTCATCTTCTCCATTCTTCGCCACACCCGCATCTCGAATGCCTCCAGTATTTTCTCTTCCTCCTTCTTAAGCGTCCACGTTTCAGCTCCGTAAAGCGTAACACTCCAGATCAGACTCTTCACTAACATTTTCTTTAAATTATTACATAGCGAACCTCTCAGAAGCTCCTTCCTGTTCTTGAACACCTACTTTGCTAATGCAATTCGCTTCCTGATGTCCTTACTACTGCATCCGTTTTCCTCTAATGTGCTGTCTAAATAGTTGAATTGCTCTACAAATTGCTGAGTGATTGAAGACGGAAATTGCTTTAGCCAAAGGACAGCGGAAATAACCTCAGCTCCGTTCGCGGAGAGATATCATGAAACAGTTTCCCAAGTCGGTATCGAACATGTGGTATTAAGGGTCGAGAAAAATTCAACCCCCCCCCCCCATCCCCCAGTGTGTAAGCACCCCATGCCTTACACCCAGAACTTCTCCTTTCACCGCCGCCCACCCCTCAGATCAAACCTCTCTCCCCCAAAACCCCTCCCACACGTTAAACCTCTCCGTGCCTCGTTCCCTAAGGGATACCACCCTCTTGGGCCCCCCCTAGCAAAAACCCCCATCTTCCCATGCTTACACACCCCTCCAGGGATTTTTAAAATCGTAGGAGCCCCCCTACTGCGTCTCAAAAACCGCCCAAACACCCCTCGGGCCATTTCCCCTCCCTCCCCTCCGCCTTTCAATTGTTTACGGTCCGCTTTTTCAATTAGTCCTCATATTTGTTTTCCGGGCTCATTATATAGATTTTCCCCAAGTGTTTGTTTTCCTTTTTTTTATTGTGTCCTTCCGTCGCAGTGTTCAATCCGGATCTTGTTAAGGGGGGTCCTTTTAATGCGGCCATCAGCCGCTGCTACTGTGTACTTTTTGTGTGTATCCCTCCGCGCTCTCTGACCCAGTTGCCGCCCCTCGTCGTCTCGGCGTGGGGTGGATGTATTCATGACGCCGCGGGCCGTCACAGGTCGCGGGGATGATTATTTCGGTGTCAGGGCTGGTTGTTATCTGGATGCCCGCTGACCTCGGAGAGAAGCGATACGTGCTCTTTCTCGTAAGTCATCAAGCAGTGAGGCTAGAATTTTGTTAAGCGTTGTCCTCATGTTTGCTATCTTGTTTTTATCTAAGTTTATTTTAACCTAACTTTTTAATTTGTTTTTCACCGTCTTACAAAGGCAGTGAAGATGCCTCGGGTTTCTCATTGAGTAAAGTTCTCTATATCTTCTTCCGACGTTTCAATGTACAACTCGCCCATCGTCCTCAGGGATACAGGAATTCATTTCAAATTATTACTGCTCCTGACTCCTGCATCCCTGAGGAAGATGGGCGTGCTGGAAATCGAAACATCTGACGGAGATATGGAGGGCCTTACCCAGTATGGAACCCGAGAAATCGTCACTTCTAAGTAAAATTTTACCTTACATTTCTAATTCAAAATATTTTGGAAAGTAAATTCAATTTTTTTCTGTTTGAAAGCATTCGTAGATCATAATATTTTTTTCATCTTTCCTCAGAATTTTAAAGATTTTGATGAATTTTTAAGGTGCAAGGCCTTAAATTTAGATTTAGTATTATGGGAAATTTTATTTCAAGTAATTTATCTTGAAAAATATAGGTCAAGTGGCAGTGAAGGGTCCTCTTAACTATAGGTCTCAATGAGGATGAGTATGAAGGATGAGACCTGGTCTCATCCTTCATACTCCACACCAATCATTTGATAACAGGAGAGGAACAACAAAAGATCATGGATAAAGCATGGATATTAGCTCTTCACTCTTGAGTTGAAGAAAGTAAAACTTGTTTGTGCCGTTCACTCTTTAATTGATTTGACCCGATGATGAGGCTATGAGTCCAAACGCCTCGTAGCAAACTTATTTTTGCCGTGTAAATATTAGACTTTATAAAAAGAAAGGCAAAACTAATATGAGAATGTGTGAGCCGCAGCCGTATTCTGCCAATTTTTCCTTTCTTGCCTTTTTCATAGCTATTTGTCCTTCGCATTTTAATCACTCCTGTGCCTTTCCCGACACAATCCTGAGGCACAATTACGTGTGCACTATAATCGTATGTCTTACAAATTTCTAATTCTAACTCGAGTTTCGACACTGCGTCTACGCTATGTCACACTCAAAAGTTTATTTTTTATTTTTTATCATATGCACCTAAGAAATGTTTAAAAAAATGTATTTTCTTAAGTTCACAATGCTGTTTCACATAGTGTACATTGTCTAAGCATGGGTCAGACTACTAAAAACTTTGTGGGGCATAAAATTTTAGTGTATCTGTGATTATGAAGAATGATTGCAGACTTTCCCGTCGTATTGTATCGTATCGTGTTGTAGTTTACTCGGGATTTCAACCGTGGTCAGGTTCACCATCATGGCCGACGTTTCGTCTCGTACCTTTGCTCGAGACTTTTACACAACTTCACCAAATATCGCCATTCATCCCTAAGCTGCCCAATTCGTTTCTGTATCCATTCTCTTTCCTTTCCCTCTTAAGAGCACGGCCATGGGGATTTTTTTTTATTTAACATATACATGTAAAACATTTATAAAAAATGTATTTTCTTCAATTCATAATGCTGTTCCACTTAATTTCACTTTATACAATTGCACCTATATTGTGGGCCTGTTTTAAATTTTAAATTTAGCGCTAACTAGAACATGATACAATTGTTGCATTAACTTGAGAATATTTGAGAGTTAAAGCTTAAAAAAGTAATTCAGAGTGACGTTTAAGCAAACAGGTGACCTTATGTGGATTATATCCGTAACAGTTAACATGCTGATCTTAGCACTATAGCCGTGGTACTGTACTGTATCTGTACCCGCTATTTGCCATTTTATTTATCCAGTACTGGCTATTTTCAATACTTTTTTGTCTTTTGGTGCAAGGAATAGGTGTTTGGTATCATTTTAAAGAATGAATTTTGCTTTTGTTTGTTTCTTATTCGTTCATTTTGAGAATAGCACCATTTTATTTCAAAAAATGGCAAACTGCGATTTTTCAAAAAGACGGATGAGGTAATATTATGCCTGTTGTAGAAATCGAGGGGTTTCGCTTTTCCATAGAACGCAAAGTTTGAACTATTACTCGTACATTCCGTAAAATATGAACGAGACATTATGGAACCAATCCTATGTATATTGTGAACCTTTTTATTGCGATTCCCAGTGGGGATAGTGTAGCAAAGAGGAGGAAGGCTTGATACGCGCACAGATAGGCAGAGAGTTGTCAGAGCGATAAAGGATCGGCTCCGTGATACCCCCTTAACGAGCAATGTATCGACTGCCGCCCGCTTCATCAACAACCCCCCCTTCCCCTCCCTCCCTCCCCCTCCAACCCTCTTCGGCCATCCCTTTGTACCGGGCCAATGGCGTGTGGACCGAGTGTATCATTTGCGTGAAGTGAAGGGGTGGCGCGCACGGGGTGAAAAAATCCTTCCTCTCTCGGGCGGACGATTGAAAAAGGGTTTACTAGGGGTCCTCCAGCATCCCCTTCCCCCCCCCCCCCCCCATCGAACTTTCAAAAGGGTTTGAAACGTGTTACCCCTTCCCCCTCATCTCCCAATCCCCCCTCCCACCGTTACCCCTCACCCCAATCCTGTCGAGGAGTGCTTCGTCTGTCGCTTCGGATGACACGAGTGGCTAGCCCATGAAAACGGGTCCGGAGGAGGACTGATGGCGTTTGACTTGATTGCCGGGGAAGCTGCTATAGATGGGGGAGTGGAGCCGTGCCGTGCGATTATAATAATTGGCGTAATGCATCCCTCTTTGAGCGGAAGTGGACGGACTGTGTTAGCATTCCTGGTAATCGGGTGGCCTTCTCTTGCCTGGGGGAAGAAGACTGATTTTGGCACCGTGTAGATCTAGAAAGAATGCGTAAGATCGGAGAGTGAGGGTTAAAACAGAAAATAGAATATTTAAGAAATAAAATTTTGATGAGCATGGTCATTCGCGAGAAGATCCTGCAATTTATCCTGCTGGTTGTATAATAATGTAAATGAAAAGCATGTATACTTATATTGATCAATTTATCACGCTTATATTGACCGAATAGAATCATACTCAGTTTACGGCTGGAGTCGAAAAGGCTGCCATGCATTATTGCTGAAAATTTTATTCTCAGCTAATCAATGTGAGATACCAAATTCAAAAATTAATGTAAGGATTCATTAGCTCTATTTAAAAACATTCGGAATTCTAAAGGCAGTCATTTATACTTTCTGGATTGTTTGCCGCATTATCAACGATTAGACATCTTCAACACCTCCTCCTCAATTTGACTGCTATAGTGAGTCTAAAGGACGACATTAATTTAAACCCTTTTTTCAACTCCCTTCGGATAACCAGAGTCACTGGCTAATGAAAACGAGTTCGTAGGAGGGATGGCTCTTGACTTGTTTGCCGAGAAGCTGTAGGGGAAGTAGGTATAGCCTTGCCGTGTAGTTACTATAACTGGCGGAATGCGTCTATGAATTCAAGTGGATATGCTTTATGAGATTGTTTATGATACTATTGAGGTCAAGGAAATTTAGGGAGATCAGACGTATAGGTAGTCAAAATAGGGTTTAAAAATATTCAAAAATATAGTTATAATGTATTAAAAAGTTTTTAATCTCATGAAAAACATGAAAAACGCTCAAAATACAACCTACTGGTTAAATAGAAAGTAAAATGACATAGAGTCTTGCACACAGTTCAATTTGCTCCTGTTCCATTTGGCTTCTTGGAGTCATGCTCATTTATTGTTGAACACATATTGAATTGAAACCGCTAATTCGATCTCTGTTTAAGGTATTTTAATATACATAAAGCGGCTAAGTAAGAGAGTATTTTGAAAGAAAATATAATCCTAAATACAATCATTTCTCAATGCTCGGGAGTTTGTCTGGCTGTCAACGATGTAAATCCTTCAAATTCTCCTCCTGTATATGACTACCATACTCACAACTTGTCAGTGAAATATCCACTTTTGGAATTGATTTGAACTCCGTTTGTTTTTTGACTGCTTTTGGGAGGCAAAGATGTCTGGCTCAATGAAAACGGGCCCGAAGGATTGATTCCATGCGATTTGATAACAAGAAAGTTGCAGGGGGAGCGATCAACTGCCGTGCGATTATAATAATTGGTTGAATGCCTGGTAATCTTCAATCTGGATGGGATGAAGATTGATTTTGGCGCTGAAAGCTGAAGTTAAGTGAGTTTTAGCAGCACAAATACTAACAAAATGGCTTCAAAGAGACAGCTTTACATGCCTCCTTCGTGTGATCTTTTAGCTAAATCCGACATCATCTCCAGATGAAAGAAGCAGTTTCTAAATGACCGTGCTCCGCACATATTTGATCAATTTTCCTACTGCCTATATTCGTTACATTGGATCGCATTCATGGCTGGTTATATCGATTTTTAATTTATATCAGAACTCTAATTAAGGTACTTCAAATGAGGATATTACATTGTGATATGCTTTAATTGGCGTATGTGATCCAGGTATTTCATTCATCAATTCGCAGTCTCCTTCAAGTTATATGAGTTGAGATAAAATTTCAAATTTGGATTACTACCCATTCGTTTAAATTGAGTGCAGACGGAGCAATTTAATAATATTAAGTAAATATCACATGTGTTCTTTCAACAAAATTCAATGGAGAGGAATAATATCGTACTGTATGTGTCTAACAGAATGGATTTTTGTAATTTTTGTAGTTTCTTTAATTATGAGTATTTATAGTTTAAGAATTTTCCGCTTCATTGTATTTATCGCATATTCTAATACAAAAAATTATAATGTAATGAAAGTGTGTGCGGTACTCGAACCCGCATTGCTTGCTTACGTCATTAACTTATCTACAGAAGATCTTAAGTCCATCGATTTTTCGTCGTAAATAGCTCGAAAAGTCGGCGACAGATTGAGAAACGGAAAGATACGGTTGTGCCTTTTTTTATTTTTCAAACTCCATCACAAACAATCATAAGGCAGAAATTTGACCTCTAGCTACCACACCAATCCTATCCCCACTTTGTCCGTTTTCTGTGGAAAGAAGGCTTGTAAAAAAAGAGATCAAATATATAAATAATGATAGTGGGTCTTAATTTTTATCAACCCTTTCTAACCCGGATCAACTTGTGGGAGAAACCAAATATCAAGATTTCTCATTTTGCCCTCAATCACAATTATCTTAGCAGATAAATATTTTGCCATTAAAATTTATACCACAAAATAATACGTAATTAAGATATATCCTAAATAGAGCTGAAAATGAACGAGCTCATAGACCATGAAAAAAAAAAAAAACTTGAAGCCAAAAAGTATCTTATCGCGAAGTCCTAATCGCTTCCTTTCCCTGTGATAGGTGTATTGAGTACCTACTCTTATCCACACTAAAACCCCTTTTCTCGCCAAGGTGTCGAATGTCTCGGGTAGCGGGAGTTAAGGAGGGAGAGGGGAGTGGGTGTTATTGGGGGATGGCATCGGAAGAAGGCCGACCGCAGGTGGTTTCTGGCGATGAGTGCCCCCGGCACGCGATAAATGACGCCCCGGCAGCATGCGATCCACTCCCCTCTACCTCTCCGTCTCCCATACGTAATGTTATCTTAAGGGCGCCTTGCAAGGGTCGCACAACGGAGTGACCTGCCCACTAGTCTTCATTGTCACCCAACCCCACCGTTTCGTAAAAAATCTGCATCTTCTCCTCACCGGAGTTAACCCATCATAACCCAATGTTGCTTTTAAACAACATCAGCAATGCATTAATTTCCAGTTCTCGTTATGAAAATTTCTAAACTACGTATTATTTTGTGGTGAAAATTTTAACGACGAAATATTTATCTGACTAGATAATCGTGATTGAGTACAAAATTTTCAAGTTTCCAAAATGATAAAATCTTGAAATTTATTTATCCCAGAAATATGTCTGGGTTAGAAAGGGTTAATAGCAATTAAGACGCACTATCATTATTTCTTTATTTTATTCCTTTTTTACAAGCCATCTCTCTCTTTGGCTCGGGTTCAAATCCCGGCGGTGGTAGAGGATTTTCAGAGACTGCCCGATCCCAGCTTGAATGTTGTGTGGAGGACATTTCAAGCGCAACACTGCCTGTCTGATGGGACGTTAAGCCGTGGTCCCCTTGGCGCCTTGCATTAAGAGCAGGCTAATGCCGACGCCGGGTTTCTCTCCATCCTTCCTTTTACACCCTTTCCCTCATGGCGCAAATGACCTCAAGTGTCGTCCGCCTCCTCAAAATGTCATACCACACGGACAAAGTCAATATTAATGAGTCAGTTTCACCTGTACCAAATCTTTCATCAAAATTAAATGGAGAGGATCAATGTTGTTCGGTATGCGGGGTGTCCAACGGAATGGATATACACTCGTTTGCTCGAGTGACTTTACATGAATTGCAGTTCTATCTACATAGAAGACGATTAATTCGACAAAATATCAAACAATATTAATACTTTTTCGGTCAAGACAGCTCCAAACTATGCCTTTCTGCCCATAAATGCGTCGCTGATCCTTTTTGTACCACATCAGAGGACTGCGCGAAAACCTCTCTTCAAAACATTCCATTCTTATCGAAGGGATATTTTGGAACGAGGAAATGCAGCCATTTTCTCCCGTTCTATACGTGGGTCTGGGAAACACACACAAAAAAGAAGGGATAAGATGTATCAAAAAAGGGGTGGGAGTTTGGAATAGACAAGAGGCAGGCGTTACGACCGCAGCTTCAGCCCGCGAGAGGCATAAAGGGAGGAAGAGCCCCGCCCCCCCCGCCGGGATGTGTCGCCCATCGGCCGATGCCGTAAAGCGAAAGATTGGCTGCACACTTGGGGTCCAACGGCCGTGGAGGCGACGGCGATGAAAATAAAACTGGAGAGAGAGAAAGGGAAAAAATAAAATGGAACAAGTGACGGTGGAGGAGCGTCGGGAATGTATGTCGAATGAATAAGGACGCCCTCCCTGCGGCGAGGAAGCGGCGTCGCGTCATCGCTGCTAAGCGAAGGCTCTCGAAAATAAAGAGATGCTGGCGGAGTGCGATGGAGGAGAGGTTGGATGGATGCATGAGCGTGAAGTTACATGAGGAGATGGAGGTGTGCATTCTTGCTAAATGGTAACCTTGCTTAAAAGGGGTATTCGCAGTGGATCCTCACCTTGCGATATTGAGGGGTTTCAGACATACCCTTTACAATCACGCTCCAATATCATGAAAAGATATTATCCATTTCTTTATCAACCTCATGTATTTTCCAAAACAATTGGTTTCTTTAATTGCATTAGATTGCATCGGAGGTGTGCATTCTTGCTAAATGGTAACCTTGCTTAAAAGGGGTATTCGCAGTAGATCCTTGCCTTGCGATATTGAGGGGTTTCAGACATACCTTTTTCAATCACGTTCCAATATAGTGAAAAGATATAATCAACTTTTTTATCAACTTCATGTATTTTCCAAAACAATTGGTTTCTTTAACTGCATTAGATAGCATTGAAGGTGTGGATTTTGCTAAATGGTAACCTTGCTTACAAGGAATATACAACTTGTGCTACTCGAATGAAGTTAAGCATAAATTACACAATTTTTGGGCCGTTTGAAATAGCGTTTCAAAATTCATTATCCATTTTTATCAAAGTTATCTATTTACCAAAACAATTATTTTCTTTATTTGCATTAGATTTTACTGTAATTTTTTCTTCTTGATAAATGGTAACCGTGCTTAGAAGGAGCATATACGCAGTAGACCTTAGCTTTACGATATTTAGGCGTTTCGGGATCCTGATTCCCCAGTCATAATTTGACTGTGTACTAAAGGAGTTTCTTGTATATGGGACAGAAATTGTATAATATGCTATAAATACATATTTGAATATAGCAAATATGCACGCTTCCAATTCAATGTACCTAATAAGAATTAAAGAAACTAATTTCTTCGGTAAATGCATAGAGTGATAAAAAATTGATTATAACTTTTGATTATATTGAATCGCTATCGTAAAGGGTCTGAACATTGTGTATTTTTAGCTTTTTAGCTTAGCTTTTTAGCTTAGCTTCATTTTCATTGTAAATTCTACGTTGTAAAATTGGGTTGGAAATAGGCAATATAAACAGAGCATGTACGGAGTGATAGAAAAAGACCTTTCTGTAATCATATATGTGATAATATTGACCGTCTAGGGACTCCCGTCAAAATATTGTGCAACGCACATTGCACCGTAATATTTGACGTCTATCGGCCGCCTTAAACAAAATATTGAATTTTTATCAGTTTTATTCATTTCTCTCGTAAATGCACTTATAAAATTTACACTCCAAAATCTGCGTCATTTCTGAAACTGACCATTCACCATCGACATGATCTGCAACAAAAAAAATCAATGGAATTATTATTCGTCACTTTATTTTTAATCGTGTTATCATTTGATTCGCCGCTTTCATATATTATCGCCATTACTCGTTTGTTACACATTTAGTGGGGAGGCAATGAGAAAGCAATTAAACCAAGAGAGACGGACAAACACTGAGTAGAGGTCGGGCTCTCATAATATATCTTGAATAATTACACTGGGAAAAGAAACACAGAAGTGGGAAAGTCAGGGGGGGAGTGGAGGAAATTAAAAATGTTATATGGTGCAAATTCCGATCCTATCGTCATGCGGGGGTCTGCTATATTTGAAATGAAACGCGAGGACCTGATTGAAATCATGATAATACTACCCATATATCTACGGCGGGAGTAACTGTTGTCTTATTTCGAGGCAGTAGCAATAATTTCTTTCGAAAATTGAGAGTAGGTAACTTACAAGTCTCTACGAAAATAGATCGGTCGGTTTGCGATGGAATACTTTCAATCCCAAGAAACAATACCAACAAAATTACCTGGCCCACTCTTTAGGTGTTCCCTTGATACAAGGTTGTTCCTTCTGAAAAACGTTATGAATACAAGGCTCCAATTATAAATCACTGCTCCTGAAAAAAGAGCCTCATATAAAATAGTCGCACGTTTTTTGCCCTCTATCCACGAAAAGTCTGTTTTCCTGCAATCCCTGTATATTATTTTTCTAAGATATGTTATTTACAAATTACATGTGTACCTATCTTTCCAGAGTGGGCCACGTAAATTTTGTATCTGTTTCATTAATTTTGTTATTTTCAGCACTTTGAAGTTGATTCTTGATAGTTCAGATTCTGACTAATTATACTTGCATGGGTCTTGATTACCAATATAAATTGTCTGTATTTTACGATTTTTCGGAACGTATAACTAGAATATCCATTCAATGAATCAGAAAATAATCATAAAAAGGTTACTTTTTTCAATCAAGACTATATATTTTTGGAGCAAGTTAACTTCGTGAGTACTTAGAATACTACTTTTCCGAAGTCATTAGTTAATAAAATTGCCATGGTTGCGTGCACGCTCTTAGTTGATATCTTTATACTGTGTCCCATCATATGTACTTATTATCTTTTCTATGTAATTTTAAAGTTAACGTACGTAAGGACTTTGTATTTTACGCGCAATTCCATTCAATGGAAATGAAAATGATTGCAGTGTATTATTTCCTATCCATTCCAAGGAAACCCTAATTATTGTAACTGATAAATTGCAGCCGTGAATAGTTTTTTATTTTACCATGTATCTAGGTCTGTGTGTCCAACCCATCACTCTCGATAAGACAAGTGAATATCGCGTGACGTTATTCTCGATGACTTCACCTCCTTAGCGAAAAACTTTTTCATTTAGCAGTGGGAATATTTGGGAAAAAGAATCCTCATCAATAATTCGTGTGCGTGTTCACTATGATTACCATGCTTTATTTTTATTGGACGACCGAGGAAACTGCTCAGGGAAGAGCGAGTTAAAAAAATAGTTCCCCTTCTTCCCAGAAGTGGGCGTATAAAGGAGACATTTACGGTTTAAATGGGAATTCTTACCAGCCATGAACTTTCAACTAACATTAAACGTTCTGGCAAGGTATCTTGAGGTCTTTTCGATTAAGGCAAACGACCGTTGGTTACCAAAAGTTTCTCTGCGTCGTTGCGAGGGAGACGGGCAAAAAAAAATATATGTTTATACGTACTCACCTGTGTGAGAGGGTGCTTGCGTAAAAGGGTAGGAAAAGGCGGCATTTGACGCGGAGTTGTAGCACCCAACTAATATGGCCCCATTCGAGCATATCGACCCTTCGCTTTAATTATGGAGGAAATCGTTGGCTAAGTCATTTCCCAGCCGTGCACTTGGGAAGGTGAATTATCTGCCATATCGTCTTCTCTCCCTCACTCTTTTGAGCTTGCAAAGGCGATCATTCGCGATAAGGAGCACGGAGACGACTGGTCTTCCGAGGAGCATTAAACCCCATCGTTTGGGTACAGCGCCATTAGTACCTTCGGTGGCCACCAGGGAAGAAGGGGATATTACGGACTTCCAAGAGTCCCAGTGATGGTAGTTGCGATCGGATGCCTAAACTTTGGGGAGCATTAACGAGGAACGTGCTATCGTAGATTTATACAAGATAAAGACGTTAAGAAGGAAATTTGTGCATTGAGATCACATAATAACTAGCGAGGAATTTAAAATATTAACCATCAATGGAGTAATGTAACGGATACCATACGGGTAGACGGGTATTGTCAATATGTATGATGGAGTATAAAGAGGGGGACCGATTGAGTAATGATGTAATACTAGATTGGGAGTATTTTTCTGCAAGGAGTCTTCGAAAGAGACAAGATAAGTATTATTAAAACCACAAGAAGAAGACGGGGAACCTAAGTCTACCACAGGATGCGAAGTAATCATTTAAATTACAATTACGATAAGAACAATGCCACCGATGGAGGTTTTGTTTTCCCTGAAATTTCTTCAACGCTTTCACTTTCTTAGGATTTTTTATGCAGTGGTATAAAGTCTCTAATCGTTGCATCGTTCATAGGAAGCATGAAAATAGTGTTCAAGCATGACTATTCGGATTTCTACCGCGTGTAAGTAAGTTGTGCCTGTTATTTTTTTCTACTGAATCTCAGGTTGCACCTCAGAGTCGGTATGTTTTTGCGCTGGGTCCTATAAAATGGCAATATCAGAATCACGTAATGGATATCATAGGCTAAAAGCGACGATAGCGTATATGTCATTTGTTTTAATCGCAAATTTACTTCACTTACCATACTAAGTTACTTATTAAAGAGAGAATTGTTGACAGGATAAGCGCTATATAAACATAGTTTTGTTGTTGTTGAGGTCTTGTTTCTGTAAACCACAAGGGCTATATTATATCGACCGAGATCTCATCATAATATCCATCTAGAAATGCAATAATTTTATCAATTTTCATTTTTTCATCAAATATTGTTCATCATCATCACTGGTAAACAATCCTAGGATTGGTTTGACGCAGCTCTCCACTCAGTTCTCCTATCAGCTAATCTTTTCACACCTACATATTTCTTCTCTTTCACATCCTCCTTTACTTGTTCCATATATTTTGTTCGAGGTCTTCCTTTTCCATTCTTGCCTTCCACTTGTCCTTCGACGATTGTCTTCATCAGGCCATCATGTCTCAAGATGTGGCTTATAAGGTTGTTCCGTCTTCTTGTTAAGATTTTCATGAGGCTTCTCTTCTCTCCCACTCTTCTTAGGACTTCCTCGTTACTAACTTGGTCGACTCATTTGATTTTCATCATTCTTTATATTGTTATGTTCTTAATATTGTTATTGAGCGAAAACTATTTTATACAAATAACGTTAATAATATCAACTCCACTGAATATTATTTATTTTTAACCATTGGAGTCGACAGTGAATGTGAAAAAAATCCGTTTTAGACTCTCATCCCCCTTTTGACTCGGTTAGTGAGTAATCCTGCGTCTCTTGAATAAAGATAACGACTAGGGGGTTGTATTAGATCAGCACTCCTAGGATATTACCCGTCGTAGTTTTGGTCTGCTCACATCCCCACCACAAAGGCACTTATTAACCCTCCCAAAAACCTTCCTAGACTATCCGTACCCTCCCAGCTCTATCTCTCTCGACTATTTCCTTCCCATCAGTCATTACGGCTCCTGCGGACCATCCTGCGGCAGCGAAAACCTTCTCCCCTTTTATGGGTGGCCCCAAGAGTGCGCGTTGGATCTTCTACGTGGATGGAGAAGTAGGGGGGGAGAGAGTCTATGGGATGGGTTGGAGGGAGGGTTTAAAGCGAAGAAAATGTGTGGGAGGGTGGGTATCTTTTTTTTTCGATGGGGGTGAGGTTGGGTGGGCGTGCGCCAATAACACCGAACTGCTGCTTCTACTGCCCCTCCCGGAATCGCTTGCAATAAGTGAGGAAGCCGCACACACACGCACCCCTTCCTTCCAACCTCTCTCCCGCGTCCGCCATTTTTGGTCTTAACTTCCTTTTATCCCTCGTATATACCTCCACCTACATCTCTATAGCATTAACCCAGTGTCTACCATTCTGTCCCACATGTGCCCCTCCATTCGGTGAATATAATCCCTTACTTATTATAAAATTCGAGGAATCAAGCGAGATGGAGTGGAATTGATTCATAATGAAAGATGATTTGCAATTTTCCACGAAAATAAATTTAATCCGACCCGAGTTTCGATGCTACTACATCAACTTGAATCTACCTGATCACCTTGAAAATGATGTGGTAACATCGAAACTTGGGTGGGATTAAATTTATTTTTGCGGAAAATCGCAAATCATCTCTCATTATTACCTTACTTATTACTTCTGCGTTAGTCTTCTGACGAGATAAGTTATGTAAAAGCAATGAAGGGCACTTTTTTACTTCCACAATTTATTTAATGTATTTCAACCGTTTTCGGCTGTTATGCCACTATCAATAACATTAATAAATTCCCTCATATCACTATATCCTCCTTCATTCATTCACACGGCGCCTTAAGCGCAAACATACAAATAAATTCATAGAGAAGAAAAGAAAGGGAAAGCAATAGGGAATGGATTAAGGACGAAGACAAGGGCGCTGTGCGGAAAAAGCCAGAATATCAGAGGGTAAAAATGCGGCCTGACTGGGACTCGAACCGAGAACCTACCTCATATTATTATATAGGTATTTATATGCTTGATAATGGTGTAACAGCCGAAACTGGTCTGAGTTTTAAAATAAATTGTGGAAGTAACGAAATGTCTCTCATTGCCATTATGGAGCCCCTGCACTTCGTGCAAGCTTCAAGTTTCAATTTAATTTATTTATTCTGAAAACCACAAGAAGGAGACGGGGAACCTAAGTCTTTGAACCAATTTGTGCATTGGGATCACTTAAGCACTGGTGAGGAATAAAATATTATTATCCTATAATGAAGTAATGTAAAGGATACCATTGATAAATATTCGCAAATAGAACGATTGAGTACAAAAATAACGACCAATAGAATAATGACAAAGCACTGAGAATAGTGGAAGTAGTATTCTGTGAGGGTGTTAACGTAAGTCGATCTCGTCATGAGAAGTAAATATTTACCTCAGAATAAGTAATGCAGCCAATAGAGGTTTTGTTTCCCCTTTAATAGATTCTATGTCTTCGCTATCTTAGAATTTTTTACTCAGTGCTATAAAGGTTCAAATAGTTGTATCGTTCATGTGAGGCATGGAAATAATAGTCGAACATGATTTATCAGACTTTTAATGCCTGTAAATTACCGGTTGTTTTACTGATAATTTCTGAAGACGACCGTCGAGTTAAAAAAAACTCAAGACTGTGTTAGTTTTTTCTCAGAAAAAGGACATATTGAAGCTCAACTGTGTTCTTTTATCATTATTATATAGAAAGGAAACAGAATAACTCACACGTGGAAACATAAAAATAAGTTTTTTCACAGACGTTTTACTTTTCTCTCCACGATTCGTCTCTCCGAGTATCCTCTTTTCTCCGCCAGACCGAAGTCTTCCCCTCCCTCTTCAGTTGGCTATTTCTCATGAAAGATGTTAAATGTTATTAGGAATGAGGAAGAGCAAAGACTGGAGGCGTTCGTTACTCATATTGGTCTGGAGATGAATGGAGAAGGTGAAGTGGACGGAGAGGAGGAGGAATGACGAAGTTCTGGACATGGTGGGTGAGGAGAGTCAGCTTTTAGATGAGATACGGAGGAGACAGAAGGTGTGGATGGAGTGTGTACTAAGCGAGAAAATGGAATAGTAAGTAGGAAATGTTGAAAACAATGTTAAGGGGTAGAATGCTGGGTAAAAGTGGGAGAGGAAGGAAAAGAATAGGAGGTTTAGGTAGAATCAAAGGGAATAGAACTTATTGTGATTTGAAGAGGCAAGTCTATGAAGAGAGGGGGACTCATGACTCTGAAATAATGACTTCGAATGCTTTGAGTGCTGGAGATTGCGATGTATCCAAGGGATTTGGCAACAGGGCAAACTGGCAGCCAATCGGAGCGCTTGGCTAAAAGTTGATGGAGTTTAAAAATAGAACGATTTCAATCAAAACATCACGATACCTCCACTGCACAAACGCTCAACAATCGCCCACCGAATCAAATCCGCTCATCTAGTAGCCCTAGTAGTACTAAATGAGCGTATTTGATTCGGTGGGCGATCGTTGAGCCTTTGTGCAGTGGAGGAATCCATAACTATTAATGTTGTTTCTCGCTGGCAACAGATATCCAGAGTTAAGATTTTGTGACAGATTTTTCCCCATCAAGTGTAGTTCTTCCGTGAGAGTTTTTCTAGTTTTCATAAATTTTAACTTGGAAAGATGCAAGAAATTTTGTGTTTCCATGAACAGGTCATACTATTTTTAAGTTTTCAATTCAAATGATATCCGTACTCGTTCTCTCGGCGAGAAAGAACTCGGATAAATAGAGTGGCGCGGGGGTAAATGTGGTTGCTTCCTCTTTTCAGGGGACTGGCTGAGAAAAAAAATAAATATGGAGAGGCTGGTGGGGTGGAACACTAAGGGGTGGAAGCCTGCGCGCTCATACGTGTTTGCGGGCGCATTCGAGATGGTTCAGTTAGAATTGCCCAGGAGGAGAAGGAGGAGGATGAAGGAGGGGGTGAGGGAAGTGGAAGAGAGAGAGCTCTTGTCTGATTGGGCGAGAGAGAAGAAGCAGTCCAGGGTAGCAGCAAGGGGAGAGGGTGAAAAAATACCCCATCTCTCGTTTGTGGGAGTCCAGGGTTTTGTAAAGTACCAGAGTGGACTCAAGAAAAAAGTGCGGAAGGAGTTTGTTCTGCTGTAGGGAATGGAGTAGTTTGCACGTAACACCTGCCGAGGCAACATTCCGAAGCACGTGCAAGTGGCAAGGAAGAGATGAGCAAGGTCTTTAAGATCGAAATAAAATAGAAAAAAAAGATTATACTGCTATAGATATGTCTGATGCGTGAATTTAAATTGTGCCTTTTTTCACAAGTAGCTTGTGATCAATTTTCTCTAGGGGCATTTCTGTCCTGTTAAGTTGATCCAATTTAATAAATAATTTTATTTATTAATATTCATTTCCAGGCTTTTGTAAAGTATCAGAGAGTACTCAAGACAAAAGAGTGGAAGGAAATTGTTGGCTGTAGGAAATGTAGTTCGCACGTAACACCTAACGAAGCAACATTGTTAGGCATAAGGAAGTGGTAAGGAATAAAGGAGCAAATAAGTTTCTCCGAAATCTAAATATAACAGCAAAAATTAAATTTATACTGCTATAAAGCTTTCTTACGCGTGCATTTAAATAGTCTCTTCTTTTAGGTATAGCCGATTATCAATTTTTGCCACGGGCATTTCTCTCCTGTTGAGTTGATTCAATTTAATATATGATTTCATTTACAAATACTTACTTCCAGAGTTTTGAAAAGTACTGGATTGTAATTAAGAAAAAGTATGAATGGAATTTGTTTCGCTGCAGGAAATAATAGTTCGCGCGTTACACCTACCGAGACAAATTACGAAGCACAGGAAAGTAAGTAAGGTAGAGACGAACAAACCCTTTATTCAAGATCAACATGAGAGAGCAAATAATTAGAATAGAGTGCTAGAAAGGTTTTTGAACCTTGCATTTAAATAATATCTTGTTTTACGTCTAGCCGAGAATCAATTTTCTCCGCGGGCATTTCTCTCTGGTTCAGTTGATCCGATTATATACGTAAAAACCTAAAATTTTGCCTGCGGGCTGCAAAAAATACGTCGTCGTCATTTATTAGATACGGCGTAAAATTAACTCCCGTCTGCCATTGTCTACACAGTAGTATTTTTTTCCTGGCGACAGTCAGAGAATTCACCTATTTCTTGAGCTCACAAATGAAAAAAATCATTCTTCAGTTCACCATAATTAAGAGGTTGAGAAGCTATGGGTACAAGTGATTTATTTTCTAAACAGGGTTAGTTACTGAATATAGGCAAAGAAAAAAAACGAGATCAAAAAGATATTTAGTAATGCAATTGATTTTTCAGTCCATATCAGCATAGAACAGAGACTCTCTTGTATCCCTTTGCCACAAAGCTTTACTGTATTTATTCTATCAATTTCTGTACCTATCTCTGTAAAAAAAATATTTGGACTACTTGGCTTTTATAACATTCAATTCTATTACAGAATTGGAAAATCTATCGTCCGTATAAAAAATTTCAAGTGTCTCTACCGTAGAAAGCTTGGTTACTTAGTGATTAAAGCGCTTGGCTGCCGATTGAGTGGTCTTAGGTTCAAATCCCGAGTGAAGGCTTCGTAAACCCCAAATCAAAATCCTCGAAGTGCGATTTGACCCAGGGAGCGAAACTGGCCCCAATGCCCTTAATTCGGGATGAGCTCTACTTTCAACGCTCCCAACCAACCTTCGATTTGAATCACTCAGTCAGTAAAATTTGAATATTGGTGAAAGAGAAACACTGTATAAAAGTAATGGAATGTTCGCATTGCATGTCACCAGATGGCAAGAGTGATGGCTTATCACCCAGTCGGTCCGGGTTCAAACTCCAGCGAAGGCAGAGATTTTTCGAAAGCTGCCCGATCCCTCCTCGAGTGCCTTCCGGAGGGCACTTCAAGTTTAATACTCCGCCCGTCGGATGGGACGTTAAACTATGGTCTCCTAGGCACCTTTCGTTAAGAGCAGGCTAATGCCTACGCCGGGTTTCTCTCCACCCTACTCTAACGGCACAAATGACCTCATATGTCGGTCGCCTCATCCAAATACCATGCCATGTCACTGGATATGGGAGCATGTCAACTTATAGCAACATTTCTGGAGAACCAAATTTCATCTTCACTAACCCTGAGGACTCTGGTATGGTTATACGCGGAGATATTTATGAGTAGGAATACCAAATTTAATTTGAATTCGTTATAATTTAGCAAAAACATTTGATTTTCCTCATTTCCAAACAAAAAGATCTTTTTAGGAGAAAGAAATTTGACTAGAAAAATCCAACTCTCATGCCAAACTCAAAAAATTGTAAGTTTTCCTGGATATACTGAATTACTTATACCACTTATTTTTTATCAGAACGCGACCCGGGTTCAAAATGAATAATTGGTTTAATTTGTGCCTGAAGATGATGATAATTAATTGAAGCCCGGGTTGCGCTCTGATAAAAATAGGTGGTATAAGTAATTGTGTATATACAGGAAAACATATAATGGAATACCACAAAGTAAAACAAGAGTTAATGAATTTTGTTGAAAACATTGTCCCAGAAACTTCCGGAGTAGTCTGCAAAAATGATCAACTTCAGAGTATTTACTGTGGAACCGTGTTGATTCTAACATATCCATCTACAAACATTTTTATGCTCCACATAATTTTATTATTACCCGACCTAGGTTTTGACAAACTATGCCATTTTCAAGGAATTGATATGAGAGTTTGAAGCTTGTAGTTTGTTGAAATTCGAGACGGTAAATAAAACTTAAGGCCATAAAAACGTTTGTCTGAGAATATTTCATCCGTAATAATATTAATAATTAATTATTAATTAATAATTCGACCCGATGGGATACCCGAATTGTCTCTGCACGACCTCCCATTGTTGAGCGTAGCTGAAAGCGCTGGGCACGAATATTACAGAGGACCTTCAAGACGGTCTCTAAATGCGTTGCCACCCAACGAATTAATGGGTTTACAAAAGTCGCCACTCGCGTCGCTGACGGACAAATTGATCCGAGTTTCACGGGGAAATAAGGTGTAATTAGGGGTATTAAGCGAAATTTATGTACAGGATGTGTTCAATCAAATAAATTACTTATCAATGCTATTCCTCGCAATTAAAATGTTTATAATGCAAAATATCGGAAAATAGTAGATCGCATTGCACTCATCACCGCGCCGCGGACATTTTTGAAAACCGATTAAAATGCGATCAAAGTAGCACCAGAAATCAGCCGTCTATGGGATGAAATTGGGCCTCCTTATTACAGCCCTCTTGGTACTAGGAATGCAGTGAGAGAACTGACTTTATCCCACCAACCTGGCAACCTTTTTTTCTTCTCCGCCTTGCTCGAGAAAACACTCCTCACGTAAGACTTCCCTTTATATATATCTCTCTCAATGTTTCTTCTCCCCCCACTACCTTTCCCATTCCTTTGCCCTCCTCCAAGCCACAGGGAAGCTGAACGCGTTTTACGGTCGCTGTTATTCTTTTGTTGCTTTTTTTATTTTTTCTCAGACCCGGCTGCGGGAAACTGCGTTCATTTGTTCATTGTTTATCCTCTCGCCCGTCGAGGCGGTACGACTGCATCGTCCGCGGATATGGTTTCATTGTTTCTTTTTTGGGCCGAAATAATCGTGGTGCTAAATTTTCCTCGGCCTCCCATCGCATGAAGGAACCCATTTTTACGACCATGTTTGCGAAGATCCTGGGCTTTTAATGGCTTCTAGCGCCTAAAATCGTATATCTGTTTCGTTCTTTAGGCATAAAATTTATTTCAAGTATTTTTGCGATTGGTCATGAAATAAATTTATTCAGCCGGTTATAGCAGTTTTTAATCATTCTTCCTGGATATTCAGTGTTCAGTGCAGCTATTATTGTGGAACTACAAGGTTTATTAAATGTACGGCTGTAGCGTAATTCATTTTAATTACATACTTTCATCTCCAGAGTAGCTGTAATTACAGAAAGATGTGCAAAACTACACTTTTTCAAGTTTTCCTAACGCCTGCTATTTTTTAAAGATCTTAAATATAGTAAACTCTAGATATATATGAGAGGATGTCGTTATTTGGACCACTGTTTGAGCCTCGAAGTCTTCTCAAAAGAGCACTTAAGGTGACCAAAAGCTGATGCCAATAATGAAATCAAACCTTCAATCGTATTGAGTGAAATAGAAAAAAATATTTAATTTTTAAAAATACTTTTTTTAATCCGAATGCTTCTCTTTCCGTCTAAGTATTAATTTAACATACTTTTAGAGTAAAGATGAATAACGTAAAAAAGACGAAGTGTAAATCAGCTAATCAAATACATCACTGCTTGGGAAATTGATAATAAGAATTGAGAATAAATATCTTTAAGACCGATACGGAGAACATAATATTAAAGCCCCACTATATTTTCAGGTCCGAAAGAAGCGATAAAGTAAAAGAGATATTTCGCCGAACGGATTGAAATGGGATTTCGTATTTCCTCCGAACCATAAATAACTTAAATAAATGCTAGTCGTTATTACGTTGGAGCATTTCCTTTCATATGTAAACGGCTGGTGTCCTAACACCCCTTGCCACACTCCTTTTAAGCGGCTTACGTGTTAGCATGTAGATATGGATCACGTAACTTCGAATGCCACCATTTCAATCTTGGTTCCGTGGGCAGAAGCGATTTATCACTTTCTTTTATATTTTCTCTGAGTTTGGATGGATTATTTTGCCTTGGCAACGGATCTAGCCTTAAGTTATTCAAACTTTACCACATACCAACCTTCAAATGCTCTCAGTATGCCTCCGTGAAAAGATATTCGCCTTTTGTCATCTCTTCTGTTCCCACCATTCTTGTCTTTATAAAAACTTTTGTTTTTTTTTCCTTTCCGTTCCCTCTTAGCATTTTTCCCTCTTTATCTCACCCGTCGCCATTTTGTTTTCCCCTCCCCTTTTAACCCCGCTCCCCCACACTCACGCCTCCCCCCGTTCTAACCGAGAACTGCACTTCCACAGTGGCCACGCCACCCTTTTTCCATTTCCCCGCGAATGACCCTAGCCCCCAACACAAGCCCCTGACCCCTTCTTACACTCCCCTGCACAGCATCAACCGCAACCGGTGAAGAGCATCTCTGGGTTTAAACTCCGCAGCGTCGCCAAGGGGTTTCTAGCTACAGCGTAGTAATTTAAGCCTCGTGAAAACTGCGGCATCTCGTCGTTGTCTGTATATTATTATATGTACATTTTTCGTTTCGGCGTTCTTCGATATTTTCATCGTTTTCGACATTTTCGATTCAAAGACCTATTACTTCCACTGCTATCGACATTTTGCCACCGAAATAATAATTACTGTCATGAATGCCATAGTGAACGTTTCGATCAATTAATATAGATTAATTTTGCGCCTTATTTGCCATAAAAAATAAGTCTTGCAAAATTGGTCTTAGAAAATCATTGAGTGGTAGTCATATATAGTTCCAACGTACTAATTTTTTCTCGTTTTTATCACATTTTAACTTTTCCCATTCAAGAAATTTTATATTTTTAGTAACAGTTCACGATAGCTTTTAGTTTTTTTTCCAATCATACCGTATGGTTCGTCTCCCATTTCTTGAGACGAAATGTGATGTTCACACTTAAGCACGAGAAAAACTTAAAACCAAGTCATTTCTTCCTTTGTTAAATCAGCAAATTTATCAAAAAATATGCAATTCAACCAGGGTGAACCCGTAGGCCACCGATTTCGACCAGATTTTGGAATTCCTCTCCATTTGATTAGAAAACGAAAATCTCTAAAGTCTTTTTGTAATGCATGTAAATTTTCCGGGAAATTGCAATGTCGTAAAACTGCAATTTTGAGAAATTTTCTTCGCATTAAACTTTATATCTGCGGAAATAAGTAAGATAAAAAACCGTGCTATGCCCCATTTTGAAATTCTTGAAGTTAAAAGTAAAATTCACGGATTCGTCCGGGTCAGATTTCACAAATCCGTGAATGCTTCAATGAATATTTCCATAGCTTTGATTTTTTGCTGGACTGCCAAAAACCGTAAAGAATGAGCGGATTGTTGATTAAGCTGCGATGCAAGCCCTAGATATCTCTATGGAACCAGCACAGAATTTTCAATTTTGTCACTTATTTTTCTGTTCATTGGTGAGCATGATATCGCGGCTATGAGCACGATATCGCGACCACGGTCACGACGGATTGATGATAGATGAGAGAGTCCTGAATGAGAGAGATCCTGCATCGAATCTTTACGTCTGTTTTTCTCTCGAACCCGGGCGTATAGGGAAGAAATCCGTGAAAATTTTCCATATTTCCTCCGGACTTTCGGTAAAAAAAAATTCGTCATTCGATTCGCGAATGGTGATAACATCTTGTCAGTATAAAATCTCCTCTTTTTCACTTTAGTCTCTCAGCTATAAAATTAAACATCCCCTTGACCTATAGTATCTCCTATTAAGTACGTCTTATATTTATTTTATCCTAAAACATTATTGGACATCTCCTCTTTCGCTTTCTTTATAGTCAACCTATTCTTCACCGCTTTCATACCTACCCTCATTTTGATTAAATGAAGTAAATTATGATTCCCTACCTACAGTCAAATCCATCACCTCATGCCTACCTATGCTACTGGAATATAGATAACTGCCGGCAGAGCTACATTGAATATTTTTTTGAGTTAATTACTCTGTGGTTTGCCTTTCCGGAAGCTTCAAAAGTTTATAAACATATCGGAATTAATCGAAAGCCTGACTCACACGATGATTTTTTTCGTCCCTCTTAGTGATCACTAGAGCGATTGCTTTTCGAGACCGGTAAAGCATTCGCTCGAGTGATCATTTTTCTGAATCACACGGTCTCTCCCACCGTCGCTTTTCGCATCATTTCCGATATCACAGCTCGTTGTCATAGGACCCGCATCACAAAAATATACAGGGTTTGTCCGGAAAGTAATAGGACTGATTTTCTTCCACCGTGACTGTTCTTCGGAGCGTGTTTGCACCGACTGAATTTGGTAGAGGGTGTTCCTAGCTAACGAACGAGCGGCTGGTCATTTGTCTGCGAGCACCTGGAGAGTCAGGACAGACGTTTTTGCACGACGTGTTTCTGTGAGTGGTACAAGCCGAAAATGCAGCGTTCGTTACAGCAGAGGTACGCGATTGAATTCTGAGTGAAACTCGGTAAATATGCGACAGAGAGGTTTGTTATGATGAAGTAGGCTTACCCAGATGTTGCTTTAGCAAGAAGTGGTGCGTTTCGGTAGCACTGGACCTTTTTGGAGGGCCGGGAAGAGGTTGCTGATGAAGACGGTGCTGGAAGACCTGTGACTTCGGCAAACACCGACATTTTGACTCGTGTGCACAAAGTTTTGAACTCAGACCGTCGACTTAGCATTCGTTTAATTGCCCAGATGTTACATTTATCAAAATCTGTGGTTCATGATATTGTGACGGAGCATTTGAACATGCGCAAGATGTGTGCGCGAAGATGGTCCCAAAAGTGCTCACTGACGACTAGAAATTGCGGCTCACATCGCCTTTCATGTGAACAGTTAATTAACCAATGCCGGCATCCCAACGCTTCCGCAGCCCTCTACAGCCCAGATGTGCCCTCCAGACTTTTTTTTTGTTTCCTTGTGTGAAATGGCCGATGAAAGGCAAGAATTTTGAGACGACATAGGGGATCCAATCAGCATGCACCTCGGCTCTCGAGGCTATTTCGGAGAATGTCTTCTGTGACGCCTTGAATGCTTGGAAATCGCACTGGCAGCGATGCATCGACGCAGAAGGAGCCTATTTTGAAATTTTTTAAAGAATTTTAACGATTGGCTCAATAATTTTTTTTAAATCGACTCAGTCCTATTACTTTCCGGACAAACCCTGTATAGCGTGTTTACGTTTACCTATGTCGTTCCCACGATTGCCAAACGTTGCGCTGCAATCGCTCCATACGGGAATGCGTTCTGATTGGCTGATATGGGGTTTCAGTGACGGTTTCAGCGACGGGAAAAGCGACCGGACGAGTGATGAAAAGAGTGATGGGAATCCTCATCATTGGAGTAATTGTGAAAAACAATTGCGCGCGACGATCATTTCTTAGTGATCACTCGAGTGATCGCTGGACTGATCGCTCGAAAATGACGAAAAAAATGATCTTGTGATTCAGACTTTTTCAGACAGATTCAGCTGTGGTAACTGAAAATTAAACCGAAAAAAGCAAATGAACCGAAACAGGACAGGGAGCATATCGATGGCTAAGTTCTAACAACACGTATCTCAAAATTTGGCCGGTCTGAGTGAACATTGCTAATACTGTTAATAACAAATAAAATTCAAGCAAAAAACAACTCTTTGTTTGCAAATGTATGCTTTTTCCGGTTTCATGTATTTTTGGTTTTTAATTTCAATTTAAATTATAAACAGTCAAAAAAGTAAAAAACTTTTTTTCTCTAATGAAAAGTTGCTATTTTTGAGATACGCGTTGTTAGAACTTAGCCATGTATACATGTTTAGCCATCATTATGAAAGATATCTTTAGTTTCTGGCAGGTCCTCGAATGTTTACGCGTAGTAATGTGCTTTTTCCAGCGTTTTTCTTAAGGAAAAATGAAATCGGAAATTAAGTCTTTATTGCAACTATTAATTCTATTGCCTACCCTGGAGCTGGGATGAGAGTTTCTTTTGTATGCAAGCCTTTCTCGAAATCCCCCGACAGTTAGCTGCAGCCATAATTTGTTTACATCAGGTCATTCTCGCTGTATCCTTATTGGCACTGAATAAAACCTTTGTGTGTCCATTTGCTTGATTCTTTCAATTTTTTTCAAAATGCCTTTCTTCTTTTACTCGATATTCACCATTTAGGCTTGCAGTCCCGTTGATATTTCAAAATAATTATAGTTTTATAGGAATTGGGTTTATCTACCTACGTCCGCATCTGAAATGCTGATTAAAAAATAAGGTAAACACTTGAGTAGGTACTTTTAGTGCAAGCTAACTTCGATTCATTACCGCATGAGGTAGCAACATTATAATAACATCTTTCACGGATAGTTGGAGATTAGGATTTGTGATTGTGTACGGCACAGCTTTACAGTACTGCAGTATAAAACTGAAACGAACGCATCGCAGAATGCCACCCTAAATCCAGAAAAACCGATTCTGTTTTCAACTTCCCAGCGGGTTCTGGATGGTGCGGTACTAGAGTGTTGGCTTCCTACCCCGTGGGCTCGGGTTCAAATCCAGGTGGTGGAAGAGAATTTTAAGAGACTGCCCAATCCCTGCTTGAATGTTGTGTGGAGGGCATTTCAAGCGCAACACTCCGTCCGTCGGATGGGGCGTTAAGACGTGGTCCCCTTGGCGCCTTTCGTTAAGTGCAGGCTAATGCCGACGCCGGGTTTCTCTCCACCCTTACTTCAATATCCTTCCTTAATGGCGCAAATGAACTTAGCTGTCGGTCGCCTCCTCCTAACACCATACCATACTGGCTCTCCAGTGCTGGTTTTTATGTGCCACCGAGAAAATGGCACTGATCTACCAAAACCCGGGGCGGATTTTATTAATTTAGAGAGTAATGTTACTTATTAATGTTTAATGTGAATAATTCTCGTTTTGAATCGCTTGGTCGCATCGGAGCTTTCTTTATACCCTTTCTCACTCCGGTCTTCTCCCCTCCACCCGCTATAGATATGTGTTCCAGCCCACCCTCTCTCTTTCTACCCACCATGTGTTTCTGCCACTCTCCTCTCTTTTCCTCTCGCAAAAAGCCGCAATTCTTTCCCAACGCACACACTCTCTCGCGAAAAACAAGAGCCGCGTGCTTTCCGCTCCCTAAAACCCCCTCCCGCCTTTTTACGGCCTTCCCCTACTTCCCCCTCTCACCCACCATTATAGTCCCTCCACCTCCCCGAAAAATCCTCCTCTCATCCACCTCCCATCCCTTCCTTTTTCTCGCGTGTGTTTTGTTTTTGGCCGTTAGTAGGGGGTCTGACGAGATAGGGGGTGATTGTGGTGGTGGTATGGTAGTCATGGGAGAGGAGAGGAGAGGTAGAAAGGAGTTGTATGTATGTTACTCTCTGTAGCCCTCCCCTTTTCGTCCACCTCCTCCGTTCCATTACCCTCCCCTACCTTGTTTTATGGTCTAGGGGAAGAAGCACAATTCCCATGGGTCACACGGTAACCGCAGGGCCGCAGCCCAGCCGTAGCCAACACCGCCTCCCCCCGCTTCTCGTTTCCCACTCCCCTCCTCCCTGTGTGGTGCTCCGGACAGAATTCCACTCCTTTTCGCCATTTCCGCGGTCACTACTTCTACCTTCATCCAACGAGCCGGCTGCGTGCATCCCATCCCTATCTCTAATACCCGTGGTGGGAGGAAATAGAATTGGCGGGTCGGTATTGAAAGCCCTCAATGCACTCAAATATTTCTAATCTCGCTGTAAGTGACCAATGCTGTCGCGATTCTCAACTTTTTTTTCTTATCGCTAGCTCTAAATCCTAAGTTGTAATTCCGCGTCATTATTTGGTACCTTTTCAATCCTGAATTTTGAGGAAGAAAGAGGAATATTTGTCATTTAACGGAAGTAAAAGGCTCCGATGCCTGTACTCTGTTTCATGGCTATAAATTAAACATCATCAGTTAGTCCTTGATAATCAAAATTAATCAGTTCTTATAATGCTACGCCAAGTTGCCGTTAAACAAGATAATAAGTTATTTAAATGAAAATCACATGTATTTGCTTGTACTTGTGTCACAATATTGAACATTTTCAGGAAGGAGAATTGAACAATATATATATATATATGAACTTAGCATGCTGAGATAAAGAGTCGCTAATTTGAGGGGAAAAAACAATGAACCATGTGAATGCCGAGGAGTATCGGAGGAATGGCGAGTCTTTCGGTATGAATTCGTGATGTCAACGGTTCTACGGAAGGTCAAGCCGTCTATACTTTGGAGTAAATTGCTGACATTTTAAGTTCAATAACAGCAGACATCAACATTCGTCAGAAATTTTATCAAAAAAATTATTAATCTTTCTTCCCAAATTCAACCTGGTGTACCTAATTTTCCGTCGCCAGTAAAGTTTATGTTTGTAAACACCTAACTAAGATAGCATTTATGTGTTAGCAATTCAACAGTATCGGAAATAAGAACATGTTTCTTCAAGAGAACATTGTTCCTTGTTTGAATTTTGAGCTTAAGAGAAATACTATCCTAGCTTCTTAATCTATCCCTATTAATGCAACATTTTATTTTGACTTTCTTTAACTATCTATCAAAATTTGTTACCCACCTGAATGCCAAAATTGTATAAATAATACCATGCCATTTTAATCCGCCCATATACTTAAATATTTGAGATAAATGTTAAAACAAAAGTACCACTTCGTTGGGAGGAGGCATCCGTCCTGGGTTGAAACCTCTATGCCACATAAAAACCTACGCCACCCAACTGCTCTTTTCCCTTGAACATACTCGCTGCACGTTGCCGGAGGGAGAGCGGTGGCGCGTTGGATGGGGAAGAAATAAAGGGTCGATCCCGAAACGACCGACGGAGGTAGCTAGAGTTTTAACCACTCCATTTGGGACAAGGGAGGCAGAGCAATGAAACGGAGACGTGTGCTCGGAAGAGAAGGAAGGATGGAGAAAGCGGAGGGAGAGGAATGGGAACGAATAATGTCCTTGGAGTATCTACTGGAATGAATACAGCGAAGAGATCAAGAGGGAGGGATGTTAACAGTTAAGGGCGAAATTATGATAGATTTGAGGGATATCTTATGAAACCCCCATTTCCACAAAAGTTTCTGAGAAAAGTCGAGTCACCAATGAAGTGAAGAGCAAATCTTCAATGCAAGTATATCTCAAGGGGGAGGAATGTTAACAATTAAGGGCCAAATGCTGATGGATTTGAGGGATAACTTTTGAAACGCCGGATTTCCCCATATTTTTTCTGAGGAAGGTCAAGTCACTAATGAAGCGAAGAACAAACCTTCAATATAAGTACATCTCCAATTTTTGAAATAATAGGTGTTTACTCTTTTCCAGGAATATATAATACGTACGATGCGTTTCGAATCACAGAGCCATGATCTAGTACAAAACATATACCAGATCATGGCACTCACGACGATGCAACTTTATGAGCATTTCTCTCCCTCCAAATGTTCTTAATATTAATTAACAGGTCAAATTAATAAAAAAACTACTCCAAAGTTATGGTGAGACTTTTTCTTTAGTCACTATTTTTCTCTTTCGTATTTTTAAAAACTATTGTCGATTATGACAGATTTTGGAAATGGAGATAATCTTATTTTTCCGTAATTCGATCCATTGACTCCTTCTCGAGCAATTAGCGGCGAAAAATTGATGGCCTCAACCTTTTTCGCAGATAATTTGATGACGTTAAGCATTCCTATTGGGCGTCTCAACTACTCCTCGGCCTCTCAAATAGATATCATGTGGTTCGTTATTGTTTATAATCTGTAAAGCGGGTTTTTTTTACCTCAATAAGCGGTTGGGTCTGAACAAGTCGAAACTCTAATGACGTCACCTATTAATGAGGAGTGGGCAGTAACTTTCGCATTTCTTTATGTGAGAATGTCTTGTGAGAATGGACGATTGAGGAAATTTTCTATTTTTGTCGCGAATCATCTTCCCATACCATCTACCGGATTCTTTTGCTGAATTGAAAAACTGAGTCCCGGTGAACGATGATATTGTCATTCACACTAATGAAATGTGTATTCAATCGCTTTTAAAATACTCTGCTAATGGAACTGCATGCGAAATAGGTACGGAGGGTGATGTTCTTGCCCTTCTTTCGCATGTTTTCCCTAGGTTTATTGATATTTGGAGGCCCATTTAATGCAATGTAAGCAGCCGAAGAGGACCGTTTTAAGACTGCAGCTTTTAATCTTTTTATGTAACGCTGAATAATTCTATGGTATACGCTTACCCAGGGTACGTTGCACGGCACTAAAGGAAAAAGACACTAATCCTTGTTTACCTATTATCTGCACCAGTTGAGGCCGCGAAATGTTTTTATTCAGTTATTTTTATTTACTTAGTTTAGGTAGGCACTGCCTTTTCTTTCTGCGAATTTTCTTTCTGCGAATGATAAAACCTGTTTATATCTTTTTTTCCGCATCCATATCGTTTATCATGATAGTCGTGATCGTACATCTATCATAATCGTTATCTTTTTAATTTCCGAAATGATACAACCATATGAGCTATGGTAGGTTTTATTGCTAGATTTTTATTCAAAGAAAATAATGAGTACAGTAACAATAACTTAGCTAAATTTTTCCACTGGTTATTCTCCGATCGATCTCTCATAGCCTCGTAAATATCAATACGCTACTGGAAATCTTCATAAATTGAAGTTAGTCCAAACATTTTGTTCTGTCTACTCTTCTTAATGGCGAAAGTAAGTTACAACTCGTTTCGATTCTAATTAACGAATTAAATTTAAATTCATAACTTCTAGTTCAATTTTGATATTAATAACATTTATCATGTCGTTCCACAATATGTCACCTGATGCAGTTGAACTGAATTGGAAATCGTCTAATCGGGGTCGAGTGACCTCTGTATTTCTGCCACGGGCAAGAGTGGTTCAATTTTTTTCCGCGGAAGGATACACCGGTGACCGGCGAAAGACATTCCAGGCAGGGTTGAAGGTGCGGAGAAGTGAGGGGAAAAAAGGTAGGGATGGGATAGGAAGAGGGGGGAGGGCAAGGTTGATTGAGGAGGCGTCCGTGGAGATGTGTTGCGAGAGATCACGTCTCGTTCGTGGAGTTTGGGGTCGCTCCGTCCATCGCGCGGTCGAATTGAGAGAGTTTGGGGAGATGTGCTCGGGAGACGTGGGTGCAGCATCCGACGGGCGGCGGTTTGAAATGGCTCCTGGGAGGCCAGCGGTCATTCGCCCGGGCACAAACCCTCTTAGATCCCTCTCTCTCTCTCTCCATTCCACGTCCGCAAACTGCTGAAACACATCTCGAAAAAGATGCTATCAGCAGCAAGAACGGAATTCAAAACAATGTAATGATGATGGCTCTATGCCGCACTCGGGATCTGTTGAAGCCAGGCTGCAGGTTTGTTCGACCCCTTTTGACAAGGCAGACTTCCCATTATTGTTAAGAAGGAAATGATCAAAATTGGAATATAGGGATAACGTTATCAAAAAGAAAATGATCAAAATTAGAACATTGGGATGCTACATGTCGCTCATAGGAGCAATTCTATCCAGTCTATAGCCATACTTGTATTTCCCTGAATGGCCAACAACCATGTATTTCAAATGGGAAAATACGCTGTAGCCTTATATGAGGCTAAAGCTTTTTGAAACGCCGGCACTGATACATAAATACCAAGTATTTTCTAATCCAAACTAGAGTGCAATTTGAATGATATTAACTTGGTCCTTATGTAGCAGGGTCTGATTATTAATAATATTGAATTGAAATGGAAAACTTTTAGCGTAGGAATGTGATTACAGTGCCTTTTGAGGTTCCTTGACTGTAATTTGAAATCCAAGAGATATATCTTCCTATTTGCAATTTTATCCTAATTAGATGAGCTGAGAGACAACATTATTATGCTTGTTTTTTTACTGCTTTTGATTAATTCTGATTTTGTATTCAAGATTTTAGTTACTGCATAGTTATTAATTTGAACCATTAACTACCTCAAAGCCAATAGTTCAACTTGTAGCACATGTCGGCCGAGAAGCAAAAGCCGATGCATGGACCCGAGGCAGTAAGAGAGTTAATCAAATGCTTGCTAATGAAGGTCTACATCAATATTTGAGGTATAATAATTCGTTTTAAGGCCAATTTAATATCTGTGGTCAGTCTGCTATCAATCATTATCATTCGATAGTCTTTGGATAGTTGATTTCCGATTCTCAGCATTGCTAAGTCCGCAGTCATCTATTACCTTTTTGGTATTTAAAGATAGATGGAGAAATGAATTTTTCGAAAATCAGCCTGGAATTCAAGAATACTATATCGAAAATGAGGAGATAGATAGACGTCACGGAGGTTGGGAAATGTGCAGTTTATACATATATACCTTAGAAAATAGATAATTGCGACGTTTTGAATGCATACGAAGGATTTAAGATGCGAATATAAGAAGACTAATGAGAAAAAATTACTCTAGAGTGCTTATTTATTAAAAAAATATGGATAGATATTTATTCACGAGAACTTAGTTGGAAGGAACATGGGGCTAGGGAAAAAATGGTTGTGAACATTACCAAAAGACGAAGTTGATATAGCCGGGTGATGATTGGTGATTCTTGATGACATTCGTGACATTAAAGAAGGACTCATACACCTCCGTGATAAGTTCAACTAATTCAGGCGGAAATTCAACTTAATGAAATGATATATGGTTGCACTTTTCCACAATTATTACAATGCGTACGACGCGTTGCGGCTCACGCTGCCATCATCTGGTACAATACGGGGTTAAATTCGTAAGACGCGTTTCGGCTCTGTGAGCCGAAACGCCTCTTACGAATTAAATTATTTTGGAAAAGTGCAACCACCTTTCATTTCAATCTGCGTGATATATGTGTGGGGTTTGGTGAGGGAAATTGTTGTAGTAATAATATTAATCTCCAAAATTATAAGGGAGCTGTAATTTTGAAGCTCATGTTATGAGTGTTAAGCAGTAAAATCACTAGAGGAACCAAAAACATTTATGCAAGCAATATGATAAAAATTACCTCTGCAATTTCGTTGGAATTAGAATGCGTGCTTTCAAAGATTTATTTATTTACATCAGCTTGAATCGTGTACCTTTTTCTTCTTATATCAGTTGAGGAGCAAAAGAAAAAAATATGTTAGCATCAACATATAAAATTATTTCACGCGATGCGGTGAAATTGAAATAGATGCACCCACAGAAAAAAGCCCATTACTTCTTATATGATTCTGTGAATGGGAGAAGTTTGCCAGTAGTGTGTTGAGGCGTATACGTTTTAGGAAAACCTGCGTATCTTCTAGAATATCTCGAACCACTTCCATTTCATTATTAAAAAATTCGTGCGTGATCTCTTGGTGAATGAAATCGTGTTTGTCCCCTTTACGACGCGCGGTTTTCTTACTGCTTTCATGAGAATTAATTACTTAAAAAGGACCATGATCGGTGCGGCCTGGATTAATTGCCAGTGCACCACATTAACTCTCAACAATTTTGAACATCATGGCCCTCCTCCATTTTCTCCATCAACTCTTCAATTAAGTTTAATGCTGTTGTTTCCAAATTCATCGCCCTGTTTCTTATTTAAGCTCAGCTGTTAGAATGAAAGACTGAATTCAATGAATTATTTAGCGCCGGTAAGATTCACGTACGTTGGTTGTCACTTGGGAAATTTATTACCCATCAGCACGCGCTATTCTCGTCACTCAACTCTATCGTGATACATTAGTGCACAGTTTGTTTGTGTGTGTGTTTAACTCTTGAAATCATAAGTTCCCCAGGGCTTAGGTTTTTTACTAATTTAAAGCGGTCTCCTGAATTATAAATGGAGTTTTTAGATCATGATAGGCCACCAAAAATTTTTATTATAACTCCAGCCTTAGAAAGTACTCTTGCATAAAGGAAGAGAGGGTTCTAACTGGTTGATGATTAGTTAAAGTTATCGTAATGGATAGCAAATCCACTAATTTTAGCTCTGTTAGCGTACAAATGTTTCAGTCTGAGTTAAACATAACCTTGAGTTAAATTGTTGGATGTTTCCAGTGTCATTTATTTTGATGACCATGGTTGGAACTTTTCATTGTAAGGTTCATGTTTGCCCATCCAAAGTCTTTTTCTGGGTTCGAATCCCGGTCTAGGCAAATGAGTTTCCATCCATGTATTTTTTTACATTATTCACACATGCAAGTGACTCCGTAATTGTGCGTTCCCTGCTAGCAGGCGGTTACTTCCTTGAATAACCTCTCCTACCTTTTTACTCTTCCCTTTTTTACACGCTTTTTCTTAACTCGCTTCGCTTGATTGTGATTCAACGATGGAAACCTTTTACTGATTTTTACCCCTTTTTAACCTTCATCGGATCAACTTGGACTTTTGCGCACTTGCTTGCTTCTGATGACAATGCAATATTCATTAAGCAGATATTTTAAATTTAGTTTCGTTTTGCTCCAATAAATTGACTAAATTGCCATATGGATTAAATAGTTTTAAATTGTCTCAAATGGAAGGCGATAGTTAAAATTATTTTGGCGGAAATTTCTTAAGCTACTTTGGTTTAATCGGTTACATGATTCAGCAGTAAAAAAAGAATATAAAAATAAATTAAAGAATATTTTTAAGAAGCATGCTTTTTCATAAAACAGTATGAAGTGCACTGAAAGGTAAAAAAAAGCCTTTCATCGGAGAGATAATAAAGCGTGGATGCCGGTTTAGGTTTAGATATTTATATTGAGCGTATTATATTCATATGTACTCAACTCATATTCAGTGTATATAGCGAATAATATTGAGAGAGTAATAACAATCATTACTCACCTATCAAACTCTTCTAGGCTCATTTCTAATAAACTTTATTGGGACCCACACTTTGATACGCGGAATTGATGGAAAGCTTGCAAAGGAAAGGAAAACTATGTATGTTTCCATAAATTTATTCTCGCAGTACAACTAGTTTCGGCGCAAGCGGCGTCATTATCAGATATGCTTACTTA
Source organism: Ischnura elegans (assembly GCF_921293095.1). Classification (NCBI taxonomy): domain Eukaryota; kingdom Metazoa; phylum Arthropoda; class Insecta; order Odonata; family Coenagrionidae; genus Ischnura; species Ischnura elegans. Next base: position 92,098,290 of record NC_060250.1, on the reverse strand, counting down.
AGATGACAGTGTAGTATTCAATTATCAGATTTTATACCAGATCAGATATGGGTACCTGATGATGACGCCGCTACGTCGAAACTAGTTGTACCGCGAGAATAAATTTATGGAAACATACATAGTTTTCCTATCATTTTTAAAAATGAACTTCTAGAAAGTTGAGCTGGAGACTATAGAGATTATATGGAAAGCTTAATTTTAATGCATTTTGTACTGTTTCTGAAAATAACTGTTTTTTTATCTTTTTCTTATTTCGTTTTTATTTTTCCCTCCCTTTCCTCCATTAACATTGCCGTCTCCCATGCCTTCCACTCTCACCCTCCAATTTTGAGCACCCCATCCCCCGCTCACCATTTGGCCCGCGCTTCCCTCAGCACAGCATCTCCGAGGTCTCTTATACGCTCGCATGCCACTCCCACGGGATAACGACGAAAGAAAAATGGCCGCGCCTTTTTCCGTAAATGAACGAAAGGAAAAAAGAAAAGAGGAGGCGAGGAGAAAGAGGGAGTTTTGCACTTAGTTGTGCCGTAACCTCAAAATACTTTCAGCCCAACCACCTCACTCGCTTTTTTATGCCTCGCGCTCCTTCCGTTTTTTCCCTTCTTTCGTACAGGAGAACTTCGCTTACACGGCCCTAAATAACGCGACAACCTCAATTACAAGCAGGGCCGGCTTAAGGGCCGGGCAACTCGGACGACTGCCCGGGGTGACATAGCTAGGGGGGCGATCAAACACACAAACAGCAAAAAAAAATGTTTTCCGATCTGAAAAATTTAATACTTTGTCTACAACAACTTTCTTGTGTCAATTAATTTTTTTTAAACTTTAAAAAATTTAAGCTAACGCAAAAACACACCGCATGTATTACAGTTATACGAACGCCGCTTAATGTGCTGAGAAAGGGTTTAGCGTAGGCCAATGATCTACGGTACCTTGGACGAGACGAAGAGGAGGGCGACTTGGATTTGGAATAGCGATGCGTCGTATTGCATTTAATCGGGGGGGAGGACACCCGTTTAATTGGGGGGTATACCAAACCAAACCCCTCGGTAGGGGGGGGGACACAGCAACAGTTTTATCGGGTAAAAACTTTGGCTTGAGCCGACCGTGATTACAAGTGCAATTTTCAATTTCCCTTGAGATTGCCTTAGCACACAATGAAATTCAATGACTCATTATAAACTGTACGGTATTCATTTATAACGTTTCTTCGTTAGTCAGCTGTTCTTTGAAATTTTAACCGTTAACAGTCCAATGTTCCCGTTTGGGAATAAATTTATAAAAAATCATGAAAATTATATTTCTTATCTGTGGCCACTTTCACAGCTTTTATTATGTAGGTAAGTATGTAAGGAAGTATTTCCATAAAAATTAAGCGCATGACTTGCGCGTACATTGGTCTTTTGTTATGCATTTTCAAAATTGGTTATTTTTATCAACTATGCAGTGAGTATTGAGTGAAAATTAAAAGGGTCAATATATACTAAATCGTTAAACTTAGTTTTTTGGTCAAGTGTACATTTAATAAATAAAAGCGAACAAACTATGTATAAATCCACCAATTTATTTATGTGGTACTACTAGTTTCGACGCAGCGGCGTCATCATCAGGTACAAAGGCTACAAAGAAACAAACATCCTTAATTATAATGTGGTATCGGGAGGAAGAAGGTAGGTAGAAGGGGTGGCTGGGAAATCTGAGGTATGTGATTGGGCGTTGTGGGAGGGTGGTGAAAGTTGAAGAGGGGTGGGGTGTGGACGACCGTTGATTGTTTGTTCGCTTTTATTTATTAGAATGAACCTCCACAAAGTTGAGCCTGTTACGATAGAGATTAAGTGTACATTTATTTTTCAAGTAATAACAAAATCTTTTGGCGTGTTCCCATTTGGGAACATTCTTGATAACGCGTTTAATTTTTTCGGCTTTTCTTTCATAATATCTCTTAATTGGTAGTAAAATAAATAAGATATGCAATAAAATAATGAAAATCAGTTGGCAAGTTAGGTTGGTCTTTAAAGGATGTCATTTTTGAAAACATTGATCACTATTAATTATATTTTGTTTTTTCATTATAATTTATTTTAATAAGAAACGTTTAACTAACCAAGGTATACACAATATTGAATTACTCTCCATTACCCGACTATTAATATCCAAAAAACTCACTAACACAGTTTTTTCTCAATCCACAACGTAACTTAGAACCTCTGTAAAAAAAATCGTTTTGAGAAGACGACTTTGATAATTTTTGTAAATTGGAAACCTTTTGTGTTTATCTTTATGAAAACATTTGTCTATTTCAATGCGTCTTTATTTCTACCGACCCATATTTCGATACATAATGCCATTTTCAAGCTGAAAATGAAAATTTTCGCCTTGAAAATGGCAGATTTTTTCGGAACGTAGGTCAGTAGAAATAAAGCAGTATGGAAATGGACAAGTGCTTTCACGAGTTAAATTTTGACGTGATGTTAAACATTGAAGCAATTATAGCATACTTCCAACGAAGGAACGGAAACGCACATAGCTAGGATCGGGTCAATGTAATGGCTAGAGCGTTGTCTTCCCACTCCGTTGGCTCGGGTTCAAATCCAGGCGGTGGCAGAAAATTTTAAGAGACTGCCCTATCCCTGATTGAATGTTGTGTGGATGGCATTTCAAGCGCAACACTCCGTCCGTCGGATGGGACGTTAAGCCGTGGTCCCATAGGCGCCTTTCGTTAAGAGTAGCCGACGCCGATGAAGAGTATGCCGACGCCGGGTTTCTCTCCACCCTCCCTTATTTACCCTTCCCTCAAGGCGCAATGACCTCAGCAGTCGGTCGCCCCCGCCAAATACCAATCTTCGTGCACAGTGGAAACGTACACAGTTTTCTTACACACACACTAACGTACACACCTGATATTTCCCATCCCTCCCCTGGCGAATCTCTTCAAGCCTGCTAATTCGATTCTCTTCCAGCTGTCGAACATGTTTGACTGGGGAAAGGCGATACAAATCGACTCGAGGGATTACACTCGATGAATGGAATGGATTTAATGGGTGGAATTGGATGATAGCGCCCCTCGCGTCGAGTTCCAGAAATCATTTGTGACATTTATTCAGGTGCCGAAACGGTTTGCTCCTGGCTGATCCGATTTCATCGAAAAACAGCACTTGCCCTCCTTGTTACTTCCATATTGGTCCATAAGGCTTAAAAGCTATAAAGATTGATTAGCTTTCAATTTGCGCCTAAACATACATAAATATCTATTCTTCCACGGTTCTATCACCGATGTCAAATGATAAGAATTTAGTGATACAATGCGGTAAATGAATCCATGTCTTCCAAAACGGTAAAAAATATCCACCTCGTTGGAATTTGGGATGAACCGATTCTTTGCCATATATGCTGCATTAGATTTTTCTCGGATAAAATTGTGCTATATGCATTCATGAGAACATTTCGAAGTGATGAGTTATTTTTATGAGGTGATGAGCTGTGAAAATAAGCAGAGAAAGAGTTTATTTAAAAATTTTCAGGATAAATGTTTGCTGTTTTGAAATTCAAGCCTGCAATTAGCATTAGCCTTAGAGATAATGCTGATGTGAAGAACCTTTAGGCGATTACCGTTTTTTTATAACAAAATTTTATTTTTTTAATGCACTGAGGGCCTATCTGATTCATTACAATTTTACACTTTTTTCTCTTGCATGCCGTTATTTTCAATAAAAAAATCTAAAAACTTTTACCTCTTCTCTTACTACCTAGTGAAGTGTCTGACATCCGTGATTGAAGAGAAATCATGCTTTGTTATTCATTTTCCAGCTGTACCTTATTCCTCGAAGGAACTTATTCAGTTTCGGTAAAAAAAAATGTGCCTTTAATCTCTGCTTCTAGTACATATCGGTTCAGTTCACTCTCACTATAAATTTTGAATTTTCAACAATTAATAACCAAGCCTACATAGTTTCTGTTTTAGTGTATTTGATCACGCTAATATGTTAATTTCAGATCGAGAAATTACTAAAGAGGTCCTCGAAGGAGGCAAATACTTGATATCCAAGTAATTCCATGGATCCTTCCTCGAAGGTTCCTCTTGTTCAATGGGATTTAGTCCAATTGTTTTGCTTTTAGTATGGGCCTTACTGAAATGTGTAGCCAGTGATCTAATCATCAAATAAGTGTTTTATGCGAATGATTATGAAGGAACGAGAGACATAGCTGAAGCTCTACTGAGTGGCGAATAGATAAATTTTTACAATAACATGTGATCACCTGAATTTCTTACATAGCTTTGGCTGAGTCTAGGTAGTTAAAACAAAGCTTGGAAATACCATTGAGGTACAATGGAGTAACGTGCGAACGATGAAGAAACGAACCAGAATGTTCCACCAATATCCACCGTAACCCTTGCCATGCAAAGTGTGCGTAAACTCTGAGCGCTTTACAATGGAATATATCCTTAAGTAGCATAGGATCAACCCACCACAGCTTTGTATAGCAGCGAGGTAATTATCGCATTTTTCGGTGTGGAGCAAAATAACGGAAGAGGGAAAGGGCGTATTACTCAATTAACCCCAGGAAAAAAGAGAAGAAAAAATATAAAAAAACAGCTACCTCTCCCCTTCTTTCCAATGCCTCTTATTTTTCTTTATGACGATAACTCGCTTTGGCACGAGAGGGTTTAAGAAGCAAAAAGCAGGGAGGGTGTGGGGGGGTTTAACGGATCCATTTGATCTTTTTCGTCGAGTCGACTTGGTTCATGGAGGGTTTTTTTAGAGATTGCAAAGAGGGGGATGATATGGAGAGGGAAAAAAATAAAATAAGTTAGACTCTTCCTCTCCCTTGCTTATTTATTTTTTTTTTTGCTAACTCGATTCGGGAAAAAAGGAAGGGGTGGCGGTAGATGGATCGTCCAATTAAAATGCTTTTCTCGAGGCATTAACTCGTTACCTCCAATCATCTTAGGATTCTCATGCGATGATATTTCTTCTTCTTCATCTTTTCCATTTCTGCGGGGACATTCACCACTCTCCCATATTCTCTCCGTCTCAATTAAGAAACGAGCTCCCTAATTGGCATTCCTTTCGTCGTCCGACTTTTTTTTCCACCGGTGCCATGGGAACGGATACACCTAATCCATTTGAGATGCCATACCTCTCTCCTTTTGAAAAAAATTAAAAAGGAGAAACACCCCCTGCTGCTACAGTCATTTCCTTTACCCAAATATTATTCCCATTTATTTTCTATTTGGTTCAGCGTTTCTTTTACCAAATTGAGGGACCCATATTTTCACGTACTGTGGCAAATATATCATGAAATATTTTTCGAGTGTTATTTGATGAAGAAATTTAAGCAAGACATGTTCTTGTGAAGTTTATAGTCTCCAGCATTTTCGAAAATGGTATAAATGAAATATTTTCAACCTGATACAATTAATTTTTCAATTCATTTGAGTGGTTATTAAAAAGCTTCTAGGTGTTGGAGGTGTAAGTAAAAGCTGATAATTTGTTGGGTTTGTTGTTATTTTTGTTGTTGTCGCCATCCATGGGGGAAAGATAATAAAGCTGTGAGTAAAATACGTTGTGCACTCTATCTTTATATTGCCCAATTCTTATATTAGGCCCTAACAACGTAAGTGTATTTTTGCAAATAACATGAATATCTACTGTTATAATTGACAGCAATTGCTCGCAACTCACCTGCATTTCAACAAATGAAGATGACATCAATTACCTCTAAATTATGGTTTCATTCTTTGAACACATTTTGATTTTATGGATAAAGAGCAAGTACCTAATACTCAAATTTCGACTGTATTCAAGAGCTCTAATTGGCATTCCTTTCGTCGCCCACCTCTTTCGTTCTTTTTTTCACCGGTGCCATGGCAACGGATACACCTAATCCATTTGAGATGCCATACCTCTCTCCTTTTTTGGAACCCTTCATTAAAAAAAACACCCTTTGCTGCTACAGTTATATCCTTTACCCTTATTTCTTTACTCTCATTTATTTCTCTTCGGTGAACATAACCAGCGCTCCTGATGACTTTCGCTCGTCTGATTTTAGTTGAAAACTACTCATTAATTGTAAACTTAAAATTTATGCATAATATAAGTTTTTCAAACTGATGATAACGTTAGTTCAACATATCGGAATGCCATTTGCGGAACTTACGCAGTTAAAATTTAGGTTCTTATTGCTGCTACAGCCATATCCTCTACCCTCATATTACTCCCATTTATTCACTCATTGGTACAGCATATTTTTATCGCATTCGGGGCCCATATTTTTCGCGTACTAATTGTGGAAAATCTATCAATAAATATTGGTAAATTATTAGTCGTTGAAATAATAGGTAGCACGGTATGTACTTGTGAATTTTATTGTCTTAAGTATTGAAAAATATGTTATGAGTGATAGTTTTTCCAATGAAAGCATTATTTTTTCAACTGGATACAATTAATTTTTCAAATCATTTGAGAGATTATCAATCACTTTTTAGGTCCTAATTATGGAAGTTTATTTTCACAAATAACAATAGTGTATTGTTATTTTTCACAGAGTTTGCTTGTAACTCAAATGCATTTCAGCTAATGAACGTGACATTAATCCCCACTATATTATGACCTTCATGCTTTGAGCACATTGTTGGTTTATCGATAAATACCTCAGAAGATTAAACTATAGACTATTATATGTAATTTATAATTCTCATTAGCATCCATAACTTCATCTTCCCCTCCCCCTTCCTATCTTTACTTCCAGGAGAGTCATAGGAAGGAATACCCTTAATATATTTGAGCCACCAAGCATCTCTCCTACTTTCGAAATCCTTAGAAGAAAAACCTTGTTGCTACAGCCATAGCCTTCTCCATAATCCTCCATCACTCATCTCTTCCACTATTGGCACAGTGCGTCCAGAATTATTGGACAGTTTACGTCCATTTTAAACATTATTTGCATAATCACCTACGAAAAAAGTTACAGAGAAATCTTTTGCGGAATTGGCATAATATTGCGCGAATCGTTTAGAGGAGTATTGCTGAATAATATCATGAGCAGTTGTCAAACACTATAACTAATTGACTGCTGCTTTCCGTTATGCTTACTCCCAATCTTGACAGTTATTACAGAGGTACATAAATTCTAATTTTTTTAAACGAATATGAAATGAGTAGACTCTCTTAAATGCGTGCATAACACGTATAAAGCACATCTTCAACACATATCTCTGTCCGCCGGGATAAAAATTATGTCATTAAGCATTCCGACTTTGATCAGGCCAGGTTGAATCAACGGTCAATACATTTTAATGACGCTAGCGTTTAGTTAAAAGTTTCATTGGTATTAATTCGAAAATGTCCAACTTATGTTCTATAACTTTTCAAACAACTCAACTCTCCTCTGCTTGCTGTCTTAAGGGCTTACTTCAATAGACAATCAATAGAGCAATGAGCTCCATTCAAGTTGATATGGAGGAGAAAAAAAATCTTTTTTTAAGTGTTGGCTCTTCTAGAAGTCTTTCCGTAAGTTTCCAACCATTCTCTATCATCATGAAATTTGACGGCTTGCTAGAAAAGATAAAAAATTTTATATGCTGTTCAAATTAATTATTTTATATTTTTTATGGGATTTTTTTTATTTCTTGACTTTTATTAGAGTTTGCAAAGCATTACCCCATTGTCGTAATCATTTAGCATCATGCGTATCTCGCGTATATTTTTATTTTAGAATTTTGTTATAATTTCTGTTGGTATTATTTGTTTTCGTTAAATTTCTTTTTGATTTTCTGTGAGTTGATTCGCTCGTTAGACTACGTCATAGCTTATTTTCCGAGTTTTAACGATATCGTGGTCATATTACTTTTATTATATATATATTTAGTATATATAATTTTAGCATAATAGTATAATATCAGTTAATCTATTTACTTTTCGGTGTAACTCCAACCCCAAAAAATCAGGAAGTTATTCCTTCGGACCACCCCCGTTACATCCATCCCCCGTGAGCATGACTTATCGTCACCATGCCCTTGCCCTTTGCCAAGAATGGGACGTCGAAGAAAGACAGCAACCAAGCTAAAGAGATGAGGCGTGGGAGACGTGAAAGAAGAAGTAGAAGAAAGTTTGCCTGTATGAGGTCGCGACCTTAGGCGTCACTTACTTCACCCGCGACCCTGACAACTTCCGTCACTCCTTATTCCCTGACGGACGGGACATCTCGAAGGGTCGAAGTGAAAAATAATGAAGTGCTCCAACAGGAAGATGGGAAGTGTGAGAAGAGAACACGAAGGCGCACACACTGTTGCGAATATTAAAAGCGCCATGGTCAAAAGAAGGAAAAACTCTTTTTATATCTTAACGACGAAGGAAAACCTCGTGAAAATGAGGTGTAGTGGCTGAATGAAGACAATAGTCGAGGGATTAGTGGGAGACAAGAACGGAGAAGGAAAGCTTCGAATAAAATATTGTATAACGAGTAAATAAGGAAATGAAGAAGTACATATAAGAAGGTGTGTAATGATTAGCTGGTAGATGTAATCAACGGTGTTTGGCGAGATGCTACGGAACGTATTAATGATAACTGATATTTTAAACTTTGTGTATGTCCACAGTATTTATTATTGTACTACGCGTTTCATCGAATCACCTTCGCCATCATCAGGTATGTGTAAATACTGTGGACATGCACAAATTTTTAATTGTCAGTCATCATTAGCTGGTAGGATAATTGAGCGGAGAGCTGCGTCAAACCAATCTTGGGTTTGCTGAACAGTGATGATGATAATAACTGAACCAGTAGATCGGGTATGGTCTGTCCCCGGTATCAATTATTTACGGTACTACCGCTTTAGGCATCACAAGTTTTCAAATTCAACAGAGAAAATTAATTTCCCGGCATTATGTTTCATTAGAGGAAGAGTTCCGTCGTCATTTACTCACTTAACCAGCGACCCTGATGGTATTTCTCTGATTTTGTTCGAAAACTCCTCAACTATTTTAAAATAAAAATGTTTGCATTATTTAAGTTTTTCAAACGGGTGATTATGTGAGTTCAACCTATCTGGATGCCATCGATAGTTCAGCACTTGTATGTTACAATAGATAAGCACTGTTATGTTACATGTACTTGGTGCACATGCACAGGTGATTCAGTGAACGGTACAGCCCTGGGTTGTGTGCAGTTATTTCTCTGAAAAGTGTCATTGGTGTAAAAAGATTAGCTGATGGAAGAACTGAAGAGCTGCGTGAAAGCTATCTTTGGATTGGATATAAGGATTGCTGGCCAATGATGATGATAACGATGAATTACTAGTATGTAATTTCTGTGGTGAAATCGGAAACCATAATCATTTCTGTAGCATAATAATATTCATTCATGTTTTATACACTCTATACGTCATATAGGATGTTAAGCCGTGGTCCCTTAGTAGCGGGCGTCGAGATTAGCCTACTAATAACGAAAGACGCCAGGCCTAGAGGTGTTTTCTCTTGTCGAGCCACTAAGGTCACTTATATTGAAATTTATTTATTATTTAAAAGGACTGTGTGAGACAGTAAAGTTTAAAAGAAAAGTATTATATCGTAAGTATTTCTGTTTTCATTTAAACCACGTTCAAAATCATACCATTTTCTTGTGATAACCTTGTATATTTCTCAGAGCATGGAAGAAGTTTTGCCTTTGCAAAAGATTTAGTTTTAAATTATTTAAAATTTGCAACAATTCACCCCCAAATGCTCTCTAGATATCTTCGTGAATTGATAGTCACCACATGGCATCTCTTCTGTCTCCGCCATTCCTGTCTTTCTACAACCTTCTGTTTTTTTCCTTTTAACTCATGAATTATGTAATGAAAACAGTTTGAATATGCAAATTCGAAAAATTAAAAGCTTTAAGTCCAAACTAATTCTTTTTCATTTAAAATCATGTTCAAAACCGCACCATTATTTTGTGATAACCCTGCATTTAAACTTTCCATCGCAATTCTTCTCATACCGTACTCATCTCGTCTGATTCAACGCCACTATCATCACAGGGCAACAATCCTACGATATTAGATTAATCTTTTTACACCTATGCCTAATGCCTCAGGCTAATTTCAATACAATCTTTCTTGTCGAGGTACTAAGGGCGCATATCTGGCTCTTTTGCAAGAAGCATATTATACGGGGTATCTCATAGAAGCATTTTCAAACCACAATTCCTTTATTGACATTTGTTCAACGAAATTGAGGAAAATTCTATTCAGGAAAATAAAAGAAAACACATCTCTTCCCATGCAGTTTTCCGCCAGTATCTCTCGGTGAAGGAGAGGAGGGAGAAAGGCGGTGGGTTCAGAAGAAGAATTGCCTCCACGACTGCGGAGTGAAGCGAGGCATTTGTTTTCGGTCGGAGGGAAAACTTCCCCCGATTCCCTTTATCCCCGTTCCCGATCCGTCTCGCTCATATTAAGGGATTTTAATGAGACCCTGGGTAGTTAAGGCATTCCGGCGAGAAGTTCTGGCCGAGACGAGTCCGTTCGACGGGGTATATTGGGGCAGGGTTCGCTTAAGGGAGGAGGAGGAGCAGGTTAACGGTATTCCCCTGATTGCTCGCCGACGCGGAGAATTGTTTGTTCCCCTGTTTGTCTGTGTGTATGTGTTTAAGGGAAGGAATGGTATTGAGGGTCTCTCGGCCGATGGGGGAAGGAGGAGGAACGTAGGCATAGGGCGCCAGTTTCGGGAGATATACGGACCGCGAGCTTCATTTATTACTCCCCGGAGGTGAGCGTTAGGTTCAGCTTAGGTTTCCATAATGGGACGGACGAAACGCTTCCGGGGAATGAGGCGAGATTAAGACCTTTTTCCCCGAGGCATGATGGAGCTCGTAAAATGGGCTGTGGGTTCCGCCAGTCATTCGGATCATCTGCGGGTGTCTTAGCCATTTCCCTAATGCACGGCCCGCGGTGGGGTAATCTACATCTCGCCAAGCACCTCCGTCGGCCTCGTTTTCTTCATTTGATTGCGCACGATGCTTACGTTGTGAGTAAAATTTGAATACTTATAATTCTGTGGATGTATACATTTAGTGCCGTCATTAATATGCATGAAAAAAATACACAACTCACACAAGTACTTGAGAATGACGCCTCATCGTCGAAACGCGTCGTGCCAATAAATAATTTTCCAGTGAAAAGTTACCAAGGTTGTGTATTTTCATTTCAACATGGATTTTCACAAATTAAAAGCCGAATCAATTGAATTCATTAATGTGCATTATAATGCTCCTGACGTTTTCAGAGGAGGGTGTTTCGAAGTGCTATTAAAGCAGTTATAGTATATTATATGACGAAGAGCCAATTTAATTTTTAATCATTTCTTATAATTCTTTGTAATATGTGTCAATTTATGAACAGTTAGTGTTGAGTAATTTTTTTTAAAGTGCCTACAATCAGTTTTAAAACTATCTTAGCTGGGAATTGCTCTTAATAAATTATTATTATTTTCGGTGACGAACACATGGCATCGCTTTTCTCAAGTATCTTTTTCGATGATCTTGAACGTAAATAATGGAAATTTCAATTTATTTATGGCTTTGTAATAATTTTAGCGAATAATGAGCTAGGAAGGGATGTTTAAAACAGTGTTAGAGAGTAGAATGTTGGCTGAGTGAGGGATGAGAAAGAAAGGAATGAGTTTTTTAGATAGAATGAAAGGGGGTAGGCCTTGTTGTGAATTGAAAAGAGAAGCCTATGAAGGAAGGGGAGAATGATTCTTAAGTACTCCATGGAAAACTACATTAATCGGTTGAATACTTTAAAAAAATACAATTAATTTGCTGTGTTCTTCAAAAACCGATATTCACATTAAATGCGATTTTACTTAAATTTACGTTCTCAAATTTTAGTAATGTTTTTTACTCATTTTTTTATATTTTCTCGAAGTACGATCGAATTAGTTAATAAATCTCTCTTAGAATTTAGGAGAAATATAGGTATTTTTGAATCGATTCCATGACGCTATGCATTTTGAAAAAGAGATTTTAACCTACTCTCTCGTTCGCAGGAAGAGGAAAATGCTTTTGAAAGAAATGAAGTAACGCCACTCAGTCAGCCGGATTCAAACCGTCAGATTCAACTCTGGTGAGCATAGGTTATGGTAAAGTTCACCCCAGACTAAGTCTCAGGCATATGAATATCACATATCCTGGGAAGGGAGGAGGTGGGGCAATTCATCGTTTCCTCGTTCGCAGGAAGACGAAAATCCTTGGGAATGAAATGAAGTACCGCCACTCAGTCAACCCAATTCAGTCACTCAAATTCAACTCGAAAGTTGGTCAGCATAGGTTATTGGTCAGCAAAGCTCACCCCGGACTTAGTCGCAGATATATAAATATCCCATTTTCAGAAAAAGGGGGACAATTCTTTTCCCTGGGTCACCTCGCACAAAGAGTATATTTTTTTGGGGCGTTCGAAAGGCTTCACCACGGATATGAACCCGGAACAGCTTGATCAACAGCCAACTGCCCTGTCCACTAAGATACCACGCTCCCGTTCAATAACTTAGTATACCAGAAAATGGTTGGTGAGTTTTTCGAATCGTGAGATATTTATTCAGGCTAAATATTTGTGGCATACATATTTATGAAAGCAAAAGGAGCAGTTAAAATAAGCGGTTCAGTGCTTTTGTGCCATAGCTTTGATGATATTACTGAGTGCTACAGTACAAGCATTCAATATTTATGCTCGAAAATTCCAGAAGTCATAATGTGTAAATATTCAAATTATATTAAAAATTTAAGTCGAATCGAAATAACTGTAGATTTCACGTATTCAAGTTCATATATACGTGAAACTAGCAATTTTTTTCGATTCAACATGAAGCAATTTCACGATGTCACGCCTCAAACTATGTATCGTGTGTGTGACATGAAGATGATAGCAGGATTTCTGGGGAAATAATCGTCGTCTCTAGACAAGACTTAGTGGAGGAAGGCTCGAAATTGGTTACTATTGTGGAAGAACGCCGCGAGTATCACATGTCCAATGTGCACCAACACGTGGTCGTGGCCACATTTTCTTGCACGAATATTACAAAAGAGGATCCTCAAGTCGGCCTCTAAATGTGTTGTAACTCACCACACGTTGAAAAGGGTTTGCAGAAGTCGCCACTCGCGTCGCTGACGGACACAGTGGTCCGAGTTTCACTGGTATAATTAGCGAAATATATATGCATTATGATGAGATCCATCAAATTCATAACATTCCAATGATATTCCACGCAATTACAAACACTACGATATCTCCACTGCACAAACGCTCAACAATCTCCCACCAAATCAAATCCGCTCATCTAGTAGACCAACAATATGAATCCGCTCAGCTGGCAGTATCCGGGGCATAAACGCTCACCTCCGATTCTCGAAGCTTCAGAGGTGAACATTTGTTCTCCAGCTACTACCAGCTGAGCGGATTCGTATTGTTGGGCTACTAGATGAGCGGAATTGATTCGGTGGAAGATTGTTGGGCGTTTGTACAGTGGAGGTATGGAATATATCGAGTATATATTGCAAAATATTGGAAAAAATAGATCTCATTGCACTCGACACTGAGCCGCGGATATTTTTGAAAACCGATTAAAATGCGACCGGAGAGGCAACAGAAATTATTTTTCTATGGGACTGAATTGGGCCCCCTGTACGCAGTCCCCTTGTTTTCTCGTCTCGGTATTCATCGGATGAGGGCACAAAACAAAAGGACTGCATAGAGAAGGTCCTATTCCATCCCACAAAAGGCTGATTTCTGTTGCCACTTTGGTCGCATTTTAATTGCTTTTCAAAAACTTCCGCGGCGTGGTGATGAGTTCAATGCGATCCACTTTTTTCCGATATTTTGCAATATAATGTTTGTAATTGCGAGGAATATCATTCAAAAGTTATGAATTTGATAAATAACGCCATCGTGAATATAAATTTTGGTTGACACTCCAAATTATACCTTATTTCGCCGTGAAACTCGGATCAATTTGTGCGTCAGCGCCGCGAGTGGCGACTTCTGCAAACACATTTAAATGCGCGGTGGGTGACAACACATTTAGAGGCCGACCCTAAGATGCTCTATTGTAATATTCGTGCCACGTGTTGGTGCAGGTAGGATCTGAGGTTTCCGCGGTGTTTCTCCACATAAGTAACGACTTTCGGGCGTTCCTCCGCGTAGTCTTGTCTAAAGACGACGATTGTTTCCCCAGAAATCCTGCTATCATCTTCAGCTCAAACACACACACCACATAGTTTGTAACGTGACATCGTGAGATTGGTTCATGTTGAATCGAAAAAAATATAGAGTTCACACAGACATTTACGTAAATATGTGAAATCTATGAAATTATTTCGATTCAACTTAAATGTTCACTATAATTATAGTGCTTTCGCATTATTACTTCTGGAATTGTGGGCGACAACACATTGTGAGGCAGACTAGACGATTCTGTTTTGTTATATTCGCGGCATGAAACAAGGAAATCGAAAGTACACCTCTTTTTTGGTGTCCATTTCTTGTCATGCATGGAAAAGTTAGGTTTTTTGTATTTTTATTTCTTGTTCTCTCTCTCCCGCGCGTCAACTTCTTCAAGTCTCGAAAGCAAATCGATATGACGGTGATGATGTGGCTGCCTGGAATGGCGTTGACTCCGCCTCTGCAAGTCGGGAATCGGGGTGAAGGTCTTGGCAGCAGCGCTTCGACGAAGCATTCGATTAGGCAAATTAGAATTTTTATGAAGTCATCCGTCAGGACGCCCACCGCCTTCCGTAAAACTGGAAGCATGGGTGCGATAACTTTTTAAGGAAACGTCTATCAATTATGAGGGAAAATTGTAGCTTATTTGAGTCTATAAGCGTCATACTTCACGTCTTAGTAAGATTTTCGACTGTATTATTTTATTGCAGTTGTCCAGCCATTAGGTATTCAACTCACTCCCACGCTCCTATTCGATCGACTGTATTAGATTCCAATGACTTAGTGATTGATGCATCGCGTGATTTCAGTAGAAAATCCGGAAATGAGCGGCAGCGTTGCAAGATCCGTTAAAATAAAATTACTTCTCTTTCTACGATTTAAGAACAAACATCGAAATTACTAAAATGAAGGGAACAGACTTCTGCTGCATTAAACTTTATTTTAATTTCTATTACTATTTACTAATTCCGACTATAGCTCTACGTCTGATGAAAATCGGCGATGAATTCGATGAGATTGGGAGGTAAGATATAATTTTTACCATTGTGCCCAACGAAAATTCGGCTAGTTTTTAGGAGGAGGCAATAAAGCGTTACTAACTTTTAATTCTGCAATTTCGATGTTTTTCTAGCATTAGCGCAAAGTGATCTGGTATCGCAGTGAAAAAATTTACTTTATTATATTTCAATTCTGTCACGTCATGCTATTCTCATTCTTCTGACAGAAATCAACTAAAAACACTTGAGTCGGTATAGTAAAATACTTTTATTTCCATATTAAGGGTCAAAAGGTTGTGGCCAATATTTTAAGACAGATAAAATTACATTAGGTAGTGTTTTGATAGAACTAATTCTATTAAATTAATAATATAGGCTTGGAAATAAAAGTTGCAAGTAAGAAATGACTAATGACTTGTGTATTCTATGTACCTCATGAACTATGTTGTATTTTGCATTTAACATGACATTAGCTATCACTCAATAGGTTTTCGCAGGTTTTTCACGCCCCCCTTCTTGTGTGGGCGCTTTCCTGCAGTGAGTTTTTTCGCTGAAGGATATTACACCCTTATCCTCATGTTTTTTCCCACAAACAGAAATCTTTTTTACACAAAATTTTCACATATAATTGTTTATATTTTTGACATTTCACAAACAGTGTATATTACATATTCTTTGTATTGTACACGTTTGTCTACCATTTTTTAATATGCTTGCATTGATGTTATCGAGGGGTTAGGTGGAATAGGGGACTTTTTAGTCTTAACCTCGCCCGAATAAAGGCATCTTATTATTATTATTATTATTAATGACTAATTTGCAAAAAAGTATTTCATCTTCTTATTGGACGAAAAACATCCCCCAAGTGGAATTGCACGGAAACATTCCAGATTCAATTTGTAGTTATGTGAGTGAAGTAAAGAAGTAAATAAAGTGAAGACGTTTTTTATTTGTTCCAAGTTTAGAGAGAAACTAAGCAATCAGTCATCTTTTTAGGGGGCTCTCCTAATTTGTTTCTAAATTGTATTTTAAGGGTAAATGGATGACTTTTAAAAAACTTTTTCGAATGAGCGAAACGTGTTCACAATCAGATTGCTTGCGTGAATACATTAATTCCTAAATTCAACATGCATAAAATTTCATCGGGAAATCATCACTTTCAAATAAATTCATCTCATTGGATTCACCAGAGTAGTGAGAAAATTCAATTGATTTCTTGTTCAATTTTTCGGTGGATTATAAAACTTTACACAATTCGTAAGTTTTATCTCCATTGCTGTACCTGAATAGTAATTTTATTGGTTTTGTCTGCTCTCATTTTTGATCGAAGAATTGTTTGTGATTTTAATAACTTAAATGCCTCATAGCTTCGCCCTAGGATGTAGGTGAGACGATGACACGTTTATATTAGAACATGTATAATTTTCAGCTAACAGGCTAAGTAAAACACAACTTTTCAATTTTTTCCTACATTTAACTGGAAGCCACATAAATTATCATAACTAATTTATAGTCATACTTGTATGGGTCTCCTACTAGATGAGGAAATTTTCAAGAATTGTTATAAAATTCATTTTTATAGCTTCATAATAGTAGAGATCTTGCATCTCGATCTTGCATTGTTGGGAACATATATATTACCTTGACGTGCTTTCTGACAGTTTCATGAGATTTAGGAATTAATATAAAATATATTAATTCCTAAATTCATGCATAAAATTTCATCAGGAAGATATCTGTTCACACACATTAGATTATTTGTTACCCAACAGTCATGTCAAGTGACCGATCACGACTGAAATACTGAATTTTGGAATCTAAAAAGTGGTAAATGTCACATTTGAATCATTTAATGTCTCCACAATACAAGGCTAGTATAATTATCTGTTAATTCTGTTAATTTTTCCAATGAAAATCTAAGAGACAGTGGAAAATAAGTTGTGTGCGGAAAAGCTTGGGTTATGGAAGTTTGGTTTCAGTTTTTCTTTCGTATTAAGGCAATTACATCTTCCTCAGGCATTCCAGGCTCATTATTCAGAGTAGAACTTTTTCCACACTTTCTAAAATCTTAAGTTTCAGCTTCAGTTGGCCACCAAACATATCTGAACGGTTGAGAATCTGAAAAGTATCTAGATTAATTTACTACCTCGTATGGTAGAAGTGATATTTTGAGAAAATTTTCCGTTTTGCGTTCGCCAACTAAAACTGTCGAAAATTTCTACTGTATGGTGTGATTTACAATGTAATATAAAAATATTTCCCTATTCAATACAAGGAGTATTATAGTGAGCATGTAGTTATTTATTTTATTCACATTTTTGCAGTCAAAAGTGTTCACGCCGAGACGAAAAATCTCTACAATCTGTAGCAATACAATAACAAAGACGAAGCAATCAGCAACAAGTTATCAACTGCTTAGATAGTAGAATTCTTTTAAATGTAGAGTCTATCGTAAGGTTATTTCAAATCCCCAGGTTTAAATTGCACGAGGAAAGAAGTTCAGAAAATCTCCACCAAATGATTACATTACTCATTCGTTGGTACTATCTATGGAGTATTTCCATATATTGGAATGAAACTTAAATTATAAGTAGGTGAAAAAGTATTTTAAGGTATCTACAGGTACAGGAAAACTATCTTAAGACATTGCCTCTGTCTCAAAGAATCATTCTGAAGCAAACAGAGAGTGTCGAAAGATCCAGAAAAATTCAAACAAAATAATTTTATTATTACTATTTTTAAGTCATTTATTAACGCACTTTTTAGCGCTTATCTTTGAAAATTAGTCAGATAAATGTTGAATATAGCTTTAAATTTTATTATGTCCATTACGTGGTCGCCTGCTAAGCCTGTTGTAGGAAAAATGGGGATATTTCAGTAAAAAAAATCAAACCAATAGCTTGTATACGGACATCATATCCGTATTGGATCACTTTGTTCTTCAATTCGGATCAATTGAATCACCTAAAGCAGCAAATACATCAGCCAGGATAGCTTTTGCGCATACCAATGCAATTAATAAATAGTCCGGTGAATATATGGGGACGAATTACGAGAAAATATTTCGTAAGAAGTTTTATCTTCGAGGGAGAACAACTTTCTAAGCATAAAATTACACATTTATAATTGCATAACATACTGAACTTTATCAATTGCACAAAAGCAAGAGTATTCTTGTTGTTGAGAAACTCGACAGTGCACTTCGACATTGATTTACAACGAGGAAGATAATTCACGTGACCTTCCTGAAAACTGTATAGTATTTTCTGTTTTATTTATTGTATCTAATTTATTTTAATGACAAGATCTCGATTATCATACCGTTGGGAAGCGCTCTGAGTGAAATTTTGAGCGTAAAAGTCTTCAGCAGTTTACAGCATAGAGGAAAATGAATGCTTAGTCGTCAAAATTTTTTCTCCTGCTGAATACCCAGTAAGAAATGGAGGAGAGTACTCATAAATTCGGTAACAATAAGTATTCTAGTTCACACATAGTACTTTATAAATATTTTCAATAAAACAAGTTCACTGTCTGAGAAACGTCTACAACCGTGGTGGCTTAAAATCGAATGATTGTATCACCACAAAGCAATACACTCTATTCTGAACTCGGCACTCTTTCCAGTACCTAATGGCCGGATGATTGCATTTCACTACCACCATATAAGCGAAGCTAGATAAATGCAATGATTTGTCAACTACTGACTCTAACTGTAATAAGAACTGTTGTTAATGCTACCTGAAATGTTGAGGTAATGGCACACCTATTGCTAGATCTGGTAAGTGCATCCTTTGCTTTACGTGGAGAATTTAAATGATTATAATATATTTGACATCGTACTAAACGGCTGTTGTGACTATTTTTGTGAGAATTTAAAGCAAGAACAGCTTGAAGGCTTTCGTTTTGGAGGCTGAGTTCCAATTTAAAGCCTACATGAGACACGTTTGAAATAATACCATATCAAATCTTCTCTAATACATTTTTAGAATTCTACATGTTGTCAATAGAAAAATTTTAAAAGACTTCGAAAAGTGATGTTTGAGGATACTAAATAGACTTCTGGACTTGGTGCAACGTTTAAAAAGCAGATTACAGATAATTTTTTTCGATTATTTGTTGATTATAGTTTTAAATATCTTATCTAAAGCCGCTGTGCTGAAGGAAATTTTCACCTCTGAATATTGCGGGTTATCAGGTTTTAGTTGTGAATAATCATGTTTTGTACTCGAATACATGCGTTAGAATTTTTTTTTCATTAAAAAGTGCATGCTGCTGTGCTGCTTCTTGAAATGTATGATGCATGTCTTTTGTTGGCTGGATGAAATTGCAAACAAACGGTTAGTTGACTGCATCCAAATACATGGAAAATTTTGTTAAGCTTATATTGTTTTTGAGATGGACTTTTAGAATCGCTGAAAATGAGCACTAATCCCAAAAATAAATAAAATTAAATTGATAACAAAATAAATGAACGCGATATGCATAGGAACGCAAATGAATCTGTATGCATTGTTCAGCAAATCTAATGAAACTGTTAGAAACCACGTCAAGGTAACATATATGTTCCCAAAAATGCAAGATCGAGATGCAAGATATCTACTATTATGAAGCTATTAAAATAAATTTTATAACAATTCTTGAAATTATCCTCATCTAGTAGGAGACCCATACAAGTATGACTATAAATTAGTTGTGATAACTTATGTGGCTTCCAGTTAAATGCAGGAAAAAATTGAAAAGTTGTGTTGTCCATAGCCTGTTAGCTGAAAATTATACATGTTCTAATATAAACGTGTCATCGTCTCACCTACATCCTAGGGCGAAGCTATGAGACATTTTAGTTATTAAAATCACAAAGAATACTTCGATGAAAATGAGAGACGACAAAACCAATAAAATTACTATTCAGGTACAGCAATGGAGATGAAACTTACGAATCGTGTAAGCTTTCATAATCCACCGAAAAATTGAACAAGAAATCAAGTGACTCCAATGAGATGAATTTATTCGAAAGTGATGAAGCTCTCATTAGCGAGTGGAAGGGTGTTTCAAAAGAATCAGTTGAGTATTACAATCATAAAATACTTGATTGGCTGCTCACATGAGTCAGAGGAATAAGTTGAATTAGCTAAAGCAGTTTCAAATGTCCTCAACTAGTGAAAGAATGCATGAGGTGCGACTCACATTATTACAAGCGTGAAACGAATGGATACCAAAAAGTATAGGGACTTTCTGATTCGAACAATAAAAAATGTTGTTAAAATTATACAGTGCAATCTCGGTAATCCGACACAAATTAAGCCGTGGTATATCAGGATTATCGCAAACGCCAGATTATTGGAAATGTGCAGTAAACAAACGCAGTGCACAAAAAATTTACGGTATAATTTTGAATTTAGATACACATAGTGACGCCAACTCTCCCTACTACAACATAGGGTTTTAGTCAAGGTTTTCAGATACATGCATAAGAAAACAAATACGTATTTTACATTGAAAAGTATATTATGCAAAACTGCCGAAATTGTATCACCCGAAGGCCGCCAGCCCTGCGCACTGGATTACTGGACGTATCGGCTCACGACAAGGTCGGATTACAGAACTTGTACTGTATTTAAATTTTCAACATTTGCATCAAAGGCTGAAACACTCCCATAACTATGATTAACATTAACCGTTCACAGTTCAATGTTCCCATTAGAGAACATTCTTGAAAACATTTTTTTAAAACTTTTTCGGGTTTTCTTTGATAATATCTCTTAATTAGTTGTAAAATACATAGGATTTGCAAATAATAATGAAAATCAGTCAGTAAGTTCGTTCGGTCTTTAAAGAGTGAAATAGGTCCATAGAAAATGGAAACAGCAGGAAATATTGATTAATGTATACAAAAAGATCATCAGTACAAGATAATGTGTAGCTCACCGAAGACTACTTTAACGAAGGTATTGAATATATTGGCGGAGGAAAGGCAAACACCACGAAATATTGATTAATGACAGCAAAAATATCACCACAACAGGTGTAATTTGTTACTCACCGACGGGTTGCCCATACACCTGCGCATGGGGTCGAGCGCCGCTGCCGCCGCCGCCGCCGTCACCGCCGCCCGGAAGCTGGACGCGGCTGCCGAGGACGAGGCGGCCGCCGCGGCGAGGGCGGACGACGCCGAGGACGCCGAAGACGACGAGGAGGAGGAGGCGGGTGCGGCGCTCACGACGGCCGAGGTCGTGGTGGAAGCGGCCGGCGGCGAGGAGGGCGAGTACCTTCCCGGGGCGAAGGGCGGGGGCGGGGCGGCCGAGCCCACGGGCCCACCGCCCTTGCCGTTCATCAGCTTGTCCGAGGAGAACATGAGTAGGTGCGGGTGGTCCGTCTCCTGCCTCCGGCCCGCCCCTTGCTGCCAGCCGATGGCGGAGCGGCACCCGAGGAGCTTCTCTGTGGCTAACGTGGCTGTGGCCTCCGTCTAAGTTGAGGCTGACTGGAGTCCCCTCTTCAGAGGAGGACTCCTTAAGAAATCGGTGGGTTTTTTGAACGGAAAGTACCCCGTTTAGGTTTTCCCCCACTATTTGTGTAGGGTTCGCCAACCTTGGGTCGACTTTTCACCCCGCTCCTAGCACCTGACGTTGTTCCAGACGTTGTCCGGACTATGGTCAAGTCAGTAGAAGTCGCTGGGTTGAGAATTTATCAAGATAAAGACCATTCGGTCGGATTTGTTAACTTAGGAGTCACATCAGTTCCCTTCAGGGTCAATTCCAGCTGTGTTATGACGCCTCTAAAGTTTGTGTCAAACTGCAAAACCCTTTTACATCAAATGCAACCTGTTTTCCAGTGATAAGGGTCTCACCTTCTTGTTTCAGCGAGTAACTAATTACTTCTGATTTTTCTGATCATTGGATAGCGTTTCTTAAAAGAACAAATCTGTTTATATTTTGGAGTTTTTGAAGAAATTGGGAATGTTATTCCTGTTGTATCACTCGTCGTCCAACACTAATGAGCTCATCTTTACTACTTATGGTTTGCCTTCACTGTTCTATCATATTTCAATAAAACGTTTCCATGAGTCCACTGACGTGATGAACGTAAATCACACAAGCTGAATAAGTCCAAGGACTTTGGTTGGGGATGAGCAAGTTCGTCATCCTATCACTTCCTCGAATAAATAGCCACTCATCTGTGTTGGGGAATTCATGGATGGAGATCACTGTGGAAACATGTATTGTGGATGAGGGAAGGTTAAGGCGTTGGTTCTACACTGATAGAGTCTCTGAAACGCCCTGTGAGCCTGAAATATGGAGTGCCCAAGTCATGAGGTCTTTGAAGAAATTAGATGATGCATTCACGTCAAAAATTTGGTATTCCTTTGTGCAAGATGTACATGTCAGCGTCCTGATGTTCTTGGAATGTCCTATAGCACAAGCACAAATTTCTCAGGTCCTCAAGTCACTCAAAGATATCCGTTGAGACACTATTTCGCTGCAGAATACCGGCGAATTGCAACTGAACTATTTAGAGTCCTATGAGAAAGGAAAATCCCTCTAGAAGTTCCGAATCATATCAGGGTTTTAGAACTTATTTGCCCCTCTCTAGGATCTGCCACCCACTGGATCTTGTCAGAATGTCCTCTGGAAGCCTGCAGTCGTTCACAACAGTTCAGGATTCGAAGAATATTAACGCAGATCCACGTTCGAGAATCATTCACCTCCGTTTTCTCCCTTTCTTCCTTCTCTGTGTCCTTTCCGCGCTCTGGAACAAATCTTCCTCCAGGGCTGGACGTCCTTTGAAGGTCTTCACTGCAGTCAGGTTACCGTCGCTCAGGATTCCACGATTAATATAGTTCGGAGCCACCGACTAGATCTGTGTTCACTTCAGCATGTAATGTCGTCTCCTTTTCCGTCCTACGACCACTCTCCACTACTTCACCCTTGTCGGTGGAGTGTCCCTCGCAAAACCAGCGGTCCTCTTTGCAGTCGGGGAATGAGTCGCGTTGAGATATCGCGTCCAGCAGTCCGTCGCGCAACCTCGCGCACCGAGACAGATTATTGGAATGTGGGCACGGGCGGCGTGCGTCGTCAGTTATCCGCGGATCCGCGATTGTATGAATATGCGTGCGTTCGGATGCGTGATACACTCTCGTGTGGGGACGGGAGTGGGAGAGGACTGGCCTACGCGTGTGTGTGTGTGTGTGTGTATATATATTTTTTTGCACCTCGCTTCTTCTCCTCTTCCCTTTTATGCGTGCGTATTTTTCCTTGCTTTCCCTTCGCGACCGAACCGATAACAGTGGAAAGAGAGAGAGAACGATAGGTTCGATAGGGGGGAGCTTGAAAAAAAATTTTTTTCGGCAACTCGCGAATAAAGTGGGGGAGTAGAGAGAGAGAAGTGGAGGGGGGTGTATAGGGAGAGAAACGTAGATAGGAGATGTATATATATATGGAAAGAGTGTGAGAGAGCTTGTCGCTAAAAACCTCTTGCACCCGTGTTGCGAGACAGTGATGCACTGATAGGGGCAGCGGATTCGGTGAGGCAACGGAGCCCCCCCCTCCACCCCCCCAAAAACTCACCCCCTCATCTTTTTGCCCCCAACTCCGAGGTGGGGGAAGGGAGAGTGTGGGATAGGGGGGTATTCTGTGGGGTGGGGAGGGGATGAGAGGGGTTAGGGTCAGGGTATGGCCGTGTGTTGGGGTGGAGTTGTGGGGGGTACGGAAGAGGAATGGCGGGAGAGGGTGGAGAAATGGAGGGGTGGCAGGGAAAGAGGAGGGGGTAAGGAGGGAGAGAGTATTGGGGATGATGGTGTGGGAAGAGATTCAGGAATAGAGAGGAGTGGGATATGGCAGAAAAACATCCTTATCCCACTGTTTTACCCCCGTGCTGACGACGGTTGTGCGAAATATGTGGAGAGAAAATTGAAGAGAAGAGAACGGAGGTGCGGTTATAAGTGCGCAGTATATTGGACGTGCGAGACTTAGATATTCGCTTTTTTTTAACCCTTTCTGGCCCAGTGCTGCTTCGGAGAGGAATTAAACTTCAATACTTCTCATTTACAAAAAGTTTCTACTCAATCATAATTATTGTGGCAGCTACATATTTCACCATTAATCTTTAAAGCACAAAAGATTAAGTAGTTTAAATATTTCCTGAATAGAGCTAAAAATGTATATATTTTCGATGTAACTCAGAGGCAACAATGGGTTATAATGGGTTATACTCCGATAACACTTAAATTAAAAGCAACAGTTACCACAATAGTAATTTGCATTGCTGAGGGTACATTGCAGAGCATTTTTCTTTTCCACACGTTTACTAGCTATTTATAATTTTACACTTACCTGACGAACAGAATATTTAAATATTTATCGGGTTTCCGCAGGGGTGAAATATTCTAAGAGAACCGACGTTTCGGGCTCCGACTCGTCAACCATTCTCAGGGCTACCTGTTATTACCTTTTTTTGTAACATTGAAAATGGGTGACCGGTCGGAATTTGTTTACCAGCGGTTGAGCCTTTTTCTAACTCCCATCGGACATGTATGAAAGAAAATAGAGAAAAATATTCGTAATGCCACAAGTTTAAGAGAAGTATACGTTACTTTCTCTCTTGTTTATTGGAAGATCATATATCGCATAATTGGGGTGGGTTTTCTTGGATTTTCTTAGTCTGTCTCCACCACCGATTAGGGGAGATTTTGCACTACACCTTGAAATAATTTATGCAACTCTAAACAAAAATATAAATTTTGCTGAAACAGAAAATAAAAGGCTTTTCCCAGGTTTTGATGCTTCAAAATCGTATATCAATGTACCTAACATATCCTTGTTGAGGGTAATAGTTTGCAGGAAGAGATGTGGGGAGGAAACGTAAGATCAGTACATAGCGTGCATTGCCTTAGAAAAGTGGTTAAAACTTAATGAATTGTATACACTAGAAATAATTTACTTCAAAATATAACATTAAAAAACTAACACAAATATTTTTCTTTCGAAAAATACCTTGCCTATCTCTGAATTTTCAACTTATTTTTGTTACCCTTGACTCGTACCTTTCTGCATGTGTGAAAATTATTTTTCGGTCAATTTAATATTCATTGAAACGTTACTGAGATATCTGAGATACGTATTATTTTTTTACCTTTTAAGTTCATATTTGCGTTTTTGCTCATTTTTGGTTATTTTATTAATATGAATGCAATGAGAATTTTATTCCAATACATAATCTCACTTGGCAACGTTAAGAGCTCCTTCTCGCACCACCTGCAGTCTCTTCTTTTCTCTTTTCGGGACCACAAACCCTTCTTTTACCCCCGCTTTTGCTACGTGCTGCGTCAAGTTGGACAATCTCCCGCTAGGGGCGCGCGCGCTTCGGGATTTCGCGCAGGTCCACATGATGGTGGAGCGACGTCGTCGTGCGCAGTGACGTCACGCGGTGTGCGCAGGCGCCGGCACTCCCACGACACGGCTCCTCCACCCCCCCTCCCCTCCCGTCGCGGACGGAGGGAAGGCCCTCGGGCGCCCAATGCGGTGCCGTCGCCTCCGGAGAAGGGGAGGAATTGAAGAGGGGGGTGGGAGAGAGACGGGGGATGATTTGGGACGAGGGTGTGGGGTGGTTGGAGAGCTGAGGGGAAGGGGTGGGCCGTCCGACCATTGGGCGGCGAGGTTGGATGGAGAGAGAAGGATCCTTCGATAACCTCCCTGCCTCTTCCGCACACTTTGCACCCCCTGCCCATCGCCCCTCTCGTATGGTGGCAGTTTTGTGTCGAAGAGTGGTAGGGTGGGTTGTGTGAAGGGGGAAGGATGGCTTCAGGGGGGAGTGTTGGCGATGGCAGGGGTTTTGCTACGGAAAACGGCGTTGACAATTTCCAAGAAAAAGGGTTTCAGGAAGCAGATATGCTCATGCGAGTATGTTTTAAAAGATAATAATTATATTAAATTTAGGTTCCTGGGAGGGGGTATATGGAACATAAATACATCACACAATGAGTCTCTCTCGCATCAACAAGACAGAAAGATACCTGGAAAGACCATATAGTAGTATATAGAGAAATAAAAGAGTACTTATTTAGGGAATTCATGGAGAAACTAAAATCCAGTACGATTCCACAAGCTTTTATTTGCTGTCGACTATTTCAACGGATGTAAGTTATTATCGAGACTTATATAAATTTTAACTATTTGGGTTAACCCACGTCTGGTGCATTAAAAGTCTACGTTTCTACCCCTCTGTCGGGAACTTCTTCAGGATTAACATTAGTGCACATTTAGCTACTATTTTACTACTCTTCTATTTCCCTTTTTTCTAGTTATACGATAGAACGAATTCATTTTAAATTACAATAATTTAAACTATTATTTGTTTTACGACACGCATTCAGTACAATCGTCTTTTTTCAGATACGATGTATTTCATTTAGATTTTCACTGAATTACAGTACGGGAGTTAATTATTTGATGAGGTGTGTCATTCCATTTTTTTGTTCCAAAATAACTACTGCAAATTAACAGTCCTGAAGAGATCCTAGTCCACCAGAAGTGGGTTCACTCAAACTTTTTGCTAATTGAAATCGTACTTGTAACTTGGCTTTCAAGAGATCTGGAAAATGATATTTGGATCCAAAAATGCAATATTTTCCAAGTTGATGATGTTGAATATCTATTACCCATACTCGTGCTACATTGAAACCAAAGCGTATGATGAACAGAAACTTCGGATTATCTCTCGGGATGACCCGTTTTTCTTCCAAATCCCAACAAGGGATTGGTTAGGATGCTCTCTCAGCGGCGGGCGGCCCGGTTGTTCACCCCTCCGTCTGAAACTTTTCAAATTTTTAATCGGATCCACGGCCTCTCCCCGAAGTCCCTTGTGAGAGTCTGACGATTGTTGGCCTCGTTTCGACGGCCACGGAAGTGTCTTATCGCTCACCACTCTTTCTTTTTTATCTTTCTCTCACACCAAACGTCACCTTCCCCCGCTATAATCACTCTTCGACTGGGCGTGATGGCGAGATTTTTGGATTTTCACTCTGGGGATCTGAGCTCAAACCCTTGCGGGTATGAGAGTGTTTTCAGGTACTGCACAATCCCTACATAAGTAAATTGTGGAGGGCAATTCAAGTTCAGCACTCCGTCCGTCGGATGGGACGTTAAATTGTGACCCCCTTGGCGCCTATATGCAGTGAAAAGGTTTTCTTGAAAATATTATAGTGGGAGTGGCTTCAATATTCAAAATTTCAGAAGGGTATTCAAAAGCTTTCTTTCAATATAATGTATAGGTTTATAACTCTACAAAGCCTAGAAGAGTAAGCCAAGTGAATAGAAACAGAGAGTAATTATTTCTACATGCAATCCAAAACTTTTATAGAAATTTAATTCGTATGTATGATAAATATATTGAAAAACATTTTTACGAATGGTGTTTTCCTAAATTTCAATTAAACTGAAAATATGTAACGTAAAAAAAATTTAAAATAAAATCGATCTAATTAATTACATCGCATAGTTAAAATACCAAAATGCAATATGGATCTTATTTTTGAATTTAAATAAAAGTAAATACTTATTTAAACTAATTTAGGCATAAAATATAGTAGCATGTAAAACTATTATTCCCATTACACGATTCCATTTGGTTGAAAAATATATCACAGGTTGGACCACTTCTTGTCGACCACCTATTAACGCTCTAATAATATAATTTGAACAAAACGGTCAATATGCATCAAGATGTATTTATCTTTAAAAACAATACTTGACAATTTAATGAAGTTATAAGCTTGTATTGGGTGAATGAGTACTTAAAATATTGAAAATATAAAGAGGTGGACATTTTTTATCCCTACAGTGGCGCCATTCTTTAAGAGTAGGCCGATTTTGAAATTGGTTATCTCTCCTCCCTTCTTTCCCTTGCGTTCACTAATGGCACAAATGACCTCAGCTAACGGTCACTTCCCCAATATACCATATCATACCACCACTTTTACGTGGTGTGGTGGTGTGGTATTTGGAGGAGGCGAACGACAGCTAAGGTTATTTGCACCATGAAGAAAGGGTAGAGAATGGAAGAATGGAGAGAAATCTGGCGTTGGCTTTAGCCTGCTCTTGACGAATATAGCGATGGTGATCACGACTTTACGTCCCATCCGACGGAAAGAGTGTTTCACTTGAAGTGCCTTCCTCTAGGCACTCATTAAGAGATCAGGTGGTCTCTGAAAAATATCTACCAATAGCCACCACACCAAGCCAATCCGGTAACTCCTACGTAAGCATGAAGGTGAAATTCGGAAATAAATTTACCCAGTAGCCCATACACGACAGTGATGTCTATTTAGCTTAATTAACATATCTGAATTTAACTATAAGAAATGAAGTTACGCAGAAGAGATGAGTATAATGGTATGACGCATTAAATAATAGAAATCAGGGGAGTATGTAATGCGGCCTAACGAGCTCTCCCCCCTCCCTTGAAATGAGGAAAGTGTTCAACCTTTAAGCTGCCTGACCCTAGACGCTTACAGCTTTCCTGGTTTGCTTAGCCACTTAGAGCTTTCCTATGTATCTACTTAATGAAGATAGATACTTGGGGCAGATGAATATCGATCCAAGGAAGAAGTACATAAGGGAATTGAAAGAATTACCTTGGCATGGGGTGATTGGTGGGCTTCAGATTACCTATCAAAGAAATATCGTAAGAATAGAAAATATGCAGTACAGTGAGTAAATAATCGAAGGAAATTAACAATGAGAAATTAGAAGCTTTATTGATTTTTCTTGGCTTAGGTACTGTTGGCTTAGTTATGCGGCATTTCCCTTGTGACGAATTCTGGGTGTCTATCATAGTGAGAATTTTATAATACCACCGCAGGAAAATCCTCGCGATCTGAGGTGTGAAAAAGGAAAACGCCACACCACCCCAAATATTTTAAATTTATTAACCAGTGCCTTAGTTCGAGTCGAGCTCTACACTCACTTACCTAAAATCAACCATTGGATCGGAACATACATAAACAGTTAGTTTTCCTTCCACGAATATTTTCGGAAAAATTTACCTGGAAACACAAGTAGTGAAGATGTCCATGTTATAGTTGTATAAAAATTTTTGTCATGAAAATAATATTACAGGAATGCTTACTTATTTTATTATTCATTTCGAGTATTTTTCAACGCGCTTCGAAGGTTATTAATATTTTTAATCTCTCACCTTTAGTTAGGAAAGGCTGGTTTGTGGGGAGAGCAGTATTTCTTGCCCCTGGAAACCATGCAATATGCGGCACTCATAGGTATTTAGGACATGGCGAAATCCCAGGATGAGCTGTCTCTCTGTGATACGATTAGCTCTGAGATAACTTTCATTTTGGTTAATTTCTTTCTCATGATCAGCCAGCCATCGATTTATGATCTATTCAGGCCTATTGATTTGGTTTTGATAAGATTTTACATAAGTCTTGCAATTCTTTCTTGGGACCAAATTTCATACAATAGCTGTCAGCGTTTTAATGTAATGGCTATTATACTTAAGTGTTTGGAGCATTCTACCGATTGATCTCACTCGCTAATGCTTGTGAAGGATCTAAAATACTTGAGCACCATTTGTGGTGCAGACGTATTATATGTCGTAATCCCTCCCTCAAGTATATTTGAAAAAATCGAAACACTTGAAACGTTTCTTAAGTTTCTGTATGCTGTAGCGGCTTGGGTTTCTTGATCAGCGCTCTTGTCTAGGAAAAGTTTCAATATCAGAGTTTTTTTAGAGTATCTGAAGGAAACGTTTTTAAAACTATGCTGAAACATGGAAAACTTAATTATAAAAATAATTTATGCGGTTATAGTCATTGGGAATAACTCTAACCCGGGGGTTCCCAAACTTTTTTGTACCACGCCCCCCCGCTACACATATCAGCTTTCCATTTTGCAATACCCTATTTCCACGGTGCCGTACATACCAACTCCTACTTGTACAAGTACTTGTACTCGTACAAGTATGTGCCTATTTGATACGGTGAGCAGGTAGATTTTTTGTTCACTGTTGAATACGGTAACGCAGAATGGAAACATTCAATAATTTTACGTATGATGAAAATTTAAACAATTATTACATGAAAAACGATTATAATTACCTGTAACCTTCTTTGATAAAGTTTACAACTTTATTGAAACTTTACAAAAACAATTATGAAAACTTAGAAAGACTTTATTTCAAAGATCTGAGGAAATTATTTTTGTAATTTTTTTATTTATTTCATTTGGGTGTCACGCCCCCCCCCTGGAATTTTTCCACGCCCCCCCAGGGGGGCGCGCCCCCCAATTTGGGATCCCCTGCTCTAACCAATTGGTTCGTAGTTGACGCATGAATCTAAAGAGGAGGAGCTGCGGCCTCATCTTTCATTAAAAGTGTCTCGTCATTAGCTGAAGAGTTAGCTCGCATTGATTTTGTCATTTGTAACAAAATTTTGTATTTGAATGCAAAATGTTATTTTTTAGTGATAGGAAAATAATTTTCCCTTTTTTGGATCGTTAAATTAAAAAATCTATTCTTATCTTTCTGATATTTTAATAAAAAAATAGAGGTAATAGTTATTTTTTTATTTCGGTCAGCAAAAGACCACGATTTCATTTACATGCGTTGAAGTTATTTGAGTAGAGTTTCCACTATCCAGGTCCTAAACACATTATACGATAGAAATTGTTTTCACGATGTAAATCTGTAAGGTAAAGTATTGCGTTTAAATCTCACAGCAAGGTGTGTTGACAAATATCCCTGGAGGAAGATTCATTAGGGAGTTATGGTTTTGTTTTTATTTTTAATTTATGATTATTATCGTATATACGGTTAAATTAATTTGTGTAAAATATGAATTCGTAATGAAGGTAATCTGAATTATCACCTTACTTTTAAAGGTGCAGACTCTATGCACTCAGAGAGCTTTAAGGCAGTCTTGAAGCAGAAATTTTACATACCATATTGTGCACTATGCAAGAACAAAATAATGTCAGTCGAGAAATTAATATTTAACTGTAGAAAAAATAGTAAAATAAGCTCTACTATTAGATGATTTTCAGGCTAACTACCATAAGTAAAATAAGTTTATGTAAATTACTCAGTATTCTTAAATGCTACCGGAAGCTTATTTATTTTGATTAGTAATTTTCTCATTCACAGTAACTGCCATGGAAGAACTGAACCTCGGACCTCAAGATCCCAACACCATGAAGCTCGATAAGATGTCAATGGAATCAAGGTACGTGGGTAGCGAAATCAAATTTTTATCCC
The DNA here is from genome assembly GCF_921293095.1 of Ischnura elegans. NCBI lineage: Eukaryota > Metazoa > Arthropoda > Insecta > Odonata > Coenagrionidae > Ischnura > Ischnura elegans. The sequence goes on along the minus strand of NC_060250.1, from coordinate 92,066,838 downwards.
CCTTAGCAACTAGGATGAATGTCAACATCAGCATATTACCCTGCAAGTCACCTACGGAGGTGTTTGGCAAGGGTGAGCATTGCTAATATGCACCACAGGACTTAAAATTTACTTTTACTAGCATGCCCTTCGAGTCATGTTCCCTACATATGGCACATAATTTTATCGCAGTTTGGGAATACATCACAGTGCTACCCAATCTTTGTCTCATGCATATAACTGATGACTTCAGGCTTTTCTTTGTGGAACCTTTCCATATTGGAAATAAAGGAATAAAACTTTGTAAGGTTAATTATTATATTAATATGGGCACAACCCGGGTTTCGTAACGTAGTTACATCTTCAGGTGACTGATCTTATATGCATCTTATATTTATACACACATATGACGGTAAGGACATCTTTCGGAAGATGTCCTTACTGTTACATGTATGTATAAATGTAAGATGCATGTAAGATCAGTCACCTGAAGATGTAACTACGTTACGAAACCCGGGTCGTGCCCACATTAATGTAATAGTGCACCTTACAATTTTTTTTTCCTTTATTTGTCTCAAACATAAATAAAAATACCTTTGAATCTAGTCTATTTTAACTCCACTTATGTCTCGTCTATCCGCTATGGTATTGATAGCCTCTGATCGAAGTATCAAGCAGTTTTTTTTTCAATCCACCCCGTGTATTATTTTTTGCTTGAGTTCGTGCATGTCCCGCTACCCTCAATTCAGTTCTCATTAGCCCCGAATGGCGCTCACCCCTCGTGGGTTACCCTAGGACACGCGACCACACCCTGCAGGGGTCTCGTGGCGGTCGCCCCTTCAAACACCGACGGCGCTTTAAAATTTTCATCGGACATGGCGAATTCCCCACGCCACCCTTCGACCGTGTTCTGTGCGACCTTCCAAAGTTTGGACGCCCATCGCTATGATGCCTTGACCACAATCGCTTTATTCTCATTCCCAGCTACTTAGCGTCGCATAACTTGATATATAATGAATCGGGGATTTTAATAAAATATTCCACCAATCAAAACACTAATTGCCCATCAATTTAGAGACCTTATGTTAGTTTTCATGCCTATCGATAAACCACGCTAACTTCCTGGACTCTATTTAGGGGTAGGTTGCCTAAATTGCACCAATTTTGGAAAAAACGAATTAACTAAAAAAAAAGTGACACAATATAAGTTTTTAATGCTGCTTACTGTGAGGAGGAATGTCAACCTCTCTCACAATTTTTGGGGACGATCAATTCCAAGTTGAGCATATGTATAAAACTTCAATTTCAAACGGTGCCATTTCGGTAAATCTCCCCTACCTTTGATAAATTTTATCTTCTCTCAACTATAGACTATCGTCGGCCGAGTTACGTCATTTTAAGTTTTTCAGCCTTGATCTAAGATTAATTGTAAACAGAATGCAAACATGCGCATCTGCGCATGCGTGCGACAATGAAATGGCAAACTCCGCGATCACTGGCTATGATTTGCTGACTTCTGCGATAGCGCATGTTTTTCTTAGTTAGATTGGAAATAATATGTCTAAAAAATTTTAATGCTCACAAAGAAGGAGTAAAAGCTTTTTAAAAGGGTTTGATTTGCTAACCTCTACGATTCCTCATTGTAATTTTAAATTTGGGGGCTTCACGTCCACCTCAGCTTGGTTATTACTGCGTAGCCTTCTTGGTGGTTATTCACTTTTTAATTTGAAGCCTCGAAAGCAACTGGTTTCATCTTTCCCTTACCAGTCCCATGCATTTTGCTGCATTGGCTTGACTTCCACAACATCGTTAAGGTCAATTTCTGTGAAATATCATAGATTGGTTAGCGGTAGAGATACGTTAGCGAGAGAGTTTTGCAGCGCAATACAGTGCAATAGGATCGACGGCGGAGTTCCTAGAAAAAATTATCGCGTAACATGTGCAAATCACAAGAAAAAAAATAAAATAAGGTTTTGTCGATTTTGAGTTAGCTTCTTGTCTAATGTTCCATGAAATTTCAGAAGAATTAAACATTTCTTTTGAAATTTCATGGAACATTATTGAGAGTCAGTAAATTATTAGCATTAGCAGATGGTGTGGATTTAATCAGCAACAATGAGCAGGAAATGAGCGGTGCCTTTCGGTAAATGGCTGAATAATTCGAAAGGGCCGGCCTTATCATAAAAAAATTACGTCGTGTTAAGGAAAAGGACTGAAAATGTGCTTGAGGTTCATTTCCTGTCCTTTTCACAACCATTGTCTCTGAAATTAGCCACCAGCACATAAAGCATTAAGTAGATATAAATTTCAAAGAGTACTTGCCTTACATTAAAATATTTTCGCTCATTATGCCAGATGATAATAATAATGATGCTAGTTTTAAAAACAAAGAAAGAGTGAATACTGAGAATAAGGCCTACTTTGTACTCCAGCTCCTACTATGTCACGGTTATTAAATCTGAGAACTAAAGGAATATTACATCGAACAGTTCTTCGACTCTTGGTCTTCCAAAACCTTACTCATGAAAAGATGGGATGAATAATAGCTCGGCAGATGGGAGAGGAAAATGTTGCGTAGCACATACGGACCCATCCAGGAAAAAAACTTCTTTGCATTGCTATACAGTATACATTCTGTACGAAAAAAGCTAGTCCGGTAAATGAAATCAAGTGTGCCAGAATGAGATGATTCGGTCATCTCAAGAGAATGTCTGAGAATAAGGCAGTACGGCGGACATTCAGTCAGAGAAGAGAAGACATGCGGGCAGTGGCGTAGCCAGGAATTTCGTTCTGGGGGGTTTCAAAACCATGGGGTGGAAATTTAAAATTAAAGGCTACCAAGTAGAGTTTTAAAGAAATTTTTACACTTTTCACAATCGAAAAAAATTCATTTTGCTAAGAAATCCTTTAATTCATCATATTTCAATATTTATGTTTTCTTTTATGAAGCAAAGTCGTCATCATCTAGTGTTCTGCCAGGTCCCTCGCGCCTACGCCGTCTCCACTCCCTCCTGTCTCCGGCCATCCCTCTGTAGTCTCTGTACTTTCCCGCCTTCAAACTGTCAATCACCTTTAGCCTTCTCCTTCCCTTTCTCCTTATCCCTTCCACCGGTCTTTCCAAGGCTACCTTCAAAATGCCATTACTTCTCCTCACATGTCCCAGCCAGTTACCCTTCCTTTTATTTATTTTACCCATCAATGTTCTTTCCTCATCTATCCTGTTCAACACTTGCTCATTCCTTACTCGATCCGTCCACCGTATTCCCTCCGTCTTCCTCCAAACCCACATCTCCAACGCCCCAATCCCCCCTCCCTGTCTCTCTTCCCCATCGTCCAAGTCTTAGATCCATACATAAACACACTCCACACGTAACACTTCACCAATCTCTTCCTCAGTTTTAAGTCCAGTGAGCAAAGTAATTAGGTTCATATATTTCGGGGGGTCCGGACCCCTCCTCGCTAAGCAACTGTATCCAGGGTGGCCGCGAAAAAGGTGTCTGGTGACGCGAAGGATGACTTAATAAAATTGGTGTAAGGAGATGGCTGTCCCATGCTGTTGAGAAGGATGCCTCGAGAGGATTGATGGAGCAGTGCTGGCCTCTGCGGCGTTGAGGTGAAGTCCACGCCCGACAAACTGAAAGTCGCGGGTTCGAGCCCGGCCTGGGTAGGTTGCATCTATCAAGAGCATGGTTGTTCCTGCACGTGCAATTGTTAACTTATTGAAAAACCTCGATGTAAAAGTTCAAAACATGCCGCTTACGGTGGGTTATTAAGGCTGAGACTTCGTATTTAGATCCAGTTGAACAAGAAATGAGGATATTAATAAAATGCATGAATTCTCGCTTAAAATTACATTAAGTTTCAAGTTGAGTTCAGTGATATGGTTCAAGTTTCAAGTTGAGTTCAGAGGCCAAGGCCCTTTCATTTTAGCCTTTCCGTAGCATGCTGTCATCCACGGAATGGGTGTTTGTAATCGTCTTGCGTTGCTATTCGTTAGATTCCTCCGCTGTAAAGGACATAGATGCTCTGTTTTCGGGGCGGTGAAGATAGAATAAAAAAAGAGACACAGTTTCTTTTAGGGCTGCCATTTGGTGATTAAGCATAAAATTTCTGGAGTGCACCATTTGTTAGTTATTTGTTTCGTGTTTTGTGATCATGATCCGTAAATCGTGGAAGATAACATTTCGGAATGAAAAATCTCATATGTATAAAAAAAAACTAAGCTTCGGAAAGCCGTCAAGTATCTAGTAATAAGTGAAGAAGATTTTGATAGGTTAATAAGGATAGGTATGCAATTGTCTAAGCCTATTCAGCACCTACTCCTTATTTTTTGAGCGATGAAAAGCCTATTTTTTTATTTTTAGTGCATTTTACACTCCTTTTTACCGTGTTTTTTAATCTTAATTATTTTATTTTTATTTTCCAGTTTTATAGTTGTGAATCATATAATCTATTAAATTAGGCTGCTAATGAAATTTCTATTGAGAAAATTTAAAACTATTTTTCCACGTGGGCATTTAGTTAATTAATCAGAGCAAAATGGAAACAAATTTCAAATATCTCATCGTTGAATAAGGTATTGTCATGAGAGGCAAGCAAATATGCAATATTTGAAGCCGATACGACAATTTGAAATGGATTAAAAGTTAATTTCAAGATTCCATCGATGAGACACACATAGAGAGGAAGCAAGTTAAAAAAAAAGTGTGCAATAATGAAAAGAAAATCATCACGCATATTTCTTCGAGAATACCTTTTCTTCCTCCTTTTCATAACCTTCCTTTCGAGCGAATCCCTTCTCTCCATACCACCCATTTTACGTTTTTCAACTCTCTCCCTCAGCCACCCTCATCCTAATTGATATTTATTCCCACCCCCCTCCCGGGGACCGCCTCTGGCGATAGTTTTGTGTGTTGGGAATGTTTTCCTGAGGGTGGCCCACCGGGGACCTGTGCTAGAATGGTAGCACGAGGAAGGGCATCGGCAGGGGGTGTATGTGTGTGTGAGTATAAAATTGGTATTGGTGGGGGGGGAGAGGACTTTCCGTCCTTCTGTCTGCCCCTCTTTGTATACGAGAGGGTAAATAGGAGTAGGGGGGTCGTGGGAGGGGGGGGGGGCGTGAACGCCCTGCACTTGTAGCCACGCGGGAGCAGCTTGGGGGTCGCGTGCTGACGAGGGGAGGACACGTTTCAAGGGGGTAACGGGAGCTTAATTTGAGGGAACCACACTGCTATCACACTCTTCTCTTGCATTCGAAAAGTAACAATGTTTTAAGTAAAAATGCTCTATCACGCTACAGAGTGTTTCAGCAGGAATCTGTAGTACTTCAGGAGGTTGTAGGGAAGACATTTTTAAGGATTTTTTTACCTTTAAACATGGGATCGAAACTCCTTATTGTTTATGGCAACGCAAACATTTATAAGGATGAAATTCTGGTGAATAATATTCAAGATATCTTCTCGGCTTTTACGCCACGTTAATTCAGTCGTATTGGCCGTCGTTTTGGAAAATGACTTGTCTTCAATTCTCAAGGCGTGATACTGTCTGAGTGACAGTATTAAATAATATGGTATTTCCTGGAGTATAGGTCATTTATACAAAAGTTAGCAGCCAACGTTTCGATTTATTTTCTTAAATCATCTTCAGGGCTATGTTAGAAAAAGTGTGAAACAATATAAAATACAGAGAATAAGACGATACACAATATTTATACATAAAAAAGGAACAATTGGTTTTTTTTAAACAATATAATTTAAAAAATATGTATATATAAACACATATATAAGAACAGAATGGAAAATACAAAAACTTTTGACATACCTCTAAACTTTGAACATATTTATTGATGAAAAAAAAAGCGACAGTATTGTAATTTATGAATTACAGTAATGCGCCTTGGGAATGGAAGACAAGTCATATTCCGAAATGTCAGCCAATACAACTGAATTAACGTAGTGTACAAATTACGTGGTGTGCTATTATAATTGTCTGATATAATAAATCATTGAGCTTTAAATTAAACGAGAGACTTGAGGGAGTATCAATAATACGATTGCGCAATCTCACCCATTTTGAGAGCATTTTTTTCTGTAATTTTTTGCGGCACCTTACCAAGGTGCATGGTGCTATAGCAAGGTGCACTTGCGGTCCATCGAGGATCCATCAAGGGATTACAAGGGAGAATGCACTATCCTCGACGTTGTGGTCTGCGCTATGGCCGAGCAAAAAAATGTCGGTGTTTCGATTACCAATCTAGGATACCATTTTTTTCCATTTAAATTTATATGAATTTCATCGCCGTTCTTACAGCGGAATCGAAATTTATCGAATTATAATTATACATCAATGGTCGAACTTGTTTTTTTTTATACGAAGCACAACTCCATTAGCCAGACAGGAGCTGGAAAATATAAAAAATTGATTATTCAATTGACCTTAATCCTTCACGACACCTTTTTAACCGACACAGTTAGTGCCATACAAACCAATTAATTGAATGAAGAGCTCATTAAAAAACCATGGTAACTATAAGAAAACGAAGGGAAAGTCTGCAAATTATACCATCATTATTTATGTAGCCAGGACATCGGAGATGTTCGGAAGACTACTCACAAAATATAACATCATCAGATTTTCCTTAGCCAACCTCTTAGGTATGATGAAATGAATAAAATACAAAGGTTGCGGGGTTCGTCAAAAACTGCTATGAGCGTATATACAGCGTTACGCAGATGTAAAACGAATTAGGCTGAGAGCCGCAAGCTACTCGGAGGCTGCGCACTAGACTTATATTGCTTGAATAATCGAGAATGGATATCTCTAAGAGCGACACAGAGAACATAATATTATAGCCCCACTATATTTCCAGGTTCGACAGAAGCGATAAATTGAGAGAGATGTTTTGCCGAACGGATAGATATGGGAATTCATTTTTCCATAAAGGTCTTTAATAAATACTAATCGTATTTTCCTTAGAGCACTTCCTTTTTATTAGTAAACGGCTGGTGTCCTAACACCCCCTGCCACATGCCTTTTAGGCGGCTTGCGGGGTATTATGTAGATGTAGATGAAGTAGCATCATACCCGCACCAAAGGACCACATCCGTGGCACTCGGCAAGACGGGGTTTACAGAGTCGAATGTGATTGTGGGCAATCATATATAGGGTAGACGGGAAGAGTCACCGCCTGCAGAGTCAAAGAACATCTGAGCGCAACGGAAAAGAAGCAGTTCCGACAATAGGCCATAGCAGACTGCTTGGATAGAGCCAGACCATAAGATATTCTTTGATGATGTAGAAGTGTTGTCTTGCAAGTCTTCATTTCGATAACTTGACAAGAATATTTTAATGTCAGCTGGTAGAGATAATATGTTTGACCTGTTTTTCAAGTGTGCGTTCATCAATATACACGATAAAGTTTTCAGGAATGTCCTCCTGCAATGTTCATTTGTAGGATTGTTTGCCCTTTATAATATGTGAGCATTGATTCCTGCGATGTCCAAAAATCTATAAAATACAACTAATGGCCACCTTTTCGTAAATCTGGACACAGAATACATACAACCGTGGTCAACCGTGTCGACACCTGTTTTCGTTGCATCGTAATCTATTATAAGACATGGTTTATTTGAACCTTCATCTGTGATCCCCTCATCATGTATTGTTGAAAGCAACAACACTGCCTTGTTCTTCTTTGTAACATATGACAGTAGGGTAATGTCTTTCTGAAACCCGGAGAGAGATGACCCTACAGCGCGCGTCTTGTTTGGCAAAAATTCAGGCAGAAATTCTCTTTTATTTTTTTCAGCGTGCCAATGGTTGTAATGTTTTTTCTGAGGAGATGCTTGGCAAGCGGATAACTAGTATACCAGTTATCTGTGGTAAGATTACGATTAGTTGCCTCAATTGATCTTACAAGCCTCTTGACAACGTCTACTGGTGAGTTTGACACTAAATATGGACCGTTCATCTGCTTCCCGCAATACACTTCGAGATTACTGGTGAAGAATGTTTTGGCATCACACATAGAATAAAACTTTATCCCGTATTTCGCGGGTTTGCTCGGTATATATTGAATGAAACTTCAACGGCATCTGTATGTTTGCAGCATTTCGTCAATTGTCACAAATTCACTCATTTTATATGCTTTTTGACAATTTCCTATGAACGAGTTTATTATTGTTCGGATTGCAGCTAATTTATCTGTTTGTTTTCGGAAATCCCTACTTGCTCTGTCGTCAAATCTTACTGATCGTAAAATAAACAAAAATCGCTTGTAACTCATAGCTGACCTTAGAATTTGCATTCCTGATCCATCTTCAATACACAAGTCTAAAGAATTAGAAAAATTGCCAATTAGAGAAAGTATTTTCAGCACAGCCATAAATTCTGTTCTTGTCGTTTCCTTACAATCCCTTTCCCTTGAATAGTGGACAAGAGCAATTTTATTTTGAATGTACTCGTTTATTTGCATCACAATTTCATCAATCATGTCTATATCTATACATTTTCGAAAAGCCGCAGCCTTATCAGGAGTATTTCTTGCACAGAGTTTTGTCCTTGGTAGGGTTTTCATAATGTTTTTGCGCTTGATCTTTGTAGCACCGCAAAAAGAAGTTTTTTTTCACTTGCAAGATTTATCAACTTTTCCAAAAAAATGATTATTCTCACCATCAATATCACAATCTTCAGCAGTTGTAGGTTCTTTCACGTCACCATCAGACGTAGCTTCATCAGTCTCTGCCGTTATCACGAGGGGAAATATTCTCCTCCTCATCTGTGTCATCGCTTTCCTCAATGCCGACTTCCTGTTCCTCGTCCGACAGCTCTTGTAGTACACTCAAATAGTCTTCTTCGGTAATGAATCTTCGTGCCCTAAGCAGTGTGATAATTAGCTTTTGAATTTTTCTACATCGAAATCCCATAAAAGGACAGCAAAATATCCTATGGAAATTATTCCTAAAATGTATTCACATCATAGGGCTCACGGAGAAAATGCCACAGGTCAATTTCTCTCCACAAGCAGCTGCTTGTACACACCATTCACTTAGCTGTTAGCTCAACCTGATTCAGAGAAGGAATGGTGAAAACTCTTGTTCCCACCAACTCACCTCACGCTACATCGTACAGAAATAAACAATGTTGATCAATAATTGCCACTACGGGATAGTATTACATCACCAGGCGCGCGTTGCACAGAGTGCAACAAAGACGACCAGTTCATCTACTTATTCGTTTTATTTCGAAATTCGAGAAGCTAAGCGCTTTAATCAATAACAGAAATCTTCATAGTGATACAAAGAAGGAATAATTGGTGCGTTTGGTTCACTGACCAACTACTATTAATAACGTGAGACCGAAACGGCACAATGTTGCACTTTGTGCCACAGCGCGCCCGCTGGAGGGTTAACCGCAGAGTCATGCTCTTATGTGCGTAAAGCAAATGCTGAAATAATATATTTTGGCTAGAATACCTGATCACGCAATTTTAAATTTGGAAATTCAACTAATTTTGGTTTTAATGATATCTAACTTGTCACTTAATTGAAACATTCTTAGTTACCGATAAGAATGCTCTTAAAACAGACTGGGATATGAATGTGAGTTATTCAACACCGAGAGGGAACTCTTTCAAGCTGCATAATCCCTTGTGGTGTCGTGCCTAACTAGACTATCATGACAATAATTCGCGAAACTTTGCAACAAACTTCGTCTTCTCCACAACTCTTTATGGCCATCCCTCTGCGCTGAAAATAATGCGATGTTGCACTTGGTGCTTGGATTAATTCTGAAAATATGGTCCGAAAGGGACCTGAGGATAACTCGAAGACTTGAATTTGCGAAGCTTTTTTCTACCAACATATTTTAGAGCTGAACCTTGGTGATCAATCTGTAATTTCTCTAATTATGTACCGCAGCTTTTTTGGTATTACATAATCCATTATTATTGAATTAGGGGATGCCGTTGCAAGTTTCTTAGAAGGGCTTTTCTTACAAAGATACGGCCGAAATAAAATTGACCGTTTAAAGTTCAAGGATTGGTTATTTCTCTATACCTGTGTCATGTGTGATTATTCCGTTAGTCGGTGTTTTCTACTAATTATGGTGTTGACTTAATGATTATTTGAAAGTTTCAAACACATTCGGAAAAACCAACACAAAATTAATTCTGAAAAAAAAAACATATTTTGACGGCTTCCGCAAAACGAGATCGTGATGGGGTATATAAAGCTACCTATAATTTTGTATTAGGTATCATAAAACATTATAATTTTCATGCCGTCATTTTCAAATCCACAACGCCCATAATCTTGCCATAAAAATTGTGACTATTATAGCCGCAGGAATGTAGTTTCCGCCGCATTCCATCGAGACCTCCCCTCTCCACGACATCGAATGTTGCTAATTAGCGCGAAATGAAAGATGAACCGTCGGCATAATCTTTTTCGGCAAATTCATTAAAATTTGAATTCGACACAAGAGGGATAGCAGCGGGAAGCAGGCGTAAAAGATGGGAGGCCTTCGTGGGGTGCCGCAGGGGGGATATTTTTCATTCTAAGATAGTGGTGTAGTCAGCGATTAATCGCGTCTTATGAGAAGAAATTGTGCTCTCTCTCTCGTGGGGGGTTCAGGAAGGGTAAGGATGGGATTTCTGGGGGGGAAAGGGTGGAGAGAGGTTTGGGGGAATGTTACTCTGGCAAGAGAGGAAGTGAGAGATAGAGAGAGAACTTGGAGCGGAAAGAGTAAAGACGACGGCGGTTTAATTCCTTCAGGGATGAGGGTTGTTAGAATATCCGTTCGCTTTACGATGCCGCCACCGTCGCCTCCCTCCCACTCCTTGCCTCACTAGCTGCGTCTTGGCTACGTGCTGCTCGGGGCGCTGCTAAACTTCTCGTCTGTTTGAGATTATGTATCCTCTGGGAAGCAAGTTTTCCTCGAGTCTCTCACTAGTTAAACGCAAAGCCTTTCCCTTAAACCCCTTCAAACCCCCCACCCTTCCCACGTCCCCTCTCTCCATCAAACCCCTCATTTCTTCCCTTCCGCCCTAATTTTTTGGTTTTCATCATCCCCACATTCGTCTACTCCCTTCTCTTTCTCCCACTAAGCTTCTAAAAGATGGTTCTCAGGCTCTCAGGAATTCCACTTCAGTGTTGTGTCTGTTTATTCGACGCAAGGGGTTATTACTACTCAATTTTTTAAATTATATTCCACACAGTATTTATCAAAAAATCTACCGGTTTCGACTCTTTCAGTCAGTTATCAAGAGTTAACAGAAAATATGAATCTGCTGCCTTTTCCACACAGTGATTATTAAAATTTCTACCAGTTTCGACCCATACAGGTCAAAAGAAGCCTCTTACCTCTTGATAATGGCTTGAAAAGTTCAAAACACGTAGAGCTTTTAATAAATACTATGTAGATTATAGAAAAGTATAGTTTTTATTTTATCATTTCAGTCTTTTGTCTATTTATTCCACGTAAAGGGTGATTATGACACAATTTTGTGTGTTTATTGACATTTTAAAATGGTAACTAGTGCTAAAAAATCAAAAATATCGTGATAGCCATTATTTCCCCAGTAATGAGTCAAATCAAATTTTCTAAGAAGCCTATATTTCGTTAGTTTTTATTTTTTATCGAGTCATCTAAAAGAGGACATAGTTGTTTTCTGTTCATTTTTATATTTTGCGGAAAACATTATTTTATACTTAAATTTTCAATATTTTTATATGTGTTCATTTCTCCCTTCATCCTATTTTATATTATTTATTCCCTATTCGCCTATTTTATCCTCGCCCCATTCTTTCTCCCCTTACACTCATTTCGGATGGTTCTCAGGCCATGTTATTCATTTCCAACCGGAAAAATATCTGCTGGCGATTTTGAGTATATATAGGTGTTTCGCTGCTACAATCGTCTCAATTAATCCATTTAAATACTTTGGTAGTTAATTCATCGAACAGTTTCCTCAGAATGACCGGAGGGTGCATTGCTACACTGAGCGGTAATGGTGTCATAATCTATTTCCTATCAGCATAAAAAGAGTTTGGCCCGGTTCACAAGGACGCGGACGGTCTGCGTTCCGCGTTTCGCAAGCGGGGCGCGGAGAGCGGTCGCCTGTGTTCACATGGGCACGGACGAAATCCGTCCGCGACCGACACAGCCCTTAGCGAAAAAACCTTTGGATTTTAACAGTTACTGTTGGATTTCAACAGTTACTGTTGGACATCTACAGTTACTGTTGGACTTCTACAGTTACTGTTGGGATTTATCAGTTACTGTTGAATTTTCTACAGTTGCTGTCGGATTTTAACAGTTACTGTTGGATTCAACAGTTATCCCAATTAACTGTTGAAATTTTCAACAGTTTATTTTTTATTTTTTTAACGGTTTTTTCGCTAAGGGAATTTCAGCTGTGTGTAGCTTGCCAAGGTAGCAGAACGTCATCCAGCCAAGTGCTTTTTAAGCAAATGTTGTATACCAGGTTAGACACAAACGGAAGAAAAGTGCCCGTCATAGGAGGTTTTTGGTGCACCCTATTGTGGAACGAAGAATATTAAAAGCCGCTTTAGTGACCATATGCACTGAGTTACGTGCTGATGAATATAATGTTTTCCATTATTTTCCCAGTGTCAATTTCACTTTCCATGGTGAATAGTCGTACTATTACTGTTATCTGCAAGCTCGCTGTATTCCCACTGACAAATCTGCTTGGTCCACATCAGCCGTCCGCCTTCATGTGTAAGCAAACAAACCTGCCTCTGTGGCGCGTAGGCGCGCGTATGATCCGCGGGGCGGAGGGGCCACGCGGGTGGCTCCTACGCACGCGGACGGTCCGCACTCATGTGTAAGCTTCCACGTCAATGGAACCTTGTCCGTGCGCGTAGCGCGGACCATCCTCAGCCATGTGAAACGGGCCTTTAATCTTCAGGGAAAGCATAGCTTTGAATGAAGGAAAGCTAAAATCATCATTTGAATGTCCTATTTTTACTTTTGCTATACTTGCAGATTATTTATAAACAGTAGTCGTCCAAAATGCAATTCCAATGTATACCCATCTGCAAGTAAGATTATTTCTAAATAGCCAAATATTTTTTCACGGTGAACTTCATCCATGGCTTTTTTTTTATTTGCACCCGTGGGCATGACTGCGCACAAATTCACTTATTTAATGTAATGCGTAGATAAGGATAAATAAATATTAAATAGGATACAAAAAGAATACTTTTATTTGCTTTATCCTACGTTGTTTTAGGGTACTTTTTATTATTTGCAGATACCATTACCTCCTCATTTTATACCTCATTTATGTGCTTTATTATAGATATGCTTCCTTTAAAGTTATCTCTTAATACTAGGGATGTGCGAGTAGTACTTTTTGATCTCGATTCGAGTATCGAGTCGAGTTGAAAACAACTCGCGAGTATCGCGTCGAATATCGTAATTTATGGACCAGGCAATACAACAATATATGTTCCGATATATTCCAATTTATCCTATCCCCTAGTTCATTTTCTACTCTGAATGCTTATCCTGATGTAAAAAGGGAAAAAAATAAGTAGCGTTGATGATAATTGTGTCAGTATTAGAAGATGAATGGAAATTTTGTGTCTTAAACAGTTGAAATACAGTTTAAATGAATTAACCCCTAGTAGTACGTCGAAATTTTAAGTGTATCCAAACGGCTTATAAGAGCCCTGAGTAAAGGCATTTGCACAATAGTAATAAATGTTACATACGTAAATTAATCACTGGCTTACTGACCTCGACAGCACTGTAACAGAAGCTACTCGACTCGACATTCGTAATGCAACTCGAAGCACTCGAGTCAAGTACCAACTACTCGACTCGACTTGAATTTTCGTGTAATCACACATCCCTACTTAACACTCGCCCCTGTTCACTGAGTTTACGTCAGGCACTTTGAAAGGCGAAATAATCAAACTAGACGCTCCCACAACCGCACGGAAATCAAGGCGAATGAGTTTGTTTTCTCATCCTTTGCGAGTAAACTTGGAGAAACTCCTTCGTGTGCTCACGTTCTGGTTGCGCTTCTTTGAGATGGAACTGTTTCTTACGAACTGAAAATATAGAGTTGAACCTTTTGAATCAATGACCGATCTCTACTAATTCTCTTCAGTAGAGTAAACAAGTTGCATGAACTAAAAATTCTGCTCCCAAAGGAAACTATCGAGCTGACGAAATTTTTCTAAAAAAATTAAAAACGTTATACATCGCACCATCAAATTTGCACACGCCGTTCTTTCATTTCCGCAAAATTACCTATATGAGTATTAAACTAGGAATAGCCACGGTGATAACTTTACGGGAGTCACCCGCAATGCACAAATTGTGCAAAAAATCCACGGTGAAAAAATCATTGTGCGGTAGTGTCCATAAAATATCCAATGATTAACTGGCTAAAGCACCGAATGGGAATCGGGGGATCCGGGTTTGAATCCCGGTAAAGGCGAACGAATTTCTTGTTCAGAAGAAATACCAATTCTGTGGATTTTTTGCACAATTTGTGCATTGCGGGAGACTCCGTAAAGTTATTACCGTGGCTAGTCCCGGTATGCTAGAACTAGTTATGAGCGACCGCCTCTATGTGGTCAAAGTTCGGGCTTTGCTCTCCCGCTGTGGCGCTTTGCGCACGGTATGGACTGCTTATGGCATCATATGCTCAGCAGTCCATAACACCTTGTCCGGTAGTGTCCACAAATATTCACAGAAAGGAATGACGCCTCGGTAGCTTAGCTGGCCCAAGCAATACGAGATTGGAAAAGACAACCCATAAATATTATGGGTACATTTATACATTCGATAATTTTATTATGATCTTCAAAGTCCTCCCCATATCCCTATTAATTCGTACATATCAATTGGTATTTCTTCTGAACTATTCTTTTAATGTGCACTCCATACAATAATTTGGATTGAGGAGGTGAGAATCAGTAATTTCAAGGTTGCTTGAGATTTGAGTACGGATGAGGAGCGGCTAGATTAAATGGACAGGCAGTTACACGAAAAGGATTTTAGGAAGACATGGCCTATGAAGATAGAAGATAAGATGTTTTTTGGTTGAAATTATTAAAATATTAAATAACTAAGCGTGAAAGTAAGATAGCGCTGTGGATTATTTCATACGTTTGAACGCTGCAATATATCTTTGTTAAAGGACTTTCATGCTCCTACGTATCGTAAATGGTGAAATTGGAATTGAGTGTAGATACTTGAAGATTCTAAATACAATTCGTGGACTAATTTCATGGTGATAAATAGTTTTGCCACGCAGTAACAACATTTTTCCAAATATCGCTCAACGCTAGACCACCATCCAAATAATATCATTCTTTTACCTATAGTATTACACGAGGTTGAGTTTCATATTTGAAACAGAGGTAAATGGAGGCTAGTGTTTACTAAGTATGTTAGTATACTTTGAAAATTTCAAGACGATCGCGTGTTGCGTCGAAAGTATTGTGACTTTAAGCACTCAATGCCAGTGAATGGGATAACCTGGGACTTATCCGGACATGATTAGGTTAGATTTAGCACAAACAATTTTTGCACGACAATTCTATCGTAAAAAAGTGCATCTTTATGAAAAATAATAGATTCCAAGAGTATTTTCACCGAAAATCTCACAGTGAGCAACAGAATTTCCGTGCATCTTAATATCCATGATTATAAATACCGTCACATTTGAATAAAAAAATTAAAAAAACAAACCGATATACTTGAGAATTATACTGTTGTGTACCACGATGTCTAGTATCAACGTCCACTTTCAGGGTAAACACCGCGTCTGCTGACTTTTTCGAGACAACGGTTTGGTGAAATGGATGGAAATGGGATAATTTTTAGTTTTCCCTTCATCCCTCATATCTCGGAAACACTTAAAACTCTACGTATGCAATTAGTTTTCCAATTATTACCCCTCATCATTGACTGCCTACGAAGCGTTCTCAACGCAAAGGGCGACAAATATCTTTTCTCTATACTCACTGTTTTTCACAAGCTTTTCTAGTTTAAGTTTCCCAAGCCACAAAAATTCTACAATCGGAATTGAGAGATTTAATGCAACTCGTCCAGATCATTGCTGAATGAATACACTTCATATCAGTAATGAATCAAACCCTTCATTCGCCATTCTGTTTGTTCCTCCAATTATTATTTTATCCGATTATGTATTATAATTGAACCGTTTACCACACATTCTGCCATTTTTAAGTTCTTTTTGCAAGGTCATATTAGACGACATGGTCAGTGGCGCCGACTCCATGGGGCCTGAGGGGGCCCGAGCCCCCCCAAAAATTCGTTACAGATGTGAGGAAAAAATGTGTGAGGCTTGTCGATTTTCCCCGGAGTGTCCAGATATCGAGATTTGAGTGAACAGTGTTCTAATGTTGATCGTATGACTCATCTGAAATGCTTAAAAACTTAAAATTCACTACTTAGAAAATTTAACGGGGCAAGGTCCCCGGTTTGGGCCCCCCCAATATTTTTTGTAAGTCGGCACCCCTGGACGTGGTGGGAGTAAAACTCTTAGTGGAAGATTCCACATCACCAGGCGAGTAACATAATAATCCATGGAATTAAATGGATGAGCCAATTTCGTGGATGTCTCCATCCTCCGGGTTTTCACCGCGTTGGTTGTAAGAGGTTGACGATCCCATCAGAGGTCGTTGTCAACTTCCGGCATTAAACGCGGCGATAGTCGGGAAGATGGAGAGATCCACGAATACAGAACACCACGGAAACTACGAACCAACAGATTAGTCAATTTATGCTGAATAAAAAATTTTGGGCTATGTCGCCGCGTCCATTTTTGGAAGGCCCAAACGTTTCCCTACCGATGCTGGTAGCGTTCTCAAGAGATTCTGAAGAGATCCATCCATCCATCCTCTCAATTTTGACGGGCTTATATACCCGAAATCAGTCCAGCCTCCGGTGTGTATATATACCACCTCTTCGGCGGCGATGAATTTACGCTAAGTGCGTAAGCAGGGGTAAATGACGATTCAAGTGTAAAGGGACCAGTGTAACCTTTCCAGTGTTAGTGAAGGAGATTCTGATGAGAATTTAAATTCATATATATAGGTATCCGTGTCAGGTGAAGGGGGGAGGAAGCGGGAGGTTGGAGGAATAGATTGTTGATTGCTTTTGCTGATTACGGGTTGCCAAGTGCGGCTAATTTTAAGGCCGGTGTCCCTGTTGAAATTGCTCTTCTCCTCTTTAGATATTTCTATGGCTTGAGATGGTACTTCAATTGTCTCGTCAATATTCGTGCATTAGGCTCGTTTGATTACTTGTGAAGATTGCATTAGTTTTTAGAGGATAAATATAACTGAGTGTATAATTGTTCCTGCTCACAATTGTCATTTATAACCAATACCGTGGGGCATGGGTGTGCCTTGGTAGTAGCTAAAAATGACAAGAATATATTAATTTTTAGTTTTAACGAAGAATTAGTCAAATTTAGATAAAAAAAAGGGGAGGAGTTCGTGGGTAAAAGTGTCTCAAGATTCCCACCGGGTTAAATACTCCATTCTATCCGACGTTTCGAGCTCTGACTCGGAGATCACCCTCAGTGCTGCTGAATGCCGTATTATTTAATCATTTGATTCTTTGTTTGTTTTCTTTTAATAAAACGACATTCAGTAGCCCAGACAAAGAGCCCTGAGTCGAAGCTCGAAACGTCGGATAGAATGGAGTATAGAATCCGGTGGAAAGCCCTAGAAACGTTTACCCACAATATTCGACGGGAAAGTATCAAATTTTATTTCAAAGGGAGGACTTAATGAAGGGTACGGATGGTAAGTTCGAAAAAATAGAATCCCCCAACTAAGATCAGACCCTACTCCACTGCAAGGAAAGGGTAGACTCCTTTCGATGGCGAAGGTATGATTAAGAGTAGGAATTAGAGAAATAAGAACTTTCCTCTTTCCGCATGGTGATTTATTTTCTCCGACCATGGTTTCGTTATCGCTTAACATTTTCAAGGCGTAAAATTTTATTTCATCACCTTGAAAATTTTACGTGGCTACGAAACCATGGTCACACAAAATATATCAACACGTGTTAAAAGCAACCTTTTTATTCCTTCAACTCCTACAATACAGGATGTCCGAGTTGCGCCCGATGCATTTAATTATATGACAGGGTAGTTTCCTTCATCAAAGAAAACGGAAAGAATTAATTCCGATTCGTTACCCACCATTATTGTATTCATAATACTTATACAAATTATTTGGTTTTAGAAATACCGGTTTAGACGAATGGCAAGGGTCAATTTTATCCTCATTTGAAAAAGGCCAGATTGTCGCCCATGTGATGCCACTCCACGTGACGTCACAGGGACCTAGTTTCTATACGAGTAGATAGGAGTTTTACATCGTCTGAGGTTACCAAAGCATGCATGAGGCACAGAGCTCAGGGAAACATCTCTTAATAATCACTTATTAAAATTGTCTATAGTCGGAAAGTTTCCTTCGTTTGATTGGGTATTAATAATCCTTATTTTAGCCAAGCGCTACCTGGTAGCATACTGCATCGTGGCGGCGCTCATAGCCTCGCTCCAAGGTGGCCTCACACAGCGGCAGGCGGATCCTGAATAACGTCACACGGGCTTTTCTCAGCATTTATGCTTGGCCATCGCGCCCTCATCCCAGGCCCAGGGGAAGAGGGGGCCGGATTGTGGTCTCATCTGGGTCTGGTTAAATAAACCACAAGTCAAGTCGCGTTTTCGCGCGCTTGAAAATTTTTACTTTTCATTTAATGGCGAAAAATAGCTATCGTCATTTAAAAATCGAAAAGCGTGAAATACGTAATCCAGGAGTAATTATCTTTCGTTTTAGGCAATTAAAAAATAGGAAGCCACCCTATTTAGAGCAGCATTTGATTTTATTAGCATCGTGGAGACTTCTCGGCGTCAAACACGGCTAATATATAATTATGAGGATACTTAAAAAGAGAGGATGGACTTTAAAATTTGGAGGAGGAGGTTGTCAACACGGGGGTTCGGAGAGTGGGTCAAGAAGGTGGGGGGATGAGTTTTAAAGGGAGAGGATCGGCTACGTCGGAAGGTCTTTCCGGAGCTGGGCAGGAGAGCTCTGAAGCACAGCATCAGCACAATGGTCCACTTGACACCTCGTCTCAGACCGTCGCTGAATAAGTAAGCTGCAGATTAAAGTTTCACCACATTGCACTTACCTCAGCCAGTCCATCCCCCCACCACCACTTCCCCTACCTCCCCTTTCTTCCCCCTCCCCTTACCCCTCATATCCTCCCCCCTCCACTCTCATATCCCCTCTCCTAATCCTTGCTTACTCATCCCATATCCCCTCTTTTCTTTTTCACAGGATATCCTTTACATTCGGGCCTAAACTTACCCTTTCTCTTCCCTCGACAGCCGCTAAATAGTGTGCTAACAGTCGAGATCGTGACGATTTTCACTTTTATTTTTGTGAAGAGTTTGAATGAAGGACCGTTTGGTGCGAGGAAAATTTATTTGAAATTTGCAGTTTAGTCAAGGGGACTGCGTAGAGGAGGCCCAATTCCATCCCACAGAAGGCTGATTACTGTTGCCACTTCGATCGCATTTTAATAGGTTTCCAAAAATGTCCACTTTCAATCAGCTTTTTTTTCTATTTTGCATTATAATGTTTTTAATGGTAAGGATTAGCATTGAAAAATTATGAATTTGATGGATCACATCATTATGTATATAAGTTTCGGTAAACACTCCTAATTATACCTCATTTCCCCGTGAAACTCGGATCACTTTGTCCATCAGCGACGCGAGTGGCGACTTTGGTAAACACATTTAAATGCGCGGTGGTTGATAACACATTTAGAGGCCGACTTGAGGATCCTCTTTCGTAGTATTCGTGAGTTTAGTCTACATCCATGGGTTGGATCCTACTCCGCTAGAAAGAAAAGGTACGCTTCTTAATAGGGAGAAAGTTTAATTGAGGGCACCGTTTGATTTTCTTAACGTCACACAGTGGGTTAGAATCGAATAAAGCTGGCCAAAACCTCAAAATTGATTTATTTGAGCCAGGAAGTTGAAACTTCGCATACATATTTTTAAATAAATTTTGCACAACTTGCCAGATTATTTATTCCCTGTGCCTAATAATAGTGGTAGAAAATAATCACCAGAAAGAAAAATTAATAGGTATTGCTCAGAATGACTCCTAGTATGCAATCGCTAGGTACTGCAAGAGGTACGCTGAAAGGCTTTCTTTTTTTTTACTGTATTCCATATGCTACTACGGAGAATGGACTTAAATCGTGAGCTGAACGTAGGAAAATGGACTTTGCTAAATTTTCTCAACTTTGACCTCAAATATATTGTTAACGTGAAGGCACAGGGAAGAAATAATCTAGAGAGTTATGTAAAATTTATTTGAAAATATGTATGCGAAGTTTCAACTTCCTAGCTCAAAAAAATCCCAAAGGTTTTGGCCAGCTTTTTTCGATTCTAGCCCACTGTGCGTCGTGGAAATCTCTAGCTGTTAAAAGCAGGTGACGTGTAGTTATGAGATTCACAAGAAGGAGAGCATGGACTTTAAAATTTGGAGGGAATTGTCAACGCGGGTTAATGGAGTATTTCTTTGAGTTATTCTTAATCACTTTAATATGAGAATAATTATTTGCTTTTACTGCAAATAATATATTCTTACAAATACCTGATGACACCAGCTTTTTTCTTCTCCGTACAAGGCAGCAAAACGCGTAGAAAAAGACTGAGTACAACAGCACGTATTCTATAATGAATGTTATCAACTTCTACTAAGTGAATCCTAAATCTGATAGATATGATGTTTGCGTGTGTCTAAAAAATTCCAATTAAAAATAGGATCAGCTAGCGTCCCCCTTTGCCTATCTCCCCGGTTCCCTCCCTCCACGTTTTCTATCCTTGCGTAAAGGGAGGCTAACTTACTTCTCACAGGATAACCCTCAATATAACCCCTGCCTATAATACCCCTTCCTGTCCCCTCATGAGCCACAGTATAGTATAATAACAGTTACGTAATGAGTTCCCTTTTATTTCTTTTTAGTTTTTGGCATTTTTGGATATTTAATTGAGAAACAATCCTTATCGTATCATAAATTCGGAGTGCTATCAGAATTTCAATCCTAATTTTGATCCATGCACGCGGGATATTCATGTAGGAACGCTTTTATATCTGACCAATAATGAAATTTATAAATATCTAATTATTTCCATGACAGTCCGATAAATGTTTTCCTTCTGACATTGTAAATCTTGGGGGCTGATTACGGGTAAACACTAAAAATTTAATGCGTCAGTGCCTGGTGCATATATGTAGGAGGTGAAAGTAATTTAGGCTAGTCTTCATCCATGAGCTTTTTGGTTATTTCTCCCTAGGAAACTGTTTACATATTCCTAAATTAATACTTACCTACTCCCACGGGGACATAGTGATTCCGAATCCTCCTGTCTGTCGCTTGTCTCTCTTTTTTTTTTCATTTTAGGCGTATATTTCTTCCCCTCGTGTTTCCATCTTAGCTTAGGTTTGCCCCTTGGCTTTCTACCATTCGCTTTTTCTTCACATATCTGGTATAGGGTTCTTTTTCGTCCTTTCTGATGCCGTGATCATTCCATCTTAGCCTTCTGCTTTCCTCAAACTATAAATTAATAAATAAGTAATAAAATACCATTAAATGTTATCTAATTCCCCTCTCTCCTCTATCCTTCATCCCTCCTTATCCTTACAAGCGTATGGAAAGCGTTACACTGACGTTAAACGAACTGGACCTGGACCCTCTGGCGACTCGGAAGCTGCAGCCAAGCTTAAATTGCTTGAGCAATTGAGAATAGATGTTTTTAAGAGCGGCACGCAGAATATAATGTTCGAAATCCACTATATTTCCAGGTCCGACAGAAACTACAAATTAGCAGAGATATTTTACCGAACGTATATCATACTCGTTGAAGATCAAACTGTGTTCTCCATTATGCTTTCGCCCTCTTCGGAAGTCCTTATACATTTCCTTATACAGGAATAGGTTCTGACCTTAATTGGGGAATCCTATTTTTCAACCGTCCTAATTCTTCATTAACCCATTGGTTTAGGTTTAGATTACTTGAACAATTGAGAATAGAAATCTTTCGGAGCGACACGGAGAACATCATATTCTAAACCCACTACATTTCTAGGTCCGACAGGAACGATCAATTAGTAGATATATCTTACCGAACGGATATGAACGGGAACTCGTTTTCTCCCAAATAATAAGGGACTTTAATAAATGCTAGGCGGCTTTATTTGGGCATTTCCTTTTTATTTGCTAACGGTTGGTGTCCTAGCAACCCCCGCCACACGCCTAATGAGGCGGCTTGCGGAGTAATATATAGATGGATATCTTTTTCCTCCCTCAGTCTCTCCATGTTTTATGCGAGTAAAATCCGATATCTTATGTGATTTAAAAATCCAAGTAGCCTTGATTTTATCGGTAATCAGAAACTTCGCCAATGGTGATTACACTCTGTTCATTTTATCTCTGCGGGTGAGCCGGTGTGGCCAAAGCAAGTGGAGGTGAGGGGAGGGAAAGTTTCTCGACATGTGACTTTGTCTTTGCCAATCAGCAAACAGTAGGCGTGCCCAAAGTGAGTCGCCCTCAGACCTCCGCCGAGTGAAAATCGTGAATCTGCTCGTGAAGCAGTGTTGCCAAGCCTCACGCGTTTTCCTTGCATGTGACTAAGCATGCCTTCCAACAACGGTGCCTCATTCAGCGCGGTAGCTGACAATGTCATGGGCTTCCGTGAAAGGATTATCCATAATGCCTTCCAAATGAGTAGGTATATTGTCTCGACGCCGGGGCCAAAACACCTGTGTAAATAGTACCTATTTCTTCCATACTTTAAATTTTATGTATTACTTTTGACAAGACCCCCGAGTTAAAACAGGACAAGTGAATACGCCGGACTCCTTGGAGTTACATCTGTTCATCAAACGCGAGAACGTGGAAGATTTCGTGTGAAAATCTGCTAACCCCCGTCAAGGCTAAGCCAAATTTAACATATGTAACATGAAATATGAGCCATCTGATGTTTCATATTGTCTACCGCCTCTTCTTTGTAGTGTATTTTTCGTATTATTCTTTGTTTCCTTTATTGGCTTACTGTTACTGCTTCTACTGTTGACATTAACTGTATGTATTGTTTATTGGTTGTTATGAAATATCCCTACCCCTACATATATTAGGTGACTTAAGTTTTATTGCCATCTATCGTTCTTATCTACAATTTAGTCTTAAAATGAGTAGTTTATGCTTGAAATCGCCGACTTGTTATGGTGATTTTGGCGTGATTTTTAATCATTACAATTAAAATTAAGGATTAGTACCGATTGCAATTGTGGCCGTAACCTTTAGTGCAATTTTGACAAACAATTTTCAAAATTAGCCACAACGTGCCTTGGTCAATAGAATAAAATTGATAATACTAAAAGTAACTTCAAGTAAAGGGCTGTTATTTATCACGATCTTTAGTTTTTATACAGTGAAGTTAATTTACATTAGGGATTTGGATATTACTTTCTTAAAAAATAATTATTAACTAAGGTTCGTAATTGAAGATTTACCCGTTTATTTAAAGATCCGAAACCGTTTCCCATTCGGTCAATTGCCGCTAATCCCCCCGCTTATAACCGTCTCGGGCAGGGGGAGTAGCTTAATGCCTCATTGTGGCTAACTTACGCGCCGTAATTTCCTCTCGCAGTGGGGAAAGGGTCGCCGAAAAATTGATCAAGTTTTGAAACCGCGTAAGAGGAGTAAGAATCACCCCAATCACAAGTCTTGATCTCGTTCATGAGCATAATGATCGTTTTTATATCACGTCAACTTCAGGAGAGTATAAAGTTTTTATTGCACTTTAAACTCATCATTTCCGAAGTACGCCTGAGATGGAGTTTTTCCCGGTTTTATTTTTTCCCGTATTGAAGAGGGAATCAATTTTCTAGTCATCTCTTCACCATATACGAGTGTGTGTATACAAATGTATTCATTTCCCACACTCCCAAATCCATGTTCACTCCCCTTTTTTCGATCTGCAAAGTTTGATTCTCCATCCCCCCTTTCTTCCCGCCCTGTTTTTTACGTTTACGACCTTCATCCAAACCGTATGGATAAGCCCTCAAACCCCCCCTCAGGCGGGAAGAGTTGGTACGCATACACAGTATAGGGTAGGTACGTTCTCTTCAGTTCTCCTGAGACGTCATTCCCTTCGCCGTTCGTCCTTACGTATCATCTCATCGGGTGAGCGAACTGGGAACAACTACGAGGCGTGAGTCATGTTTCCTCCCGTCTGGAGGGTATAGGAGAACTCGCGTTATTAGGTCCGGCATCCGCACAGCATTCGGATGGGAGGATACGGACTGGAGTGTAGCGTACGATGCACAGAAATAGGGTGGTGGTATGGTAATATATAATTCACGCGTTCGTATTCAACGCCCTCCTCTCTCTCTCTCTCTCTCTCTCTCGGTACGCGTTAGGGGGATACTTAACCTCCCACCCTCTTTCCTTATATTTCCCGGCTCGTCTCGTTGTGATATCCGCCAACCCCCTTCTATCCTCTCCCTTCTGTTTCGCCCCGTAGTCCTCAAATTGCACTTGCAGCTAAAGTCCACCCACCTCACTCGTCCTTCCGGCCACTCATACATACAAACGCACCCCTTGCGAGAAACACCCCCTTTTCAGTAACGCAATGGGTCCCCTTGCAGTGCTGTATATACTGACGTCAGTTTGAACAATTCCGTTTATTCGTGCAACTACAATCGTAAGATAAGTAAAGTCCAACCCACCATTTCTCTAATTTTCCTAAGGTAGTTCCTTCAGTTCCCGGATTTTCTTCTTCCTTGTGCATTTCTTTATCCGTTTCAAGTATTACACAGACCAACAAAAAAAAACTTTTTTTTTTGGTGCCGGGAATTTTTTAGCTGATACTAACAATATTAGTGGAGCTGAATCCAAATATGATATCCGTTTTTATGTAACAGCTCTACTTTTTTAGATACGGCGTATTTTATGATTATATTCTTTCAAATTTTTGATATATTTCAGAAAATATTTTTTAAATTTAAATCAATCTATAAATAAACTAATTCATAATCACTCTGCAGTATTTACTTTGAAAATCACCTTTATACCTTTGGGAAAGGGGTTGGGGAGGATTCGGCGTGTTTGAAGAAGGGGGAGAATGGCGTACAGAGCGGAGGCAGTGGGAAAAGATACAACTAAGGGATGTGGGAAACCCACGTTGGAAAA
Organism: Ischnura elegans; assembly: GCF_921293095.1. Classification (NCBI taxonomy): domain Eukaryota; kingdom Metazoa; phylum Arthropoda; class Insecta; order Odonata; family Coenagrionidae; genus Ischnura; species Ischnura elegans. Next base: position 92,041,560 of record NC_060250.1, on the reverse strand, counting down.
GGACCCTAGTCATAACTGTAGAATAACGACACGTGAGAAGAATCACAGATAAGTGGAGAAGAGTAAAAAAGGGGGGATAGGGTAAAGAGAGTGTGTCTTTGAAAATGGAGAGGCGGGAGTAAGTAAGCCGTAAGGGAATTTCCGAAAACAAATGGTCAAATTCTCAAAGTTTTTGTAAAGCAGCCTCTAAAAATGAGCTCAAATCGAAGAAGCTGTGTAAATCATTGTGATGTGTTTTGTTACATTTGTGGGGAATACTCTTTAAAAGAAAATAGGGAAAACATTACAGACTTCGTGAAACGTGCATACCTAGGATATTTTGATGTTCAGCTTGGTGACCAAGGTAAAAAGTAGGCACCGCATGTTGTGTGTAAAACATGTACAGAACATCAGCCGTATTGGACTACAGGAAAAAGGAAAAGTTTAAAGTTTGGTGTGACAATGGTTTGGAGAGAACCTACAAACCATATTGACGACTGTTATTTTTGCATGGTAAATGTTTCGGGAATTAATCGAAACAATCGCCACAAATGGAAATGTCCAGATTTGCCTTCAGCTAGACACCTGGTACCCCATTCAGAAGAAATCCCGATCCTAATATCTCAGACATTACGAGATGTATGTGAGGATAAATATGAGCCTGATTCTATTGACGATAGTGACAGAGACTATGAGGCACTATCAACAAATCCTCAACATCAATCAATATGAACTAAGCGAACTTGTTAGAGAATTGAAATTACCGAAGGAAGCATCTGAACTACTAGCTTCAAGGATGCATGAAAAGAATTTAATGGAACAAGGTACAAAAAATTAATTTTTATCCCACAATTGAAAAGGATCTGCTACCCCTCTTTACTCAAGAAGACAATCTTACATTTTGTTTAGACGTTAGAGGTCTTCTGAAAGGAATGGGACTACCGCAATATGAAGCCAGTGATTGGCGTTTGTTCATTGATAGCTCCAAGCGTAGTTTAAAATGTGTTCTTGACAATGTTAACAAGTTTGGCTCAATACCAATCGCTCATTCAACTGAAATGAAAGAAGAATATGATACAATAGTATTCGCCTTACAGAAGATAAAATACCAGGGACATCGCTAGGTGATTTTTGTAGATTTAAAATTGGTGAACATTCTTCTTGGGCAGCAATTTAGCAACACAAAATATCCTTGTTTCTTGTGCCTCTGTGCTAGCAGGGACAGACAAACCACTGGATAATGAAGGAGTGGTCAAAGAGAGAAAACTTAATAATTGGGTAAAAACATTATTGCTGAGTCTTTGGTGAACGGGAGAAAATCACCTTACCGCTCCTTCATGTTGAACTTGGCTTAATGAAGCAATCTGTAAAGGTTCTTGACAAGGATGGACCATGCTTCGGCTACATAAGAATAAAAATGCCGCAGATAACTATAGAAAAACTTAAAGCTGGTAGTTTTGATGGGCCACAAATCAGACAACTTACAAAGGATCCTGCTTTTGTCAAGCCATTGAATGAGATTGAAAAAAACAGTTGGTTTTCATTCGTTGAGGTAATAAAATTTTTTCTAGGAAATCACAGGCGAGAGAAATTATCTAGACCTGGTAAACAATATGCTCACTAACTTTAAACCACTTGGATGTAATATTAGCATAAAAGTTCACTATACACAGTCACTTAGACTGTTTTCCTGAAAATTTAGGCGACACAAGTGAAAAACAAGGCGAATGATTTCACCAGGAAATTAAAACAATGTAAGATCGCTACCAAGGAAGATGGGATAAACATATGATGGCAGATTACTGCTGGTGCTTAAAACGAGACTGTTTTAACAAAGTGCACGCAAGAAAATCGCGCAAAAGGAGCTTCCGTAGTGTTGAGTGACGTTTTTACGTCTTTTTTTGTTTAAATTGTTTTATTTCTGTAAAAAATGTTACTATTTGTATTCAATTGTATTGTAAAACTATTGTAATTGTAGGTGATTTAACATTCCTATAAATAAATCTAGTCTTTATATTTTGTGGGTTTTAACATATGTATAATATCATCATATTGAAAATTTTTTACGTAAGTAAGAACATATCTGTATCTTGAAAACTAGAGCTGATAGGAAAAAACTAATATCATATTTGGATTCAGCACCCCAATTATACTTGAAATCAGCTTTAAAAGCTCCGGCACCAAAACCACTGTTGACCTGTGTTATCTTTTGGTCTTCCAAGAGGAAATTTTCTCTCTATGATAATTCTCAAAAACTTTTGTGTATTTTTCAGTTTCGACTTCGCTTTGTGGAACTTGCTCTTGGATATATAGTGTTTCGTCAATTAAATCAAAGCGATCGTAATTGGGGGAACTTGTGGTCATTGCAGATATTATTATTGCTATCATAAATAAACTGAAAACCACTCTTTAAGTACATGTAGTATGAATAAAGATTCCATCACATTTATTTATTAATTATTTTGCAATACGACATGGCCATTCTACCAGGTTTTTCTTTGTAGTTAGGATCATAGGATGTTTACTGTGGTTAAGGATGACAGTCCGCCCACGTTCTCCCCGGTAGTTTCATCCCTCGGTCCTCAAAATGCAGTTGCAGCCATAAGTCCACCCATCTCATCCTTACGGCCACTCATACATACAAACGCTCCCCTTGCGAGACTGTCTTCAGAAAACACCCCCTTTACAGGAACAGAATGGGTCCCCTCGCGGTTCCGTCTGTACTGCCTTCAGTTTGCACATATCCGTTCATTCGTAATACTACAATTCTAGTATAGTCCAGCCCTCCATTTATCTATTTCCTAAGTTAGTACGTACATTTGTATGGTTTTCTTCTTCCTTGTGTTCTTATTTATCTGTCCGAAGTTCCTATTATCCTTTGGAAATTCTCCTTAAAATTTTCCCTCCATTACATATCTCTATGGACACTTGGGAAGTGGGGCGAGAGAAGACTGGAGGTGTTCGAAATGCGGGTGTGGAGAAGAATGTATGAGGTGAAGTGGGTGGAAAAGGAACGACGAAGTGCTGGATATGATGGGTGAGGAGAGGCAACTTCTAGGTGTGATACGGAGGAGAGAGAAGTTACGGATGGAGAGAGTACTTATCGGGGAGGAGATGTCAAAGACAATGTTAGAGGGTAGAATTTTAGGTAAATGTGGGAGAGGAAGGAAGAGAAAAGGATTTTTAGATGGAATGAAAGGGAGTAGGTCTTGTAGTTATTTGAAGAGGGAAGTATTTGATGGAATGGTAGGCTCCCAAAATGCTTCTTAAGTACTCCATGGAAATTTACTTTAATCGGTGGAATACCTTAATAACAAAGATCTTTCTCAATTTATATATATTACTGTTTATGTGTTCCATTGTTTGCAACTTAGTTTGTGGAACTTGCCTTTGGCTATATAAATATATTCAATAATATATAAAGATTTCAATGTATTTATTTGGTTAGTACTTTGAAGTATAAGATGGCCTTTTCACCAGCTCTTTCCCAGGCGTTACGATCATACAATTTTTACTGTAGTTATGGATGACTGTCCGCCCACGTTCTCTACGGTAGTTTCATCCCTTGGTCCTCAAAATGCAGTTGCAGCCGTAAGTCCACCCATCTCATCCCTCCGACCATTCATACATACAAACGCTCCCCTTGCGAGACAGTCTTCGGAAAACACTCCCTTTACAGGAACAGAATGCCCATCATGCAGTACCGTCCATACCTGACGCCAGTTTAAACATACTCCATTCACAATAATAAAAGTAAAGTGCACTTATCCAAGTTAAGGTCAGTCATTTATCACGATATTATGATCTTATATCCAGGAATTTATTGGCCTTAGGGGTTGGACATGAATTTCTTCTATGAGATGATATGTAAGAATGAAGGGCAAAGGGCATAACAGTATCCATTCGTTCATTGTATGTACTGAAATCCTAAAATAAGTATAGTCTTGCCCATCATCATATCTCTGGTTCCTAGGCTAGTACCTGCACTTCCCTGTTTTTTTCATCATTATGTACGTCCCAATTATTATCTTTCGGTCCTCCGTGGTTGAATTTTCCTTCAGTTTTTCTCTCACTTATATTTCTCAATGAATTACTACGTGCGTGTTCAATTGTTTGCGACATAGCTATGTGAAACTTGCTAATGGCAATACGGGGTATGTATGGGATGTTTTAGGAAGAATCTGCAATACTTCAGGGTATTGGGGGGGGAGACAATTTTCAGCATTTTTTTATCATAAACATGGGGACAAAACTCCTAAGTTACTGAACTATGGCAAACGTAAACATTTTGTTGGGTGCACTTTTAAGTTACCATGGAAACTGTTTTCATAGGGTATCCAGCCTTTTGGACATTTTATTTCATAATTTAGATTTTATGTACACTAAATAATAAAGGTTAGATTAAATGCTCTATTATAATTGTCTTTAACAATTAATCTTAAAATGGGTGAGATTGTGCAATCGTATTTTTTTGATACTCGCTCAAAGCGTTCGTTTAATTAAGTTCAAAATTTAATTTTTCAGGCAATATTTATCGCACATTTTCGTCCATTCTTAATTATCTAATGCCCTCAAAAATCCAGAGCATTAAATAAGATTCCGCAAAGGCTGAATACTCAAGAAAAACAGTTCCCATGGTAATTCACTTTGTAAGCATAAGATCCCCTTGCAGTGCCGTCTATACTCACTTCATTTGGAACACGTTCAGTTGTTGATGAAGATAAAATGGATTGATCATGTAAGTAGCGAGGAAGTGCTAAGAAGAGTGGGAGAAAAGAGAAACCTCCTAATAACATTAAGCAGAAGACGGGACAACTAAGTAGGCCACATTTTAAGGCATAGTGGCCTAATGAAGACAATCGTTGAAGGACGTGGAAGGGAAGATGGGCAAGGGACTTCCCCGAATGAGTTATATAGGACAGGTTATAAAGGATGTAAAAAAGAGAAGAAGTACGTCGCTATGAAAAGGCTAGCGGATAGGAGAGAGGAATGGAGAACTGCGTCAAACCAATCCTAGGATTGTTGACTAATGAAAATGATGATAATGCTACTGACATCCTAAGATAAGTACAGTCCACCCCTATGTCACTCTCTTTCCTGAACTAACTCATGCGTTTCCCTGAAATTTTTCTTCACTATACCTCTCAAGTTACTTTGTTTATACGTTCAGTTGAATGCGAGTTCACTTTGTGGGCCTTGCTCGTGGCTTTATACATACATTGAAAACCATCTAAAAATAGATGTACAATGTATAAATTTTTTATATATGGAAACAAAATCACTTTTCAAAGTTCCATAAAAATTTATTTCACCGACCCAGATCAAAACTTAAACTGTCATTGTAAGATGCTTGGTTTGATACCTGTTTAAGTTGAAAGCTAGGCCGATGAAATAAATATCTGTGGAACTATTCCATGCTCTTTTTTATTTTATTATACATAATGGACATTACTTTTATAGACGCAATTTTGTTAAAAAAATCTGAAGCCTGAAATAACTGTGTTGTACATAAGTGTACCAAGTTTTCTAGATATTTATTTAGAAATATTATAAAAATATCCCAGGTTGGGCAGAATCACAGGACACAAAAAAAGATTAAAAAAAACACTCACAGTACTAAATTTTCGGTGGCACATTACCACCTTCCTCAGAGTTAGGTCTCCTACCGTGGTAATGTGCCACCGAAAATTTAGTACTGTGAGTGTTTTTTTTATCTTTTTTTGTGTCCTGTGATTCTGCCCAACCTGGGGTATTTTTAAGTTATTTACCTCGTCGAGGAACATTTCGAAGTATCTATTTAGAAATATTTGTATATAATGACCTGGCCTACCCAGCAGGTCTCTCCCTAGTGTTAGAATGATAAGATGTTTACTGTGGGTATGGCTTAATGTCCGACAGCGCTCCCTCCTGCATTCTCGTGCCGAAGTCCTCAAAATGCACTTTTAACTTTTTCTTTCCCACCACTCATGCATACAAACGCACCCCTTGCGTGACAAGCCATTCGGAAAAATCCCTCTTTCCAGGCAGATCCCGTGGAAGTGCCATCTGTATAGACCGTAGTTTGGAGATTCTCAGTGTTATACCTTAGGCTGAGATGGAGTATGTGATCACTAAGCAAACCCGAGCAGAGTCTTAGAAATAATGTATTGGAAATACTTCTAGTGGGCTCGCGGAAGAATACACGATCGATCACGTAAAGAGTCGGTAAATACGTTGATAGGGTAAAATACTGGTCCTAAGATCAAACATTTTTTAAGTGGTGTCGAGACAAGTTTCTTCTGAACAAGTACTCTGGACGCCTTAAAGGTCTTGCACAGTTAAAAAACTAGCAGAAAATCATGGCATTATGAATGGGCTCCTCAGGTAGATATATGATCAGTGAGACTTTAGTCGTTGGGGTTGATGGTAGGACCAGCTGCATCAATGGTGAAGTTCCAAAAAAATTTATTTCAGTGAACTTGGAAGATTCATTATCAAGATGCTTGACAATAACTTGTTTTAACTGGAACCTAGGCTCGTGAAATAAATTTCTGTGGAGCTTTACGAAGTGATTTTATTTCTGAATATTGCTATGTGGTTACAAAACTAGAACTAGTTTTCAATATATTTTTTATAAGGGCATATTTTCTCTCGTAGATTCGCGAAAGAATATACGAAATTTGTGGATTTCAATCTGAGGAAATATTTATTTTTTTGTAGGAAGTAAATACCTTTTAATGAAGGCAGCTGGCATGGGATTCTCAATATCACCTGTTGTGGCAATCGGGTTGTGTAGTCAAACATTCTAAAAATACTTCCATTATTTTTCAGATTTTAGTAATCACACCGCGACCGTGGTTTCGACACCCTGGGTCATCATCACGTTCAGATAATGATTCGTGATTGCCTTAAAAACACATTCACAACTGAAAATAAAACTTGGTATGGTTCACTTATATACTTAAATGGGCAAGACCCGGGTTTCGTTACGTAGCTACATCTTCAGGTAACGTAGTTACATCTTCACCTGGTTATGGCTAGCTGGTAATGTATCTGGTGCGTATTTTCTATTATTTCAGGATCCCTAATCCAACGAATTCTACTGTTAAAAATTCTCAAATTCTCAGACTTTATCGGTTTGGGAGCTATTAGTCTAAATGGAGATTATCTTCTACCATAGGAACAGAAATAAGGTGTTTGAAAGACGAAAAATTGCTCGAGAGCTGTAAGAGAAAAGTTAAAGGACCCACACACGTATACAATGGGAGTGAGGAGAGGCAGGCATCTAGAAGAGGAGGAAGTCAGAAAATGAGAGGGATAGATGTTGTCGGTGGGAGGTGGTAGAGGGGGGCGGGGAATTTCTCCAATGGGATCGCAGTGCAATCCGAAAAAAAAGAAGAAGGCAGCAAGGCGAAGGAAACGATATCCTCGGTCCAACTCCATCTGTACCTGCAGCCGACTCCCTTGGGGTGTAGATTGCTGTGCGTGGGAGGAATGGTGTTGTGGAAGGATATTGGAGCGGAGCCCTCACAATCCCCCCTCCCCCTCCACTTATTTCACCCCGGGCCAATTCACACTCACAGGCTCGCCAACCCCTCCTCACCAGTGACGTCATGGCAAAATTAGTGGTGTCGGAATGAACTTTCGTTAACTTTATTTAGATGTGAAATATTACTCTGCGTGTTTTTATTACAAATTATTATTTAAATTTTATTACATTTTTTGTTTTGGTTACGAATGCATATATTACGAATTTCGAGACACCAAAAGTGTTATTTGACTATAACGTCTTTTTCTAACCAGTGTCGGAACGGCGTTCCGGCGTTCCAGCGCCATGACAACACTGCTCCTCACCCCTTCCAAAAAAATAGCTACATTTATATAATCTTAGATTACTAATGCAATGACTTGCAAACCAAAGATGAATGAATAAGTATTTGTTATGCCAACGGAGAAACCTATAAAGAGGGAAGAAAAGAAAATACATATTATCTTCTGCTCTAAAAACAAATATTATTTTCACAAAATGTAGCATGCCAGCGATACACAAATAAACATTCGGCGTTTCGAAAACAACAGAAAATATAAATGATGTATGGACTTAAATTCTGGTCTTCAAATAAGAGTTCAGTCTTTCTTTATAAGCTAAAAAAAAGGTGGGCGCCTTCAGTCTTTTTAAGTCTGCAAAAACTACTCGCACAATTTTTCTTAAAAGGCAAATGGCGACTTAGATGTGGCAGAAAGTTGTGTTTGTTAATGTTTCACTAAATGTGCTTTACCTTTTGATGGGTTTTTATTCTTAATAAACTAACAAAATGTTATAAGACGTTAAAAAAGAATGAAATATCCATCTACTTTCAAAATTTTAAATACTCAAAGTTTTTGCGCATTCGATGATAGTTGCACAATTTTCATCGCAAGCTATCATCAAAGGTGCAAGTATAGAATTTAGTGCGACACTAATGGTTAAGGTAGGTATCGAGAGCTAATATTTTCATTTTTTAGAGCCAAAATTACAGGGATGCAATAAATTTAAATAAAATCACCATTTGTCCCGCAAGACTCAAAAAAGATGTCAGAATGGCTGAAAGACTATTGCTTAGCAGAATATGTAAAAATTGCTTGGAAGAAGACATGAAATTGCCTTGCAAAATGCATTGGTGACAACGTATGCAAATTGATTGGTAGATTTGTTACGAGCGGAAGAACAAGACACCTCTGCTGTATCGACAAGTTCCTTTCCACAAAGCGTTGAGGCAGTTTTCTAGATGGATTCTCCTTTATTTTTTTAACTAAATTTTCTTCGGGGGTCATCTCATCTCTTCCCTTCGATCTCCCTTGTGCCGAGGTCCTTGAGCGGACCAACTTCCTCTCTTCCCATCAACGTTCCTGCTTCTCTACCTCCCTATTCTACTGTTTTCGACCCCTCTTCTTCTCACAGACACCTCGAGCAATCGGTATTCCCCACCAGTCCTTGCGCCGTGGGGAAGATAAATAAACGGCAACTGGCCTGCGTCTTCTACCCCGACGGATGAGAAGTATTTTCCACGGCGGCGTGCCATTGATAGGTTCTCGAACGAAAACCCAGGGAGAGTAAAACAAAACACTCCCCCATTCGCCACCAGTGGTAAGACAGAGCCTTGCGGAAAACGTAGTTAAGGTCCTGTGGAGAATACCTTAAGAATATTTTTGAAGTCATGTTATATATTGTGCTATATATATTATACCTAGGTACTGAAGAATAATGTAGATAGAATGAATCGACCGAGTAAGTAATGAGGAAGTACTGAGTAGGGATGGACGGATCCAGAATTTTTTTCGGATCTGGATTCGGATCGGTTCCTTGATTTTCGGAGCCGGATCTTTCGGATCGGATATTTTCGGATCCAAATGCATTTTAATGCTTCTGCTATTAAACGAAGTACTTATTCAAGTACATTCCTCTATAACGGGAAACAAAATATTGAAAAATAATGAATTTACAATAGATATATTTGAAAAATGATGTTTTTTTCGATTATGAAGGGTGTTAAAATTAGTTTGAAACCCTCTACTTTGTACCCTGTAGTTTAAAAATTTCCCCCCCTGGATTTGGACCCCCCCTAACGAAGACAATGATTTATGGTCCGTGTGATTTCGGAAAAAACAACAGAGCCACGGGCTGATGGTCGGCCGAGGGTAGTTTTCTGAAATCCACGACGTAGTTACTTTTGACGTAGTTATTATCCTACGACGCTGAGATTCCCCCGATGATTGTTCAATCTCTTGCGAAGAGTCACACTATGTGCCAGTCGTATTTTGCCTTTTTTATTTTCCACGGCTGAAATTCTTCTACGTAACCTCTGCGAGAGCTTTCAAACAAAACATTTCATGAGTAAGACAAGAATCACATGCGACGGCGCATTCGAAGATAGAATCGGAACTCTTTCCACCCTTATGAGGCGTTGCATTCACTGAAGCTATTAAATAAAATTTCGGATCCAGATCCGATGTCTTCCGCGACTTTGGATCCGATGTATCCGATGAACGGCAATATCCGCGGATATTTGGAACCGAGGTATACGATCCGACCATCCATAAAATAAATATATAACTTGCTACACGTATACACAACACAGTTATTTCAAGCTTCAGCGTTTTTTAACAAAATTACGTCCATAAAAGTAATTTTTATTGTAATAAACTAAATAAGAGCCAGGTATAGTTCCACAGGTTTATTTCCACACATTTATTTCATCTGCCTAGGATTCAACTTAAACAGATATCAAACCAAGCATCTTACAATGACAGTTTAAGTTTTTATCTGGATCGGTGAAATAAATTTTTATGGAACTTTGAAAAGTGATTTTATTTCCATGTATAGAAAAATTTATACATTGCACATCTACTGTTAGATAGTTTTAGAGAGTATTTTGCTTTTTTTTATATTCCACGGCTGAAATTCTGTTACGTAACTTCGGATCCAGATCCGATGTCTTCCGCAACTTTGGATTCGATGTATCCGATGAAGGGCAATATCCGCGGGTATTTGGATCCGAGGTATCCGATCCGACCATCCCTAGTACTGAGGAAAGAGGGAGAAAAAGAAGTCTATAAAAACCTTAAGGAGAAGACGGGACAACTTAATAGATCTCATTATGAGGCATGATGGACAGATGAAAAGAATTATAGAAGGGCAATTGGAAGGGAAGAAGAGCAAAGGACCGCACAGTGGGCGGAAATCGGAAAAAGCCGGACAAAATTACAAAATGGCTTTTTTTGAGTTATAAACTTGAAACTTCGCAGGTATACTCAAAAATGATTGAAATTTATTAATATGTACTTAATTTGACATAGATCCTACCCGTTACTGAGATACAGAGGCTCAAACGTGAGCAAATTTCCATAAAAACGCCCGTCTTCAATTTTCTCTGAAAATCTTCCAAAGTAAGTGAATGGTGAAGTTATGGGTGGATTCTTGCCGAATAAAAAACCACATAATCTGTTAGCATGGTGTTTTTTCTTTAATTTTCCGTAATCTTAAAGAATACAGCCCATAAATTCTTACCGTGCAGTAACAAAATGGCGGATACTGTTTTTAGACAAAGTTTTACATTTAGGTAGAGTTTCAAATAGGTTTTCGGCAAGGTCGCGCAGAGTAACTTATATGAGAGCATTGCTTGAAGATTTTTTGAGGTCTTTATGCAGTTTTCTATGAAATAAGTTTGCGTCGCCGGAAATTACATTGATTTTTCGATCGCGCGGCAGGGTTCTTCTCCGCGCGTCGGGAGTTGGATTAGCCGCGCCGCGGTAAGGTTATTGAAGCCGTATGGGTTTTAACACTCAAAATTCACCGTTTTTACGTTTTGCTTCAAGACACCGATTCTCAAATGGTCTATGGTGAAGACAGTGGAGGTTGTTCATGCGATGTACTTGCACGTTTCATCGAAGTTCATTTCGTTATCTTTGGATACGATCGAAGACCATGCTTCTATTAAAAGCGTTCAAACCTCGACAAAGTGAGTTGTTTTCCTGGGACTCATACAAAAAGACCTACCAGAAAGATACCAGCTGAGACCCTTATACCTTCTTCAATCACCGATCCCAGACCCTCAGGATTCTAATTTCGAAAACTGTCGTTTTATGACACCCTGAAGCGGAGCCCTTGGCCGTCTTAACGGAGGTATTCTGGGATGGGAACTTCTAGCTTTTTTAAAATGTGCATCACACCCTCAGTTTTACTTTGACATACAGATTACCATGTCTTTACACGTTTACCATACGTTCCTCCCCGTGTACGCATTAGGGCATTGGAACACCATAGGTTCGACAAATTTATTATTTCTAAATTTTACATAGGCTCCATCCGCCATTCCATAGAAAATGCCACCTCACATTATTACATGACTTGATATCTACAAAATAATATTGGAATTGGTAAAAAAATCATTCACTGGGTAAAAAATATTTGCTCCATTATTTATTGTGGAGGCTGAATTTAAGACAAGGCCCTGATGCTCTGAAATTTCTCAATGACTTCCTGACAAAACGCATCCTATGGCCATACCTTAAGAAATGGGTCGAGTTCTCGAAATAATGAATGATTTTTGTGTCGATACAAAAGTTGGCTCGCTGACTCTATAACATTTCCAGAATTTGTTATGCATCACTGTCCCGTAACTTCAACGACAGCCGGTTGAGTATTGTATTTTTGTAAACATCTATTCCTCTCAAATTGATTGACTAAATAAAATCCCCCCCGTAGCTTCATGCTACAAAATTCATATTATATTTGCCAGGCATTCCAGGGCGACCAAAAAAATGTCGCACCTAATGTGTTAGATCACGCAGAAGAAAATTCAAACTTTTAAAACTACTGCTACTACTGCTGAGCTTGCTCTCGCGGCATCTGTGAGTTTGAGAGAGAGGGGAGACACTGCAGCAGCTCACCTAATTGTAGAAATAACAACTACGACCCCTACTCGGGCTAAGAGAGTTCTTTCTAAGTGGAGGACGAGTGAAAAGGTCCACCCTGAGATGACAGTGGAAGAGGCACTGTCATTGATGATTGCCTCTGATTTGACCAAGCGTCAACATCGGTCTTTTCGTAGGACAGCTCTGACAATGAGCCATGGACACGAATTGTATTCCAGTTATGATAGAATAGCGATAGCAAAAAAAGGCAGCTTATAACGAAGGAATTAAAATAACTGAGACCATGTGCGAAGTAAACCTTCAAGCACCACTGAACCACACCATATTGGGAACAATAGCCTACTTAGCCACCACTTCCACCTCTCAAGAATTAAAATGTGTGGTGAACTACACATTAATCTCTAAGTACGGTTTTGATGGCAGTTCGGGCCACTCTCAATATAAGCAAATGTGGCAACAAGTGGATGCTTTAGATAAATTCCTATTCATGAGTTCCCTTGTATCTCTTAGTTTGATTAAAAAGCAGCAGGTAACAAAGGCGCTACAGGTAACGACTGAAGTTTCCACTTTCTCTTGGTTAATTACATTTATCTCTAAACTTTTGATAAAGAATTTAAATTGCATCGGAGGCACTTCTCACATATAGGCTCTACAATTTAAGATGATACTATCTGGGAAAATCCACTGCCGACGTCGACACGATTTTGTCATCCCATCCGCTTTAGGTGAAAAAAAGAGACAAAAGAAGCTACAAAATCAGAAAGACATTACCTATATCGAAAGGCAGGTGAATGGCCTTAATGATTTCAACTCTGGATTTTACACGATCAAGTTCTGTTTACTTCTGACCATGATCAACGGAAAAGTAATGCTTACATTGCTTACCTTATTTTCCTAATTTTTTCTTAATCTTAAAACCCATATAATTTATTATCCTACAGGGAAGTATAGTCATTTCGAAATTAAGAAAAACGATAGTTTTTAGTTTGCAACACACTGAAGGACAGCTGAATCATGGGATTCTAAATCTGCGGTGCAATAGCGTCGGGTATGAATAACTTAGGAGATGTAAAATATCGTTCACCTGATATCGATAAATGTTCTGTTGGTTTGTGTACGCTGCACTGCCACATATGATTTTCTGAATGCATATTGGATATGTCGTATCGATTGGAATTTAAACAGTAGCATTTGATAATTTTGATTTATTTTAGTTAGGAAAGGAATGCTAAGAAAAGTTTCAGCTAAAATTGATAATATAAATTAAATTAACTATTTCGAAAAAGATGTTCGGGGATTTATTCAAAAACGTACTTACAGTCAAGTGGAAGTTTGAAATTTCTACGCTCCACAAGCAAATTAAAATCACTTTAACAAATTCTGCGCACTCAAGAGAACTTAACTTTCCTTCACAACAGTCCAAGTAGAACTGAGGGTATGATACACGTTTTAAAAAATCTAGAAGTTCCCGTGGAATTGTCTACCTAAACTACCCTGTCTTCATCGTATCTGCTTCAACAACTTTCTAGTGCTTACTGTCCAGGGCTCCGCTCCAGGGTGTCATAAAACGACCGTTTTCGAAATTAGAATCCTGAGGGTCTGGGATCGGTGATTGAAGAAGGTATAAGGGTCTCAGCTGGTATCTTTCTGGTAGGTCTTTTTGTATGAGTCCCAGGAAAACAACTCACTTTGTCGAGGTTTGAACGCTTTTAATAGAAGCATGGTCTTCGATCGTATCCAAAGATAACGAAATGAACTTCGATGAAACGTGCAAGTACATCGCATGAACAACCTCCACTGTCTTCACCATAGACCATTTGAGAATCGGTGTCTTGAAGCAAAACGTAAAAACGGTGAATTTTGAGTGTTAAAACCCATACGGCTTCAATAACCTTACCGCGGCGCGGCTAATCCAACTCCCGACGCGCGGAGAAGAACCCTGCCGCGCGATCGAAAAATCAATGTAATTTCCGGCGACGCAAACTTATTTCATAGAAAACTGCATAAAGACCTCAAAAAATCTTCAAGCAATGCTCTCATATAAGTTACTCTGCGCGACCTTGCCGAAAACCTATTTGAAACTCTACCTAAATGTAAAACTTTGTCTAAAAACAGTATCCGCCATTTTGTTACTGCACGGTAAGAATTTATGGGCTGTATTCTTTAAGATTACGGAAAATTAAAGAAAAAACACCATGCTAACAGATTATGTGGTTTTTTATTCGGCAAGAATCCACCCATAACTTCACCATTCACTTACTTTGGAAGATTTTCAGAGAAAATTGAAGACGGGCGTTTTTATGGAAATTTGCTCACGTTTGAGCCTCTGTATCTCAGTAACGGGTAGGATCTATGTCAAATTAAGTACATATTAATAAATTTCAATCATTTTTGAGTATACCTGCGAAGTTTCAAGTTTATAACTCAAAAAAAGCCATTTTGTAATTTTGTCCGGCTTTTTCCGATTTCCGCCCACTGTGGACCGCCTCAAATAAGTTACATAAGACAGATTATAATAGCAAGAAAAGAAAAGAAATACGTCACTATGAAAATACTAGCGGACAGGAGAGAGGAATGGGGAGCTTTGTCAAAACAATCTTAGAATTATTGACTATTTATGACGATAATTTATAGTATTATTATTATCGTAAACAATTATTGTCGTGGACTTATTGGTCCTTTAGGCATTGATAGAAAAACAACTAATAACAAGATGTAACTCTTAAATCCGCAATAAATTTGTACATAATCTTACTTAACATATTATAATCCAAAAGATACCACAACCAATTTCACTTATCATATCAACAAATTTCACTTTTTATCAAAAATCGAGACTAGAGACGATCTATGATACATCTCTCTGCGATGGTGTTGTATCCTTAGATAGAAATATGAGTTCTTGTAGAACGTAGATAGATTATTGATACCATGTTCATTAATATTCCGCGACAAATTATGTAATGGGTCAACTAGAAGTTATCCTATCCCATAGTCGCCGAAAATTAAAAAAATATCGTTGTTTCATGTTTCAAAAAAAAAGTCTCATGTCCACATAAACTAGGGCTCTCTATAAACTGGCGAATGGCTTAAAAATTAAAGAAACCACACAACATAACTTTCATTCAACTGGGTTATATCCTTTAAGGAACTCACATGAAGTCTGGCTCAGTTGCAGTGGGTTAGGTCTTCATACAATAACTCGAACGTTACCGTCGTTAGGCAGGAGTTTAATCCATAGTAGTAGGTAGATATGAGGTGCATTATGAAAGTAACGAGATTATTAGTTTTCTGTACGAAAATATATATTTATTCGTCTAAATTAACGTAGACAAATTAACTGTAGTAATTAAATTCGCCATTAGATATTATGCAGTGTGCCAGCGCTTCCTCCAATCCTCGAATCACTTCTCAAACTCGATCGTTGGAATAGTCTCTAACTCTGTCAGCTATTTCTTTAAATTCCATCTATGACATGAAACGACGGCCTCTAAAGTTTTTCTTTATTTTTGGAAGTAGGAAAAAGTCACACGGAGCCATGTTTGGCGATTATGAAGGTTGGGGCATATTTAAAGTGCTGTTTTTGGCCATAAATTGACGAGAAATCGATGAAGTGTGACCCTAAAATCGTAGACCTCTTAAAATCTAACCTTAGCGGCTGACACAGGCAAAGTAAACAATGAGTACAGCTGAATATTTCATCATATTTTTGGGACATGTATTCCAACGCAATGAAAATATTTGACAATCAGACTCTCCAAACTCGTGAGAAATTCGGAAATTCAGTTTCCGTTATATTCTGGATGCACCTCGGACATCGTACCAGCCATAACTACGGGTGTTTATGTCTTCTTTTTGAGTGTTGAATTTTAAGAACCCCTAAAAGAGAGACATGCGGGTGTATGCCGCGTAATGTATCGGAAATTGCCCCGACGTTTCGTGACCGAGATTTGGTGACTTCTTTAAGGGAATGCTGCTGGAGTTTGGATTTGCTGCCTTTTTATTTTTAATAAAAAGGTATCAGAACCAAAATTCTTTTTGTATTTTGTTAAGAATGATCTAACATCGTATTTTTTTCCTTTAATCGCCATGAGCCGCGAAAGATTTAATCATGAAATACTTAAGAACGCCGTTCTAAATGTAAGAAATCAGGTTCTTTGTGTATAAGGAAAAGAAAAAAGAAAATGGAAGAGGAAAATCAGATGATCACCATAAAATCTTTCAGCAGTTAAGTAGAGTCGAGAAGAGAGCGTTTGAAGGAAAAAGTGTCTGGTGTATGAAGGCGACAATTATCCCTCTCGAGACGGCGGAGTTTTCGTCTTAGCATGACTGCTGTACTGAGCCCCTCGAGACTCTTCTTTCTCGTGGTACGGAGCATTTTTGGAGGACATTCGTTAAGAAGGGTCTCGCGGAATCTTTTTTGACCCCTCCCCTCTGAGACTCCGCATTATCTCGGACTCCGAGAGTAATTGTGCTCCCTCATTTCCGGGTTTACGACCATACCTGCGGCATTGGTTCGCTGTCAGCTTATGTATTGCTTATATGTATTTAGCAAATGGATAATTGTTGCTTGCACGTAAATTGCAGACTTTGACTTGAATTCCTCATTTTTTTTCTGAGCATTGTCAAATTTCAAACGAAGCTCTAAGTCAATTATTAACGCATTTAATGCAGCTACGATTTCCATGTTGATGTTTATGCATAACTCGAGATATAAGTTAATATTTATCGTATAATTTCGTTTAAAAATTGTAAACGCTGCTCAAAAGACAAATAATTTAATTCTTAGTTTATTTTTCTTGAGAAATGAACAAATATTTATTTCAAAACCTGACTGGATAAACAATAGTATGACCGCTGTCCCTTACTGCTAAGAGGGGTTATAATAGACGAGGGGTCCGGGTACCTGCTCCCGGATTCCGAGGGTAAATCCTACACCCCGCAGGGTTGGGTCCCGAGACAAAGACGACGTAAACCCGCGACCGTCCTAAAATGGGGAGAGCTAAAAAACCTATGCGGCAAAAAAAGCTAAAAAATACATACGGCATTCGTTTTCCTGGCTAGGAAAATCTCACACGTAAATATACGCCCGTCGTCTCCCGGGTCAGGAAACGTCCACACGTATATATACGTGTATAGTAGGGAAAAAGTTATTGCGTTGTGGCCGAGATAGAGGAAGGAAGATCCATGTCCTGTCATACGAACGAAATTAAATTTTTTTATTGTAAATTGATCATTAATTATAGCGTTGAGGAATGCAGAGTTTAAAATAATTTTTTCTCCCTTTTTCATCATGAATCGTCGTCTTCCAACTCAGCAGGGCAGATTAAAACTATCGTGCAGGCATTGACTGGGTCCGAGGTAAGTTTTAAAGTCTATGAAAGAGGAGGGAACTCTTTTCCTTAGAAAGCGGGCGGAAGTAGAGGGAACCTCTCCAAGTTATTGGCTGCACAGCTCGGATATGAATTGGTTAACCCTCCCCCACATTGCTGAGAGCACGAGGAAGTCTGCGAGACGGAGGGTATTCATCTTCTATCCATATATACTCGGAGCAGGGGTTTGGAGCAAGGTGAGGGATAGACTATATACATGCGGGGAGGAGTATGGGGCGTGGTTTGCGAGCCCCGTTTGACTGGTTGCGATGGTGAGTGGGGGGAGGGTGGATAGTTGAGTTTAACGAGGCTTTATACGGCATTCTTTTGAGACCCATAATGTATCCATATTGGTTTTTCGTATGCTTCGCTGGATTGGAGGCTCATGATGGAAGACTAGCGGGGAGATGTATCCGCGCGGTGTTTTGTATCCCGTTCTGGGAGTATGAAGTTGAGGGGTATGGGAATATGGGTAGCGGGAATATAGGTGGGGGTGTACCTCGAAGGGGGAGGGGGGTTGGGGCTGTTGCCGGGGAGGGTGCGGTGTGATGGACCGGGGACTTGGATATCTCTTCGGAGGGGTTTTGGATTGAGTTACCCGATGGAGTGCGGAAGGATATTGTGAAAGGGTGGGGGAGAGATGTAACCATATATATTGGGGCAGCAAGGGAGGTGCATGTTTTTAAAAGGGAGGTAGAGAAACCCTCGTGTTTTGGGAAATCTTTTACTTTTTGGACGTTTCAAGAACCTGTTTTCGAGTCTGCTGAATGGGATTTTTATTTAGAATGATGTAACATCGTATTTTTTTAAAGACGTTCGTGTACCGCTGGAATGATCGTCGCATTTATTGGCATGATATATTTCACAGTGAACAGTGACGTCATGGATAAATTAGAAGTGCCGAAATGGATTTACCTTACCTTTTTTAAAAGTGAAATATTACTCTGTGTGTTTTTATTACAGGTTATTATTTAGATACATTTTATGACAATTTTTTGTTTTAGTCACGAATGTCTATATTAAAAAATTTGAGGCAACAAAATTTATAAAATTTGTCTATTATTATTGATTATTGTCTTTTGGCTAATTGACTGTTATATATTTCGTTAACCATTGCCGGAACGGCTTTCCGGAGCGTTCCGGCAACATGACACCACTAGTAGTGCATGAATATGTTGTACTTTTTTAATGTAAATCCAGTTGCTGTATTTTGCAGCTATTGGAATTTTTTATAAAATATAATATTTTTAATGCTAAGCTAAGGAGTAAACATTATTTATATTAAACCAATTAAGATATCGCTAAAGTTTAAAGGGCAGTATTTAAAATTTTTATCTTTGTTTCATGAAGGACAAAAGAGGGTACAATTCCGAAAAGGGTACGATGCTCGTGTTGATCATTAATATATCAGCATCACAAGTTTGTTGCTCGGGATATGGATATGAGCATTGATAACATTTCCTTAAAATTCTGAATGATATTTTGATTGTTTTTAATGCGATCTTCTCCTTGTTTACTGAGAAAAATGCCTATTTTAAAAATAATTTGGCGTATAATAGAGGCGAACAAATCGAGACCAATAAAATTTTCCCTTTTTGCTCGGGCCATGTGCATATATTATAGGATAATACGCAGTAGTGCTTATCTTGGCACTCATATTCAGCAGAAGAAGAGCCATTGGAACCGTTGGTTAATATTCTTCGCTGTTTAGTTGGGGAAATAGTTTTTCTTTGTGATTTGCCTCTTAAATTTGATGAAAAAAGTTATGTGTGTTTCAAAAATGTAGCCTTTTCGGAGTGGCTGGATTGCAGTGCAGAAGTAGAGGAAGTTTTGGGATGGAGTACTTTGTTTGAAAAATGCATTTTTTATTTATTTAGTGAGGAAGATAAATATGTGCACGTTTTTATAAAGGGACCTCGGGGCACTGTTTGAACTGATAGAGAAATCTCAAGCGATGAGAAATCTATGCAGTTGAAGACTTCAACATGTTTTATAGCGTTTGATAATCTCGAACGCTTAAGTTTTGTCTCTTCTGACAGTTTTCACCAATCGAAGCACAACCCACCAGCGGTGGAGAACCCTTTATAATTTACTCTTTAAGATTTATCGTTCTGAAAGGGAAAAGGGTGGCTATTTTCAAGAGGATGGAACAGATACTTTCTTGTCTACACTGCGAGTAATTCTCTGCGTATTGAGGCATGGTGTGTTATTTGGTGACTGAGTTAATTCAGTATGCAGTTCTTTCCCATTCTCTCCACATGTGATAGTGTTTTAAAAGGGTATAAAAAATTAAACTGTATTTCATATAATTTTGGGTAGAAAGTATAGTGTACTAATGGAAATAGACATCTCTTGTAGCAGCCCCTCTCGGATATTTAGCGATAGAATTTGTTGAATAAATCACCGCTAAATTTAGTCATTTTTTCGTTGCTTAAATGGCAAAGAATTTGTGACTTCAATGACTGAAATTTAAATTGAACAATCGTTACAAAGTTTCCTCATTATTAAATGCCTGATGTCTTTGTGATGGATGAAACCTAGCTGCGATGAGGCCCGAGACTGTTACGTTAAACATTTAATGAAAGAAAATAATTACTGAAAGACGATGAAAGCTCTACAGTTTGATATTTATGACCTTATAATTATGAAGAGCTTAACCAAAAAAATATAAGAGAGTTTTATAAATTGCAGCTAATTCGATATCCGGTTATTATT
Organism: Ischnura elegans; assembly: GCF_921293095.1. Taxonomy (NCBI): domain Eukaryota; kingdom Metazoa; phylum Arthropoda; class Insecta; order Odonata; family Coenagrionidae; genus Ischnura; species Ischnura elegans. Next base: position 92,021,101 of record NC_060250.1, on the reverse strand, counting down.
TTGCTCTTCGTAGCACACGCTCAGATTAAGATATGCGTGCAAAATTTAAGTTTATATAGAACGGTAGTATTGTCATCCAAATTAGGGTTAGAATTGCATCATAGTCTCTGTGATCGAATCCAATGCAGTTATTATACAGGTTGGAGATAGTTGAATGATATCAAACACACGTGGTGGAGAAGATGGCTGAGAGTTTATAGGGATGCCTCACGGAAAAAGCGACTTCACGACCTACGACATTTTGACAGCTCTTTCTTTGTCGCTTTCATTGTTCTGATTCATCGTCATTATTTCTTTAATACATCCTCAGGGAGGATATTGATCTTTCATGAGACGTTATCTGAGTGATTTTCCGAAACTTCGGAGAGTATCTGTATGCACATTCTACCCCGTAAGTCGCCTCAATAGGCGTGAAGCGAGAGATATTAGATAATTAATCATCCGTTAACCTATATGGATATTACGAAAAAAGTATTAGGAGCACGATGTGAGGTATTTGATTACCAGAGTTATAAAAATCATTTTGAAATGGAAAAAAATGATGAAAAAAAATGATGAAATTTTTTTTTCATGGGAAATTAATGAAGGATCTAAGGTTTTTTCCCGGCGAATAGACTTGAGGAAGATTTCTCGGGTTTCCAGCCGGGTCCAAGGGTCTTTCAGCACAAACATTTCGAGGACGAAGTCTGACATCGTCTTCAGGGTGAAATCTCGGTCGGGAACGTCGGTGCTGAAAAACCCTTGGACCCGGCTGGAAACCCGAGAACTCTTCCTCCAAGGGAAATTAAATTTCTATACCTGTCTATGAGGCAAGATCTCTCTTATTTTTACAGTCTTTATATCAACTCACCAACCTGTCTGTTTGTTTGTCTGTTTGTCTGGTACAAATCTTGTAACTGAAATTTGACTCACTTCCTGTGAAGCAAAAACGCTGAAATTTTGCACACTTCTTCATTTCCGATGACAATACATGAAAATATAACTTTTTCTCTCCAACCCCCCTTTAACCACCCCCCAGTCAACCTATAGCCCCCCAAAACATGTTTTTGATCAAAGAAGTTCCAAATGGTCGATTTTCGTGTTTTGCGACCACAGTAAAAGTTATCCACCATAAAATTTCCCATCGACTCAGCCCTAGCTTGGGGGATTCGTCTTGCTTTACTCGGCGAGACCCCCGCTTTCGAAAATTTTTCAAAGTCCCTCCGTCGTCTCGGGTCCGGCTTCGGACTTGGAAAAATTTCGTCCGAATTCCGTCGTCCCAGGTCCGGACTCCGGACTGAAATTTTTCGGCACTTAGATTTTTTTCGAAAATCGTCAAAAAAATTTTCTTCCCTTCGAGCGCCTGCAGATTCGTAGTAATAAATATAGTGACTTTTTTAATACGTCACTTTTGGTTTTTCGGGGTCACTGAGTTTTTTTGCTTTGTGTCATATATAAACGTTGCTCATCCCCTGTAATCTAAATATAAAGGCCGGTTTAAAAAAAAATTTTTTTATAAGAGCTTATTTCGTTTCTCTCATACGTGGAAATGTATTGCGGTCCCAAGATGCTCATCAGGTCACGCCAAAAGCTTTGTATATTTGCTCAAGCAACCTACAAGCTTAGCGCTTACCTCCGAGTTTAAGGCGGACCGCAACCTTGTGGAGAGTTTTTTGTATTCTTATGTACTAATCTTTGAACCCTGAGTCCAATGGACTAGGATCAGCAATGAAATCTTATCTTAACTTTTTGTGCGTAAAAGCTGTAGAGCGTTATCAAACTCCAACTCTTGTACTAGTTCCAAGTTGTGCCACGAGATAACTCTGAACAAGTAAACAATCATATCCGATTTTTCTTCCTGAAATCCATATTTGGACAATTTACAGTAGGGCTATTTTTTACAAATTTAAAAAGGAAGTTTAACCGCTACGCTTTAAACCAATTTGGATTTTAGGGGGTTCACCGTACCGGCCAATCTACTACAATGATTGTATACAATCGTGAATTGAAAAATTCTGCTCCGGATCACATATAGATGGCTGAAGTTCTATCAACACGTATCTCGAATTTAGACGGTGTGAGTTACCACCGCTAATACTGTTAATAAAACGTAAATTTCAAACAAAAAACATATCCTTCTATTAATGGCTCATGGTTTCAGAGGACGGGAGACGATTGAACCCATCAGGCTAACAAGAAGGCACAACCGTCACTCATCCTGGAGTCAAATCGATTGCAATATGCATTCAAAATGAACACATCGTGCTTTCAATTCGAGGACCTCTTATGTTTGGACCTTTTGATCTCACCCCCTGAACCTTCCCAGCCCCTTTTCTAGCAGTGCTACCTTCTCGGGATGAAAAAATATGTACACACACCCCCTTCCGTTCTGGTTCAGCGGCTCGGCGCCCTATCCTTGGACCATATGGTTTGCACGCACGCGGTCACTCATGAGTGAATGATGGAAGAAAAACCCCTTTCCAGGCCGTCAGTCAGTCCGTCAAAATAGTCCCTCCCTGTCTCTAGATCTCCCTCGTGCCCAACGCGGCCGGCAGAAATGCGATTTAAGGGGATTGGGTCGGACAAGTGTGCAGTGGGTGAAGAGGATTGACTTGCCAAATGGCTGCTAAATCCTTATCGGTGCTACTAAGGATGTAATAATTACCTAAAAAAAACTTTCATGGCTCAATCGTTATTGGCTGAAATTTGTAGAATTTCGTCATGATTATATAGCTACTATATCCTAGATTAGTAGGTGATATAGTTATCATGACCTAAATTTCTAGGTCATAGTAGTTATACCATCATGACGAAATTACCACAGAATTTGCATTTAACCCAACCGATATAAAATCGTATTATTGATGTAGCAATGCCATTAAGTCCCAACTTTGAGTCCACCGGAAAAGGTGAAATCGAAACATATAAATATATCTGGCCGTTGACATAAAAAATATCTGGAAACTGAAAGAAGTAAATATTCATCCATTAATAATCTCTGCGGATAACGCGTTATCAAAAAGGTAAAAATAAAAAGAAATTGAAAACCAGGGTATTCAACTGAAACTTATTAACCCTTGGCAAAAGGCTACTTTAGTACAGACTGGCAAGATTGTGAAGATATTCTTGGGCTGGGAAAATCGGAGTGTGTAGGATAGGGTGAATTCTCTTCCTTAACATCCGAGCCTAATCCTAATTCATCTATAAGATAGGTCAATATGCCTGGTGGAGTCAATGGTCCTTTAGGCATTGATCAATTAACGACTAAAACAAATATAACTGATAGATCCTAAATACAATCGAATGTAATTATACGCAACGTAAATACGATTTTCCAAGCAATTTTTTTTTAACCAAACCGGTTCATACACTTACTGTGTAATTCTCAAGGTCACAACTCCGTACTTTATGAAATTATCAAGTACTATATTATTATTTCTTTTTGATTATGACACGGGCGTATTGAAACCGGTCGAGGTTTTATCGAATAAATAATTTCTTACATATATTAAAATTAAATCAGTAATGTTTTAGGAAAATACTATGAGAAATTTCAATTCATTGGGAGTCATCGTGCTTCTGTAGTATGTTAATGAAATTAACTTCTTCCAATATTTCATTTATGCCAGTGGAGGCAAATTTATTCCGTCACACTTAAAGGATTGCTAGAATTTTTCCACCAAAGCGGTAGACTGTGCTACTGATGGCCCGTAATGATTGAGAACGGTCGAGACACATACGTGGAGAGTCGGAAAAACCAAGGAAAATTAGGAGATGAATACTTACGAAGTAAATAAATAGGTACTTTGATGTTCGAAGATTTGTGGAAAAATAGACCTGACGACGAATTGGTTAGATGTTTACGACAGCTTAGTCAACTGACCGAATGGGAAGTGGGAATAAAATATATATCATTGGACAAGATGATGAGATAATCGCTAAGCTACCATAAAGCTATGTATACTGTACCAATACTTAAACAATGGAAAAAAATTACCTTAAAATCACTGAAATAAAGACCATAATCGAAGTGTTGACGTAAGAAAGGTAGTAAGTCACTAAATATGAATTTTACAGGAGACGAAAGAAAGAGGTTTGCCAACATTGTGAAACTAATATTAGTGTTCAAACTTCGTCAATCGTAAGCAACTGATGCATTGTACCAATTGAATTTCTACCTTGTTCATGCATTAGGAATGTACGTGTACTACCTTCTCCATGGAAAGGCGAAATTTCGATTTTTTTTCTGACTTACTAACCTTCCAATGCCAACGCTTCAATTTATGACGGTATTGCGACGTTTTTAAGACCGTAGTGTCATAAAATATGGTCGTATACTCTCGAATATTTCGTACCTTCACTCACAATTCTATAGAAAAAATTGACCAGAATAAAATTATAGTGCGTGCAAATAACTATTTTTTTTTTCATTTTCTCTCTGCCTAAATTTCACCTATTCACTTCGCCAAACATTGCTTCCACTTTTTCTTACTTCCACCTTTGCCATACTTTACTTCCCACATATGTCCTGCACCGACTTCTGCCTCCACCACTCTTCGTAGCTCGGGCAGTAGCAGCAAACTATAAGAGGGACTCCGAAGCAATCACGGGGGGGTCTGACTTCTCTCCCCCCCCCCTCTTCCCTCCCTCCCAGTAGGGCTCTCGGAAACCAAAAGGGACCCTGATCCTCCCCACACGAGGGCCCCACTTCTTCCACATCACCTCCCCCACCAACAACCTCCCTTATACTATCCCATCCCTTCTCCGCCCTCGCTACAAATCCGATATCCTCACCTACTCTCTCTCTCTCTCTCTCTTCCTACTTTGGCCGACCATATCCACTTCCCCTTCAATGTGAATCCCATTACCCCCCGCCGAACGGTTTATGTAATCTAATATAGTGAAAATAAATCCACATTTAGTCCGACAGTTAGACGTCTATCCTTCGGGTAATCCTGCTATTCCTCTCTCACTGCTCTCCGAGGACTGGCGAAGGGGGATTCGGGGGGATTACCTGATCCTCTCTTCCCTCCTCCGTCCCAGCACACACAATTCCACCTGCTCCTGCCAAGAGGGTTTGAGTGGTGGCTAGGGTTGACGGCTCCCCAGGAGAATGGCCCGGGTTCATGCTCCGATCGTGGAGTGTGCACTTTATTTATCTGTGCCGTTAAAAGGTTCTAAAATGCCCAAATTAAAAAAAATCTAGGAATTAATATCTCAACGCTAAAGCTCTCGTGGGTCATTACAACTGTTGAAATTTTTTTTTCGGGCGAGCCCCGCGTACTTATTCGGTTTGTTTCCCGACGTTTCCAGACCGTTGCTGGTCAATGTTTTTTGAGAATCGCTTTGCGTCATTATAATTGAAAGCTTCAATTATTACCTAAAAAAGTAACCGAATAAGTTACGTGCGGCTTACCCGAAAAAACATGACTTAAAGTTCATACCTCAAAGTTGGAGAGTTAAGACGTGACAAGTTTTTTACCAACTTTAAAAAAGTTAGTTGAAAATTAGTCACTAACTTTTTTTTAAATTTAATTTATGAATTAGTTTCTCAATGAAGTGTTTAGAGGACTAAAAACTGAACTGAGAGACCTCGGATGTCACTCCCGCGAATGCAGATGTGGGGTATTCGACGACGGTGCCTAGATAATATTTTAGCTTTTCATTAAAATAACGCTAAGTGGTGGACTGAAGTATTTTCTTTGTTACATCAAACACCCTCCCTATTCGGACTGTTGTTACGTTTACGTTAGCTAAATTTGTTCCTTATATAATTGTTTAGGGCTCGTAAAACTGTGTTAAGGTATGTGCTGTGCCATAGTCGCAGTTTTACACGGCATGCGATAAGTCCCCCTTTTGTAATGCAAAATTAATTCTATACAAAGCAGCCATGTCCCATTTGGGTGATCCTTATTTTTAAAGTTTTCGAATTGCTTTTGGGACGCCACCCAGTTTTGTTCCATTTGGCGAGAAAATAAATCTTGTAAATTATTTTTACAATCAGAAACCAGGAAAACGTGCCGCTTTGCACTTAAATTTTGGAAATATTGATATATGTGGGTGATTTTCGGACATAACTGAAGATGATGTCACTCTCGGATTACTCTATCACTTTTCTGTTTTATACAACGACTCATTTTCCCATCAATGCGGTGCTAAAAATAAACGTTGGCAAATTATGCTTCGATATAGAAAACACGTATTTAATTCAAAACTGCTAAATATGTTCCTCTAGCTGTTGATTTTTATGCCTTAGTACTAATTAAACGAAACTTATTTAAATATTGGCCTTAGAGCGTGCAAAAGCTAGGAACACCAGGAAGGGCTTCGAAGATATCTACTATACCCACTTTAAGTAATAAAAAATGTCATTTTCCACAAAGAAATAATCAATATCTGGGTTTTCATATTCACAGTATCTTAAGTTTTATTGCAAATAAAAACCGTGCTGTAATTAAAAGCCTTTTATTTTTGTGGAATTTTCAATTTTTTAATTTCCTAGTGACGATTGTACATCATTCTCATGCTATATTGTAATTAAATCGTCGGAAAATATCTCCAGCCAATAAAGATTAGAAATCAGCCGATAAAATGTAGCCGCTGGCAGTATAAAATAATATCCAGTATTCAGTATGTAAAAGCAGGGCCCACTTCCGACTAATTTTCAGCATTTACGTTCGTGATCGCCCCTGTTTTGCGTTGTAAAAATTTTCACAGAATAGATTGAGGCTTCAGCAGTTAAACTACGCTTCGAAATTAAGGAGAGATGATTGCTTAAAAACTTACATCGATTAACTAGGGTAACAATGCTACTGTTTACGTTTTTTATTCCTCAATGTTGTGGTGAAAGTATTACACAATGTGCAGTCCAATAAGTGTATTAAGAGGAAGGGCGTGCGGATTTCTTAGACTTTCGTCGCAAGCTTCCACTTCAACTAGCTTGGTTGGAAGGAAAGAAAAGGGGAAATTGTGGGTAGCAAAATTATTGGTTGTTAGACTCAAGTCGAGCTATATTTTGCTTGATTAAACAATTAACAGCGTAAAATATAATCTTGTAGAGTATTGTGGAACTAAGATAAATTAAGAAGAATTTTTCTTCTTTAACGAACAAGTATTAATCTGCCGTCAATATAGACTTTAAATCTAATGACCGACTTGATTACCTGTGAAAAAAATGTTATGCTAGGGTATCAGCTGCGGTTGAATTAGTGGTGGTCTCAACACAGCTATAGCAAATAGAATTAGCTTAGCAGCGGCTTACGACAATGGAGAGACTGGTTCCCCTCAAGTCGACCTAGTCAAGCCTCATTGAGCCGATCCCGATTAAGGTGGTAGGGTGACGGTGCTTTATTTCCTAGAGCTCCGTCCTGCCAGCTGGATACAATGTGCATGAGAAAATTCTAAGCCTCTCTCGCTATACTTTAACCTTGAGTACTTGACTTATTACTACTCCAACCAACGAGAGATATATATAATTTATCAAAACTCGAACCGCGCGTCAATTTCATGAGACGGTTGTTAAAAGAATTTTTGCACTCGTATCTTCTTTACAAATTGATTTAATTACGAAAAAAATCAAATTTGCTATTTAAAACGCTCAACTCCATATTTTTTCTTGCAACAGTAATGAAAGGGTCACTTCCTCCTATTTTACTTGTCCATCGGTCATAATAGTGTGTGCATGCATGCTCAAAACTGGGTTATTACAAAAGAACGATGCGGTTTCAGTAATTCATAGAAAGATAGCAGGGATAGGGTGGCATAGATTTTTCAGAGGCTATCTTGCCTGCTAGAGTCCCTTATGATGGGCACTTCAAGTGCAACACTCGGTCCATCAGATGGGACGTTACACCGTGGTCCTCTTGATGCCTTTCTTAGGAGTAGGCTAATGTCAACGCTGGATTTCTCCCTTGTCGAGCGGCAAAGGCCGCACGTATTGAAATTTAATTAATATGTAAAAAAAAAACAGTTTGGTACGATAAATTCAAAAATAAAAAAATAAACTGTAATAAATTCTGCTTTCATTTAGACCATGTTCAAACCCTCCCTATTCTTTAATTATAACCCTACATTTCATGGGCAGTTTTAGATTATATATAAGCCAGCGAGGGATGCCATGCATCAAATATTTTTGTACATACTGCCATATATATTTTAGACCCAAAATTAAGCAACGAAGACTAATAACGGCTCTATTCTTAGAAAGGTCATTGTTCTTTACGAGTCGATAATCAATTTTGCCCAAGTCTAAAAGTCACATAGATAATGAGCCACATACGCTATACTCCAATGTCTGTTTTTACTACCAAAATTTAGTGCGAAAAATCCACAGAGGAAAAATCATTCGCCTTGACCGGGATTCGAACCCGGATCCCTCGATTTCCAGCCGAGTGCTTTAGCCAGTTAAGCTACCGAGGCGTCATTCTCCCCTGTGGAAATTTTCTCCCCGGCCGGAAATCGAGGGATCCGGGTTCGAATCCCGGTCAAGGCGAATGATTTTTCCTCTGTGGATTTTTCGCACTATTTGTGCATTGCGGGTGACTCCGTAAAAAGTTATCACCGTGGCTAGTCCCGGTATACTTAAATAATACCAAAATTTATTTCAGTGGCTATCCTGTCTGTGCTTATTTCTTTTCCATTCCTATCAACCGCGTTTTTTATATGGAAGGCTCTTACTCTTACCATTTCTCTTACTGCTAATTCTATCCCTACACTCTTATTTTTACGTAATATTCTGCTCTATTCAATTTTCTGGAATTTTTAATTTTCATTATAAGGCCTTCTTAAATATTCGCATCAGTAGCCAGGATGTAAATGGAACGGAGTGATCTTGAGGAATCATTCAGGTCTCTCAGGGACGATTTTACTCTTTTTTTAATCTACTCTCCGGAGTGCTGTATCATACAATTAAGAGTTTTCTTTTATTAATTTTTCGAGGAAGGTAGATTCTGGAATCTTGCTGGATTTCATCCTCCACAAAGTATGGCCATATATTGTGCCAGAGTGGTTTACTGCATGCGACCATTCGAATATGAGGATCCCACCTCGATGTTTTTTTCTATTTTTTACGTAACCGCACAAAAATAACACCCAATATGTTGATGGAGACTTTCGTGGAGTGGTGCAGCATGCGAAGCAGGTTTTCGGGTTGACCTCCGCGTCGATTTATCTCCATGACGACAGTTTCGCCTGCCGCTGCAGCTGGCATCTTCAGGTTCGAAGTGTTTGATGCAGGTTTTTACCCGTCTTATAAAGGCCTTGGTTTTGGCTATGTGCGTTTTGATTTGTCCATTTGTGTGTCTCTTCCAGGCGTTTCAGAACGAATAGCTGTTCTCCCTGTTTAATGTGGATGTTTTCGCTATTTCGATAGCCTCTCGTATGAGTCCGGGAAATTAATGCTTTCTAATCTGAATAAATCTCTCTAGCGATGATTTTTGCATTTTCAAAGTCTACATTGTGCGTTGGTCCTTCCCATACGTGCTCGGCGATGGCAAATAACCGAAAAAAGACAGTTTTCTTGGATAGTACACTATTACTTATACCTAGAGATGCGAGAAAATCGCAAATGCGATAAATGCGATATAGATGCGATGTGCGCAAATAAATGCGACATAGATGCGATGACTGAACTTTTATGATATTTTTACGCAAATGTGCATTTTTGACGGCAAAATTCGTACATCATGTGCCGAGCGCAGTTTAAATGCTCCGCCGACACTCAATAAAGCATGTGAGCGACTGGCCAGCTGCTAGTTGGCTGGGACTCTACGTGGCCGCGAACTACAAGTGAGCGCGGGCAAGCTGCAATACCGCTACTATATGTCTCATTCCTTATTTATTATTGTTCTACAACATAATTATTTTAAATATTCTGTATTTTGTCATATAACTGTATTTCATTACATTTTATCGCCATCTACCTTATTATGGAAATAAAAAAGACGCTACAAGATGCGATAAACTGTTATTTAAAGTGCGATAAAATAAAAATGAAAGGGCGATTTTCACGTATCTCTACTTATACCACTTCTTTTTTAAATTGCGCGGCCCGTGTTTCGATGCATTATCATTATCTTCAGGCGCAAATTAAGAATGGAAGAAATTGATGATAATTTATCGAAACCCGGTTCGCGCTATTTAAAAAAGAAGTGGTATAAGTAATAGTGTAATATCCAAGAAAACTTATAATGGAATACCACAAAGTTAGTAATGAGTTAGTTAATTTTGTTTCGAAAATAGACTGTTTACAGATATAGCCAAAACCAAGCCCTAAAACCTTGCTACGCATATAACACCCACTATGGTTTTTTTAATCGAAAATCACGTAGGTAAATCAAACTTCTTTCAGGGTTTGAAAGCGTGAAAACAAAATAATAAACCTAATATTTGGTCAACATGTTTCTGGAGGAGCGGGAGCATAGATTCTGTGAGTGTTATATTTGGTATTTTGAGGAGAAAGAGGGAGGGGGTATTGTAGGGGAGAAATATTGTTGGGATGGGGAATGCATTTGCCCCCTGCCACCTGCCCCAACCCCTATTCGGAATCTCCCCCTCCCCCAAATCCCTACCCCCGTGCCTCCCCACTTCCGGCTCCGGATGAATGAGGAGGAAAAAGATTCGCCGTTCCTTTTGTGCTGTGCTCACCGCGCCACCACCGGCTGCATTAGGAACCAATCCTGTCTTCCCTTAATACCCGTATCGGATTCCATGGATTCGAGTGGCTTCATTCATCTGTAGACTATAGCATCTTTTACTACTCTTTCTTGGACAGTCATCCCCCAATGCTCTCTCGTTGCATGCACCATTGGGTAAGGCGTGTTCTTTATGTAAAAAAGTGTCCTTACATTTTATATTAAATAACGTTTTTATCCGAATCTTAATGCTACAATTTTAATTTCATTAATATGCTGTGAAAGCTTATTTAAAAATAAACTTATGGAGAGGAAGCCGAATAAATTCTGATGAAAATTTGGATTTTATTGTAGATTTTCGATAATTTGACCAAAATGCTTTAGCGTGAGTGGAATAACTAACAAAATTGTGCAAAAATAAAAACTATACGTCTTTAATTAGTTAATGATTGAGTAAAACGCATTTTGTCGGAAAATTTTCAACTAATCCCGATGAGTAAATAAGTAGAACAATATTATTTAAGCAAAAATGGAGGAAAACACTTCAAATCAAGAATTTCATAAAATTTGCATGAAAACCTATTTGTTTGCCAAGTTAGGGTAGACGGCTCCAATGTATAACGAAAATATTTTGCTTACAGTCTATTGTTAGCAAAAGATTAGGAATGGCACCCCTTTGTGACATTAGCCTTTTTCGATCCACCCTAAAGGCCTCTTTACACGGTACATTAACACGTACGGGTAAATGCCTAAATGTATGAACGCGAGAATGAACGGCAAAATGCACCGTGTAACCTCCCAACTTGTGCGAATGCATGCACAGAAAATAGAACCTGTTCTAATTTGGTTCATTCATTCGTACAGGTTCCGTTCCGGTCCACAAAAATCATTCATGCAAACAGACAATAACTCGTACGTGTTAATGTATCGTGTAAACAGGCCTGTCCTCGTGAAAGCTTATGGCTCTGCGCAGTCTGCGCCTGAGACTGCGGTTGAAAACAGTTTGACGCGAGCGGATGGTTGGGAGCGGGCTAATGAACCGTTCACTCTGACCTGGTAATTCATTAAAAATTTAGCAATTCATCAAAAAAATGGAATGGACAAGTAAATTACAGCGAAAGAAATAAAACATCATTATGCAGTTAGTCACTCATAAGATAAAAATTGAAGAAAAAATAAAAACCTGTTAGTTTCCACCCTGCTGACATGAGTTGGTGACGTCATCTTTATAACTCCGGTTCATTGACTCGCTCAGGCAGATCTCCTCATTGAGGGAGAGAATCGACACCAATATTGTACTTAAAACATGACAAACCATGTGAGACCAATATGAGAGGCGGAGGCGTGTGGAAGAAGCGGTGACCCGCAGTACGAGACGTCATCAACTTATCAGTCTCAGGGTTAGCATCAAGATCTTTTGCCGCGAATATCTCGAAAAGAAGGCGACAGATAATGAAGCTGAAAAATACTTGTCTCTTTATTTTTTAACCTTTATCAATATAGTCCATTTAAAAAATCGGCGAACAAGTCCTAGGTAAACGATTTACGCCGCCGATCTATGAAATGTGTCATATGAATCTTCTATTAAATTTAACGCCTCAGTTACACGATGCCATGTGATATGGAGGTTGCCACTTTTCTTGATGGAGATGGAGGAGGGACTATAGAATAGGGGAGGCCATGTATCTTCTCCAAGACGGTTTGAATGGTCCTCTATGGGTTTATTTATTCCTTACTTGTATATTATCGGTAGCAAAGGTTTCGGCAATGCAAAGTCTTGAAAGACCACTCGGATCCCTCGTCGGGTATTTGTTGGCATCGCTGCTGACGTTTCGGAAACCGAGTCAATTCCTATCTTCCTGATTCTGTTTCCGTTCCGTCAAAGACGAAGCGAATTACCTTCCACAAAGTATCGGCCACATCCATCAGTCATTGCTGACTCATTATTATGCCTACCACACTTTTGCAGAAAATACCGATTAGGCGTGAGCATTTTTGGCATTTGGCCCTTTACAAAAAGGACTCACTTGATATTGATGCCTCAGGAGTGACTTCATGGAATTCGATTTATTCGATACCACAAAAGTCTGCGTACACACGGCCTTAAAATCGCAGAAGGCTGGAGTGTGGCTTCATTTAACTTCAACTTCGTTAAAGATGCTTATAATACCTTCCACTTGAGATGCTAGACATAAAAGACGTTTGATTACTTCAATAAATAATCGCAGAGAGATTTGAATAAAGACATTTTGTATTATTATAAATGACTTTGATGAAAATCAAGGCGTAAAACTGTATATGGAAGGTCATTTTTGGCAAAATTAAAATTTTTGCTTACGAAAAAAAATAGTTGTTTATTTAGTCTTTCTTGATGTAAAATATACATCATTTACGTGGTATTTTAGTGGCTAACCTCGTGTATCATTTGAAATATAATCCATTTATGTATACCAATTGCTTCATTTGTCACAAGTAAATACGTTTATTTTAGTCTAAATATTTTACGGTACAGGCAAGGAATCGTAAATATCTGCTGTCCATTAAATTCGTCACTTTGATGTATCTAGTCTTATTCCGCTACTCCAATTTTTAAAACATGTAATCTGTAATAATATCTGGCATATATTTTCAATTTTATCCGGCATAGATGTGACGTGTCTTGTTGGCGTACGTGGTTTATTATTTTTTGGGTCATATTGGTTCCCCTAATATAAGTCTTCAACTCACTGGAATCCCGCTTGTGCTGTTTTCATGCCAAATTTACGAGGTCTCCTTCCTGTCGGCTCTGGTTTCATGCTGGGCGATGTAATGTAATCCTTTCCGGTTCCGAATTACCTTGATTGATAGGATTTCCTGTCCACCGAGGGATCATTTCATTTGTATTCCGGAAATGGGAGATGTAGGCAGAGTAGACGGGCCCGACCCCGAAATCATTTTGTTTCAAATGTCGTAACCCTCCGACTCAGACCTGTCACGGAACGATTATTCCGATGTGGTTATTATCGCTTTTCAGTACTTCCCTGACAAACGCCCGAATTAGACCACCTCGTCACCGTTTGTGAGTGATCATGTCTGCTTTTCCTGCGTAGTTTGCACCGGATAACTAACCTGATAGTAATAATAGATACCTGCAAATGGAACTCTGCAAATGGAATTGATGCGACCCTGAGAAAACACATGGTATTAATTGTTATTAATACACATTTTTGCACAATATACAATATGTATTATATAAGGCAATAACAATAATACAAATACAATTATAACATCGTGGAAGGCGAGGGGAAACCACCACATTATTATACCGAGGAGTCGCAGCTACTCCAACTTTAAATTATCTGACATGATGGAATTCTCTCAGGTAAAAAATTTCGGAAAATACGTCGCTATGAAAAGGCTAGAGGATAGGAGAGCGGAATTGAAAGATCTGTTTCAAAACTATTCCATTGTAAAATTATCAAAAAGTTATTAAATATTGGTAAAATATGGTAGTTTAATTTAGCGAGTGACTTACATAGCGATTGTGATTCAAGCCTTATTGGTTCATTTGAATGTCTTTGTTTCATCGTCAAACTGTATTCAATGGGCTATCATGTCTGTATTTATTTCAATTTCATTCCTGTCAACCGCGTGTTTTTTTGCTGACGGTTCTTACTGATACCATTTCTCATTTCATGCTTACACGCTACCTCCTCCCATACTTTGGCGGTATATTCTCCTCCATTCAGTTTTCTGGAATTTTAAATTTCATTTTAAGTCCTTCATAAATATTCACATCTGTATAGCCAGTGTGAAAATGGAACGGAGAGTTCCTATGGAATCTTTTACGTCTCACGGGGACAATTTTATTCTTTTTAATCTTCTCTCCTTACAAGTATCCGGATACAAGGATCCCAGCTCGATGTTTTCCTATTGTATAAATAGGTACCTGAATATCCAATTTCTTTTTGGAAATCTGCCACTGCGTCTTACATCTTTTCCAGGCGACCGAGCAGCAGGCGTTGTGTAACCGAGATTAAAATAAAATGGAAATCTGAGTGAGTAGAGACAAAATTTTTGCTGTCATTAGTTTTTTAGTGCTGGGATAATAATTTTTTGAATCATCTCATTAGCCAGGTACTCCTGCCATCGTTTTCTTACTTCATATCCATATGAAGTCTACACAAGATATCTTAAGTAGGCATTTGTTTGATTTTTTTCCCTGGAAGTTTTCGCAAAGTCCTAAGTTGTGCTTAAAAATATCATAATTAGCCATACATTGTTCATAGATGCGTACATATAGCAGTAACTTTTATATTTTAAAACCCATTTAAATTGTATGTAGACTATTAAAATGAGAATTATTTAGAAAAAAAATATATTTTAAATTCTCTCAGGTTGACTTTGAACCATTTCTTCAAAGTGGTTGGTTTATTCCGTGCATAATGAGAGTAAATAATGTGTGATACATGTAAGAAGAACTATTTGACATTTAAACTCACCTTTCGTTCGTAGATGAAGCAGTATACGCTCCAATGTCGTCGAAATTAAGGTTAATGAACATTAAAGTAAGTGAATTTGGCAATGTTTCTCTGATTATTAATGAAATACGCAACAAGGAGACTTAGATATAGTCAAAGCAATTGATATTCTTGCAATCCGTCAATCTTCTATGCTTTGATTGTGATTAGTGGGCTTTCGAAACATGGGTCAGAGTCATAAAAAATCTGTGGAGCGCTATGTAGTGGATAAGTTAACATCAAGTTTTACAGATCAATGCCTGCTAAGTTCAAATACAAAGGATATTTCGGTTTTACTAAATAACAGCCTGTGAGATCAAGTAAATGGGATCTTAGCTCCATTATGGTTGGTTATTCATGCACTTGTAAATCCCATCTTCTTGTCGATATTTGCCAATACTTTTTGCATCTCTTGCCAGGTAACCAAGCCGCAGACTTTTTGTAACCTACATTCAAATGAAATCTACAAAATACAATGAATAAAAATAGTTTATACATGCAATGGTAAAATAAATCCATTTTATGGATATAGAAGGTAAAAATATCAAAATAATGGAAGTGTTCAGAAGAAAAATTTTATTGCCGAGAAATCATTGGTTGCAAGTACCTACACAATGTGGCGTAATCTAATTGTTTTAAAGCGAAATGGGAGCTTGAAGTCAGAGGTTAATCAAATCGGCAATCAAATGAAAGAGTTTATTAGGAAATCCCGTCATTAAAATAAGCGAAGGGGTTTATCGAGGAGACGCAATGTGATTAGGGGAGCTGGCAGGGACTTTTATCGTGATTGCTATTGCAGCTCAATCACCCTACTCAACTTATTGGAGTAATTCCGCTCACCTCAAAGTGATCGTAACGGCATCGCAACCGTAATACTACCTCCATACGAATGAAAATGCGAGAGAAGGGGAAGAGGGAATATTCGCTGTTTCATTTCCCCTTTATTTCTCTTCGGAATCGGGCATAACTCTGCCGCACTATATGATTACTTCATCCTCCCTCCCCCTCGAAATTCTTATGCTCCCATATCTCTGCACGCCAGGGGTCTTTTAAATGCTTTTTAAGGGTCGATTCGTCGAAGGGTATACTGTAATATTTCCTGTTTATATGGCTTTGCCCTCCCTCCATAATCCAACATCGGAGATGAACGTACGACCGCATAGAAGAATTCATCGCGCGCCCCCAGTAACCGTTTCTGAAGCTGATATTTCGCGGCATTGTTGCCGGACGTAAAACTGCAATTTGCGTAAATCTAACCATCCCAAGGGTTTTAGACTGAGGGGGCGGGGGAGGGGTTGAGATAGGAAGGGAAGAGGCGAGCACAGAATGGGAAGAAGGTTTTGTACGTATGTGCCGTGAAGAGTTTTCGGAAGGGTCGGAACAAGATTGGAAACGTAGTCGTCGGTGGGGGAGAGAACAAGCTATATAGTCTTTTACACAACAACTTAACTTGGCTTAACTTTAATTGAGGGGCTTAACTTTCACTGTTCACATTTTTTTAAATTTTTATGCCGGCAAATGTTAAATAGGGTCTACCTGGTATTCCCCACAGATCACGGGATGTATTCATGAGTTTTAAACAATATTTATATCACTAAAAACGAACAATTGAGCTGTAAGAATGCTTCATTTAATTGGTCAGGTTCCTAATCATTCAAGTTAAACCTAGTCATGTTGTTGTGAACTACGATTTTGAGCCGTCGGTATTTTCTTGCAGAGATTTTCAATAAATCTTACATCTTAGGTGAAAACAAAACGCGGTGAAATCCAGAAGTATGAAGTCATCTGAGCAACGCCGTGATAAAATACGAGTAGTAAACTACACAAATATAGCGTGTGTTGCTTCAAAAACCACTTCAAATGGCTTAATTAGACTTGTTAATAGTCTATAGTAGAGAATAGTACCAATTCTCTCTAAGAGATCCAGTGGTAAGGAATGTATGAAAACCTATCAATAGTGATTTGAATTTGAATGTTATCTTATATAGATAACATGGTTCATTTACATTCATTCGTGTTTAATCAAGATATGCTGAGTTAAATTGCCGTCAACGAAGCTTTCTCCTCTAATAATTTACTTGACTTAACTTTGCACAATCATTTTGTTGAAAATTCAGAAAGAGCGTACGCCGGTCCACAGTAACTTTCTCGTTGCTCGAGCTATGATATACAGGTGAGCTGGAGGTATGCTAAATTTTCATTGATGAGGTTCCTAATAGTTCAAATTAGGCCTAGTAAAGTTTTCGTGTACACTCGTTTTAAAATCACGTTTTCAACTTGAAAGTTTGTGGTACGTGGAGTATTTTTTCAAGATTTGCCTCAATATCAATTCAATTCAAGCTTTTGCTATGAAGTGTAATAAATGAGCATCTAATAAATATAAAGGCACAAATTATATTTTTTATCCAATAAATGTTAAATTGGGTCTACTTTATATTCCTAGCAATACTCCATGGTGAAATCACGCGCTTTAAATTAAGTATTACGTCACAAGAAAGTCCTGTCGAGATGTAGGAATGATTCATCTTAATTGTTCAGTATCCTAAAAATTCAAAATAAGCCTAATTAAGTCGTCAAAAACCTTCGTTTTAACGTGTTTTATTATCTTCAAAGTTGCGATTCATATAGCAGACCACTTTAAATATCTGCCTCCATCTCAAAATTTAAAAACTTTAACAAGTGGAGAGATATGAAGGCATAATTTTTAAATTTTTGCATAAAGATGTTAAATAGAATCTTTGATTTAAAACGAATGATCTACAAAGTAAAGGGAGCCTACTTAAGGTCTACTTTATACTACCCGCAAATTCCAGGATGAAATTAAACGTTTTAAACAATTCAGTAAAAAAGACCGATTGAGCAACAGGAATCTTTCATCTAAATCGCCCAGGTTCCTAACACCCCAAGTTACGCCTATTTAAGTTGCTGTGATGAAGTTTTGAGCCTTCGGCATTTTCTTTCCGAGATCGGCGGTAGGACTGCATAGACGTGGGAGTCATAAGTTCAATTTCTTTCCCATCCCCCACCTTCTTGTATCTACCAATTCCTTTTCCTCACACCAATCCAACGTTCCCCTATCTTTTTCCCCCATTTTGCTATCCCCTTGGGTGACGTAGAATGAGCATGCTTTTGCGAAGGGTGTGTTCTTTCGGGTGAGGATTGGAGAGGGCCCAGGGTTAGATGCGGGAAATGGAAGCAGGTTAGGATGGAATAGTGTCTACTTTGTGGCCAAAAGTGGAGGGGGGAAGTAAGTCGACACAAATACAAGAAACGGATAGGAACCGAGGTGATTGTTAAGTTGGTATGCATGCGGATACCTTGGCTGTACCGATAGTTTGCAGCAGTTTTTCTTCAAGAGCGTTTATAAGGCATTCCGCATCAAGAATTCCGGACAGAAAATTGAAGTATTTTGAGAAACTTAGTTTGGAAATATTTACTAAAATAATTATTATTTAATTATTCTACTGATTAACACACTCAATCGTGTATTTTTTTGTAATAATATCATAAACAGTGGAGGCAAAAATTCTGACATAAGCAAACGATGGGTTCCCGATCACTGCGAAAGATACGCTGAGACGCTGGGCTCAATTGCGGGGTCTAGCAGAAGACGCAGAGACGGATGGCGGGCTAAGAAACATAAGGGAACCACTGCCATGACATCAAGGCATCCGCGTTCTAAGCTTGCACAGGATACCTTGAAATCAAAGCATTCTCATTGAATGTGTTATGATAGGTTTCCATGAAGTACTTCAGAAACATTCGGGCAGCTTCCCCCTCCCTCATGCACTTACCTCTTCAATTCACAAAAAGACCTACTCCCCTTCATTCTATAGAAAAAATCCTATTCTCTTCCGTCCTCTCCCTCGTTTACCCAACATTCTACTTTCTAACATTGTTTTCATCATCACCTATCCGTTATAGACTCGCTCCATCCATACCTTCTGCCTCCCTAATATTTACAAAATTGAATTTTGAGTCAATTTATTAGTTTGATCGCAACATTTAATATTGAAATCAGCTAACTGTCGTAAAATTTAAATTTTGAAAACGTTGTGTGAGCTACGACAGATTTTGTGAACCTATGTGCAACAGAAAGTACCTCAGAAACATTCTGACAGCTTCCCCTTCCTTCATGGACTTCCCTCTACAATTCACAATAAGGCCTACTCCCTCTCGTTCTATCGAAAAAAATCCTGTTCTCTTCCTTTCTCTCCCTTGTTTACCTAACATTCTACTCTCTAACACCGTTTTCAACATCCCCTTCCCGCTGAGTTCTCCCTCTATCCATACCTTCTGTCTCCCTAATATTTGCCAAGTCGAATTTTGTGTCAATTTATTAGTTTGAGCGTAAAATTTAACATTGAAATCAGCTAACTATCGTAAAATTTATATTATGAAAATGTTGTGTCAGTTATGATAAATTCTGTGAACCTAGTAGTAGTCACGTCATGATGCTGTACCGGTGAGCCTCGGCTCACCCCAACCAGCGAGTCTACAATGATGCGCGACTAGCTCTGTAAACTGCCGTGTACTGTCCCGCGGGAACCGCATGGCTCGGGCCTGAATCAAAAGATCCCTTCCCGCGTACAATTACAGTGACATTTTAGCAATGCCATCCTATGACGGGAAAATGATTGCCTACCAATCACTTTCTATCAGGGATGGCGAGTAAAACGAAAAGAAAATGTTTCGTTTCGACCCGGAAGGAAACGTAAATGCGATGCCTAGGTTTAGTTTCGTTTTCGCACGAAATTAAAATCACCAAAGACTTAAGTTTCGACCCGAAACGGAACTTTACTCCCGAGAACGAAACTAAATTTATCAAAGCTCCGCTGCT
Organism: Ischnura elegans; assembly: GCF_921293095.1. Taxonomy (NCBI): domain Eukaryota; kingdom Metazoa; phylum Arthropoda; class Insecta; order Odonata; family Coenagrionidae; genus Ischnura; species Ischnura elegans. Next base: position 92,001,152 of record NC_060250.1, on the reverse strand, counting down.
CATAGTAAAGTTTTGATCCCAGCAGTTGAGTGGAGCGGCAAAATATCTGTCCTATTTTATCGTTCATATAAGACCCGGCAATTTGGTGATGTTTTAAACCGTATGCAGTCTAATTTTCCCATCTGGGAAAAGATTTATAAAAACTCATGAAAATTATATTCATATCTGTGATTACTTTTATAGCTTTTTCATGAAAATTGAGTATGGAAGTATCTTTTAAAAGTGAATCTGATGACTTTTGTACACATTGGTCGTCAATTATACCTTTTCAAAATTGGTTATTTTCATCACCTCTGTAATGATTATCCGGTTTATGCGATATTTTTTCTCGACACTCGCTCTCCAGTCACAAACGCTCATTTATTCAAAAGGTTAATATATATGATGTCTCCGTGTTTCTGGGCTTCATCGCGTGGATTTTTCTTTATGACGACAGTTCCTCCGGTATTCCAACCGGCGTCTTCAGGTTCAACCATCGTCCTGAAGACGCCGGTTGGAATACCGAAGAAAATGTCGTCATAAAGAAAAATCCACGCGGTGAAGCCCAGAAACATGGAGACATCATCTAGACAACGCCGCGGAAAACTACGCATCAACAGGTATATACTATCTACATTGTTAAACTTAGTTTTTTGGTCAAGTGTATATTTATTTTTCAAGCAATAGCAAAATTTTGTACCTTGTTCCCATTTGGGAACATGTTTGAAAACGCGTTTAAAAATTTTTCCTCAAGTTTTCTTTCAAAACGTCTCTCAATTTATTGTAAAATAAATAGGATATGCAAAAAAATAATAAAAATTATTTGGTAAGTTATTTCGGTCTTTATAACGTTAACTTTCGAACTTTCTGTTATTTCGGGTGTGTTCACGAGCTTTATACTATTCCAAAAACCTGCGCCGGGTTCAGACTTGAGATGGGGTCGAAGGAAGGGGACCATCGTCAGGGAATAGGGGAATAAATATGGGCAAGTGTGCATGGAGCTGTCCTCTTGTCCCCTTCAAAGCACTCAGATACATTTGGACGAACGCTCACAGAAGCGTAGGTAGTAGGTAAGAGAAAAAAATTGATTCGATAACGCTACCTTCAGTGGTGATCAAAGAGACGCAATATCGATTCCACGAGTCTGTATTCTGAACATAAATTGCAGATATTTCTAGTCCGTAGCATATAGGAAGGAACTCCCGTTTGAGGAGATCATTTGTCAAAACGAAGCTACCCATTTTAATGCAACAAAAATCGTTAGATATACATTACATTACTAATTTGGATCTAGCGGTGGTAAAAAAAAATCCTTTGTCCCTCACTATTCCTGAAAGTTAATATTTTCTCAAACTCCGTGCCCATTTATTGCGCTAAAATCAAGTTGCTTAAGCTTTAGCGCGAAATACTCCCTTAGTTTTCGTTCTTATAACTTGCTATTACGAAACAAGATATTTTGCGCAGATTCATCTAGATTTTTATACCCCTACGGTTTGCAGATATGGTTTGCAATTCCCGCAAGAATAAAAGAGGTTGTTCCAAAAAACGTAAAACTCTGCTATCTTCACCCTTTTCGTTGATCAAAATCGCAAGTTATGGGAGATATAACTATGGGAATACAAGGCGCCGGTCGAATCAATTTTAATGGCTTCGCTGTGAGCTGTCGCCTAGCATTTAATGTGTGTAATTTTTTCTTTATAGCAGGCCGTTGCTAGGTATATTAATGGGAAAATTTCTGTAATAATTGCTTTTTGATCCCCTTTGGTTAATTCTGGTCTTCAATTAGCAGTGGTAAAAGCATTAAAACAAATTTCTTGCTTACTTATTAACATGCATAAATCCTATATATTTTTATATTTTTTCAAATTCAAAAATTCAGTGAGAAAGCCAAGGAATAGTTGTGTGGGATTTCTCAAAGTATTTGAATAATTAAAACCGTGATTTAGTGTACACTTCCGAGGATTTGCGCCTTGGTTTTGCGAACCACTGGACTTTTCATCCGGCCAATACAATAACGGATTGTTGATCCGGAAACAGGTGGTGAGCGCATCGCTCAAGAGAGCTTAGACGAAACAACAAATGAGTTACGAATAACCTCGTTGAAGCTGTGAATAAATGATTCAGTATCTTCACGTTGCATCAAAATTTTATCAGTCTACCCCTGAACTGTCAAGTTTTTGTGACTTCTGTGTTCCATGGCGTATATGTTACTAAGCAACTGGTTTTCATTGGTAACCACTATTTTTATCAAATTTTTCGCAGCTGAAAACCTCTTAAGACGATAAGAACAATTATTTCAATTACTTTAAACAATTCCTTTAAAAAGTAGCATTCGTTAAGTAAATACATGTTTATTAAGAAATAGGAGAAAGCAGTAATACTTCAAAATATCTTCCGAAGCTACAAGTAAATATGTAAATAGTGCGGCTATATGTGCTATGGTCCGTATATCATAATATAATTACAATTTTTACCAAACTTCATCAGGCTGAATTTAGAATTCAATATACTTAGACCTTAGAATTCAATATAATTATAAATAGTCCTTAGAATTACACATTTTGGTATTGATATGCGGGTGCTTAAACTTTTCTGTATAATGGGGAACATAAACAATTTTTTTAAGTACTAGAATAAAAAGGTCCATACCTCAAATTTACTCGACGAAATTTTCGCGGATGAATAATGTTTTTTAACTGAGATATGAGTCTTTAAAATTACTCTTCACAGGCTGCTTGAAAACAATACGTCATCGGAGCGCACGCGTGTGACGTGACGGCACAGCATACACTGATGACAGAGGAGAAAATAGATAGAAAATTGGTCAATATAGGGGCTCAAACCCAAATTATGAGAAAAAATTGCTGATTTAACGTCAGACTGCAGCTTGCGAGTCTGTTGCTTTGCCAAGGCTTTGTTGAATCAAAGAAAGATGATTGTTTGGGGTGATTTGGAAAGACTTATAGCTGGCTAAGTTCTAACAACACGTATCTCAAAAATAGCAACTTTTCAGGAGAGCAAAAAAACGATTTATGTTTTTAATTGTGTATAATTTTAATTGAAATTACAAACCAAAAATACATTTAACTGAAAAAGTAGCATACATATGCAAACAAAGAGTTGTTTTTTGCTTGAATTTGACTGTTCATTAACAGTAATAACAGTATTAAGTCAGATCGGCCAAATGTTGAGATACATGTTATTAGAACTTAGCCATCGTTATATGAAAATGAGGTTATCCCATCGACAAACAGATATAAATTGGTTTCAAATATGGATTCTTGTGCTTTGCGTTACACACTTGTATCCTTTGCTTAATGCAATAAGCGTGAAAAACGCATGAAAACCATATAAATAGTGTGCAGTGCCGCGTCGCTCAAGCACCTCCATTTCCTCTCCGGGGGAGGTTTTTTCGTGTCCCAGAGGACAAAAATATCGGCAAAATTTCCGCGGATGAATAATTTTTTAAAACTGAGATATGAGTCTTTAAAAATTACTCTCCACAGGCTGCTTGAAAACACTACGTCATCGGAGCGCACGCGTGTGACGTCACGGCACGGTATACACTGATGACAGAGGAGAAAATAGATATAAAATTGGTGCAAATAGCGGTCGATGGTCTGTTACATTTTACAAGGTGAACATTCTCACGCATATCCACGCACTGGGTGGCGAAAACTCAACCAGCTGGAATTCGGACCCACGGCCAACAAGTTGGTATTTTTGTTCCTGATGCAAGTTTTCGTGGCAGGGTAGATTTTCAGGTTCCGTCCACGTTGTCTACGTGATGGCGGCGTTACACCAACCGTGTTGAGGTGCTGAAGGTATCCTCAGTTCAAACTGAAGGGGAGAGCTCTTCATGAGTGACCGATATTTAAAATATTCTTTTTAAATATCGGGCATATTGATGACCTGCAGAATGGAGTTAAATACTTAATCTACATTGTCAACGGGATATTTATGTAAGGATTATTTTAATGTAAGTACACTCATGCGTCAGTACTTTCCGATGGTTTGATCGAATCGCCAGTTTTTCTCGGATGGCCACCAAATTTATTAATATTACCGTTTATCTATGGTATATTTTCATCAATTTTTTCTCAAATATTTTCTCTACGCTCCCTTTGGTTATAAGCCTATGATATGCATTTTCCAAAATTTTTTCACAGGTTTAGAAATAGTACGTGACTGAGGTAACGCATTGTATACCTTTAGTCCTACAAACAAAAAACATCTTTTAAATAACGTCAAATTTTGTTTTGGTATAGGTATATTTTTTTACGCAGGGTTAAGGGAGAAGGCAGGCACTGAAATATTTCAGAGTTCCGGTTATGGCAATTGATTCCTTTTTCCTCCATGGAATTTCCGCAATTAGGTGAACTCAAACTCTCCACTGTTACATTTAGTTACATACAAGGTAGATATTCTCACACATATCCGCGAACTGGGTGGCAAAAACTCAACGAGGTGGAATTCGAACCCACGGCCAACATGTTGGTATTTTTGTTCCTGAAGTTTCCGCGGCAGGGTAGATTTCCACGTTCCGTCCACGTTGTCAACGTGATGGCGGCGTATCACCAACTCCTCAGTAGGGATGTAGGCATCCTCAGTTCAAACTGAAGTGGAGAGCTCTTTTTGAGTGACCGATATTTAAAATAATCTTTTTAAATATCGCACATGTTTATTAAAAAATCTTTTTGACACATACAACTCGCTCATAACGAATTTCAGGGTACCATCGTTCAATTTTGTCATTAAAGGGATTTTGTTATATTCACAATAAAGAATTTTGTCATGTACCATGCATCACAGAATTTTCGGCTAATATTCCATAAATCGTCTTCATTTTAGCAGCGCACCCGCAACAATTAACCATCGTCTCACCCTCGGTCAAACGGCCCTAAAGGGAAGGATTTTAAGATCATCGGTAGAACTATGTATAGATGGCCACACGTTAGAAAAACTGATGATACTTTAAGGAACGGTTCAGTATTGCAGATCACTGCGCAAACGCTGAACCAACGCCCATCGAATCAAAACCGCTCACCTGAGAGCCCAGCAATACGAATCCGCTCAGCTGGCAGTAACCAAAGTATAAACGGTCACCTCCAATGCTCCAAGCTTCTCCAACTTTATTAACTGCTTTATAAAACTAAAATGTCTAAAATTTCCTTAGTCAAAATATGAAAATTAGAAATTTCATTGGAAAAAAATTCTCATTCACGTGCACCTTTTTTCCTAATATAGATTGAATAAAGAAAACGTATTTCTAACAAGCCATTGTAATACTTGTTTTTGTATTTTCTAGTAAAATATTACAGGCTATTCAATATGATTCTAAAATAAATAATGGAGGAACAGCTGCCTTTGATTTATAAATGGTGTAACTAAACTTTTCATTGATTGTGAGGTGGTACGAAGTTCGCCAGACCAGCTAGTTTCCTTATTAAAGAGGGAATAATTCACCAATGGACCAAAGAATAGTTCGTATTAGCGGGGATTTCGTATCATCCTAACTTTTTTCGTACGGTGAAATTAACATTCGCGATCGTAGGATCGTAGTCCAAGGGACTCATCTCGTTATAGGAGGGATTTCGTTACATGCGTGATCGTTATTGGAGAGTTGTACTGTATTTTTAAACATCGGACACCCTAGAAGCAGGGATGGCGAGTGGAACGAAACCAAAATGTTTCGTTTCGACCGAGAAGGAAACAGAAATACGAAGCCAAGGTTTAGTTTCCGTCTCGCACGAATTAAAATCACCAAGTGGTTTAGTTTCGACCCGGGACAAAACTTTATTCCCGGAAACGAAACAAAATTAATCGAAACTCCTCTGCTCATAGTTAAGTTTCAATCCCAGAAGTTGAGTGAAGGGGGATAAGAGGGAATAGTTTCGACCCGTTAAGTGCCACATTCGTGTACAGAGGTTAAAGCATTGAGCTTAAAAATCGAGTTTGCGTTCACCGTTCTCCTGCTAGTGAGCGAGAATATGAGAGTCCCATGCATCTAATGGCGGTAGGGCGAACCTATACTTCATTCAACCATACTTCGTTCTCGGTGTGTGGGTCGAAACTAAACCGTTCGAAGGTGAGTCACGTGGTCCCTACGGTGCGAAACATTTTCTGCGTTTCGTTTGGTCCCAGAATTTTAGTTCAGTTTCGACCCGAAGTAGTTTTGCCTCCAATTTCGTTTCGACCCTGAGTTTAGCTCCCAGTGTTTAACTCTTTTTCGTTTCTAAATTTCGTTCCCGGGAACGAAACTATAGAATTTTTACTGGTTTAGACTTTCGCTTGGTTTCAATTTCCATCCCCACCGAGAATCACCTTCACACCTCAGCCTGGCCTGAGGACGCCCACAGTAGGTGAAACGTCACCATCAAAATGACAACAAGGACGGAAAACGGAAATCTACCATACTGTTAACATGTTGGCAAACTAGGGCGTTACCCCTGTGACATCGAAGAGGTCAGCTTCGCAGCGGAAAGGAAAAGGAAGACTTTAAAAAATCCTGGAGAGAAGCGTCAATGGATGGTGAGGTGGAAGATACAGCCGCAGTACGTAATAAAAGGATGCGCTTCGAGAGCGGTATAGGGGGAGAAATGAGGAGGAGAAGGAGAGGATCGTATCCTAGGGTCTTAAGGGTGCAAAACGGGGTGAGGGGCATGGGTAGCGGCCCCTTACACCCCCCACCAACACTGCCGCGGCCGACTCCGGTGCCGGAGTATTTATTCCCTCCGCCGAGGGAGAAGGAGTCCCAAATCAACCGGAATTGCCTCCGGAGGAGCAGAAGTTGGCTGGAAGGGGAAGGAAGATTCCATTCTAACCGAGAATCTTCTCTTTCTCCCTCTCTCTTTCTCTCTCTTATAGGGATACCTAACATTCTGCCCCTTCCCCTCTTTTCTTATACCCTTCCCCTTCGAAGCGAATCCAAGAAACGGGGCCGCCCACCTATCCCCCTCCCCCAAATGAATTTTTAATGCGATAGGCTATGCGCATATTTTTTTATTTTGATAATAGTAGTACTGAATAATGGCGAACTAGATAAATTAGAAAGATATTAGTTAATTGAAGAAGGAAGTCTTTGAAGGAATGGGGGTTATGCCTTGCCAGTCCATGGATCTAAACCTACATAATACTCCTCAAGAAGCCTAAAAGGCGTGTGGCAGGGGGTGTTTGGACACCAGCCGTTCACCCATGGACGAGTGTGACCTTCTCCCAATGCCTTTATGAATGAAATTTAATTTAAAAATGAAATTTTTTACGCAATGGCTACACGCATATTTTTTTACTCTGATAGGAAAACTAGGGAATAGTATTGAATTAGATATATTTGAAAGTGGATAGAATAGGGAAGTCCGTGAAGGAAGGGGAGTATGCCAAAATACTTCGTAAATATCCATGGAAACCTAGCGTAATCGGTAGAAGATTTTGATGATAATAATGGTACTCTTATTAAATTGTATATGAATAACTTAAGGGACATAGTATTGCAAGAAGACAAGTTTTTATTTCTGTATTGAAAAATAAGGGTTTTATTTGACTTGCATATATAATGACTACATATATAATTCATATATAATGACTACATGACATATATAAGACTATGAAGACTGACTAAGAAGCCTGCGTTAGATGATTCGGACTAATTTATTCGGCCATACCAATTTATTTTAAATATAAATCATAAGGTTTCTATGTAAATTGATGACTTGAATGGAATTCGAACATTCATCCTGTGGATTTTCTCCTGGTGCCGTTACCAAGGGGGCTATAAATATTAACTTTTCCCTATTCAACTTTCTGTGGATTGGATGAGTGAAGTGGATGATTTCGTGGCATGTGGTGCAGGCAAACAATATCACTTTCCTCTTGGTGTACACAAGATGAAAATTCATGACGAAAAAACTCGATTTACCACCTTTAACGCTATCACACCTGCCTGGTGTGCAAGTGTTAAAGGTGAGGTTTCTTACATGAATGCGGTCATTGAAACGATTTCATGATTTACACGAGGCTAATTATGAAAATTCACGGTTTAAGCTGCGTCAAGGAAAATAATTAGGCACCCAGTATTCGTTCAATGATGATGAGGTCGGCACAAAATCTGTTTATAATGTTTAAGGAAATACTTATGATGAATTAAGCATATGGCGGATACAACCAATATGTGGCACGCTGAAACGGCTTTTTGTGCAAATTAGTCGAAGGAATATCGAGGTTATTCTCCATTCTGGGGGCTGTTCTTCGTGGTTTGTTCAAATTTAGCACGTTTATGGCCCCTGGCCCCTGGCCCCAATAATAGAATCAAATGCGTTTCAACAATTATCTAAAACGCTTTATTGCATTAACCGCACGTTTGCATGGGTCATAAATGGAACTGTTTAGGTGGTCAGACTCCCGTGGTCCCTTTCTTCTGCTATACAGGGGTGGGGTACCAAGTCGAGAGAGTTCATTGCTGTTGGGAAGGGGGAGAATGAGGCCAGGATGCCCAACAATTGATGAGTGGGAAGCGGACGAGTGAAGCGGGAAGCGAGACCACATCTATCGTATCTCACCTGCACTCCCCTCCACGATCTTTATACCATCTTTTACCACTCCTCGGGAAAGAATACGTACCCAGAATTCCCTCTCCTTCGGAAAATTCTCCAAGGCCCCTGTATTTCTGGTCTATTCTCGCTGCTGTAAAAAGTTGGGAGCAAGAATTCAGAAGTTCAGGTTTTTGGAAGGATGTGACGTTGTCGTTGCCGCGGATTTTAGCCGAGAGGGGTCAGGATTCGATACCAGGAGACGAAATTTTCGAGGGCCAGAACGGGAAGATGGTGATGGTCTAAGTTTTCACCAGCACTCAGATAGAGGAATTGGATTTTTTCGGATTACAATTACCTTATATGGCCTCACATCAGAGGTATCTGTCAAATGTTTACTTTATCTTGTGTAATTTGTTTAACACTATAAAGTGATTTGTGCGGTTTCGTTCACTATAAAAACTAATCCGAGGCCTCTATCCTCTCCTTTACCTAGCTTAAATTATGAACATACTTTCAGTAAAGGCTTCAGTAGACTGTAGTACAGTGAAAGGTAGTACTCCCATATTCATAGGTATTGGACTGACAAACCCTGGTGATGTATTCCCAATACCCGGAAGGTTGATTTAGGAAAGGATTGGGGATCAGGAACAGAGTGCAGCGCAAAATATAGGGAGGAATTCACACGCGAATAAATAAATATTACTACAACCCAAAGTTAAGAAGCCAAAATATAAAGAAATTCAAAAAAAGACATAAAAACACGCTTTTTCCAGAAACCTAATGAAATGCACAAAATAGGGGAGACGAAGATTAACAGCCCTCGAAGAATGAAGCGTGGGTGCAGATAGTGTCTGTTAGAAAAAAGTGTGGAAGAGCCCTCCTGATAAGTGAGTAAGAATTTTATTTTATTCTCTACTCTTCAGTAGTGAATAATGTAATCGATTTGTATCAATAACAGACACTCGATTATTCCGCAGAATATTTTTTTAATATCTGTTTATTGACCGGTTTCGGCTGTTACACCATTATCAAGAACAGAAAATATCAAAAATATGGTGAGGACAGTTTTATATATGCTATGGTTGTTAATGGAGGGAAGGTGGCTTCGAGCTGAGATTGGGAGTATACGAAAAATCGCTCATAGCAACGGATACGAGCAATCTTTAATCACACGGATTTTAAAAAGAAAATCTAAACGCAATGCTTACTCCACGTCAAGTCCCTTGCTACCCGACGAACCTATTGTGAAATGTAAATAAGTTATAATTTGAAATACGAAACTTCTGAATGGACCTCGCTATAACTCGTTTTTTTTTTTTTTTTTTTTAATTTTAGTGCCAACAGTTCTAGAAGAAACTAACGGCATGTATTGAGAACATTTTAAGTGTTTCAGAGTGTTGAAAGTAAAAAAAAATTGAAGAAGGAAAATAAGACTATTTAGCATCGAGTCGTATTAAAAAAAAACCTGGAGTTTTTTTAAATCTTCTTTTCTATTTTTTGGTAGTGAATCGTGTAAAATAGTATAACAGAGCAGTAAAATAAATTTCTGCCGAACGATTTCAAACTAACGTCATCAGTTGAGAAAATTTAAAATCATTTTTCCGAATGGAAATTTAGTTTATTAGAGTACAATGGATCAGAATTTTAAATTTCTGATTATTGTCATAAGAAGTCAGCAAATTCACAGAATTGCAAGCCGATCAGACGGCGGGAAGTGGGTTAAAAATCAATTACGAGATTTCATCGATGAAATCGGCGAAGCAAGTTTAGAAAGAGTGTGTAAAAAAGAAGCAGACCTGCCTGCCTGCCTGTACTACGCACTTAAAATGGGAAACATGATTTCATTGCCATAACCTATCCTCTCCCCATCAACACTTTATGGGCCCAAATCCACATCTTCCCACCTTCCTCTTCCCATTTCTCCTATTCTTTTTAGGTTCTTCTCTTATTGTCTTCATCTCTTTTACTTCCCTTATTCATTTATTTCCTTCTCTATTTCTTCACCTCTCTTCCCCCGGCCAAGGTTTTCGCCCCTCAGCCCCGTGACCTCTTCTCTTTCTTCGCACAAGGAAAAAAAACTTTCCGTGACGAGATAGCGCGTAAAATGAATCATCCGTTTTCCCGGTAGCGCCCCTCTTACATTCCCGATGCACATCCGAGAGCACATCCCGATTAATATGTGAGTGAGAGTCTCTTCCCTTTGTTCATTTCTGCTTCCGTACCTGCGTTTCTATCTTTTCTTGGGCTAAGCTGTTCCAATTCTGTTCGTTCGCACATTTTTTTTTTCAATTGGATTGGTTTTTGCGCGGTGATCTTAACGTGCGGTTTAATTATTTTCCAGATTTTTTTGCATATCTTGAGGATAGGTCATGAAAATAACACAATAATATTGTCATCGCAAGGGTCAGTGGCATAGCCAGGGGGAGGGTCAGGGGGGTCCGGACACCCCCACCCCAAATATTTGAACACAATTACTTTGCTTCATAAAAGAAAATATAATGTTGAAATATCATGAGCAAAAAGATTTCTTTGTGAAATGAAGTTTTTTCGATTGTGAAAAGTGTTAAAATTAGCTTAAAACCCTCTAATTAATACCCTGTTTTTAAAACATTTCCGCCCCTGGTTTTGGACCTCCCCCGAACGAAATTTCTGGCTAAGCTACTGCCAAGAGCTTGAAGAACTGAAGTCTCTTTTAGTAACCATCCCTCCAGAAATTTTCAAAGCAATCTCGTAAACCTAGCACTCAAAAAGCACGTTCATTAAACCCTTTCTAACTCAGAGCTGCTCTGGGGGAAATTAAAATTTCAAGAATTTCATTTTGAAAACTTGAACATTTTGCTCCCATTTATAATTTTTGGGGCAGCTAAATAATCCGCCATAATAATTTAAACCAAAAAATTATGTATTTTTTAAATATTTCTTAAAAGAGCAGAAAATTTATACATTTTTGATGTTACTCACAAGCAGCATTGGGTTATAATGGGTTATGATTTTCCTTCATTTTTCATGTTCTTTGGTAGTGTGCCATTATCAGATAATGCCAATAATATTATTTGAATCATTCACATTCACGACTTTAATCATGACTCACTATTTTTACCTTAAATCAAATAGTTATACTAACAAGGAACTTATTATTCCTACCATGAAATTTTTTTAGGTACTTGGTGTTCATTAAAAGAGGATTTTTTATAAAATTTTTCCTAGCCTTAATATTTTAAAACATTTAATTAACAGAGACGATTTATGGAATATCTTATCTGACTTACTAAATGAGGTTACCAAGAAACTATCTCCTCAAGACTTTATTATCAATTATAATAGAGCCATAATATTCAAAAAGCAGAAAATATTGGAGTATTTCCTGAAATAGGAGTGAAGTATTAATTCAATATAATCATGGATAAAGTATCAAATTCTCCTTATATAAATATATATTACATTCATAGCGATTACAGTTGTTATCTATCCCCTTAGATATATTTAATCTCATTTATGTGCACACCTCAATTTGTGATTGTAGAGGTGAACGCTTATTCTAAAAGTTTCATTTGCTATATCCGATGACATTCGCATTTACGCTAATTTACGGTTGATATCTTTCTCATTTTCGCTCTGCAATTGTCAATCTGCGTTTCCCTAGTGACTTATGCATTGACAACTGAATATTTTCCCTCTTAAATACTCCAAATGATTTCCCAAAGGCATTGCAGCTTCACACATAAGTTTGATTGTAAAAAAATAGACAGGTTCAAAGTGAAATTGATTTCATCTCGTTGATGGAATTAAAAAGCATGCCATAATTGATTTCAAATCGAGTATTTTTTTATAATCTTTTGATTGTATATGAATTGCAAATACGGAACTGAAATTAAAATCCACTGTGATTCCCCGTTGATTCATCCAACATGAGTGTTGAAATGTTTTTTAGTCTTACTGTATTCGTTTTTTTCAAAATTTTATTTTTTATAATGGTAATATGAAGAATTTAAGTGAGATTATTTGGCACTCTCTAAAAAAATTTTTTAATCGCAATTTTTCCAACTTCAATGTTTTAATTTCATCCGTTAAGCTATTTTAAGATTCATTATCTGCTGTCAATGGAAAACGTTTTGATTTTCAACTGTAACAATACTTTCAGTGTGTTTTGGGCTCAAGGGTATTATAAATACTTTCTTCATCGTCGATCCTTATCTAGTTATTTCTATACATAAAAATGAGAATTTAAATTATAATTTAAAATGCTTTAATTTTTAATTTAAAATCAGAGAGTTTAATTTAAATGGTTCAGAGTAGCACAACATTTTTTTATTCTTTATTTGGGGATAAACTGTTGATATATCCCGGAATCCTTTGTTGCCTGTATTCAACTGATCAATATTTCGGATATGACTGGATGTGAAATACTCTCATCTTCTTTCATCGATCCCTTTGACTTTCTTCTTTCTTGTAAACGTCTGTATTTTGGAATCATTATCTTTTATTAATATAGATAATAGATAGCTCTCGGATAATCGCTAAATCAGTTTTTAAAGAATTTTGCTAATTGGATTTGTCACTGTTCGAATGGTTACAATCGCCAATACAAGGAAAGAGTAGTGGCTTTTCTAAATATTATAGCTATTTAGCGCTACTACGTATCAAATAAGTATACAGAAGAAGACCCTCACTTCATAAAAGTGAAGTCACAATCCTATAATTGTGTGTGAGATTATTTTAATCAAATGAAGATTGCAAATAATTTATACAAAATGCTCATGTGTAAATACAATTTTGCGATTCAGACTCTGATTATTAACGTCCCAGGACTGAAATAGCTATAAATTTAATATTTCAAATTATATCAATCTTGGTGGCACAGAGTTAATGAAATCGTTTCACTATCTAGCTGTAACCTGAGAGCGAATGTTCGTTCCTATGATCCACATACGTGTGTATGTGGATCATAGGAACGAACATCATATCACTATATGTGTGTAGTTAGTTAGCCGTCCTTAATTTAAATTTTTGCTCAAGGCAATTCAACCTTTTCCATATTGAATAGCAATAACCGTCCACAGGAATCACCTCCATTAGGTGTATCATGGTTGTCCTGAGGTGCAGAATTCCTACCATTATCTCTTACGCTGATTTAGAGTCTTTTCTCGGCTGCCATTACATCTGAGACTACAAATTAAATCTAGATATAGATGAATTTATGACTATAAAAGTTTTGGCTCTTGTTTCTGCTCATTTTAACTCCCAAATTTCTTTTCTCTCCATTGATTTTTAATATACAAAGAGCATGTATTGCAGTGGCCTCGAGATGCGTATCTTTAGCCGGAATAACGTAAAACCAATACTTGAAAAGTGTATGTGAAAGTAGACCAACGATACTTTATTTTAGTTTATCTTCAGGGAAGGTCACTGAATAAAACTTTAATATTTTACCGCCTTTTTTATTGTTATATGGTCATTTTAAGGACGAGGAACTTATTAAGGACACTCAAAGACAAGAAAAATCCATGAATCAACTAATTAATAAGCTATAGTATATTACAACGATAATTGTTAAATGTATTTGTATTTTTTCTCTGATTTTCGTAATTAAGTTCCATTGCGAGGGCAAAGAACGTATTTAGGGCACTCGGATACAAGAAAAATCCATGAGTTAACTCGTTAATAAACTATAATATATTATAATGATAGTTATTAGATGCTGTTGTTTTTATTTCTAAGTCTCCTAATTAATTTTCCTGCTTTTTTGATGGCATTGATATATATTGAAACGTTTTCCAAAAATTAACTTATCATGTGTTTCCAAAAAAAGGTTCCTCATAGGGTCTTAGTATTAATTGGTTAAATAATACCATAGAGGGGATGATTAATGGAAAACATCCGATGGATTTCGATCCTGAAAAGTTTAATTTAATTCAGGGACCCTGTTTTCGGGCAATCCCCTTATGAGTGGACGATCCCATTCTAATGGAAGGCTTTGCCTTCGACCACATGACGTGCTAATATTACTAGAGTCTGCTCCTGAGAACTACTCAACTTTCCCTCCTTTCTCCTTTGGGGAGGATGTGCTCTAGGGTGCCTCGTTTTGACACTTTTTTTAGGAGCGAATCGTAATACCCAGCAAAATTTGCGTACCCGGGTGGGTATTACAGATATGATTTTTTTTCAAATCGGTTAATATCTTCTGTTCGCCATTTTGTCTTGAAATTTCGAAATTTTTAACGAAAAACGTTAATGTTAATATAATAATAAATAATAATGTTAATAAATAGTAAAAATGTAAATAACTTTAATTTGATTTTATCAAGCACTCATTTTTTCCTTTGGGCTATAACATTGGTCTTTCCTTGATATTTTAGACCAAATATGCCAGCTCTATCACTTTTAATTATCGAGATAATGACCTTTTATCATACCCCCGAAAGCAGTTTTGTGTGGTAGGCAACCCCCAACTCACAGCCTCATTTTACGCTATGCATGCGACAAATGACGCAAAATAGAGATTTTTTTAAGTCTAAAATGGGGCCACTGTGCTCGACACTGTTAGGAATCATCACTGTTTTTATTCCGAACGGTTTTCATTTCGGTTTTCATTCCGTTGATTTCGATTGATAGTAAGGGCATTGCAATTTTTCGTGTGTGAAAGCTTTCATTCCGACGAGGATGTTAGGTCGACGATGCGGTAAGCTGTCAAAATGAAAATTTTCAGACGCAACCATAACACGTATCAACCAATCGGAATCAACCACTCGAAATGAAAACCGATGGTAATAATTCCTAACAGTGTCGTGCACACCCTCCCCTCCATATAAAATGAAGGATGATGGATAGTCCTCACCTGGATTACGCAATAACCTAAGTCGACTCCTAAGATACTCTCCATTCTCCCTCCTTTCATCTGGAGGAGTGTGCTCGACAATTTTAGGAATTATTCGGATTGGTTTTTATTCCGAACGGTTTTCAACCAGAACGGTCGATTCCGATTGATAGCAACGCGACAGCCATTCGTTGTGATTGAAAATTTGCCATCGAGTTGCAACCAATCGTAATCAACAGTTTGAAATAAAAACCAATCGGAAAAATTCCTAACAGTGGTGAGCACACCACCTGCCTGGATCCAAGTCCAAATCCTAATACAAGGTGCTCCGTCTAAAAAAAAAAGTGTTCAGAGGCGGAGGGAGAAATGGAGAGAAAATGCTCTTCGAGATGGAGAAGGCGGGAAGGCGTCACCGCGTAAAATTTCACGACTTCGCCACTCGCTTCGCTTTCACCCGCTGCCACACACCCACGCGTATCCCTTTCCCCCTCCCCTCTCCTCTTCATTCTCTTCACTCTTGTCCCTCATTCCTCCCACACCCTCACCCGTTCGGTGCTTGGGCGTTAAAAGTGGACGTAAATTATGCAGCCGAAGTGCGTGTATGGAGCAGAAGGCAGGGTTCCCCCTTATGGGAGGAAGGGAACGAAAGGTCCTAGGCGGGAGGTTTTCGGAAAGATCTGGCGGGTCGGGGGGGGGGGTAGAGGGAGGGTAAAGGTAGATAGGTACGGAGGAGAAGGGGTGAGATTAACGCTCGGTCCCCAATCCACGTATCCTTTTACGGCAGCCCACTCCCTTCCCCTTCAAGGGTTATCGCCGTGGATATAGAGTGGTGGAAGGCAATCCGATCAGGTGGGAGATGGGAAGGAAATCGTCCGATAGGGTGAGCGACGTATTTTTCCCCAAAGGCGAAGTAGTCATAAATGGAAAAGGTACAGGACCTAGGGAACATAATAGGCAGGGTATGAATACGGAATATTGATCAGTTTATTATCCCTCGGATTATCTAGTTGAACTTATTCTATGATGGTTCTTCGTAACCATCATGTGCAACAGAAATATTCGTATTATTTTTATAATTTCGATAAATTAATTTATTATTAGGCTCGACAGTAATACACAGTTGGTGGAAAATAGTCGTCATTAAAGTGTTTAACCAGAGACGGCATCTGCAAATGATTGTGTTTCACATGATGAAACAGTTCCCCCACATCGGCCTTGGTACTTTAAGTTTTACTGATTAAGTAATGATGTTACGAAATATATTTTATTATCATGAAGAAGGTAAATTCTTTATGATAAT
The DNA here is from genome assembly GCF_921293095.1 of Ischnura elegans. Taxonomy (NCBI): domain Eukaryota; kingdom Metazoa; phylum Arthropoda; class Insecta; order Odonata; family Coenagrionidae; genus Ischnura; species Ischnura elegans. Next base: position 91,984,531 of record NC_060250.1, on the reverse strand, counting down.
AATACTCACAGGGCTGAGTAGATATTCGGAAAGGCAGAAGAAACGTCGTCTCTATTTTAACATCCCTGTAGCATTTTAAAGTATTTTCAAGTAGATAATATATTCAAACCTAACTATGCAGGGTGTCTAAATATACGAACCATGTATCATAATTTGTAATGATCCAATGACTTTAAGGAATAATTCCATTCAATGGACCATTAGGAAGTGTTATCCCCTACAAGAAGTATTATTCACTAGATACTATTAGCACGGGTGCATACAAGGGAGAAGGATGAGTTAAGAATTTATATCAAATAATTATCAAATTCTAAATATAATTCATCATCAAAAGGGATTATTTATTATTATTGCGAAGTAATTTTATAATGCATAGAAGAAGAGACCAAAAATACGAACGCTTTCGATGGGTATTGGAAACTTTCCATAGGTTATAGGGATGTGCGACTACTCGAAAATTCGAGTCGAGACGAGTGGTACTCGACTCGAGTGTTTCGAATAGTATTACGATTGTCGAGTCGAGAAGGTACGGTCAGGTTACAGTGCTGTCGAGGGTATTAAGTTCAGAAAACTGCCGAAAAGAGGCCCTTTCATGAAATTCATGCAATAATATCGTTTTAAATTCGATAAGCCGTCGTTATTTCTTGACCTGGAAGTTTCGGCTTCCTGTATACGTAACAATCAACCACTATAGTAGTCGGCGTGGGCGCCGAGAGCGGCCAACGAACGTCTTCCGACCCGGCGGCATATTCAGTGTGGACCGCTGCATCGCTCATACTTTCTTATGCGATACTTTCATACCCTACTTACTAAAACGCCGGGAGATTAGGTAATCGATGCCAAGATTTCTTTGAAAAAATGCAACTTTTAGACCTTCGCGTAGGTACAATGCCGGTTTTCTACAGTGTTTGGCGTCACAATTTGTACCATCTTTTAGCATATTTGAGTACTAAGTGCGTCTGAAGTAAATTTTCGTTCATTTCTTTGTTGCGCTTGGTCTATTTCCTGCACTTACAAAGAAAGAGTTTCTAATTTTAACGTAAGGAAGTGGGAAGTAAAGAAACTTTTTTTGTCAACAAAGCTAAAAATGTGTTCTATAATTCGTTCGCTTTGTCCATTTAAATTCTATGTAGATAAATGATCCATAAAAATTGTTAATAATATTTTCAATAAAAACTCCCAAGGTTCCCAAATATTGCAATTTTAGCAAGAAAGTACTCGTCCAGCCACACAAGGGTGCGGCGAAAGAGAATTTGCTGCAGGCAGTGATACTATAACATGGAGACGTCAAAACCTCATACCTGAAAATGTAGAACAATTGTATTTTTCCGCATGAAAATTTGATAGGATCAAACATTTCATGATTCATTCATTAATCTTTATTACAATGGTGCAAATGCATAAACTCAGTTTTTTTAGTAGTTTGGATACATACATAAATTACATTGCCGACGTATTACGAGAGATTGATTTATTTCAACAGTGCTTATGGAACTTTTTAAGGCATAATAATTTTCCTTCATCTCCTAATTATGACACAATTACCATCAAAGTTCCTCATTATCTTTTTCTTTATACAATAGGCTGAGGATTCAGTATAGAAAACAAGGGAAATGGAAAAAATGAGAATATATTGGAGCATGTATTGTTGCATTGCCAGGTCTAGAAATTACCATACTCGACTCGATACTCGCGAGTAGTTTTCAACTTGACTCTAGATCAAAAAGTACTACTTGCAAATCCCTAATAGGTTATCACTGACGTAACGTATTTACCTTTCGAAAAACGACTCCAAAGTCCTGAAGACCAAAGAAAGAAATGGCTTTAATAATGGTGGTATAGGAGGAGCCTTTATGTTAGAGAAGAGAGATAGAAACATTCATAGAAGATTTATATAATTTTCTTCGACGCAGGGTATCAATGTCAACGCTAGATGAAGGGAGAAACACAATAGGAAATGGTTGTGCAGTAAATGGTAAAATAAAACGTAAAAGTTATTGCTGCAACTATGCGCACCCTTAAAATTTTTGGCTTCTTTGTATTCCAAGGTTAGTTGATGTGTTTTTTCTTCCCCAGATTTCTTATAAATATTTCTCTACCATTATGTGTTTAGAATACTCCTTGCCATGATAGCGGAATTCAACGAATTGGTTGTTAATTCAAAAACTCTTTGTATTTTATTTTATGATGTTCATACAGCGACCCAGATCTTGGAAATTCCTACCTTCAGCTTTTGATGCATTATTGAGAGAATCGGAACTCATTTAGAAGCTTACGCTCGTTGAAGTCTCCGTTTTTGAAACACGCTTGAACCGAGTCGGTACACTCGTTGAGCCGCTAATAATCTTTGGATTGATACCTTCATACCAATCTCGGGCGGGTTTCATCTTGCATTTTTGCTTTTTTGAGGCTTTTTTACGCGTAAATTTATTTTTGTCACTGTTGGAATTACGCAGTTACAAATGCTGGAAAGTATTGGACTTATATTAATTAACAAACTTATAATGCGTATTCCAATTTTAAATTGAGCACCATAATGAAGATTCTTTAGAAGGAAAATTCCTACAGATACGCTTTGTAAAATTTTATATCGGTTATGTATATTTCACACTAACAAAAATATAAATGTTTATGTGTAAATCGAATGACTATTGGGAGTTCGTCGGAGACGCATCAAGGGAACGGGATGATGAATTAAGGAGTCAGTAGTACATTCTACGACATGCTTTATTCCGCTCTACAAACCGACTGCCGCCTCCTCCACGCGCTCCCCGATCGCCCAACTGTCGTTGCCTCGTGCATGCCGACACATCACCCTCACCCCCACAGGTGAGCGGTCGCTCATACCGTGGGATTTCGAGTCATCAACAGCGAGCGACGAACGGAAGTCGGCGAGAGGCGGGGAAAATGCAGAGCAGTCATTACATATGGTCATAATTTCACTAATTATGTGAATAAAAAACAGGGTAACAGCAAAACCTTTTGATCATTGTCAAAGCTTCTATTTCTAGTTCACTTATCAATTTCCGTACCCTCAATGTTTCAATACTGCAAAGTTTTGCGAAAATATGCATTATTAAGACAGACCAGTGTAATTCACTAAGGACTAAAATACCGAAATGCTTCGTGTATGTACTAAACCTTAGATTTATAATTAATGAGCTTTATTTTTTAATTTTATTTCAATGTGTAAAAGATTCCTTTATAAATCCATATCAATTTACAATTAGCAGGCTTGTGCCCACTCCAGTAGTTCTTATCCTCTGAACGGAATTTGTTTTAATAGTGTGTTTCGAATAGCAATATAATGTATTTTAAACATATTTTTCAGACTTCGGAATTCCCCTGTTCATGGATAACGCCAGGTAAGGTGAGTGAATGAGTTGACTTGTTTTTATCAATTTCTTTTGAAAGTATAAATTAAATTTTTCACTTTTTATCCATTTTTATATAGGCTTGAATCTCCTCTGTTCTAATACCTTTTTGAATTGCTTCAATTAGTAGCACTGAGCAATAAATGCTCAAAGTTTAATGTTACATTAGATGCCTTAATACTCATCCTTCAGAAAACTGTAACATTAAAACCTGTTCTAATTTTCTACCTTGATACACAATTGCCAATTTTTAAATATCTCCTGAACTATGTTTTTAATTTTTACCACTGGATTTTACAGTATGTTAATGCATCGTGTGAGGCTATATAGAGTTTTATGGAGATAAATTTTGCACCTTATAGTAGAAACTTTATTACCTCGAAACAAAATCATCTCGTTATGCTGATAGAGCATTAAAAATTTCCAAACTCAACCAATTCAAAACTATTTTATGTTTGCAATATGTTGTACAAAGATACATCAATATAAGGATGAAATAACTTCGTTCTTATAGAAGTTATTTCATCCTTTGTGGAAATTTTCGGGAAATATTCCATATTTATGGTGAAGCATTTTGATGGCTGAGCAATATCTGCGCGTGATTTCATGAAATGTTTTATGCTGAACTTCCAACTCTCTATTAAGATTTAAAGTTTTTAAGTTATAATATTTTGATCCATGCAGTGCAACTTGTTCCTTTTTGCACTATGTTCAACCCTTTCCGTTGCTTTCTTTCGTGTTCAACATTATCAATGATAATAAAATGAAAGACTTCAGTCAACGAACGTGTACTAATGGAAGAAAACCTGCGATCGCTAATATGGGCACAAAGGTTGGGCTGAGTCCCACACACGATCCATTGAAACCTCTGCCAACCTGAGGGGGAGGGGTTACCGGAGGTCAGGGGTGCCACCTAAAGGTCACGTTTTGACTGTTCCGTGAATAACTCGAAAACCCTTCCCTCTATCGAAACGACAAGCTATAATACCAAATGGTAACACATGAAAACTAAAACTCCTCATTATGTTTTCTGTAGGAGTAGTTGTCAAAGAGTTAGAGGCGGTTGTACATTTGAAATTTTTAGAAAAAAACTTATGTTGATTATACCTATTAAGTCAATTTTAAAGTTGAAGTGAATTAGATATAACCAATAAATTGTTTTTCGAAAGAAAACTTCAACCATACCCTGAATACTCGTTACAAACTTAGGGAGCTTGGTTCGAATCCAGGAGAAAGCACATGATTTTCGACAGAGGAAATTTCCCACTCTGTGTTTGATCTTGTTGATACTTCCGGAAAGGTTTACCCCCTCATTCCCGGTCTTTGTCCTGCAGTCAGTTTTCATCAAATTTCACATCGTTCGAAGTTCGGCTTTAGCCTAGGAAGATCGGTACGGGATGTATGTGTGATCGCAGCTTCTGGGCATCGTATGTACGAATGTCAGAGTAAAATTATGCCAATGATTGCGAATTTTCCGCATAGACAAAAGTAACTTATTTTTCGAGACCGAAATTCGAGCTGTTAAGAACCGAACTTGCACCTCTTCATTCTATTTAGATATATATAGGCATGTTTATCTGAAGCGGATATGCAGTGGCTTGAGAGCTAAAAACAGCATCTGCTGCCGAACGAAAATGCCAAAACGTTGCACATCTGGATACACAACGCCAAATTTTCAAAAATTACTGTTTCTTTCCATTGAATGGCATGGTCGAGGTTGATGGAATGCTCCGCAGCCGCCGATTCATTAGGTTGGCCTAGTTGTAGGTGCCGCTGGCGCTCCTTCATCCTTCTTTTGATGGTTCTACATGTTGCTCCAATTTACACCTCTCTGCATGCACATGGTATGCGGTAGACAGCAGGTACTTTCAGACCGACACTTTTCCTTTCCACGAACTAACAAGCCATCGATGATCACGGAGGTTTCCGCGGAGTGGCGCAGTAAGAGCAGCTTGGCTGCCGGGTTGTCCTCCGCGTCGATTCGCTACGGCAGAGAATCAGGACCCAAGGGGGGTCCACTGAGGGTTACAATGCACCGGGGCCAGACCCAGTAATTCAATTGATACGCCCGCGCTTCCGGGGAGGGGATTGGAATGGGAAGGAAAAAGGATGGAGGCGCCGCCGCGATTAAGGAGCCCGTCGACGCCTCCAGGGTAGGGATAGGTACGGAAGGACGGGATAGTGTAATACCCTCGCCGCTATGAGAGCGACCAGGGCCCACCACTAGCGAAGCCATTATTTGTTACAAAAACGATTTTGGAAGATTTTTCTATGAAAGGGAAAAATGCAAAGAGATCAAATCGTTGGAATTCGTTACGGCAGTTTCGCCGGCGTTGCAGTAGGCGTCTTTAGGTTTGAAGTGCCGGATGCAAGTTATTTTCCCGTCTTATATAGGTCTTGGTTTTGGCCAGGTGCGTCCTGATTCGTCGGTTTGAGAAAGAGTTTCTTCCAGGAGTTGGAGTAAGAATAGCTATCGTTCATGTTTGAAATAAATGCACCCTCCGACGTCTGGAAGAAACTCTTCCACAAAGCGACGAATTAGAACGCACCTCGTCAGAACCAAGGCCGGAAAAAACCTGCATCCAAACTTTTAACCTGAGCGTGCATCCAAACTTCTAACCTGAATCTGCATCCAATCTTCTGACCTGAACCTGCATCCAAACGTTTAACCTGAACCTGCATCCAAACTTTTAACCTGAACCTGCATCCAATCTTCTAACCTGAACCTGCATCCAAACTTCTAACCTGAACCTGCATCCAAACTTCTAACCTAAACCTGTAATCATACTTCTAACCTGAACCTGCATCCAAACTTCTAACCTGAACCTGCATCCAAACTTCTGACTCCTACTCTAACGCCGGCGAAAGCTGTCTCAATGAAGATAAATAGACGCGGATGAAACCCCGGAAGCCTGCTGCGCCTACTATCAACCAATGTTTACCATTTAGAAGATGGGGAGTTGGAAGAAAAGGCCTAGCGGCAACAGGTCCAAAACAGCTTAGATGGCTTCAACGCGGGGCAGGGCGATGCTCCATTTGAGAGACGGCCTTCATTTTCAAACATTAACGTTTAGGGCGGGCGGGGGCACTTGGTCGGCTTCACTTATTCACCAGCCAGCGACCGCCCTGAATGGAAGCCGCGCGCACACGAAGCAGACAGCATGGCGTGGAAAAGGAGACGCAGGCCCCTCTCTCTCAGAGTAAACATGAACAGGCGCAACTATCGGCCTCCGCGCATGCAGTCAAGATTGAGGCGCCAAAATCCAAGATCACGTGGTGGTCTGATCCAAAGCCGAATATTATCTTTTTGATACAACGCTTTTGGTTGAAAATTATCATATCATGTATCATTAAAGTTGATACTTACCGCTACAAAATTCGATTAAAAAATTGGCTTGATTTAAAATAGGTACGTTGTAAAAAAGTATATTAATTAATCAAGATTTGGTCATTTTATGATATTTCATTGGTGTAAATTTGCCTCCAATAGGAGTGATATCAAATTTTGATGCACAAGGTTCTTTATTTGATATTTCATTTTCATTTTGTGTTGCGCTTTTAGATTTTAATATTGAAAGTGACATATAAATGATATCACTTGTGTTTTAGCTTAGGGTTCGTGACATCGAAGTGACATTGGTGACATAAAATTGACATCTTTCAGACTTAAATGATATATGATGCTCCTTGGCATTGGCTGACTGCTGACCAGCGTCTGTTTTTCTACTAATTGTTTTGATTTTCAATCTTATTTCCATTAAAATTATAACTTACAAAGAGGCGGATGTAATTTTTAATGGATTTTAATGGTATTTATTTACTTACTTTTCTTTTGCGAACTCTTCAATTTAAAAGTCAATGGTTGGGATTTGGATTTCTACCTCAGCTTTTAGTTACTAAGCGGACACTTGGAGCGCCCTTTTATAGAATTACTTTCAGGTTTGAAAGTTTTGAGTGCCACAGGTTGAGAGGTTAGTGATTTCTGACTCATCATTATTATCAATAATATCAACAAACTAAAATTATTACGTTGTTTTAATTCCATGTATTAAAAGTACACCAAAACAGGACAACGGCAAGGCTCTCCGCCAGGTATGTCATGCGGTCGGTCCCGTTATTTCGACACCTAACTCTGGCATCATTCTTATGGCATAGGCATCGCTACAGCAGCTATCTCACTTACCCGGTGGAAAACCCATGAAAAATTCATCAGAATCTTACGCTGGGAAAAACCATTATTCACCATTTGAGTTTCACAAAATTTTAGTAACTAAGGTTTGGGCGTTATACATCATGAAGAATGTCAGGGGTAGATACAGGATTTTTTCTGGCGACGGCATAAGGGTCTGACAGGTCTTCTCATTTTTGAGATTATAAACAAAATACAACAATTACTGCAGGAAATATTCTCTTTATTTTGATATGAAAGTTATCAAAATCTATTAAATTAAATGATTGAGGCTCCGTAAAGCACAAAATAAAACGAACGCAATAATAACAGCATTAAAAATCTTGTCTACTTTTTAAGCATTCATGCCCCCGTGCCCCTCCCCCTAAATCCACCTATGGAGAATGGCGTAACCATTACGAATGATAAACAACAAATGGTAATTTCCTCACTTTAATATATAGCTAAACTGCCTATCATAGTTTTTGAAACTGTTATTTTCAAGGACACATAGGTCACAAGTAAAATTGACATGGAGTGTCGGAACCATGGACGGTGGTGGATCTATACATTAAAGCAGTGTTACCCAAACTGGTTCGAGTCATTGCATCGCCCCCTTTTATCCATGAACCTATACTCAACGCCCCGGTAAATTTAAAATAATAATCAGAATCATTAAATAACCAAATATTGACCTACACTCCAAGAACTATTTTAACATGATTTAAACGAGATCAAGATAAGGAAAAAAATAATTAAATATCCAAAAGAGTGACACTGTAATTATTAAATTAAGAGCAATAAATAATTGTGTATTTATTTAGAATTCAAATTTTCAATAGTTTTTATAGCATTGAAGCAAAAGATTTAATACACAATTATAGGAGCTTAGGTGAGAATATGCTTGTAACATAAAAATAAAATATCAAAACAAACAATTTCAAGAAATCTTTTATTATAAGTTTTTATAAAACTTTTTTAATGATTAAAGTGTGAAAATTACCATTTGTTTTTTATATTTTTTTAATGGATTTATCACGTTTCTACCACCTCAAGCCTGTAACGAGTTCATACGAGAATATGTAATTTTGAAATCTGTATCAGTGAAATGAAACATAGTTTTGGGAATTCCCTTTAGGGGTGTGTTGTAACCCCTTGTAAAATGATGCCGCCAGGACTTTAAAATAGTCTTTGATTTTCAAGGAGGCTTACACATTGGCCTGAAAAGTTCAAATATCCGTAGTATATTTAGTCCAGAAGAATGTCATCCCATGTCAATTTAATGAATGGAGTTACATGACGGTCAATTAATAATCAAATCAAGTATTATTGCATTACTTCTCTTCTTTTCCATACTTTTTAACAATTCACCACCATCATGTTGGCACCTGTGGTTATCTTCTGGTTCTGAAGATTCAGGTCATAAATTTCCTAACGATTCAGGTCCAGGTGATATCAAAAGATCGTAAATGAAAAGAAAAACTTTGTTATGTTCCACCTATTTATTCTCAGGCACAACTTGTTTCGACGCAGTTGCGTCATCCTCAGGTAACAAGTGAAATAAAAAACATGGTCCTTATATATCATCCAGGTAAGGCGGGAAAAAGAACGGATGGGTTATACATAAGTATTATGTTTTTGATTTTACTCTTTGTACCTGAACATGACGCCTTTGTGCCGAAACAAGTTATGCCTGAAAATAAATTGATGGAATACAACAAAGTTTTTCTTTTCATTTACGAATGAATAAAATTCCACAAGCTTTAGCCAGAGACGATAGAGATAAATAGCACAAGATTTTGAAGCTATAGTCTTTGTGTCATAGAAACGAAATATTTTCAATGGGCGGACTGTCAATAATTTCCACCCGGTGAATCCGAGGCTTTTTCCATCGACCATTCAAATAGTTAAGTAATAAATTTCTCTAGAATGAAACAGGACTGCATCTATGGTTAATCTCTTTTCCCTTCTCTCATCTTTTCCTCACCAACTGATGTATACGATTCGATTAATCGCACGCCTCCAATCAACAAGTCAACCCACTAACTCCCTTTCGCTCAACACTCACAAGGCGATTTGGCGAGCTTACTATTTTTTACGCTCTCCGCGCGTGCGAGTCGAGAAGCAAAAAAAACAAGGAAATAAATAAACAAAGCACTGCAACAACCCGCAACGGATTCAAAAACCCCCCGTGAAAAACTTCCGCTCAGAGGAGGCTGGATAAAAATAACCCCCTCAACCAAAGCCACCCCCATCCCACGTTCCCTTGATTCATCCCTTGGCCCCCACACCACTTTAAAAACAGCTCCTCTCCACGAAAATTTCCCCACTCCACTCTACCCTCGGTTCTCCACAAGTCCCCCATCTCTTCTTCCCTACCCTTAAGCTCACTCACTCTCTCCTCGGGAAAAAAATTCCATCCCCCCTTCTCCATACGGCACCACCAACACCAGTACCACCACCACCGCCCTCCAGAAATCCCCGAGATGTCCCGGCTGCATATTTCATCCGCGCTCGAATTATTAAAAGCGCGGCGAGGTTTTGGTACGGTCTTTCCCTCTCTCTCTCTCGCTCCATATAACGCGGCACGCACACTGTAGTCGGGATGGTGAAAAAAAATGAAGTCGGGGAGCATATGTTGTTGTGTTTGTGTCAGTGGGTTGCCGCGCTCAAGGGAGATAAGGCCTCGAACTTAAACCCAGAATGTTTGTGTGTGTGTGAGTCCCCAGTATAGCCACCCCTTTCCCTCTTTGTGGTGGCGGGACGTATCCCCAAAAGGGTGCCCTCAAACCTCTTCTCTCCCCCCTCCCTATTCGTTAGCATCTTCCCTTTACGCCACGCAATTAACACCTCTCTGTTTGAATTCGGCCGTTTGACAAGGTAATTTTTCCTCTCAGAGAAAAAAATATGGCATAAGCTACAAGTTCAACAGTTTTAGGTTCAATTTAATTCGTATGACGATCATCTTGGTAAAACTTTTCATTATAGATTCATTGTTTGGCATTGGTAATCGTTTTTTTATGTAAAATTTTACTATTACAATAAATAAATATTAATTCACACATCAACTGAAGATTTGCCCCTGGTCAAGGCGTGGTCTAAATGTGGTCCACATGCGACGAGATTCATCACACTTTTACAAAACATATTAATTTTATTATCCTTACTTGTTGCCTCAATTTTTTAATGAAAAAATACTTGCTGCGGAGTAAAATACCTGTATGGTCTAATATGGAGGCATATCATTTCATATGCTATAGTATATACTTCCAGAGTGACCCCCGAAATCATTTTGTTTGGGCAACCCTAACTTAACCTATCCTCCCAGTCCCTTGACTCATTTCCAACCCGTTGCAATTAACACATATTTTACTTAAGTAAAACGTTTCAAAAGGTCACTGCCATAAGGAAAAAAACGTCAAAATTAAAATAAAATGGCTTGAGCAAAAACCTCGTAAGATGATAGGATAGATAAATCGGCTATATAAATAGAGATGATTTTCTGATAAACACAATCGTCGGAGTGAAAACGGACAGAATGAAAGTCTCGAGAAAGTTATTGTCACATAGGACACGTTATTAAGGATGCAAAAAAGAGGAAATATGTATTTAAATGTTAGCTGATGGGAGTGGAGTGCATAACAACGTTATACCAATCTTTGGATGATTTTTTATGGCAATAATTTTAGAGTGAAACTTAGCTTTATGTATTTTCATTTTGGTTAAGTATTAACGTTGTAAAGTGCCATATATTCTCACATAACTTAAAGGAAAATACAAAAAATAAGATTTAATTTTTTTAATTGCTTTGCCGGATTATAGACCTTCACTCTATTTTTATTTTTCCATTTAAAGATAACTTTTATAATTTTAGTACTTGGCTTTTGATTCACCAAGAATATCTCATCGTTCCACCAAGTAATGTCCAAATCAGTTGATTTTATTTTATAATTTTATTTCATTTTTATTCTGTAGTACCAATACGTCCGAAAAATATTCTCGTCTCTTCCTTTCTATCCAGGGTTTACTCTCCGCCGCAAAGGAGACTCTGATTTAAAGAGACTGCTATTTCTTACCCTGTTTTGCAAAAACATGCTCTTAGCATTTGCCAATTTTCTCACCCCTAGATTAGTATAAACGCAGTTTCTCCTCCTAAGGTACGCTAATCTTCGTATGAGACGTTCCGCACAGCGGTCCAGACAGAATACGGAGAGCACGGCACGGTAATCTATCGAAACCAAAGTTGATTGTTTATGGACTTTCAAGGTCGCTAATTGCGATTTTGATCAAGGAACTTTCTAGTAATAATTTCTTTCGCGAATAATGCAAATGTGAGGATGTCCTCAAAATCTTCTAATCTGGAATATTTCTATACTTCTCGAATAATTGTTGGGCATTCTTGTTTTTGTCATCAACTTGTCTGTGAAAGGATTAAGGCCCTCGATTTTTCTCCGGGAATAGCTCGGAAAGTGGGAAGCAATCGGGAAACACGTAATAATATATTCACAAAGCTCAACAAAAAACAGCATTACTTTTTCTTGGCTGAAATTTAATATGATAACACGAGGGCGGTGTTTTTTCAACCTCCGATGGGTCGAAAAACAGAAGACGAAGAGATTGATTAAAAATTATTTCATTGATAAATGTTGAGCACACTTTTGGCGTCCTTTCATCATAATCACCTCAACGATAGAGGAATTGATCCTGCCTGTGTACAAGCTGAACTATACATTCTTCATAGGATGTTGCCGCCAACGACTTCCAATGACTTTTGCCTTTGTTTTGAAGCTCATCGCCCGTTTGAAAACGCTTGCCTACTGGCCACATCTTCATTTCAGCGTAAAGACGAAAGTCACGCGAAAATGGGTCGGCATTGTATGGCGGGTGATCGAAAATGTTCAATTGAAATTGCTTATGGAGCAGTTGGGTGGCATTAACGATGAGATAACGGGTGTTGCTATGGATCAGAACGCTGCAAGAAGTCAGTATGTCTCTTCTTTTGCTATGAATAGAAATGGATGTAAACCGTCTAAGAATCCTGGTATGAGGCGTCGGGTATGTATCGCATTACCGATGTGTTTAAAATATACCATGATGAAATTTGATATGATATTTGAGAATGCAGATTTCATCAAAATTGCACCTCACTGTAGGCTGGCGCAATTAAAAAAAATGATCCCGTTTAAGAATTCTTGGTCACAAAATGTGTGAATCGATGAGAAACCTTTTTAAAGAAAGCCCCAGACCCGTATGAAGACGGATAGTAATGTTTCACGCTGAGCAGCTGCATTAACGTTAAAATTCTCTTTCGTCGGCATAAAGGTCAAGACAAGTCAATGATGAAGCCATTTGGCGAGTTTTCTTTCTGTCGCTCCGCAGAGAATCAATTGAAGTGTAGTTAATGACATTTCCACTAAGCTCAAATTAACACCTGACGGTCAGAAATTACTTGAGAGTGTGTTGCGGAGGACGTGCAGTTGCCTTATCTTCGAAGCACCCATTTGTCACTTGCATAGGTTGTGATTTTGCTGAGCGATCGGAGGTTGAGAAAAATACGGCCCACGTATACAAATGTTCCGCGTTTTCAGTGGGCATAGAATGTGATCTGTGTTGCATTTATGGATGTGAAAAATGTAAAACTTAACTCATTACCGCAATTCGCAAAAATTTGTCGCTTCTACTGTCATGCTTGTTGGAATCGCTGGTGTCGATCCTGTGGGGAACATTGGGAACGCGTTCTCCCCAATATTTGATTAGTAGGATTTATACCCCACGGATTTTAATGAAGTTTTATGAATTAGCATAAATGGGGTAAATATGCTTTAAAATCACAATTCCCATTATTTATTTTTTTATTTCCGGGGTGGGCCCCCGGACCCCTTTTCCACTAGGAGATATTCCGTAACAATCAGATCTCACGTCTGACCCGTCCCCCACAAATATTTACCACAATCGACGCCAATTGTTCAAGTCAGTCGGACTTGTGCCTGAGAACTATGTCAAATAGGACTTTCCAGTTCATCCCCCAGAAGGTAAATTTATGCTCCCATTTCGCACGCTTTTTAATCAATTTTCAAAAATGTCCGCAGCGCAACGATGAGCGCAGAGCCAGCTATTAGTTCCCAATGATTACTTTAGAGTATTTTCACTCTCGAGGAATAACGTTGAAAATCTAAGAATTCCATGACTTATAACATCTCGAATGTAAATTTCAGCCAACAACCCTAAAACCACTTCATATCCCCGCGAAGTTCGAAGAGCTGTACCACTACTTTTGCTTTTGGAAACCATAAAAACCCATTTTGATGAGTTTGAAAAGACCACGCTGCGTACCAGGGTATTTAAATGTAGAGGAACGAAGTACCTGGTTTAGAGGTGTTGAGATTGAAAATATGTTCCAATCAGGACGAATTACCTTCGATTCAAACATGGTTAAAAAAGCTTATGTTATATATATGTAAGTTACAAACATAACTTACTATCGCCGCAAGAAAGGCAGAACGCTGAACTTAAAGCATTTGTATAAAATTCTCCATAGGTCACCGAAGATCCTCACATATCATTTTCACAGATAGGTCACAGGGTCGCCTCACATATCATTTTACTCATTGTTTATTCGAATGAAATAATAATCATTAAATATTGTTCAAACGTAAACTTTTAGCTTCTATGATCGAAAGATTGAAGGTCACGCGAGAAACGATTACAACGGCGAAACAGTTGTCTTCTTTATCTCTACCTTTTCTGCGGCGATACTAATAAACATTACGATATGTCCACCCATTATAACTAACGAACAGCAGCTGAAAACGTACTACCAAATACCAATGGTATGCTTTAAAATTGTTTAAGTTGACGCGCCTCAATGAATCTTCATCATCCGTACGCAATGTGTTTAATGGGCGGAGGAAGACGGCACATTCAGAAGCCGATTGGATAATCTTCTATCCTGGTAATCGTGGTCCAATTAATGGCGGACAGGCACCGTCGAGCTTGAATGAAGCAAGATGAGGTTGATAATAACAGCGGCGGTGAATTCTCTTTTATTGGAAATGGAATCATCATCATAGTTGATTCTCTCCGAAGACAGGTTTCAACGGAAGTGTTGCCTCCACAGCACTCTGTACTGGGCCTCTCTCTTTATCTCTGTGGAATTCCTTTCTTCTTTGATGTCCGTCAACATTTCATGCCCACTCCTCCATCTTCACCTCTACTTTCCCTTCAATCGTTAACCTTCCGTCGGGCGCAACGGATCTGACTGGCAAAGCACGATTTTTTTTCATTTCTCCGTGCCACTAGGTGGGATAAACCCTTGGCGCTTAGAGTAGCTTTTTGTTTAGACGTGCTCATTGCAGCTTTTCACTTTTCGCATTTATGCCGACAAATCGGTGGAGGATTATTCAGCACAATTAAGCAAAATAATGACACAGCAAAGCTAAACTGCAAATCTGATGACGGGATACACTCCTTATTGCGCGATTTGGCACCTGAAGTTCATGACGGAGTAGACTCGTCATTGTATGGTATGGTATTTTAGGGAGGCGACCGACAGCTGAGGTCATTTGTGTCTCGAGGGAAGGGTAGGTAAGTAAGGGTGGAGAGAAACCCGGCGTCGGCATTAGCCTGCTTTTAACAAAAGGCGCCAAGGGGGTCACGGTTTAACGTCCCATCCGACGGGTGGAGTGTTGCGCTTGAAATGAGATGAAATGTCCTCCACACAACACTCAAGCAGGGATCGGGCACTCTCTGAAAATTCTCTGCCGCTGCCGGGATTTGAACCCAAGCCCGCTGGATAGGAAGCTGGCACTCTAGCCACCACACCAACCCGATCCCCTAGACTCGTCATTTCAGCGTAAGGGGTTAAGCTTACCAAATACTATTTTTCTGTTCATATGACCTACCAATCTGTTTTTAATTCAATTACTTCATGTATTCTACCGCCTAAGGTGGATTAAGCCAAATAATTTTGTTAATCAAGACGGGAAATTGTTATGTTCTAGGATCTGTCCTTCGGTTTTCTCCAAGATTCGAACTTGCGTTTTCGCTCCATTTTCTTTTCGTCGAGCGAAGACTCCAATCCCGCCGGTTTCCTTCCCATCAGCCTCTTCGGCCACCACTCCTTCCGCGCATCCTCACTTGCTCCTTCCCCCCCCCCCCCCACCTCCCCCAAATTCCTCGCCAAGGTGTTTCACTCGCTCTTTTCTCATCTCCTCTGCGCTCCGCCACCTTCATTTCTTTTTCAGTGCGAATTCACATTCGGTCGGCTGCTACCGACGCCAACTCCTTTTCCCCACTCCCATTCCACAGTCGTATAAGCTCATCCACGATCTATTATTAATTTCATAAGCCTATTCTTCCTTCTCCTTATTCCCTTACTCTCTCTCTCTTGGCTGGTCTCATTCCTGTTTCTTCTTTTTCTTTTTTTTTTAAAGCAAATCAACTCCCAAGGATTGAATTTTTTTTAAACTCGACTCCTCAGTTTCCAAAAGTCATCTCAATTCGCGCCCGATCAGGAAATTTTCTCCGGGTTTGGCGATTAGAAAAAAAAATACTTGCCATTGCTTAGTCGGGGTCTAAATTTTCTGATATTTCCAATTTTAACATTCACCCCTGTTATGAAATACGTAATGGGATAGTTTTTTTTTCATTTTATGCGGCAGCAGCAGGGTAACTAAGGCAGGTCTCTTTGAAATTCAGGAGTAGTAACTGATTTTATGCTTGATAGCTTTAAACAAGAGGACAGCATAGAGGAGACCCAATTCCATTGAACAGAATGTTGATTTCTCTTGCCACTTGGGTCGCATTTTAATATAATTCCAAAAATGTCAGCAGCGCAGTAATGAGTGCAATGTGATCGACTATTTTTTCAATATTTCGCAGTATAGTTGTGGATTCCTTGCACTCTCGTCCCCCTACTTACTCATATGAACCTCTAAATGTGTGAGATTTTATGGCCGACTACAGATGGGGAAATATGCGCACGCTGTCCAATTCAATACGGAATGACGAGAAACCAATGTCACACCCAAACTTTAGTTTTGTATGCATTAAAGTTAACGTCGACTTGAAGGGAAAAGGTTCTAATTAAGGTAAAAATATAACTCACTTATCAATTCTTAGCAAAAACTTTGACGCAAGGAATTCAAATATTATAAATATTATAAATTTAAATATAACCCACAATTGTGAAAAAAACATAAAAAAAAATAAAAAAATAAGCATTTTAAAAAACACACTTTCAATTGAAAAACCGCGGACTATGAAACACTGAAAATTATCGCTAAATTTTCAATGACGTACCATAAATTTAAATAAAAACTTTTCACTGGTGTTCATAAATAATAATTTGTGCCAAAGAAACACGTTGTTCGGTAAACTTATCTTTTGTATTGCCGCCGAGTGGTGCATTTTGTTTTTTCTTTTGTTTTTTGGTGTTCGCCGTAAGAGGGCAAAAGGTTCTTTTTTTTTGATCCTCGAGACGAGGATAGTTGTTAGCACGGAGTAATACGGTACGTGAGTGTGCTTCGAACACCGAGGAGAACCTGCCTCGGGGACCACGCGCCAGCTCGCCATGGCATTGACGCCTCCGAATTTCGTAAGTACCATTCGGTGGCAATCCAGTATAATACAGTCCACTCTTCCCCCTTTTGAATATTAAACACACGTGTTTCCAATGTTTTGATTGTTTAAATGAAGTCTGCAGCAAAAAATGTGAAAAATTATATGCTTTATCTGGGGAAATATTACCTTGCACCAAAAGACAACAGATCCGCCCAATGTGACATTTATATCATAGCTTGTATCTCAGAAACTACACAACCGATCAATGTAATATTTTCAGAATGTAGTAGAAATATGCCCTTATCGTTCCCCTGAAATATAAAGTATTAATCTCAAAAATAATATTTTGGGCGGATCCGGGTTAAGAGAGAAAGCTGTGAAAAGAAAAGAAAGAAAGAAAAAGTGATAAGTTTACATTGTTGCATCTTCGAATACATTGATTCGAGACGTGCTGTTGTAAATGAGCAAATCAAGTAGTTCAAAAAAGTAGCAGTCTAGTTTTGATGAGATTTTGACGAGATTACCCCCTAAAATTCAAACTTGTCATAAGCGTACCGGTTAAACTACCTTTTTAAGTCACATAAAATACCTTCAGGCATTCAGGGAACATGAAACCTTAAGACCTTGAACAATTACTTCAAATAATTGATTCAAATCCAATTTCCACATCAGAATGCGAAATAGCATTTAGTGCTATGAATGACATTCTCACTTAAAAAAAGGAAGAGTTTGTTGGTAAAACGAATCGGAAGATTAATTTTTCTCAGAAGTGTTGGGCCTCCATTGGAAAATCTAATCCAGAAATTAATAAGCAGTCTTGGCTCAGATCAGGAAGAAGATCAGCTGAAGAGACAGCGTGTTGAAAATGTGATCCGCCCAACGAAGTCCACTACGAGTCAATCTGAAACCTGCGTAAGTGATTTTTGATGACTAACGCCTATTTTTTTCCCAACTACAGCACTGTATATAATCCATATAATAATGACGGAAACCTATGTCGCATTCAAACTTTAGATTTGTATATATTTTAGTTTACGTTCGCTTGAATGGAACACATTTTTCATGACTCTATCACTTCCTAACACACATTTTTAACGAAGTTTAGCGAGAAAAGCAGCGATATTTTTTCGAAAAAAATTCATAATTTTACATTACTGAATCTTCGAACCCAGTGAATCGAGACATGCAGTTGTGGAGTCGTTTCAAAAAGGTAACAATCTATTTTTGATTAGAAAAATGAGATCATAATAAATATTAATAATGGCACAAGAGAATATCAAAAGCCATCGACTGATTTCTCAAATTAAAGATTGTAAATAATTTAAAGTTTATATATAATTACGCACAAAATGAGTAATAATATTAGTATATTATTATATTAATGTGGATTCCTTGCACTCTTTTCCCCTTTCCTCCTCATATGTACCTCTGATAAGTGAGAGAGGCAATTCCGGAACCTTTGTAAGCGAGGAACTGGGTAAGCGAGAAAAAAATGCCGGTCCCTTCAACTCTCACTTATCATGGCTCGACTGTACTCCATGTAACCATCCATCCTGTTCAAATGCAGGAACTGAAAATAAAAGCTGTTCCAATTCGGTTCATGCATTCGATCTTTCTCCATTCCGATCCACCAAAATCGTTCATTCATTCTCGCCCTAACTCCTAAAATGACGTGTTACCAGAACTTTGGAGAGTCTGTGATCCCTGTCTCAAAATTGTCTTCTGCTCATTGCCAGGACATTTCGCGAAGTCTATCGTCGACCTAATGTTGCTCATATTAACGGAAAAGGCAACGAGAAGGATATCGGCTTAAGTGAAAGATGCGGCAGAAAATGGGAAGGCAATAAAAAAAGATCACGAATGGATGGACGCAGTGAACGATATGTAGCCGTAGTACTGTTCTTATATACTTATCAATGACCAACAAGGTGCTTGAACAAGAATCGTCTGGCGTGTAAATTAGCAGCGGCTGAGTATGAAGACCAGCAGTTTAGAAAAACGACAATAGGTGACACTAGGTTTTTGATATGTCTAAGTAAGCTATTAGCCATTCATTAGAACAAAAAGTTGCAGAAATACGATAGAAAAGATATGTTTTTAGTTAAAATTAAAGTGATTTTCTGTACAGAATCAGAGAATTCTAATTAATAATATTGGTTTCATTGAATTTTAATGCATAATTATGCCAAAACCCCAATATTTAAATGTAAACCTAAGATATAAATAGGTAAAAACTTTTGTGAAGGCTATTACAATATAATAGGAAAAGTATTCCAGATATCGTTATGGAATGAAATTAAAATATATTTGTGAGAATTCTTGACGGTCATTAAGCCGTGGGAGAATTCATTAGTTTGGTACTCGACGTTGTGTCATCTACGATTCGCTAGCCGGTTTCACCACCGGTATTTATATTTCTGATGTTAGATAGACGTATCTCGCAGTCAATTTTCCTTTCAGTATCTAATTTCTTTAAAAGATAAATAATATTTATGTAGCGCATATTTTGCAAGATGTTGCAAAAATGCAATTTTACGAAAACGTCTTCGGATTGGGCATCATACTTCCCGGAAGTATAAGAAATATATAAAAGCATGCCATATCACCATTTTAGGTTTTGAATTGAAACGGATAATTAAAGAATTTTTTCATGAAATTTAATCAATTTAATGTTGTGTATTTCGTAGTAAAATTCTCAAATCGATGTTGGTCTATATAGCTTCGTCTCGGATTTTTCTCATTTTTATGTAGGTATGTTGTAGATAAAGTCTTCCACAGCTTAAAAAAATGGTAAGGATAAAAATAAAAAATTGAGCGAATATGTAAGCCGCAGCGGCGACCAGCTCTTCTCATTAGGCGCCATATTTCCATTAATATGATAAAAATACTTTTAATTACTCATTTTAAAGGAATTGCATTGAGAAAGTGAATTATTGCGTTATTTTAAAAAAATACACAATTCACCAAAATTTTATATCAAAATTTCAAATCGATTATTGTATATTTAGCTACTCCATTGATTTTCCTCATTTCATCCTGGTGACCCATTAACCCACCCTTCATTACGTTCTGGCATAGCAGGAACTAATGAGGAAACCAGTCCATTATGCACCGTGTCGGATTATAAGGCCGTTTATGTTATCAGGAAAGGAAACCTCTTTTATTCCACTCTCTTAGGACTTCTTAATTACTCACTCTGTCGATCTTTATCATTCCTCGGCAACTCCGCCTATCAGGTACCTACACCCGTGAATACTCAGCTGCTGTAATCGTTCAAGCCTAAATGCCATAAATAAAGATCCTCCAGGCTTTGAAATTCTTTCTTTTCCTGAGTTGTTCAAGAGAAAATTTCTTTCCTGTCCTGTTCACCGCCGAATGGTACTGCGTTCTCAGCAATATTGGTTGATTCAACTAATATTTTAAGGAAAAAATATTCAATCTTTTACTTGTCGGAAACGAGCTAAACTTTAAGTTACTGGTAAGTAATTCTCTTAATGCTGGTTGGTTAATCAAAAAGTTCCGCATCACTTAAAGTCATGCCCTTAAATGCACTTATCTTAACATGACTTATGTTAGCGTTACCACGGAGTGTAAAACCCCAAAATTGTTGATTTGCAACAGCTTGAACGGGCGTAAATCGCCTTATAATGCTCATCGGCTTATTATAGCTGAGGAAATGATGAAGTTCTCGTGAAATTAATCAGTAACAAGTAGAGAGTTTTTTTGTCAGTAGTTTTATCTGTGAGCACCTAACTATTGCATGTCCCCAACAATCGATATCACGATTCTTACGCAAGTCTTGCGGCGATAGGTATAACAAGCCATTGATTTGACCGATTCAAAATAAGTCCAATTGCGACAATTTGATTTGAAAAGGGCTCAATAGTTCATATTTAACCCTTTTGTTATCTTTTTTTGGTATTTCTACCGGAGGTACGAGTATTTCTCGTATAATACCTGGCCTCATCACTAATGTTATGAAATTAAAGTAATTGTTCCGTGTACGGTCGCCAAGTTTGCCTGGTGATTTCAACGATCGCATTCCAACGACTCAAAATACTGCAGAGACAGAAAAAGCGGCCGTGTGCACACATTTCGAATTTTCTCGCCTTCCAAGGAACTGCTGAAGAAGAGAGTTGAGCGTTATTCCCAACCTACTCCGGTCCTAATGAAATTTCGGGGAGAAAAAAATCTGCCCCTTCATCCTCTCCTCCTCCCAACATGGGCTAGGGACTCCGCAATCCCTACCACTCCCTCTCCCCCTTAACCCTGGCTTCTTCTCCCACCACCCTACCTGGAAGGCGGGAGAGACCCTCAGCGTATCCCTGTAACCCAGCCAAAACCTTAACGCCCCACTCCAACGGCTAACACCTCACTCCGTCCCTCCTCCTGCTTCCCCATGCATTATAGCGAGTATTCTACGTCTGTAGTCCTGAGAATGAATAAAACAGGCGATTAGATGCTGGGGAGGTGAGGGATAAAGGTTTTCTGGTCGGTGGGGTCAGGGGAAGTAAGGGGGCGGGGATTTTCCTCAGGGTTCGGGTAATATCGAGGTGTGGAGGCGGTGCGAAGGGTTTGGGGGTGTTCCCGTAGAAAGGATAAGGCCGTGGGGTTGGGGTTTGAAGGTGGGTTAAGGGTTTCAGGATCTCACGCGCATTGGTAGGGTTCCGTGGAATTGGAGCGGGTTGAGGTGCACAGGTGCATGAGTTGGGTGCTGTCGGATGAGAATAGCGCAAAATGGCTTTCGTTTTTCTTTGTTTCAGTAAGAGGTAGGAAACGGCATAATAAGGAAAGTTTGAGATAGACCGATGTGATATTAAGGTAGATTGTCCTCCGTTTAAAAATGTTATTATCTAGATACATTTCTCTTTATTTTGCTGATTTACGTTTAAAAAGAAATATTTATTCTTCCTTCACGCTGTGCATTGAACAAAGTTCATCATTTGACACTGATCGTTCATTAGAATGATATGGAATTTTTTTCTAATTTAGTTCTCCTGCTTACTAAAATTCAATGTATTTCAGAAATTACTCATGTCAGTAGGAAGCATTAAAGAGATATAAATATTCCACTTACCAGTTTAAGAGTTATGAATCTCCAACAAGAATATCATATGATTCTCTGACTATATTTTGGTCTTGCATCAATGCAGGAGATGTTTTTTTTAGTAAGGGATTAATTAATTGAACTCATGTTTTTCCTAAAGGTCCGGGAAAGAAAGCATTTTGTCATAATACATAGTTTTCTTATTAATTATTCTTATTTGCGGTTTGTAAGCTAATTCAAACCCTTTAAGTCTAGCATTTTAGATAATATATTAGTTATTGAATAAAACCTTAGTCCGTCTTTTAATTGCCGTGATCATCAAATTTTGTTCATAGCTAAGTTCGCAGTTTTCCCTAACTAATACGGGTGTGTGTATTAAAAATATTGCTTTATTTGCTATTCCTATACTCCTATTTATTGTTAAAAAATTTCATTTGTTTTTGAAGCGCGTTTAAAAAAATTCCTCAGTTAAATTATAATTTAGGGAGATAACAAATGCCATGCATTGACATAAAATTAAAAATACGCATTCATTGAACTGTTATCCTTTAACTTTTGTCCCGTTTTGATTCATTCTCGTATTTAAATTTTCGAAAATTTCTCATTTTTTCCATTATCCATGCTTTAATTTTTAGTGCATTGTAAGGCGGTTGCTATTGATGCAGCCTAGGAAAATATTGAAGGCCTATTAATTAATACGAGTGCTAAAAACGAGTACTTCTCTCCGTCTTTTAGTTTAGCTTGGATGTTAAATGATATACCCTCATGAGGTCACATTCTTGAACGAATCATAATTATATTACCACAGTACACTTAAATTCACCCGCAGAGAAGGAAAATGCGAGATCCAAGGTTAGAAGCGCAGGAGAGTTCCCATTAAAGAAATTTCTCAATAGTGTTCACTAACTCGACTATCATGGATCACATTAATTCCATGGGTTCCATAAGGTTCCTTAGGAAGTACGAGTACTGCACTCAAAACTCTTTCTACCCAGAGGTAAATGTACCTTTTTAATCCGTATTCCGCTAACATATCTCCCGCCATTTAGTATTCACGACGTAAAACTCGAATAAGAAGCCAGCACTCTGTTCACTTGAATCTGGGCATTCCATGTGAGGCGTTTTGAACATATTTTTCTTTCAATGTTATGCAGGCAGCGTTAGATGTACTCGGTACTGTATTTTTCATAGGTATCTAGAGTTGACAAACACCGCTGTTCCTAGTTGCAGATTACGAAAGTTGCTGTGCTATTTCTAATCTTGCCTACTTCCTACATCAACATTTTCATATAGTTAACCTAAACCTAACCTAGTTAACCTATCAATAGTTTTTCTTCGATAAATTTTAGTTTTATCTCTAAAGAAAATGCTGCTCTCACAAGGAAACTACATCGGTTTTTACTTTTCTTCATTCCTTAACTCTTCAATATGCATTGAAGGGGGAGGTCCACGAGCGGAGGGAAAACTGCCAGGATACTTCGAAAATTCTCCATGCCTACCTACCTTAATCGGTAAAATACTACAATAATAATAATAATTAAAGATGCGTGAAAATCGCAAATGCGATGTAGATGCGATGTGCGCAAATGAATGCGACTTAGATGCGATGACTTGATTTTTATGATATTTTTACGCTAATTTGCCTTTTCGACGGCAAAATTCGTACATATTGTGCCGAGCGCAGTTTAAATACTCCGCCGACACTCACCGCTTAAAGCATGTGAGGGACTGGCCAGCTGCTACTTAGCTGGGACTCTACGTGGCCGCGAACTACAAGTGGGCGCTGTCAAGCTACACCCCCGCCACTATATGTCTCATTCTTTAATTTGCTATTCTTCTACAACATAATTATTTAAAATATTTTGTATTTTGTGATATAACTGTGTTACAGTGCATTTTATCGTCATGAAAATAAAAAATAGACGATAAGAAATGTGATAAACGTATGGAAAGTGCGATAAAATAAAAATGAAAGTGCGATTTTCACGTATCTCTAATAATAAAAAAAAACTTGCTTCTTGCTGTTCTTGCTTAAAACCTAAGCCCAAATTTGAAAAAGATATTTAATTGAGTGCTCCCATCCTCCGCTATACTCCAGGGGTCACATCCAAGACCTCCCGCGATTAAATTTCCCTCGGATTTTGACTTGAGCCCAATAACACATTCCCCCCCCGCCCCTTTACTCAAGACAGCCACACCCTCTATACCCTCCACTCCGCGATCCAATCCACATCTCTTCCAGGGCACACCAATCTGTGGGCCCTGATTTCCTTCCTTCCTTCCTCACTTGGCGTCTCCACTTCTGCTTCCTCCCCTCGCAATCTAGAATTTTCTCAACACTCCCTATTCCTCCGCTTTAAAGAAAACATTTCCCTTTTAACATTCATTTCCTTACTCTCAGAAAATGTTGAATCAAAACGCGTCTCACGTTGTATGAAATAAAGTTATTTTAATTGTAACTTGGTTATTAACGCAAAAAGATATTTAATCTACGATAGCACATATGACACAGGAAAGAGAAGAGTACCCATACGAATAAAAACGCGTCGTGTGGTGAATTTAATAAAGTCTTTAAGTGAAACGTGGCTATTAACTTCAAAAGATAATCAATCTACGTTCACACATATGACACGGGGAAAAAGGAATACCTATAATAATGTTATGTGAGAGAGATGCAAACCGTTTGCTTACGCGGTAAACTTTATAATGAAGAAATCAGAATCATGTTAGAATTTATTCACCAAGTTGTTTGCTACATCGTTAATTTATACATGTATTTATAAACTCCATGATTCTACTAACATACTTTATGGTTATCTTGAAAACTTGTCCAGTACATTTTTAATACTTGCTTTCGCTCAGACCATATCTTATTGTCAATTATAATTTGAAATTGTATCTTTTGATAGATATTTGATATCTTTGGATATCTTTTGATAGATATCCAGCAAATATTATAAAATCAATAGATCCATTCCAAATCTGCGATATGCGTATGTAATAATGATAAATAGATGCATATAAATACGAAAGTTGAATAAAAATTAACCGTGAATGAGGAATAATATACATGAATATGATATGAAAGTAGTATAAGTTTCGCCAGGAATCTATCAAAATTTGTTCCATTGATATCCTCTTTCATAGAAAATTCGTCAAAAATATATCAATCTTGCCTCTCGCTCCAATATTCTTGAATTTTAGAAAAAGTGGGGAACAAAAGTGGCCGAATAAAAAAATATATTAATATCAAATAACCACGCCATCAGAGATAATGTGAATGCCAAAAACTCGGCTAAACATTAACTTTGGCGAACTTTATAACCTGTTTAACCCTCGATTTTCACCTCGCGATTCAAGCGAAAGCGATTTCCTGACCCTCGACAAAGGTACCTTGACAACCTATGATTGCTATTTCGATGACCTATCATTTGGAAACACATAACGGTATTACAGTAGGGGGATGAAACCACCCCAGATTTCTAAGAATAAATAAAATAAATAAATCCTAACTGTTTGAATCAAGGTTAATAATGATTTATCCTAAACTGGCCTGCCTATTTTTTTCAAATTAGAAGTTTATTTGTACAATTTACGAATGTTAGCGTGTTCATTTAATTTATACACCCAGGTCTTGCTTTTCCTGATTATCATTACCCGGCGGGGTGTGCTTTTCAATCTGAACCATCTCATTTTATCCCAAGGCAAGTCTTAGTTACGCCAATGGGTGCACAAAATGTTGATAGTTCAATGAATATACTTTTAACAATCGCTGTCTCAAGCTTTAGAGTCAAAATTGGAGTACTTTTTTATTTAGCGAACGTATTATACTTTATTTCAAGCATTTATTCATTGGTTGCTGGAAGGCCACCTGCTCGAGAAATATATTACCCAGACAAGTGGAACTTGGAATTCATGGTCACATGGCAAAACTTTTAAGGCCGTTTTACACGAGGCACGGAATTGCGCAGGCTAGTACTGCATTGATTTCCAAAATGGCGTGGAATTGCGCGAATGCATGAACGAAATTAGGACAGAATTTTTTTCATCTCACGTCCACGCATTCTCGCATGTGTTCTAACAATTCACCGCTTTTATACGACGCAATTTTGACTGCGCCTTCGTACAAACGTCAGGTTGTGCAAGTACGTGCCCCGTATAAAACGGCCTTTAGACACGCTGTACAGCAAACAATGGAGAAATCAATTTCCGTATAATGGGCACGGGATCAGCTTACATCCCGCACCACAACATTGATCGCTATGTGTCCGTATGTGTGTATACCAAAAACGTCTTATGAACTCATACCCCAGCAAAAAGGTTTGCACCGAGAGGATTATTAGGTCAGTGTAGTATTATTTGAGCTATTTTTTCCCTTTGAGCTAGTGAAGAGGTGTGCCTACCCAACCAATGAAGCTGTAAGACGTAACGTAAGAAATTGTTACGTGATAACGACAGAGAGGACGTGTCAAACGCGACCAAAAATAGCTCTACGAGGTTTGAGAACATGAGATTCATCTGTGTACCAACTTTGGTTGCTATCCGTGCCGCCGTATGGAAACGTATAGTGGACAAACAAACAGACATCCTCTTTTATATATGTTTATATTGAATTGAGCGGAGGACAAAGAGGAAACTGGAATGATTCTCGAGGTGATGGCCAATGGTTTGAAGGTCATGGAGTAACTAGTAACTTCCTGATGAATAATTCTCAAATTACGAAAGCGGGGCACGCGCTGGCTAAAAATGAAGGCTTGACGAGAGACAATATAACAAGAGGTAAGGATAGAGTGATGGCGACAAAAAAGAGAAAGGAGGACAAGCAGAAGAGAATGTAAAAGAAAGTGACGATGAACCAGAGCAGGGGCGCAGCTACGAATTTTGGCTGGGGGGGTTTTCGGCGCAACTGGAGGGTCTGAGTGTGCAGAATACCTGCCAGAGTAGGCGGGAGGTGCGAGGACCCTCCCCAAGAAAATTTTTAAGATAAATGGCTCAAAATTGTGAGTTCTACGGCTTTCTGGGGGATATTTTATTGATCCTTACATTATTCTATGTGTAACATTAATCCAATTCCCACAAAGCCCCCTCACTGCGCCACTGAACCAGAGGAACGCGGAATGCCTTCACTGAATGCTAAGAATTCCACACGAGAAGTGATGCGCGTCTCAGTCTTCGGAAAACCGATTAGCGACAAACACCTGATACCTATATTGGCGATCGTGGAGCGGAGGACAAAGAAGAAACTGGAATGATTCTCGAGGTGATGGCCAATGAACAACGTGAGAACTGCACGGTGAATAGCAATCGCCTGAAGGCCTACATTATTATTATTCCTGGTAACACAGATTGCTTTAAAATACATGATGAAAGAGACCATTTGCATTTTACATCAAGTGTATTTTATTTTTTTAATTCCACAAAATGAACAAACATAACGGTAAATAATGATAATGAGAAAAATAGTCAAAGAAAGGTTGAGTAAGGGTTTTGTAAATACGCCAGATGGTGTGTGATTTTGCATGGTTTTTTTATGGTCTTGAAGGTGGCATCATGAGGAAGAAAGGAAATACTTTTATACTATGTTCATTGTTGATTGTGACCATGGAAAAGAAAAAAAAATCAAGTGTGGTACAAACGTAGAAATGAAGAGTTGTGTGTCAAAATTTAGGAAAAGAGATACCTATTACTAAATTGCGACGCGGAAAAGGAGATTACTAAAAACGAGGAGAGTTCAATGAGTACTCCAACGCATGATAACAAAGATGATAAAAGTAATTTTGCTAAACACTTAATATGCCACTGCCGCAGGAGCGATTTTTAGATGAATATTTTTAAATTATGCAACGACTGCGGTGAATTAGACTCTAGAGAACATTTGGAAATTTTAAAAATAGTTGAAAGTGAGGACAGCACTCTTATAAAAGAATACTATTACATTTTCTGTGTTTCGTTTCGACCCAGAGGTTTAGTTTAGTTTTGACATTCCGCTCACGGAAACAAAATTATTGAAATTTTACTGGTTTTGACTGGAAAAGTACTTCGGGTCGAAACTAAACAAAGAAAATGTTTCGACCTAGAGGTACCAAGTGCTGCGCCTCCAAATGGTTTAGTTTCGAACCACACACCGAAAACGAAGTATGTTTGTAATAACTAGAGGTTCGTCCTACCGCCATTAGATGCATGGGGCACTCATATTTTGACCACAAACAGGATAACGGTGAACACAAACTGGCCATTCGAATTTTAAGCTCAATGTTTTAATCTCTCCGCATTCTGTCATGGAATTGGTCGAAACTATTCTCTCTTATCCCCCTCCACTCTAATTCTAGGATCGAAGCTTAACTATGAGCAGGGGCGCCGACTAATGAAAAATATTGGGGGGGCCCATATCGGTGGTCTTGCCCCGGGAAGAGGTTAAATTCAAAGTGTGTCGCAGCACCGAAACACTATCATGATTCACACCACTTGATTCAGTTACTCTGCTTAACATTATAATTATTTGTTTTAACACATTGTTGAATTTATTTTAAAAGGTAACTATCGTCAAACATGGGAAATAAAAATTAACAATATATTTTTGTGATTTCACAAAGCATAATATAACTTAATTATTTCTTGAATTATTGAGGGGGCTCCGCCCCCCCAAACGAATCTTTGAGGGGGCTCGGGCCCCCTCAGGCCCCATGGAGTCGGCGCCACTGTATGAGCAGCGGAGTTTCAATTAATTTAGTTTCGTTCCTTGGAGTAAAGTTTCGTCCCGGGTCGAAACTAAACTCTTTGGTGATTTTAATTTCTTCTAAACCCAGGCCTCTTATTTTCGTTTCTTTCCGGGTCGAAACTCGAACCGGGTCGAACTCTGGGTTGAAATGGGGTGCTCTCATAAAATTAAAAAGGTAATTTTTTTACATGTCTAGATAAGTAAATTAAATTTATTAACGTATGTGAATTATGACTTCATAATTCTCAATACTCTTGTTGCTATAGAGCTTCAAAGTTCGCAAAAATTACTAAATTCTTTCGCGCTGCAAGAACGCCCTGTGACGTCAGAATGCGAGTAAGCAGACTCGCTCCATGGCAATAACAAAACATTAACGACGATAACAAACATCTACGATGACACTGATTCATAACTTAAAGGGTGTGTGGAAACAGTTGTGAATAGTTTAATAGTTTTACGGTGCGTGTATTGCGGAATGGTTGACTCCGACTTCGAAAAGACACATTCTGGGAACATTCTGAAGGTAGATTAATTTAGTAATTTTCTAATAATGTGGAAATCGCCGTAGATAAGGATGATGAAAAAGTAATAAGCCCTATTTGTCAAGACTGTGCTGCATCTTCCAGTATGCAAACTTTCTTTAAACCTGTAAATTATTCAGGATAAATATTTCATATGACTGATGATGAATTTGACATAAAAAAAAATAAATTGTGCAGAGAGATACATAGGTTTTTCTAAAACTGAGACAAATTGTCTACTCTCTACTGGCATCACGTAAACGAATTGTTTACTGGACTCTGACGTCACGATCAGCCAACATGGCGATGGGTCGTTTGGAGCGCAAGATTCAAAGACAATTTTCAAATTGGAATTTTACGAATAATACGCAAGTTAGAGAAGAACTGCTTTCATTGCAATTTTCAGCACGAAGGATATTTTT
This sequence comes from Ischnura elegans, assembly GCF_921293095.1. Classification (NCBI taxonomy): domain Eukaryota; kingdom Metazoa; phylum Arthropoda; class Insecta; order Odonata; family Coenagrionidae; genus Ischnura; species Ischnura elegans. The sequence goes on along the minus strand of NC_060250.1, from coordinate 91,954,720 downwards.
TATCGCATAATCATCCATTTTCAGTGGAATTCCCCATTATGGTAAACATTCTTGCCCATTGCAATCAAAAAGCTTTCCGGCTTTGTAGTGTAGTTCCTCGTATTATTTTGAGTCGTCCTCCTAATTTTTATTCTAGTGCTTTGCTTTATTGCACGACAAAAATTCATTTTACTGTGCCTGAAGGCTTGATGGATCATTTGCATAAATTATACAAATATCAATATTTAAGTATAGTTTTACTTTTACCTGCTCGGTCTTCTACAATATTTTTTTATTCAGTAAAACAAATCCAGTACAACATTTCAGCGCTGCGCGTTTTTTATCTATCATCGTCTAGTTGTCGTTCAATCCTTCATTTCGTTTGGAACTTGTTTTTTAAAACGTCACTAGAATTTTCATGGTAATTTTTCATACCTCGTACTGTATGCTTGATTTTTTTGCTGTCAAAAATTTGACAAAATAAACCGGAAATTATGAACATGACATTTCTACATGGCATAACAAAATTTGATAATACGAATTCAGAGAGGTCGGTTCCATTTTTATGTGGAAGATTGTGTAAGGAATCGCAAATGGTCTATATAGGCTGTGCTCTCTCAAGATGCCTTTAGAGCTCTGGCGCAGGAGACAAAAAGGGAGTTTATTTTACGTCTTTGATGATCTTAAAGTAAACCTCTCTGGCAGCATAGCGATCTCAGCAAAGTTCACTTTGGGTGGAGGAGAGCCATTCGGTGAAATTCGCGAAGAGTTTCCTCAATGCATCATGCATTGGAATGATTCAGAGAGGTTTGCTTTCGTTTTTATTGGTATGTACGACTCCTCTCCCGAGATGGAGCTGGAGAAGCAATTCAAATCCGAGAAGGCTCTGAACGGAACGCTGTGGGCTCCATTTTGAAATGATGCGCCAACGCAACACCACCGGTTTTGGCTAAAAACATTTCTAAGGAAAACGAGATACTTAGCGCGTGTTTTTGAAAAATTGGTCATTTTTGAGAGAGTGTATCTCTGTAACGGTTCGTATTTATGTAAAATGGTACATAAATCTATAATCGGTAATGATTTATGAGTATTTACCCTAATCCAACGATTTAATTGATGGATTGCCTCTCTAATAATATAGCTTTCTCGCTTAAGATCCACCAAAGTCGTTGGCACATTAATGGCTGATGCCTGGTTTCGCTATTTAGTGGGCCCTTTCCGCATCTATAGCAGTGAGGTGCTTACCCCGTCCCTCCCTTCCAACCCTATCCCTATCCCAGAGGCATCGATGGGCTCCTATCGCCGCGGCGCCGCTTTCCTTGTTCCTTTCCATCCAAACCCCTCCCCGGGAGCGCGGGAGTATAAGTCTCAAGGCCGTTTTACATGGGGCGCGGATTTGCGCAGGTTAGAGCTGCATTAATTTCTAAAATGGCGTGGAATTGCGCGAATGCATGAACGAAATTAGAATAGGGGCTATTTTTCCGTCTCGCATCCACGCATTCTCGCATGTGTTCTAGCAATTCACCGCTTTACACGATGCAATTTTGATTGCGCCTTCGCACCTACGTCAGATTGCGCAATTCCGTGTACCGTGTAAAACGGCCTTCAGACTTGGTTCCCAGCCCCGGTGTGTTGTATCCCTCAGAGGACCCTAGGTGTCCTGATCCCTCTATTTACCCTGTTTCTCTACCTCAGAAAAAATAACATGTTGGGCATTAGTCCGGTTTTTTCCAATTTCGGACCACTGTGCGATGCATTCATAGCGGAAGGTAATAATGATAGCGTGCCCGACAGTTGGCTTCAAGTGAAGACCCACAGAGGATTCCGAGGTGTAAGTGAACGAGATGTAAAAAAAAACATTTTCGTCCACCCCATATCATTCAAATGTTGGCAGTCACTCGGTCGGATCGAGGCGTGGTGATGGACTGGTGAGGAGAAAAACGTCACCACTCTATAAAGCCCTGATGTCACTGTCGAGGCGCAAAAAAAAAGCCGTGTGACGACGCGTAAAAAAGTATCACCACAGCACTTGACAGCCGGTCCACTTGGATGTACCTTCCGTTGGTGGGGGGACAAGTGAATACACTACTGGTGCGGAGCTTACCCTGCGTGAATGACGGGACGGGAGTGGAGGGGGTAGGGGATATTAAAAGGGGGCAGGTATGTATATGTATACACGCGGGGATAGAGATGTTGGTTAAAAAGGGACCTTTAGGAGGGTGAGTCGGCAGTAGGTAGACAGATCAAAAGGCTGGTGAAAGCGGAAGGGAGGATTTACTCCATTAAGATTCTTACGCTGGGGTGGACTGGATATGAGGGGTTCCTGTAGGTTTTTTGGGGTGAGGTGGGGGTTGGGGGGAAGGGCCTGTGAGCCGGTTTTTCGGTCATCCAATCGGGAGGATGATGTGCTGTGAGGGTTGGGGGAACTAGGGTTGTGTGAATAAGTGGAAAAGGGTACTTAGCTCACCAGCTTGTTTTATGAGTGATTTTTGTCACGCCTAAAATTATACCACGGACTCCGGTATCGAATACGAACATCATTTTTGTAGGTCATCGTGGTCGTTTTTATGTTTGGGTATGCCAATAGCTACTATTTTGCAGTCGAATTTTATAGACAAAGAATGATTGACTTCAGAGAGATTTTTGACGCCTAAAATTAATCTACAGATACCAGTATAAGCTATAAGTTGTTCTCTTCAAAATCCCTGTCTCGAAGAACAAAAATTAGAATATACAAAAGAAAAATCTGTCCAATTCTGATCAATGGGTTTGACACGTGGATGCTAAACAAGAAAGAGGAGAAATCATTGATAGCATTCGAAAGTAAGGTTTTGCGTAAGACGGGAGTAAGGTAAAAGAGGTTCAAAAAACAAACCCAGATGCGGGGACGTACCCAGGATCAAAACTAGGGGGGGAAGGGCAAGCCATGGTCGTTTAAGTTGTAACATTTAAGCATGGATAAGGTAAATGAAAGCAACAATTAAAGAAAAGTATAACAGCTCTTCATTGGCATTTAAAATTATTTGCTTGAAAAAAACATTGTAGTTACATGTCTTGTATTAATTTCATTTTTCGTGGATTTAAAGAAAGTTTTTTTTCAAAATTTTAGTTTCAATCCACTCTTGATCTTTCTTAATGAATTATGCAATTTTGGCTTTTTGGGGGGGGGGCGCAGCTGCCTCCTTCTGCCCCCCGCTGGGTACGCCCATGCCCGGATGGACGAAAACAAAGAGGAAGAGCAAGAAAGAGATGGTGAGACCGACAGATTCGGAGAAGGTTGGAGATTCAGAACAGGAAGCAACGGACAAGTGGACATGGAGGGAAATTGTTGTTGAGGCTAAATGTCAACTTGGGCCTAAGTGGCCCTTCGAGGTGAGTGAGTGAGTGAGTGAATGTGACCGTTTTGTTTGTTGTGTGTGCTAATTTATATTAATTTGCAGTAGAATTTTATCGTCATACAATGAGTAGCCTGTGATGAATTATCTTCGTCACGCCTAAAATTAATCCACGGACTCCGGTCTAGAATTCGAGTATCGAGCGAAAATTCATGCCGTAAAAAGATAGATTTTTAGGGTTAAACATATAACGATGGCTAAGTTCTAACAACACGTATCTCAAAATTTGGCCGGTCTGAGTTAATACCGTTAATAAAAAATAAAACTCAAGCAAAAAACAACTCTTTGTTTGCAAATGTGTGCTTCTTTTTCAGTTTAATGTATTTTTGATTTTTAATTTCAGTTAAAATAACATAAAATTTAAAAAATAAATTGTTTTTTTGCTCTCCTGAAAATTTGCTATTATTGAGATACGTGTTGCTAGAACTTAGCCATCGACATGTAGGTTACTGTGGTATTTTTTATGGTTGGGTATATCAATAGCCATTATTTTCCAGTGGAACGTTATCATAGCATAACAAGTTACCACTGATGAGTGATTTTTGTTACGCCTTATATTAATTCACGCTCTCCGATCTTAAATAATAGTAACCTTTTGTTTCTTCCATTTTTGAAGTAGATTGTGGTCGTTTTTATGGTTGCCTTTGAAGATAGTTATCGTTTTACATTCGTATTTTATCTTCACACAATGTGTGATCTCTAATAAGTGATTTTTGTCACGCTTAAAATTAATCTTAGAACTCCGGTATCAAATGCTAACATCGAGCGAAGAATTGCGCCGTAAAATATGGATTTCGACGGTATTCCAATTCAAAAGGTTGTTGAGGTCGATTTTATGGTTGGTTAGCTACTATTTTACGGTCGAATTTTATCGTCACGCGAGTGACATCTGATGACTGATTTTTGTCACGCCTAAAATGCACTGACCTCGGTCTCGAACATGAGTATCGAGGGAAGAGTCAAGCCGTAAAAAATGGCTTTTGACCGTTTATGTTGGTTGTTGCGGTCTTGTGTTGTGTTTGGGTGTACCAATAGCTATTATTTTGCAGTCGAATTTTATCGTCGCGCAATTAGTGCCCTCTGGTGAGTGATTTTTGTCACGCTTGAAATTAATCCATGGATTCAGGTCTCGAATATGAGTATTAAGAGAAGAATCGTGCCGTAAAGAGATGGATTCTACAAGTTTTCCATATTTTCAGGTTGTTGCGGTCTTTTTTTGGGTTGGGTATCCCAATAGAGTCGATTTTTTTAAGTCTAAGTTATTCGTAACACAATGAGCGACCTATATGAATCAACTGCTATCATGTTGACGTAAACAGCACTGAACTCTAAACATAAAAATGCTGATACTCTCTCCCCAAGTGAAACAAATAAATGGCGTTTCTGGCCCTCTTGATGAGTAGCTCTAAAAAAATTCTCTACATTTAAATACATATGAAATCGCCGTTTTCTCAGCTCATGTAATTCAGATGAGATTGCGACTTGGAAGATGAATTATTTGGATTCCATATGACATTTTTTAATCTGAAAATTCACCGATCTTTCAATCAAATATTGCGCATTTTACCGTTTAAAATACCGGATGTAGAGGGTTTTTAAAGTTTTACAATATTTACTGCGCATAACTTACCGCTATATTTTATTCATCTGATGGTCGACTAAAACCGTTTTGTTTGCAGTCAAAAATGCTCATGTGCACCGAATTTTCCACAGCCATTTTCGTTAGAAAGCACTTGTAGCGAAGATGGCGATTAGTGAACAGAAAGCTATTTGTGTTTTACAGTTTGCAAAGAGGAAATTTTTAGTCGCTGTGCAACGTGCGCTCCGTATTGAGTTCGGTTGTGATCATTACAGTTATAATAACACCCCTGCCTCCACTACCAGCTGACCTTACTGAATTAGGAAAAACGGTTGAAGCAGCTGTTGCAACAATTCAACGATTCCGATGCTCCAACCAGTTCAACGATTGCGATGAACTCTCATATCGTCTTGACGTGTGACGACTGGTATTCACATTGAGCACTTTTAGGCTTTTATGTAAAACTGTTTGAATTTCTTTTTCGTTTAATATATGATTTCTAGTAGTACGCCTAGTTCAATAAATATAAGAAAACGTTTAAACCCCGCTATTCATTTTGAAACACCCCGTACATCGGAGTCAGTCATGATAGGTGGACACGGACGAGCTTCAACATGAATTCGACGGCTCCCGTGCGCAGTGCTTACCTTTCAATTGTTTTGAGTTCCGTGACTTCTTCTCACGATCATAATCTCAAGCAATTATATCTGACGACTAATCAAGGTATTTAGGAAACATTGTTTGGTAATCTATGGTCAGTTGCCATCGGTAATCGCCTATGATGCTCAAATAACTGCCATTGACAGTGTATGACAGAAGAAAATTGATGTTATCCGAGAGACATGACAACGTACTGATCGTCACCAGTAGTTAATAGCCGGTTACTACGCTCTTAGGTTGACCGGCATTAATTTTCCTATGTCGAGATTTTGTCCGCCTAATGAAGGATTTTTTGGCGTTTGCTGCTCTTAATTAAGGATAGTTCTTCTTAAGAGAATCCTATTCCAGACGGTATGGATTGGCTACTTTCTAGTAATGGTTTTTTAACACCTAAGGATCAATTATGAACGTAAATCAAGGAAATACAAGCGAGGTGGACTGCTGGGTGCAATCGTTAATAATAATGATCAATTGGTTTTCCGAGTCTTTTGTGGTTAAAAAAAACACCAATTCACCGGTATACCTGTCAGGAAATCGTGTGATGTATCGCCATTGGAAAAATCGAACAAAATTTATTTTTCGCTCAAAGTGAGTTCTTGATACGTGCTCCTCTAACTCAATATTCTTATTGAATTGAGACTGGTTTAAGTTCTGTACTCAAAGTTTTGCCTCAAAGTAGGTTTAAATTAAATATTTGAATTACAGTTCAGTGGTTTTATTTATAAACAGAGGCGGATCTATCAAGGGGGTACAGGGGCTATAGCCTCCCCCCATTGGGCATCCAATTTACATTAGATAAATAGTATTTTTTTTCGGACCCGCAATACTTCTGGGAGTTTACCCCATACTTAGCCCCCCCTCGTCCCTATCCTGGATCCGCTACTAAAGTTTATAAGTACACTTTTTCATGAAATAACTCATCTTTGAGTCTTTAATAGTTTAGTGCTTCCAGGTATTAAGTAAACTTACGAAAGAACCCATATAGCATGTTCTGTCTGATAGCCTTTTTTATGTCAGTTGTGGTATCAACGCTTTGCAGAGCACTAGGAGACTATTTTTACTGAGTATTTTTTTATATTATTGTTCCTAATTTCGGTAAAATTTCACCGACCGTTTCCAACACCTTTGAAACATTATTTTAGGTCAGAGAACTATATGTAACTAATAACGTAAACAAGGTTTTCTTATTCATTTACATCCTCTTGCACTCCTGTACTCTTCGTTATCGATCAACAGCATTGGATAGGAGAACCCTTAGCAGACTTCAGATTACCCCCTTGCTACAGTTTGAGAACCGGGATTAATAAAATGATTACTTAGGTAGGTATGACAAAAAAGCTGACCATTAAGGACGAATCAATTCCGCAAATCACAAAACTCTAAATCAAAAATGACGCTGATATTGTAATACTATTAATGTTTTGGATGGATGCAATAATTTCTTTCTTTCTAAGATTTAGAATGTCTTTTATGGCCCACATTCTGTATCGATTTAAAAAATCGTAAGCGTTTATACTGTGGAATTAAACTTGCAGTACGAACAACATTCGAAATTGAATTTTGTCCTTTATATTATAAGCTTTTCTTCGGTACCTAGTATGACCCACGTCTAACGTGAGGAGACGCACTTTTTTCATTCATCGTTGAATATGTACATTCAATCTGTAGTTACGTAAGGAGGAAACAAGTTAGATTAATAAGCAATATTATCTGCCAATTGATATTTCTTCTTGAGAACTTTTTACAGACGTAGCTTTCCTCTTTTTTATTGATAAAACATTTATCATTAAGCTGTACGACACCTTTAAGCGAACTCAATTTCTTATGCTTTTTTTATAAGCTTAATTCATAATAATCTACTTTCAACCTAATTACATTACTGTGATATCGAGCGCCAAGTATTGAACTTCGTCTCTGAAAAAAAAACATCCATGAGATCAAGTTAAGTCACTGCAAATATCCCAGCGCTCTCGCAGCCGTAGACGATATTTTTTGCGAAGTCCGCCGGAAACCCCATGTAAATAGCCGGAAGCATGATTGCCGATTCAGATACGAACAGCGGTGCGGGTTGAGTCGGCAAGGAGCACATCCACCAATTCCCTTCCGGGTACCAACGCCCTGGCGCAAATTGAATCAGCCAGTGGCGCGAGAAGGAGGGGTACAGAGAGAGGAGTACGCGGAGAAAAAGCGGGGATTGCGCACGGGGAGACATCTGCCGGAGGCGAGCCGAGATTGAGATCGCGGGAAACGCCATCGGGGTGGTGTTTTTAGATGCCGCGGAAACTGGATGGATTGGGTGTAGGATGCATACGCATTGCCTCACCGATAATGGCGATGCACCACACGCGGCTGACAATTAGGACGGTCCGCCTTGCCACGTGGGCCATTGTTGCGCACTTTGCTTCGCCTATTGTCGGACGCCGCCGCCGCCGCCTTTGCTGATCAGTTAGATGGGGCCGCCACTATGAGCGAGTCGAATGGGCCGCAATGTAGAGATCGCCAATCAAATTGGGATGGGGAGAGCGGGGCACGCAGCCGACAAACGACTTTACTCTACCCGAACCCCCTCCCCCTATCGCCCCGGGGCCGACTGAAGCCTCGTGGCGAGCCTTGCTATCCTGTGACGTGGTGCATCGGAGGTGGGGGATTGGTGTATGGCGGGGGGTGATGGCACACGTCAGCGGTCTTGGGGGCGTGTTGTCGGGGAAGGGGGGGGGGAAGATGGCATTATCATGAACCCACTCTAGCCCCATCAACTATCTCTATATCTACAGCGGGAAGGAAAGAGGGTACTCTTGCCCACCCCCCTCCAAAGCTTCCGCTACCCCTCCCCCACCCTTTGGAATTCCCCTGGGGTATGAGAGCGTTGCGTGGAGAACGGTAGGGATACATTGACGGCGTGAGCAAGTGTCTTACCCGTGGACTTTGCCTTTTGCTAGCACCGTCCTGCCCGGCACGCGGCCTCTTCCCGGGTTCAAACGCGTGGAATCCAAATTTTTAGCACCCCTCGGGGTGTTTGCGATGTCATGCGAACCCTGGAACATCCACCCGCCATTCAGGCAAAGTGGTTCACAATGGGGTTCGACAAGCCATTTCCTCGGGGAGACCAAGGGGGGAAAAGGGGTTGTACAGAGGGTCGGGGGTGAAATATGGCGGGTGGGAAAATGGAAGGGTAGTCCTGAGTGATTGTAATTGTTATTATTATCGTTATGCTTCCTCCCGAATAGATAGGTCCCTTCCGCCTCGTGCGGGCCGAAATAGAAGGCTTTGTAGGCTTGCTGCAAACAAGACTGCTCGGTTCGGTACGTCTCTATCGAATTAGGTTCCTTTGAGACTCGTCTCGTGCGGAATGATTTCGCTGTGAGTTTTCGTGCCGCGCGAACATAAAATGATGCCTCTTTGATGGTTTAGTTTCCTGGCCCAAAGTGAGTGGAACAAACTTCCTTCAGTGCAGGAAAGTGCTCAGAAACCCGTATCAACCAATCTAAGCTCCAGTAAATCTCATATTTTTGACTGGACGAGGGGTTTTTGGTCATATAACCCGCATGTTGGCTCAGTGAGGAATATGAGCGATTAACTGTGACCATCACAAACGTATGTACAGTAAAGGATTTTCGTATTAGCTACTAAAGCTATAGCATAGGCCCCCAGTTTCTTGGTGGGCTTCAAAAAAGTTGGCCGAATGTGCAATTTTCATGCTTTAAGATACTGCAGCAGTATTTGCCCCAATGCTGTGCATCTGTGACGTCCCGTATTCTTTACCCAATTTTTACCCCCCCCCCCCTTTCCGAGGAAGTAAGCTATCGTCCCCGGAGTTTACATTCCCGATAACCAGTTCAAAAATTAGTTATCCGTAATTATGATTACCGAAATCAAAGATAAATTTCGACAAATACAGCAAAGTCTGATAGTTTCAGTAGTTTTTAGAATTATTTCATTATATTTTTTTATACAAATGGTACTTTTTTGGTACTTGATATCATACTTAGCACTAACACGAAAAAAACTGTACTTTTAAAGGTCCCATTTATCAAATAGGTGAAGGCTTTATCGAGTCCAAGTCGAATCCTTCGAGTGTATCAAGAGCGACATAATACACTTGTTAGCCATTACATTTTTGCTAATAACTTCCGTTATCAGCTCTATTATTTTTTAAGTACATGAAAGAATAAAAAATTCGAATATAAAGAGGTAGAATATTGAAGGATATTTCAGAATTACTGTAATTGATAATGATATGAAATGAAAATAATAAATTATGATAAATATTTAATTCCACGGTTTTTTAAAAAATAAAGCAATAATAAAAACTCCAAATACAACGTGAAATTATGCTCCCCAAAAGAAATTAACTGCTTTTAGGGTTTACATGATGATACATTAACGGGACAGATATATTTTACGCATTTAAAATTTACTTGCATTCCATCAAATGACTCCAGAATCATCTTCATGTGTCCAGACGATTAACGAAGAATAACTTTAAAAAATACCATTTTACAAATAAAATAAATATTTTCAACAAAAACCTTATCCGACGTAATGCACATAAATTTACAATACTTTTCTGGAAAATAGTCATAATTATCAATGAAATGGTACGAAACGATTTCATTGTCAATTTTCTTGCCGTACGAGCATATAGAAGTACCAATTGTAATCATTATGGTTGAGTATGCTTCCTTGCGAGTTCATAGTACCCTTACTGCCCGTGCGAACTTAAACAGGTTTTGATGTTGCGTATGGAACGAGACGGCTCAGTTCGGAACCGAATTAGGTTTCTTTACGCCTCGTATCATGCGAAATGATTCCGTTGCCAGTTCTCGCTCAGCCGCATAGCCGCGGGGTACTGTGTGAACCCCTGGGTCGTTTCATACCGGAAGAGGAGCGTGTACCACTCGGCTGGATCAGTCTGCGGGGCTAAAATGAGTGGAACGAACAGCCGCCGGTCTAGGAATGTGCAAAAACTCCCCTATCTACCCGTTGGTCTCCAGTCAATCGTATTAGTGATGAGCGGAACTGTGATACTCCAATCACTTTGTTGCCTGAGACTGTCACTCATCAGCAATGGTGATTCTTAACTCGATCACCGACGATAATCACTCATAAAAGTCAGCCGTAATTTGTGGCGCAGCCTTTTCTGCTATTTTGTCTAGTTTCAATGAATAAGCGCTCCGTTAAAGTAACGAATAAACGTATTGAAAATTGGAAAATTATGCAAAATATTTTTTTGAGAGTGTATTACGGTAATTAAGTAAATTTGATATGGTAAAGGAATTGATGAGTGGCAATCATTAAAATTCCCGTCGGCATTTTTAACATATTTTTACATTCAAACCGTTCAAAAATCATCATAATAGTTGAATAAGACATCCTTTACTTTACATAACATTGCTGCAGTTGGTAGCAGTGAAGCTACCATATTCATCGTCGCAACGATTTCGAGTATTTAGTGATTTAGTGACTGGCAGTGACGGCTACTTTTCTTCAATCACAGATATATGTCGCTATATGTCGCGTTCACACTTGGTAACAGCCTGAGCTGTCTTCACCGAATCAACAATCACAGTGAGTGAGTATTAAGTCGCTGGCAGTGACTGCTTCTTTTCAGTAACAGTGATTCAATCGCTCATCACTAAATCACATCACACATCGGCGTTGATATATCGCTCATCACTAAATCGTATAGTTTGGACTGGCCAAGGGGATACTCACTCATCCACAAGTTGATCGTTGGCTCCATGAGGAAAGATACCCGCACGCTTCTCTTCGCGAAATATTGAACAGCGGGAAACTCGAATAATTTAGCCATTGGATTTTATTTAATCGCTTTAAAAAACTGACACTTCTCTTATTTTCGTCATCTCTCTCATCCTAATTGAAAATGATGTCCACTTGTGCATAAAAAAAATCTAAAAAATTCAACGAAATGAATTTTTGAGAAATGAGATTCAATTGTTGTCATTATTTTACTCGTGGCATAAAATAGTCAACTTTTTGTACTATGAGATGATAGTTACTTCATCTTCCAACATGAGGTAGAGTAAGTTTTTAATTTGACACCCGCGTGTCTATCTCTCACTCAGTGAGTTACCACATATGTATGACCCCATCCTTAAATTAATTTTCACGGCAACGCAGGACGTTTTCATATCAATTCATGGCATTATTTCACAATCACACCATACGGTCATGCTATCTGATTGGCTGATATGGGGTTTTAGTGACGGTTTTAGCGACGGAAAAAGCGACCGGACGAGTGATGAAAAATAACGATGGGAATCCACATCGCGATCGCCATCGCGAAAAACAATTGCCGCCGACGATCATTTTGCGCAGTTCTCGCGATAGTGATCACTTTCGCGACGAAAAAAAAATGATCGTGTGAATCAGGCTTTAGTTTTACATGTCATTTCACTTTATTGTTGTCAAGGTTTCTCTTGCAATTAAATCTAAAGAATCACGTACTCTTTCTATAGAATTGTTTGTTTTGCTGTTTCTATTGCCATTGAATCACGTGCAGGGCCAACAATGTCTTTTGCGCTCGTAAATATTATGTAGATATTTAAAAAATGGAAACGAGCTCTAGTACATTTCTTGTTTCATTTTACGAATTCGACGGCATCCATAATTCTCAGTTTCTAATCAAAGTCATGCATCTGGTCCCCACAGGTGTGGAGCCATATAATTGCGTCTTTGGTTTCTGTCGTTAATCTGTTGACCCCTTGAAACAATCATGATTGACTCTGTATTTTATGATAATCTTTAACTCTAACAGACTGAAACTGTCAGTAGACGCAAAAAACCCTGTGCAACAAATTTTAGGGTCACAAAACCATTTTACTAAAATGCAGGTTTTGTTAAAGTATTTCAACGAAAGTGATACTCGTTAACATCGTACGACCAACAATTTTGATGCAGATTTATCACATATACGCGCAATAAAAATTCAATATATCAATATCATAATACAGTCTGTAAACTCCCGCACCAGTTTTTCTAAAATATTTGGTGAACTCTGGGCGAAAAAGGCCGAGGAAGCATTAATGTTGCCGTGAAAAAAATCTACAATGCCTATATCGGAGTGAAACTAAAATGGAATAAATTAATGAAACATATGCTCCAAAGATAGTCTGCTCCGTGAGGGTGGAACATATATGACCGTGAGTGGAAAGAATTACATAGAAAATCACTAAGATTTGGCAACTCTAAAGTCTGGCGGAAGCAACATAATGCGGACATTTACTATTCATTTTAGTGTAAGGTAACTGGTAACCAAAAGAAATTTTTAAGCATCCATTAAAATTGCCCAGCGATTTATTCTGCTCCGCTTGGCCCGGATATACCTAAACCTAAGCCCCATGATATGTACTATTTTGATTCGGGCAACAATATTGGAAGAGATATCAAACCGGAAGTCAGGAAATACTGAGTTTGAAGCAGGCAAATATGAGAGATGTCTTTTGTTCACATAGACAGGTGTAAATGATTTCGTCCGTGATCTCGGACTGACTCAAGATGAAGCATACCTCCTAGGTTTAAAACTTGTGAAAGAAATTCTTTTGAACCCTATGTACCTTTTATATTGAAATTTGAAAACCGTGAAATATTTTTTTTAAGGACATCTTTATCCACTGAAGTGATGCACAACGATTGTTGGGTCAGATCAATATTCCGTACTCGTCCGGTGACTAGAGGCATTAAATTGTTTGTAGTAAAAGAATCCTGAATGCAGATACGCTGCATATCTTGGATCTGAAATAATATAAAATAAATAAAAATAAATCGAATAAGCAATTGTAATTTCGGAATAGGATAAATCGTCAAACCAACCGTAGCAAATTTTTTAAGTGGCTGTATTTAAAAAAAACTATTCTCGAGTACCTACGCGTAATATACGTAGTGTGATGGAGGCAGAATAAAGACGGAGATGCGTGGTTAATTGAGTGTATTGAGAGATTGTTAATTGTGTGTACCCTCAATGTCACCTTGGCAATAGTCAAATATTTTAAAACTAACCGTAAACATGGTTTTGTCGATCTTCGGATTGTTTATGATTATAGATGGTGACTGTTAAAAAAATCTTAAGCTAAGTATGCATAGTGTAATCGCGCCGCGATATAAGATACGACTGTGGAGTACGCAGGTCTGAATAATCACAAAATTACCCGCAGATGCGTTTGAAGTGATAATAGATAACCAAAAAAAATCCACGCCTTGACTTACATTCAAATCCGGACACGATCCCCAATTTTGTTCCAATGCCAGAGCCAATTAAGTTGTGATGGCTTATTCTTCCCCTGAGGAATTAAATATATGTGAGAGGTGTCAAACTCAGGCGGTATTCGGGTAAACCTAACGAAATGATTGTCAAAAATGGCCGCGAAGGATGGATCTAAATAGGTTGATGCTAGAGGAAGAGCGGGAAATAGAGCCATGAAAAAAGCAGTGGAAAAGTTGGAAAATTTGCTGGAAAAACAGTGGGGAGTGTTTATGGAAGTATTAGTGAGGCAACCTTACAGAGAAAGTAGGAAGATCGTGGGGACATTGTCATAAAGTGCGCTGGCTGGGCAGTGGTAAGGCCTTGGATACTTGGATAAATGACCGTAATGGAAGTATTTACCTCCAATCGATATTTATAAATTATAAAAACATTAAAAGTAATATAGTTTCTATGATGTCGACGACTTTCAATTGCAGCTGCGTATTGCGCGCTGTCATGCAAGCTTTCGCGGCCGTTGCAGGTCGTATTCATTCACCGCCTGATGATGCTACCTGCAATGGCCGGGCAAGCTTGCATGACAACGCGCAATACGCAGCTGCACCCGGAAGTCGTCGAAATTAATGACTCTCGCTGCGAAAGTCTAAGTTCCAAGCTATACAATTTCTATGTTCAAAATAATTAAGCTGTTTTTGCGGTAAATTTAATATAGGGCTGTGTGAACTCAAGAACGGTTATCGGGTATACACAGGGTTATTATCGGGTATACAATTGTTAATCCTTAATGACGAAGGAAGGAAATATGGTTCGAAACTGGAAGAAAAGGATAAATGGTCGCGGATGAAGCAGTTGGAAGAACGAAACACAGAGGAAGGTTTGAGGAAGTATTAGGGAGAGAACCTTATGGGGAGGAAGGAAGAAGAAGAGCAGAGCGTATAGTGGGATAAAGTGCGGGGTTTGATAAAGGCCGGGGGAGTAGAGGGTGCGGAGAGGAGGGCGGTGGGGGTGAGTGATAAAAGGAGGTACTACCAGTGGAGGGTGCAGGGGGCTCCCTCTCAAGACTGGGGAAAGCGCGTGGGGGAGGCGGGGTTTAAGAGGAAGAGATAAAGGAAAGAAAGAAGGGCGAGGAGGAGGCTGAGTACTCAAACTGCTTTTTATATCCACCTGAAAGATGCCGCATGAAAAATTCACGTTCGCCCATGCACACACACAGACACACACTAGCAGGTACGGCAAGGTAAGGATTGGGGGAGAGGGGGAGAATTTGTAGCTTGCCCCCTGTAGAGAGGGGGTGGAGTGAGGAGGGGAGGGGGCAAAAGAGAGGGGGGAGGAGGGAGGTAGAGAGGAAGGGGTGGGAGAAGAAGGAGGTAAAAATAAAAGAAGAAAGGGAAGCGTATAAGGAGAGCTAACCGAGGAGTAAACCTTCGAAGGAGTCTGTTGCGGATGTGATGGTGGGTTAAGAGAGGGAGGGGAAAAAATGTGCACTCCAGAGAAAAAAAATAAGACTCGAAACACCTTTTTGATGTAGATTTTTCTCTCTCTTACACGTCGGAGGAGGACAGAAATGAGCAATTTCCTTTCGCGCCCCGGATCGCCCGTCTCTGGCGTGATGGCGCATTTGACGCATGTAGTCCCAGCGTGCAGCCAATGAGCGATTTGCTTCTTCTACGCTGGCTCGGCGAGCCTAGAAAAAATAAGGCTCGAAACACATTTTTGATGTAGATTTTTATTTTTCTTATACGCCGGGGGAAGACAGAAATGAACAATTTCCTTTCGCGCCCGGGATCGCCACTCTCTGGCATGATGGCGCATTTGACACATGCACCTTCCGCGTGCAGCCAATGAGCCATTTGCTTCTACGCTGGCTTAGCGAGCCTAGAGAATTCGCTAGCTCCATGTGACAGTAATTGACACGAAGTGATGCAAGGAGAAGGTTGTTGGGTCAACGGTAGCCAATCCCCGCTGTGTCAATCCTTGGTATGTCGAAGCGCATTAACCCATAATAACCCAATATTGCCTTTAAGTAGCATCAAAAATGTTTAAATTTTCAGCCCTATTCAGGAAATATTTAAATTACGCGTTTTTTTGTGCTGTGAAGTTTAATGGTGAAATATGTAGTAGTCGCATTAATTATGATTGAGTAGAAAATCTTCACTTTTTTAAAACGAAAAGTCTTGAAATTTTATTTCACTCATTGTCAGACGCTCTGTTATAGAAAGGGTTAACTGGTATCTGCTATAATCTGGCTCCATATTAACCATCAAATCGGAAGTTTTGCATCCTTATATATGTCGAATAATCCAAATTTCGATATTCGTTTTCGAATCACGAACAATTCACTCATTTATGCCAAGCATATTGCAACTGAACTTCAACGCCTTCCATTCCTTTGATTTTTGATTTCGTGCATTCCAGCTAAACATTTCGTTGCACTTAGCATGTGTACACCAGGTTTTTTCTCGCCTGTTTTTGCGTGCGGAAACGAATATTTAAGGTTCGATTGGAATTGAACAAGATTGAATATGACCGTGATTCCCAATTTTTTTCCAAATTTAGTAAGGTATCTTTTCACATACCGTTAACGTTTTCATGATATTTATATATTTAAAAGGTCGTGACACTCAATGTTATTTAAAAGTTAACACCTGTCCTCTCGAACTCTTGTTTTTCTTTCTCTGCGACATTAGCTTGTCGGCGAAACTAAAGCATCTATTTCTCCCTCCTTAAAAGCACATCTTGAAAATTTTCTTTGACGATCTTGTTTAATGCAAACACTGATTTGATAAGTTCAGTTTCTTGGATTTGGGCGAGGAAAATATCCCTCAAAAATTAAAAGGATATAATTTCTTCTCGGGCTATTAATTTGGCTCTTAAAATACAGGAGTAAGAAGGAGTAAGTATAAGAAGAGCGAATTTTGTTGATTATTTACCAGAGTTCCCACCAGGTAGACGCCTACTTGTGGAAAAAAGTCAAAATTCATTGAAAACATAAAAAATTCCTCCGGACATGAGCGGATATAAAACCTCTTGATTTTACACTCATGTGTGCATTGCACGTCGCAAACTCTTTTAGGAAAATATTCGCCCAAAATTGCCAAAAACTGAGGACTGGATCCGCCTCCTGTTTCCGTAACAACGCGGAAGGTCGCAAATAAAGAGGAAGAGGAATTCCTTCGCGTCAAATCACGGATACAATACCCAGCGGTTCCCATATGCTACCTCTTCCTCTCTCTCTCTCTCTCCCCCCTGCGGAGGGTAAAGTAAATTGTAGTGGTCAGACTGTGTGCGGGTGGCCAGCGTTGGAGTGGACCAAAGATACGCAAGATGGAGGAAGTATGTGGAAGAGAAGTGGAGAAGGGGCGCGCGGTCCCGAGTATGTTTGTTTGTGTTACGGTTTGTGCTCCTGTGTGTGCAGAAGGTCCGAAAAGTGAAGGGATTGGATGGAGTTTCCCGGCTTTTTATATTCGGTCGGCGAGGGGAAGGATTACGAAGGGCTCTCCATGTTAGGACGGGAAAAAGGTTAGGGTGGTTTTCGGACGCACGGAGAAAGTGAAAAAAGGCCCTTTGAGGTATATGTATAGCAAGGGAGAAAGCTGGAGAAAGGGATGTGTGGGAAGGAGAGGGAATAGGGAGTTTGAAATCGTGAGGGGTGCAGTTGGAAGAACTAACAAACGTCTTTACTGCGGGATGAATGGATCCCGTAAGGTCTTGTTCTGTTTTTCATGCAGTGGCATGACTAGGAATATGCTTTGGGGAAAGGGATCTACATCTACATCTACATCTACATAATACCCTGCAAGCCGCCTAAAAGGCGTGTGGCAGGGGGTGTTAGGACACCAGCCGTTTACAGCTATAAAAAAAAAGAAGTGCTCTAACGAGGTTGGGACAAGCGTTTATTAAAGTCCTTTATTGTTCGGGGGAAAAACGAATTCCCATATCTATCCGTTCGGCAAAAAATCTCTCTTAATTTATCGCTTCTGTCGGACCTGGAAATATAGTGTGGCTCTAAGATTATGTTCTCTGTGTCGCTCTTAAAGATATCCATTCTTAATTGTTCAAGCAATCTAAGCCTAGCGCGCAGATGGCCTAGGGTGTGGATCCCCCTGTCCAGGGAAGGGTAAATGTTTTCAAAAATGACATGCTTGCAAATACATTACAACATTATTTTGGTACTAAAGATTTAAAGTAGATGCAGTTTCACGTGCCAAAACTAGACAATGGTCTAAATATTTTTTATCTTAGGCTTTGGGGGGGGGGTTCTATCCCCTCTTCCACTCCCCCCATTTGTGCTACTGTGCTCACGTATGTAGTGTATCCCGTTAGGATGAATACGACGGATAAGGTGGAAGGATTGGACCTTGTATGGTTTTTTTTCTGTTGCTGATGTATGTAGTGTTTCTCGAATAGGAGGCAAACGATGGATAAGATTGAAGGATTCCACGGGTTAAGAGGCCTAAGATACACAGTTAACTAGCGTGGAGTGGCGAGAAGGCAATTTGATCAAGACATGATAAAATATAAACAACAAATGGTAATTTACAGTTTAATATATAACTCCTCTACCGACCATGGTTTCGACCTAGTAAATGACATTAAGTGTCGAAACTACGGTCGGCAGTAGAGTAATGTATTAAGGTGTGGAAATTACCATTCGCTCTTTATATTTTAACGTGGATATATCGCATTTCCACCACGCCAAGCCTGAAACAATTTCGTAAATTTTATCTAAGTTCTAGAATTTTCACCCTTGCGGTCCAAACAAAATGTCTACATGAAGCAGAGAGGATTTCCCTGAAGCGATAACCGTGTGAACCTAAAATCTACGAACCAAAACGCATACGGCGGTAAATTTGATGTTTTTCAAAGCTGCCGCATGAACGATAGTGAAATTTACTTTCGGTTAAACGTTTTACTGGAGCCGTTGCAGGAATACCCTTTGGTGCCAACGATAAAAATCAGAAATACTTTCATTTTGGTTTAAACACCAACAAAAATGCCCATTCATTAAGTACCTAGCCTAAGTTCTGGGAATATTAATGGCCAAATACCCTGACGTCTAAGAATATGAAACACCTAGCATATTTTATTTAATTTCTTGAAAAGATAACTATTATCACAATGCTATGATTCTTGTTTAGAGCTCAATACATGTTAGCTACATCTCCTCTTTAAAATCTACGTGTCCATAGTACCTTGCTAGCTATCTCCTGACGGCGTGGAAGAGGTTGAGTTTATCCCAGAATGCCATAGCATTCGCAGCAACATCTTTTGGTCGATATTGTATTAGTAAAATTTTATTGTTGAACATCATATAAATTAAATATTATTTACCTTGGACAATTCTCGCCTAGCTCGTACAATTCTTTACCATACAATTTCGTCATGCCAAGGAAACTCTATGCCTATATCGCCATCACAGACATCCAGGTATTTCTTCTAAATTGTGCTTCCAGCGATCTTGGGAACTAATGGGGACTAAATGAATGGTCAAATTAGTAGTCCCGTTTCCCATTGAATAAGATGCGATACAAATTGCACATCTGTTCCCAAATGCTATTGCTTCAGTAATTGGTTCCTTTCTGAAATACTTAGCCTAAAGGTACTGTGTGATATGACTCCGCCCCGTTTAGCTTTTATGTCTGAAACTACTGAGCAGTGGTATTTCAGAGGTTAAGACTACATTTAGCGACTGCGATAAACCTTACAATTTTTACAATGGCTGTTGGTAACTCAATCATTTTTTTCAACAGACTACCACCCGAAAATGCAAGGAGTAAATTCCTTGAGCTACATTTTAAGCCCTGAGGAGGGGAGTAACTCTAATTGTATTAACATATAACTCACTTTTTAAGGAATGATATTTATTTCACTCATGTGTATCTACAACATGGTTATACTATCTTTTGATGCTATTTCCCAAATGCCTTCGCCACACAATCGGTTCTACACTTGTTTCTCTGCGTATTAACAGCATATGAAGAGCGGCGGTCGTAATTACAGTGCTGCGTTTTCTGGGTATTAATATCCTTCGTTGAACTGTGATGATGATATGCTGTGTGTGCACCTCTTCTTCGATCTAATATTCCTTTCCTATTTTTCTAGGAGCTCCACCAAATCTTTTTTTTTAATAAATCATTTTCTCGATGTAGGTTTTTAGTTCGTTAACTACCATCGCCGTGAATTTTATTTTTAAGACGATGTAAATTTCCGGATGGTTCCTTCACTGCAGCGTGCCATCACGTGACGTAATTCAAAAAAGTTTCATTTTTTGGGCTACGTAGGCAGAGAACATCGTCCGAAGGAACGAGGAGGCGTCTCTAGCATTGCTTATTGTTTGTTCCAGCCCATCGGGTCATTCCTCCTGGGGTAAATCATTTTAATAAAACTCTTAAATCACACGGAATGCGCGCTAGGGGGGGAATACAGAGTTCTTCCCTTCTTTTACTATTCAGGGAGCGAAACAAATACGCAGAACAGAGAAAGAAACAGAAAGAGAGAGAGAGATAGAGGCAAAGGTATATAAAAAAAATTCTGCAGATGGAGGCGCTTACACAAATAAACGTAACTTCTTATTTTTACGGCCGGACGGGGAATATGTGGAGGACAAAAGAGGAGCGGGAGGCGCGCGAGGTTTAGGGTTTGATGGGGCAGGTGGGAGGAGGGCGGTTGAATGGGGGAGCCTTGCCGAGGCCTCACCTCTCAGCAGTGGAAAAGGAAGGAAATGGGGGCGATGGGAGGGGGGGAGGGTTATTGCAGAGGGAATGGAGGGCCAGGGTTTTTCTTACCCTGGGAGAGAAGAAAGAAAAAATAGGGAGTATGGAGTTCACTCGCTCTTAGAAAAAATATCAAGCGTAATTCATACCCTCCTTCAAATTCGTACAGCAGTAAGTTAGGCTGCCGTTTTGCATGGGCGAGGTAAAGCCTAAATGCAGCTTTAAAGATAGAATTTAAAAAAAATTAATTGAAGAGAGCAAGTAGCAGATGAGTATAGCATAATTTTGACAATAGCGCTCTCAGAAAAAATTAAATGCGAAGCATAGGAAAGCATTTTATTTTTTTTAAATATAGGTTTGAACGATTTTAAATCCGCCCGAAATTTAATGAGAACTCAGGGTCGTACTCATGACAGTTGTTTCCAGCCTGTTTGTTATTCACTTTTTGTTTTACCTTTATTGGTTCAATTCAAACCATTAATCATGGAATATGGTGTCCCAAAGTAGAAAATAACATGACTATAAATAAACTTCGAACATGCCAGCTCAAGAACATTTATTATCGAATTCAATAATATGATAGCCGCAGTTTGCAGTTGGTCTTTCCGAATTGAGGCCATGTGATGAGTGAACTGCCTCGTTAGCCTTATCTCGATGTGCATCCTCCCGAATTTCGTGCCGTTATGAATGGTAAAAAGAAGTGAACTTCAACGCAGCATACAAAAGGTGTTTTTTGCCATGTTTACTGACAGGTATTTATGATTCTTGTTTTCACAACACAGTATCCTTGACGGCATCGATAAGCCCAACCCATTAATACAACTGTGCTTTTCTCCAGAAATAACATCTATCTCTTGAATTCTAGTCCCTCTTTAAGACGATGCATATCTCCCGTATATCAAGAAAGCATATCAATCAGTTGAACTTCCTTAAAAAAATAGTGAAGCCAATTGGCTCCAAGCCGTTATCCCAAAAATTTAACGAGCGTGGATTTGTATATTGATTATATTAATAATAACTCAAGCATTTATTCCAAGTAGATTTTTTCTACCACTCAAATGTGCATTTCCAGGATTTTTCACATTAATGATAAACATGTATATCTACAAACTCTATTAAAAAAAGAACCATCAATTTTTTTAAAGAATCGATCTTTTGGTTAAAATTTCGATTTTATTTGAAAACTCGAGAATTTCATCATTCATATGTCAATTTTTTTTTGATTAAACGATCTTTTGGTTCAAATTTTAATTTTTGTTGAAAAGTCGAGATTTTCATTATATATCGATATAAAATCGATAACTCGAAAAACCGAGCACACCCAGCGGTCCACAGTAGATACATCTAATGTAATATTCGTGTTGTAATTTTAAAATGAGTAATACGTCACCAAATAAGGCAAAGTACGACCGGTCGAGGGAGAGTTTTGCGTCATGTTTGAGTGTTCCCCCTCCCTCCCGTTGGAAACCACTCCTCGACCAGAAGCGGCCATTCAGCTCCTCGGCCACTAATTGTTAATGGGAGCGGCGCTGGCGGTCAGCTCACTCCAACCTAATCCTCCGCCCGTGTGCGGCTGCAAATGCTCCCGGAAATGAAGTGTTTACTCGCTCTCTTGGCCCTATCCCTCTCACTCACAAAACCCTCGATCTAAATGACGGTAATGGGGTATCTTTCCGACCGCGCGAACGCATTAGTTTTTGTTTTTGCGTTGAAAAATGTAAGCTATGGTATTAACCCTTCAAGTAGTCTCGTGAGATAAAGTTACGTAACTACTCTCGTCGGGTGATATTGACCCAGAATTCAAACATCAAAGTAATAATGGTCACATGATTGGAAATGAATCTGCCTTATAGCATTAAGAAACTTAATCTATTTAAAATATTTTGCATTGCTTTTTCATAAGATACGGAGGTCCAATACATAGTTTCACAAATAATTTGCAGGTACTTTCTTCGTATATCTAATTATTGCATCACAAACTCTCGCGACGAGTCGTAGAACGGTATTTTTAAGACGCAAATACTCGCGTTTGGTCAAAACGTAAATTATGTTACATATCGTATGCATCCGGGCACAAAAATGGCATGGAAAAAGTGGAAAAGTACCTTATGAAATAAAATGGGACACAATTTTCTGAAATACTTAACTGAATTTTAGTTTTATTATTATTATTATTATTATTATTATTATTATTTTATTGTTTAAAGAAAAACGACTTGTTGATATAGACCCGACGCCACTATTTCAGGGTTATGTTTAGCTCAATGACATACCTTAAATTTACAATTATGGGTGGGAAACAAAGCTGTCGAAGGAAAAAATGGACACGCTTTAAATTGTGACGTGAGAAGTAAATACATTAAGCTAAAATCTCTCTCGTAATACCACTCTCAGTAGGGATCTCTCTACAGAATAGAGTTCATTGGTTGGGGTGATGGCGGAGTGGAATAAAATGGAAATAACAAATGTATGCCAGAGTAAAATTACCGTGCTAGATGATTGCTGCATTATCCCGCAAGACGCATCAAATGGCATCTGGCGTGCGGTGTGGAGTCACCAGCTAACGTTAACTTGCCCGATAATAATAAAGAGTTTTGGCGGCGAATTTCGAGAGATTTGAATGCCTGAGCTGACCTAGTATTTATGAAAATCCTGCGTAGTTCGGGGTGAAATTTCTTTCCATTTTAATTCTTTTTACAGGGTGAGCTAGAATGGACTCCCTACGGACTCATGGCTAAGGAAATATTCTTGTCTAAGCATAGGAAAAATCGATACCTCCACTGCACAAACGATCAACAATCACCCACCGAATCAATCCCCTCATATAGTAGCCATCATAGATTCTAGATGAGCGTATTAAAAATCGATCTCAATTCTCAAATCAGGGAACCCATTCTGCCCCATCCTGTTTAACGGAAATTGGCCGAAAAATATAGCTAAATATTTGAAAAAAGTTGTGCCCTCCAAAAAAAATCTCATTTTTTATCTCAGATAATTTTTCACCCAATTGGTTGAAACGTGTAGTAATTATGGTCTCTCCTTTTGAAATCGATGACCCTTTACAGGGGTTAACTGAAACCCTACTTATTAGAAAAAACCATTTCGATTCTAATGTCAAGTTCTAATAAAAATTATTCTATTTTGGTTTTTCCTATGGCCTCGTATCTTTCTTTTTGATTGAACACCAGCCCCTCTTGAGGTATAAGACCTCACTTTCCTCTAAGTGTGTGGGGAGTGACTCTAAAATGAGAGCTATATTCTTTTCAATGGATGAAAAACATAATAGTCCAAGGAAAGAGTTGACTACGTATTAAATGTGATGTGAGCGATAAAATTAATTAGTTAGACTTTGTATCTGGTCAGTATACGATTTCACTCATAATTACTCCGTCTCACTGACTACGTTAGATCTATAATTCTATTTTACATTTACCGTGAAATACTCCTGAAATTATTCAGCATCAGATCCGTTTATCTGGGAATGATTTCTGTTGAAAATCTGAGTTCTTTTCATGGCACGTCTACTTACGTTTATTTTCATAAACATTTACTTGTGACTGCTGAAATCAGTCCATCATAGGACCAGCAGTAATCAAATCTACTGATAAAATTTACTTCCTGTGAACTTCAATGCACGCCTTCTCATTTTTAAACACTCACTCACTCAATTCCATTCCATGCACTGCCTGCCTTTCTCCACCCCATTCAGGTGACGGAATACCTAATCGCTTAAAACTTTCTCTACCGTCTTGAAATTTTTTGGGGATAATATCGTTTTCAACATTTCATATAGCTTCAATTTTAATATTATTCTTCAAATATTTTTTTCTCTGATATATTTGTTTACATTTGAGGAACAGGACAGATTCTTCCCCACTTCTTTCTGAGATTTCCGAGATGATACCATAAGTTTGACGCGAGTAACCTGTGAGCAATAACGAAAGGTCGAGAGGGAGATAAACGCAGTCTTGAGAACCGGTACACTATCTTTCTTTCGGGGCCTCTGGTCGATTGGAGACCATCCCTCTTCATTAGTTCCTAGTGCTTCCGTAGAAAGATCGAGCGCTTACTTATCAAGCGGACGATGAATGGGGACCATTTTCTGCTCCTAAATGGAAAACGATGGCTCCGAGTTCGACCCGTTCCGCTCCAAGTGGTTCGGGGCGTGGGACTGATATAATGGGAGCGGAATCTGCTGGGTTGTGGTATATGGTAAGGTGCGGGCGATCGTTGAGGTAACAAATATCGGTCACGGAATTGCTCAAGTTCTCGGAAACTGAGTGGATGAATCGCTGGAGGACACGAGGGATTCCTAGAATGGAATGTTCACTTGAAAATTTATTTAAGTCTGCAGTCTTGAGCGTTAAATTCCACTTAAGTGAAACCAATTAAACCGTATAATGACGACGAAAATCCCTTGGAGTAATCTAGCCAATGGACTGGTAGAGGTAATTCTACCAAGAATAACGTGCATAAGGGACGTGGATAAAATTATGATAATGGCCTTAGTTGTCGACATAGCCAAAACAACTCTGGATGGACTTGGGACGAGACCGATAGCGGGTATCGGCCATTTTACCGATACTTCGATACTTTCTAGTATTCGTTTTTTTTCGGATACTTTTATTCGAAAGTATTCGTTTTTAGAAAAACGTCTAAAAACATCGAATTTTAAAATCCCACCTTCTTCAACTGGTTGCGCGACGCGTTGTGTATTTGTTTTCATTGCTGCGACACTGCTGCCCTCAAATATATGCATGACTCTTGTATCTATGTGACTGGTTCAGCGAGTATTCGAAGGTATTTTATTATTGAGTATTCCAGGGCAATTGAGGAGTTATCTGATTGTTTAAGTCAATCAAGTCTGATTGAGGAGGTTCAGGGTTTCTGAGCAAATTTTTTCAGAGACTGGTGCAATGGTTTCTGATAGAAGAACCCTCTTAACTGCTGAGCATGTTCAGCAGCTCATATTTCTTAAAAAGAATTTCCAGTATTTACAAATGCAAGAGGGCTTAGAGTCTGAAATTTAATCCCAGTAATTAATTGTCAGAGTTGCAAAATAAAAGAGTTATCACAATGTCATTTCTCCCATTGATTGCTCTTATATCACACTTTGGATTACTGAGCTTAGTTCACGAGAAAGAAAGCACATATTAAATTTTTTGGGAAAAATAAGTAAGGTATCGGCAAATAATACTATCGGTATCGGCCGCTGATACCGGTTTGTAATCGGAAAAAGTGGTATCGGTCCAAGCCTAGATAAAAGCATAAATTTTTTAGTGTAATTTTGTAAGTTGCCATGGCTCTTTCGTCGTCATCGTCCGGGGATTGATAGGGGATTGATAGTCACACAGAAAAAGGGAAGAACTCATATCGGGAACAATCACACTTAATTCTTAATTCAGCAGCGTACCCACGCCGACTGCCCAACGTGCTGTCGTCTCACTTCTCTCGTCAGCGATTCCGTTCTTGGGTCGGGTGTATGGCAAGATCCCATTCACAGAATTTCTTACGTTATAGGGGGTTGGGTCGTTGGGAATGTGGAAGGGGGAAATGCGACATTGGAGATGAAAGGAAATGAGGCAAGGAAGACGACAGCCACTTCTTACAATTGCATTTTTCTTCCTGTCCCTCGAAACTTCATTTTGATCCGTTCATTCAACGTCCTTATTAACTCATTCATTCACGGAGCCAGATATACTTCACCTATTTCCGCCAAGAAAAATGTCTCTTTGCGATTTTGAAGATATTGAGGTGTTCCAATCTTACGGCTTTCTTAAGCAAATACGATCGTCCTTGCACGAAAAATATTTTGGTGATGCATTCTTCAAACAGTTTTCTCAGAATGATCCGTGGCTTGAGTTGAAATCAGCTTTTCAATTCCCTTCCCTATTTTAACTTTATTATAAATGCATCTAATTCACATACAGTTGACGTCCATGTTGGAATTTCCATTTGCACCAATCCCTTTAAGCAGACAGGGAGATACGGGAGCGTTGACCATTATCTTTCTATATCATCTCGGTAAGTTGCGAATTCAGGGGTTGGTAACGTTACCTTCATGTTTTCGTGGGGAAGCTAAGAGAAATACGATGAATTAAGGACGCGAGAAAAGTCTTCTTTAGCGGTGGCTGCTGGAATATTTCATCGTAAGCCAGGT
Organism: Ischnura elegans; assembly: GCF_921293095.1. Taxonomy (NCBI): domain Eukaryota; kingdom Metazoa; phylum Arthropoda; class Insecta; order Odonata; family Coenagrionidae; genus Ischnura; species Ischnura elegans. The sequence continues at coordinate 91,928,013 of NC_060250.1, read as the reverse complement.
ATAGGTAGTGGATTTAAATGAAAAAAGAATTCCCATGCCCTAAATGTGTTATTTAAACAAACTTGTTCTTTGGGTAGGATCACAATTTAAGCATTGAATCTCTCAAGTTTTGTAGTGTATTATTTTTCTTTTGACCTCAATGAATTACGTGTATCAAGCCGAAACTAATAATAACAGAATACACAAAAATAGGTTTGGCTTAAGTTCTATCCTTACCTATCCCTACAAACCTTCGGGTCGAATTACTGAATGAGTGAACGAGGTATTTCATTTTTATTTTTATTTTTATTTTAAAGAAAGATAACCACATGCAGCAGATTTGCCATTTTAAAGTGGCCAGGTAACAATACATAAATTTGATAAAATACACGCTGGGAAGTATGAATGCTGGGAAAAGCCCGTGTGACGCCATTCTGGTTCCAGCCGCCGCCGTGTGAGGCCATCTTGGTGCGAGGCTATGAACGCCGATACCGTGCAGGCAGCTAGCAGGTAGCAGAGTACCCTGCTAGCAGGTAGCGTTAAGCTTAAATAAGGATTATTAATACCCTATATATGAAGGAAACTTTCCGGCCATAGGCGATTTTAATAGGTGATTATTAAGAATTGTTTCCCTGAGCTCTATGCCACATGCATGCGTTGGTAATCTCAGACGATGTTAAACTCCTGACTACTCGTATAGCATCCAGCATCCTGACTGCTTGTATAGCATCTAGATCCCTGTGACGTCACGTGGAGTGGCATCGCATGGGTGCCAATCTGGCCTTTTTCAAATGAGGAAAAATTGATCATTAACATTCGTATAAACTGAGATTTATAAAATCAAATAATTTGTATATTATCAATACGCTAATGGTGGGTATCGAATCGTAATCAATGCCTTTCGTTTTCTTCGATGAAGGAAACTACCCTAATTGGCCTACTCTATGTAGTCCCCTTGTTTCCGAGATATCTCAGTCAGCCGCTAAGTCAGTAGTAGGTGCTCGACTTCCATGCTTTCACATGGGAGAAATACGATCGATTATGAACGGAGAAAAATCCTCGGAACGAGGTTGCTACCCTTACATTCGACCGCAGGACGTCGTCACCATCTCATCACCCGGCCCATCATCCCGTCAAATGCCCACTTCGCTCCGCCAACGCCACCTTCCAGTCGATATATATATATATATCCCTCTCTCCACGCAACGTCACGAAATGGCGCCAAACTCCCCTCCTCCTCCTCCTCTCCAGCTCCTTTTCCATTGGCTCGTCTTCGTTCCTAGGCTCGCTCGCACGCCACTTCGCTTTCCTCCCTCGTGTCCTCTTGATTGAGGACGGGCCAGTTTGCCGCCTACAATTTTCTCCGGATCATTAATTCTTGATCGCCTCCTGCTCAAATATTTATCGTTTCCACCCCTTCCCCCCTCTTATTTTGGGGTCCACCGCGATGGGAATGCGCGTTGAGAGTTGGAAGGACCGTCTCCAAACGGTCTCTCTCTCTGTCGTTCCCACGGAAATGCGGTATCTTGTGCTTTTCTTTTTTTTTAGTCTTTCGCCACCTTGTTATTCTCGTCCTGTGGTTTCGATTTCTCGTTTGCGGCTAGATGTTTTAATAAATCAAGCGAAAGCGTTTGAAATATATTCTGAAATATTTAGAATATTATCCACGAAGTTTAAATTTATTCTTCATCTTTCGCCACCTTGCATTTCTCACTTCGAGGTTTCAATTTATCGCCCGTATAAAAAATGTTCATGAATTTAGGTACAGATATTGGACTGTTCTGAAACAAAGTGCATTAAATGAAACGGTAGCGGTGGGATAAAGTCCTCGCCTCCCAAACAAGAGGTCGCGGGTTCGTCTCCCGCCTGGCTAGGTTTCCCATATCCAGGGCATGGTTGTTCGTGTACGTTTTATTGTTGAATTTTATTAATTCCCCGATATAAAATGGCGAATATGAGCTGTATTCGGTGGTTTGCGATTAAAGTAAAGTTTGAAAAAACTTTATGCTCTATTATTCGCTGCTTAAATTTTCCTCTTATGATGTTTCGATTTCCCATTTTTTAAATGGTTACATATTGATAATTCTAATTGTGGTCCATTGTGGTATAGAAAAAATAGTTATCGGTGAGAATGTGAATGAGAAATACTTGGGAAGCTTGAATGTATTCACTTGCTATCAAAACAAAATTAAAATCAAAGAGAAGCACGTGGATGTATTTTTAAAAGAGGAATGCTGCTGCTCAAGATGGTCTTGATACATGTTTTCGCTGGTTTAACGAAAATAACTAGCCCTTCGGGTACATGACTAAAATGGGTGTGGGCTGAGAATGTACGTTTATAGCTGGAAAGACGTCATGAAACTGTTTCTCTTTTCCACGGAGATGAAACAACTCTTGCAATATGTTATATCATTCATATTTTACCAACTTTTACTTCTTGTTGTAAGGCTTGAATTTCTCGTTTTGAATAGATATATTAGTAAATTAAGGGATTTTATAGCGTTTAGTACATAATAGATAATTAAGGTAACTATAATAGTTTTTCCTGAAATACAATAAATCGTATCAGAGACTCAACTGAAGTAAAAAGAAATCAAGCTGCGTTCCAATACTTATGAATTAGCGTATTTTTTGGCGTCACCGGTGGATTTCTATTTTTCTTCAGATTTATGTTCACAACACTTATCCAACCCTCATAGTGAATATTTCAACGTACACTTTTTTTAAACCCTTGTCATGCTCAATTTTACGTCAAAAATCACGTTAAATTATCGCCCAATATTTTGTTACATGACACCCAAGCACAGGTTAAAATCTCTGTTAATAAGTTAAATAAATAAATCACAAAATATTTATAGACTACAGCTTCTTTGCCCCATCGAAAACTCCAATAGCGTGATGATATTCCAAATCTGGAATATTTTCCAAGAAAACCGAAAAACTTAGAAAGTTTTGTCATGTATGCATGACTATAATTAGTAATTGCGAATAAACTTGGGAGGCATAATTTTATCGATTTTCAACCATTTTATACGTTACTAATGTCGCCTAGTTTTAGGTTCCTATCGTTAAAAAAAGGCATTGAGTCTGGAGACGTATTTGTTATGACAAGTTATACGTTATTGTGCATTTCATCTTGAGGGATTATAAAAACATTATGAGTTCTTAAATGCTTTAATTAGCGTCACCATGGGACTTTTTGGGAGATTTGAATACTTATAATTTTAATGTCTGGGGAAAACCCTAGTAACTAAAATACAGACTCCAGACTCAATATCTCTAGAATGAAACACAAATCTGCATACATTAATTATGACTAAGCCATTTAAATTTCACAATTTAAATAAAAAATAAAACTAGTCTGCTTTGTGTCGTCAAGTAAAACTAGTCTGCTTAATCATGAAATGCATAGTTATATACGTGGCCACACAAGTGTGTTTTAGTCTATGTAACTTTGGAGTTTTGCTCTATCACTATCATTTATTGGTGTAATAGTTGAAATTTCTTCAGCTCAAACTAATGAGGTTAGCTAGGGGATTATCATATTTGTTTCGTTGTCGTGGGTTGATTTTCAGGTCGGATGGAAATTAATTAGCTACTTCAACCATAAAAGAGCATGTAAAAGAACTATCTTTCGTTTAAAATACTACCCACTAACTCCGACATTATAAATCAACAAACAACAATGCATATTGTATTAGAGAAATAAACATTGAAATTGCACACGCTAATACACCAGCAGTTTTAGTGTCAAAAATACACCTTACGTGCACTGAAAGTCGGTATTCAATACCGTAAACCCCCTTTACTTCGCTCCATTGCCACGTTCCCTCGTGTTCCATTTTCTCTTATCGTTCGCTTAGGAACGGAAAGGGATCGTGCTGCCATCTTCCGAGAGAGACAGAGGCACTGAAAGAGTTGAATCGTTTCCGCGATCTCTTCCGAGCCGTTTCATCCCATTGGTCCTTCGTATCCTTTTTTTCCGTCGAATCCTGACTCGTCCCACACACCCTTTCGAGTATTCGCTCTCCTTTTGAATCATGCACTTTTGAAGATATGTATACTACTTTACACTGCTACGCTCCTCGCACAATGAGCTTCTCCTTTTATTCATGCATAAGTTGCGCATGAATAATCCACGACAGTGCTTCCACCTGCCGGCTGTGGAATCCTCCCGCGTGCCGGCGAGCGACTCCCCGATTGCCTTTTCGCTGCTTCTGCTGTTGCAGACGCACTCAATCCGTATGGGGGCGTCCATCAATATTGCACGGCCGCCGATCCGAAAAAGTATAGAGAAGGCACGGGAGGAGGAGGGGTTTATATTCGGTGGGAAAGTGAAAGCGAAGAGGTTTTGGCGCTGGGAATCGTTCCACTTCGAAAGGGAACGATTCGCTGACAGTATGGAAATCTTACGGGAGTCCATACCGCAAGTAGGTAAGCCTACCCGGGGTGTTATTTATTCCAATGAGCACGTTCTCCAATTCTTGCCGATTTTTCTATTTTTTGGAAAACTGAAAGAGACACGTATTTTTCCGTTATTCGATTCTTTGCTCAATTCTCGTGCTATTCGCGGCGAAATTGGCTGAAATGTACTTGTATGGCCTAGATTAAAGCTATGCTTTTGATGATAAAGAGATTAATGATTATAAACTCACCATTAGATCGATTTCTTATAATAACGACAATAATATAGCATTCATCGTTCAAATTCGCTTTTTTCTGGTATGATATGAGCACCGATGGCCCTCGGAAACAACACCCGAAGACAAGAAGACCGCCACGTGTATTCAAATGCTTTCATTTCTATGTTCAAAGTTTGTTAACCCTGGAAAAAAAACTTCAATTTCCAACCTTTTTACCTCCTCTGGTTTTTCCACTCTCCCCTCTCCCCCCCCCCCCCCCCCCGCCTTGCACTTCTACCCATTCCAGCCACCTCCTTGAGCACTTTGCACCCCATTTCTCCTCTCTCAGTTGGTACCTTGAAAGTGATGTAGTAACATCGAAACTCGAGTCGAATTAAATTTTATTTTTGTGGAAAATTGCAAGTCAGTGTTTCATTATGAATCAATTCCACTCCGTCTCGCTTGATTCTTCGAATTTTATAGATATTGGAATATTTACCCCAAGTGCCTTGCCCTTGATAATATTGTTTGCGACTGCGAAACGCGTCGTGTTAAGATAAAACCCAGTGGAAATATTGCAATGTTTAATTTTACTGGTATTCACTATTGTAACACTTACCAAACCAAACACAACAAAACATGGAAACACAATCCCATGAATTTCCAAATTTCATCAAGATTTTTCGATAAGTTTCCTGGGGGGGCACCGCTCCTCAGCTACAACTCGGCATTATTTGAAGGCCCCGCATGGTTTGAAATTGTTTACACTCTTGGAGAGGTTTACTTCTCTCCATGAAATTGTCTCTCAGAACGAGTAAATGAACTATAACTCTAACAATAAATCATCATTTTGGAGTGTAGGTTTTGAAAAAATTAAAAATAAGTAAAAAAATTAAATTTTCCGTGGAGACATACAAGCACTGCGATTTTACATATTTATTTCAACGTACTCCCGGATTTTGCCGTAGTGTAGCTTACTCAACAATGGATTCTTTTATTTGAGAAGCAGAATAACTTGCGATGAAAGGAGCAAGAAAGAAATAATGAGTACAGTAGCCCAAGCGAAAAGAGAATTCAACTAAAACAGAGATCTACGGACAGCGGGAAATGAAAAGTATTTAATCCTCTACTTTATCACAGGAGTATGAAAGCAATTTATCAGAACTTACATATGGAGTACGCTTCTCAACGGAACTGAGATATGGGCTATGACAGCGTGAATGAACACTGAACAGGTTGCCAGGAAATGTGCCCCTGTAACTTATGCACATGTCTGAGTCTCAGAAGCTGTGCCAACGTGCATAACTTCTAATATGGGGACGCAACGCCGCACAGTGGTCCCAAATCGAAAAAAGCTGGCCAAAAGTCATTTTTTCGACTTTTTACGAGGAAGTTTTGAATTACGTATTCGGATTCTGCAGGATATGGCCTATAATAATTTGTACCTGATAGGTCTGTGTGATTATTATGTTGACCTGTGTAACCCGTCAAACATGAGCATGTTCAGCCTAAAACGCCCGAGGCGTAGAAATAGTCGATTTTAGGGTAATTCAACTTAATAAATGACTATTTTAATTTCATGGGATTGATCTGTCAATTTTAATACGGTAAGTTTGCATATTTTTTCACAATTATATGGTAAGTTTTGTTCGTTTCAGAATTTATTATAACTATATTTAATTATTTATAATGTTAGCTATTTTTGGGCCTATTTTTAGTCAAATGTGTCAATATAGTTTCGTGCCCGTCCGTGCCCCTCAAAGATTCCTACGCTTAATCCTTAGGAAGAGTATGTACAACAAGATGGAGAAAAAAAATCTTGCCTATACTTGCCTATCCGACATCTAGAGGGTTTTAAGTTGAGCGGTGCACCGTTCCGCTGAGGGCGGCCGCCGCGGCGGCCGGCGGGAGACAGTGGCATTATCGCTCAAATATTCCTGTATCGGTAGTCAAACTTGCATGGTGTATACTTAGCATAATTCTACATCCTGTACGATTACATAAATCAAGTGCTTCACGCCTATCGTATGCACACTTCTCGTTTGTGCTCTCACCTTCAAATATTCATGAAACCAATGAGGGCCGGTTTTCATGCTCTTAATGAGAAATATTATGAGTGATCAAAAGTGACTACTCAAGTCCTCGTGCGAGAACCTTACAGTAACCACAAGATGCTTTTCTCTGCAAAACTTTCCTCATATTTTTATAGAGAAGAGATCCCTTGCATGCTGTACAGCGTTGTCAGCACGTTATTCCGAAATAAGGTATTGGCTCTAAGAGAAAAAAATGCTCCTTAATGCCAAGAATTATTCACAGAATCATTTCAACAGCCCATAGACGTAGATAGGATTGAATTCGGAGGGAAAATTCGTCTAAACCCACCAATGGAGCGTGAATCTTGCACGTGCATTTTTTAATAATAATGGAATGAGGATGACGGCCTCCCTCACCATAGCCATTGCATGGATGTGGTGAACATTTCCCACTCAGCTTTACTTAATGATTTTCTATGTGAACAAGTGCTGTGCTCCGAACTGTGTTAACACGGCTAACTCGAGAAACTTCTCCTGTCCAGATAATTAAAGCACTTGGTTTGCCAGTATTTGGCATTCAAATTTCAGGATACGCCGGAAACTCAGAGGCAAGTCTATATAAGCTTTATATCTTTTATTCAATGTCAAATCATAATTTCCGGTTTACTATTGGTTAAAAATAGACAACTTATAGAAATCACATTCATCGTTTCAGCCGTAAATACTCCTGTTAAATTTGAATTATGGGTGCAGCAAATTTTTTCGTACCTTGCGGTGTACAATAAAAATACGGAGAGAAAAGAATATTAATAAGCGAAGAAGAAGGAATATGTCGTGGAATATTTGAAAACAAAATTTCGACTGAATGAAATCAAGCATGCAAAAAATATTCTGACGCGTTTTGTGCGAAGAATGTTTTCTCGAAATACCTGAGAAAGTGGAATCAAAGCTCGAGGACAGATGAGCATTGCAAGAGATGTTCAAAAGCTGGTTGCAGAAGGAAATGAAATTCCCTCCAGAAGCATATCAATATCTCCTTCTCGCATCTAGTGAGTGCAAATGATTACCGTGTATGCACAGTCGGTGAATATATGCAGTGTATAAAAATAATCACTTATTAATCTCAATCATCATATTTTTAAAAGTGAAGTTTTGATTCAGGATTTCATTTCAGACAAGATGAAATTACGTGTAAATATAAAATTATAATCAATAAGTAAGAAATATTGGACCCGTTTCTATAATTTTGAAAAATCTAAGAATAAATGCTTTATGTGTATGAAATGTAATTATTAATGTGATTTGTAATTTCCACGACGGGTATCGATGAAAGACTTATTCATAGACTTTCAGTGATATTAAAATCTCTGTCCTGCGGCTATGAGATAAATAATGAAGCCTTCAGCCAGTATTGCATTGAAATAGCTGAGCTGTGCATCGATTATGCTTGGTATTATATTCTGCTCATGGTAAATAAAGTATGATGATAAATGGAACAGCAATTTCCAAAGAATCCTTTCTTACAATTGAAGTTTTAACGGAGGAAGCATTGGAGGCCAGGAACATAGACATGAGGAAATTCCGAGAGCATTGTACAAGAAAATACCCAAGAATGTTAAATTATGAAGATATCTTTCGAAGACTCCTGCAAATATATGAATCATACATTTTAATTGCATCAGGAGTTACAAAAAAACGAGGTCAGCCTATCAGGTGAGGTGAAAATTTGCTAATTTTAAGTGATTCGCAGAACGACAATGAGTCCGATGGTGTGACATCGGGAGACGATTATTTTTAAATTTGTTCTTTGTGATACATGAAAGCCATTTTATTGCAATTCGAACATTATTTTCCTCAATGTTCTTAATATCAGTCATTTTATTTCATCTTATGTGACTTATCAAATACATGGAAGCCAAAAATGAGTGAGTGTGAGCACTTTTTTCCGATTTTGGTATCTCACCAACTATGCTGATGGTCGCGGATTCGAATCTCACCAATTTCATGTCGTAAATTCTATAATGGGTTTTAACAACAATTTCTACATCTTTTACCTTAAAATTATACTAATTTAAACTCTCCATGAACACCAAGTTATCACCAATCGCAATGACATCTGTATTGAGATTTTCTAAAAATTGTTTAAATAATAACAGCTCAAATAATGATAAAATGAAGAGACATCGTAAAAATAATGCCAAAATCAGACTCAGACGATCAAAATCAGTGAGAGATATCCACTTTTGTTGCTGTTTTTGCTAAAATTACGACGTTATTAATTTTGGCCAGCTTTTTTCGATTTGGGACCACTGTGCGCCGCGGCGTTGACGTAGATCGTTTCCGCGAATATTGCTCTTCCACTGCTGCCCTTTATGTGGAGCATTATGAATGGTATTTTATGCCTCCAACTGTGCATAAGGTTCTAATACATGGAGCGTCTATTGTAAACGCAGCAGTGCTACCATTGGACAATTGTCGGAAGAGCCCTTGAATCGAGGCACAAGATTAGTAGGTTCAGGGAGCAGCACTCCAGAAAATTTTCAAGAATGGTGTCGTTCGAAGATATTTTTCGAAGACTTCTTCTATCTTCGGACGCAATAATACCCTCATCAATCGATTCGAATCACGGAAATATGAAGGTACCTAAAGGAGCTAGGAACCTCCTTCTGATTGACGAGAACTCAGAGTCGGATGGAGACGAGATTGATTCAGATGACGAAGACCTATAACTGTATTTACTCAGGTATACATTATTTCCATTTCATTAGTCATTCATTTCAGATACAGAAATATGGTTTTAACTTCTAATGAAAATAATCGAAAAATACTTGCATTAATTTCCGTAGAATACATTGATAAAATCCATATCTTTAATATTATATAGATACCGCGCATCGATACATATTCTGTGATGTATTGATACACGGTAAAGTTGTTTAGGGTTATGTATCGAAGTTTCTAAGTCATTGATAGTACTTGTATGAATATAATAAGCATCTAACATGCCGCGCTATTAATGCTAAAATTAGGGAATTTTTACTGTTTCCGCCATTTTATTTAAGAGAGGCCCCTGATTGTTCTAGAGCAAAAATAACATCAGATTCGGATTAAGGAGGTAATAATAATTGAAAATCGAAAAAAAAGTGGATCTACGTTGAATAATAACGGAGATATAAGTTTTGTCAAGCTTTTTTCAATTTCCGCCCACTGTGCGCCGGCTGAAAGACGGCTGAAACGGTCGATGTAGCAGGGGTTGAAAAACAAAGGACAGCATATGCAAGGTTTTATCTGAGTTTGTACTCTTAAGTGATAACAGAAAATACATTAAATAAATGGACATGAAACAATTTCCATCAACTTCTCCCGATTGTTTGATTTAGGAATAAAATATTTCAAAAGCCTAATTGGGAGTCCAAAATAGTTTTTCTCAAAATCTTTGGTATGGTGCATATTGTCTGCATTGCTGCCTTGCTCAACCTGATTAAATACATATTATACGTTGTGTAGACTGGTGAGCTTCTTCCATCTGACCCAGCCGGTTAAATCATCCTTTAATTTTTAGTCAACTTTTAAGCAATACCCGTAATGGAAAATTAAGGCCATATTATACTTACCAAAGAATTCTTTAAAAGTGTCATGGTGACGATTATCTCCAGAGCAAGTATTAATATTCGCATTAGATTTTTCACAACGTTTTCAATACACTCACTTTGTCGTTTGTCGTCTTGTCCGGGTCAAATCTTGTAACTCACTTTTAATCCACTTTTCCATTATCTATCAAGCTGATGATTATCAAGATAACTAAGAATTATATGACAATGCAGTATTCTAACACTTTTGGATTTTAATTGGATCTTGATTTTTATTCAAAATTGAAAAAGCCAATTCGGAGATTGGTTCAAAAAACGGCCACCACAATTCTATGACGACGCTGCGATTGTTAAAATAAAGAACAAATTTGTTTGCATATCTTATGCAAACAAAACAATTTTTTTGGCTCAAGATTCAATGGGAAAACTGATAGAACTAAAATTTACAAACAAAAGAAGTAGGATAGAAACAGGAAAAGAAAAATTGTAAAAGAAGAATTAGCTGTAACGAAAGGGGAAGAAAGATAAAGTAGGAAATTTATAACGTAATTTTTTTAAAGTCAAGTACGTCGACGCTTAGTTAGATTCCAATGAATTTCATTGAAAAATTCCACGCTTTAAAATTTTTTGTTGTTATCACTTTAAACTGGATGTTCTCGTTAGTTTCGTAATTTTTTAGGTTTGCAAATGTTCAGGATGACTCGGAACCAGACGGCAATACAGTACTCTAACACTTTTATGATAAATTGGAACTCTACCACGATTTTTATTCACATTTTTAAAGTACGTTTGGAGATTAGTTCAATCAAATGCGACGGAAATTCAATTAGTGCTACTATCATTAAAGTAAATAGAATAAGAGAAAACTATTGCAACAAATTTGTTTACATCAAATTTTATTGAAAAGTTGTCACGAAATAAACGGTGTGTTTTTAAAAAATACTTTAAAAATAAAATAAAAAGCTGCACTCCGAGAGTGCCGACAGAAGTAAAAACTTGAAATAACGGGAGTATTTTTGAATCTAAGAAATAATTTCTAATGTTTATATTTCTACAATATATAATTGTAAAGACTTCACATTTATAAATTAATTTTATGGCACAACATTCGAATTAGCTACTCAAATTGAACGTATTTAAAGAAATTGAGTTATATTGCACTAACCTTCACTATTCTTGCATCGAGTACACTCCCCTGCACGAGTATGGACTGGTGACGATGACGGTGATGCGAGTCTAATGGTTTGCACCCCTTCACAAGTACTGTATATTGCGAGTATACTGCTTGTATACGGAATATACACAATTGTGCCTATATGTGTTAGCAGTGACGGTGACGCGAGTCCAATGTCTTTTACCAATCTACAAAAGTGATCAACGTGACATAAGAAGTTTTCACTTCAAAAATTACTTTAAAAGTAAAAAAAAATACCTTAAAATATAAAAATACTTTAAAGATAAATCAAACAATTAAGTGATACCATATAAAAAATTACTTTTACGCTGTTATATTTTTTCTTTTGCAAGAATAAGTGACTATTGAGAAAGGGGGAATGAGTACGGGGTGATGAGTAACGAGGGTAGGGGGGGAGTCAGTAGTGGCAGTGGTTAGAGGAAAACAGAGGAGGATGAAGAGATGGCATCCGTTATTCAGCAACGAGCCGCTGGATGTCGCAAACGAGCGAAGAAGGATAGATAGGCTCGCTCGCTTGTTGCTCACTCCCTCTCGTCATGCCGCCGGAAAAGTTTCCACCTTCTCTACCCTCCTTCCCCCCCTAAAGAAAGCCACTTCCACCAGCACACGAAACATTCCCCACCTGACCCATTCCCTTAAAACATTCCCCCTCTGCTGTCCATCTTAGAGTCCAAATATCTTTCTCTCTTCCTTCTCGTAGAGGGCAGTAGATAACCCTTACCCTTCTTAGACACACTCTCGAAACATAAAAACCCATTTCCGTCCACCGTAGTCATGTCTCTACACCCTGTCGTGCTGGTCAATTGAGGATCTTGATCAGGCCGCTGCTGGGCCGCCGGGACACCGAGACGTGCCCCGATGCGCCCTCCAGGCTGGAAATCATTGGCGCCCTCCCGTTCCGAAACTGACAAATTTTACAGTCAGAATATCAACATTATAAACAATTTGTTTTCGGCAAACTGCTAGTAATAGATGTGACTTCTTTATATCAAAATTGCAAGTTATTGGAACAAAAACTACGGGATGCCAAGCGCTCAAAGTTGGGCACCTTGATTTTACGCGCAAAAAACGGGTAATTTTTTGAGAAAAAATTAAGTACAGGAAATACTATTTAGCCGAAGAATTTTTAATGTACGTGATATAACGTAGAACTAAATTCTCTTTCGTATGCTTTTTATTGCATTGAAATCGTTTGCTTTGTTTAGACACTAGAGCTCCTCAAACTCGAGTATCTTGTTTTTTTTTACAGACAGTAAGTAGTTGACTCGAATTCAGTGATGTCTCATTTAACAGCATAATTAAAACCGTCTTGAGAAAACAAAATCATAATTTAAATTAACACACTTCAATCTTGTTAGATTCAGTTCAATCTTAAGAGGGTAAGGATTAAAGTTTTAAAATTTGTGCATTACATTCCACACCCCCAGACCACCCGGTAGTCCTACCCCTGCATGCAACGTGCTGGCACCCTCTGGCCATGGCAGTCCAACCGCCCTTACAAGGAGTCCAGCACGGGCCTGGTCTTAATGAAAAAATGTGCACTTTTTATCTTTGAAATTGTCTCCGATATGCTGCTTAAGGTTTGTCAACGTAATCCATCAAAACGTTTATTTTTGAAGTTTGTAGAAATAACCCTACTTGCTGAAAGATACTGGTTAAAGTCCGAATTTAAATATAGACACCTACAGTTTGTAAATAAAAATATTTATAAGGACGACCGTATTTACTCAAGACGTCGGTAGGATCGAAACACCTCTGTGTCTTCAAAATCGCAAGGAGACATTTTTCTGGGTAGAAATGGGTTAATTCTCGTTCACAATAAGTTAACTTGGCATAAATTGAACTATTACAGTCTATACCAAGGAGTATAGGTCTGACAGGGGGGGTACAAGGGTCTGATAGGGTGGCACAAGGGTACTCCCAGGCGTTAAGGCCATTCACGGTCCCCACACAAACCCCTTTCCCACGAGGGCAATATTTTTTTATCGGGCGTTGACTAGCAAAATACCAATGACTGGCATATCTGTCTTCTTGACTTAGGCTCTAGGGTTAAATAAGTGAGGCTCCGTAATACACAATAAGAGTCTGGGGGGAACGTGCCCCCCCCCCTGAATCCGCCTATGTATATCAGCATAAGACGCCAGCCTCCTTGGCGGCGGGGTACCCTCCTATCTTACCAATCTAAAGGTGATGAAGGCCGAAAATCCTAATGACAAATAGAGTTAGAAAGAAAAAGTGTTTCAGAATTCGGTTAATCGATTGTTTTAGGCACCGAAAACCCGCCGAGAGCTCGGCTAAGACTAGACCTCGGCGGGTCAAATCCTGCTCTCCTTCCCGTCTATGATTGCAAATGAGAATTGAAAAATCTCTTTCTTAGATTTTTCCCTTTTGATTTTGACAGACATTTGGATTTCCTGTCATCGGATGTAGTGACCGGCATTTGCGGGTTCGAATATCGTCTGCGTAGGTTTACGCCACCCTGGCCATGAATGTGTGTGATTCCAACTTTTTTTTTAATATAAAAGAGGACTGCATTATCCTGGTGACATAAGTTGGTATAAATACGCTTTTATAATGACAATTATTATATAGCCAATCACAGCTTACACTACAAACCAAGCATGAAGTCCGTTTTAGGCACTGAACTTTTAACAAAGAATGCTGGAACTTTCTCCCTGCATGAATTCAAGACGTTGCGATGAAGAGAAGAGGTCATCTTAGAAAGAACCTAAAGCATTGCGCTCTATTGAAATAGATAGGAATTCACGCAACTTTGAATTTTTCTCATCTAATGTAATTTGGATGAGATTGCAACTTGAAAAATAAATTAATGGAAACCCTAACAAGAGTTTTGATCCTCGAAATACTCTATCCTCACATTCGCATCATACATAATTTTCCTTTATAACACGTGGTATTCAGCCATTTTGGGAGGTGCCAGACGAATTTCAACCATACTTTAACTGATCCCGTGCGCATCGCATGGCGACCAGCATTCCATTATATACAGTCAAGTTCTTTTACTGCACAAAAATTATGATATCGACGTTAGAGGACTAATCAGTTTTCAGAACTGTTACGATTTTCGATTGCTGTTGGAACTATAAAATTGCATTGCTTACTCCCTTGCTGCTGGTTAAAATTGGCTTGAGAAAGTTGAGCGCTTCTCAACCAATGGTCAAGTATTACGCCGCTTCAAGTTTTTGTCTACTAGCTCTTACTCTTACTTCTGTAGCCATTGGAAGCTTAGATGGTTTTTGGTCCCACCAATCAAGCGCCAGCAGATTCTACGGTCATCGTCTTTCTACAGTTCTCTTAAATCCTTTTTTTTCTTATTGTCCATATTTCTCCTTCAATGGGACAGAATATTCTTCGATAAACTTTGTTTTCAAATTTTATCAGGTTTTTCTCTGACTTTTTGTACAATGCCACACTTTAGAACTATATAATAATATCGGAAGCACTATTGTTTAATAAATCCTAATTGGTGTACTTTTTAACAAGAGTTTATTCTTAAATAGTTGTTTTAATATCCACTATGACTTTTCCTCTGTGTCAAATTATTTCTATCTCTTCTGTGCTGTTGTTTGTTTAAAGCACTCTTAGACATTTTTGTGAACTAGCGTACCCTCTTTTTTAAATTCTCAACTACTTAGTCACGCCGGGTTAAATCAAGTTATGTTATAGTGGACAAGGCTTTAACCTCCTTTACTCTCTCTTTCTCTCTACCTCTATCTCTTCTCTGCCCACACTGTATCCTCCCTTCTTTCTCCCCAGCGGTGAATCCTTAATAGCGTGTTCCACCACTTCCCGTCCGACTGGCGCTGCGGTCAGTCTCTTCCCTCTCCGTGTGCCACTCGTACTTTATCCCTTTCCTACCCACCTAATCGCCTTCATCTATCCCTTTCCTCTCTCCCCTCTTATCTTTTTACACGCGACGACGACTTCCCTCGTGTTGGTAGTTGCTCGGACTGCCGCTTCGCGGTGCGGTCGTCGCGCGCGGTGGTTCGCTCCCTCCACGTGGCCCTTATATAAGAGTGTCCACCGCCCTCTGTCTCCATATATCCAGCTTCTGGCTCGACCTTTCTCCCCACTATCTTTGCGGTTTGGTACCCTTCTCCGCCTTCAAACTACGTGGGGCACAGTCCCTCTTTGGTCACCGCATTTGCATTTTAGTCCGAAACTTTTGCGCGGGCTGTTGAAGAAAAAGTAAAGAATCGATTTTCTTTTAGGCGCGAAATCTGTCTTCCATCTCAAGCTCCTCCTCGCTCTGCTCTGCTCAGTTGTTTGCCGCGGTTTCATTAGCACGAGTTATTAAGCGAGCGAGTGCGTGATTCATGTCTCATGCTTGAGCTTGCGTGCGAACGCGGCGTGCCCGCAGTCGGACTCGTGGTTTCTTGGCTCCCTAGATCAAGGGGTGGTTAGACCGAGAGATGTGCAGCCGGTGCAACTAACAGTTGTGCCTTGCACTCTCCCAAAGTGACTGCAATGGTCAACACAAAAGAATTTTCGCTAATTAAGTTTGCATGATTGTTAATGAAGAAGTAATGTCCAGCTTCGTGACTGAAGGTTTTCTATTATGACCGGGCTAAAGTATACTTTCGTAGAAATATAGAAGTTATTTTTTCAACATAAGTAGTGATGCAGTTTTGCACACGTTTTGTGACATTGCCACCTTTGATTTTTTCGCGATACTTAATACATGGCGAAAGTATTAAAATTTGTGAAATGTATTAATTGAATTTACATTTATAAAAACGATACGTATCTTAATCATTGTGCGGACCTCCAATTTTACTAAATCCAACGATAAACAAGAATATAAAATGAGGAAAAATTGGATAATGAACGGAAAATATTACATATTATTTCCTTCATACAGATACCTTTTTGTTTGTTGCGCTTACCTTGAATTCAGATGATGGATGTTCAATACAGCAAAAATTCAGAGTATTCAGGCACTCGCAACAATAAAATTTTTTGTGGTTTCACCTATTATGATCTAAAATTTTAGAACTTACTCTAGTAGTGTTGATTGAAGTATTCCTTCAATCAATGAATCAATCGCACATCAATCATGAAATTGATTTTGAAGGACTAAGGATAGCTTTAATGTATCTCAATGGACAAAAATATATTCCTTGCTATTAAAACTCAAGACAAAGTTGATTATTTTTTCAACCAGTAGCTCTTATAAATCAAGTTACACCATTTCAAGTTTATGTGAACCATCAGGCTTTTTTTAAACCACATATGTCTAGTTAACCCCAGTTAAGTTGTTGTGAACAAGAACTCACCGTGGGTGAACTACATCATCTCCTCTAAATAAAAAACTTCAATTCTGCGAAGTCAATTATTTTGATTACATTGGCAATTTTTTATAGCGATGGTCATTCAATAGAACAGCCATTATTTCCCTGAACAAAGACCTGATCCCAAATTATTCTTCCTTTACATTCATTTTTACATTGGATAATAATTACCTTTTGAATACAGTTCAAATCTGTAGGTTCGAAGATTTTCGCGGCGTTGGTTTGATTATCTTTCCATTCTATTCGGGTTTTTCACCGCGTTTGTTGTTTTTTTTTAAAGACAACAGTTTCGCTGGCGTTACAGTCAGCGTCTTCAGGTCGAAGGTAATATTTTTTGGAAAATTTTTTTCCGCCTTTTACAGGCATAAAATTTTCCGCCTTATATAGGCGGCGGCGGCTGCTGATCCGCTGCTGCTCTCTCATTGGCCGGTTGTCCATCTCTCATTGTTGGTAGTCGGAGAATCCTCCTCCATGCAGTATGCAAGCTGTAGCCTTGATCTCTGTTGAAATTTGCGGGCGTTTTCGCTATCTCAATAGCTTCTCTGATCAAGCGAGGGAAGTATTTATATTCTTTAGCTATTATCACAGTTCAAATCTTTCAAAATTATTGAAAACATGTAAAAATAAACCACTCCGCTGCGCTTATCAACAATCGCGAGGACGCTGTTTGTCGGCACTGCCTGCAAAAGGGCAGCGGAAAAATACATCGAGTCCTCGGGACACGAGACTATCCATTCTCTTGTGACCTTCTCCCATCCCCATCCCTTCGATTCGCCACGCCCACCGTTCTGGACGCGGTGTACCTCAAGTAGTATTTATCCCCTCCCCCACCCAGCCTCGTTGTCTTCGCCCTCTCACGAGCGATTGCAGCCAACCCTCTCGCCATTGCATCTTTGATGCGGAGCTGTAATCGGCCACTTGGGGGGAGGGGGAGAGGAGAGAAGTTTAGTGTGGGAGGGATGAAATCCGCCCGCCGCCAACGGCACGCGATCCTATAGGTGCGGCGTGTGGCAGGGGGTGACTAGCGGTTTATATTACCCTTCCGAAATGACCAACGTCCGTTACGTGCCGTCAAGTTTTACCCAATTTTTCCATTTTCGAATAGGTTGTTTTAATTAAACGAAGAACTGCTGTCTACTGTCGTGATTTCAAAATACATACGGGAATAAAATCTCAAGATACATTTTTTCTTAGATGAAATTTAAATTTAATTAAAATAAATACCTTAAAAAAAATTAAAAATGTATATGTTGATAGCACATGGAAAGAAACATTTAAATAGAGCTTGTTGCTTCCAAGATATGTTGAGTTTTTTTGTTGACTACGTATGATTTCTTCTTTCAGGCACACACTAGAGGCTAATTGAATGGGGAAAGTAGATTGCGAAGATTCTCGATTGGAGCAAGAGCAATCACGTACTCACTCACGATTTATGGGAATAGGATCCCATATCGGTGAACAAGAAACAAACAAGATAATGAAAACGTAATTATAAATGCAATCACACAGGCAGTTGTCGGTCATTTTTTATTCATTGACACCCTGTGACGCTATATATATTCACCTGATATTGACATTAATTGCTGAAACCGAGGTTCATTAAGATGTATTTTTTTTGTGGAACATTTACGGTGTATTTTTGCTTTTCGGCGTGAGTATTTTAAATTTCTACCGCTTTAAACCTTACGATTATGCTTATACATCAATAGCGAAATTTTATCAGTCCTCTCAATGATAATGATGCTTCAAAATAAAGTGAAGTGAAAACAATTTTATTTTTCAATTTGCAGTAATTGCATGATTGCAGTCAAATTCTTATCTTAATAAGTGCGAGATACAACTAGAATTGATAGGTAATTTCCTTGGCCACATATTGACGACGGTTGCTGTCATAGTCACGAGATATATACCCGTCAGCTATATACCTGCGCATTCCCAAAGCGGGAATGCAAGGAGGGGGACCTCGAAAGTGCGACTGAGGCAACAGGAGTTCCACGAACATAGCTAACCTCGGATATGGTTTTGATTCATATTTTCCGCTATTCTTCTCGCGGCTGAGCTTTTCGTCAACGAGTGCGTCCACTGGGTTACGGATGATGGGTCGACCTATAGATATAGAGGTTATCTACGAGATAAGGGTTCTTTATTTGCTATTTTTAAGTTTCATGGCGAAATACGTTTTAGTCATCACCTTGTTATCTAATCTGTCCGTTTTGGTCGGTAATTTGTTTCAATTATGACAGCCGTACTACAGTTCTCGCATGAAAAATTCTTGTCCACTATGTTTCGTAGTTAATGTACACATATTGGTTTAGTTAGTATATTTACTTTGAATCACGCAGCCTTTTTATCTAAATGGCATATTGCTGTCGGAAACCTACTGATATTATGAAAGCCTTCCTCTGGGATGTTACCATAACGTCATTCGTTGAGCACTCAGGGATTTTTATCGTCGGAAGTGGCTTCGGTGATTCCAGAAGAGGTTTCCAGTGGCTAAACGCATTGGTTTATTTGCCTCAGTGTGATCTTTGTGATTTCCGGTGACCGGATAAAGGCAGCGGATAATCAAAACCCTTCAGCCACATCCTCTCAAAATGCCTCTGGTCGTTACGTACCGTTTTACCCTTAAAGCCGTCCCAAGATTCGAAAATCAAATTTTTGATACGTGACAAGTACATACCATACCTTTTTGTATATATTTTGATATTTAAAAGATACGGAAATCAAATACTTTTCATAGCACATGGAAAAATATTTGAAGTACAGCGCATAGATTTCAAGATAAATGATGTTTTTTGTTAAATATGATAGATTTCTTCTTTAGGAGCAGAGTTTATTATTATCTGATATGCAGAGGTGCGGCATAATTTTACTTTACCTACCAATTTATTTCTTCAATGGATAGACACGTTATGACAGAGATGGAGAAAACCTGGGAGGAAGAAACTCCCCAAAACTAGGCAAATACATTGGCCGATAGGAAATTTCTAAGTTATTTTGGGTAATTGAGAAAAATATTTCTTATTTTCATGATATCTCATGTAAAAATTCTCAGAAAGTACTATTCCAGAGATGAATGAGTTTTTCTAAACTTGATGTGCTGACAATTTTACATAAAAAGTAGCATGCAGTCGCTTGCACAATTTCTTAAATGATCATTTTCATGCTATAATTCCACCGTGATTGACTTAAATTTGCATGAATTTTAGTGCAAATTACTACTTTAATTACAAGTAGGTCTGCCGTTTTGAATTCACTCTTTCGTACTAAAACTCACACCGCTTACAACAGCCGCAAAGCCGGGTAAATGAATTGAGGATATGAAACAAATAGGTTAACGGTGACCTCTATCCGGATAAAAATAAAAATAAATATTTTTAACTGTTAATTCTGTCAAATAACTTTAAAAAATACAAACCGTGGTTGCTCAGTAAAATGGTACAATTGAAGCAACAATCACTTTATATTGATACTGCCTGCTGAAATTAGTGTCTATTAATTTTATTTTAATAACATATATGAGGAATATCCTCCAAATAAAGCCTTTCAAGCTTTTATGCGTGCGTCTATGCGTTAAAATTGAGAAAATTGATCGATACGCGATTCAAGTGCGTGGAATTACCGGAGTTCATTACGAGAAAGTCTTTACTAAGGCCGTGTTATCGTCACGACAAAGAGTCTCCGCTCTCCCTACAAACTCCATCACGTTCCTTCCCTCCTCGTAAATAATTCCCCTCGCAAAACATCACGAGCCCCCACTTCGCTCAACCAATCCCGCCAGCTCTGAGATATTTTCTTCTAATTTCCCTTCCCTCTGGCTAACCATCTCACCCCTAATCCTTTCAAACAAGGATCAACCCCATTGAGGCTTGTTACAATAATGACCCCTCCTTTAATTCTGGTCTCTACGTGCAAACCGTCAAATTCGTTATCTGAATTTTGTGGAAATTCTTGTTTCCTATGGGAGCAAGGCTTGGACATTGACAACAGCAGAGATATCAAGAGTGGTAGCATTCGAAATGCGGTGCTACCGAAGAATGATGAAGATAAAATGGATCGACCATGTAAGTAACGAGATAGTGCTAAGAAGAGTGGGAGAAAATAGAAGCCTCCTAAAAACCTTAAACAGAAGACGGGACAACTTAGTTGGCCACATTATGAGGCACGATGGCCTGATGAAGAAAATCGTAGAAGGACAGGTGGAAGGGAAGAAAGGCGAGGGACGGCCCCGAATGAGTGACATAGGACAGGTTATAAAGAATGAAAAAGAGAAGAAATTCGTCGCTATGAAAAGGCTAGCGGATAGGAGAGAGGAATGGAGAGCTGCGTCCAACCAATCCTATGATTGTCAACCTATGATGGTGTCGACGGAAACTTTCTACAGGGCCACACAGAGATGTTCTTTTGCGCGGAGAACCTGCTGATTCCTCAAAATCGTAATCGTCGCTCCGACAAAAAAATCAGTCAGTTGTTGCGTTATAATCAGAACGCGGTAAGAAAATCTCTTAACTTTTTTTTGAAAGGGGATAGTGGAGTTTGGACAGAAATTTTTTCAGATGGCATGTACTATTAGAATGACTAATTTTTGGAGACCTACTGGGGCTTTTTGGTATTCCAAGATTTTCGTGAAAATTAGACTGTACAGTGTACAGGGACGATTTTTTTTGTAAAAATAACATGAAATAGTTCCAAATATTTGTGCCATCTCTTTACTTGCTGAGTCATAGTGAAATACGTAGATCACATAAATAGTGTGATGTTTTGAAGGTAAAACTGTGTTTTTCAAATTTATTGTTTGGAAGTTTTGAAAAGAGAAGATCTACTGCGAATGGGTTGTGGTAACTTATGGCTATTTTCCAAGAAATTGAATGTAGATTGATTTCCTATGAGTGGAAGGATATTGATTATCGGTCGATTTTAATTAATACTCTCTACGGACTTTGCATGAATCAGAGTTGCGCCTCGTCTCGTGAATAATTTGGCTAAGAAAGGATAAAACAAGTGAGACGATGAGATAAAAACACGAATAAGCTAGTAATGCATAATTTCCAGGAATTAAGCTCGCATGAAAAGGATATTGGCGCATACTATAAATTTCAGTGAAAAATTTATAATATTAAAAAAAGCAATGATTCATCGTTTTCAAAGCTATAAGGAGCCAATATAAAATGTAGTCACATCTGCTTCCACGCCGTTTCTATAATAATTTGTTACATATTTTTTACTTTTTTCCTTGTCCATTATGTATGCATAGTAAATGATCCCACCGTGTAATTCAAAAAAGTTTTCATCATCCAATTAACTATCTTATTATTTATCATAGTGATAAACGAGGGTATCGTAATATCCACAATTTATTAACCGAATACTGTTAATAAATTGTGTACAATACGAAATCTTCGTTTATCATTACCTTTACGTATGTTCCACAACATCTCCCTTAAGAAAGTTTACTTTATTATTTATCAATGGCCTTCGGACGATAGTCGAAGGACTCATGGAAAACATTTAACCTTAGCGGGGAATAGAACTACGAACATTTTGCTCACCGTGTAAATGGTCAGACCAGGGGCGCAGCTAGGAATTTAGGCTAGGGGGGGATTTTAGGCGCAACTAATACTGCAGAGTCTGGGGGCCCACCCCAAAATGGTGAGTTTTACGGCATTATGAGGGATATTTCATTAATCCTTACACTATTCTATAAGAAATATTAATCAAATTAAGTAAAATTGATTAAATTTAAAAATTTCTCTGAACTCCGGGGGGGGGGGGGGCGGGTAGGATCATACCACAAATTTCCCCCTCGCTGCGCCACTGGTTCAGACCACCGAGATATAGAGATTACTTAAGTATTTTCGGGCAATATTCTCACTGTCACCGTTGTGTCCATGGTCATGCATTTGTGTTCCATCACTTTGTTTCAAATATATTTGTATTTATGGTTGTATACTCACTTATAGCGACCGAAAACGCTTCTTGCGATAGCACTTAAATAAATAAATGACTAGATTTTGAAACATAGAGACACGTTAAAAAGGTCACCCAAAAAATGTATTGCCAGGCCCTTCAGTGGGATAACTCACTATCCTCAATTAGAGAGATTGGGTCTATCCTCTCTCGTTGAGAATAATGGGCCATTCCATTGAAACGTCAGGCAAAACAATGTGTGAGTGCAATGAAACAATTTGATTTTATTAATCCTTACACTATTCTATGAGTAATATTTATCCAATTCAGTAAAAAGGATTAAATTTTAAAATTTCTCTGAGTTCTGAGCGAGTTTTATTCCCCTAAAACCTCCCCCTCTGTCACTGTACTGGCCAGCCACCCGACGTTGATCGGTAAGGATAGTACCTAGAGAAGGGGAAACTTAAAACTTGTACTTTGGGTTAATATATTATTCAATGGGAAAATATGAAAGAACGTAAGAAGAAACACGATTTGTCGGAATGCACGGTTAAAAGGACATCGAGGTTATTCGTGCGCCATTTACATGTGAACGGTGAAGTTGCAATGAAATGCATTATTGGAACTGGAAGCCGCCGAATCGGCCTTCACCTCTCACACAACGCGCACAAAGATATACAATCATGGCAGAGTGAATGGTGACGTTATCAGAAGGTGGGAGAATAAGCAGCGGATGGTGATGGGTGATAGATAGGTGGCTTTGAGCGCACTTGCAGGGTCCGGCAATGAGGAAACGATACAAAGGACGGTCGGACGCAACGGAAAGTAGCACTACGGGGTTTGGAAGCATGAGATGCAATGTACCCTTTAAGGTCCATTAAGATTGCAGCCATTGGATTGCAAAACAAAATACTTTTTAAGGCTCTTATTAACCCTTAATTACACGCTTAGCGGGGATTTTGCCGAATTTTTTGAAAATTCGAAATAACACGTTAACTGCGTATACATCACTAGTGACACACTTTGGTATTCTATTTCTGTACTTTTCCCTCTACCAAGAACATTGCCGTCAGTAATTCCTTCAGAAAAATTATTCAAAGAAATCTAGAAGAAATTTGCATATTTATATGCTTCATTTTTTGTTTATAAATGAAATATAAAAATATTTGAAGTACTTTTAATTATTAGAGGTTATCCAAATGCGTTAAAGTATCCAAAAATTTTCATTTATATTTCGGAAAACCAAAAATATTAGAGTGCGGCAAAAAAGCCGCAAGCGTGCACTGGCGCTTTCCTCGCGGGCGCGTGTAGCTAAGGGTTAATGCGTAGATTACAAAAAACATTTATATGACAGCGATATCTCGAAAAGTTTTTTAGATACAGACTGGGACGTGAAATAATACCCTCCCTTATGGTCCACAGGGACATGTGTGTCTCATGACATAAAAACACTAATTTTGTGAAAATTGAAGCACAAATGCCGGGTTTTTCATACTAACTCCACAGTCTAGGTACACCTAAAGGATAAACCGGCAGTCTTTTTATAAATGGCCTTCCCATTGACATTTAATAAGGTATTTAATTTCCACTTCGTTAACAACATTTCTAGTGAAAATTCTGAACAATATGGAAACTACAAAATCGAAAGGATATCACAAAAAGAATTTAAAACTAGAAGCCAATAGCCTATTCTTCAACAGAACCAATTTTTACAATCGCACACCTTCTCATATAATGTTGAGAGAATTTTCAAAATTTGGGACACATATGTCCCTTGGACCTTAAAGGGTTGAGTACTAATTTTGGTAGCAATCCGTGCATAATGAATAATCCGTATAAATAAATTCAGAAGTAAGGAAAGAAAGGGATAGGAGCATATAATAGAAGAAGGACGAGGACAACAGTGCTGTGGTAGATGGAAAAAGCCAGAAATCAGAGCGTAAAAATGCGGCCTGACTGGGAGACGAACCCAGAACCTCCCGGTGGCCGGCCGGTTGCTCTTCCAGTTGCGCTACCAGGACGCTTAGATTTACCACGATTTCGGCGGGGGTTTATGCGAAAAAAAACTCCCTTTGCTTTGGTCCACAAGAGTAACCAATAGATGGCACTGGAGCAGCTCACCGCTCACCAGCAGAAGAAATGGACGACGATACAAGGATGAAAAGAAAGATACACACTCACATGATAGCAGGTAAGAGACTGGAACATGCGTTTCGGGGCACGCTGAGATCAAGTGAAATAAGCCCAATGGCCGATATACTACTTCATTCATTCACACGACGCCTTAAGCGCAAACATTCAAATAAATTCAGATGTTCAGAACACTCAAATAAACAGAGGTAGGGAAAGACAGGGATAGGAACATATAGTAAAAAAAGAACGAGGACAACGGTGCTGTGGCAGATGTAAAAAGCCAGAAATCAGAGGTTAAAAATGCGGCCATACCTATATACATATCGATAATGAAGGATCACATTCCGTTGAATGAGCTCCTCCTTGCCTTCCTAAACCTTTCCACTTCTCTCTCTTTCCTCTCCTTCGCCGTTCGCTTCCCCCAGCCAAAAGGATCGCATGCACGGAGTCGCGTGTCTTTGGCGCCGCGCGGCAACTTCCTCTCCTCCCCAAGGGGACGACTCAGGGGTCAGACCGCACACCGCGCGTCCCAGGGATACTCCTCACTCATTCATGAATTCGCCACCAGGGGGGGTGGCCTTATCCCACTAACCCTAGAAAACCCTTTGCTTCCAGAACGGGGTGGGGAGCCGAAAAGGACCCCCTGGGGTGAACGTGGTGAGCTGCACTTGTTCCGTGGGCGATTTTTACTCAAACTCACGATTTCCAACGTTGATCGATGCGCTCATTTTTTGGAGAAAGGCATGGAAAAAATCGAATGATTTATCGTCAATTTTAAGCACTGTATTGAAACAATTGAATGCACCCCGAGTGGGAGCTTTTGAAGGTAGGCTGAGTCATGTTCCAGCCCTGGTCGACTCTCATGTATTTTTAAATGGGAAAATGAATAAAATAGGTATAGGTGTAGGAGTATAAAATTTCCTATTAAGTTTAAAAATAAGTAATTTTCCTTCCGAGTCGCAGCCTTGTCCGAAATGTATGACCTGAAAGAAATCAAAGTTTCCCATATATTTAAATGGTGCGCAACTCTGCATGTCTTCAAGATGGCTGGATATGCAATGTCTTGGCCTCTCTGGCATTTACATTACAACGTTTCCTTTCCGCATTTCAGTAATTTTCAACAGCCGGCCTTATTAGTCTAGAGAAAAACCTAGTTTACCCAAGTTGGCTTCTATGACAGAGGCTCAGGGCCGGTAACTTGCAACTAGTATCAACACAGAAGTGGCCTCAGAGTGACAATAATTATTAGCTTATGCTTCGTGATGAAAGATGTCGAAGCACTATAGAAATGACGATGGCGAAAGAAAGTTCTAGTCCGTTTTCATTCTACTTTGCAGCACACTATTCTACTTTTCATAAAAGATCGGTACGGTTTCAGTACTTTTTTAGAGTATCATAGGGATAGGGTGGCATAGATTTATCATAGGCTGCCCTATCCCTGCTCGAGTGCCTTAAGGAGGGCAATTCAAGAACAGCATTCCATCCGTCGGATGGGACGTTAAGCCGTGGTCCCCTAAGCGCCTTTCGTTATGAGTTGGCTGATATCAACGCTGGGTTTCTCTCTTGTAGAGCGAATAAGGGTGTATGGATTAAAATATATTAGTTAATTTAAAAAATTGTTTGAGACGATAAATTCGAAAAATTACGAACTGTAAATAAGTCTATTTTCATTCAAACCATGCATAAAATCGGACTATTATTTTATGATATATTAATAGTAAGATATTTATTAATATAAGCATTAGAAATCAATTTATTAGCCATTGGAAACATGCTAATTAATGTCCTGATATATCTATATTTACTCTTGAACTAAATAGGTATGATGCTTGTTATATCTTAAGAAATTTGAAAAACATTAAACTCTGGGTCTTCACTGATTGGGTTTTTTTATTTACTAGCTAATCCATGTTATAACTGGAGTTAAAGCACGTTATTCACGTGGAAATGGTGCTATGTTCTGATCTCAAAAACCGAAATAAGTGTTTACTTAAAAGAATTAAGTCTGAGTTATCCACATTTTTCTACCATTATTTTACTTAGTAATTTCAATGGATATCATCAATAACGGCAAAGAATTTAATGAACATACTCTTAAACTATGTAAGTATTTTTACATTCATCCCGTCGTACGCACTAAGAGCTCACGTATTAAATATTTTTATTAATGTTAAAAAAAACTTTTTGAGATGGCAAAGTCTAAAAATAAAAATACTTAAACTGTAATTTAATGTTTTCATTATCACCATGTTCGTAAACGCAACATTCTTTCATGATATTCTTGTATAAATAAATATACCCTTGATTAATAGATACCCAATCGGTTGACCGGCGAAGAGCATGAGTTTAACTTTTTTCAAAATTCTTAACATATAACGAGCATCATACCAGTTTAGGTTAAAAGTAAATATAAATATGTCAGGGATTTAATTAGCATATTTACAATGCTTATACAATGGTCTCTAATGCTAACACTAATAAATATCTTATTATTAATATATCATAAAATGATAGTGCGGTTTTCAGTATGGTTTGAATGAAAACAGAATTTCTTACAGCTATTCACCGTACTGCTTGTATCTTATTCTATTCCCCTGTGTGCTTGCCAGCTCGTTCCTCAATCCATTGGTCTAGTTTATCTTCTCCTTTTTCTGTTTTCCTTACAACCCCAACCTTATTCCACCCATCAGTCGTGACCCTTCTTTCCGCACGAAAGGGGTTACCCACCTTTTCCCGACAATTTCCACCCATAGATAGGTAAGCGTGTAGGGTTACATCGGCTGCCGTGTATGTGGAATTCAATTGCAGTCTCGGCGAGCGGAGGGTGGGGAGACCACTTAAAAAGTGACAATTCGATTTGGCCGGTCACGTGAGCAGGAAGGGAGGAAGGGAAGGGGGAGGACGTTGGGAGGTGCGCAGGTGGAAAAGGCCGCTTATTAACTCTCCCCAGGCCGACTCTATTCGCAGCAGCCATGCCATTTGAACCACCCTTCACGAGAAAGGGAACGAAAAAAATAGAACCGCCCCCTAACGCCGGCCCTCATCCCACTGACATCAATAGAGGTGGGGCCGTAGGGTTTTGTTCAAGAAGGTGAAAAAACATGTCCTTATCAGTGTGTTAAGAGTTTTTTCATGTTTAAGTGCGAGGAATTCTAGCTGATTAATAATAAAGTTACTGGAAATATTCTAAATATACTTCATGTGCACGGTTTCAGCACATTTTTATTGTCTTGAGACCTGAATATTGATCAGTTTATTTAGGTGAACTTATGGAGCAATTTGAGGATGACCAACAAGTAAAAAAGATCCCCAAAGTAATTTTATTTTATTCTGATGATTTTCTTTAACTCGAACGCACCCAGTGTCGTTCATGGATGTGAAATTATCCTTTCTTATCTGACTTTCACTACCGTTTGGTCATTCAATCTCATAAATAATTGAATACTTCAATATGATTCTTGGTTCTAGATATAAAATTGCCATTTTCATCAGATTTTTTTACAACTGACAAGCATTAGAAAGCAGGGAATGGCAAGTGATACGAAACGAAAATGTTTCGTTTCGACCCGAGACGAAACTTTACTCATGGGAACGAAACTAAATTAATCGAAACTCCGCTGCTCATAGTTAAGTTTCGATCACAGTGGTAAAAATACGAGTGCCCCATGCATCTAATGGCGGTAGGCCGAACCTCTCATTCATTCAACCATACTTCGTACTCGGTGCGTGGATTGAAACTAAACTGTTCGAAGATGAAGCACGTGTTCCCTCCGGTGCGAAACATTTCCTCCGTTTCGTGTCATCCCAGAGTTTTAGTTTAGTTTAGACTCAAAGTAGTTTTGACTCCGATTTCGTTTCGACCCTGAGTTTAGCTCCCCGTTTAAGTCCACTCCGTTTCGTCTCCACATTTCGCTCCCGGGAAGGAAACTATTGAAATTTTACTGGTTTTGACTCTAGTTTCGTTTCACTTGCTATCCCTGATAGAAAGTGTTAAGGCACTTTAAAGGGCCTTAACACTTTTTAAAAAACTATGTTAAAGGCCCGTTATTCTTGAAATAAATATCGGTGGTTATCGTACTGAGTTTCTGAGAAAAGTAAGAGAAAGAGGAGCCTTTTGAAAAACTTGTGTAGGAGACAATTTACTGGGCCACATCAGGAGACATGAATGAATATTATCGTTGAATGGGAAGTGGAAGGGAATTACGGCATGAGTAGGCATCACATGAGAAACATAGAGCAGATTATAAAGGATTGAAAGCAGAAGAATCGTGTTGGCGTTAAAAGATTATCTGATAGAGAAATGGAGAGCTGCGTCAAGCCAATCTTATAATTGATGACTGTTGATGACTGAGTAAACAATGAGGGTAGATGATCCAGTTCCTTCTCAGGCTATTGTGACTGTCTGAATGCGTCACCCGAGATTTGAACACAGAACCCTTGAACCAGTAAACCAACGCTACACCCACTGGGCTACCATGCTTCTCCTATTTTTTGGTCATTTTGGTTTAATCGTAGTAACTATTTTTTTATTTAACCGTTCCGTTTTCAGCAACTACCATACCTTGATAATAGCATAGAGTCTGAAATTTGGTCGGGTGATTAGGTTTCAGATGGTAATAATGATGCTGAGTATTCCTGGAGTCTTAAATGATAGTTCTTTTTTTTTTAAGTAGTTATAAGTAAATAATAATTATAGCTTTTAATATTACGATTCATACAACTTTCATGAGTGACGGAAATCAATTGGAATCGTGAATTTAAAAACGCCTTAAGTTCACTTGCCGGGAATGAATAATTTTAATACAAATGTTTGGGTTTTACACAGTATGTTGTCCCAATTTTTTCAATGAATGCATTTTATAGCCTTTAACATATCCATTTAAGGGGAAAAGTTTAATCAACTGCTTTGATAGCTTTGGAAATGTGCGTGATCATTGGGTTGTATCAAAACTTTTCTAAATATATTTGTACTTTTTTGGAAAGTACGGCCTCAACTTTAAATAATATTATTTATTTATGCCCTAACTATTTTTTGATAATAGATTAATTTAGAATTATTTTAGAATTTTCACTAAATACAAAAATATTTATTTAGGCGACCATTTTCAAATAAACTGTAAATAAACAGTATCATCCTCGGGTCCGTAGTTATAAGTGGTGAAAAATTGCATTACATCTACCCATTTACCGTAGCATATTTGAAATAAATACCAATATATGCAGTCAAACATAAAAATAAAATATATTCGAGTCATTCTTATGAATGCTGATTACCTCAAATCATCCGATGAATGAGTCAGTGGAATTAGTCAGATAAATATACTTGTGTATCCCCTTCTTATTAAACTAGCCACTGCACTACTAGTATTTTGGATAGAGTGTGACTTCAGTCTCAATCTAGCGGAATTCTAAAGTACTAATAAAATTTCCAACAATTTTTAGGCTTAATTACCGATTCAATTACCTGGAAATTTTTCCTGATTTTTAGAGTATTAACGACTTAGTAATAATTTTCCACAAACATTTCCAGCAAACCCAGCTGCTTTCCGCATTTATCGGAAGTTGTACCCTTGATAATGACACAACAGGTGTTAATATCAAGGACACAAACAAACTTTGATCAGGTTAAATACAAATTCGTTATAATTACCATCGTCAACTTTTATTTTATCGATGGTATTGTAGATTTTGAGGTCATATGTTTACGTCTAAGTTTTATGCCGTCTTGGGATATTTTCCCACAGTTCTCTTATGCATGGAAAGAGGACACTTCATCGCATGGTGGAAAAATCC
This sequence comes from Ischnura elegans, assembly GCF_921293095.1. Taxonomy (NCBI): domain Eukaryota; kingdom Metazoa; phylum Arthropoda; class Insecta; order Odonata; family Coenagrionidae; genus Ischnura; species Ischnura elegans. The sequence goes on along the minus strand of NC_060250.1, from coordinate 91,897,449 downwards.
ATACTCCCAACCGCTCCTCTTCTCAACAAAAACCCCTTTAATACACTTAGCCTTTAAGGGCTGCTATCTTCCCTCCTGTGCCACCTAATTATACCCTTTCGGTGGAGGGAGGGGGGGAAGGAGGATAAAGGGACCACACAAACGCTCTCCTATCCGTACCCTTTTTTTTTCAAAGAACGCCCACTTCCTTCCCAGGGTACCACCCACACTCAGGGTCTTTAAGTATTCTTTCCGGCAGCAAAACAGTCGCATATGCTGCTTTCAGGATAAGTTCAAGGGGATCTACGTACTTACACTCTTAATCGACCGGTCGTATTTTCTCTTTTTTTCCATAGAATTACATGCTTAACACTTTTCGCTATTATATTGATATTTCACGGCATAAAAAGTCGAATGGCAGAGAATGAGGGCGCTAGAGTGTGCTTGTATAGACTTACTTAAATTGCTAACCAACCTTTGGAAAATTTTATCTTTCTGCGAAAGAAATATAGCATACTTTTCAGCCACTTCTTCTAGACAACTACTCTGATTCTTTACAGGGTCTCGGTCAAGGAAATACTTCGTGTTTCAGAATATAGCCTATGTTTTAGCGAACTTATTCATCTTTTTCACGGCTTACTTAGTGCTTTTATGATAAAATAATTTTTCCTGTTACTAAACTCAATGTCTGTAGAATTTAACAAAATTACAATGCAAATTTTAAATTTGCAAATGAGATTTTTATTGCCTCAGTTTCTACATAAATTCAATTCGGTCTAAGAAGTAGCATAAGAAATGGCCATATGAAAAAGCACGCGTTAAGCAGTGAAGAAGGAGAATAAATTCACCGAAACGTCGCCTTTCTTCTGAATTAAGAATTATTTCCTTGACCAACACTCCAAAAAAGACTCAACATAGTTACTACTGTGCAAGTGTGTTGTGTTTAAGTCTTGTGTTGCGAGGAGCTATCCGCATGCTATGTAGTACGTTATGATCACATGATAGGTAAAAACCTACTCTGTTTGGTGGTCAAATGATGTTAGTGGCTTAGACTGTGGGGTGGGGTGGGGTATGGTCTAAGGTTAGTGGTAACTTTGACAGGTGCTGTTATGTGGCGCGATTTAAAACAACTACTTGGTAAACATTCCATTTTGTTTGAACTTTTACACAAATTTTTTACCATTGAATTGAACCATTTTACACAAAAGTTAACTTTTGTGTAAAATGGTAAAAATTTTACACAAAAGTTAGCTTTTGCCACTTCCTTCCCTTTGCTTTCAAATACCTCATATGAAAAATTCCACGCTTAATAATTTGTTGTTTTAATCACTTTAAACTGGATATTTTTATCGCTTTATTTATTTATTCTTTTATTTTTGGGATATAGGTACTGAGGAAACTTGAGTAAAATTTTTACTGTATCTTAATTAGCAAGTTTTTGCCTCCTGGAAAATATTATTGAAAAAATGTAATTTTTGTAATGTAAACAATGTAATTTTTGTAATGTTAACAATGTAATTTTTGTAAAGTCAAATTCTTATAGCTTGTTTAAGTATGAGGACCATGGAAGCCAAGACGTATAAGTGCAATTTTTATAATTTCGGAAATAAGTGCAAATAATGGTTGTTGAGGTACACAATATTGCTGTGGCAAATGGATACAAACGAATCACTGATTACATAGATTCAGTAATTCACTTTTATCCCTTTGCCACTGCAATACTGTGTACCCAACTAACCATTATCTGCACTAATCTCCAAAAATATAAAAAATTCACTTGGCTTCTTGGATCCTCGTATGAACAATTCCACCCCGAAATTTTTTTGTTGTGATTACTTTAAACTGGATATTCTCTTTTGTTTCGCAATCTTTAGGATATACAGAGGAAACTCGAGTTAACGTTTACCAGTACCTCATTCGTAAATATTATGCCTTCGATAAAATTCTAGTACAATATTTTTCAAGTTTTTTAGACGTGTTTTAAAAGTTACAACGAGGAATCATGTTTTGCCAATTATAAAAAGGTGCCTGTTTGTCGCCTTTCCCGGGTCTAACATTACAGCATAATTTAACCCGCTCTCCGATTGGCTATACGGCTGAAACTTAAAAGATAACTCATAACCAATAGCAATGCAATATTATACCACTTTCATTACGATTAAAACAGTATCTCGATATTTATTCAGAGTTTAAAATATGGATTTTAGTTCAAAAAAATAGTCACCAAAATCTGATGGCATCGCTGTGATCATTAAAAGGTAGAAGAATGATAGAAAAACATAACAGCAAATTTGTTTGCATCAAATATTATTGAAAATCTCATTAAACTAAAATTTACAAACAAAAGAAGCAGTGATGAACTAGTAAAAGGAAAAGAGGAAAAGAATAAGAGCTTAAACGAAAAGAAGAGAAAGATACGGTAGGAAATTTGAAATCTAATTTTTGAAAAGTCAAATTATTCATGGCTTGTATATACTGCAATGAATTCCAGCAAACAATAGGGTGGTTTCCTATTATTTTTTTATTGCCTTAATCGAAAGATTATTACTCCTGGAGTACGTATTTCACGCTTTTAGATTTTTAAATGACAAAATCTATTTTTCGCGATTAAATGAAAAGTGAAAATTTTCAAGCGCGCGAAAACGCGACGCTCAAGTATGAATGCCGGGAAATATCTCCGTACGTCATATTTCTGGTTCCCCCTCCCGCCCGGTGAGGTGACCTTGAGGCGAGACTTAGCGCTGATACGTCGCAGGCTGCCAGCGGGTAGCTGAGTACCTTGCTGAATGGTAGCGCTTGGCTTAAAAAAGGTTTATTAATACCTTATCAAACGAAGAAAACTTTCCGACCTTAGCCAGTTTTAGTAGGTGATTATTAAGACATGTTTCCCTGAGCTCTGTGCCTCATGCATGCATTGGTAACCTCAGACGATGTATAACTCCTATCCTCTCGTGTAGAAACTAGGTCCCTGTGACGTCACGTGGAGTGGAATCGCATGGGTGCCAATCTGGCCTTTTTCAAATGAGGATAAAATTTGACCCTTGCCATTCGTCTAAACCGGTATTTCAATAACCAAATAATTTGTGTATTATGAATACACTAATGGTGGGTAACGAATCGCAATCAATGCCTTTCGTTTTCTTTGATGAAGGAAACTACCCTATTCCACGCTGAAAAATTGGTCGTTGTGATCCCTTTAAACTGGATATTCAGTGAAACCTCTGTCCACAGACATATCTGACTTAAGGACAGTATTCAATATTTCCGACATAAGGGTAGTATTCAATTCTCCGGCAGAGGGATAAGCATTTGTTTAGAGTTCAGCCTCTAGTATAAGTTCTCTCCCATTTACGGACACGGATATTTTTATACACAATTTTACTCTTTTACGGACACCATCACCATGGGTTTTCTGACGATCTCTTAAAAATAGTTTTTTTTTTATAAAAAGATTTCATTCAGCTGGCTTCAATTATTACACTATAATACTTGCGGTGCTATAGTAATCGTAATCATGAGATTTTCTTTAAGCCACCTCCGACTTCTGGACACCTCTCACGTACGGACACTTACCTTGAGGACCGTTGGTGTCCTTAAATGAGAGGTTTCACTTATTGTATTTTGCTTCGCATTTTTTAGGTTATCCTGAGGAAACTCGAGATAATATTTGCCCATATCTCGGTTATGAAAATGTTTCCACTTGTAAAATACTAAGATAAAAGTTTTCAAGTTTAGTCTCTTTGGGAGGTGGCTTTTGGGTGGTCTTTCGGGTGGGGAAGAATAGTTTGGAGTGGGGGTGAGTTTTCGCCCCCCTCCTTAACCGCAGACCGCCTGTCTCTCCCACAATTCCTTCCAATCCATTATTATCCCCCCTCCCACCCTTTCTCCTCCGCCGTCGCATTCCCAAGCCTTATGAAACGCACGCTCACAAACTCGACGAGAACACGTGCCGACATTTTGTACCGCGCGCCACCCCAACTTGAAGTGCGACCCCACACTTAAGGAAGACTCCACGCTCTCACACATTAAAGTCCCTTTTCATTCCCTCCCTGTCTTTCCGTTCGCATTTCTCACGCCACCCACCTCACTTTCTATCACGCCAAACTGCAGCTCGGCCTTTGTGCTAATGAATCCCCCCCTCTGCTTCTGTTTTAGTGAGGTTCAACCGTCCACGTGTTCGCTGGAGTGCATGTTGCGTCGTGTGATCGCGAGCCCTGATACATGTATGGGACATAATAAGAGTCACGTTTTTACTTTATAGCAATGATCAAGGAGCGTCAATTATTAAAGGATGAATCACACGATCATTTTTCCCATCCCTTTCGAGGGAAAGTTCTAGCGATCGCTCCGATTATGCGGAAAAAATTACGTTTTACGAGATCATTTTTCCCGATGGCTGCAGGAATGGAAATCCCAATACTTTCTCCCTCACTCGGCACGTTTCTTTTCTCCGTCACTGGCGCTGTTCTTAAACCAATCAGAACTAATAGCGATTCAAACGCCGCGCTTGACTTTTCATTGGACGACATTTGTAAATACGGTAGGTAAGTGACGGAATAAGCGAATAAAAAGCGACGATGAAAATGACCGTTTTCGTCTGGGTAACGCATTTTAAATTTAATTTTTGAATTTATTCATCATCAACCCCAGAATTAATTCGCCAAAAATAAACTTATATATAAGTAAAGCATGAACAAGAAAAGTTATGACTAGCATAAGATTAATAACAAAATGAAAATGTGGACACGAAAAAATAAGCACTAAGCGAGTCGTACAACATCAAAAACAATCCCTAAGATACAGCCTTAAAATGGCGCATCCCTCTCGCTTGAGCGATGATTTTTGATGTTGAATGACTCTCTTAATACTTATTTTTTCGTGTCCACATTTCAATTTTGTTATTAATCTTTTGTTAGTCATAACTTTTCTTGTTCATGCTTTACTTAAGTATGAGTTTATTTTCGGTGGCCGGTTTATTGCATCTTCTCCTCCATCTTATATTTGCATTGTACAATGTACTAACACCCGAAAGACATAAAAGCAGTCCTTTGGTATTCTTATGCATTTGAGATAGCATAATATGTTCAAGTTTTTTAAACTGTTTTTGTTTTCGTTATCAAAAAATATAACCTGGGTATTTCCTTCGGAAGATGCAGCCTTAGAATGACGTATCTCTCTCGCTTGAGCGATGATTTTTGATGTTATATGACTCGCTCAAATCTTACTTTTGCGCGATTTAATTTATAGGGTGTTCAGAATGGACAATTTTGAACACTTTCCTGAATCTCAAAATGTAAAATTTCTCCTCAATATATCCTCGGATGTAATTTTTTTGCATTATGAGATAAGGCCAAATTTTGACGTATCTATGAACTATACCTAAAACCTACTTCCGACCACGTGCTCGCTCACTGACACGCTCATAAAAATTTATGGGGTGAACGAGACGATATACGACAAAAAGTCGTAGAATCGACCCTCTTTGAAATCGTCTGAAAACCTAGTACAAATAGTCGAAACATTAATTTTTTTAATTTCTATTTAATTATGTATTTTTTACCTTTGAGGTACAACGTAATGTGGACACACTTATGCTTTATAACCCCTAAAAATTTCAAAATGATTACGTCAGTTTTATGTAAGAGTGTATTTCGTTCCCAAAAAATACAAAATATGACCGGTCGACTTTGAGTAATGCGCCCTATTCCCTATTCAAAAGATGACTGGAACATTATTTTCACATAATTTATTACAGCAAGTGGCCTAAGAAATAAACTTAATTTTCTTTGAAATATAAGTGTATCTGATTACTGATGAACTGTTTTTTCTCTCTCATTTTTTACTAAATAACATTCACAGTAATAGGTGTCAGGAAAAAACTTTAGAACAGCTTATTAAACACTTGAATTGCCCAAATCTATGGAAGGCAAACTTGGAAGCTTCGTATTTGGATTATTTCGGTGATTTATACTAGCCGCTCCGCTTATTGACGAATGCTAGATCCAGTCATTTATCAAGGGAGTGACACATGCTTAGCACACGCTTCGTGACTTCGAAATTGAATGGCCGAAACCCTATGTTCCACGTAGTTCGCGTGCCCTTTCCGTAATGTCAACGAGTGGAAGTAAGTGCTTAATGAACCCTCGCCGACGTCCACTTCCTTTCCTTTTTTCGCTATTCACTTTTTTTTATCGCCACGCCGCCAGCGGAAGCCCCCCACAGCCCCATATAGTGAACCTACTCCCTGCTTGGCGGGGGCTAGTGACCCCCTGCGGTTTTCTCCCGCAAACGGGAATGTCGTGATGGGCCATCGAATTGCTGGGGGAAGAGCTACAGGAAACAGAGGTGGCTATTGTGGCCGTCTAGGCAGGGGAAGTAGTCGTGGTGATACACGAACATGAAGTATCCACCTAACTCCACCCCCTTTTGTGGGATAATCTCTCACTCTCTTCTTCAACTGGAATATCGAACCTATCGTGGGGAACACGCAAAAGAAATATTGGTGGTAGAGCCCTGAAGAAGTTAGGATTCGTCAAGCGAATCGAGGGATGATTTTCGGGCGAGAAAGTAAAAGAGAGGTGATATTTCGCGCTCGCCCGGCCACACCTTTAATATGCAGCGAGCATCCGAATAAGTCTCGTTCAGAGTTTCCCCCGTTATATATGATAAAAGACTTTATTAAATGACAGGCGTAATTTCGTTAGAGTATTTCCTTTTGCACAATCTTCGGATTGTGCCATAATACCCCTTGCGACACATCTATTGAGGCGGCTAACCAATTGGTATGTAGATGTAGTTGAAGATAGCTCTCACGCATAGATACGTTTTTGACGTGTAAATTGCACCAGTCCGGGTGGCGTCAACCGGATCCACCTAAACATTTGCAAATAAATTGAAGGCTTCAACAAGACCTGTGCGCCGACAGTATATTTCGTTGACGCCTAGGGGCGCGAAGGGTAATTTTTGTGGCGTGTGGATGCCTGGTATTCTATGGCGCACTTAGTTCTCAAATCGAAAAAAATGACCAACGAAAATTAAAGAGTTCAACTTTTAACTAGACAGTCCAACATGGTTTAATCAACAGAACGGTGGGAATGACAGTGTGATTTAATGGATTCTGAACTCTTCTGACTTCGTACGGTCTTTGACATAGGATTACGCCCTTTTGACAGACAAAATTTTAAAGATTAAATTAAGATTAAAGATCTTCGTCGTAAATTAAAAATGTCCTCCGATATACCCACGTAATCTGTCCCTACGTACTCTGTATCCTTGAAAACTTTAGTGGCTTCGTTTTTGTTTGCTGCCAGTCCTTCGAATTACGTTTTTGCTAGTGTCTTTCGTACGTCTCTGATGGCCGTCACCTAATTAATTCAGTCCACCGCTTGGTTACCTGAACCTTGCCTAATCTTAAAAATGAATCTCATGTGTCTTCTTTCGAGTTTTTCAATTTTCTCGATTCTTTCCCTAGTCAAAAAGCCACACCACACCAGTGCGGCGTATTGCAATGGTCATACATATGACTTGTTTATGAAAACTGCGATTAATAGCTAATATTTTATTTATGGGAAATATGAAGAATCGGTTTTTGTGTCTAAAGTGTTAAACCATCTTGTGTGCACATGAAATATTACTTACGCGAGTGTTAATTTTTGGCTTTAGGCAATTGAGGAGCACTCAGTTCCACCCTCTCAAGCAATTACTTCTTTGCATTTTTTGGTTGTTATTCTTTTTTTAAACATGCATTCAAAGTAGAAATTATGATTGGAAATGGTAGCATGGGTACATCAAAATATATCCAGTAGTATTTTTTCTTTATATTATTTTGATTTTTTTTATTCCCTTAAAATATTTCTTAATTGTTAGGATGATGTCCTCCATTTCTTCAATTGTAAATTTTATGATGTGTGTAACTTGAACTCTTTTATTAATTAGATCATTGTGAGCAAGTAAACTCTAATGTTCTGTTCATTTTGCTCTGAGCAATAGTGAAGAATCATTAAATTATTGAGCTTCGTCTTTCAAAACTTTGGACATTTTGATTTATCAAATACAAATATTGGCTAATAATGTCAAGTTAGCTTATGTACAGGAGTACTGGTATTGTTCAAAATAAAAGAAATTATTGCCTTTTTTGAGTTGGGCAGCTAGGGTAGAGGGTAGCAAGACTTATTAGAGGTGGGTACCGCCGGCAATGAAAAAAATGATAGGTTCAGCGATCACTCAGTTGGATCCTGAAAACATGTCGCATATGCTATCAATTTGAGGGATGGAAAAATATGATCGTGTGACTTAGGTTTTAGCATGATCAGAAGGAGACTCGTGGCAAAACCGCGCGTCCTTGCTTAGCACTCATATCATGCGGATCTATACCCACACAGACCCCAGGATCCTCAACCTCTCATCACGCAAGGATCCGTGAGGGAAATCATTTTAACCCACTGAGGTGCAAACAACACAGTATAAAACACACCAGGAGGGGAACGAGATTGTCACAATGGTCCGGAGAGAGCTCTCGAGGGGGGTTAGGGAATAGGTGGCATTGTTGCGGGAGGGGAAGTCCATTGTTGAATTGTTATCCCCTCCCCTCGCTTCAACCTCGATTATTTCATCGCTGGAACCAACCATTCGGGAAAAGAACGGGATTATTGTTGGCGTAGGAGGAAGTCTGGCGGGGAGTATTATATTATAGGCTGGGGAGGCGGGAATTCAAACGCCCGGGGGTTGAGATAGAACCCCACCGCCGAACCCATTGTTCTCTAGCTCTCGAAACAAAGTGGACACAATGCAGAGGGAGGGTTGGGGGAAGGCGGTGGGTGGAGGCAGCCAGGGCCGACTAAACAAGTCGCTTTCTAGCGCATAGCCTTTAGGGCCTCCGAATTAAAGGCTTCATCTCTTCCGAAGTGGAATGGATGAAGTTTCGTCATCTTAACGGTGGCAAAAATGTGATTAGATAATTAGTTTTATTATTACTTTTCCTCTTCTATTCTTGGCCTTGTTTAATAACTTTTTATGGTATTTCTTGGAGTTTAAGTCAATAAAAACCAAGTTATAGCCAATGTTTCGATTTATTTAAAATCATCCTCAGGGCTATGAAAGAGAAAACATGAACAATATGAAATACAAAGATGACAACAATATACAATATTTTTACATAAAAATGTTTCGATCGCGTTTTTTATACAGTAATATAATTTAAAGTATACACATGTATATATAAGAGCAAAATAGAATGCACAAAAAATTTTGACATTAAAAAAATGTGATTTAAACTTTGAAATTTTACATGGTTTTGACGAAGGTAAAAAACTGGATTTTATTGAATTTTGTTACTAGGAGTGTGTTCTAATTTTTTAGGAAAAATCTCGTAAATGAGGTAATGACCTCTACTTTTCTTGTGGTGAGAGTCCCTCCCCCATTTCCTTTAAGCATTGTCCGATGATCTGCCACCTGCATGATTCTCCAACCTAAATCCCCCATTTTTACTTCTAAATTTACCCCACCTACACCTTCCAGCACTATACATACCAGGCTATCTGCAATCAAAATGCTCAAAAATGCTATTTGCAATGAAAAAGGTAATAAAATTATTTAAGAAAATAGGAAATAATAATTTATAAAAACTGTAAAAAAGAAAATTTCCTCATCTGATTTTTTCACCGTTTAATTAAGGTATTATAGTGACTTTAGCAATGTTGATTAGGTATTTTCATTTAAATTCGCGAATTCCAGTTAGAGCCTTCAATGGTCTCGTTTTGAAGCTGTTACTTTGTAAATCCAGTGCTATCGAATCCACCCATTAACCATGTACAAGTTAAAAGCAATGGATAATTGAGTAAAATCAAGTCGTAAGATATCATGATGAGTAGCATCAAAGTTTTTAACAAATTTCGAGATCCAGCTTTGTGAACGAATTTCAAAAATGACTCAAAGAACAGCAAGTTTCAATCAAAATCAAATTTCAATTACGTCATCCATTTAAGCTTATAAGTCGATTCCCTCGGATGAGGTACAAAAAGAATACCATTTTTTTTATAATTAATGGTATTAATGTATATCTCTTCGATATCTCTGACGAACCTCTTTAACCCGGTTGGAGACCCGAATAGCATTCAATAACGTTACAATCCGGAAAGCATGAGAGGGAGAGAGAAATTCCTAGTATGCCCTCTCTTTGTTTTTGTTATTTGCCGTCGTCGCAGTCCTCGCGCGTATTGATTCTCAGCTGTCTGTCAAGCTCTCAGGGGTCGCGTCACGGTTTGTTTTCAAAGGGTGGTCGGTCGGAATCCCCTCTTTCCCTCCCATACCGTGCGAGAGGTGGACTAGGTATCTCTCCAGCGAAAAGGGTATGGGGTGTATGACGACATCGAATGGGGCAACGGGGGAGAGAGAGAAATGACGGGGCATTCGAAAAGGACGTTCGACCACACTCCCACGCACAGAAGAGTAGGAGGAGACCCTCACCTCTTCCCTTCACCCAGGGGACATGCAAAGGGTGCCGACGATGAGCAGGTGTTTTGCGGTCTATTCCGTGTGCTTTACTCCTCCGTGTGCGTGGGTGCTTTATAGCGGGAGAAAGGGACCGATGGAGGCCTCTATCGGCGGGAGCTAGCGTCACCTATCCAGATGACGGTCGGGAGGCGACTTCCTCTTTCCCCCCTGAGTAAATGCGGACAGCACCGATTTTCGTCTAATGCGCATATGGTCAACGTACTTATTTTTCTTCGGTCTTCATCATTTTCGTTGATTTGTAGCAGCTAGTCATACTTCACGACATAATTTGCCTTCCTCTCCATTTCGCCATAAGTCTTGTGAACGGGCGCCGACAGTTAATCTTCCAAGGCGGTGGGGTGTCGTCCGGACGCATTTTTTGCGGTGTGCGGCGTAATAAAGTGGTACGAGTAAATTCCTGCTCGTGATGTATGCTTCCGAAAAAACAACGCTTAGTTTGCGTTCGATACAGTATCTCTGCTCGCACATTTTAGACTGGGTCGCAGCGCTGTAGCTCGACATTGCGTAAAGTTGCGGGCAAAAACTGTGCAGAAATGGACCAAAAACAGGCTGCTCACAGAACGGGATGCACACAGTGGCAAGCTACAATTGATTTCTGCCTCTCCACTGCAGTAGTTGTACTTTGCAAAACTCTAGTAAAGGAGAGCTGGGTACTTGTATGCCACAATAATTTCATGTCCCTCAAAACTCCTGAGACCATTTCTCGCAATTGGCCCATGATTCTCACGATTGGGCCATGACGAGCAACAAGGTAACAACAGGTAGCTCAGCAAGGTCAACCAGGGTGTAAATCACGCAGGTGGCCACTGCTAGTTGGTTATTAAAGATGGTGGTGGGTTTGTCGGAGCAACGAATGTAAATATTCCTCATCGCCTGCCAATACCATAGGCGGATTTAGGAGGGGGGCGGGGGGACGGGGGCACGTGTCCCCCCCCCTGACGCTTAAAAAAAAGACAACATTTTTAATACGGTTATCATCACGTTCGTTTCGTTTTATGTATTACGAGTCCTCAATCATTTAATTTCATATTAATACCTTTCATATTAAAATCAAGATAATATTTCGTACAGTAATTTCTGTATATGTTTAAATCTCAAGTATGAGAAGATTGTTTGCCTGTCAAACCCTTGTACCCCCCCCCTCCCCCCCAAAAAAATCCTGGATCCTCCCTTGGCCACTACCTACTTTCACCGCGGCGTTACATTGTTAACAACATGAATATCCTATTTTCGATATTTATGGAATATGTTGAAACTGATTTCCCCAGATAAGGTTATATCGATTTCATTTATGGATCTAATCAAATACTTTTTTGTTATTACTTTCGTAATCGCTTCTTATTTCAGTAGGTGCAGCGCTCGAGCACCATGCTGCCTGTACAGCGAAGGAGTTGCTGTACGCTGAAGAACTGTGATTGGGAATGTATAACTCACCAATGGGTTCCGGGTTCAAATCCATGATGAGCATTATAACGGACATTGCCAAATAAAATCTCACAAGTTCGAGGCTGTATAGGGAAAGGAATTGCTCACCTTTCCTGATTGTGAGATATCCACACGTCTGTGGCTAAGTCGAGGGTGAGATCTACCCACAGTGTCCCACACCCATCTAAATCAACCAGTGGGTTGAGTCACTAAGGGTGTGAGTGATCCTAAATAGTAGTCAGGTATGCGCTGCGTTTGAGACTTAGCGGCCTTATTTTGTTGTTCTAGATGTATTTCCAACATCACATTTTTTATGATACGAAATATCGTGATGATTTTCGAAATGCAAAAGTTGCTATTTTAAAATATTTCAGAATCTCTGGCACACGACCTCCTTAAGAAATTTGGCCCTAGAGAGGAAGTATATGTCATTTTTATGAAAATTTCAAAATATACTCTTATAGCTGTACTTCGTCGATCAATGGACAAAAATGAGCTTTCTACAACTTAATTTTCTGGAAATTGCGTGTGAAATTCGCATTTTTATTCATGTTTTCATGGCATTATCCTCCTCCCCCCCGAAATGGAAAAAAATAACTAATTGTAGGTTGAACAAATATGAGCATAATGCGCGTGAGAAAATAGTGATGTAAAGTAAATGCCTTTTAAAAATAACAGCATTTTAAGAATGAACCTCCTAGTTATTTATTTTTATTTAATTTATGAATTTAGCTACCAAGAACTAATGTAAAACATTTATAGTAACCTATATGGACAAAAGACGATGTCTGTTTATCTGTCCACTATACATTTTCATATGGCAGCTCGGATTGAGACCAAAGTTATACTCCCAAACCCCGTAGTGCTATTCCTGGTTATGTCCGATATGTCCTTTGCGTCATTTTCTCATAGCTGTTTGTTGCGTCATGTTATACAACTTCTGCGATAGGACATCCTGTAGGGTAGACACTCCTCTTAATACGATAGAGGAAAAAAGCAAAAATCCAATAGTATCATGAAATTCAAGTTCCAAGTTTCCCACTCTTCTGAGTACTAGTGATGGGTCGATCACGAACGATTCGATCAAAAAGATTGAATCACTAGGTGAATCAAATGACTCATGATTCATTTCGTTAAACAAGTCGATCATCAATCATCAATCACTCCGACTTCCGGTTTCATATCAATCATCCCGGTTTCCGGTTTATTCCAAAATTTGGAACGATCGATGCTTGATCTCTTTTCGTCAGGGCAGAAATAGTTGTGAGAAAATTAAATACTATGTTATAAAGAACTGAATACTTGTGTAATCTTTTTCTTATAAGTTTTCCAGCAGTTATTAGTATTAATAACACCACTACACGTAAAAGGAAAATATTAATATTACTCTTGTAGGAGAACGTTAAGAAGTAGATAGAAGTTAAAGCTGTTAACATTTTATTGTGCCATTCATAAAATTATCCTGCAGATCAGATTCATGCATAGTGTGTGGTGTATTTTGTGTTATATTTTGAGATATATAGTTAGAAATTATTTTATTAGTGTTAAGAAACTGTGGCAGTTTTGCCTTCCCAAATATTTTCATGACACTACTTCCTTCATTTTTGCAATATAATTTACTCATCTAGAAATTCACAATCAAAATAGTATATGAAATTATAATATGGATAGCAATCAGCGTTACCAATGCTCTTCGCAGATGCGGCAGTATCTATTCCATTATTCAAAGTGATTTATTACATCCATTGATTGAGTCTTTTCGATCTTGATTCCTTTTGAGTCTTTTCGATCATAGTGATTGAATCAATTGATTGAATCACTTATGTGACTCGAGTCAAAATGATTGAATCACTAAAATGATCGACTTTGCCCATCACTACTGAGTACTATCTTTCGCAAGCAACGCCGGGTGGTCTGCTAGTTACCAATAACTGATTATTGCGATACCTCCACTGCATAAACTCTCAACAATCACCCACCAAATCAAATTCGCTCATCTAATGGCCAAAGTAGTACTAGATGAGTGGATTTGATTCGATGGGCGATTGTTGAGCGCTTGTGTAGTGGAAGTATCGATTAGTATTGACCCCCCTAACCAAAATATTATCTATATTCGCCACAAATGCAGTCCCCATTGGGTACCACTATCCCTTTCTGTGGGAGTGGTGCGTTTTCTTAAGAATAGGCATCAGTCCAGCCAAATGATTTTTTTCGTGATATATGACATGATTCCTAGTGAAACTATCACCTTCATATATTCAGGGAAGATATAGTTGAAGAAGAAGCGCGATGCGTTTCCAAAAAACAGAATGAGGACGGAAATTCTTTGGTTCCTGCTGGCTTCAACGTCCGGAAGAACGAATTCATTCGTGACGGCAGGTAATGCGTCACGTAGAACTAAATTTTGATTGATGCCCTCGAGCCAAAATTGTGAACTTTGTATTCGAAAGGCAAGAAAATTCTTCAGTGCGTGAACATCCGTATTTTTGCGCTCCTTTTGTAACCCTGGAAACGCATTTTGGGAATTTGATTTATAGTTTCAAGGTTTTTCAACTTTGAAGCGTTGGAGCCGAAAACTGGGGATATCGAATCGAGAGTATGGATATCGGGTAAATTCCAGTGAAAAGACATTAATTTTCCTTAATCAACGGAGAAAGAAAAAGCTCTTCCACTTTTCCATTGAATTCACGGCGAGAGCGTTATGTTCTAGGTACAATAAAATTACCGTAATTACGGGTTATTTTTGGGTGGATTTGAAGTAACTATCTACTGTGCACTCATGGCAGATGAATTTTTCACTAATATCATAATACTTTACGTAAAAAACTGGAATAATATTTTCTATTCTAGATTTCGATAGCATTACTGCAGTGCTGCATACTTTTTCATATGAAAGTAAATTGATAAGCAAGGCAATAAATGTAGGAGGTTTAGGTTATGGATGCCACCTTAAGGTAACGAGCTATTCCATCCTGATGGTAGTATTTTTGTTTTTTTAAACTGATTTGTGTAAAACTCACGCTTTAAATATCTAAAATGTAAGGGGTAGAACGCAGTACTGTAGTAGGAAAAAAATTTAGGCGGTACTCACCAAAAATTCCAACAGCTGAACATGTATTATACATCCAGCCGCGAAGGTATTTTAACCGGTACGCTTATAACGAGTTTGGGTTTTAGGGGGTACGCCGTACCGGCCCAACTACATCACTGGTAGAACGTTTTAATTTTCTCTTGAAACTAAGTCAAGAAAATTTTATCTAACACGAAAACGGAAATTAGAAATACAGATAAATATTGAAATGGTTCTACGCTATATACTCTGTAAATTACAAGGAATTAATAATAAGCAAGTATAACGTCAGGAAAAAAGAATGATCGGACGGGAGTAAAGGGTTCTCTTAAAGGTGGATTTCGAATAGGAAGAGGATGACGGACCCGAATGTGATTGGAGAAGGAGGTGAGACAACCTTGGCTGTGCTCGGCGGGAAAGGGGAGGTTGGCAGGGTCGCCGTAAAGGCGGGAAAGCCTTCGGGCGCTATATGTCTGTGCCTTGCGCGGGAACTTGACGTTCGGCGTATAGCAGGTACACACACGCCGCGAAACCGGCAGGATAACTTTACCCTGGAGAAAAAGAAAGGGCTCTTGGAGAAGGGATGTCTGAGGCGGTGAAGGGGAACATGGGGGAATGTTGGTAAGGCGGTTTGGGCGCAGGGTGAAGGCTCTAATTGTGTCCCGAGTGGGTTATCGATGAGAGCCCATTGAATAGTTCACGAGGTTCTATGAATAGTTGAGGAGGAGTCAGTCTCCTTTCCCCCAACCTCCTTACCCTTTATCCGTCACCACCACCGCCCACAACCACCAAAACCCTTAAAATCCTAGCTCCCCCTCCTGTGTCCCCACCCAAAACCCCTTCCTTCTTCTCCAGGAAGTCCCTGCTCTCCCTTCCACGTGACCCTAAAACCCTTCAGTCAGCCATCCCTCGGGCGACCAGTCAAAGATCTCGGACACTTTACGAATGCATGCCTTCGGTTCGGCTTAAGGAAGTCCTGTGTCTGTGTTGGTACGTGTGTGTGTGTGTGTAGACTGTCTTTCGATGTGGAACTCGGGGAAGGCGGATGAATGACGGAGTTGGGCCGAAGGGGTGTGTTCTGGTAAGGCTCCTGAGTCTTCTCTCTACCTGTATCTTTCTCCGCGTGGTGGGAATAGGGAGAAGGAAATAGGTGGCGGGGCGGGGGTGCCGAAGGGATCAGTTTACTTCCCCCAATATCCCCACCACCCCTTACCTCCTATGTATCCTTATCATACTCCCTCCTCTAGATAAACGTCACAAAAGAGTGGATTTTCTTCGAAGGGTTAAGGATGGAAGTTGGGTAACGGGCGAAGAATTAAAAAAAGGAAGCCCTACCCTTAAACTCTTTTCGGTAAGAAGAAATTGAACAGTGAAAAAATGGGACAAAAGATAATTTATATGCATGAAATTTGCAGTATAAGCCAACGTTATTATACTTGAGAAATTATCAGTATTTTTCATGAGAGCCGTACCGCGAGCCTTTTATTAACCGATTTTCAATCACCATTTTAATATTTCTAACACATTTTAATTCTTTTAGCGCAATGAATTCAGACCATATAGAAATTTATTTGAGACGTCAAGGGGCTGTAACGTCAGACTCTTGGTTTTTCTTTCAATTCACCTCATTTCATCAGTACAGTAGACTTTTCCTTAACAAATTCCCCCTCAACCCTTTTTTCTCCTCCCTCTATTCCTACACAGAGAGACACAGAAAACATATTATTTGAGCCACACTATATCTCCAGGTCCGATAGAAGCGATAAATTAAGAGAGATGTTTTGCCGAACGGATAGATATGGGAATTCGTTTTTCCCCCGAACCATAAAGGACTTTAATAAACGCTAGTCCCAACCTCGTTAGAGCACTTCTTTTTTTTATAGTTGTAAACGGCTGGTGTCCTAACACCCCCTGCCACACGCCTTTTAGGCGGCTCGCGGGGTATTATGTAGATGTAGATGTAGATGTTTCTCTCAACGATCAAACGTCCCGCGTCAAAGCGTCAACAATTATTCAACAAACCAGCAAAAACTAAAAAAATTAAAGTATTTAAATATTACAGAAAATATTAAAGCATTCAAAATTCCATAAAAACTAGACGTTACACCGTGTATACACGTGGCCTTTTAATAAACCACGCCCAACTCAGATAAATGCGACTATTATCAATGGGGAACTTGCATGATTTTTTTTTATTTCACAGGCGGACAGAAAATTATTTTCTGAATACAACAAAGAAAACCGCATGTATATCTGAGCTTTCCTTCGCGAGTTATTTAATTATAAATATAACGAATTTTAAAGCGCGGGAAAAACTCCCTCACCCCCCAAGCCACTGCCGACGAAGACTCGATGACGTCAAAGGTGCCTAAACATCACGCGAAGCTATATTGTTGTGATTGTTTGTAATAGTTGCCAGCAGTTGTGAGAGCTTCGTTTGTTAGACGTGTTGATTATTTTCTATTTAAAGATAAATATGCGACGATAGAGGCTTGGAAGCCCTCATATTTTGCATTATTTATAATATTAATATCTGAGTAAGGGCATAAAATATAAAACTGGAGCAGTTAAACCAAAAATTTTATAATACCTAAATAACATCGTTGTAGGAGTCTGAGCCACGGCCATTGGAAGGAGGATACGTCAATTGTAAGTTTATGTTATCGACGGCATATCATTCATTTAAGTATGTAATTAGAACGATTTTGATGTTTACTAATGTCCGCTTAGCTTTTATATACAATACATTCATCCGTTTATTCGTAGGTACCGGAGAATTCGTCGTTTAGGACTGTCTGTGCTTGTATTATGGGGTGAATTCCAGTCGATGCAACTTTTGCTCGCTGAGTGGAGACATCTAGGAACATTTTTGTGCCAAAATAGTGTTATTTTCAACGTGACATCTCCCGTTAAGCTACTGCTAATAATCACAGTGCCAGTGGTTGTAATGCACAAAATTTGACAAGGTTGAAAAATATCGGCCAAGAGTTATCAGTGTTCCATCGTGATTGAATTGTAAAAAGTGCTATTACGCTATCGATAAATGTCTAACAGTAGTGCAAAAATTGTCAGTGGCGTGCTAATCTCCGTTGTTCACCGTAGATATGACATTTCACGATCACGCTATTGAAATAAAAACTGTGGGTGAAGTTTGTTATTCCATTAATTCAACGAATAGTAGTGAGAAAACTCACTTGTGCGGGCTAATTTAAGGGTTAAAATCAGTGAATAAATAGTTGTTTTCATCATAACGAGTTCTGTTATTGTAAGTTGTACGTGATGAATATAAGAATGTGACAGTGACTTCCAGTTTTTGATAAGAGTATTTGCCTATTTCCCACTATATTTTTATGGTATATGCTAGCATATTGTTTATGGATTTACCTATATTATTGAAATAGGTTGTAGCTTGTGTGTGTGTTGGCAGCGGAACCGATTCGCGATCTCACATGTGGATTGTGTGCAGACTGTTTTGCTGTGAATTCGTACCGTAGGACGGATAGGACTACCTTCTCCACTAATTCGGCGTTGCCAAATTCAACAGCACAGCTTAATCTAATGTCAACAGCACAGCTTACGATCGTTATCCTCCAGTATTACAAGTTTATTTTACATCTCGATTTGCCGCCGACGTATAGCAATAATTTGTCTTAACAAATTCCATGAGGGTCGTGGCATCAATTTTTGGTGTCCTAAAAAAAGGCTGGTGTCCTAACACCCCATGCCACACGCCTTTTAGGCGACTTGCGGGGTATTATGTAGATGTAGATGAATTTCAGGTGTACTATTCGAACGAGTGGCAACGTTATCATCCATTTTTTCTGATTACTAAAACATACGAAGTGAAACGCTTGTACTTCATCATCCCAATGCCGCATTATTAATATCCCAAGTAATAATCTAGGCACAATAGCAATAGAAAAACTTGTCCAAGAATAACAGAAGAAAATAAATTGACGATGAGCGGCTAAATACTCCCTCAAAACAAATTTTACACCATGCGCTCAGCGTATTTCCCAACTCCTTACGGTTGTTTAGGCACCTATGACGTCACGCCTGGCCTCGGCAACGCTCGGGTGTCTTCGCGCAGTGGTCGGGTCAGAGAAATTTTTCTCGATTTTAAATGCAATTTTTTTATTTCTTTTGATGTTGAATGGAGAAACTGAAGGTATTTTTGCGACCTAATGTATCCATTTGACTTATTCAAAATAGTTTTTAGCGCAATCTACGACCCGTGCAAGTTCCTCATTCGGGTTCGTTAATCTTTCTCATTGGATTCACGTAAATTGGTGAGATTGGGTAAAGGGATTGGGTAATTGGGATTAGGTAAATTGAGAGGAATAGTGATAACAAAGTTGTCCCCATTAGTCTCACACAAAAATGGTTTATTTTTATTCTGGAGTGCGATGTTTTGAAAGTAGTACACATTTTACTAGTAAATCTAAGTTTAGAGAGCTTTAGAGAGTTTAATCGTTAATGTTACTCATCAAATTCATAGACACATTTAGGATACGAATGCAAAATGAACCCTATTGTAGGTATGGAAGGGAATTATCGGCCACAGACCAATTCATTGATCTACGCTCTTACCCCATTTTTCCCTGTCAGTCAATCGACAGTAATACATGACGATTCACTGATTTCCCTGACGGTTTACATATACTTTGTCATTTCTACGTGTTCCTTGACTTATAACTTCCCTGATATAGAAACCTTAATATAGCCTGGGTATTTAAGGGACATTGAAGGAGACAAGTTTGCGACGGCAAGATTTAACAAAAAAATACTTTTTGATTGTGTTAATATAGAAGTTTTACCATCGTAGACATCGAGATTCAAAAGCAAAAACAAGGTAGAGAAATGTGGATAACTCGATCTTAATGTTTATAATAAAAGCAGAACTACTTACAATTTATGTTTTTTTTCGAATTTGTCGTCTCAAGCAGTTTTTTCCTAAGTGCCTTGAGGAGGTAACCTAATCGAATGAAGATTCTAACTGAAATATTGATCGATAACGGAAACTTCCATAGAAATTATGCTTGATGCGAGGAATTATTTTATGGTGATAAATGGGCAGTAGTGAATTTTTGCATTTTCCGTGCATTGGATGTTCGCGATAAGCGTGACGATTTCGTAGATTCTGTTTCAGAAAAATTCATTCCAAAAAGACCTTTGAGATTGGCTGGGTAACTGACCAGGTAAATTTTTATTCCTAGTTCTAGCCTCCTCGTGGGCGTTTACGTCTTCTGTGATGGGCCAAGGTAAACGCGTAGGTTTATGAAATAATTTACAATCACCTTCTCACTTTTTTTTTCAATTTCGCAACTACTTAAAATCGCTTCGCATGCGTGATACATGTGCGCCTTCACTATTCGTGAATGTGATCCTCATAGATTTTAGGACTGGTGAAGGATATGTGCATTTCTACAGTGAGTGAAGGATATACGCATCTTAAGCTTCTCGAACCATGGGCTCCAAAACAATTTTCCGAGTGATAAATTTTCAAATATGCTTAAATAAAGGTTATTTTTCCTAATTCTGGACGTCCCATACACTTTTCACCAAATTTTTCGCGCGTCTTTTCGAAGAACTTAGTGCTATTAAGCCTATTTTTTGCATTGCCGATAAAAGTTTAACGGGTTTTATCGGTGATTATGACCACCGAAACGGTTGATACATTTCAGCATCCAATGCTAGTAATTTCGGTAATTGGTGACTTTTTTGGACATAATTTTAGCAAGGTTTGGTATTTGGGTTATTTACCGCAAACTTATGAGAAATTAAATGCTGTGTACGGGGAGGCACCATCTATTGGTGACCCCCGTAGAATAAAATCAATGTCAATGAGTAAAAAAAGTTAGAAATATGAAATTTACCATCAAGGATAAGGTTAAAGTTATCTCTATTTGACTAACTCTAGGAATTATATATCGCCTGTCAACTTCCTAATGCCACGTCCTCCTCTGGTTTATGAGGTATTTTCTTCTGTATTGGAATGGCAGAGCATTAAACCTCTCATAAATTAGCGGAAATTAACCGGATTTCAAATTTCGTTGAAATCACGTCCAAAAAAAAGTCGATCATAGTAGGTACAACGAAGGAATGTATCAAGTATTAAATTCATGCCTCTTTCGTAATACCATAAAGTCCATTATTACTTCAAATAGCTAAGAATTATTCTTAAGATGTGATGAATACTAAAGATAAGATGTTTTATTTTATAGCTAACATTTGCTTCATACGTGGCCAACATCCCTGATCAATTTGACGAATTGAAGACAAGCATGTAGTAGCTCTATTGAAAAAGTGACTATATCAGAAAAATGATTCGCGCACAGGAAAAAATATAAAGATGAAAGAAGGAGAAAGAAGATAGTGTAAATAATTTCATAGCAACAGTCGAATTTAATATTTACGCAGTTGGACACAGTCGCTGATCTGTGTTATTGTGGCAAATATATACTACAGTATCTCTCCGGCTACGATCAATTTATAAGCTGAGAGAGTGTTACGGGAAGGAGCTTACCGGAAAGCTTTAAATTCCACAAAGTTCAGCAGCAGTTTCACAATAAGGTAACTGAAAATTTTATCAAAGTAGATTACCATAATTTAAGGAATATTATTTTGCATGACATCTCACATGGATTGGGGTGAAAAAAGTAAACCGAAGATATTGGTAAGATCGGATACCTAATTGATGTTCTGATGAATCTCACATCCTTATACACCGCTATAAAATGTAATCTTAGTATACAGGTAGTTAGTAATTTCTAGTTTCTAGAATAATAATAACTTCATTTTTAACTCAATGACTTTTAAACTCGAAGGAAACGAAAAAATAATTGAAGCGATATCGTAGGGAAGTATATATATATAGAAGGCCACTGGACTAGGAACTTTGCCAAAATGAGTAAAATAAGGAATAGATTCATTACCGTAGACGTAAATAGTTCAATGAATCATTCATGAGGGCATGGCCACGGAATGTGGTGATTCTCTGTCATATTTGCCTATTATTGAAAACAGAAACAGTACAGTGAAGGTGTTAAGTACAGTACTGTTAAGGTCTCACAGCTCACCTTCCTTCTTCTACCCATTATTATTTGTCTAGTGAATATAAATTTAAAGTATCTTGGGATTTGTTTATTTAAAACGGCTTAAACCAACAATATATTTATCTTGGTTCCCTTGCTATTACAGCTCCATCTTTTTAAAGTATCGCTAAAGGACTATTAGCCCGTGTCACGCGAGAGATGAAAACAGGCTAACTCGAAGGGCCGGAGTTGCCCAACTGAATTTGACGAATATTTCAGATGCGTCTTGACAGGTGCAATCGCCTATCGTCAGATAGAGGCATTGGGGGCAAATCAGTGTTTGAGAGCTGCCACTAGTCGACCCCTCAGAGGCGAATGTAAGGAAGGGGGCAAATTCCCTCATCCCCACGTAATGAGGAGCTTCATATATCGAAATGCGGATCTTGGCTTGGACCAAAAGGGGGTCGGGGCTAGTGGCCTGAGGAATTTCTCCCCAGTCAAAACGGGGTTTTGAAGATTTTGAAAATATGTGATTTTCAAGACTTGAAAACGATGATTTTAGGCTTATTCTTTGATTAAAAAAGACACTATAAACCACTTGTAGTAGGTCGTTTTATTAGTACCAAAGCCTGTAAAATAGGCCCTAAGATTTAAAATAATTTTATTTTAATTCGTTACAGTGGGTATGTTTACCAGAAAATACAACTAAATACTTTTATTCAATGAAGTAATCTCCAAAAATTTCGATTTTATCTAGTGCATGTTTTGACCCAATGGTGGCCTATATATCCTCCTACCTCAATATATCCCAAGTACGACAGATAATTGGAGTCTGAGACGTATATAATTCTTCGTTTCAAGGAGGGATAGGACCCTCTCACTACATGATATGTATATTTTAAATAATACGAATAACATTACCTAAAAATTAATATTACTGCAAGCTACTGTTATGCCCTTACGTATGATTCATTTAACTAAGTCAGGCTACGGTACTTCATTCTCCTCACTGCGGAGAGCGGAGGCACCAGGCCCCTTATCCTTATACACGCCCTTTACTTTATTCACGCCCTTGATTAATGTACCAAGGCACTCAGAGAGGGCGAATTATCAATGGAGCTTGGTACACTTCAAACTTGGTTCCGATAGGTCTCGCCTGAAGCAATTTCATTTGAAGTAAATCAAGCTGATATTAACATGAGTTTTGTTGGGGTCTTAAGCCCACTCCTACCCCAAGGAACCAGTGGCGCAGCGAGGGGGGGTTTTGGGGGATAAACCCCCCCCCCCCCCCAGAGCTCAGAGAAATTTTTAAGTTTAATCCATTTTACTTAATTGGATTGATATTACTAATAGAATAGTGTAAGAATTACTAAAATATCCCTCAGAAAGACGTAAAACTCACCATTTTGAACCATTTATCCTAAAATTCCGCAATTTATTAATCTCGCACCTTCCGCTTATCCTGGTGGGTATTCCATACCCACATACACCCCGGTATTAGTTGCACCTAAACCCCCCAGCCTTAATTCCTAGCTGCGCTCCTGCAAGGAACAGCCCTTGACTGCATCATGATAACTATAGTTGTGCTTGAGGGGAACGCATTCCTGGTAGATAGGCAATTTGGCAGACAGATCTGTGTTGGTGATAGCAAACATCTGAAGACCCTATAACGCAAGCAGCGAAATTTTTGAGCCACTAAAACGACGTTATTTTGACTTCAACGCCTCCAATATTTTAAAGAATGACACTCAAAGAGTTAATCATCACCATCATATTCACTGGTCAAAAATCTTAAGATTGGTTTCATGCAGCTCTTCATTCAATTCTTCTTTCACACCTATATATGTCTTCTCTTTCACATCCTTTACCCTGTGGCGTAGCGAGTGGGATCCAGGGAGGCCGGACCACCCCGAAATATAAAGCACAATTGTTTTACATCATAAAAGAAACTAACAAGAAGTTTCCAACATACAAGAAAAAAATCATGAATTTATTAAAGATTTCTCTGAAAAATGAAGTTTTTGTGGTCATGAAAGGTGTTTAAATTAGTTTAAAACCCTCTACTTTCTACCCTATTTTTAAAAAATTTTCCCTCTGGCTTTGGACCCCTCCCCCCCGAACGAAATTCCTGGCTACCCCACTGCCTTTACCTGATCTATATATCTTAACCAAAGTTTCCCTATCCACTATTGCCTTCGACTTGCCCCTGGATGTTTGTCTCCATCAGACCAACATACCTCGATATGTGGGCTATGCAGTTGGTTTAAGGTGTTCTGCCTTCTTCTTAACCTTCCGTCAGGTACAATATTGGTATTGCTGAGTTCAGGTGCAGTGTGTCTGACAGGCACAGATGTGAAAAAAATATTATTAACTCTTAGAATGGCTCAGTGGTACACCTTTAAAGTTTAAAGCACCATTATTAGTGATCTCTGCATTTCTTCAGGGTTTTATTCCACGTCAGCTTGTTTGTGTACAACAGTTTCGCTGGCTATCCTGCCAGCGTCTTCAGGTCGAAGGTGTCGGCTGTTGGTTTCTGCCTCGCTTATATACTGTAGGCTGGATAGGTTCTAGCTGCACTGTGATTGGCTGTCTGACAGGGCGCTTCTCTCTGATTGGCTCTCTCTTTGATGACTCTTTTCCAGGCGCTGTGAAGGAAGTATCCATCTTCTCTATTGAAATTCAATGGTATTTTTCGAATTTCTATCGCTTCCCTGATTTGTCTTGGGAAGTATCGGCACTCCTTAACTAAAAGTTTCTTCTCCTCAAATTTGATGTAATGGCCAGGTTCCGACCATGCATGTTCAGCGATGGCAGAGAGTTGAAACTGTTTGTTCTTGGTCACCCTTTGATGTTCTCTAATCCTTACATGCATGGAGTGGCAAGTTTCCCCTATGCAGGATCTTCCACAGGAGCAAGGCACCTTGTATACCCCCTTATACAGTTCTTGAGGAATGATGTCCTTGGGCCCGGGGAGGAAGTCCCTTATCTTGGTCACACAGTTATATCTGGCGACCACTGATCTTTTTTAATATTCTGGCGATCCTTTCTGACGTTCCAGCAATGAAAGGGATGGTGACGTATAGCTTCTTTGACGATTCTGCCTCTCCATCGTCATCACTCTGGTTTTCTATGTTGGCCTTGGTTTGCTTTTCCTCTTCCTTCGTGGTCCTTCTAAGGACCAATTCTCTCCGATAGCCATTTTTCTGCAGTGCCATAGTGAGGTGCTTTATCTCCGTGGAGAGGGAGTTATTATCGGCGATATTATATGTTAATCAATGTAGCCACTAGGGAGGCCTTCTGCCTGGGATGATGGTGAGATGCTGCATTTAGATAGTGGTCGGCGTGCGTAAGCTAACTTTTTATAGCGACGTATTTCTTCTCTTTTACATCCTTTATAATCTGTCCCATGTAACTCGTTCGGGGCCGTCCCTTGCCCTTCATCCCTTCCACTTGTCCTTCTACAAAAGTCTTCATCAGGCCATCGTGCCTCAAAATGTGGCCAACTAAGTTGTCTCATCTTCTGCTTAAGGTTTTTAGGAGAAAGCCAGTTTGTTTATCTCCATTATTATCTCTATAAGCCTAAGAGTTAAAATTGCTGCTATTGTGCCCTTGTTATTCCTAAATCTGATTAGGTCCTCATCCAGGAATTCTTCTGCTCTTCGTTCTATTCTCCTGTAAATGATTCTTGTCAAAATCTTGGATGCATGTGCCGTCAGGCTTATAGTTCTAACATCTTCTCACTTCTCCGTTCTTGTCTTTGTGAATGTGGGAATAATGATATTATGTATACATAATATGTTTAACAAAATGCAAAAATTTGCCTACAGGACAGTTTCAAGGTCAAAATATTGGTATAAGTGAGACCTTGACTTGGCCACATCATTAATTTTAGCATTTGTGCTAGATGGACTATCTAGGCTATATCACTGATAAAAGGGATTATGTACTGTTGTTAACATTTAATTTGATAGGGAAACTGTGAAAAGCCTTTAATATTATGTCTAGCAGAAAATTTATGCTTTACTCTGCATTTCAGGTGAACTATATTATTACACCCCTGGGGGAGAATGAAAATGGATTTTTTCACAGAAGATGATCTGACTGCTACACTTATGTCAGCAATTATGTCGCCTAATTTCAAAATATTAGACCACAGATTTGATAAAGTCTACAATTTTGGAAGCACCAAAATGGGAACTCATCGCCGTTTGGTTTTAGAGATTGAGGATAGTGAGAATGACCAGCACTTACTCTCATTTTTTGCCAAGTTTGTGCCGGAAAATGAAGCACATAAAGCCTTCGCCATAGCCAATGACTGCTTTGGGAAAGAAGTATACTTCTACTCGCATATTGCCTCAATAATGGAGCCAATGCTGCCGTATGAAATGCCCCTGCCAATCCCAATGTGTCATTTTGCCAGAGTAGGAAGTACAGAATCAAACACATCAGATTCTGGTTTGAGTTTTGAAGCAAGTGCCATCATCCTTCAAGATTTGTATCATTTAGGTTTTGTTCCCATGAATATGTGGATACCGTTGGACCTCCCATACTGTAGGGTTGTCATGCGAGCCCTAGCAATATTCCATGGTGGCTCAGTCCTCATTCAGAATTCTAAAGGTGAAAGTTCAGAACTGGCAGAAGTACATGAAGCCATCTTTTCTATTAAGGAGAGTGTTTTCATTTTTGATGAAGATGCACCTTCCGGCAAAATTCTTCATGGTGTAGTTGAAACCACTGCAAATTTAATTTGCCAATTTTGGCCGCAAAAATACCCTAAGGAACAGTTTTATCAGAGACTGCTTGATATCCTATGGAATAGCTTCAGAAATGTAGGTGCAATGCTACAACCCTCTCATGATCTTCTGAGTGTTCTCTGTCATGGTGAATTATGTGGGAACAACATACTGTTTGCTTACGAAAAAGATCAGGAAGAGCAGGCACCAGTTGATGCTAAGTTTGTTGATATGCAACTGATGAGATACAGCTCTCCAATCACTGATATTTTGACATTCCTACACGTTTGCACGAGGCGTGGTTTTCGTAACAAACATCTCCCAGAGCTCCTCTCCTACTATCAGATGGAATTTTCTAGAGCCGTTTCTCCAAAAGTTGCCACTAAAACTCTGTCCCTAGAGGAGCTCCAAACATGCGCCAAGGACATGAAGGAATTTGGATTAGTGGCAGCTATTCATTTAATACCAGTTTGCTTGGCTCAGAGTCCAGCACAGACAACAGTCTCCTCTTTCCATTTCGATGATGAAGATTGCCATCAAATTCAAGACATGCTTGGAAGACAATCTCTTCCTTATAGAAGAGACAGCTTACTTGAGCCTCTCCCGGAGCCACTACAGAAAGCATATTCCATGCAGGAAAACCAAAGTGAAATAATTTTCGAAACAATGCGTGCAAATCGAAAATTCAGAGGTAGACTTGAAGAAGCATACATAGAATACTTGGAGTTTGTCGGGCTGTGGGAAAGTAGCTCTTCAGAATAGGTTTGCAAATATTGGCTAAGTAAAAATGCCACTCTATTTTCTATATTTCATAAATATCAATGTAGTTTAATACATCTAAGATGAAATAGATTTCATGATTCTACTTACAAGTATTCTGAGACTTTGCGAGTTTTCCAACGCAATAAACTGATTATATATTTAAACAATAATGTGAAAAGGATAATGATAATAGCTTCCAAGATTAGAGTATCAACTGATTGTGCCAAAAATTATTTTTATGCAATAATATTGCGATAAAATCATCAATTTTTTGTGCTTACCAAGAAAAGTAAAACATGGAAGCATTTACATATTTCGCAAAAAGATCTTCAGTAAAAAAATCTTGACTTCGCCAGCTTTGTCGCATTAAGTAGATCTCATTAGAGCACATTTTCTTACCTTATCAAAAAAGTTTAAATTTTTGAGCCAAGGTTACCTGTGTACCAAATTTCTTTTCAGTAACAATCAACAGTAGGAAATACATGAAGGTTGATAGGAAAATAGGTCTGGAAAACAATTTTTCTGTTTAAGGCTTTCATAATAATGTTCCTTCAATGGAATCAAGGCTTTGAGGTAACCCTAATGCATTATGTTTTGGATCCGCTCCTTTGCATTGCATGAGCCATCCTCAGTAAGCTTCTAAAAGGATAAGATGGCTTCAGCATTATGGGCAAAATCTTTCAATGATGATTAAGAGACAACATTTTGCAATTACGATAGAGCAAATTCCAGTGGGGATGCATGGAATATGTATTAACTATTTGGCTGAGGGGCTGTCTGTGGTGGATCTAGGTTTGAACCAAGGGGGGAGGGCGGGGGGCGGGAGAATTCCCCCAGCCAGAGGGCGTTTGGGGATATCGGAAATTTGGGTTTTTCAAGACTCAAAAATGAATGTTTCAGGCTGATACTTTGATATTTAATTGACAATACTCAGCACACCTCATAGGTCATTTTATTAGTACCAAAGTGTGTGAAATATACCCTCAGGTTTAAACTAATTTGTATTTTCATTCGATTTAGTTGGTATGAATAAATTTACCGGAAATTATAATTAAATACTTTTGTACTAAGTGATAACCTCCAAAAATTTCAATTTAATCTAGTGCATGTTTCTACCCAATAATAATAGCACCCTTAGCCCCTCCCTCCCCCCATAGATCCGCCACTGCTGAGGGGAATGTATTGAATGTATGTATTGATGGTAAAGAAAAAATACTTTCTACTTCCATTTCCTCATAAAGTGAATTTTGGAACTGATAAATTATAAAAATTTTAAGAATCTCTGGGAAAATTCTATCTCCAGTGGAATTATTAATGCTGAAAAATTGAACTGTGAGATTAACTAAAATCTTCAATCACTTGCTTCAGGTTGATATTGCGTATATGCATTACAAAATACATATGTTGAAGAAGCTCAACCTTAACTTGTAACATTAGCATCATGAGCTGCAAACATTTATGCATTATTTATCATCTAAATGAAAATAGCAATTATATTTGAAAAATAAACCATGATAGTCCGACAGATGGCCATGCATGTAAACTTGATTACGAATCCATGCACTTCATCTATAAACCTTAAAATGAGAAATGGGTCAAGCTAGCCTGAAATAGCTAAAATGTGCTCCAATTTATAAGGGTTAAAACAAGTTTGGCATTTTCCAAGTACATATCTGCAAATCATTTGCACAGGGGACTCCCGATTATCCGGGTGCAGCTTATCTGTGTTGCAGATTATCCGTGCATGAGTTCATACTCCTTTGATGTTTTCAGCGATTTTTCTAAAAAAAAATAAAATTGGAGGCAAAAGCAGCAGGATGTTTGCATTTCAATGCATGGCAACACTGGGCCTATTATTTAAAATTGAATTCCTGTCAAAGAATGAAATTATTTTATTTACTTGCTGACAAGGAATGTTTCAAGTTTACATGGACGTCTTATCTATCTAAAAAAAAACTAGAGTAATTTTCAAAGATTCTTGAAAGGTAAACGAATAGTAAATGAATAAAAATGTATAATCCATATCATTAATGTGCAATTATTGCCCTGGACTCGCATTTGCTACGGCCCAAGAGAACCGGAGATTTTGTTGGACTATGGCATGTTTATATCTTGACTAGTCAAGGACCAAATGGAGAGGAAGGGAATAGTAGAAGTGTAGGCAGTGAGGGAAGTGGAAGTAGAGATAGCACGAGTCATAGTCTGCAACGCACACACGTCGTGAGAAATGAATTGACGAGAAATAGGCAGTTAGGAGTGAAAAATAACAAAACAATAGGGTTGATTTCCAACAGTATAAATACATTTAATATGCAAAGTAAACTACAAAGTTGCATAGGTACACAATACATATAATACTAAGTTGCCTGAGGTTAATTGTAGTCTTGAAGTTGGGAAAATGCCGGGCAGGAGGAGTTCCTTCCTTGTTCGGGGTCTGGAGCAGAGAGAGCGAGCCAGCCGGCTTACAGCCGAGCCGCGGCGCTTGAAGCAGGCGTGAGAGGGAAGGTGAAGGCAGAAGAGGGGAAACAGGTTTCACTCTGACGTTTCACCTTACAATTGGAGAGGTGGTGGTGGAGAGTATTGGAAGTTCACACATGGCATAAAGAGGCCGGCACAGTTGATAAATTCACTATAAATTGCAGAGGACTTCATTAGACGCGAGAATCAGCGGCACGCGAGAATCAAGTTGGCGCGACGGACTCGAGCGCTTTGCGAGGTTTGGACTCATGCGCTCGCGAATTGACTCCTCGTGATGTAGTCTCGAAGGGATTAAGTCTCGGAGAGATTAAGACCCGGAGGGATTGAGAACGTGCCCAGTTATGGCACAAGTCAGGCACTTGCTTGCGTAGACAGTTTGCCTTAAGCCCGGTTTCCTATGACCACTGCTGGGCAATGGGGTGATCGCGTGCCAGTTGCCATCATGGGAGTACCACGCGTTCCTGTTTTCCAAGCATCACAGTGCACGATCGTGCTCCGTGATCACGGGTCTCTGTCCCAGGCAACTTGTGCGAGAAGGGAATAGGCGGCATGGTGCCTGACAGTGTAATTTCCGTTGTCGTGCAGTGATTTTGGAGCATTCGTGCAAACCACATTTCTGAATCCGTGATCTCATAGCCACGGATGCGTGGTTTTTGGAAAACAGGTATTACATGGAGCAGTATGACTAAGAATGCAATCACATTATCAGCGCAAAAAAGATCGCAGTCGGGAAAAGAAAGCTGCTAGTGATTTTGGAAAGCAATGTAAAATAACATAAAATGTGCCTGGATATTAATAGATTGATTGATTAATGTACATGATGAAAATTTTAAGAAATTCAAGTGAAAGTTAGGATTACCTATTCGTGCTTTCAATTATTCGTGCCGCCTCTCCTTATCATTAGCCCTTATAATCGGGAGTAAGCTGTATTTCAATATCTAAGAATTTTCAGACCTGGGAAGTTTGTAAATCTTAATCCTGATTATTTGATTTTTAGTAAGAATTTTCCTACTTCCTCAGCATCCACATTTTCACAACGTAAGGCATTAGACTCCAGATCCCTCTTTCAGAGCTCTTTCCTATTGAATTTTTCTTCTAAAGGTTACGCAATTCTCTATCTGATTTCATTTCTGCTTCAACAATTTTCCTCCGACACCCTGTCAAGATAGTTGAATTTCTCCACCAGCTCTTGTTTGTGCCTATTTACTTAATAAATGCATCCTTTCTCGTAAGACTCGTATAAACAAGACCTATCTGTCTCATTAGCATGACAACACCACTAACTCCTGATAGGAAAGTAATCCTTGAGATGGTCTACTTTTGTGAGATGCCCCATTATTAGAGGATGTTGGATATACTTTTCCAGCAAGTAACTATAAGATTAATGTAACAGAATTTTTTGGTTCCAAATTTTCTGATAAAAAAACAAGACAGGATGGTAACTTCTATGGCTGCTCAATGTATGTACATATATGAAGGGAATTCAAGCAAAAATGAAACTCGGTATATTTTAAAAATGGATATTTTTATGTTCTTTTGAAAACAGAGTTTTGTATATTTATTTACATATAATCTCATTGCACTTCCTCTGTTTGGAAAGCTAGAATCAAAATAGGCCCAGAAAAAAACAACTTTCGGAGCCAAAACACCAAAACAATTTAACGCATGGCATGGAATGTACATTATTACAAAAATTAGCAACTATTGGAAATCTGGCTTAAGGCACCAAAGTATTTATGCATCACTATAAATTACACATAATAACAGTCACAATAACAATTAAATATGTACCACAGATGGATAAGTGCAAAAATTACATTGTTGCTAATTTTGTTTTACAATTGATTCACTCAATTAACACCATGTATGTTGGAAAGAGAGATAAAATGGAAGAACTACATTTCCAAGGCAATTTAAGATTTTGTTCACTAATTAAGTTAGAATAAGAACACCAAGAGCTGAACACCAATAGAATGCAGAACATTTCACTACAAATATGCACAGAATCAGAGGCATATCATTGTGGTTTTAGGCATGGAGAAAATTTCAATTACAGTTCTATCAGAGGATTTACATATATTTAAAGTAATTTTAAAGGCTAAATTATTAAAAAAAATCAAATTTTGAAGCCAACCACGGAAGGAAGAAAAATTCTCCATCCATTAATCCATTGGTATACCTCTGGAAACAACACATGTATTTAAGCTTCAAGGAACAAAATTGCATTTAATGAGACATAGGTATCATATAAATGAAAATAGCCATTATATTTGAAAAATAAACCATGATAGTCCAACAGATGGCCATGCATGTAAACTTGATTACGAATCCATGCACTTCATCTATAAACCTTAACATGATAAATGGATCAAACTAGCCTGAAATAACTAAAATGTGCTATGCTGAAATGATAAGGGATAAAAAGATCTTAACTTTCTTTGAACACTTAAAATTCACTCAATGGAACTTCATGGAAAATCAGATATTTAAAATGCTGAGATCGACCTTGAATAAAAAAAATTTCCTGAGATACACACATACAGAAAACAAAGCATAATTATAGTTAGGAGTAAATGCAAAGGTGCTGAAAGTATGAGCATGGTGCAAGTACAAAAAAAATAAAAAAAGTACAATGAAACAATTGTCGCAAAGTATCCCAATTATATTCTTGGATAAAAGGGAAAAATGAAAAAAAAAAATGCAAACATCACCTGGATGACATACATTATAGCATATGAAACCCTTTTGCATTCAGAGATGATCGCATTTTGAAGACTCATTAATGCAATAACAAAATGCAAGAACCTTAATCAGAAAAGGCACTATGTACTAAAAATATTCCCTAGCAAGAAGAAATAATATATCACCACATATCTCCAAACCCAAGTTTATACAGTGATTTCCTAAACCATGACTATATTATCACAAGAAGCATTATGTTATGAAAATTATTAGCTGGTAAGGGGAATAATTCACATCATGAATGTAAATTTAAATAAATATTTCCACAGCCATTGCACAGTATTTACCAACTCTAAATCATACGTATGATTTAGAGTAAAAATAGTAGAGTATGAAAAAATTGTATAAAACTGTTTAAAATTTTTATACATTCTCATGCATTGCCATGGCAATGCATAAAAATTTGAAAGTTTTATACAATTTTTTCATAGGGGACAAATACAATACTCTTGTCATTTACCTGTGCCAAATGACATAAATTTCACTTTTGCAAACATCCTAAGGCTGCTGCTAGTCATCTTATGCTCAGAGAATTAAATTGTAATTGAAAATATTACAAATATGAGCCTAAGTCATAACATTTTTCATATTTTTTTATGGTAATTTTTTTAACCTCTTCAGGATTTCCAAAAAATTGGAGTCATCCAAATTTTGAATCATCCAAATTCAAATACAAAATTTTTAATTCTTGCCAAAAAAAAAAGCTAAGGATTAAGTGCTGAAATTTTCAAAATTATCGCATGAGATTAGTGAGCAAGCAGCAATGTCATCTATAATATACACCCTGGAAACAATCCAGATTTCCATCCAAACATCTTTCTGCAAAATAATCTTCCAATGTACACTTCCAAATGCAGATGATCACATTTTGAAGACACTTTAATGCAACCACAAATGCAAGAACCTTTATCAGAAAAGATATAAACACAATATGCACATGGAATAAATATTTATATTCTGGAGAGAAATGGCAAAA
Source organism: Ischnura elegans (assembly GCF_921293095.1). Classification (NCBI taxonomy): domain Eukaryota; kingdom Metazoa; phylum Arthropoda; class Insecta; order Odonata; family Coenagrionidae; genus Ischnura; species Ischnura elegans. The sequence continues at coordinate 91,863,738 of NC_060250.1, read as the reverse complement.
TTTTTTCATGAGATAGCTCAGTTCAATTGGTTTTGATTAGAAATAATTACATCTATGAACTATGGAAGATTTTTAATGACTGGAAATACTTGTTTCTCCCAGCCACGTTGAATTAAGGAATGGCAGTGACTTATCAATGTCTTTGAGTTTCCACAACCTTTCAGTGTCATTATATATATGTGCATTACAAGCACCAGGCATACTTATGTTAAAAGACCATAGCCATGGAGGGAAGGGGGTCATGGATTCAAAATCATCCCTCCCCCAAAATTTAAGGGGATAATATCTTGACAGAACCCTCCCATAAACCAGCATCTGCCAAATTCCTGTCCTTGTAAGGTCAAGTCCCCTCCCCAAAAAAATTCCTGGCTGTGACTTTGATTATGTAAATAAGTCGATGAATTGATTGAAAGTGCAAAATAGAGTGCCTATAACCTTTGCACTGCCTAATTATGGTAACCATGTCAATTACTCTCCTAACTAATGCTGATGCTGAAAGCTTTTCCACATTTTACTTATTCCATAAGATTGTAACGATGCTTCCACAGTTAGTGGAGATGGTTCCACCTAGACCGAAATCATTATAATATTTGACTTTATTCACTTCCGCATCACTCAGTCGACACTAATCCTGCATAGCTATATTTTTCGTAAAATTTCTATTCTGAATAATTATCTTTCACTCAAAGTATCTCACACCTGCCTTGTTTCTTCAAATACGGAAGAAAGCTGATTTTTAATAAGCCAGTTCAGAAAAACTTTTAGAAACTAATCATTCAATTTTGCATGGATTTCACTCCCCGATATAAAAATATATTGAATGTATATATCGATACAATGGCATACGGCTGACTTTCATTCCCAAGATAACGGTATGGTATGAAAGTTACAGACAAGCAAAAATAGGTTAATTTATCTTTCTGATTCATAAAAAAAGAGAAATTGACCTTTGGTATTTTGGTGAAGGCAATCTTCGATTAATTGACTTAGGTTTTCGTGGTGAACCCAACCTTTAGGATATGAACTGTTAACATGAAAGGAATATCGAACCGTGCAAGGAATGAAATGAATTTAATCATGACCACTCCCGTTTCAGCACATTAAACACTTCATTTGCACTTTCAGCACTCTCACCAGTATCTGAATCGCTGAGGTCACTATAAGCCACGACCCCACTCCCATCAGTTAAATCCATCAATGGAATGTGAGAATCTTCACTATTTCCTTTCCAACCAGTTCTATTTCGCACAGGTAGAGGTGAAACGCAGACCTCCTCTTCCAAGGAATCGATAGGTACTGCTTGGGTGGCCATAGCTTTTAGAGCAACGTGATTCACAATGCCCCCAAGACAAAGGAGGAACCCTATGTAATTGATCACCGACAACTGATCTCCATTGATTGAAACAGCTAACATCACAGTCACCAGCTCCTACAAGAAAACAAAAAATCATATGAGACACACTACATATACAAACATATGTAATTGCAAGGAGAGAAAGCTTCTATATGAGATAACAGAGGGGTTGGATAATGTATATGTAGTTATATTCTAAATTTTTAAATACATTGATATCCACATCATTAGCATGCAAAGGATTTTTTTGCATGGGTTCCAATTCAGTTGTCATAAACCCACACTTTATAGTTATTGACTCAATGACCACTACTTTTTAATGGTAAAGAAATCATTAATGCCATTCTAAATTATATTATTTCAGTTAAAATAAACACCAAGGAGCCATTTTGTGAATGAAAATCATTCCGACTCCTTAGCAGTAATGGTACCAATAGATATGATAACAAACAGGCATTTAAAAGAACTGAGTCCTCACAAGCCTTCATTTTTCCACCTGAATGTCTACATCTCAAGTGAAGCTGAAATAGCAATCCTGGTTGTACCTATAATAATTTAATTTTTCCCAGATACTTGAATGATTTTTCAAAGATATGATGAATTCTTACAGACACACTGGAGTCGATTTCAACAAAAAAATGCTTACCTTAAAAATTCCTGCCACAGAAAGTGTCAGGCCAGAAGTGTAGGAAACAACCATATATTCAGCCAACTCCATTAGAAATGCCATCACACAACCAATCAAAACCAACCCCACTGTTCTAAGGAATAAATCCCAATCTGAGACATTAAAAGTATTGTGATTTGCAATGAAGGTCTTTCCTGAAATGAGATGATGCACCGAAAATAAATTAATGACTGCATTGAATAATCTTGGTAGAGTGTAGTTTCATTTTTACAATTCCATCACAGTTTTAAACAGATTTACCTTCAACTGCAAGAGCGATTGGAAGCAATGCCACAATCATCCATGGTTGAACATGGTACACCATATCAACAGGGTTTTGAAGACCCAGTTTCGACTTCTGCATCACTAGCTGAGCCAGGGTCCACCGCAGACCACTAAATATACACGAAAAAGTAATTATTAGCATCCTTCTTTTACATTTTTTTTCTTCCTACATGAAGCCACAAATGGCAGTCGTAAAACTGTATGAATTTCACTAGGAGTTTATCAGTTGTATGAAAATGGTATTATTTATTTTTCATCCTGAATACTTAATCAATGGTGTTAATTTGATTCGTGAAGTAATGGTACATGTTTTTGCTCCCGATTTCTCTTTGAGAGTAACTACCAAGGACGATTGTGTGAGTAATTTGTGTTTATTTGATTAGAAAAAGTAAAAGTCAACATTATCAGATGTTAGATACTACAGATAAAAATATGTGTAATGGAAGTACAACACCTATATTGGTCAAAACTATACAAGAAATGAAAGCTAACAGAGAATTGGGAGGATTAGGAGCTGGGGCATATTATGCAGAGGTCTGCCTACTGTCTCCTTTATTTTTAACTCCTCTATGCCATAGACTTAATTTTAAATAAACTATAAAATCAGTACCTTAGTTGACAGCAGTATGCATTCATTTTAAAAGAATATAATTATGAAAAATGTTGATTTATATTATTCATTTTATAAGTAGCTTTTATATTTCCCTGTACTTAACATTAAATCATTTCCTTTTCCCACCCTTGAGGCTATTAATAAGTCCTGCAGCGTATTTTCTCAGCAACTATTCAATGCTATTATGTATTTGTAATAGATAAAATTCAATCTATTCAGCTCCTTTATTAAATAAATTATAAAGGCTCACTCAATCTTACAACCTGAAGATGGGTCTGATAAATGAGGATGGATCTCAAATCTGATCAAACCAAAGACATGCGAATTTCACAAAATCAGTCAATTGCTGCACAATGGCTGGGGAGTACCTAGAGGTACCAAGCTATGAACTCTGCACAATTTACTTGCTTTTTATTGACTTTGTGGTACCGCGTTTCACACCCTACCCAGAACGTGTGAAATGTGCACATATATGTCTTAATCAAAGGTGAGCTCTAGCCTTATCAAAGGTGCTGAGCGAGTGAGTGATGCAAAGGTGTCAGCATTTCACCCATACTAACAAATGAAATGTGATTCCACCCACTATGTGCAACATATTACTAGCCAGTGGCGGCGCGTGCGTATACGCATGTTAGCAAGTGCACACCCAAAGATGAATGAATTATAAAAGAAAACTATTCCTTTGCAACGAGAAGGATAAAAATCCTGTCTGCATATGCAAGAAACATGAAGCTCCGAACGCTACAGCTATCTCCTTTTCGAATTCACCGCTCTACAAGTGTGCGATCCCGTGGTATCGCGCCAGGCGCATTTTCGGTCTATGCGATTGCTTGAGGATGCTCTGGCGGGACGAAGTAAGCGGGGGGTATGTACAGTTCAAGTGGGTGATGGGAGCAGACTCAAAACGATGCGAGTGCGCACGCACATATTTTTGGTGAGTGACTCGCAGGTAGTGTAGTGGTGTAGCCGCCACTTACACTACCTGCTCACAGGATCCTAGTCCGTCTACAGAGTCATCTGTTTTCTACACTACTTCCTCATAGGGTGTAAGGAAAGGAGAATGAATTTCACCTACCGTCACTTGTAAAGGTGTGTTTAGAATAATTATTTTCATGCGTGCTAATATTATTTCTGTTCATGCAATTTTAAGGGTAGAATATACCAGTGATATGTTTAGCTTGCTATGTGTTCTATTACGACGAAATATGATGCTCATGGATTAGTATTAACATAATATAATTAAATCATCCTATATCTGCTCTAATGCACACCCTAGATAAATTACCACCAGCCGCCACTGTTACTAGCTCAACATGTATATATGTATTCGTCGCATGTCGCATAATGGTGCAAGAACTTAAAAAGGAAAAATTCATACAAGCAAAACACTAACGTACTTCTTTATGACATAAATTCATGAATGAAGCTAATAAATTAGTGAGATTACAGAATTAACAAGTAAGGCTAGACTAAACCTCTCCTTACCTTAGGGATTATATTTACGCACCATATTTACTATCTTATTTCCATGCACTTCCTTAAACTTCATGCTAAAATTAAATAAAATTTACTAACCTTATAAATGATGCAAAGAGTACCAGACAGAATCCCAGCACATTAAACTCTGCAGCCTTGTAGGTGAATAGCATCAACCCAAGTGATATATTTAACACTATAAAAACTAACTTCCATGACTGTAAAGATAAAAGAATGAAATTGAAGTGAAAAATAGGAAAAATGATACAAACACTAAAAATTGATCCCAACTTTATATTCTTAAATTAAGTTGGTGCTATTAAACATAATTAGAGAAAATAGATACTACAGATAAAAATATGTATAATGGAAGTACAACACCTATGTAGGTCAAAACTATACAAGAAATGATATGCTAACAGAGAATTGGGAGGAGGATTGGGAGGAGCTGGGGCATATTATGCAGAGGTCTGCCTACTGTCACCTTTATTTTTAACTCCTCTATGCCATAGACTTAATTTTAAAGTAAAATGCCCACTACAAACTTCTGTGCACAAGGAATTTTAGGTGCCTAATATGCATATAAATAGGCAAGTCAGTTCAATTTTCCATTATGACCTAAGAAATCAAAAATATCAATAGACTACAGGCACTCATCAGCATATGTCATTTTCATGAGGTTTCCCTTGACCAAATTTTTGGAACTCAGCATCTTTTCAGTATGCCTTCAATTTTCAAGATGTGAACAAGTTCTATCCAAGTGCTGCAATTTTAAGGGTGCCATTGCTAATACCTCTATTAACAACATAACAGGGAAAAGGCCCCCTATACTTCACCCCAAGATGCAGGCCCCTAAAAATCTGGTGGGATAAACAACCTCAAAGGAAATGTCTCACAATTAGTTGCAGTCTATGCAAGAGGGCAATAGCTGCTGTGAACTTCAAGAGGACACATGACCTCCGCAGATAGCGTGATGTTCAGTAAAATCAATAGTATCAAAAGGTTCTCTATTTTACTGTGAAAACTTGAAATTTCCCCACAATACGGGGTACATATAAATATATTGGCATCTGGAAGGAAAACCAGGTGGCAGCACTAAATTAGGTGTCATGACCGAATAGAGGTGATTGGTTGCCTTAGTATGCTTGTTTGATTGAAACGATAGCCAGCCAGCCCTACACCGTTTAGTCGAATATTAATAGCATTATGATGAAAAACATAGAAAGAGAAGTTCATGAGCAACAAAATGTGCGGCATTTATAATTGCACCAACCAGGTTGAGACAAAAGCTATTTCTCTACATAGATTCCCCAACACCCCTAATTTGAGAAAGAAGTGGGAGCACGTCTTGAGAATGGGCAAGAGTTAGCTACCTTATTTAAGAAAAAAATTAGAATGGGTCATAGAGAAATATATGAAGGCATGACATCGTCAATGTATTATTTAATGTCCACTTAAAAGATGTTCGCGTAAGTATGGAGGTGTCAGACGAGGAGATGCAGACGGAAGGAAGGTTGATCAAACTTGCAATAACTATCAATGAAACGATGGTGGGCGAATCCCCGACGTTCCGAAGGCCTGTGCGCTTCGCTCGGTTAAAGGATTTCTCGAGTCCCTTTGCCCAAATGGCCTAAATTCCATTTTGCCGACTGGGGCCAAGGCACGGAGACCCTCCCGGGACCCGCCGCATCACTTCCCATCGATCTTTGCTAGCCGGTGAGAGTCGAGTGACTCAACATAGTAGTCAATACGCAAATGCAAGGGGAATTCGACTCTCGACCACACCGACGTCGAATTCCCTTAACTTAAGTGATACAGGTTGGATCACTATTCACAACCATAAAACAAAAGATATTAGCTTATTGAGGACGGATGGTTTATGTGAGGAGATACCTGTCATATTGTTTGATGATTTTAATAATGATCTATTGTAATCGATGGTCGATAAAATCGTCAACCATTATTAACGAAAACGGAAAAAGAAGTGCCAATTTTCTTCTGAAAAGCATGTATCTTGTGTGGCATGCCATTAATAATGATTGTTTGTATAAAAAAGCCCATTACAAGAACCAAATACTTCAGTGCTTCAACCATGACAACTTCCAATATGTGATTACAGCATTCCAGTTCATAGCCCTCAACGAAGGGCCTCTTGAAGTCTCTATTAACTCCAAAACATCAGGTGTGGAGAAAATTACTTCATCCATTATTCACAACTGAGATATACATCAGTATTCACTTCACAAAATTGCTGAAAACACACCCGTTTCGCTCACCACTGGGCTGTAGCATTAGTAAACAAACCGGCCGATCACCTTTGTCTCATTCCTGAAATTGGCCACCAGATGTCAGCTACTTTGATTCCTCTAGGCAATAACATAAAACTCATATTTCGAATTTCTTAAATATAACCAGCCAATTATCAGGGAAAATTTTTGCGAACATTTTCAATAATAAAGCTGTTCATTCATTAATGAAGAAGTATATACAGTGATTACAATAGATAAAGGCAAAATTTGCAGCAATTACAAGTTATCTTCAATTTTGGGGTCGAAATTGCGCAAATGTGTGCAGGGAAACAGCTAAACATTAGTTTAGTTTAGCATATTCTTCCTAATTGTCAATGCTAACATAAACTTTGTCTTATATAATGACTCCACAACTCTCATCTTTAGCTTAGATTATACTAATGAATTCAAGTTTGCCATGGCTACGGTCAAATAATGAAATGGGAAATCTTGTTAGTCAATTGTGACACTTTTTGTGGAGGTATTGAGCCTTAACAAGGGTAGGGGATAGATCTGCTTCAGAAATTACAAGGAGGGCCTAAAAATGTTACGAGCCATTGTATTAAATATATCGAGCGCTTTCAGTGATTATTCCATTCTTTGGAAACATTATCCAATAGCCAGTGAATAACTTTCATCCTTAACATGAAATATCAATCTGGGTTGATGCAACAACTGAAACCTTTACTAGAGTCAATTGAAACTGTCAGAAATCAGAACTGATGGGTCAATAATTAATGCACAGGATGTAAAAGAAAAAGCCCAATGCAATACCATTGTATACTTTTTCTTTTTTATTTTCTATATTTCATTTAATAACTATACTTATACAGGAGAATAGCAAGGGTTGTCTAGGTGGACATCTTTTGATTGTGGAATTTGTTGGTAGAGGCCCTATGCTGCTGCAACATACATGTTGCATTCTTTTTTTATGTTCCTTCTTTGATGATCACTGCATAGGGTATAATGGATTTCCACTAATTTCAAAAGCATTTCCACTAATGATTCCTTCAATGGCTGCAAAAGCTAGAACCCTTAAGACTCACACAATGCAGCAGCTTCTACACGCCCCCGAAAATTATGTCTCATACAACAAAAGCCTTACACTCAACTGATTAAATAAACTTCCTTGAAGTATGGCAGGGTTTGTACTATTCTCAATTAGTATTAATACATTAAAACTCATGCATTTCATTTTATAAATATTTAACATTTAAAGGGTTATATTTGCAAATAATAGAAATAAAATTTGGCCAGAGTAAACGAAATTACTATAGTACATAAATTATCATACTATATATACATAAATTATGATGTGTACTTTCATATTTTGTCATCCTAAACAAAATAAATTGCTTAAGTATGATAAATTTCAGATACCTTCTCTTCCAGCTTGAAGATTAAAGCGAATCCCATGATAAAAATTATAGCAGTAGACTTTGTCATTGTGTAACTGAAATAATAAAAACACATTCATGGACAATATGAAATGCATTTAAGTTCCTCCAAATAAAAACTATCGATTGCACTGTTTACAAACATTTGGAATGAGAGCAGAGGAATCGACTCTCTTCCTATTCATGTTAGTTTTAGGAAGAATACTTACAGGGAAACTGTCACCAACTCCAAGCCCCAGTTAGAAAATCCAATGTCAAGCCCACTGGTAAGCCCCGTTGGTCCAACTTTCATTATGTAATTTTTCCACTCCACTGTCACTCTATCTTTTCGGTGGTAACACTCCCATACCTTCCGACATATTCCCGCTAATATAAATTTCACTACCATATGACATACTACTACAGAAAGTGGATAGTGAAAAAACTGTGGAAGGAATTACATTATGAGATAGTACATGTCCGAGTCAAGCATAACAAGGTGAATGCATCGCAATCTAACAGTAGGACAAAAAATAAATTTCAATAATAATAAATATCCAACCTTTAGAAACCGATTCTGATAGAATACAAGACCAATTGACAAAATATAATAAATGCATATCACCGAAAGAGTGCGAATGCAAACAGTGAGTAGCCCACGATGACATTTATTGACATAGTCTTCGATCGCACGAATGAGTTTCATAGTTGATAATCATAGCTCGATGAATGATCAAAGCCGGAAATTGGAATGCTATCAAAATATTTTGAACTAAACATTAGCGACGTTTCACATGGGATAACTTCACTCAGCTGGTAAATATCGAACACACAGGCGATTATCGACTGTCGATTGTATTCGATAATGGGTGAATAGCGACAGCGTGGACAGCGTCTTTTGTTGGAATTAAAGCCGGGATTTGACTGTCATTCGCAGATTTTTTTAAGTTCATGCCACAGTATTAAACATGTGTACTTTTCAGGCAGAATGTGGGATGTACTTTACGTGGGGCTGAGGCGTTGTACCCCCTAAGAAAAATATAGAATATAACCCATACCATATCCCTTTTTTCTCGAGTCAATTATTGTACACGAAGGGACTTCGTTTAATTGTTATTCGGGTACTTCCCTTTAACTTCCATCTTGAGTTCCGGGTTTACATTTTAAAAATTCTTTGCAATTGCATTAAATCGTCTGTTTCGTTCAATTTTTATTCTTATCCTGCGAAGACTTGTGGCAATAAAGCAATGAAATTTAAGAGCTTTGTATTAATTATCAGCTCGGGCGTATATAGAAAGTTAAATTTAAAGTTAAAGGCCTTTTAAAGGCTTACGAATTGAGGCATGCATAATTATCAAAAATATATATTATCATTATTAGACAGTGAAAATATCCAGATGGAAAAGTAATAAACTTCAGCTACAATATTTATTCCTCTTGCTTACAGCTCATCCACCGATGCAAATAATGAAGAAATCAATAAATTTTCGTTCCACAGAAAATTGGACAAATAATATTTATTTTAACTATCGATTTTTCTCCTTTAAATGCTTTGAAGTAGTTTTGAAGTGCTTTTGTTTATCGTCATTGCGTTCAAAATGTTATCATTCTTCAATTTTCGATGTTTGTACCACCTATTTTCCTTATCAATTGCATCAATATTTTATTGATCCCAAAATAATATTCAGCATATTTGTCAAACGTTATGCGTGGTATATGCTTTCTTAGATGAGCCTGCATCTTTTATTGTAGAGTTTTAATGTTCCAAGTATTACTTCTATCACTAGAGTGAAGCAAAGAAGATGATTGTATGCCTATCCGAATGCAAGTGCTCGACACTTGACTTTCAAGTCACCGCCATTTCTTTGGGAGTGGTGGATGGGGGAAGACGTCAGCTGTTTCTACCTGCCGAGAACTTGCGATTATTGCGAGAATTGCTCATCAGTTGTTGTGTGTTGTTAAGTAATGTTGCTGTGGTAACTATTTTAATTGGAATAAATGGGAATTTAGGCAAAAGGGAACCGCATAAGTTCCGCAAAGTACATATCATTGTAAATAGTGAAATGTTATAATCATTTGCGCTTTTTAATGATTGTTCTTAGTGACTGTATCTCTGAAAGTATTGCCAATGGCGAAGGCAAATGTATATGGGGTGCCTTTGGGAATGAAGAAGCCGTTGAAATGGGTGGAAATACCTCTTTATAAATTCAACGAAATTGCTATTCCTCACCACGTGGAATTACTACATCGCCATCGAGAGAGTATAGAGAAGGTAAAAGTTCAAATTCATTATGTATGACCTTTGAATATTCGCGAGCAACCTTTGACTACGGTATTTACCCCTTTTGCAGTTTCAACTTAAAGGGGAATGGGAAAAGGCACATCGAGAACAGGTGAACGCAACCAGAGTGGTGAAGCAGTTGAAAGATCTTCTTGTGGAGATTGATTCCCTTCGCATGCAAGTACAAGATTCCGATTTAGAACAATTTGATAAGCACACCGAAAAATCTCGTCAAATTGCATTAAATGCCATCAAGACCTATCTAGGTGAAACTCTTTGATTTTTGTTTTTTTAAAATCTATGAATCTGTAATTAATTGGTTGACATAAATGTAGTTCTGTAGTCGCTAACATGTAGATCTTTCCTTACAGTCATAACACCTGCTCAAGCTAATGCATGGTTACGGTCCAGTCTGGATGAAGGTGAGAGCTCGAAATCTGTTGAGGATGTGAAGGCAGAACAATTGCAGTTGTCCGAAACGAAGCTTGATGTGGTTAGAAATGAAGAGGAAGAATTAGCAAGAAAAGAAGCGTGCCTTCACTCTTGGCAGCAGCTGTGTTCAGATGCTGACGAGCTTCGTCAATTGTTCACGGATTTTACCAATGTTGTTAAGGTTAGATTTGCATTTTTAAAGTTTTTGCTTAATTCAAATGGTCAGTTAGTCTTTAGTCGTTGCTCATTGGTTAGAGCAGAGTAAGCCTGGTCAAATTTAAGTCCTGTGTATTTGGCTCTCCATCATAGGAACAGCAAGAGAGTATCTCCAGAATTGAAGAAAACATGGAAACTACATCAGTGAATGTCACTGCTGGACAGGCTAATGTCGCTAATGCCGCCAAAATGAAATCTGCTGTGTATCCTTTAGCAGGTGCTGTACTTGGAGGATGCATAGGTGGGCCTATTGGTCTGTTAGCTGGTGTCAAAATAGGAGGTCTTGCAGCAGTGGGGTGTGCTCTCGTCGGTGAGTCATTTGTCAATGTTTGAGAATTGGGAATCTTTTTTATTCATTTTGAATTTGGGAAAATAAATATTCAAGTAGTCTAGGGAATCAGGAAGAGAGTCATGAATTTAATGAATTATTACTTGCCATCAATGATAGGGGTAAGGAAATTTCTTTATGCTTACTGATTTTCCAATTTTGGGCCATTCCATGAAAATAGGTAACTTTTGGAAATAAAATTATTTTTTTATATTTAACTTATTGTGTCATGATTGTCTTCTCATAAGGTTATATTATGAGTATTTACTAGGAATTTTAGTCAAATATATTTAAATATGTAGGTAACCTAGGTTCAAAGTCGTGTCTTCATCAGCTGTTCAAAAATTGCCATTTTAATAGGTTGTGTTGCCATTTCAATGCTTGACTAAATGCTATTTTTATGTGTCTTGGTAATTATAATATCAAAATATAGTACAGTATAAGAGTTTCTATCACAAAATTATATTAATTTTGCGATAGTATAATGGTAAAATACAGTGTTTAAAAGTAGATTGTTTCTTTGTCCCGTACGTAACATAAAATATATAAATTTATTTTTTCACAAAGTTTCTTGACAAACAGCTACTCAAAATACAATTTTCTAAACTGGTTTTGTGTCAAACTAAATGATTATGATGTTGTGAAAAAATAATAAAATTTAAACATACCCTAATGTTCAATTTCTTTCTGTCCCGTACGTAACGTTACGTACGGGACACTTCACAACATAATATGCAATATACATAAAAATGAATTCACTATGTCATATCATTACTAAATTTTGATAATATTTAATTCTAAAACATAAAATGAAGCGTTATTTACATTTAGGCCAGAAAAGTCTAGGCCTACAGTAATTTAAATTTAAAATTGTGCTCTGGGCATTCAGGGTTGGGGAGTTTGGCATCGGTTAATAGAAGGGCCAGGTATTAAGTTTATGTCATGAAATGACAAAGTGGCAGAGGAGTAGGTGCTGTGGTTGAAAGTATGCATTGTAGTAAACAGAAGAACAAGTAAAATTTTAGGTGCATAGAGGGCGGGTAGAAAAGGTTAGAAAAAGTAAGGTGAATGAAATGGTAAATCATGACTGTTTAATTCCTGCGTTTCATTTGATTTTGTCACCTCAATAATCTCCAGTTCTTCATGACAAAAAGTGGGGACTTAATTTCTTTTGTCTCAGTGTGTGGTAGATCTCAGATGTGAAATCACTGGGATAGTTGTTCTCGATTAGATGTTTGGTGATACTAGAATTTACAGTCGCCTTTAGCCAACACGTAATACATGTTTCAGTGCGTGAGTGATTATAGCATATGTTATTTTTGTGACTGATTACTAGGAGGGAATCAAGGTCAGAAAATAAACAATGTGGACTACATGAAGTATTTTTATTTAAGTAAGTTTACATAAGCACCACTGAGTAATGCCTGAAACTTTGAAGATAAGAAATTTAATGCTTTTTCAGAATTTAAATGGTGGTGGAAAAACCTTAGGCAACTGCTGTTGCTAGAGTAAAGAAAATGCGAAGTAAACTAAATGCAAGTGATCATGATGGGTTCTTAAAAAGAAGTAAGAGGATAAATTAATTAAGAAAAAAGCGGAGAGAAAATATTACCGACAAAGAAAAAGTATGAAAGGGAAAAAATGACAGTGAATAGCAGACAAACTTAAGCTAAAAAATCAAGCTCACATCAGTTCTCCTGAATGCAATTTTAGAGAACTGACTGAATGTTAAGAGTAGTGAGGATGAAAATGATGCTCTATTCAATCTGCCAAGGATTTTGCATCAGAATCTTCAGTAGTTTGTTCAAAGACAAGTTTTATTGTATTGTTGTTCAATATTTGTTTGTTCAAGGCATATTATGCTGGAGAAGATTATATAAATGATACCATCATCAAAGTAAAGCATTGAGACAATGTTCAAGCAGCACCAGATATCCTTAGCTTTCACGTGATATGCAATACAAATGAAAGTTTTTCAGGAGAGAAACATTTTAAAGATATCAACTTGAATTTAGACCTGTTTGTTGAAGTGAAGACAGAATTCAGAGGTCAGTGGGTTCTAGTGCAATATAATGGCAATTTATTTTGAGGCAAAATCACAGAAATTGTCTCACAGAAGCAACTGTAAGTTACAGTCATGGTACCTAATGGTGCAGCGAGGGGGGGGGGGGGAGGTTTTTGGGGCATAATCACCCCCCAAATCTAAATTAGTTAATTGGATTAATATTACTTATAGAAAAGTTTAAGGATTAATAAAATATCCCTCAGAAAGCTGTAAAACTCCCCATTTTGAACCATTTATCTTAAAAAATTTCTGGGGGAGGGTCCCCGTACCTCCTGCTTGCCCTGGCAGGTATTCCATACCCCCCAGATCCCCACTATTAGTCGCCCCTAAAACCTCCTCTAGCCTTAATTCCTAGCTGTACCCCTGATGGTACCCACCAGTCCCCAGAACATTATAAATGGCCAACGCTGCCCGATTGTATTGTATACAATAGAGAGACAGAGGTGATTAAAGCTATTTCTCCTCCTATAGTGTTGAACAAAAAAAGACGATGGAAAATTTAACCGTAAAGATCTTAAATTATGAACTCTGGTATCTTTCTCCTTGTTTTTTTTTTAATAATACCATGGTAACAAGATTAAAGTAGCTGTATAATTTTTTTATACCTTAATTGTATTATAATTAAGCTAAGCAAATACAAGTTAATTGATCAAGAAAATAATGCTTATAAACATACGATCTTCTTATATTGTAATTGGCTTAACAACCTTTTCTGATAAATGTGTTTTTGACCATGTTAACTCTGCCTGCTTTCAATAACTTAGCCTGAAGTGTACAATGTCCCGTACGTAACACCCTTGTCCCGTACGTAACAAAAGGTGAAAAAATTGCAACTTAGTTGAAAAAAATTTGTTAATAATGTTAAGTATATGTGCTTGAAGCATACTTTTTAAGCTATATGAAAAAAAATACCACAGCATTATGAAAATTCTAATTGAGCTGAAATATCATTTTTCATAACATGAGCCAAACAAGTGGTTGACTCAGCTTGTCCCGTACGTAACAGGCACTTATTTTTTCTTGCAACAGTTACAACAAAGTGCTAAAGCCAAAACTGTTGCTTGAAAAATAGCTTAGGTCTACACCTAACAATTTATAGCTGTTTCAATGAAACACAAAAAATATTAGGAGCAGAAATAATATTTTAAAGCTGTAAAAATTAGTACAAATGTCCCGTACGTAACGGTGGAATGGCCCTTTTATATTTTGTCATACATGAGCCATCTCATCTTTTGTAATGCATTGTCCATCATATTCTTGACATTTCAGTCACTCCACTTAGCACTCTACTTCACCTAGTTGTAATTCTTTCATAGCAAGGGGAAATGGTCACTTTTTGTGCATAAATGGTTGTCTGCCTCCAAGTAACATTCTTGGATGACACAATAAGCTTCAGATCAGAGATTCAGGTTGGAATTCCTCGTCATGAAAGTATCAGATGGGGAAATACTTTGCTTTGACTGAGATTCGAATCAGGATTCCTTGAGGTGCTCCTGGGTTGGAATTAAATCTTTGGCTGGTAAGGAAATTTCTCAATCCCATCCTCCATCCAGGTTTCTCAATTAAGTCATTTATCAAGGTTTTGAGCACTTTCTCTCCAATGATATAATAATAATAATTTTTTATTCACCGGACTGGCAATGTACATTGCATGGTTTCGTCACAAAAATCACTATGATACAAATTACATAAATACAATAATACAAATTACATAGAATCATTTAAATAATCGCTAATATCATAATAGGCTTTACCTGCTAAAAATTTACATAATTTAACTTTGAATAGGGAAGGGGGACAGTTTTTCAATTCAGATGGAAGTTTATTAAAAATGATGGCTGGAGTGTGATGAGGTCCCTTGAGAGCTAGAGATAGATGGTGACTTTTGAGGTGAACGTCACATTTTGAGCGAGTGTGGTAGTCATGCCATTCATGATTCCTTGGAAAATGCTCAGGATGCATTTTAACAAAAGTGGCACAATTCAAGATAAAAATGGAGGGAAGTGTTAATATTTTTAGGTCCAAAAAGATCGGTTTACCAGGAGTCCTCTTAGGCACTTGAACCATAGCTTTCAATGCTTGCTTCTGTAGAGAAAATAATTTTTTTGCATGGTGTGAAATTCCCCAGAACATAATACCATAAGATATATGAGCATGAACATTAGCATGGTAGATAAGTTTGAGGGTAGAAAGAGATAGAAATGGGGCCAGCCTTCTAAGCATAGAAATACCAGTGCTAACTCGATTCATGATGGCTTCAATGTGTGGTGTCCATTTAAGGTCGTCTGAAACCAGAAGACCTAAAAATTTAACACAGTTACTTTGGGTAATGGGCTCATTCATCAGATTAAGTTGGTGATTAATTATAGGTGTGACACTCTTAGGGTGGAAATCCAAGAAAACAGTTTTGTTAATGTTAATTGATAAATGGTTGGTATTGCACCACTCAGCCATCCTGGAAATTGAAGTATTGACAGAATTTACCAGATCAGAAATATTTCTAGAATGTGACAGACATGAAGTATCATCAGCATATAACACAACATCCTGTTGAGGAAACAGGTTTGGTAGGTCATTAACAAAAATAATAAACAGGAGGGGGCCAAGTATGGAACCTTGGGGGACCCCAGTATTAATATCTGAAGGAGAAGAGAATGAGATATCATTACTATACTGTGACCGGCACGTATATTTCACAATTTGTTTTCTACCAGTTAAATATGATCTTATCCAGTCCAAGGTTTTTCCTCTCATTCCAATGTTGGCCAGCTTAAGTAAGAGAATATCATGATTGACTCTATCAAAAGCTTTTGACAAGTCATAAAACACTCCTAGTGAATGTAAATTTTTGTCTCGGGCATTATAGATGGAATTTAACAATTGATATGCGGCAGTAATTGTCGATCTTGCTTTCCTGAAGCCATGCTGTGAATCATGCAAGATATCTTTTGATTCAAGATAAGAAATGATACGGGAATAGAACACTTTTTCGAAAATTTTGGAAAAAGCAGTAAGGACAGAAATTGGTCTATAATTGTTGGGGTCTGAAGATGAGCCTTTTTTTGGGATAGGAGATACTATGGCTAGTTTCATGCGAGAGGGAAATTCACCACTTAGGAAAGAGGTGTTAATAATATCAACTAGTGGACTTGCTATATAATGGATTACAGTTTTAATGATCGGCATAGGGATGTCATCAATTCCAGAGGACCAATTGTTGGGGAAGGAGTTAACAAGCTTAATGACTTCATGTGCATCAGTGGGCTGTAAGTACATTGAGCAGGGAAAAGGGGTGCGAGATGTAAAGGCCGCAAAATTTATGGTGGGGCTTCGAGGAGAATTACAAAAGAGTTCATTAAAACAATTAGCAATAACATCAGGATCAGATGTGGACTGATGATTGAAATTGATAGTTGTGTTGTTGACACAATGTGAGGTAGACTTAGTATTATTCTTAATAACTTCCCAAGTTGCTTTGGTACGATTTTTCGAAGTAGAAATGTAATTTTCATTGATTACCCTTTTGTGCTCAACCACCTTGAGTTTAAATCTTTTTAGAGCCATATTATATGATTCCATCTGGTCTGGATCGGTTGATTTACAGTGGTAGTAAATATCTCGCAGCGATTTACTTTCAGCCATTATTTCCTTAGAGTAGAAATTGGAGTTAAAAGGTCCATTACATTGTTTGATATGTTTGACTGGAAATGCAGCATTGAAATGGTTGACAAAGGTATTTAAGAAGAGATTAAACTTTTCATTTGCATCGGATGCTGTATAAATATCCATCCAAGATTCATCAGATATTAGTTGCAAGAAAGTGTGTCTGTTAGCAATGTTGAAGATTCTTTTGCTAACAAATTTAGGCTTATTTTTGAGAACAATAGACGGAAAATTGACCAAGCAAGTTAATGCCATATGATCAGAAAACCCGATATTAAAAGTTGTAGTTGACAAGCAAGAGGGCAGTAGAGTAGTTGCAAGAACATCAATTAGGGTAGCAGATTGAGTAGTAACTCTAGTGGGATCATTATTCAGCACAGAAAGCCCAAAGCTTTGAAATAGATTTGTCAAATCACATTTATCATGGGAGACACTTAATAGATCAACATTGACATCACCATATAATAAGATACCCTGTATATTGAGAGTAGATGCCAGCGTAAGAGCATCATTAAGGGCTTCAAAAAATTCAAATACACAGCTACTAGGTGATCGATACACACCAAGGATAACATATTTGTAGTTACCGATTTTCAGAATGGCACCACAGCATTCAAACGTTTTATCAGTACTATGAATTTGATTCAGACTGGTAACACTTAAGTTAGGTCTTGCATATATAGAAACACCACCACCTTTACACTGAGTGCGACAGTAGTAGGATATTAGATTGACATATTGAAGTGTAAGAACAGAGATTTCATTCTCTCTTAGCCAATGTTCGACAATAATCACAATATCGGATTCAAGTTCTTGAATAGCACATTCAATTTGATAAGTTTTGTTCCGCATTGATTGCGCATTAAAATAGAGAACATTAAGAGATTTGTAGTCGCAACGATTTTTTGTCATTTTTGTTCGCCTTCAATCGCGTGTTTGGGCCTTCTTCATTTCTTGAAGCGTCACTTCCTATTGACGATTGATCACTCACATTGGTGTTGGCTGAAGTTGAGTTTGAGGGAGGATTAAATGGTCTCATGAAGCGAGTGACCACGGCACCAGGGGGCCAGAGAGACAAGTTTTTTAGCTTGTTGCATAAAGTGTAGTCAATACCTATTTTGAAGGCAGCATGGGCACTTTTACCCTCGATTTTTTCGCAAGATTCACATGTGATGTTGAAATAAGCTTTCACGTGTGTAATCACTTCTTCACGTGTGGTCGCGTGATCCAGTCTACCAACATACATGTAGCTAACGATCTTCGCAGCACGAAGTCCATTTATATCATCTTTAAGTAACTCACCATTGCCGATGATACGGAAGTTTCCTTTTTTTCTTCTGCGACGAGGTTCAACAAAACCGTCGAAGTCTTCCTTTTGTAGTTTCTCTTTCACCTCAACATTAGTCTCCGTTGGTGCAATTTGCTTCATAGTCACAGAAGATTGATTTAAGGTACCTCGATCAGGAAACCGACTAGGCGTCACTGGTGGTTTCACATGGTTGGCGAGGTGAGAGGATGTACTCTTTTGAGTAGGAACAATCGGCTTAGAGGAGTCTTCAGTTGGAGTGAATTTCACGGAATCTGCAAAGGTGACTGTTTTTTCCTTCTCAGGAACGGAAATTCGTCCACTTTTCAATTCTACTACTTCCCGTTTCAAGATCTCAATGTCAGCGGCCATTTTCGCAACAAGAAATTTAGACGATCGGCACGAAAGGCATCTCCAATAAATATCACGCGACTCGTAAAGAGCTTTTAACGATAGATCCTTAAGGCCCGTACATTTGGCAGCTTATTCATTGTCAATAGGCAGAATACTAAGTAGTATCAGTATTGTCCACCACCTTTCCTGGTTTTTTAAACTGATTTATTTATTTTAAAGATAGAGAACCACATACTGCATACAGTTGCCATTTTATAGTGGTCAGGTAAAAATATATAAATTAGAGGACAAACAAGCAATATAACTAGTAGAAACAAGAATTACATTAGCAAAAAAAAAACTTTCACACTTAATTTTAGATACCCATTAGAAAATTAAGTGTATTAAGAAACTTTTCAGTGTGCCATAGATAAAATTATCCGTAGAAAATAGTCAACCAGTGTTAACAGTGCCTTCAATTTAATGGTGCCCATGCCTGGCTTCTCCCAAAGTAATAAAGTCATTGGACAAGCCCAGGAAAACCTATAATCCGACCACTCAAGGGGCAGTTTCAGCATATGGAAGAATACTTTTCTTATGAGTTATCAACTATTCTGCTAGAGAACCATGATAGGTGGTTCACAATACTGATGAACCATAATTGCTACCTATTCGTAGCGACTGTAATGAATCTGCTGCCAAGTTTCCTTTCAGATGGACATATTTTCACTCGTCAAATGACTCGATTAAAAAACCTGAATGGATGAATGCGATTTAAAAATTTCCTCCCCAGTCAAAGATTAATGCCAGTCTTGGGACACTTCAAGGAATCTGGGTTCAAATCCTAGTCCTGGCAATTTTCTCCCCTCCAATGATTTCATGACATTGAATTCCATTATTGATCTTTGATTGCCCTGTTTGTTGTACAATGCAAGAACTGGAGGAGTGGCAGATAACCATTGATCGATATAAAATGATTATTTTCCCTTGCTGTGAAAGAATATTGAGATGAACGTGTTGATATGTACCTGTCAGGGTGAACTTTTAGATAGATTAATTACTTTACACTAAGTTTAACAAAAATGTGTATATGCATTGGTTTTTTTCCATAGGTGCAACAGTATCTGAGGTGAGATTAAGTGTTACATAAAAAGAATAGTGAATAGATATTCTGCTAAAGCCCGACAACTTCAGAAATAATAACAATTGTTAGAAAAGGAACAGTATCAGAATATTTTTGTAGTAGAGACAATGGAAAGTTACAGTTGTTTTTCACTTATTTATCTTTCTAAATACCTTTGTGTGTGATAAAAAGTGTTTTGTTCCAGAATTTAAAAAAATGTTTTAGGCTCCGCAATTTTTTACCTCAATAGAGATTGAAAAAAAATACAATTTTCCTTGCAGTTTCAGGATTTTTTCTGGGTACATATTACCAAAAGCAAACCCTATCTTAATTTCAAATGCTAAATACCTATGCTACAAATATAAAGTACCTTCATGTGAAACCTTGCTTACTCTCGTCCTATTCAAAACTAATGCCGGTGACAATCATCATTGAGGTTTGAATAATCATTTGCATGAACTGTCATGTAAAAACGTTAAATCTGGCAAAAAAATCTTCTGCGGGAAAATTTTTTACGACCATAAATGCGGAAAAACGCAAAATGCGGAAGCACTAAATATGGATAATTTTTATATTGTCCTAATAGGGAATGAATCGGGATCCAAAAAAATTAACGCAAAATGCGGAAAAACGTTAAATGCGAAGACGTTAAATCCGGATCCGACCGTAGTTGTTTGGCAATAATCACTGGCGGAATCATTTTTGCCTCTATTGTTATAATGATGCACATCTTTGTTTTGGTTAGTGGTTTGCTTGTAAAGCAAGCAGAAAGTACTACAGTGGAACCTCGTTAAAGCGAGTACGGGCTATAGCGGCACCCCCGCTATTACGAGGGATAGCCGATGCACCGTCAATTGACTCTATAATAAGAGTGTTAAAAAATTCGTTTTTACGATACCCTATGGTGTTGGCTCTCGCCATAGCGAGGGTTTCACCGCCGGAAGACTTTCATCAAGACTCCTTAACCTCTGTAATTGCTAGCGATCTGTTAGAAATGAAGTTAATGGAGTGCTCAGTCTCAAATTTATGTGGTAAACTGTCGTTCGATAAATATAATGATTGACGAAACAATGCTTTGCATGATTTTTATTCAGTGCGGTGCTTATAAATTGTTTGAGTAGTTAGTCGTTATTTGAGTAAGGAAATTTAGTGATGCAAAAAAACATCGCCTTCGCCTGGATTTATGCTTACGTTTATCGGATAGATGTTTATCTGTCGCCGCACCACTCCTGTTCCTGTATACAGGCGGTCCTCGACTTTCGTACACTCGACTTTCGTACAATTCGCACTTTCGTACATTCAAAATTGACACCTTTTACTCGACTTTCGTACGCTAAATTCGGACTTTCGGACGTTGGTCTGTAATTTTTTTAAAATTCCCGCGATGTTTATTGCGCATCCCAACATTCAATTGTTTCAAATGTCAGTATCGGCAGTATATACGAACAATACGAACGTATATAATGAAGGGAATTGTTGGTAATTGACTCTAATCTAGGTGATTTATTTGGGAGAGAGACTGCCTGCTATAGGCTCCTTTATCAAGAGAAGAAGAAAGCCTTCATTGAAGATATTTTTCAAAAGAAGTTGACTAGACATCATCGAATAGCTTTCAATAAAACTAGTAAGACCTTTCTAATTGTGTTTTTTCGTTTGAGTGCTGTTTAATTCATGTAAACCTTCAGCAACGATATTGCACGAAATATCACCCGAATTCCGTTTGTCTTTTGTCTTTTTTGAATAACATGCGGAATATACGCGATCACGAATGTCACCTGCCAAATATCAAATTTTGGTGTAAAAATTAAAAGGTATCCAGAGTGCGGGTTCAACAAATACATTTTGTTATGCTTCTTGATATGTCCTTTTATTTATAGTGGACGTAATAAGTGGAATGTCAACTTAGACGCCAAGAGGAAGTTTCACTCGATAGCCAACGGAGTTCTTGTTTTTTAAACTTTTATTTGCACTTTCTGCCTATTTTCGAAAGAAATTAGATGATTTGAGGAGTTTTATTAACATATTATTAAAATTAAGTCAATTGAAATGAATTCCGTGAAAAAAAAAGTTTTAGTACGTATATTCCGCTCTTTTGGAACGTAACCCCTAATTAGTATGGAAGTCAATGGTTCGACTTTCGTACATTCGACTTTCGTACAAGTTTTCGGGAACGCATTGTGTACGAAAGTCGGGGACCGCCTGTATCTGTTCGCAACAGGTATATTGGCTATTATTTGCTCCTCCTCCGGTAAAGCGACAATTCGCTATAGCGAGTGTTTATAAGTGCACCGTGGGGTGTCGTTATATCGAGGTTGCACTGTACATTGTAAATGTATATGCACAGTATGGTATAATTTGATATGCTATAAAATAGCCTCTGCAAGTTTCACTAGCTTTAAATCATTGAATAACCCTCAGGGCCTGATTATGGAGGGTAATTATCCTCTTTATATTTTCCTTTGCTGAATTACCTCAGTAGAAAATACCATACTTAGCTGTGGACCATGGTATATGGGGATAAGAATTTATGGATGGCAGTTACATAATTGCTAAGTTTGTTTAAGGAATTAGCTCCATCTTTTCTAATGTTTGCATATTGTTTCTTATTTTCCAACAAAATGGTTTTGCCAATACATAATTAGCAACACCTCTAAAATACCATATGCTTCCAATTTCCTCCAGAGAAAGTGGATGTTTACAGAGTCAAAGGCTTTTGACAAATTCTTATCACTTGAATAACTTTCTTTTTATAATTTAAGGCTTTAGAAAGTTTTGTTATGTAACCAGTACACACAGGTTCTATGTTTTTATTTTTATTGAAACTATGCTGTAATTGACAGACAACTTGGTGTTTAGTTTATTTTATGAAAATTACCGTATTTCTCCGAATATAATCTCCCTCTGAATACAGTCCCCCCCCCCCCCTAATTTTGAGGCTTGAGTTTCAGGAAGAATAAAAATAATGGGTTTGAATATAGTCCCCCCTTTAACCATGGGCATTTTTGAAAAAAAAAAAAAAGGGGGACTATATTCAGAAAAATGCGGTATGTGGGGTTTACAAATATTATTCTAAGTATGTATTTACTTCCTCAAATAAACTCTGGAACCAGTGAGGGTAGAGAAATACCCCTCCATTTCATAGACACTGCCAACTGGTAAACTTAACACATTCAGTGCGGTGCACGTCAGTGGGCGTGGTCCCGTCCAAGCCGACATACGGAGCACATCAATTGACGTGCTCTGCCGGTCGGACAGGGGGCTTATCTCTGCCTCCGTACGTGACTAATATCCACTTTCGAGTCTTCCAATCATGCGCATGGCCTTCAGCAAGCTTCCCGCTTTCGACTCATGTGCACCATTTTTAACCAGTGACGTGCGGTCCGAGAGACCGCTGCGTTTCTAAAATTATGAATATTTTCAAAATTAAGATTTCAAAATATCTATAATTCTCATTAGCTTCATATTTTTGCATAACAAGGACATCCCACTCTTAAAATTTAACATTCCTTTTATTAATTTCTGTAAATTTGCAATTGAACTCGATTAGCGGTCTGCGAGATCGCACGTCACTTACTAAGAAGGCATCACGAAAAGGAATAAGCGGAATAAATTTCATGGCTACTTACTACTTAGCCTTCCTACTTTAACATTTAAGGCCTTTTTTGAATCTGGCGAAATATTGATACATAAATATAATAATTATAACTCAAGTGTTTTTGGCATCAGTTTTTTGATCCTGCTTCAAATCACAATTTTTTATGACAAATTGGTTCGTATTGGGGGTGTAAACATTTTAATATAAGTTTTTAAATAGTTAAGCATTCAAAGAAAAATTAAACAAAACAATAAAAATGGCGTAGCAATATTTTATGAATTTTTGATTTGTTGCGGTCTCCCAGACCGCACGTCACTGGTAGTGTAGCAAGAATTGCACGTCACTGGTTTAGGGTTAAATAGCAGTATTTGAATGGAAGTTATGGCGCGAAAACTTCTCTATTTTTCATTCTTATTTTACCGGCCGATTCTGATGACGTTCATGAAAATCGGGCCTGCATTGAATGTGTTAATGGCTTACCGTGGCTCATTGTTATCCTCTGATCCTCTTAATTTCTAATCCTGGGTATGTTGTTCCCCCATTCACTTATCCAAAACTTTTCTTTCGCTCTCTCATTTTTGTTTATGTGATCTCCTAATAACTTATTTTTACTTTTCTTTATACATACATATTATCATACCCTATCAGTCTTATAAAGAATTTTTTTCTTTCTCTTGTGCAATGCAGGTTTTACTGGTGGAACAATTCTAAAGAAAAAAGAAGAAAATACGTTACATTTGGCCAAACTAGAATCTCTATATTCTCCAGTCAGGCACAGGACCTTATCAAATCGGAGAAGTCCAGATCCGGAGCCTAGAAAAAATGTGTGATCTTAATGTAGTTTAAGTAAGCAAGGAGTATTGAGAAGTAATGGCTGTGAGTAATTTAGGTACTAAACATTTAGTATCTAAGTTTTTAATATATTTTGTTGACGCTGTTGTTCAGGACAGACTGCCCAATGTTTAGAATATTCACAAGTGTGCTTAGAATTTAATGTATGATGCTACCCCTGGAGTAACCATTTACCCCTCTTGCATAGTAATATTTATACAGAGTTCCATATTTTGTCTTTGGCAAATTTTTACAAGGTTTTTGGTATCCATAACAATGATTTTTAAGGGATTTTATGATCTTAAAATGAAAAGATTATTTGTGGTATTCAATACTAGAGTGGGTGAATCACCTGCTCATTTTCTTGACAGTTCTTTGTGCTCAACAATTATTTTGTTCCAATTTTGCAACTTTAATCAGCTCCAGTGGCTATAAATCTTACCTAATTCATTTGTGAAGCAGACAGCAGGTTCAAAGTAAAGATCAACTGCCCTTTCACTGTAAACCAGTCTTTGAACCAGTGGAATTTTCGTTATTACTCTATCATGACTCGTAGGTAGTCTTGCGGATAGGAGAACATTGCAAGAGGGAAGCAGACCACCCTCGACATTAGAATAAACCGCTCTGAGTGCTTCGTCCTCCCATCAGAAGGAATATAACCCCTATCCTCTAACGACTCTTCATCCATGGCTGTGGACCTCCTCTTCTGAGGAGTGTAGTGCAGAGTGGCAACTATGCCTGCTGGCTGCCTCACCTTGATGTCCAGCTTTGCTCGCTTCTGAGGGATTCATAAAGCATTCTCTTTCCCACCCTATCCTCTGGTCACCACACTCGCAAGAGTGGCTCTACCTTTTTCAGGGGTTTTCACCACTTTCTGCATTGCATCTAGCACATACACCTGGCACTGAGCCTGGTTTCTTGGCATCAGCTGTCA
Source organism: Ischnura elegans (assembly GCF_921293095.1). NCBI lineage: Eukaryota > Metazoa > Arthropoda > Insecta > Odonata > Coenagrionidae > Ischnura > Ischnura elegans. The sequence continues at coordinate 91,838,572 of NC_060250.1, read as the reverse complement.
TGTTGGACCTGTAATTAAGAGCCCTCAGGGGAGGATTCACATGGCAGTATTGGTGCTTGGGTTTTGGCTTGATAGATGAGAGGTGAATGACAATCCTATAGTTGAGGTAGGAGGCCCCATGCTTGCACCTGAATGACGTCTTGCCATGTGCCAGCACATGTTGGCTACCATGTCTCCTCCACTCTCTTGCTCTCCTGTGAATCAAGGTTGAACTTCGTAGAGCTGAAAGTCGGAACCCCTTGCTGGTGGTGAAAGCCTTGCCATGAACACCATAATGGTACAGTTATTGGAGCTATGGATCCATAATCCTTTGACACAGGCCTGGCCCAATTTGATGTATTTAAACAACAGTGATGGGGACCCCTTAAATCTCTCCAACACAAAGATTGGTGACAAAACTACAACTATGGGTCAACAACAAATTGGACTGTTTTGTGTTGTAGATGTTATCCTCAGCCATGGATGAAGACTTCTTGAATGAGGATAAAGCGTGTATTCCTAATGATAAGAGATTGATGCCCTCAGAGCAGTTTATTCCAATAGTCGAGAGTGGTCTGCTTCCCCCTTGCATGTTCCCTCGACATCCAAAGGACTGCCTACAAGTCATGATGGGGTAAAAAGAAAAATCTACTGAGTAAAGACTGGTGCACAGTGGAAGGGCAGTTGATCTAGTCTCGGTTTTATGAATTTCTTTCCGATTTTTGCTAACATTTATTATGTTTTTCATTATGGAAATGGGTAAACTAATCTTATTTATATTATCTCGGATTTTTGTATGTATGAAGCACTTAATTTTGTATTTTTTATAAATAAGTTGTGATGCTTTTTTTTGCAATGGCTAGTCCTGAAAACTGTGTATGATAGCTAAACTAGTTCTTTTCCCAGTACCACCTCATTATGAAAAATAATGAATTTCCTGCCTCTCGTGTAACTGATACAAAAATGTTTTTCATCACAATGTATAAATGGAATTGGGCTAATTTCTGGAAGTCACTTTTGATAATTTATATGATAGCCTGATTCTTGCTCTCTGTACAGACAAAAATGCAGATTATAAAAGTAATTATTTTCTGAGTAAATATATTTTGCCATCATTTTTTACATTCTCCATTTGCCCCTCTCCTTTATTGGTACGCCAGTTACAGGGTCCGTAACTTATCTACATTGCTCTGCACATTATGACCACAGAGGTTTTTTGTACCGTTGATTGTGGCATGTGGGAGGGGAAAAATTTAGGTATTGTAACTAGCGTTGGCTGTTGAATGATGGTTACAAGGATGGCAAGAGTCTTGTGTATGTATTGTTAATGCTGGGCGTGTCAGTACATAAATGGCTGTTTGTTTGAGGTGGTGTGTGAAGTCTCTGTACACATAATATCTCATGAGGTGTTGCAAGCCCAATTTTTATCTGTGTCACATTTATGTGGTTATTATTAACAAAATATGTCAATGTTTTATATTGATATCAAACATTTTGAGTAATTTGTTCTTGGTGTTAACAGCCATGCATGGTGTTTACATGTTTGACGTGAATTTGACAGTTTTTATGGCCCCTCACGTTTGCTGTCATGAGAGGGTTATTCAGTGCTTAATTCTTGTTGTATGTGTTCATATACAAAGAAAATAGATGCTCAGTATTTTGGTAATATATGTGAATGAAAATATTTATTAATATTTTTTGCCCCATAATGAAGGGTATGACACTCACTTGATCTTTTAAAAAGTATAAACCCGTCAAGCATTTTGTATTCTGTACTCTTCTATTCCTACAGTGGAACAATGCTCTAGAGTGGTCATGTTGAATTTAATGTGCATCATGGTCAAAATTCGTTAGTTATCCAGTACTTAATTAGGAGATAAAATTCCTGGAAAACATTTGGGTACGTTATGATTTGGGCATATCGAAAACTTGAGAGCATTGTCCTACTGTAAAAATTTGCAACATGTCTTTTCGATTTCTAATATCATAAACAGATTTTCAGTGGAACTAATTTTTCTATGATGGTCTCATTATGAAAGCCATTTTACATTTGTCCTAACTCAGCAAGCCATGAGTATTTTTACAACCTATTGTAGATGGATTTTTAAATGCATGAATGTGATACATTTTCTTGTGAAATTTCTGATTAACATACGTATACAACCAGCTATTTTACTTTATCCCCTTTGTGTGATCACTGTTACATATTTTCGTATACATCTCCTGATTTACTGTGCCTGAATGTTTCTTTTCCTGAAGGAACTTGAGCTCATAATGATATCAAATCATTATTGCATAGGTTTGAACGTACACATATCCACACTCACACACAGATATGTCAAGGCTGGATTAAGAGAAAATAATTGCATAGTTTCAGATACATAATGTATATTTCGTATTTTTTTGTTGGCTCTAAAGGCTACTGTTTCGTTGACAATATATAAATGGGGATTGTTAGTGGAAAGTGCTGTAAACTCCTACCTAACCAATGAATGCTGTAAATTTTGTTTGTGAGGCATGAGATGACTAACAGAAACATTTTCACTGTGGATACCATCTGATTTGTCACAATGGTATAATTTTCCAGTTTGTATAAGGGATTGATTTATAGTTTTTAAATGAAAAGTATTTTAATGTTTATTTGAATTGTTTCATGAATGGTGTTATTAAAATTGACTTACTGAAGTAGTTGCAATAAGACAGGGTAACAAAGGGTGAAGCTGTTAATTTAGCTTAAATATTATCCACTTTCTTAGTCATGGCATTTACTTAGCTGTTCTCTTTGTTTATGTAATTGCATAGCTGCATATGAAATTTCATTATTAGATTCGGAATTTTCTTTTTTGCATAGACATATAAACATATATATAATGGATGTTGAAATCACCTGCCAAAATAGCCATTGCACTATCTTCTAAGAAGATAATGCTTATGTTTGCATATGTAACTGAGCTGTTATTGTTGAATGCACATGCATATTACTGTTGCACTAATCACAAGTGAGGTATGTATATAGTTAATATTAGGGAATATTTATACCATGCCCAGTTATTTCCTGTTAAATGTAATATCAGAGTATGAATTGATTGTTAATTAACATAACAGATACTGTTGAGCAATCAAGTTTCAAAGCTCGGGTGGGGTATAATTGAAATATTTCAGATGAGGGTGTTCAGGAAATTAAACTGAAATGAGACTTTGATCATTTGAGGGAGAGTGTTTCGAAAACTCTGCATTGTTTAAGGGATACCTGCGTAAAAGTAGTCCAGTTTTGTTGCACATTAATGTGATTAGCAATTCACATATGCAGGATAGTCTCTAGGAAGTCTGTAGCTGTGGAAAAATGTTTTTTGTGATAGCTTGCTAAATTTCTGCTTCTTGGATCACTTCATAATTGTACTATTGGTCATGATTACTTGAAGAGGATCTCATCATATTTTCATACTGCATGAGAAGTCATTTGATGAAGACTGCTGTTTCTAATGATAATTTTGTTGAAGATATGCTCAGTTTTTATTCAGCCTGGATAAGATAAGCTTTGATGTTTGAATAGTAACTTGAGCTTTACCGAAGTTAATGCATGATATTTCTATGGAGATTAATAGAATTGATTATTGCTGTCTTCCAGTTGTAGGCTGTTTTTACTGCTTGTTGGAGGTAATGCTATCTGTAGTTACTCTGCTTCGTCTGAATTCTCTGTTTTACTAGTATTCTTCTAGCTACTATGTTGGCAATATCTTCATCTTTGTATGTTATATGATTATATGTTATTTCATGTCCTGTATTACAATTCACCCTGCTTTTTATATTTTAGTATAAAATAATATGCATTGTGGTGCTTTGCTTCATACCATGAAAAATCTCACGATTTTGTATTATTAATTGCACGCTGATTTTTATTGTTTTGACTCAAATTGCATTGGCATTGTGATTATTATATTTCACTGTGAAGTAAATGCTGATGTTTGTTTGTATCAATAGGTATTTCTGCTTATTCTAACCTCTTCTAAAAATCTAATCACCATAGAATGATTCTAAAAAATGCTACCACCATGCTGTACTTAGGTTACAACATAAAATGATTGCAGTTCTGCTGACCGTTCTGACTGATAATGAAAAAAGTGGGAACTTCAGAAACTATAAGTCCAAGTCTCCCCATGTTTGCTTGTTAATGGCATCCAGGTTTCTGAAATTTTTACGGCATGATTTTTCTCTCATTATTTTCATGGCAAATTGTATCGTCTACAGATTTTTTTTGACAATCCAAGAGCTATTTGCCATGAAAGCTAAGTTCTTTACAGTTGTACTAGGATATGATCTGCAATTTATCTGCTAGACTCTTGTTGCTTGCATGGAGACTTAAAATTATTAAGCTAGTTTTGCTGTTGCCAGAAATTTTATATGTTGGCTGAATGGATTTAGTTAAGTAATTTTTTAATTGAGGACATTTCATGTTATGCTGAAGTCGTCTCTGAATGAGGAGAAGTTTTAGGAGTATGACCTGTGAATAAAAAATTCCTGGTACAAGTATTTATTGGATGAACAAATTTCTGTAGAGCAATAATTAAAGCCAGGTGTAGTCCTTGACTAAAGTTTTAGTATCAGTTAGTATATTTGAGTAACTTAGGTTTGTCACCTTCTGCTATGTTAAGAAATTAATCCAGAAGTATATTGTTGGTTAGAATAATTTCAATTTAGTGAATGTAGTTAATGCTGTAACTGAACCTGTGTTTAAAAAGTGTGGTTTCTGCTAATTCATTTGTCAGTTTAATTGCTTTAAATGGATAATTGTTGGTTCTGATTTGAAAAATATTCAACAGTTAGTTTCAATTGGTCAAATTTGAACATAATGCCAGCCAGGCTATGAAAAGTTCAGATGTATATGTAACTGAAGAGTCCATGTTCCATAGTGATAATATCTGTTGATTCATAACAGATATAGGAAGCCTTCGTGAAGTAGGTTCTATAAATAACAAGAGAGTAATTATATGCCAAGATGGTAATAGTTCCCTGTATGAGACTGTAGTAAATTTATGTTTAGGCTCTTTGTGTACCAAGGTGTTCTGAATATGTATTTGTACAGATAATGCCTTACATGATATAGTGAAAGGTATAAAGCTTTTGAGATGCAAGGGTTTTTATAACCTTAAGGATCCAATAGCATTCCACAGATTTAGCATTGCATGTTGTGAGGTCTAGTAAATACTAATAGTCAGTGGTAATCAGTCTCTGCTATAACCTCAAATGTCGAGGGATTGTTGTTGCCACTACAGCATGTATTATATGAATCTATGTGGGTCTGAAATCCATTGCCCTTGACATTTATTTTCAATACTCATATTTTTGAAGTATTTTTTAATATTCTAAAATTTTGATAAACATAGTGTTGCTGGACTTATTTTCTACCAAATTTCATATGATATGCAAACTTAAGTTTGAAAAGTTCTCATTGTTATTTTTCCTGGTGGTTCTTTTCTTTTTTCTGCAACTGATAGATGTAGTTGATTAACTCCTTGGCTTTCCTAGATGTTGGTGCTGGTCTATAGGTACATGTCTATGAAAAAAAACATGCAAAGCTTCTCTGACTGTATTGTAAGAGTATTATTGGAAAATAAATTATTATTTTTATGTCTTTTCCACAGTCATTGCCCCATGTAACATAGCAAATATACAGACTGATTTATTTGTAAGTTGACTTTAATACAGTAGATTCCACTTAAAGGGTCCACTGGTTACTTGGAGCAGCCGCTTAATTGGGGCAGATCTTGAAGAACAGAACCCAATAGAGGAATATCCCAGAGTATTCTCCGCTTAATTGGGACAGCATACCGATTTATTGGGCCATGAATCGGTGACATAGACTCTATACTAGCGACGAAATTAAAATTTTTCGCTTTCAGAATACTATTTTTTTATATTTTCCTCTTTTGATTTACTCTTATTTTTTCGCAAATGTTCCTATTCTTGCCCTATTTTGAAAGCTCTTGTTCTTATGTGTATTATCCACAAGAGAATAGGACTTCTCTTTAATAGGTCTTAGTAAAAAAACATTCATTCAGCATCGCCCGAGGCTGTGAAAAATATTTTTAACTACATTTTTATAATTATTGAAAATGATAATAAATTAGCTGAACTCACTGACTTATTAATCAAATTAATAGTTTAATAAACTTATGTTGCATTATAAACCTTCTTTAGTCTTCAAAAAAGGCTATTCGGGCTTCCAGCCGGGTGGTCTCCCTCCATTCTGCCGACGTTTCGGAACACGAGTCGGGTTCCATCCTCAGGGCTAATGGTGAGTGGATGAAGTTTGCCAGCTTGTTTACTTTTCAGTTGGTTGTGAGGTCTAACGTGATTGGCTCGGAGGCAGCCAATCTTATTTTCTTAAGTGCCGGTTTCCATTTTCCAACCATGCTCCAAACTAAGAGATCTACTTCTTAAAGCGAAGGATCCTTGTGGTTTTGAAACTCCAGGGGTCTACCAAATTCCTTGTGAGTGTGGGCAGGTTTACGTGGGGGAAACGGGGAGAACTATCAATACAAGGATAAAAGAACATAAGAGACACCTTAGGCTCTGCCAACCGGAAAAATCCGCGGTTGTAGAACACGCCATTGAATCCGATCATAGGGTAAAGTGGGATGACGTGAAAATTCTATGCCGCGAGACTGATTTCTGGAAAAGACTGGTTAAGGAATCCATCGAGATCCGGCTGGCAACTAACACCCTCAATCGTGACACAGGATATTCACTGAGTAATGCATGGAAACCGGCACTTAAGAAAATAAGATTGGCTGCCTCCGAGCCAATCACGTTAGACCTCACAACCAACTGAAAAGTAAACAAGCTGGCAAACTTCATCCACTCACCATTAGCCCTGAGGATGGAACCCGACTCGTGTTCCAAAACTTCGGCAGAATGGAGGGAGACCACCCGGCTGGAAGCCCGAATAGCCTTTTTTGAACATATTCGCCGGGAAAGCATCAGATTTTACTTCTTTAGTCTTCTTTCTATCATTTTGACGCTTGTTTATACCCATATACAAGATAGTTTGCCTAATTGGGGTAAAATGCACAAGTCCCGATATGTCCCATTTAACCGGAATCTACTGTATTTGAGTTCAATATCTCTGAAATTTAAAAAAATATGACAATCATAGTTAGTAATGGAAAGCCTCCAATTTTTTAATCGGTAGAAATGTTAGATAACGGCCAATGACCAACAGTTTCCTCCCCATGTAAATTCTTAGGGTATTTTGGCTAAAATTAGAAAATGTCATTTTTCTGTTATTTCTGTTAGATGAGTAACAATTTTGGCCTTAATTCAATGAGGTTATATGCTTGGACCTAAAAGTAAATTCATTTAATGCAATATTGGAATGGATGAGTTACGATGAAAAAATTTCCATTCAGCTGCTATCTCATAAGTTTATTAATATTCAAGTAATCTACCAATTGAGGTACGTTTCATGGATTACTTGAGAAGTATTCTGTCAGTCATTCATGGGCTGCCCTCTTGAATTCACAGTAAGACCTACTACCTTTTATTCCGTCTAAAAATCCTATTCTCCTCCCTCCTCTTCCTCACTTACTCAACTTACTTCTTCCCTCCAACACCATTTTCAGCATCCCATCTCTGGCCAGAACTTGCTCCAGCCATACCATCTGTCTCCTCTGAATCTCATCTAGAAGCATCATCTTTTCACCCATTTTTTCGTTCCTCCTCCTCTCCGTCCACTTCACTCTCTTCATTCTTTTCCTGACCCACATTTTAAATGCATCAGGTCTTCTCTCATCCATGTTTCCACTCTGCAATGCACTACTTTCCTTATCAGACTCTTCACTAGCCTTTATTTAAAACTATTAAATAATGATCCTCTCATAAGCTACTTCATGTTAATGAAAGCCTCCTTTGCTACCCCAATTCTCTTCCTGATGCCCTTACGGCTGTATCCGTTGTCCTCTAACATGCTTCCCAAATCGTTGCTCAATACCTGCTCATGTTTTTTCTTTCTAACTTATGCCTAAAATCTCACATTCCTAGCTGGCAATGCTTTACAAAACCACATAACCTAGGTTTTCTTGTGATTGATTCTCATGCCCTACTCGCAAAAGTTGTCTAGTGCATCCTATAGAGCCTGCAGTCCCTTCGCTGACTGGCTAATCTACACCTGATCTTCTGCTAACAATTCAAATATCATTCTGTCACTTTTACTCCAACTTCCAAATCATCCCATGCGAGGGGAGGGTTTTGAGGGATAAACCCCCTCCCCCAGAGCTCAGGGAAATATTTAAGTTAATCTTAAAATTTTTCTGGAGGAGGCCCCCGCAAATCCTGCTTATCCTAGCGGGTATGCAATACACCCACACTCCTAAGTATTAGTCTAAACCCCCCCTCTAGCCTTAAGGGAAAAATGATGACCTGCTTGGCATGATAGTTCATATAAGGGTTAGGACTGTTGATTTTTTGCCACAAATACATAGCTTGAAAAGCAGACAAGGGATTAAGAAACTGAAATATGGTATCTTTATTTTCCATGCCCCTCACTGTCCATAGTAAAATAAAATTGGTGAACAAGCCCATTCTTTTATTAAGGCCTTGCATGTAGAGCTGTAGTTTTCAAGACCAATATGTGCCTGGGGACACATGGACACATGAAGAAAAAACTGATATAAATGCTGTGCTAGTACAATTTTTCATTGTGTAACTGTTGATGATTTAATTAAACCGTTTCTTAAATATGAGGGTATAAAATTTTTTTCATTTCATGAAGCTATATTGAAATTATTGCAATAAAATTAGATTACTAATTACTATTCCAAGAAAATAATTTCATTTTTGTTCTATTAAATTTTCATTTCACATGTTCTTTCTGGGATGAACAAAGAATAGCAATTTTTATTTTTTTTTATGTATTGAATCATTCAAAAACAGCCAAAACGGCCTTTACAATGAATAGACAATATAAAATCTCAGCTTTAACAAATAAGGATATTAAAGAAAAAAAAAAAGATTCAGAAGATGGCTATTCGAAGCTTCCTCTTGAATGATCTGATAGGCATGGAAAGATGCAGGGAAGGGTGAGTAGTCGAAATGGTTTAATTATTAAATTGTAATTGTTTGTGAAATTCATTTGGTACTTTGAATTTTGACAAGCAAAATGACAGATACTACGAATTAAATCCTGTTGTCTAATTTCAAACAATGTGGTCTGATTTCCTGGACGTAATTTGTCTGATTGTTAAATAACCACTATTTTAACTGATTGATCATTATGATCTATGTTGTGGGGCGGTGTATAAGCTGATCCCATGTCCGGTGTACAGGAAATAGTTTTTTTCCATTGTTTGCTGATTATCATTGTCTCACAGTTACCTTTCAGTTTTGAGTCAACCATGGGATATATGAGGGGAACTGTGGTATGGGGTGAGGTGAAAATTCTGCTATGTGACCATGACTTCTAAGTTTCCTACTTCTCTGAGAACTATCCTTCCCAGGCAACACTGGATGGCTTGCTAGTATGATCTAAACCTTTGAATGGTCTCACACACTTCCGATTGTGTATACTAAAAACCAGTTGTGTAACTATGGGGGGGGGGAATGAGGGGATATTCCCCCCCCCCCCCAAAGCCTCAGAGAAATCAAACAAATATATGAAAATCTGGTCTGGATTTGATATATAATAACTGCATCTGCTAAAAGTTAAGTGCCAAAATGATGTAAAATGCATTTTCAGGCATGTTATTTTTCAAAAATTTTCCTGAAATCCCTGTTTCCTGGGGGGGTAGCCCCCACTAGCCCCCTCATCCCCCTCTTAAAGCCCCCCCAAAGCGTATTCCTAGTTACGCCACTGCTAAAAACGTTGTGTGAATGTATACACCAGCAAAAAAGGTTTGCAAGGCACCAAGAGAATTAATAGTTAAGCTTAGTTAAGTAGACCGGGACTAGCTACGGTGATAACTTTACGGGAGTCACCCGCAATGCACAAATCCAGGTTCGAATCCCAGTCAAGGCGAATGATTTTTTTTTCACGCAAGCGTAGTATCCTTAGAGTTATGCTTTTCCTTTTAGAAGTGCCAAGTGGTGTGCCTACTCGGCAGGATGTCGAACCGCAGAAGTTGTACGACGTGACGCAACAAACGGTATTGAGGAATCGATGCCTCAGATGCAAAAAGTAGCACTACGGGATTTTTGGGAATGAGAGACCCTTGATATAATTTAGAGCTTGCTCCACGAAATACAATGGGGTTTCATACTCTCCCCAAAACTCTTTCCGGCCTTGTCAAGGGTCTGTTGGGAGGATGTTAATCGCTCACTTTATTTCCTACTCTGTTACGTACTTTCATCTCTACCATGTGAAATAGCGAACTTTCCGTTCACCACCATCGAGGGTGCCATTAAGGAATTTGTCCCTGTGGTGAAAAAAAAGTAAGAAGTTCCCCTCCTTTTTCAAAACTGACTCGCTACACGTTTTAAAAAAACAAAAACCAAGAATAGCATATTTACAAGGTCACTTCAAATCAGCATGCTTCATGCATTTCCTCAAAGCTACTTGAGTTGCACACTGTTTAACTGATGTTTAACTGAACATGGATGAACTCAAATGAAATTGTCAGTTAAATTTAAAAGATTATTTTACGGTTAGTAATTATTGTCGCACCACCACCGGGAGTGGTGGCATGTGCATTCACATGAATTTGGTGAAATGTATTTTATTGTAGTATATTTTATAGGTATTATCTGAGGTTTACGTTGAGGATGCAAGTATGTGGGAGCTAGAGGAAATATTCTCGTCTGAAAGGCTTTGGTCCATATTGACAATGCGTCTCAACATGCAGTTCTTCAAGGATAACCGAGCATAGGAATCTTACTCGTGGGGAATGGGAGACATTTTTGGTCTGATATATCTATTGTTGGATTGTATGAAGTATTGTTAGATGGCCGTCCATTCCAGATTATTGGAAAAGGTAGGAAAATATCTTCGATTTTTCTTGCCTTCACAGCACTTTTTCCCGGGACTGATTTCAACTAATTTTCCGTTGCATGCATTTTGGCAGGAACCCCAGAGTAGATGATCCGATACCAAGAGACCCCTTGCATAAAATTCGACCCCTTTTGAATTTATTCACTCGAAGAATGAAAGAAATTTACTATCCGGGTAAAGAACTCTGCTTCGTGAGTCCATGTTGCTTTGGCATCATAAACACGGCATAACATTATGTATGCTTTCTTTCCTAATGGCCTCGTGCAAGATGCTATAATTTACACTGGGGCGAAGGATCCTGATGTTGGAGGCAGGGGACATGCAAAAAAAGTCGTGCGAAAATTAATCGATAGATTTCTTCTCTGTGGGCACAGTTATACAGTCGCGTAGCCATGATTTTGAAATGGGGGTTTTTGCCGGAGATTTTGGGACCATTCCGGAGGGTGCGAGGGGACATTTTAACTGTTTTTAGTGCCTCAACGGGGGTGTAACCCACTGAAACTCTAAGGACAAACAGGAGAAATAATCCTCATCACGTCCTAAGAAAGACTAAAAAGTGGCAAATCAGTATACCTCTGATGGGGTATGATGTGCAGGCGTTCCAGGGCTGTGTTTGAACCCTTTTTTCAAAGAATTTCCCAATTATTAGTTAATTTTGCTGCATAAACGCAAAAGAAAATGTCATTAAGATAAAATAACTTTCATATGTTTGCATGCAAATCTAAGTCACCAGTAAATTTAAAAATTTAGAAATGTGAAAATTAAAATTCGAAAACTTTTATTTGCCCAAAATTTACCGCATGGATAGTGGATGACATCTGAAAAATTATTTATCTTATTTTATAATTCAATTCCGCCATCATTTCAGAAATTTTTTCAAGCTTCTTAGTTGCTACGTAAAAATATGTCTGTCGTTTCTAATGTTTGTGTGACGGGTTGCATAAATATCCGGGGCATTTATCACATGGGTGCGGATGGCATCACTGTGATGCCATTAACAAATTGTTTAATAAATAGTCAAATGAATATAAAAATCCTTTTTTTGTTGAAATTGTTTTCATATTTTCGAAAAACCAAGTGAATGCAGTGAAAAAAAATTCTCCGCCAATGTGAAACAACTATGAGAAAATGTTACGCAATGAAAGGGTTAATGATTCTTAGTATACTGGTAGGTATCTGTCTAGATTAAAGATTGATTTTGCAATTCCTCTCCATAAAGTTGGCAATGTTAACGATATTTATAACTTCTGACTGATTTCCCTACTGTGTTTGTTCATAAATGTTTGAATATGTTATGCTGTACAGTCTTTCATTTAATTGGAAAGTGTAGCGTTCTGTCCTTATCTCACCATAGTTTTTACACGGGAAAAGTACAGAAACTACTACTTGAAAATGTTTTGATGAGATTCTCCCTGAATTAGATAAACAAAAGGATTTTGTCAATCTCAATGCGCTTTACCCCTTTCACTTCCATTTGTTTTCTGAATATCGTGCTCCTACCCTACTTTTATTTTTTCTGGAATGGTATGCAATGAAATTATATTTTGTAGTTTTAGTCTATGTGAATCAGTGAAATAAAAAGTGAAGGAATGAGCCCTATACCCTTAAGAACTATCGCTACTAGTATAAAATCATTTTCTTTCCAACGCATCATATTTCATGTAATATGAGTTATTAATGTTACATTATGGATGCTTTAAGATTTTTGAACTTTCAAAATATTTGTATTGTTCCCCGAAAATTTTGAAAATATGATGACAACTTACACTCATCATTGCATGATTTGGCATCTGAAGTTCATGATGAGCTAGACTCGTCATTACAGCGCAAGGGGTTAAGTACTGATTTTGATGACACCATTTTGATGTGAGGAGGTGTCTGAATGTAGTAAAATCATCTTTGGCACTTATGGAAATGGCCTAAGTTGATGTTTTGTGCACTGTTTCTATCACAAGCTGCTAAAGCTGCACTAGCTATAGTATTTAAAGTAAGTGAAGGAAGAAAATTCATCAAATAACATCTAATGTTGCCTGAGAAATTCCTTAAAAAAGCACTAGAATGATGGCTATGAAAACTTAGAGAAGGTACACTTTTAAGAACAAGATTAATGAAATTTTGATTTTAAAATATGTATTAAACAGCACTGACATTATCTTTGATGGATAGTCAGCATTTTTACAAACTTTGATAACATGCTGCTCCACAAGGAAATAATAATCCTTTTGAGTCTTGGAAGCAGTTTTTTTTCTGCAATACAACACTTGTAAAAAAAAAATAATCACCATAGCACAGTATGTCATAAGAAGTTAATAAAAATTCACTGTAATTTCATACACTTTCTCAGTATGGTTTGGGAATAGCTTGAACAATTTGGACATCATCAACTGGTCTGTCCCCAGTATCCGTCTCAACTAATCCAATTCTTTTGATGGTGTTCATGCCAGAATGCACCCTACCTGCAAATGAGAGAAGAGAGACACTTAGTTAAAAATGTTCAAAACAATCAGTTGCATTGATAGTGGAATAACTAAGCAGCCTCTGATTTAAAAGAAATTGTGAATACATCGGGAAATAAAAATGAGGAAGAGATAAATGAGAGGTTAATGAATTAGAGGTATTTAAATGCAAAAGTAGGCATATGTTTGCACTTAAAGTCAACAATTATTCTCTCAATGAAATAACAATACCAAATTAACCACCACAGTAGCCAGCTTACTATCACACATTTTTTTTAGTAGTAACAATATGGCAAAGTAGTACCCTAAAAAGGGATTGAAACCCAATTACAGATAATGACTGAAGATAAGCTATATTTTAATGCAAGGCTGCAGAAGTGATTCTAAGCTTATTCCACCTGAAATTTTCAGGAGGTAGTCTTGAGTGAACCCCTTCTAAATGATTATAATTTAAGAAATTGATTGCTTCTGGTGTAACATGATGGATATATTGGATATTCATGATGGAATAAGCCAAACTTATAATTTCCACAGGTTTTTCCCGCTATTAGCCTTACTTTGATGACTACTGAAACAGGTACCAACACTTCAGCATTCAGCCAATCATAGTGTAACTGAAAACTCAGAATAGTTTATTCATTCTATATAAAATAGATGCTATGAGGCATGACTTCAGTATGTTTCATTGCTTCATGTTGAATCAAAAAACCTGGCAGATTTCACATAAATATTTTATTATTGACCCATTTCATCGCTGAGCAACATAGCCAGGTCCTAAAAAGGTAAGCCTATGCACCCTTTGTTTCTAGAAACATAGAAAATAACTGAAAATATACAGAGAATAATTCACTTACCGAATATAGTGTGCTTCCCATCCAACCACTGTGTTGGTGCCAAAGTGATAAAAAACTGAGATCCATTGGTATTTGGTCCTGAGTTAGCCATGGACAATATACCAGCACCTAAGAAATAAAAAACACAATAGAGTTGGCTAATATGTACATATAGTCAGCACGGAATGAATCCTTGAACCAAGGAACACGAGAGTAAATGATACCCCATGAAGTTATTCAGAGGTGGTCTTGGTAAGAAAAACCAATTAAATATAAATTAAATTTGAGCTGGCTTCATCACCAGCAAATCAAGGTCAAAATCCAAGAGATAAATTTTTCTTAAGAATTCAATGGTTTGAAAGTGCGATCAACAATTAATAATTCACTGAAATCATTCCCACACAGAGGCCTTTTATTTGCAAAACATATCAGGGTGCTTCCCTTACTCAAAATATCCCATTAAGGCAATTACAGGTTATAAAGCTTCGGTTATAAAAAAATCTTTTTAGAGTTCCATGTGGATAATAAATTTTCCTATGCATATAGATCCATGTAGTTATAATTCTTTGAGGGAAATTAAGAAAATAATTAAAATTTGTCAGAAAGTACTCGGAAGCACTGAAATCATGGAGCAGTGTCACAGCTGACATTCATGTAAAAAGTAACTGCCACCTAATGGCCACTTATGGACCTCTTACCCCTACTTCCAAATCCCAAGTCAGCCTCCCCTATCATCTCAAATAATCACTACTAGCCCATTCCTGCCAAATATAATGCTCAATAGGCCAACTTACACCCCACAAACCCAATTGCTTTGTTCTTTTAGCCGTGCTAGCAGCCACCCTACCATGACTTCTCACCATTATCCATCACTGATGACCAATATGTCGACGGCTTACCCACTATTTTTTTTATCTGCTAGCACCAAATCTTTTAACATTACAGATTAAGTTTGACAGAAATGGATTCAGGTGATACCAAGTTAAACAGAGTGGGCACATTAAAAAGCTTAAATTTCCCACAATACATATATTGATAACGTAACTGCTTTTCACACTTTCATATTATTCTCTAGGGAACACTGACATCTGATAAATTATTGGCTCATTTATACGAATCCAAGTACAAGAGTTTTCCTAATCTTAGTATACCAGCATACTTCAGAAAATGACACTGAAGTGCCCAAACCTGACAAGTTTACCATGAACTAAGTCAAACAATACGTCTTTCATTATTTAAAAGTATTCAAAGGATGGAAGGGAAAGATATCTTATGGCAAAAGTATCTTCCCCATCAAGTCCTTCTTTCATAAATTTGAAAAGAGGAAGTGTGGAAGTTGCCACTCACTTCAAATGAATTGGTGATGTGGAGGTTCTACACCAGATTACCTAATTCAGTTGTATTGGGCAACGTTTCGGAAAACTAATTGTCTTCTATTTTCAAGGCATGTTACAATGTTTGTTAATCATTCAGTAATATACCTTGAAATCTGAAGACAAGTTGTTTTCCAAAATGTCAGCCAATATCACTGAATTAACCTGGTGTAGAATCCAAGAAGAATTCCTCAAAATTATTCACCAGGAAAAATTAAGATCATTTATAATTTGTGAACTCATTAGGGATCAGGTACATTTACTCGATCAGGTGTAACTTTTCTTTGAGGGAAGGAATCACTCACAAGACCTAAAACAACAAATCACACAAGCTGAAGTACAAAACTAAGTAGGGTTAATAGAAGGGGTGACCAACTTGCCATGAGGTCATGATGATCAACTTATCTGCGATATAATGTCGGCAAAAACCCTGGCAAAATCTACATATAATAACTACAAAATCAAGCATTTATCTATTTAAATCCCTCCCAATTAAAGGCCACAGTGTGAGGCCCCAGGTTTGATTGAGAGATGTCCAATTTTAAGATCTCATTTTGAAAGAGTTCCATGAATTTTTTCAATAGGATGGGCTTCTCCCAAAATAAAGGATTTTTCTGATCTGCTATATGCATTCTCCATGGAGTTACTACTCCTGCAACCCTTCCCTAGCCCACCACCCATTTTCCTCCTGCTGGATGGTATAAGGAATTCCTGCGCAGTGAAAAGGTTCGTGGTTGTTGCTGCTGTGATATACAGCTGCAATCATGCACTATGAACCCAGTATTTTTTGAAGAGGGGTTTCAGACTCATCTCTGCGAACTAATTGTCAGGGGCGGCACTTGCAGACCCATTACTGAATGCCTGGAGTGGCAGCCATGAACCCAAGTCCATGCTACTCCAATGGTTTTCGACCACACAGCCTCAGGTAATCTCAGAAATGAGTCTACCTGGTGTCAACCAATTAAGTAAGCCATATATGACAACTGCTTCACCCCCTTACATTTTTTACACAAACAAGTTTACTCAAAGATACAAGATGGGGAGGCACTGTGTCAGGTATAAAACATTAGGCCATTGCAAATTTCATGCAATCAGATGTTAGATCAAAGTTAAAGATTTTGTATTCACTGAGGACATTTGAAGAAAACGTTGTTGTTCCAAATGATTATATGTGGAGTTAACTCCTAATAGCACCAAGAAGAAACTTAATCATCAAACACCCTGATTATTGAGAATCTAAAAAAATGAAAAATTTCTCTGGAATCAAAAGTGCAATACATGGCTTTGATAGATAGCAACAAATAAAAAGAATGACTGTACTGATATAACTAATGGAGTTATCTAAATATGCAATTAACTTAGATCAATTGAGGACCTCAGTAATAATTGTATACACAGCAGTATCAAAGCCCTTTTAAATGAACTAAAAATACAGTATGAGATGGTATCAGTAAAAAGTATGCTTAGATCCATAATCTGCCGGTGTCTTACATCAAAATTCATATTTGTAGAGAGCATATCTCTAAGCTAAAGACTACCTGTGTGTTTCAATTCATCGTGTATTTCATCCACAAAGTTTCTTCCGTATATTGAATCACCCCCACGCCCTGTTGCTGTGGGGTCTCCGCCTGAAATAAGAAAGGACATACATCAATTTCACCCGTAGTCTATTCTTTTTCTAAAAATACAGTCCGGAGTTTATACTTCTGAGTGCAAATTATGAGTCTTGATATCTAATATTTAAAAAATTGAGCATATAAAGCAGTAACAGAGATGCTAAAATATCAGCCCTTACCTTGTATCATAAAATCTCTTATGATTCTGTGGAATTTTGTCCCATTATAATAGCCTCTTCTGGCCAATTCAGCGAAGTTCTTACATGTCAATGGAGCATGATTCCAATACAATTCCAGCACAAAATCACCCATTCTAAAAAATAACATTCATTCTTGATCAAACAAGAGAAATAGCAGGGAGGCCTTCCACGCTATGCCGGCAGTTCATGACTGCAATTGAAGTCATGACACGGAATAGCCGCTGTTGAGATAATTGATAGACGCGCTGTTGGTACTCACGTTGTTTGTACATGGACGAGAGGTGGCCTGAAATAATCTGGGGGATAAGATTCCATCATACCCATATGACCCATTGGCCCCATGTTGACCGCCATTGTTTGTGTTTGACACCCCAAGCTGACAATTGAATGCAAGTATAGCGAGTGTAGTTGACTCTTTCCACGTCGTTACGTAAATAGCGCTACTACTGCGGATTTCTACTTCGTGCTGCGCTATTGGATGTTAAAGGGAAAAGATGTTTACTGATTCGTGAAGTTCATCGCTTTCGGATTATATTATTGATTTGGTAACCTCAGGGCGTTGAATTTAGATAATTAACTTTTCTTATTTCGTTCAATTTTTATGGATCGAATATATAACGCAGTTATTTTACGTTGGCGTTGCAGTAGGCGGATCAGCAATGGCGATAGGTGATGTGTCTGAAGTGCTGTGGCTCAAATGATAAAGCAATTCTCTAGTCCTGGTTTTACAGATCATAATTTATAGATTTAGTGCTTCATTGGGCTAGATGGGCCGTGAATTTCATTTTTAAAGTGTTGTGTAATAGTGATCATGATGGAGTTGGAACAAGAAACTGTGTATGGTACTCATGAGGACTCTCATATTGTTATGTCAGAAAATGTACAATCTCTGGCTGGCAGTATTTATCAAGAGTTTGAGAAAATGATAAGCAAATACGATGAAGATGTAGTGAAAGAATTAATGCCCCTAGTTGTCAATGTTTTAGAATGTTTAGATCTTTCATACACGGAAAACCAGGAGCATGAAGTGGAGTTAGAGCTCCTTAGGGAAGATAATGAACAGTTAGTGACACAATATGAAAGGGAAAAACAACTAAGGAAAGCTTCGGAACAGGTATTGTATGAGCTTCTTGTAAAAAACACGGAGAGAGTATGTTGGCATTGGTTAACCTACATTCTCTTTTGATAGAAACTTTTGGAAATAGAGGATGTCGCCGAGGATGATAGAAAGAATCTTCATAGCAAAATTGAAAGTCTCGAATCCATTGTGAGGATGTTGGAACTAAAGGGCAAGAATTCCTCAGATCACGGTATGTAATCATCTTTCTAGACCTTGAACTAATAGCCCATTGTTCTTCGTATTCCATTTACCTTTCACAATATATTTTTCCTGCCATGCAATTAAAGGGGCAACGTACTTGTTACATAATTTAAGCGATTCTCTTGTATGCACGCATGTGATTATGTAATTTTATTTACTTGAAAGGGTCAATGACGTTTTACTGAAAGAGTAGTAAGCCATGGGCTTGTGGCCATGACTCATGAAGTAAACATTCAAGTGTAACATAAGAAGCAATGGCATATTGAAGGATGTGTACAACTCTATCGAAATTTTTAGTATTTATTATTTCATGGAAGCTCTGGATAGTGAGAGCAGCTGTTTTATTATGGATGGCTATAGCTTTGTACAAAAGAATGTGAGGTGTCTTTAATTGATAGATTAATTCCTCTGACAAAACACATTGCATCAATTGGTGGAAATAGTATTCCACATGAGCTTAAGAACTGCCTAACTTTAAGTGTATTAATTATTTAGACACTTTCGATATTTATTCTTTCCATTCTAAGTGGGGATGATTAATATGCCAATTAGGTTGCCCAGGTAGACATATGTAGTGAACAGGCTTGTTTTTCATCTCGATTAATTCCGTAAATTAATTTCATCTTCTCTGATGGAATGACGTTTTAGGAGCTCTTGAAATATTATGCTAGGCAGAAGCATGCTTACCTAATTTTTGTAGTTCTATTGAAGGGGTTTGTTCTTCCCATGATGGATTTCAACCCTTTTGTTCCTTATGATGGCAAGGTTTTGTCATGGGTTGCTAATTTCTAAAAGCTCATGACAAGTGTGTGTCAATATAGTTAGTTTGCATTTTTATGATTGGATTTCAGTAAGGTTTAAGGTTTTCTTTTATTTTAAATTTTATCAGCTATTAGGAATTACTAAATTATATAGTATTTCTCAAGTATTAAGGAAGTCAAATATCTAACCTTGCACATCAAGTTTTGCATTAAAAAGCCTCTCTTAGTATTTGTTGCTTGCAACTCCGAGCATATTTTATTTTCTTTCAATTTCCCAACTCTCTACCCACCGTAATCCCCTCCTTAAATTAGCTTGAGGAAGTTTTTTTTACAAGAATATATGTATCAAATAATGTGACTCTACAAATTTGGTTACTTATTTGGAAAGTAATGAAAAATTTATCACGATAGTGGACTGCTGGCAAAAGGAGATTTTTGTAGCAAGTGTGCAGCATTGGTTGCTTATGCAGTAAAATATGCAGAATGGGAAGGGGTGCATAGTATGGTATGTAGGGGCTTGTGAACAGTCAGAAACCTGGTTGTTTCCCAACCATTTCCGTCTATTGCCCATGCCTGCGTTCACACCTGTCTACGGACTAAGACAATAGCCCACGAGTGACCATGCAGGTCATTCAGATTCCAGGAGGATGATGTGGCCTTTCACACCCACACTGTGTGGGGAGGCAAAGGTTATCCTCACAAAAGAGCTGCAGCTCAAGGAAAAAGGTAGCCAGAGTCTGGCCTCAATGAAGTTCACACAATCATCCTTGAGGGCCCTCTTATCTGGCTTAAAGGAAAGGAAGGGCCTTGGGACTCCCTCATTTCTACTCAGCTAGTGTGTGACCTTACTTCTAGTTCAGATACAGGCCTCGAATTTGCAAGTATAGTATAAACTCCAGTGGTAGTAAAAATTATTTCTCTCCACTCTCTTCCCACTTATACGATGATTTGAAGATTGCAATGAATGATTTTTTATTGCCATTTCAGTTTATATCTCATATTGGGCATTAATATGCCTTAGAGCTTTCCATATTCCCCCCATTTTATAAGGCCGGTAATTATAAAGAATCGTATTTAAATAAATAAAAGATCGTAGCACTTTTCCTCAAGAATTTTTAATGCGTACAACGCGTTTCAGCTCACTGAGCCATCATCTGGTACAAGACACTTCAGAACCCTTCCCCAAAACAAATGGTGAAATTCTTTCCTCACCCACGCCTTAAGTGACCCCAACATCCACTGGGTGTTTCCCGTCCGCCCACCCTCTCTACAAGTTGCGTTTGACCATTTTCTTTTGCTGGCAATTTCCTCCCTTGTACGCCCGCTAACTTTCACTCCTTCTCAGCTAACCCAAAGGGACTCCTCACCCCCGCCTCTTTTCCTGCGTCGCTACTTACTCCTCTCACTTTCAAAAGACACGCGGCCTCTTTTTACCCTAAACTCCCCCTTTTTTTCACTCTTCTCAACACCCCCTCCTCCCGTTTTGCTATGGTTCTTCCCCACGTGTCGTCATTTTACTGTTATGACTAAAACCCTCCCTCCAACGTGGGTTCTCCACATCCCGTAGTTGTATCTTTTCCCACTGTCTCTACTCTGTATGCCAGTTCCCATCCCCCATCCTCAAAGATGTCAAATCCTCTCCTACCCCTCTCCTTTCTCAAGGGTATAAAAGGGATTTTCACATGTTCTGAAGTGTCTTGTACCAGATGATGGCTCAGTGAGCCGAAACACGTTGTATGCATTAAAAACTCTTGTGGAAAAGTGCTACGATCTTTTATTTATTTAAATATGTCTAACTTCCACCAATTGAAGCCTGAATCGGTTGAACTTTGAAGAATCGTCTAACTTTCATCAATTTTTATGACTTACAGCTTCTTTGTATCTCATACTCATCTTAAGAGGTTTATAATAATAATATATTTATTGGTCCCGATACTTTACAAGAGTAAAATGTAGGAAAAGTCATACATTTAAAAAAAAGAAGGCATAATACAACAATAACATTATACAGTACACTCCCGATTATCCAGGCTAATGATGGGGAGAGATGGCATGAATAATCGGATTAACCAAACTTCAATTTAATGTCTTTTAATGTTTATAATGTACGTAAAACAAGCAATATATTATTATTTATGCGGTTATTCTGTTATTTTAGAGTGCTTCCCGGAGTCTTTGAGAGGCGTCTTTGCCAGTTCGCGATCTTTTTAGCGGCAATAACATGGTTGTACTCTTATTACAAATGCTTCATGTATGACCTGGTTTCGAAAGCCACACATTCGTGGCTGTGTGATCATGGATATGGAAAAGTGGTACAAAAAACGTCGGAAACTTCATTGTCAGGCACCACGCCACCTAGTCGTGTCTCGCTCAAGTTGCCTGGGTTGCAACTGCTGAGGGATGTGTATCCGTGATGATGGAGCACGGTTGCGCACTGCGAGGCTTGGAAAACAGGAACACGGTGCTCCCGTGAATACAGCTAGCGTGCGATCGCTTACGATATACAAAGGGGATTCTAACGGAAATAATAAGCCCTATGTATCCTAGAATTAAAATGCAGTAATTCCGATGATTTTGTGTCCGATTTAATTTTTTTATAAAGATCGCGGAAGATATTGAGCGAGAGTGAAATTCATGCACGGATATACCGCAGCCGAATAACCTGGAGTCTGCTGTATAAGAATTCAAAAAAGTAAAAAGCAGGGAAAGAGGTTAAGACAAAATATTCTTTTAGAAAGTCTTGAACATTGTAGTAGGCTTTCTTTAGCAGAAAGTCTTTAAGTCGTCTTTTAATTGATTCTCTGGAAGTAGTATGTTTAATGGCAGAGGGCAGATGATTAAAAACTTTGATGGCAACCTTATCTATAAGTTGAAATGAATTAAATTTTGAAATTTGTACCAATGATTAACGTTTCTGATAGAAATATGTTGCTTTATTTTTGTTTCTTTAGTTTCAAGATTGGAGGAAAGAGAATCGGAAATGAAAAAAGAATATGGAAAACTGCATGACAGGTACACTGAGTTGTTCAAAACTCATATGGATTACATGGAGAGAACCAAGATAATGATGGGCCCAGAGAGAGTGGATTCACTTGTCGGAACAGCTCGCCCTAGAATACCAGGGATGAGTTTGAGTCAGTTAAATAGGTATGTAATTTTCTAGACTCTTTCTGTCATTTGCATGAACAGTATTTCTGTGTGAGTTGTTTGATTCGCAATTTGATCAAAAAGTAAATTTTTATTGGTGCAGAAATGATTAATTCTTGATTTGTTCCTATTATTACCTCAATGTTACTTTAAAGTGCATGTGTTCAAAGTGTGTTTGCTTTGTTGAATTATTGTATATTCTGGCTTAAAAGACGACTGGGCAGTGTAAGAATATTTTTCCTGCTAATATGTAGATTTGGGTCTAACTTGTCGTGCACAACTACCTATCTTCAATGCACAAAATCAAAAGTAAAAATATAAGATTTT
Source organism: Ischnura elegans (assembly GCF_921293095.1). Classification (NCBI taxonomy): domain Eukaryota; kingdom Metazoa; phylum Arthropoda; class Insecta; order Odonata; family Coenagrionidae; genus Ischnura; species Ischnura elegans. The sequence continues at coordinate 91,815,578 of NC_060250.1, read as the reverse complement.
ATTTCACTGTGTCAAGTTTAATTCCATTGCTACTTTCATATGGGTGCCGAGTATGGTGGAGGTGCAGTTACAGTTAGTCCTCGTTTAACGTTGTTGATTCGTTCCTGAAAAACTCGACGTTAAGCGAAACAACGTTAAACGATGCAGTGTTTCCCATAAGAAACAATGTAAAAAATTTAAATTGGTTCCTAGCAATCCATTTCTTCGTAAAGAATCCAGAATTTCCCGGGCGAGAATCCAAGGAGGCCAATTATCGGAGCCGTAACTTTAAGCAGACTTCGTGACCAATCGGGAGACACCTGAATCAGGCCAAAATGAAAAAAATCTGAATCTGACACTCGGAAGCACGAGGATGAAGGGCGAGTTAATTTTCGTGATGATATGAATTCTTTAACACGGCGGAAATCGCGAGAAATATTCATTACCGATTATTCACTTCAGCATGATTACGATTCATTCGAAACGAATTTCCATAACGAAAAGGTTGGGAAGTAGGCATTATTAAATGAAATATAAAAACTAAAAAGAAAGTAGTTTAATGGCGAAACATCGATATTTTCAGTAACGGAAGAAATTTTAATTGTAATAATTCGACCTGCAAACTTAAAACTTGACCGATCTCTCCAGCAGTTGCACCTTCTTCAATTCTTTTAATAATACCTAGTTTTTGTTCTAATATCGCCGTTTTTTCGTCACGTCTGAAGAACCACCAGGGCATCAGAAAAATATACGGATAATGGGTAAATTAAGCGATAATTATTCGCTTAGATGCATATTTAACATACGCTACCCACGCCAACCTTTTCTGTCGAACGAAAATTACCAATCGCATTAATATAGTAATATTTACTATACATCAGATGCGCTTGCGTCCTATTCGCCATTCATTTTTTTTTCGTCGCGCATAATTTGAACAACGTTATCGCGAAGCAATAACGACGTTAAATGATCAAGGGTTTCAATTTTTGGACAACGTTATCGTGAAACAACGTTAAACGGGACGACGTTAAACGAGGACACACTGTACGGCTGTTATTGAGCTCCTCCACTCTATGCTGTGATGATAGATTCTATGGTCTGACTCAGTTTAGTAACGGGCACTTTTAGACTAGACCTATTAGTCTATCACATAAGATGACCTTTGACTTTTGAAAAGGGCTCTCCCTCCCTGGCCTATGAGGTCATTTTATACTCTTAAAAGTATGGTATATTAGGATGTTTCGTCGCTATTTATGTTGATGTGGTGGAGGATGGGCTTGTCCACCATAATTTTAAATCTCAATATTCAAAATTTAAAGTTCAAAATGAAATTGTAGTCAAGTCAAATATCTTTTCTGCCCTCTACAAGTACATAAAAAATCGCTGCAAGAGTGGCAAAATTTCCTGTTGTGCTGACATGATGATTGAGTTATAAAGAGGACATAGCTATCTTTGTTCCGTTTGGCTTCACATTGGGGATGGACTGTGGAGATATGGAAAGGAGAGGGGTGGTGGAGAGGAAGAAGCATGTTCTCTCAGTCTTCAAAGCAGTGGAGCTATGGAGGGGTTTGAATTTGGTAGTCCAGGGAGTTTTTAGGAGACAAAAACATTCGTCTTCTAATTTTGTGACGGAGATTGAGATGAGGATACTGTCCAACAACACCGACTTCGCACCCAGTGATGCATAGCAACCATCTCCATGGATCTTTGCCTCACGTCTGAATTCGGACTGTTGCATGATTTTTGACTGCGAAAAAGGTGGCACCTATCCCATCTTCAGGGCAAGCACATGTTGCTTGCCCTGAAGAAACATCTAGGAGGAGAATTTTGCCATGGAGGACAAGGTGCAAGAGGAGATCAACGCTTATCTTTGCAAAGCAGGCGGAAGCTGGTATGAAGATGGGATTCAAAAGTTAATCATGCGGATGAGTAAAGTCATCGAGTGCCAGGGTGACTACATCGAAAAATAGCTGAAACCATGATCTTTCGATTAAAGTATCCACTAATGTAAATAAATGTCATATTTAGTGACAAAAAAAATTGGAGACTTACTTTTAAGTTTTCCGTCGTATTTGCTGATGGTGCGACATGTGTAGCTATAGCATTATTATTATTATTGTTAAAGTATTCTACCAAATAAGGTCGTTTTCCATGGAGTTCATAAAAAGGATTCTGGAAGCCTCCCTTTCCATCATGTACTTCCCTCTTCAATTCGCAGTAAGGCCTACTCTCTTTCATTCTAGCTAAAAATCCTTTTCTCCTCCCTCCTCTCCCTCACTCACCAAACATTCTTCCCTCCAACACTGTTTTCAGCATCCCATCTCTGGTCAGTACTTGCTCCACCCATACCATCTATCTCCTCTGAATCTCATCCAGAAGCTGCCTCTTTTCACCCGCCATATCCAGCACTTTGTCGTTCCTACTCCTCTCCATCCACTTCACCTCCATTCTTCGCCACACCCACATCTTGAATGACTCCAGTCTTCTCTCATCCTCCTTCCTTAGTGTCCACGTTTCCACACTGTAAAGATTCACACTCTAGATCAGGCTCTTTACTAACCTTTCCTTTAAGCTATTACATAATGATCCTCTCATAAGCTCCTTCCTGTTCATGAATGCCTCCTTTGCTAGCGCAATTCTCATCCTGATGTCCCTACTGCTGTATCCGTTGTCCTCTTAAGTGCTGCCTAAGTAGTTGAATGACTATAGCATTGAGGTTTTGAAAATAAATGCTTCAACTGTATTGGGTTTTTGTTCAGTAAAGAAGAAATTACTTTATAAAAAGTTTCATTTCTTTATAAATAAAGAAATCTAATGTCTTACTGCTGCTGTGGTTAGGAATACATTTTTTATTGCTTTGTTTTTACTTTTACAGATCATCTGGTCCAGTATCTTTTGGTTTTGGCTCCCTGGAGCCTCCCGTCATGAAAGGAGGAGGCATAGGGAGCCCACTTGATTTTGTTGGCACATCACCTCCCGAAAGTAATCACTCAAACACTAGTCTCCGTAATGAATTACAGGTAATACTCCAGTTGTCACAATGATTGTGGTAAATTAAATGTATGCATATGGTTTTTCCAAATTCATTTTAGGAAAATTTTGCTATGGTGGATGATATTCTTCCATTTTGACTTGTCCTTTTTTCTGCTAACCGTAAAAGCTTGATTTGATATGCAAATGATTGCATGTCTTGTATCTACTGCTAAATTATTCATAGTTAATATAGTCATGAACAGTAAAGTAGCAATCATTTCATGCAGTTTTTTTCGAGACCTGTCAATCAACAGGGATCAGAAGTGATTTTATGTTTGTTTTAGATGTTTAAAGCCTTCTTTTTTAAGCCATGAATTACATTACCTTATATTTGGGGTGATTCATGGAATGGAACTGCAAAGTTTGTATCAATTCCAGAACCCCTTGCCTTACAATCCCCTTGTTGGAAATTGTGCAAAGAAAATCATAATTGATAAGCTTCTAAGTTCATGATACTAATGGTAAATTTTTGGGTAAGGTTCCTATTTTGGACTTTTAATTTAAGTAGGCCGTGGGATATAGAGGTGGTTTTGAATTTCTGTATGTTCAAATGTTTTTATATTGAAAATACCTATCTATTCTAATCTTTTTATCTAAAAAATAACTTTCTCTTTTCTTGATCACTTTGATTTACTTTTTTTACACAGAATGATACCAAAGCTACAGAGTCACCATTAGATGCCGGAGCTGGTAACCAAACACCAGGAACACAGCCCTCAAACATGGAAACTAGTGGTGGGGCTGTACATGCTACTGATGAAAGTAAGTATTTACAACAATTTATAAGTAATATTTACTTACTGCCTACTTTTTTCCAAGAAGTTGTATGCCTTAGGCCCGTATTCTTAGTCGACCCTGTAGGGCCAACCGACCCTGGATACATCATCAGCCCCTACATAAACCGATCTCGCCCTACATACGCCACATCAAGCCCTACATATGGCCGTTTTTGGAACTAAACGGGCCCTACTTAATGTAGGGTACCCGAACCAGCCCTACACCCTACGAAAAAATGGTGGCCAAATTTCGTCTGCTGATCACTTCGATTAAAGAATCCACGTTACAATGGATATTAAGGGAGACGAGCTCACACAAACCATTTTAAAATGTAGAGTAACACAGCAGTAAGGTAATAATATTACTGGAGGCTTTTGAAAATAGATCCTCTCTTGTTTTAATAGCTTGTGACCTTTCTAAAGCTTTTGATTGTGTTTCCCATCCACTACTCCTTAGAAAATTACAATATTATGGTATCAATAATACTGAATTAAAACTCATGGAGTCCTACTTAACAAACCGCTCGCAATGTGTTCAAGTGAATAATTCACTGTCTGCCCCTATTAACGTAACACATGGTGTACCACAAGGATCAGTCCTCGGTCCTCTTTTATTTTTAATTTTGATAAATGATCTCCCACACCATCTTCCTTGCACGTCAGTCTTATATGCTGACGACACTACTCTCATACATGATCTAAATGACCCCACCTATCCTTCGGATGTTATCCTTTCAGTGGCCGAAGAATGGTTCTCAGCAAACAGGCTTGCCCTTAACACAAATAAAACCCAACAAATGGTGTTCTCCTTAAGCCCTACTCTGTACCACACTAGAAATTTAAAGCTACTAGGCTTTGACCTTGATTGCAGACTAACATGGGATTGTCATACATCCTCTACAACTGCTAAGTTATCAAAAGCCATATTCCTCCTTAGAAAACTGAAAACACTCATTCCTGCCGAACATCTTCGAGCAGTTTACTTTGCCATTTTTCACTGCCACCTCTCCTATGGCATTGAGGTTTGGGGCCATTCTTCCTCATCTAAAGAGTTATTCATTCTACAGAAAAGAGCCATTATTATTACCAATTCTAACGTAAGGGAACACTGCAAACCACTATTCAGGCAGCAAGGGATTATGACATTGTACGGTCTATATATATTTAAATGTTTAATAAATGTAAAAGTGAATATTGACAGCCATAAAACTGGTGCTGATGTCCACCATTACAACACAAGGCTCAAACATAATCTGTTACAGCCCCACTGTAGGCTGTCAACTACAAAAAATTCTTTTGACCATGTTAAACTTTGCATGTTCAACCACTTACCTCAAGAGGCAAGAAATTGTACTTTAAGAAAGTTTAAATGTGTTCTTCACTCGTGGATAGTGACTCAAGCTTTTTATTCACTCAATGAATTTCTGGAGAGCAATACTCTAAATTGTATATTCTAGATTTAGTTTTTCTATGACGAAGACTATTACATTGTATTATGTTTAATGTTGAATAAATTATGATTATGATTATGATTATTACCACATTATATCCATCAAGGGACATAAATAATAAAATTGACTGAAGTATAATAAGTACAACATAGTGGTACACATCACCTTGTTTCTGTGGATACAGTAAAACCTCACCTTAACGAACTCCCGCTAAACGAAGAACTCCGTTCAACGAACAAATGCTATTGGTCCGGCCAATTGCCTATGTAAACACATTAGTGAAAAACCCCGATGAACGAACTCCTCTTTTACGAAAACTCCCGATCAACGAAATGAAATTTCGGCGCGATCGAGTGAAATTCACCTCCCAATAACCAATTTTTCCGGTTAAATTTTTATTTTCATATGAATAATTTAATATTCGTAGCGTTGGAGGGCAAATCAGAGACTTCCACTGAATAAGCCAATCAGAATCGTCATTATTAACCGTAACCATAGCCTTCCGTCGTGTGTTTCCGCCGACCCCAACTCGCGGCGAATTGCGAAAAATGTTAATGCTGACTTTCGTAAATAACTCAATGTCCCAATATTTACACGCTCAAAGATATGATATCTAGAGCTATGTACTTCGATCGCATTCTTTTGAGGGTTGTTTAAGATACTTTACAGAATTACAACGCGTAAATTCCGAGAAGCATTTTTTTTCACTCGCCGCCATCTTGGATAACTTCTTTAAAATTTAACTAAATTACGGAAGATACAATGTGCGCGCTAGAAGATGAAAGCCAAAATTTGCATCTCTTAATTATCTTTAATATATGACTCAGTAGTTACTCTTGTTTCATTCACATTGTTTATTTCAACATCATCTAAAAAATAGGAGAAACTTTTGCATTTGCCGCAATCTTGGATAAAAAATATTCGCACTTAAGACACGAAAGCCAACATTTCCCATTGATCTAGACGTTACTTGAATTGAGTGCTTTATTCTAAAGGTCAGTCTCTGTCTGTCGGCGATTGTAGCGATGTCCTAACGTGATGTGAAGCGGTGTTGATTTTCTCCTGAGAAAAAGGTTTGCGACGCCCGTCAATTGTTGCATGAAGAAGACGACACAGTCTAAACATGCCATATTTAGATTGGGCCAATGGTGATGCCTCACCCCTGTGGTGGCAGCAAAAATCCATGAATGACAGCGGGATTAATTCAGCGGTGGTTGGCGGGAGTTGATGCACTCATGGGGAAAGTAGATTTCTTCCTCGATCGCTGCACGGGCCCAAACATAGGACTAACAATAAAAAATGTGCGTGTTATTTTCTTCCCCCCAACTGCAATAGCTAAGTTGCGACCTCTCGACCGAGGGTTCATTTCTGCGGCAAAGCGGCATTACCGTCGGATTGTAGTGGAGTTTTTGTTTTGTCGAATGGATGTAAGGGATCGGCGAAATTGAAGAGGACCATTTTGCAGGTAATGCAAGGGCTTTGCAAAGCTTGGAAGCGTGTCGCACCTGTCACCATATTTAGTTATTTTGCAAAAACCGGGTTTGCAGTCAACAGCATCATTATCGTGACTTATTTTACTTCAAGAACTCCTGCATGAGGCCTTCCAAGCTGTTTTCTTATCGGGAGTTGTCAATCCGGTTTGCAGTCAACTGCGACCACGCGATGGAGAGTGATGACGAAAGCCGTGAATCCTGGCAGGGTCTCTCAAAAGTCATGAATATATTGAAGGGTCGTTTGATGAGTTCACTAGAATAGACTCAAATTTCGTAATCCGCGAAGCCAGCGAACTGAGGGTTGCAGAATATAATTTCTCGAAAACTCATTTTTCAAAATCGTGACGTATTTTACTTCGAGAACTCCTGCATAGGGCCTTTCAAGATGTTTTCTTATCGGCAGTTGTCCATCTGGAATGCGATGGAAATGATGCTAGTACAATGAATTATTTACGAAGCCCGCGACCGCAAATATTGCTATGGAGTATTCTGGATTCGACTACTATAAAGAAATGCTGCCACCCACTGAGCTTTAATGGGTCGACGAAAGTCGCACTCGCGCCGTTATGGTAGAGCGATCTTAATTTCATGATGAAGCTATAATTGGCGCTGTTACTTTAACTTTATATTAGTAATGGTCAAATCTATCGAATTCTTAATTTTTCAGTGTAAACTTCGCGAATACATGTACTCTATTTCAAATATTGAGAATAAAGGGATGGCCTCGCACTCACCGCTACGTTGCATACATTTTTGAAAACCGATGAAAAAGCACGCGAAGTGATTGAATAATACGAACTGAGGCTTCCTAAATGTGGTCTATTGCCCGCGATTTGCATTGCAGCTGAAGAAATAAGCACTGTTTTGAAGTATGCGAAGGTAGAATGAAGATAACGCCTGCAGACTTGCTTCAATTTCCGAGCCCCTAGAATGATGCAACGTGCGCATCACCTCCGGGGAACGAACTCCCGATCAACGAAACGGCAAAATTTCGGTCCCTTGAGTTTCGTTTAAGAGAGGTTTTACTGTATATATATTAATATTTTTCACCTCTGGCACTTGGTACACTTTTGAGAAACCAATATCGTTTACGTACAACAGTAGAAAACATTTTTCATGTCGCTATTTGCCACATAATAAACTTAACTACGGAAGGTAAAAGCGAATAACGAACCTTGATGATGCAACATAAGTTCTCGTGTCAATGATCGTATTTGCCCCATACTTACCACTATCTTGTGCGTACCGCTTTTGAAGTAATTGAAAGACAATATGATTCTACTTTTGGCTTGATACGACAGTATTTGTAGCGATAATTGATGTACCAACACGACCTGGCGGACGTGATGTCACCACTCCAACAAGTTAAAACTGCTTGAAAAATAACTGTCAGAATATTTCTGGACTAAATGTATATTTCTTAAGAAGTAAATTTTTCATGAATGCTTAATTATCAGCTTTTTCTCTCGGCTCCCAAGAAATTTTAACTTGTTAATCTCATTTTGTGGTTCAAGTTGTTTTGGTACATTTTTAAACTCTCCATTTCTAACTGAAATGTTCTCAGTCTTTCAGCATCTTTCCTTTCCTCAATCTCTCTTCTGATTCTCATTTCTTCTTTCCTCTGTTTGTCGGTCCAATCTTTTCTCTTTTGTCAAAATCTTTAGCATCTCACTAACAAATCCTCGTTCTAATTTTTGCTAGGTAGTATTTCTTTTCTGTACTCCATAACTCTAGCTTACTTTTCTATGTCAACTCCAGGCCCATCTGCAATTTTCTGTATAATGTATTTAGTGGCTTTGGCTTAGTGGGAATCATAAGTATTTTATAAAATTGATGAAAATCTATCTCCCCAAAATCCCCCTGTATGTCAGACAGGAATAGCTCTCAGAATGCTTAACCATACAGCCAAAAAGGTATCTCACAGGGAAAAGCACACCAACAAGATGAAGTGCCCCTCGAGGTTGTATTATTTTGTTACATAAGCTATGAGATGTAGGTGTTGCATACTCATATGATTCTTTGTATGTAAGCCCAAAGATGGAACTCCAAAAAATTGGCAAAGAATGTTGTTTTAATTACCCAAACTGATGACGCACACTTAATTTATTTTATGGGTACACAAATCAAGATGTTGAGAAGGAAGATACTGCATAATTAAATAAGATTAAATTAATAAATATGCTACTTTGTATGAAATCCAACTTTCTTGAATTTGTGTGTCTGTTTGACTTTACAGCCGACTAACAGGTTTTGTGTATGTGTATCATCAACCTCAATAAATTTTATTTATTTTTTAATTCAGCAAGCATGGAAATTTGGTCTGAAGAAACAAGTCCAATGGGTGAAATTCCAGATTCTCAGAGGTCTGTTTCTGTAGAAGGAGTTACTCCCACTGATCCTCAAGATGAAATTAGACAGCATCAAATTGGTGGGAGGAGTCATACCAAAAAGTAAGTCCCTTTTCTCTTTTATGGTTTTATGGTGGAAATCCTTTTTTCATCCGAGTTCTGCGGCTGCAATACATTTTCATGTGGTTCTTAAGATAAGCATGTGACCCATGATAGCCAGAGTGGCCATTTGTGTTAGATTACATCCCCTGTCTGCTGGATTTATCTTTTTGAATTTAAAACCCCTCCGAGGTAGCCACGACAGGCCTTGAAAATAGGTGTTCATTTAGACGGTTGGCCACTTAGCAGGCAGTTTTGTGATGGATCAAATATGTAATTGTAATGTTTTGTGATGGATCAAATGTGTAACATAGGCTTTTAGAAAATCACCCACAAGTGCAAGTTAAGTGCGGAAATCCGACAGAGGAATAGTCATTTGCCTTGACTGGGATCCTAACCAGTGCCCCCTGAATGTGTGCTGTATGTTCTACCACTTGAACTACCTTGGCATAGAACTGATTTTGTTCATGGCCATTATTATGTATTTTTGATGATTGATCAATGTATAGATCAATGTTTCCATTAAGTGAAATTGTTACTTTTCAATGGCTCTGATAATAGGACAAGGAATCTGATTTTGTTCCTTGCTCTTATTATAGCAAAATTAAGAAGCATCATATTACTTCCTCATAATAATTGTGTGTTCATGTTTTTATGATTAGATACCACATTAACATTATTGTCTGCTAGGTAATTTTCTCTTATGTTTGGTTTTGTAGAGAGCAACGTATTGGCAACACGTTGTACCAGGAACTTAGTTTCCAGGATGCCGATGCGTTGGGAGAAATGGATGAGGGTGCTGATATTACAGGTATGGTTTTTTAAAATAACTTTTTGTATTCCTACATTTACCCAAAAAATTGTGATGATTGATATTTCCTGTATAACAGAATGTTATTCTTAGCCAGTAATAAGTTATAAGAAGTGTTCTGCTTTTGATTACTATTTTGTGGGCCATTTGTAAGATATATATTCTTTTTAGTGGCAGTACAAAGGTAGCTTTTGACAATTATTAATTTGATCTATTGGTATCACACTAGGGAAAAGCTATGTTAAGGTTTTCAATTTATGTTGTCATGTTGAATATTTACACCTCTCTTTGGTGATTATTATTGTATTTTTGAAGAAATTCAAGTAGGAAGATCATTTAGTCTGTGTGTTGTGGTTAAATTGAAAGTAAAAAATGGACCTTCTGGTTGGGTTTTTCACCATTACCATCGTCCATTTTCTGTTTGTATTCATAATAGTCTGGAGTGAAATTTGCTCATGGTGATATGGATATTACCTCGATATGCTAGTCATCAGAATCTTTGTTGGTATTCACAGTGTGTTCTCACTGTTCTAAGATTTCAGCTTTGTTAATTGTTATGTGGGAAACCTCAAGGAATACCTCTTGAATATTAGAACTAACCTGTGGCATTTTCATCGTCACTTACTAATGCATAGATTCACTATTTCCAAACCATAGAAATCTTCACATGAGGGTAAAGTCCATATTTTAGTTACTTGCAGTAACAAAATTACTTATTTGTCATCTCTGTTGCAAAATATTAGGTCTTTCTGTAGTTACACTGTTATTTTATGAATAATTTAAATTTATTCTTGAAATTTGTGAATGAAATTGATAAATTATGGGATATCACAGCTAGAATTGTTAGTTTAAACTATGAAAAACTTAGCCAATTACGATCTGGAAAATCAGTCTTCAGTATCGATGATTTGAAGGCTTCTTACTTACCAAGAATACTGATATTTAAATGATATGATGAATTAAAATTTGATGTTTTATGTGGGATGCATGCTATACTCAAGTAATAGGGGAATTCACTCCATTAATCATTCCATCAATGTAAATCAATAAGAGTTTATTGAAATTCAGTGTGATAAGTGGTTTTATAATTTTATTTAATGGTGTGCTTATTTTGAATTTACTGACTAAAAAGTTGGTTTCTTTCTTTTTCTCTTAATTCTAATGCTCAGGGAGTTGGGTGCATCCTGGAGAATATGCATCCTCTGGTTTGTATTTACCCCATATTACATTAAGCACTGCATTGGGCTGTAGAGTAGCTTAGGCTGAGTTGAATGCACATTTTTTTTAAGGGTTAAGAGCAAATAGTATGAGCATATGACTAGGTAAATATGGTGTGTTATCTATGTTAGATTTCTGAGTTAATGATGTTGGAATCATAGGTATGCAATCTATTTCCGATTAATTTTTTTGAAGTCAAGGTATGCCTTGAAGTTTTGCTATCACTGTCAGTATATTGTGTCAGTTTATTTCCCTCTAACTAATACTGATTTTTTAATGATTTTTAACATTTTGGGTTTGTCTACTGATTTTTTTTATCTGAATAGTATAAATAGAAATGGCATATTTTCTTGGTTTTTTATTTTTATTTGGAAAACAGAGTCTACTTCTGTCATGTTCAGTTAGTAATCTAACGGTTTTTGTATGTGATTTCAAGAAGGCTAATTGAATTCATTGCCATCAATAGGATTCATCTGTCGGCATGAAGTAAGCTTTCATTTGCTAAGTACTTATAAGACTTTTCAAACCACCCTGAATTGAAATTAGTGCATCCAGTTGTATTAATATTGCATTGTTTAAATCTTATCTTAATTTCAAGACCCTTCATTTTCATTTCCAAGCTTGTGCCTCTGCAACAAACAACATGCCATTGCTGCATTGAGCAAAGTATTTCTATCCCAAGTCATGGCATTAGGGATTTTCATTAGTCTAAATTTCTGTTGCCGTCTCATTCTGAGTACAGTAAAACTTCGATTTTACGCACTTCGATTTTACATCAAGTCTCGTTTTTACGCAGCGGCACTCAAGTCCGGCCGGAAAGCATAGGGAATTGCAATGGTGAAACTTCGATTTTACATCTTTTCTTGATTTTACGCAGTTTTTCGATTTTGCGCAGCATAACCCCATCCCCTAAGAAGTCGCTAATCTTGATTTTACGCAGTTGTCTTTCGGCTTGTTTTGAAAATCCGACTAGAGCAATATGAAGTTAGGTTATTATTTCGTCTCAATGAGTTGCAAAAATGAATACAGGAACGGTTGAAATGACGTCGCGCTGTTGAGCGTGAAACTAAAAACATCGCGAATCTAATTATTGCTTCCCCGTGAGCCCTCTCAGTAATATTTCAGGCTCCATTACGCACGCGAATGTCGCTCTTAGTTCAAATTCGCCGTAGAAGGATATAGAACCCTAAAACACACGGCAATCGCCGTGTATGCGTAACTACTTTTGATTAAGACATGATCGCTGGAGATATTAACATTATCACCTTTCGTTTATTATTCGACTTATTGATCGACGCTGTTTATATCCAGAATTATGAGCTACGGAATATCTATCCCCAACGCAAGGCTTTTTAGAATTTTGCCAACGCTATGTTTTCCGTCGCCCCAGCGAAATATGACGGCGAAATGAGTCGTTAAAAATACTCCCGTGCCAAAATCTTGGCTTCCAAGGTGATCCAAAAAAGATAGTCGTACTTCTAGTATGGACGTAAGTCGATGGTGATTCAACACGATGGTAAAAGCAGCATGCGTTGTCTCATTCCCAGGCTAATCCCACAACTGCGGGACAAATGGAGGCGGGGAAAAATTGCTTGCGCTGCGCGCTTATCAGAACCGACTCAACTTGTATCTCGTTGTCAGAGGGTTTAAATTAAACATGGTTGGAACTTGAATAGCTATTAGCTTAACTCCGCTAGGTGGCAAGCGTTTTAACGGAACGGGAGTTAATGCCCTCGGAGAATAACTCGAGTCGTCAATCGTCATGTAATAATTGAAGTCAAATTCAAGACGTGAGTGATAAGGTAGTCCCTTTAAACTCAGGAATGGCTTGGTACCATTAAATCGAAATACAAAAAGTGTCCGGAGTTGTTATCATGTATGGGGAAGCAAAATATTACGTGAAGCTGAGTCACACGGCTTGTGAGTCGAAGGTCCCGGCGCTGAATTCGCGGAAGAATGCCGACAGAGAAGCTATTCCCGGTGGAGTCAATCTACTAATGCTAAAATTTCATGGGGAAATGCTTTTTTAATGCGTATAAATTATAAAGAAGGAAAATTTTTCCGGACTATTAGTCATTTGTTACTCAACACGGGCGGCATGACGGCAGTTATGCGGTCATTTAAATAGCTCATTTAAAAAAAGTGATCTAAGCACCGGAAAAATCTGAATTTCCGAATATCCCGGGTCCTGTGTGCTCCGTATTATCTATGGTATGCTAATTGGAGGTAACCAACGACTGGGATCATTAGCGCCATGAAGTACCTAAGGGCTGGGGGGATAGGAACCCTATGTTGGCATTAGCCAGGTTCTAATGATAAGCTCAAAAGGGACCAGGACTTAACTTCCCATCTGATGGACAGAGTGGTGCACTGGAAGTGCCCTCCACATTAGACTCAAGTAGGGATAGGGCCAACTCTGATAAGTCTCTGCTACTGCCAGGACTTGAACCCAGGCCCAGAGGGTGTAAAGCCTTTGTGATGTATTAGCAAAAGTTTGCTCCCTGTTAATGGGGTTAATTTGGATGATTATCCTCAGGTATCGTGCGAAAGTTGCGGGTGACTCCCGTAAAAGTTATCACCGCGGCTAGTCCCGGTAAACTTTAAACTAATCCTCAGGTATCTCATTTCTTCAATCTCCAATCTTTGTTTGTCTGCAGGTGGTTAAACGGATATCCTGAAAACTGCTTTTAATGAGAATATTTTCGAAAATTAGGTTCTCTGCGACCATTTAGTATCACCATTCCGAAATTTCTCCTGGGTAACAGAAGTAATCTTAGTGCCAGAAATGCTGGAATTTCAACCATTTTGTTCAACCATGGGAAACACTGTTCAGGAATGCAACGTTGTTTCTCTTAAGGTAACACCTCATCTGTGGTGTTGCTTTTGAGTAAATAAGATTATTAGGCTTCATTTTCCGAGCAATAATGAGCAAGTGCTATCCTGAAAACTATACTCCTCCTCAATACCAACTCTTGATTTTACACACTTTGATTTTACACAGTGCCCATATTTCGGTCCCTCCAACTGCGTAAAATCAAAGTTTTACTGTATTTCTTGTTTATCAGTCCAGTGGGGTCTTAAGGCAGATCTTGAGTTGACAGAGTCGGTTAAAACTTTCTTAAAAAATATCTGTATTCATTATATTGATATGTATGATATTTGCATTTATAGTTAATCAATTTCTATTCACGTACATTTTTTGTGGATGATTTCGTTTAATTGTTGATTGAAATCGCACATGAAAGGGAGTTCATTTTTCAGTGTTAGTGAGCCATTTCATAAACAATTCTCAATTGTTATGTTCTGTGTTCCATAGAGACATTAGTTTTTAAGTGTGTAATACTGTCGAGTTACCATCCTTTACCCAAGCTCTTGTGGTGATTATGTTACAAATGTCATTGTCGTTAAGTATTTCGGATTCCACCTCATTGTTACTCTTTGATCTAACATGGAAAAATCCATTTATGCATCGCGTATCATGTATGCATAAAGCTTTTTCAGAATTAGGGAGTCAGCCTGCGAACTGAAGTGCATGATGGTACATTTTGAATGGCTTAAATTTTTCTGTATGTGTAGCTAGTTTATTTTAGTCATGGGCACATTATTGTTATGCAATGGTTTGTCCTGGGTGCTAGCTTTGGATAACCCTGGTATCAAACATGCAAGTTGCTAATTAAATATTATATTAGCTAAATCACCATACTGGTATTTTTTAGTTTTACGATTTATTTATTTATTTAGCTATCTTTTTTGCATAGTTAAGTATTTTTATGAGGAATTGTGAAAGGGATAATTGAATTTCCGAATTCTTGCATGCCTCAAATAATGATGTAATAGTGATGCTAGGCACGTTAAAAATAAAATTGAACTCTTCCGTGGGATATTGCAAATAATTACACAATTTCTTTGTAATTTCAGTGGTATCAAGTGGTATGTAGCTTTATTTTTAATAATATCCTAATTATCTAAACTGAATATTTTACTCCCTCTGTAGGGTATTGCTCTGTGATATTATAATCAATATAAGTTATTTGACCCCATGTATGAACTAACGATAAAAAGTGTAATTGACCCATCCCTCATTATAATTTTTCACTTTAATGTCTCTAAATAATTGATAATCCATCCAGAGTTATGCATAGTTCATTTTTCATCTAATTAATGGCCTGGGCAACTAATATGATAAATATAATTGTGACAACACAGTGTGAAAGCTTTAGCTATATTTTTATCGAAAAATATTAGATACAATTAATACCTTAAAAAATTTATTTGAGGTTTCAGGGGTTTTAACGGGCTTCTCAACTTACAATTGAATCAATTTTTAACCAAGACCTGCTGTAAGCCATCTCTTAATTGTTATTGTAGTAATGCAAGTGGACTGGAAAGTGATTAAAAGCCAGCAGGGCTTTTCCTAAGTGTATTTTAAGTACAAACAAACTTTTTTTTCCACAGAATGTTTTTTTAAAGCGTGACAACAGTTTTGACGGTTAGCGTCATCTTCTGGATTGGTTGTATGCATACAAACCAATGGTCGTGTTTTAATAAAAATTCTGTGTAAAAACAAAGTCTAAATTAATTCATCCAAGGGTAAGAAGATGTCAATTGCAAAAAATCATTGTTTACCATTGCTCATCATTAGTTTGAAATTATTCTAAATTAAAGATATTGGAAGCCCTGCTGGTATGGTAACTGTAAGTTTTGTTTGTTTTCACATGCTTTAAGTCAACTGAGTCGATTTATTGTTTGAGCAGAGAGGTAGGTTTGATCTGTATAATTTTTTAATGGATTGATTTCCCTGGATGTAATGGATTTGTCCCTCATTTGCATTTGATAGTATACGTATACAGGGTGTCCCATTTATCTTGACCACCCAAAATAACTTTTTGTCCAGATGAAAATTCAAAAATGTTCAAGCAAATGTTCATTAGCCGTCAGGGGAACATAAATCAGCATAATTGCCTTCCTTGTAGCTTTGTTATTTACAAAGATATGAGCAGCAGTATTTCTTTCTTAAATGGCACCCTATATATTTTATTCGGCAATTCATATCCTCTCCTAAAGAGTTGTTCAAAAATGTAGCACAGTGGACCATTAACATAAACACAGTGTTATGAAAAATGACTGACTCTCTAGCGCTTAGTGCAGGTATGCGGGTATTGGAACTACTCCACTTGCTGACGTTGACGGTGAACAAATGAAAACATAGTAAAATGCAAACCAGTCATAAGAAACTCGTCCACAGTAAGTGGACGAGTTTCTTATGTTTTCATAACATTGTGTTTATGTTAATGGTTCACTGTGCTACATTTTTGAATAAGTCTTTAGGAGAGGAAATGAATTGCTGAATAAAAAATATAGGGTGCCATTTAAAAAAGACATACCGCTGTTCATGTCGTTGTAAATAACAAAGCTAAAAGGAAGGCAATCATGCTGATTAATGTTTCCCTGACGGATGATGAACATTTGCTTGACACATTTTTGAATTTGCATCTGGACAAAAAGTTATTTCGGGCGGTCAAGATAAATTGGACACCCTGTTTACATAAATAATATCCTAGCATTAGTAGGAGTAATACGTTTTGCTTCATCATGGGCAATGTAAAGTTAACTGTAAGAATATAATCTCTTGTTGATCAAGTTTTTTCCTCTCACTTTCTCCCTTGCATGTGCACATATCCCATTGTGGTTGGTGGAATTTGGGGGATTGGGCGTACTATTTTTCTGGGGCTGACCCTACCGCATTGACTTCCCTTGCCTCGACTTTGTCAATACGACTGCCATTGGTATTTCCCAACTTCATCTGCCACCTGTGATTGGTTGTATGTGTACACCCTTACCCCTACGACTCGGCCGCTATTAATTTACATACCGAATGTCCTGTCCTTAGACTCCGAGGAGGAAAGCCATCTTTCAACCAATAAGGGTAAAGTAATCATGGATTATATCCCTCATGTTGAAAGCTTCAAAGTTTTTTTTTAACCTCTGTGTGCAAGAACTTATGAGCTTGCCTCAGAAAAAATGAGGGCACAATGTTCTAGTGACGTCTTTGCTATGGATTTTCTGAAAAATATGATGCAGGCTTTATGGTATATTTTGACTGTATTTCATAATACTTTGGGCAGCTATCGAGTCATTTTTGCTGCCGTAGTTTACATTAAAGTAAAATATCTGGAGGGCTATCTGTGCCTATGTTTATCTCTTTAATTGGCTATGCACTATGAAGGCTCAAGAGGTTTGGCTAGCTACATCAAAACTGGAGTGTTTATGGGGTTCAATCCCCCTAGTCCGAAGGTACGAGAGATTAGATTAAGCATATGTAATATGAATTCGAAATTGCTCCCCTCTGTAAATGAAATCTTCTCCTCAGTTTTCTTGCGGCTTTGGCCATGATAAATGACCTGTTGATAGATCTTTGTGAAGTGATCCCTTATGAGCTAAGTATATTGCGTATCAATATGTTTTCCTTAATAGAGTCGACTCTCGTTAATATAGACAACCTTATTACAAAGTTTTCATCATTACAGAGTATATTGTTGGTCCCGACGAAAAGTCCTATCTGATCTATTGTAAAAGAAACATTATTACAAAATTATTACAAATCTCAGTCCCGGTCCCGGCAGTTACAAAAAGAGCTTTATTATGAAGTTCCACGGATAAACAATGGCATTTAGGTGTATGTACACTATGCTACGTTTAAGTGCTCCTCGTGTTCTGTGCCCAAGAGTGTCATTTATGGTTCTTTCTTCAGTAGGGGATACTTGAATATGAACTCAACATCATATAATAAGCTTCATTCCTGTGGAATCATGGTGACCCACTAATTCCCGCAATTAAATTGGAGGTACAGTCAGTCCTCTTTGTACGCACATTCACTTTACGATCTTTTAGAGACATGAACACTCTAAAAATTCAAGCGTGCCTCAAGCGTGCCTGAAATTTCAAATTTGGCACCTTTCGAGTTGGCTGATGCAACGTGGTGTGGCATTGAGGAACTCGCACTTTGGGCATAATCTGAACAAGGTATCATTGAATCCGGTGTGAAGTTAGGAACTGTTCAGCATTGCACCCATCCTTCCGTACCCTGTTGTAAACTTATCTAGTTGGGTCAGTTTGTCACGATCGTGAGTTAGTGTACAATTGCCATGCAGTGTTGCATTCTGCAGGATAGCCACATTCCTCGATGACTTGCATAGGTTTATCAACTTACGAGCAAGGTCTCAAGGAACACATCTTGTTCATATATCGAGGACTTACTGTATTTGGGAAGATATCAGCCCTCGATTACATTATGCTGCATTCTTCTTTCGAGAAAATGAAACGAATGTGCTTGTTTTTATATTTTTGTGCGTAATTTAATCGCTTACACTATACACTTGACTCCGAAGCTATTTTGCAGTGCAACTATAAGTACAGTAAATGGAAGAGACGAGAAATTTTGACAAACTTTGATTTTTTTCGACAATGCCTAAAACAAAAGTTCATACGAACTTCATTATTTCAAACCTTTGGTTTTTCGGTCCTGTGAACTTTGTAATAACGACAGTCTACTGTATTATCTTGCCTAAAGTAATACACTCCAGTTTGAACTAGATACTTACTGTTGCTCTATCCTCTCTTTATTATGGAATTAATTACGTATTTTAGTAGGAGATATTTCTTTTCTATCTTCAATTGCCATGAAGATAATGTCAATAATTTTTATTTTCTATGTTTCCATACATAAAAATGTTACGTCTAACTAAACTATTAAGGTTCAAATTTGAATTTCAATTCCCACAATGATGAACATAATAGAAATTTACTAGCCAGAATACTGAAAAGAATCCTGTATTGTAAAGACAGCTTTACACGGTGAATGATCATGTGATCATTCACTGATCATGCAAGCAAAAATATTCTAATTTTCACTGAATAATCATGCACATGAAGGTTTATTTGCAAATTTTTCTGTCATACATGGCGAATGATTTCATTCGCATGATCATTCACCATGTGTAGTGGCCTTAAGTGCGATTAGCTTCTCGAGCGTAGGTTTCAGGTTTTTGGTCATTTGAATGCAAAGCTTAAGTCCAAGCCCTTTGACCCATTCAGTCACCGTCTTTGAATAAGTGATTACCAACTTTTAAAAGCTTGTTCTTTTGAAGTAAATTGTTTTGTGTTTATTAATGTTTGCCGAACCAAAATATGTTGTTCAGTTGACAGAATTTTATCCGGCAAAGATGATCATTTTGTGTACAGCTGATTAATTCCTCCGAAACCAATGTCACAATGGCAATTTGAGTTTGGGAGTATAGTATATGTTCGCATGTTTTTAGTGTAGATGTGCTTTTTGTGTCTTTATTTTTTTTATTTTTCTGAAAATTTAGCTGGCTTTTTTGTGGTATGGTGATTATATTTTATGTACATGAAGTACTAAAATTGGATATAATCTAAATCTTTATAAGTATTAAAAATTAAATGAGCATCTATAAAATGATTTTTATGCAGAATTAAATGTCATTGAAAATTTTCAAACTCTAATGGAAAGAATTAATGTTGAAAATAAAGAATTGCACAATATAATTTTAAATAGTCAATATTGCTATATAATGAGAATTCCTTATGAAACTGATAAAAAAATTCAGTGTTATGAATCTGTGTGTTAATCATTTAAACGATTTAACCATTACTAACATTACAATTTTCCCTCCTGGCAATTTCCACCTTAAACCTTGGGATCCGGTGACATCTTAGTTAATGACAACTTTTTTGGTAAGAATAAATTACTCTTTTTTTCTCTTTTAGTGAAATTTTAGTGTTTATTTTTATAAATATATTTTAAAATGAATGATTGGATCATTTGATGAACGTGTTTGTTTTTTCTGTAATTCATTTATACAAGAAACACTGCAGTGCATCGTTTGCTTGAAATGGCAGTTGACTCAAAAGTAGGTTTAACAAGATAATCAATGGAATTTTTAACAATTAGTTATTCTTATGGAGTTTTCAGGCAATGGACTCGATAAATTGCGTTGTTTCAGGTGTGACTGCATGGAATTTACTAATTATTCTGAAAATAATTCTAATAATTTTGTTAGTCCTCATGTGATAAAACTGTGCAACCTGTGCGAAAATTTTCACTTTCACGCTTTCAGTGAGTATGTGAAGGAAACAGTGTAATTAGGTTTTAAATAGATAAGGTGTATCATGAAGTACTTTCTTTATACCATGTATATTTATTTAGTTTAGTTAAGGATTTAAGAGGTTCTTAAGCCTTTTTTGAAGTTAGGAATAAATATTGTGTGGAGTTGGTATACCGTGAGTGAGTTATCAATTTAGAAAAATCTAAACTTTTAAGACAAATAAATAGGTAAACAGTGAAATTTGAGATTGAGCTTGTATTTTTAGTCAAAAGCTGGCGATTCAAGGTTTCAAACAATACCGCATTTATCACTGTAGGTGCAGTGTTAACAGAGCATATGCGGAATGAAATAAAAAGAGCTTTCTGTATTAATATATATATATATATATATATATATATGAAAGTTTAAAAACACAGTCACCAAAAATCTCAAGAAACTACGAAAAAACCCAAATATAGTCATTACCTCGGCTGACAAAGGGTCCACGGTCGTTGTACTTGACACCAACGACTACACCGCAGAGTGCAATAGATTATTAGGAGATTCCTCCTCCTACTCCCCTCTCCCATCAGATCCCAACTCTGAGTTCACCGGAGAATTGAACGAACTTCTAAAAACAAAAGGTCCCCCCGAAGGTTTAAGCCCATCTGACATTTCCCTTCTCCTACCAGCTCACCCCACCTCGCCATCTTTCTACATCCTTCCAAAAATTCATAAAGCTAATAATCCAGGCCGTCCCATAGTTTCCTCTAGAAACTCTCCTACGGAACGCATCTCGGCCTTTGTTGATTTCTATCTCCAGCCCTTCGTTCAGTCCCTTCCTTCATACATCAAAGATTCTCATGACTTCCTTTCTAAACTCAATTCCATTTCCCTCCCCCCCAATCAGCCCATTATCATGGCCACTATTGATGTAACCTCACTTTACACTTCAATCCCTCATTCTGAGGGACTCGCTGCTCTCCGCCACTATCTTTCATTACGACCCACTCCTCAAAACCCTAGCACTGAATTTCTTCTTGATCTTTCCCACTTCATTCTCACCCACAATGCCTTCTCTTTTAATAACAACCACTATCTCCAAATCTCCGGCTGTGCTATGGGAAGTAGGTTTAGCCCTTCCTATGCAAATCTCTTCCTCGGCCTGTTCGAAGAAAATTTCCTATCAAATTACCCTCTAAAACCTCTCCTCTGGCTCAGATACATTGACGACATATTTATTCTCTGGCCGCATGACGTCAATTCCCTTAACACCTTTGTCTCATCACTTAACTCTTCCGCCTCAGTTTCTTTCACTTCTTCCATCTCTAACACCAACATCACTTTCCTAGATGTGGACATTTTTCTCTCCGAAAATAACAAATTCAAGACATCTGTCCACATTAAAGCCACCAACAGACAGCAATACCTCCACTATGATAGTTGCCACCCACCACATACCAAACGTTCAATCCCTTTCTCTCTCTCCGTCCGTGGTCACAAAATCTGCAACAACCCCGAAGACCTAGAGAAGTTCCTTTCCAATCTACACACTTCTCTTCTACGCCGCGGGTATCCCGATAAACTGTTAATCAACAAAATTAGAAAAAAACCCTACAGGTCCAATAAACCCCGTGCCGATAAGAATTGCTCTCCATCTCTTCTCACCACTTACTTCCCCGGTGCTCATGCCTTACAGGACATCCTGAAGGACTTGTACCCCATTCTCTCCAACCACAAATCCACCTCACAAATTTTCCCCTCTCTTCCACGGATCACGTATAAGAGACCACCTAACCTCAGCACCATCTTCAAAGCCACCCGCCCCCTTCAAAAATTGAATTCAGTCCCCACTACCCCACCCTCGCCGTGCAACCGTCCTAGATGTAAAACCTGCAAAATTTTCTCTCCACCCCCAGCCTCTTTCCTCTCCAAACTTAAATTCCTCCCGATATTTCCTTCCACCACCTGTACCTCCACCAACATCATATACCTCCTTCAATGCAACTTCTGCCCCGCTTTTTATATAGGCCAATGCACCACCCCTCTCAACCTTAGAATAAATAATCACCGCGCCTCCTGCTGTCCGTCATCCCCACATGCATCTCTCCCGGTCCCCACACATTGTTTTTCGCATGATTCCATGTTTAATCTATGTTTCAAAGTTTCTATCATTGCCTCCCTGCCACCCACTGACTCGCCCCTCAATCTCCACACCCTCGAATTGGCATGCATCTGGCGCCTGCAAGCCAATAAACAGCCTGGTTTGAATGTATCCTGTTAGCCCCGCCCCAATACACCCCTCCCTCCTCCCATCACCTTTTCCCCTTTTGCCAACACACTCCTTTTTCCAAAACACTCCTTCCCACCTCATTCTCTCCTTGACTGATGAAGCGGCTACAACCGCGAAAGTCTCTCAGTTTAATTTTCGTGTGAGTGTTTTCTTTTTTATTTTGTGTCTATTTTTGGTGACTGTGTTTTTAAACTTTCATATTATGTGCTACGTTGCATCGCATTTCTGCAAAACATTGAATATATATATATATGTATATGTGGAATAACTCCAATGAATGAAGTGATAATTGCGATGATGAACACTGTAGTGATGACGATTTTTTCATGTTTTCCCCCATATCTATGCATAGTTTTGTTCCATATTCAGTTGTACTGTGTAGTTTTAGGAACAGATTAATATTTTTTTGTATTATATCAATGATGGTGCCACATATTTGGCTTTTCTGCAGCATAAGAGCCTAAAAGAAATAATTTGAGTAGTTGGGGTGCTACACCGTGGCGCTGACTTTTTTCATTTGAATGGCGTACTGAAATGAGAATGCTTCTTCTATGCATTCAAGCACAGTAAGGTGTTATGGAAAAAAACAAAAATAATGATTAGACTCAATAGACGGTTATGAAGTGCAGAACATAGTATTATTCAGCACATCCATGTTCATTAAGGACTAAATGGAAAAATAAAAAAAATTGAGGGATGAGAATGCCTTCTTGCCTGGTGCTAAAGTAAAGTTTTTCTGCCTATATTTTTGCCTTCATGTTATTACCTTTCCTCACAGAACTTGAGTGTGTGAATTATGTGTGCATACATCGATATGTTTACATGAATTGCGTTTTTATTACCTTGGAGACTAATTGGTATATTTTCATAAAGTGCACTGTTTTTGTCACAACTTATTCACATGGCACTCTGTTGCTAGCTTTCTGAAATCCAGGCCAGTAAAGTTAGCATTGATGTTACTAGTCCTTGGTCTGTGGTTACATTAACGATTCTGATTGAATTTCCTATTACTTCTTTTAAGTCATCTGAATGAGTAATTCACAGCTTTTTCTATTCAATTGTACCCATCTTCATAAAATAGGAATTGAATCTTTGACCAGTAATGTACAAATCTGGGTGTTTTCCATTGTAAACCTAAAATGCACTGTGTAACCACCCAACTTGTGCGAATGCATGCACAGAAAATAGAACCTGTTCTAATTTGGTTCATGCATTCGTACATGTTCCGTTCCAGTCCACAAAAGTCATTCATGCAAACAGACATTAACTCGTACATGTTAATGTATCGTGTAAACAAGCGTTTATGCTGGATTTTATGATTATAAGAATGAAAACAAAGTAAGTAAAGCAGTAAGTTGTCCTTCAGCAAGATGTGGCAAAACTTCTCTAACTTGCTAAGTGATAGAGAATTCCTTATCAGGCATCCTGGCAATATTCAGGAATATTGTTGTAATACTGTATGTTGAAAATCCAAAAGTTCACTTTTCAATGAATATCTTAATGATGTGACGAGGAAAGGTTTTATCCAACTGCTTTTTAAACTTCTGTACTTGTTATGTAGCCATGTTCATTTTCTATTTTGGAATCCTTCCATGCCATCCTTTTTTATTATTTGCGTATAAGACAATTTTTTGTGAGGTAAAAAATTTCTGAGCATACTCATTTGTTTCTCAGCAACGATCTTTTCAGTGCTGGTGGTATTTCTCTTATATCATATTTTCCTTCTGCCTGACTATTGAATTTCTATTATTTTTTCTGTAGGTATTCTTTCATTAAGAAGACTTACACCATTGTTATAGTTCCTTTTCCTCACCTTTAGATATTAGGTTTCCTATCTTGAATTTTGATGTTGGTGTTGTCTATGGTACAATTGTTAATTTTGCTTTCATTTTATATGATAAGATCATTAGAAATTATATTTTCTATGTTATCTAAGGGGTAAAGAAAAGTGTGCTCACTAACTCTGTGCTAAATTTGATAAAAGCTGAACTACTGAAGAATAAAATTAATGGGGTGGTTTTGCATGCGAAACAAGAAACAATTAACATATGTGGTGTCAATGATTTTAATGTGTGTTAATTTTCATTCAGCTGAAAGAATGCTTTCCTGAAATCTTTTTATCTAGCGTTTTTTTGTTTTAATTATGGCAGAAGATGCTTTAATTCTTGGTTCTAGTGTGAAATCAGCTTTTGGGTATGGGTTGTGGTGTCATTTTTTAAAAACTATTTACGTTAATCAGAATTACAGGCCCAAATCACTTCAGGAAGCATGAAAATATAGAATAAGCACCAATTATGGATATTTTGTAGATGTTATTAATCTATTTTTTATGAAAGAATTTTTTTTTTGTTACTTGTTGTACCCTTACTTACTAGACTTTAATAATTATTTTTTAATATATTCCCTTATTTTTTAATATATTCCTCAACATCTGTATTTAGAAGAGGCATTTAAATTGTTTATGATAATTGTATTTCATTGAATTATATTTTTTGTAGTTTTAACATGTGCCAGTGCTTTAATAGTCAGTATACAGGCCCAGAGATGCTGGCTCTGATTTTTACATTGATGAACCTGATAGAAGTAAATATTATTTTCCAGGAATGGGGAAAGAAGTTGAGAATCTCATCATGGAAAATAATGAGCTTTTGGCCACCAAGTGAGTACTACCTCTGTACATCATTCATCACTCTTTTGTTTATAGTTGATAAGCATCACAAAACATTGTCAGATAATATGTAATCAGCTAAAGATTGGAAGACAGTGTTGACCGTTGTGGTTACCCTTTTTTTTCAGTACTTACTTATGGCTCTTAGTCAATGGGTTTCCTGCTATTTAAAAATAGACTGGATTCTACCAATGGAGTAGTTTACTTCATCAAACAAAACGTCAAATTTTCTCTTTGTTTCAGTCATTTTTGGTAGTGGATAATGTAAATTTTTGCACGTCTAAAAAAATTAGATTTACCCTAAACACTCTCCCAAGAAATTAAACTTTTCTTTTGTGGATCATTATTACTCTTCCAAATTTCACTATCTTTGCATTACATCTGCTAGAACCAATATTTGGGCATAGTCACTCTCATCGATTTCAACTACATGTTTTGATGTTATGTACTTCTTATATAATTTGGTACCATTAATTACGTTTTTAGAAGCAGTACTATTTATTCTATGACATGCGTGGTATCTACTGCAGAAACTGTCAAATGGATACGGGGATTTGGATATGAGTCAAGAACATAATTTTTTAGAAAATGTTTTAAAAGACTTAGATTTCATTATTCACGTGCAGAATTACGTATGTGTCGGGGAGTTTGTGCCTGCATTATTAGCAAACCGCATTATACCGATGAAACTTCAAGGGAAAGAATAATTTTTTAAATTTCTGCTTGTCTGCTTTCGTTAATCCTGCGTATTCTCATTTTACCTTTGTTGTGGAATTTCCTTAATGTATTTGCATAACACTGCTTTTATCAGAAGCATGCAAAGTAATTATGTCACGGTATTACATGTTACTGATATACATAGTATCAAAAGAGTTTAGAACATCATTGATGAGAGTGAATTCAATCATAATATTTGGTCAAGCCCATTTAGTTAATGTCCATTTCTGATATCTTACCAGTCACAACTTTTATGTATTGTATAGCCATTCAGCATTTCCCTCTTCTTGATAAAACGAGGCTGTTCTTATTGGATCCTGCTACAGTTAGCCGATGAGCTGATAGGAAAAAGGGGATATGTAGTTGCAAAAGAGAGGATGTAATCCACATTTGATTGGTTTGCACGGTTTTAGCTAGCACGTGGAAGGCTTGGATCATAGACTTCTTTCATACATTCTGAATTTTTGCCTAGTGTGGTGGATAACATAACATAAAATGACAATGGGCCTTTATGGCTGCCATCAGATTCATGAAGGAACCTTATGGTGGACAACCACAGTGGTACTCAGTGGCCCTTTCTAACTGGCACAGCACGAGGTAGTTGGCTATATAAAATATGCATGCTGTGAACTGCAATGGTGATTGTTCCTAATGCCCATTGAGAAAGCAGTGCATGCCATCTGTATACTAGGTGTACAACATGCCATCCACAGTACGAATGTAACACAGCAAAAAAGTGATTTGTCTGAGAGTGACTCTGGTCTGCCTCGTATTTTAGACTCTTCGAAAGCAGGAGTACGGATGGAAGGAGACAGAAGGCAATTGAAATTCACATTACTGCTTGCTAATTTTGTGATGAATCTTTTGTTACATGTGGTATCTTTTCTCCCATGCTTGATATTAGATTGACAAAGGTAATTGAAGTGGAAAATAGATGCAGTTGAATGCTCTATTACCTGAAAATAAGATAATTGTGGAACCAATTGATTTAAACATCCGTTACTGAAGTTATGCTTTTATATTTTTACTATTTTTTTCTGTTGGAAGTAAGGATAAAAATGATTTTTGTGTATCAGGGGATAATAATCCATTATGGAGTTATCAGGATAAACCACTATTTTTGATCATCGTTTCTGCTCACAGATTTTTCATATTAATTTTTTTTACATCAGTCTTGCTGATTTAGTAACTTTGTTTTTGCAGCATGCATGCTGGTTATGAGTAAGTGTGGAGATAATTAACTGTCTTGTACAAATAATACCCTTGTAATTCAGAAGAAAATGTTAAGTAACTTTAGATTGGCTAATTTGGAACTGTGAGTTAGCCTAACCTGCTAAAAATTGCTTTGGCCAGGTACTAAACGGACATCTGGATATTTTTTTACATCCATGTAATAATTATTGGCAGCCAATGATTTTTTCAGTATTTTTAATGTAGCTTTAGAGAAAAAAATTTTAGCAGCAGAATAGATTTTCATGCTTGTTAGTAAATAGCTGCAGAAAAACTATATGCTGAAAAGCTTTTATTTTGCTTCATAATGTTATTTAATGTAGAATTTATTTCTGCTTTCCTTGGTCAGGATGATTTTTTGTGCAGATATTTTTTGAATTTCCTTCTTAATGTAATGGAAGGGAAATTCTTGTCCTTGATCTTGTGTTGGATTTTTTTTTAACCGTAGTTCACCTTTTCTGTGGTTTATTATTCTCCTTCTTGGTACTTATCCAAATTATAGAATGGATATTGGTACTAATACTCAACTACTTAACATAAATGTTATGGGAAATGAGTTGTAAGCATTCTATGTTCCACCAAATCTATTGTTCAAAAATGGAGCATTCAACTTTCAGTATATAAGGTACATAATCAACATTTTTATACAGAAATACTTCAATACAGCCATCAATTTCTCATAATAGCATAGTCATCATGGGGTTTTGCCTTCTGTAGGTTATTGCTAGGGCTAGTTGCTGGTATCCTGCATAATGTCATATTTTATTTTAATAGGCTCTCTGTTTGAATGAGAAAAGTTTATCTAATATAATGATGTGTCAAATGGCCTCATTTTACAGGCACTGTCATATCTCCAACTTAATATATTATGGGCTGGTTGGAATTGTAAGAGCTTAGATGCTATTGAGAAAGTGAACTGTTACGAACCATTATAACTTGGTATTCTACTGTTAAACTGACAGCCAATCAGTGAAAGCCTTTGATGTCGGTTTGGTGAGTTGCAGCGACATACTTTGTGAAGGAAATAGGGTAGCTTTTTGTTTGCATCAGGTGGTAGTGTCAATGTTACATAGTTTCCTGTGCTTTGTTGAGAAAAAAAGAATATTCAATCAAAATATTAGTTTCTTCTTTAAAATTGCATAGAAATCAATTTTGCATTGTTACATCACCTCCATGTGGCTGCTAAAATGTATTCACATGCAGATGTAATGCAGATGACGACGTTTCTGCTTGCATTACTTATGATATGAACTTGTACCTCCCTTATTTAACTCTGATTATTTGTTGATCATTTTTTTAATTACCCTTTAAATTGAATGAATTTCCTTTACATCATTTCTTCTTGTTTTCATGGCAATAACTGATAAAAATAATCAAGTACTTCAAGTGAAACTTAAATTAATCAATATTTACGTAATATGCATTCATAACTTCATAATCAAACTTGATGAACATAAACTTCTAGGTTGATTTCATTTTATTTGAAGGGGAATGACAATACCTCTTGTAGGAAATAACCTCTCATCAAAGATGCATTAATTTTCGACAGCAGCTTGTTTAATTGAGATTCCTGTTCTGTAAAGATTATTACGGGAGATATGCCTTCCAATCTTCATACATTGCTCTTTAAATTCGATGTCTATATAATTTGTTTTACCGGTGCTGTTATTTTTTTAGGTTTTATTCTATTCTTCACAAATACTTCTGAGTTGGATTGCAAATGCTATTAATTTGAGATTTTGTTGAGGATGATAATCAGGCTAATACTTTTAATCATCCGCACTTTAGTGATGAAACCATTATTATTCTATAAAATTGCAAGCAAGCTTTAGCTTCACAAGTTAGTTTAGCAAGCAAGCAAACTTCCTGCTTTATGTGTTATAGTTAAAATTTTTACCATTGACGATGACGTTGAAGAACGATCAAATCTTGAGAAGAATTTCATTATATTTTATTGACTCTCACTCTTCAAAGTTTTGCATAACGATTGTAGGGAGAGATTGTAAAGTCATAGAAAATGAAGATTTTTGCCAGTAATAAGTCAGGGAATTTGAATTCAGGAATCTTGTAACAATCCAGAAATAGACTTCCTCAAGATAATGTCTAAAATAAATGGATTCAAACAGGGAGCCTGTAGATATTAGCTATAGTAAATGTTATAAATAAGTGGTGATTATTTTGTTTCAGCATATAACCCTTTCTAATACATTTCAAATGGCTTAGTTTGTACTGAAGTGTGTGTCTTTCTTTTTTGTTAATGAAAGCATTTCTGTGGAAAGCTATGACATGTTGTTGGGTTGTCTGTTATAATTTAAGCTTGTGGAAATAAGAGTGATTATTTCTTTTTGAAAAAAAATGTATTTCTAATTAATTTCTCTCTGTTTTAGGAATGCTCTTAATATAGTGAAAGATGACTTAATTGTGAAAGTGGATGAATTGACCAGGTAAGAATTTATTTGATTCTATTTCTATATTATTTTATAAACAAAGAGGTTGTATGATTATGAAATAGTTACATTACCTGTGTGGTATCCAGTGTATAATGAGAAAAATTTAAAGTCTTAGAATAGCCATGTATCATCATTGTTGAGGTTTGTTTGACACCGTTCTCCACTCAATTATGATATTACAAGTATATATTCTGGAGAGTTTTTTTTATGATCTTTAACAAAGCATTGTTATCCACAAGAAGTGAAATAAAGCACAACAATTGGTTTTAAATTTTCAACGTTATCATAAGAAAATTTTTAATAGCTCTTTTATAGGTTATTTACGGAATAGAAAGCTCAGATATTATAATTTACCCTCTAACTCCATTATTAGGTGTATGAATATATCCATTTTGTTCATTAATGTTATATAAATCTATCAATATCTATATTTAACGGAAGTTCATGACGAGCAAGACTCGTCATTTCATCTCAAGGGGTTAACTCTGAAAATGGAGAGTGGCAGAATTGATTTACTATATTATAGGATATTCAGATGTAGCTCATTAACTGATACATAGCTTGATTTAAAATGTACCTTTAGTAAATTATACCATTAAGTAAATCAATATTGAGATTGTGTTTAGGAAAATCCAAAAATCCAATGTAATCTAAATGGGCTTGTGTGCGTGTGATCTTACTCAATCGAAAAAATAAAAGTCCACTTTTATTTTTAGCAAATGATGGAATCAAATCATAAATTCTGTACTAAAAATTGTTTTACTTGTCTTTCCCAATGGCTTTACCCTTGTTGTGTTAACTGCCAACTAGTCTACCTGCCGATTACACGTTGGATCTTTTCATAGCTCATTTACCTTGTTGAATATAAGATGCACATTTTCTCTGTTTTCCTCCACGCTTGATGGAATGCTGACTATTTAGTCATTGAAATTAAATTTTTCACTTGAATTTTTTTAGTGAGCAAGATATGCTTCGTGAAGAAATTCGTTCCCTGCAGACAGTAAAGGAGAGATTAAAGCAGCGAGTTGGTGAGCTGGAAGAAGAACTAAAGCGAGTCCGTGAAGAAGCAGAGCGTGCAGCCAAGGTCTCCAAATCGGATGACGAGGTCAGCATTCATCGCATAAGAAATACTTTCATCCAACTTGCCCTTAACTTCAACCTTTACCTACTGGGTTTTGCTTTGAAACTCATTTTGTACACAAAGGAGCAATGTCATGCTAACCATTGTGACCCTAACCTGTGTGGAAGATGATTTTGATTTGCTGAAAACACAGAGGAATTATCAATTAGCATTTTTTAGTTGTTTATATACCTGGGACCGAAGAGTTTGCATACTTTCTTTGTTTTTGCATATCATATTGCTGTAGAAATGGTCACTGCAGTGCTTACAATGCTTATACATAATGGTGAGAGGCCTAGCTATCATTGTTGATAATATGTTATAATAGATTAGATGCTGCAGTCTGCAGTGGATAAATGTCTGCTAAATCTATTTGTCTCTTTTCATCAAAAAACAAGTACAATCGGTCAAAAGTACAATAATTTAGGTGTATTTTGGATGTAAAACTGCCCAATAATTGAAAATTGTTTTGTTTTTTCAATTGAAACTTAACTTTGGTTGGACAGTGCCTGAATATAATTCTTTGTAATTGCTTTCTGGAGATTTTTATTTTCCTCAGGAGGATGTACCTATGGCCCAGCGCAAGCGTTTCACGAGAATGGAAATGGCTCGGGTGTTAATGGAAAGAAATCAATACAAAGAGAAGTTCATGGATCTTCAAGAAGCTGTGCGTGTTGCTGCTTCTTTCAAGGCGAGGAAAGATGAACTGCCTCCCATTAACCGCAAGAAAAAATCACCTGCCATCTTCAACTTGTGAGTCTTAGCTTGTTTTGTGCTACTATACATGATAATCAACCTATTATGTTAGTTATTGTCCCATAATCTCGACACATCCCAACAAATGTCGCTGTCAGAATTCATTACTCCTGAGATCTTATTTCAACCAGTTCAGCATACTAGTTTTGTCTGAAAACAAAAAAGAGTCCGTTCAAATGAATTTGGAAGATCCCTGGAAAATTACTTGTCATAACTCAAACCTGTCATAGCCAATGTTCAGTGGTAACTTTACGAGAAGTGGAAAGTTCGGCTTATTTACACATTTCTTTTTCTTAAGTAGAAGTAAAGTCATATACAGTAAAATTCGGTTATAACGCGGTTCTACGGGGACATAGTTTACACCCGCGTTATCGGACAACCGCGTTATTACGGGAAACTGCGTGGGAAGCAATAAAAAAACCCTTAAAGGTAATTTTTATAGCCAATTTATTTGCGTAATACATTATTAAAATATTTATTTTATGATTTAGACGCTCTACTTTAATGGGATTTACTAAAATACTCGGATATTTTCTTTTGCCGCGATAGTTGATGGCGTTTCTTTGTCACGTAATTTTTTATGCTTTGCAAGTGCAACAGATGAAAACTATCGCAATCACTTTGTCCTTCCAACCAATTCATCAATTCACTTATATTATGTAATAAATGGCCAATTTTTGGCATCTCGACCTCACATTCGTCTTCTTCATTCTCGCTCTCATCTTCCGATGATGCAGCTGTTTTTGCGCGGCTCTGGACTGCAGCCACAATTTCTTCGTCACTCTTATAAGCAGATACAGGAGTTTCCTCGTCTTCGCGAACCCAGGCCTCGAGATCACTCACAAATAGTTTATTAGAAAGAACATCTGAAGCTTCACGTGCGTCCTCTTCCGTGAAACCCATAAACTCGTCTTCCATGCTATCGCCCGCTGTATACTCGCACTTTGACCAGCCATTTAGAAATGTAGCTGAAGTTATTTTCTTCCATGCCAATCCAATATTATTAGCCATATTCTTCAGGGTGACTGTTTTCAGATATTCTTGTACCTGCAGTTCTGAATTTATGACACTAGTGAGCAATTCCCACCGATAGAGGGCTTTAAATGCTCTGATTATCCCTTGATCCATGGGCTGAATAAGAGCTGTCGTATTTTTTGGTAAAAACGAGGCCACTATTTTACCATCCCTCGATATCAAAAGCTCAGAAGACGGATGGGCCGGACAGTTATCTAACAGAAGTAGTGCCTTCTCTTCTAACGTTTTTGATCTTAAGTGGCTCTTAACCGATGGAACAAAATCTTCATTGAACCAAAATAAAAAAAATGTCTCGAGTCATCCAGGCATTCTGACTATTTTTGTAATTTATGGGTAGTGCTGTCATATTAACGTCCTTGAAGCACCGAGGACTTCGATTTTTACCAAAACACAGAGGTTTTAACTTGTGACTTCCTGATTTGTTCGCGCACAGCAATAAAGTCGCTCTTTCTTTGCTCATTTTTATTCCGGATTTATTTGCCGACTTCTTAATATCAAGTGATTTTGTTGGAAGCAATCTGTAGTAGAGAGCGGTTTCATCGCAGTTATACAATTGCTCTTCAGTGTACTCACCCTCATCAATCATCTTGCGTAAAGTCCCATAGAATTCTCTAGCTGCTACACTGTCACTGGAACGCGATTCTCCTTGCATGTTAACTTGCGCTATCCCGTGGCGAATTTTCCACCTCGATAGCCAGCCAGCAGAAGCAACAAAATCATGAGCACCACCTATTTGTTTATTTAATTTAATTGCTTGTGCTTGTAAAAGTGGACCGGATAATGGAACACCTTCACTGCGCTTCTGAACAAACCACGTCAACAAACATTCATCCACATCACCAGCAGCACTCAATCTGGCCTTTTTTCTATCAAGTCCTATTTCGTCATCCACTTGATGAACAAATGATCGTAATTTATCTTCTTCTTTCATCCAACCACGAATAGTTCCTTCAGGAACACCAAACTCCCTGAATAAACTTGATTTTGAATCACCGCGCTTCACTCTGTCGATTATGCCCAACTTTTCTTTAATTGTGTAAGTTTTCCTTTTGGCAGACATCGTTTTAACCCTAACATCAATGAAAATTTTCGTAAAAAAGTAATTTTCATATTCATATTAAGCCTAAGACAAAGTTAAAACAGCTCCTTCATCATTAAATGCTCGAAGCCTGTGGGCATTGAGTACCTACCTTGGTTTGAGCGCCGCGGTGCGAACGTACGAAAGAGAATTATCTCAATCTCCCTGAATCTCGAAAATTATTATAGCCGTGCAACACACTTTTCAGCTCGAGTTCACAAGACACAATGACCGATCAGGAATTGCCGAGTTTTTTTATGGCTACGAAAC
Organism: Ischnura elegans; assembly: GCF_921293095.1. Taxonomy (NCBI): domain Eukaryota; kingdom Metazoa; phylum Arthropoda; class Insecta; order Odonata; family Coenagrionidae; genus Ischnura; species Ischnura elegans. The sequence goes on along the minus strand of NC_060250.1, from coordinate 91,781,649 downwards.
AATGTATGGAATACGTCGCCAACCGCGTTAATACAGTCGCTTGAAGTAGCGCCGTTGCGACGCGTCGGTAGTCACGCCGAGATAAAATTCGCCACAAAGTTACGTACCTCAAAAAAAAAGGTCAATGTAACCATTTCGGGGGACATGGATAGACCCGCGCTATATATCCGAAACCGCGGTAAAGTGAGGCGCGTAATAACCGGAATTTACTGTAATAATATTTCAGTGTTAATTTAAGAAATATAGTACATGATCTATAATCCAGAGTAGAACTAGTGCATAAACTATTTCTAGTACAGTGGAACTTGGTTAGTACGTTCCTCCTTAGTACGTTTTCCTCCTTAGTACGGCGATTTCCCTCGGTCCCGGTACCATCTGAACAAAATACAGGTAAAAGAATTTGGTTAGTACGTTTGAAAAAATTGCGCTTTCCTGGTTAGTACGCTCAATTGCTTGCCGTGACGCAACCCGCAATTCGTTCTCTAGTGTCTTCTTAAGGGTCGCAAACGTCTGAATTCATGATTTAATTTATTATCATTAGTCATTAACATTCTTCCATTCATTCCACATCTCTTTCTTCTACCGTAATTTATCCAAATGCATTTCTGAATTCTTGTGACGTGATGAAAAATAAAATGCGGCCATTTTTCGGGAATGTCTGACTATGAAAAACTACGACCAATAAGAAGCCCCAATTTTCCCCACCCCGAGCTCCTCACCTTCTGTTGCCTTTGGAGCGCTTGGGAGTGCCCACTGCTGCGCACAAAGTTCGTGAGTGGGCAATTGTTGCTATTGCACGAGTTATCATGATGAAGAAATGAGTCAGACAATTTCCACATTATCTAAAGCAGTACTATTCCATAAACTCGACGTCGTGCGTATTTACTTGACTACTGTTGCGGGAGCAGACGATCCTCAGGATCTCCACGCGAAGCTTAGCTTAAAAATAATTGATCTCGGAACGAAAGCAGACGACATTAGACAAATTTTGAAAGTAAATTTCAACTGTTTAATATAAAATTTTCTTGTAATTATGTCGTAATCTAATAATCTTGCGTGTCATCAGTCGATATATCGATCGATTTTACAATCGAAATGGTATCATTCCAGAAGCGAATGTCTACGGCTGTTGCCGTAATTTGAAAGTCAATATAATTTTTCCCAATTTTTATGATGTTTAAAAAACCAGTTGACTTACTCCGGGTTGTTGTTATATTCTCCGAGTACGGCGTGAGAAAGAAAAATGACTTGTCTTCGCTTGTCTGAGCTTCACTCGTCCTCGTTCTGTAAATATATATAGGATAAATCACGGGAGATAGACGCTGTAATCATGAAATCGTCTCCGGGATGTCCAAGAAAAATTGCGATTTTTATTCACATGGTATTGTTTTTCATGGTAGCGCTCATTTTCTTGATTTTAAATGTGAAAAGAGTTCAGGAAGGCGATCCTATGAGAACTACCGATAATAATTGTAATTATGACGACTTTTTCACTGATTGCAATAACCCCGACTGCTATTATTTACTTTCCTCGTTAGTACGTTTTCCTGGTTAGTACGTTCATTTTTCGTGGTCCCTTCAGAAACGTACTAACCAAGTTCCACTGTATTGACATGGCTTTTCACTTTGGCGCATTTACTGCTATGCCGGTCACAGTGACCAGGCATGGAGCAGCTAGTGGATTTCTGGCACCACAGGTGACCAGGACCTTTTTCTATGCGTGGCTTGTGAATGAAGTGGTCATGATGTAGGGCCAACTAGGGTTGGTTGGCCCTGTAGGGCCCGGTAGGCCAACCGACCCTGGATACGTCATCAGCCCCAACTAAACCGATCTCGCACTACATACACCACATCAAGCCCTACATATGGTCGTTTTTGGAACTAAATGGACCCTACCTAATGTAGGGCACCCGAACCACCCCTACACCCTACATAAACATGGCGACCAAATTCGTCTGCTGATCACTTCAATTAAAGAATCTACGTTACAACAGATATTAAATTAGACGAGCTCACATGAACCATTTTAAAATGTACAGTAAGACAGCGGAAAGGTAATTCCGTATATGTCTGAATATAGTCCCCCCCTTTTCCTAAAATGCCTGTGGTAAAAGTAAAGGGGGGGGACTACATTCAAACGCATTTTTTTAACTTTTCCCGAAACTGAAGCCTCAAAATTAGGGGGGGGACTATATTCGGAGAAATACGGTAATACTACCACATTATATCCATCAAGTGACATAAACATACAGCTTTTGAAGTAATTTAAAGATAATATGATTTTACTTTTGGCTCGATATGAGAGTATTCGTTGCGATAATTAATGCACCGACATGACCTGGCGGACGACACCGATTGTTTATTTGCCTTGAGCCATTGCCCCAACAATGTGCCCGAAAATTATCGGATGCCTTGTCTTAGTTTCATAGTTAGGTCTCAATATGCAACCAGAGTGGAAAACTGGTGCTGTGCTATCATCTACGTCATTTCTGAGAACTTGACGATGGAATAACCCCCCATCACTATATAGGGTGGACTGAGAAATGCATGTAGGGGTCTCTTGTTATGTAGGGACGGATATGAGGGTTGACTGAGAATATGGGCCTTAGATTCATTTCAGATTCATTTGCAATTATATGTCTAGGTGTCATTAGCCATTTATACACAACTGATGTAATACAGTGATGGAACCACAGGAAAGTTTTAGCAAAATACCATCAAGGTCAACATCATATTGAAATATTGGTGGCTAAATTTGAGCTGTGTATGATCTCAGTAAACCAATATTATAGTTTCCATGGAAGTTACAGATGATCAGCTCGCTTTCTTTGTCACCTCATGGTCTTCATTTTACTTTTCCAGCTTCAGTAGTCTTTTTCGTGGACCCGTAGATGAGCAGTCAATCCAGCCGAAAGCCAACATGAATGTCACCTACAGCCCACAAGGCCATCATTCGTCTCCTGCAATGGACACGATGAGGAAGCGATCTCTTGGCAAACACTATTCCAGCCACTTTGGTCGTACTCCTCCTCTTGAATACTTGGATGTCGCTGATACGTGAGTTTTCTTTTGATATTTATATTTTTTCAAACATATCGAAGAGAGTTGGAACGTTAATAGTATTTTTCTGTGCTCTCTTTGTAGGTTTTTGAAGTTGGCTTATTGAGATGATAATATTATCAATCAAAATTTGAAGTGCCATTGTTTTGCGAAGCATATTGATCTTCATATTGCTCACAACTCTGTGCCTTAATTGGAGATGAGAGTTAACTTTGCTCACCCAGAATTCATTGCTGTTATTTACAAATTTTAGAATAAGTATTTTCAACTATTTTCCGTAGTAATTGGCACTTAGTTAATAATAATTATTGCTGAAGTTGTGTGTTCGAAAATATTTTTTCTTAAAAAAATTTTATGCACCTGTTACGATTTTTTTACATTTGGACATCATGAATCACTCTATGAAGGTTGCCAAAATCAATCAAATTGTAAAACTTAAGGTTAAGGAAAGAATAAATTTTTTCGCTGACCAATTCATTTCTAATAATATAATCAATGGGTTTTAGTGGCCAATATTTGAAATGTTTACAATGCAGGAAAACCTCATCTCTCATGTGTTAGTAATTCTGTGTAAAGTACTCTTCCAGCCGGTTCAGTGGTTTCTCATATCATATGAACACTTTGGCATTGATTGAAAATGGTGCCATATGCTCCATTTTTATGGCCTCAAGTATCAAATGAGGACTTTCCTCAAACGACTAACCCCCATTTGGTTATAAATAATGAATATGCCTGGGTACAAAAATTTTAATCAAAATTTTGTCAAGCGCACATTTTTCCCCTAGCAAAGCAATTTTGTTCAAAATGAGGTGGCTATAATTTTCCTATTCAAATACTTTTTATGATGGTGATTACAATGGGTCTGTTACGCAGTTTAACTTTGCATTGCCGTTTTAAGCTCTGGAAGTGGAGCCAATTTTTCATAGAATAAATGGGTGAAAATTAGTTGGTGCCAAGTCATAGCTTTTGGGAGGGAGAATTGTCAGAGGCTCTTGATATCAACTGAAGCATTACGTAATGTACACAGAGCAATTTAAAGGGTGATCATTAAAACCCGGAAAACAGTCACCTTAGGTCAACATTACATCTAGCTGGTTTGGTTTCTTCACCTCGACCTTCTGGGTGATGATGTGAGTCTAAAGCCCAAAATAGCTGACTTTACATCTGCTGCCATAAAATTTTAACACTTTAATGTGTTTAATTGCTTTGGTAAATGTTCTACAAGGGCAGATATTTTTTCCTGTTAAAAATCTGTTGCATGCATATTTGAAAAATGAGCAAATGTAACTATATCCCCACATTTATCCTGAGATTTTTAATTCTCACCATAAGGAATAGTAAATAAGGGAGGTAACTTGTATCTATACAGTTTTATTTTCCCTTATGAATCATGATGTAAGCTGTGAGGTATCTGGTTTAACCCTTAATTTCTGGTGCGGTTTTTTGAGAAAAGTCTTTACATTATTTTAATAAGTTTGCTGCTATACATTTAGTTTGTTTTTTCACCCCTTGGTGCGGGCCAAAATATCGGCTCTAACGTAGTACATTGTTTAATTTGCTATAACTTATTGCTTTGATATATTTTATTTCAGTAAACGTAAAAATATTTTGTCAATATTAACCAGTTAAACCTCTTTAATTAAAAAGAACTGTGGAAATGTAAAAAAATAGCTTTGTAAAGTTTTCTTCGTAGTTGCTACATTTAATGAAAATACCCTCCACATTTCTTGCCTATGAGGGTTAAGTTATTCAGTAAAGATTCTCCCAAGGGTAGATTATTTTTTCCCCCCACTCCTGAAAGTGTGTTGCATGATTTCTTTTTAAATGAGCAAATGCAATCATTTCCCTTGCGTTTGCATTGCCATTTTGAATGATGACGTATGAGTGTTTAAGGCCTGAGGCTGATGCCCCTTAGGGCTGTCTTCAATTCTACTGCCATGGTAGATCCTCCGGAAAGCTCCAGCAGAAGCGAGCGACTGAGCGAAGTGAGCAATATCGACAGGTCCAAGCTCACGTACGAAAGGACGAAGGTCGAATACAGGCGTACGGATGGAGCTTACCAGTGCGAGGAGGAGGTGGAGGAAGCGCTGGAGGAGGGAGTGGAGGTCGGGGAGGAGCCGGAGGAGGTGTAGGCAGCTTATCCAACCCGGCCATTTCCTCATTGGCAGCTGCTAGCGCATCCTCGCCATCGGCAGCTTCGTCGACATCGCACCATCACATTCCAGTTCCCGTGCCAGTGTTCTGTCAGCCACTCACGGAGGATGAGCCTGGAATGAAGGTATTCCCAGTTGCAGGCCTATTTTCTCTATCTTACCTTCCCTTCTCATTTCTTTCTTCAGTTTCAAAAATGTTGTGTTGTGTTCGTGAAGTGTTGGTCTGGAAATAATTTTTTGCTGTAGAATGATGCTGATTTTTTGGTGAATATATTTACCTTTGTCAACTTTTTTTTTGATATATCGGGACTAGCCATGGTGATATCTTTATGGAGTCACCCACAATGCACAAATTGTGGGAAAAAGTCACAGAGAATAAATCATTTGCCTTGACCAGGATTCGAATCCGGATCCCCCATGTCCGGTCGAGTGCTTTAGTCAGTTAAGCTACCGAGGCGTCATTTCTTTACTGTGGATATTTGAAAAATATCCAAAATAGCTACGGAGGCATCATTCTTATCTCAAGGAAATTTGAGGACTAAACTGCGCACAAATTGGATTGCTGAGCATATGATGCCACAAGCAGTCCAAATCGTGTGCGGTATAGTCATCAAATTTCCACAGGGAAGAATGACGCCTCACCTGGCTAAAGCACTCGACCGGAAATCGGGGGATCCGGGTTCGAATCCTGGTCAAGGCAAATGATTTTTTTCTCTGTGGATTTTTTTTAGAATGATGCTGATTTATTTGGTGAATGTCACCTTTATCAACTTTTTTTATGGTAAACTCATTGTATTATTGATGTAAAAAAGTTCTTGGGTTTCCATCCAGCCAGGTTACATCCTCCATCTCCATCCTTGACGACATTTTGATGAATGACTTATTCAATTGAAACATTGACAAGGATGGAGAAGGAGGATCTAATCCGTATGAAAACCTGAGAACTTTTATACAAGTCATTCACTGGGAGAAAGTTAAATTTTTCATTGAATTACTGTGAACAATATAGCTATCATTTGACTTCAGATAGGGCTGACCATAATTGTGAAAAAGTGGTTCATATGTACATTATATGTGTAAATATTCATCATTCTCTCTTTTTTCTATCGTTTAATACTGTAGCTCTAAACCCTCACATTCCTAGGGTTTTCATTTATTTTTGTTCCTTAAGAATGCTATATGTTAAAAATATTTGAGACTTAATGCCATGAATGCTGCTCTTCAAATTGGGAAATTGAAATCAACATCATCTGTGATCAAAACGGCAAGTTTCATTGTGGCTTTCATGGATTCTTTTGTGAATTCTAAGTGGCTTTCACGAATTTTATCTTTATTCAAAAAGTTTACAAATGGTCAATGAAATCTACTGGGAAGCTAAATATATTTTACATTGGGTTGAGCTGACAAGTGTTGCATAGTTTATTCTCCTTTTCCTTTGTTTGTTTCAACTTCATCTATGGCCATTATGAAGCTTCAGTGGGAAAGTGGAATGCTCTTGATCTCCTCAGTCCTTATTCCAAACTGAGTTATTTTCAGTTTTTCAACCACATTTGTAGAATTTGAAATGCTTTCATATTGAAATTTGAAATGCGATTTGAAATGCCTATTTTTATCAGTTCCTTCGCATCATGGCAGAAACAACATTTCTCATTGCCCAAGTTTCATGCTTTACAATTTCTTTCGATCTGCTGTCACAGTCAAGACCTAATTGAAGTGCATCAATTGGTCCATCAGGTTTGGTGTGCAGCTGGGGTTGATCTCACTGGTGGACGGACCAGTGACGGTGGCTCCATAGTGGGGGCCAGTGTCTTCTACCTGAAGTCACCCACTGAAGGGAGTGCGATCAAAGCGGGTGATGCCACTGAAGAGGTTATTCCTGACTCAGGCGAAGGGGAGGTACCCGAGGAAGCCAGGACGAATGCAGATGGAGCCGAATCGACGCCTGCCTCGGAGGAGCAGAAGCTGAGTGAGGGGAGGAAAGATATTGAGGGGCCCTCACAGTTGGAGAAATTGGACAGGGAACTCAGGGTGAGGCAGTGTTTCATATGGTCCCATGTACAGTCGAATCCAGATTTAAAGACTTCGCATTTAACAATTTTCCACATTTAGCATTTATTTTTTGAGGTATCCATTCAGTACCTAATGTAAAACCTATCCTTATTTAAGGTTTGTGCATTTTTCTGAATTCTTAGCTGTAAAAATTTTTCCGCACACCAAATTTTTGTACTCTTTTTTAAAGTTTTTAAAGTCTGTTCATGTAAATGATTATTTAAACTTCAGTGATGATTATCAGCAGCTGTAGTTTTCAGTGAGTCAAGGTTCCATTTGTTTTCTGATGTCTAGATCACTTTCTTTTCAGTGAACAATTTAACTGTGTCGCAACTGCCATTATAACCAGGGTAATGAATGAAAAAAAAAATAGCTTAGAGTCTGGAAAAATCTCTCCACTTTGATTATCTGCTCCTCAACAAGAGTATTCATGTGGAATTTCAGCAAGACTAGATTTCATTTACTGGGTACATTTTACATTGGGTTAAGCTGACAAGTCAGGGTTCCCACTCAACCGTGAAAACCTTAAAACCGTGAATAAGCTGTGAATTTCTTCTACCGTGAAAAAACCTGGAAATAGCCGTGAATTTCGTCTTAAAACCTTAAAAATCTCTCAAACTTGATTGTAGAAGGGGATCGGGTTGGTGTGGTTGCTAGAGTATTGGCTTCCCATCCGGTGGGCCCGGGTTCAAATCCCGGCAGCGGCAGAGAGTTTTCAGAGACTGCCCGATTCCTGCTTGAGTGTTGTGTGGAGGATATTTCAAGCGCAACACTCCGTCCGTCAGATGGGACGTGAAGCCGTGGTCCCCTTGGCGCCTTTCGTTAGGAGCAGGCTAATGCCGACGCCGGGTTTCTCTCCACCCTTCCTTACCTACCCTTCCCTCATGGCGCAAATGACCTCAGCTGTCGGTCGCCTCCTCCAAATACCATACCATTGATTGTAGAACAACAATGGACGGGTTAAAAGAAAAAAAAACGATATTTCAATCATGTTTCAAGGTCATTCACGTGCAGGCAATGTCCATGCATTTATCTGCACTCGTGTATTCGAAAGCGCAACTATTAATTGGTCCGTGTGTGCCATGACAGCACGTTGACCTTAAGCCTGCGATTGGAAGACGTTAATCCTGGCAAAAAATCAGGCTCTTCTTCACTTCCCTGCCACCCTGCTCTCTCCATTTTCCCACTCACATCCTTTTAGCCGGACATGAATTTTGCTAACGATAGGTGACGTCATGAGAGATAGCACTGTCATTGCTGCGTTTGCATTCAAGGCATCTGTTGCGTTTGTTACATTTTTAGTTAACATGTGGCCGATGATTGTTACATGATCAATATTTCTGCCTAAAATGCCTTATCTACAAACCGTGAATTTGATGACATTTAGACCGTGAAAACCTGGAAAAAACCGTGAATTTTATAATGTAGTTGGAGTGGGAACCCTGCAAGTATTGCATAGTTAATTCTCCTTTTCCTTTATTTGTTTCAACTTCACCTTTGGCCCTAATGAAGGTTCAGTGGGAAAGGGGACCACTATTTCTTATCACCTAAAACAATTCAAGCTATGATTTTTCTCTGGATATAGTCAACATTTAGCTGCGGAAAAAAGCCAAAACACTCATTATTGCAGAGCCTAGTGTATTTTGTGCTAGTTTTCTTGTTACCACTGTTTGCAAAAATTTTTTGCCTCCACTCATTGTATTGGACCTATTCCTTAAACATATATAAAAATGACTTTGGAAACTGCCTTATTTTTGCGAATTGTTTTGAAAATTTGTGCTGATCATATATTTTTAGTTTCGTTTGTGTATTTTTCTGTAGTTTCAGAGAATAATGTGAATCAATTGTTTGTGACTATGATTCGTAGGAGGGGGAACGGCTGAGAAGAGAAGGAGAGGAGTTGGAGAGGCAGTTGTCTTCTTTGGTTTGGATCTGCACAAGTACCTTAAAAGCCAGCAAAGTGACTGTGGTCGACGCAAATAACCCTGCAGTTGTTTTAGCTTCTTTTGAAGTGTGTTCTTCCCATCTTCTTTGCATTGCTAGTGTACCAGGTAAGTTCATTCAATCTTATGACAAATTTCTACAATTATTTGGAAAAACACCAGCAGAAATACATTTCACATTGTTTTAAACTGACAAGTATTCAGAATTGCATGGTCTATTCTACTTGTTGTTGTTTTTTTTACTCCACCTGTATCCCTGATAAAACTTCAGTGGGAATGTTGAACCCCTCATGAAATTCAAGCATGATTTCATTCCTAAATGTCTGCTAGAAGTTGTGAAGGAATTTTAAGTTTACCTTTCATTGTCTCATTTTTATCCCTCAAACTTGAATGTTGTGGCAGACTTCACTACTGAACTGTGATAAATGAAACATATAAAAATTGTTTCAGTAGCTACCTCATATTATTACAGTTACATACCTTTTCACTAGTTATAAATTTTTCTTTTTTAGTGGTTATGAATAAGCCAGCAATGATGTGTTATTTTTCATGATTTGTCCAACAGATATAGTTTTTTGATTAAGTTTAATGCTAAAGAATGTAGAAACTCCTCCAATATCCATACTGAGTTATTTAGAGCCTTTAAAACTATCAAGGCACAACTGAACTGTGATCATTGAAATAGATATAAAAATAATTACTGTAGATATCTCATGTTATAACAATTTCTCACCTTTTTACTGATTTTAATTTTTTCCTCTCAGTGGTTTATTAATTAGCCAGCAATGATGTGTTTATTTTTCATGATTCATGCAACAGATATAGTTTCGTCCAACACATATTTTAGTCATCACAACAGCTAATTAAAAAAGTTTGCATGCTATATTCTTTAAATATTTTATCGATATAATCACAAACTGTATTAGCACATAAGTGTACTTATGAGCAGTTTAAAATCAGGTGCAGTGAGCATTTTCTGTTGACCTTCATCCTTGTCAGTGTTACTCATATAGAGGTAAGGATATTCTTATGAGTACAAAATATAGGCTACAAATAGATTCTTTGAGCAACTGCTTGTTCATCATGCCCTTTGTAGCATTTTTTTCTTCCTATTTTTGCATGAATGGTTTTACCTCCAGGTGTAAAGCAATACTTTGGCATTCTTGCCATATTTAACCTTGGAATGTGACATAAGTATTTGAGAAAAACTCATTTTCAAAAAAGTTACCTTGAGAACTTACTGTATTTAGGAAGATATCAACCCTCGATTGCATCATGCCACATTCTTCTTTTGAGGAAATGAAACGAATGTGCTCGTGTTTATATATATGTGCGTAGTTTAATTGCGTAAATTATTACACTTGACTATGAAGCTATTTTGCAATGCGACTATAAGTACGGGAGATTGAAGAGAGAAGAAATTTTGACAAAGTATGTTTTTTTTCGTTGATTCCTAAAAGAAACAACTTTGTTATTACAAACCTCGTGTTTTTCAGTCCCGAGAACTTTATAATTACGAGAGAGTTCTATTGGATTTTATATATTCTTGAGCGCATTAATTTATTAGAGAAACATTACGATAACTCTGTTTTAACTGCAGGTACCAGTCTTTTCCTTTTCCAGGTTTTTTCTGTTTGTTAACTCTCTTAGTAACGTACATAACTACAAAATCGGCGTCGCAGCGCCATCTCTGCATCAAACAATAAACTTAGGAATCTAACTTGATTTTAACATAATTACTTTAACAAGTTCTGTATCAAGGTGCGATTGAATGCGTGAATTTCTGATGATTCAAGTTTAAGTAATATTTCATGCCTGTAATTTTAATCCTGGAATAGGTGCTAAGGAAGATGATTACCTGCCAAACGAGGAGGAAGATAAGTTATTAAAGAAATCACTTGAGAAAAACAGCGAGCCTCCCCCTGAGGATGCAAGTAAGAGAGAAGAGGGAGTCGGTGCTTCATCTACGGGTGAGGAAAAGAGCAAAATTGGTAGCATAGAGTTTGTGAGCTGTGCCACAGGCTGTGAAGCTCCCGCCAAACCTCCTAGCAAAGAAGCAGAAACAAGTGTGGAGGAGGAGCCTAAGAATTCCTCTGAACCTTCTGTCAGAATAGTTGGATGTGGCCCTAAGTGTAAGTAACCTTTAACATGCTTCTCTTTTAACATGTCGACCGCCATGGTGTTCTGATACAGTCAAATTCAAAAGTATTGCAACGAAATGATTTCTTTGTTACTCTTGCTGCAGTTTGGGAATGGAATTTTGGTATTTTCTGATGTATCAGTAGGAGCGAAATTTGAACAGAATTCCTATCTCCAGCAGTGTTTTTATTATGACACCATTAAAGGGAAATGTATTTATGAGGGAAAGTAAGTTGGAGTCCTGGAGTTATATTTATTATCTGGGATGAGCTGCACAATTTGTGTGGAATTAAGCATCTCATGTATCCCTGATATTTTGCTCTTTAATGAGGCAGTTTTAAAAATACTGCAGGAAATGAGAATATTGTTCAAATTGCCCTCCCACTGGCACTACAGAAAATGTGAATACATACTCCATTTCTGAATTGAGGTGAAAGTGGCACTACTCAGTTTGTTACAATACTTTAAATTCGACTTTACATATTTCCTTTAATGCCTTCAGTGTTTTTCCTTCAGTTTTACATTATTGAGTCATGTCACGTAGAAATATTATTGTAATGAATGAAATGTGAATTGCAATCCTTTTTTTAAGTGATTTGGCCTTAATTGACAACTTTTGTCATGGTCCATGCCAAAACAGTCTTTGTGGGTAATCATTGGTGCAAGAAATCTCCTGGATCTCTGTCATTCTGGGGCTGGTCACGATGACCGGCTTGGCAAGGCATGAAGTTTCATTGTCGGTCACTATGACAGGTCAATGTGTTAGTATTAGATGTGACGAAAAATAAAATTCAAATTATGGACCCCATTAAAACTTTATTTTCAACTCTAATAATTATTTCCCATATAATTATTCAGTTCCAAGCTTTCTTGTTCATGGCTTTCTGCTAATCCTCATTTTCTCATTGAGTTACCAATTACAGATTGGATGATGTGTTAGTGATAAAAATTTGTGCCGGAAATATTTTGGCTATTGATTGTTTTTTATATAGGCATTCTTTTTTCTGGGATTTGATTGTTTACAGTGTAATGAGTTTTTTGGTGCAGGCAAATGTGTGATTTTATGCAAAATTTTGATCAGATAAATTCTCCGTGCATATTTTTATATTATGGGTAATTTTTTTGCTTTGAACTGAAGTTAGCACCATTAGTTTTGTTTGGCCATTGCTCTAAAAATAGCTGTTTGATGCTTTCTCTCAGTGGCGGAAGAAGAAATAAACAATATTCTTAAAGAGGCTAGTGTACCTGGAGATGGATCTCTTTCTCCAAATCAAAATATTCCTCAGGATCTTTCAGGACTCATCAAAGATGGTTTATCTGAAGTCTCAAGAGGTTAGTGGTTGCCTGTTTTTATTTGTGTTTCTGTTGAGAAGTTAACTTTTGGGAATTACAAAGAATTTATGAGAGTATGAAAATAAATTCCTGTTTTTTTTGTTTGATTAAGTTTGATTCTAAAATAAGTGTAATTTTACCCCTTACAAACTGTATCATTTGCCAAAATCTCTTTAATCACGTAGTATCTACAAAATCTTGCAAACTGTATCAAGTGCCAAATTCTCTTTTATCATTGTGTATCCACAAAAGGAGTGATTTTGTATGGTTTACCATGTTTAATTTATTGATGAGCTTATTTAGGATTTCTGTTTAAGCATTGTCTTTGAGATATTGGCTGATGAGTGATCAATTTCCAGTCCAGTGATTACCTGGGCAGTTATGAGTAAAACATCTCTTTCATTTTGTGTGGTTTTATTTTGTGAGTAGTTAATTTCACAAGGTGACACTATCAAATTTCAAGTTGTCATTATTTTATATTTGATGATTCTATATTTTTTTTCATTTTCCAGGGAATGAGTTGGCGTATGCAGAAGTGGAGAAAATGAGTAGTGTGCTTCCTACTATGTGGTTAGGCTCAAAAACTGGAGCTATTTATGTCCACTCCTCAGTAGCTCACTGGAGAAGGTGTATACATTCTATTAAACTGAAAGACTCTGTACTAAGCATTGTGTAAGTGGATTTTTTCTATAAATTGTAGCATAGTTTGTTGTAAAAGTTTGTTTCAGCTGATTTGATATCACCTCCTGAAGTGTTTCGGTAATTTTTTCAAATTTGGGATGGATGCAAATTTTGACAAGAATTTGCTCTCAATATCCAGAAAATTAGGCATAAAGTTAATGTAATACATTTAACTCGCTGGGAAAAAGATGGTTCAAGCAAGAGTGTTCTGTCCTCGTAATCCATTATAATAAAATTTGCTGAATCGTAATGTACATTTTTATTTTAGAAAATCTTTATGGAATCATCAACTTTGAATGCACTTTCATGTAATGCTTAGCTTTAATTTTCATTGTTTTGTACTAAATTGTGGATGGTAACCACATTTTCCATAATTAAAAAAGTATTAACAGATTAGCTGCATTTATGTTATAAGAATGGTTCAGGTGTGATTATTAGGTTGTAGTGGAACTTTTGTACCTTAATCAGTTGTTGATAATTTTTAAGTTAATGAGTAATCAACTTGTTTTGGTTAGCACTTTATTGTAGAATTGAATTGAATGCTTAAAGTTAATTCCATCCTGCAGGCACATTCGTGGTAGGGTGCTGGCTGCCCTTGCAAATGGCACTGTGGCTGTGTTCAGGCGTCACAGTTTCGAGAAGGAAGGCAGTGGTGGGGATGGCAGTGAGAAGCAGCATTTGGCTGGTCAGTGGGATTTGGGCTCATACTTCCTGGTGGATTTGGGGGAGCCTCACAAGTCCATCCGTTGCATGTCTGTGGTCCACTCCAAGGTGTGGTGCGGATATGGGAATCATATCCATGTGCTGGACCCCAGGACCCTGGAAATTGAGGTGAGCTTCATTGCCTGCCCTCAGTTACAGTCCGGCCGGCGAGAGTTATCTAGTTTAAAGTATACCGGGACTAGCCGCGGTGATAACTTTTACGGGAGTCACCCGCAATGCACAATCGGGTGAAAGATCCACAGAGAAAAAATTTCTGGATCTTTCGCACGATTGTGCATTGCGGGTGACTCCCGTAAAAGTTATCACCGCGGCTAGTCCCGGTATACTTTAAACTAGCCTAGAGCGAACACCCCTTGTGTTCTATGTCCGGGCCTGCTCTCCGGCTGTGGCGCTGTGTGCACGATTTGGACTGCTTGTGGCATCATATGCTCAGCAGTCCAGCAACACCTTGTCCGGTAGTGTCCGAAAATGTCCACAGGGAAGAATGACGCCTCGGTAGCTTAACTGGCTAAAGCACTCGACCGGAAATCGTGGGATCCGGGTTCGAATCCCGGTAAAGGCGAATGATTTTTTTCTCTGTGGATCTTTCGCACGAGAGGTATCTGATGACAGCGCAAAAGAATGGGCAGAGAACCCTGCGCTGGCAAGGTTTGCAGCCAATCGCTGTACCCCAAATGCGCCTCTCACCCTCGCTTCGTCATGCAACGTTTTCACATGCATACGAAGCACTGAAACAAGCCTGAGCTGCCAAAACAAGCCCTTTCTTCAAATCTCCAGAACAAGGGATTCTTCCTTTGGGTCCTTCATGCTTGTCGTCCCTTCCAGCTCCTTTCTTCACAGAAGACATATGTTTACATGTAACGTGGGCATTTCCCTTTCTTATGGCTGCTTACACGGTGAACAATCATGCAAATGATCATGCTGAATCATCACGTGATCACTGGATCATGCAAGCAAAATAGGACATGCTCTAATTTTCACTGAAATATCATGCGCATGACGTTTCATCCGTGAATTTTTCCGTCATACATGGCACATGTAATGTGGGCGTTTCCCTTTCTTAAGGCTGCTTACGCGGTGAACAACCATGCGAATGAGCATGTGATCATTCGCTGGATCATGTGAGCAAAATAGAACATGTTCTAATTTTCACTGAAATATCATGTGCATGACTGTTCATTCGCAAATTTTTCCGTCATACACGGCGAATGATTTCATTCGTATGATCATTCATCATGATCATTCATATGATCATTCACTGTGTATAGCCGTGTTTACCTGGCAACCTTGCCGCATACCCCGAACTAGATCCTTCTACCTGTCATCAGACAACTCTCAGTGGCCGGACTGTAGTGAGGTGCCACTACTATGTACTCATGGCGAAAGATGGCTTGGTGGAATATCTACAGTGCTAAGGTTCCCAGCTTTAAATCTTTGGTGAAACCTTTCAGTTATCTCTAACCCAAAATTCTTGAAGCATTAGTTGCCCCCTAAGAAATGAACTGGCTCCCTTACCATGAATGCACATCTCATGCCTTTGGCCTAGTCTTGGGTGAGCTCTACAATCACCAATCCAAGATAACCCTCTGATAGAAGTACTATGTGAGTTAATAGTTTGAAATTAAGTACAATAATAGTATTTGTTTTCCTGGAGATCTCAGTGTATACTTATTCCATGATGTAAGGCGTGTTGATTTTTCATGAAATAACTAAAATGTCCACTAAATGATCAATCCTGGATGCTCTAGGATATGGTCAAATTTTCAAATCCCTATTCCAATCTCTAATATCTTGACTTATTTTGTCTCGAATATCATGACTTGGGTGTTCATTTCTCTCTCCATCAGGCCTCATTTAATGTTCATCCAAGGAAAGACAGTCAAGTTCGACAAATGGCCTGGCTGGGTGATGGAGTTTGGGTTTCCATAAGAATGGACTCCACATTAAGGCTCTATCATGCTCACACTTATGAGCATTTACAGGATGTCGACATTGAACCTTACGTTAGCAAAATGTTGGGTGAGTACGATTGAACTATAAGGTATGAGGTTTTTTCTTTGCTATTCCTTTTTCTGTAAATGTAAGAATTTTTCTTCCTCAATTTGTTTATATATTGTCACCTTTGAGAGAGTACAGTAGACTCTCGTTATTACGAAGTTTGCGGGACCGAAAAACCGGAGGTTCGTAATAACGAAGTTCGTATCAACATTTCTTTTAGGAATCATCAAAAAAAACCGTATTTAATAAACACGATTAAATTACGCGGGAATTTGTTTAAACAGGAAAATTCATTCCAGTTTCTCAGCAGAAGAATGCGGCACGACGCAATCGAGGGTTGATATCTTCCCGAATACAGTAAGTGCGATATAAGCACTGGTTGCGTTCCAAGACCTTGTTCCTAAGTTGATAAACCTACAGCACGGCCGCTGAGGGTTGTCCGATGACACACAGAATGGTCTAGGTCGGGGTAGGGACAGGGTTGCCATCTAAGAAAGTGAAACGCCTACAAAGGGTTCCACGAAGAAAGGATGCGGAAGGGACGCCGTGCGTGATGGACCCAGACGAAGAATCACTTGTTTTGGCGATTCGAAGAAAGGATTTTTTTGATGATCAGCCATATTTCGGTGCACCTTATGCAGTTGGCAACGTTGAGAGACAAGGCGAGGGTTTTGTTGGACAGCGATTGACTGTAAACCGTGCTGGCGTAGGGTTATCCGCCTCTCCTATTGTGCCGTCATCGGGCTACTGTCGCCGGCCGGACTGTATGAAATTGCATCATGAGAAATACGGTCATCCTACAAAATGCAACACTGAATCACAATCGTGCTCTAGCTCACGATATTACGAACTGATCTAGCTGGGCGTGCGACGCAGCCGGAACCGAAAAAATCACTACTCGCGGTAAGGATGAGCAGGCGAAACGCTGAACAGTTCCTAAATTCACACCGGATTCAATGATACTTTGTTCAGATTGTGCCCAAAGTGGCAGTTCCTCTACGCCAAGCCAAACCGCGAAGCATCGGCCAAATTGAAAGGCGCCAAATTCGAAATTTGAATGCTCGTATCTCTGAAAATTCGTAAATCGAATGCGCGTAGGAAGAGGACTTACTGTACGTCCAATTTACGAGCGGTTACAAGTGAGTCACCATGGCTCCACAGGAATGAAACTTATTACATGATGTTGCGTGTACACTGAAGAAAGAGCCATAATTGACGCTCTTGGGCGCGGTTCACGAGAAGAACTTAAACGCGGCGCGATTATTATAACTCAGCGTAGTGAATATGCACCTAAATGCCGTTGCTTACACGGGGAACTTCGTAATAAGGTTTATTTTATAGCCGCCAGGACCGGGACTGAGTTTCGTAATTTCGTAAAAACGAAAATTTCGCAATAACGTTTCTTTTACTATAGCTAGCATATGCCTTTTCGTCGGGACCAGCGATTCGCTTCGTAATAACGAGAACTTCGTAATAACGTTGTTCGTAAGGAGAGTCTACTGTATATATTTGATTAATGACAAGCACGTCATGCATAATTTATTTGGGAAGCTTTTCCTCACGATTTTATTATGTACTAGCTTTTTTTTACACTTATTAAATGTTGCTTTTAAACTAATTGATGATACATATCATGTTTATTGTAGAGGAAGTTTAAGTGCCTTCATAATTATTATGGAATATTTTCCATGAGTTTCTTTTCTTCATCCTATGATTTTCATTTTGCAAGTCATCAGTGAAAAATTTAAGAGCTCCCATGTTAAATCTTATAATCTACTTTAGGATGATATTCTAATTATGAATACTCTTGCTGTTTTGGTTTTGGCTTTCTCTCTTGCTTTTCATGATGCGCTGTGGCAAAGAATGAATCTTATTGAATTTTACTGTCCAGTATTTCTATCAGGTTTATTTTCACGTTGTTTCTTTTGGGCAATTCATGAACTGTAAGAGTTGGCAACCTCTTAGCAACCTTATAGTGACCTCAGCAATAGGAGGTCACCTGTGTGGCATTATAAGGAGGCTAAATGATCTAATGATATAACTTCCTCAGGATAGAAAAATATCATTTAATTTGCAATTCTGATTTTGCTTTATTAATTTTTATGAGGTTTAAGTCATTAGGAAAAGCATCTCGTTTTCCCTATGTGAGTGAATGCCTAAGGTTACCTCTCATACCCATATTGCATAAATGATTTATGCAATATGTAGTTCCTATTTTATTATATATGTAGTCCTTTTACTGAGCAATTCATTCAATTGGTTTGACTATTAAACATTATTCATTTTGATATCACATTGGTAAATATTGCTTTTTTAACCTGTGAAAAAAATTATTGTAGTTAAAGAGGAATTCAGCAATAGTTTTATTAGCAAATCATTCTGCATTTACCTCTTATGACTTTCAACTTCATTATCTTTACAAGTATGATATCATTTTAAATTTATTCACCTTTTCCTCTTTAACATCTGAGTTTGCAAATAATTTTATATGAGTTTCTTAAAAAATATGAATATTTACACAAATGGCTTTGGCTTGCTAATTGCTTTGGTTATCAGCTTTTTTCCCCTATATTCACTCTTCTTCTTCATATTTCAACTTTCAATTTGTTTAAAATTCTATGATTGTGTATGCAATCAGTGAAAATTTTTTTGATTAATGCTTTAAAAAGCTTAAGCTTTTACTTATAACTTATTTTAATATTTTTATGACAACCAATGTGGAGTTGGAGTGGATTTTTTTCTGCTTTATGAGCAATGAGATGTGTGTGCCTTCAGTTTTTTTCCGCAACTAAATGATTTTACAATTTTTTGCACTCTTTCTTCATCCTGCGCCTCCTCTTGCTCTTGGGTGTTGCCTCAAACCTGTGCACCTCTATAGCTGTTTACCCCGGAGGTAGTATTCCTTAAGCCTTATTTTTAACCCTATTAATAATTTATCAAAGCTTAAGTGCATCTTGGTTTATGCTTAATCTTAATATATGGGTGTGAGCAATATATCAAGATTTCCCGGCTTGGGAAAAATTTTCTCAGAACAAATTCGTCAGATTAATCAAAACCGTGTGACAGTTTGGCTGAAAACCTTTTCACAGAGATTTCCAATTCCTTCTTGGAAACATACAGCTTTTCATTGAGTAGTGGTATTTTTGTCTTTAAAACTTTTGCGGGTGTTCGTTGTGTACAAAAACTTTCTAATTTACTAAACGTACTAAAATAATTCTCCATGCTGGAGTTTGGGCAATGCCAGCATTATCAAAGGAATGACCAGATTCAGCAACCAGCATCCATTGGGAAATGTTGGGGCCATACTGGCATGAAGAAATATCTAAAAGGTTTTTCTTTAAAATCACTGGTTTTGTACTTTCGAGAACTCTATCTTAATAAAGTATTTAAAAATTACTTCTCTTTAAAATGAGCATATTTCATTTGAAGCTTTTTGTAATGAAAACATTATGCACATACCAAGATGCACTGCTGCTTCTGCATGAGTTTTCTTTCAAATTAATATTTATTTCATGGTGTTAATTTTCTCTAACCCTTCTTTGGGAGCATTTTACCTGCTTGTCTCATATATAATCTTCAGGCTTGAATGAGTTTATTTTAATATCTTTGAATGTATATCCTTGCCTCCTTGGCCTGTGAATTTTCATTGGATTCAAAGACTTCATATATTTAAAGTCAATTTCTTCCATAGTAATCTGCCTATTTGGACAGCTGCTTTTTATTGGACTTTCTTGCAAATAAAAATACTTCCTATCAATAATTCTGGGTGGTATTTTACACAACGAATTCCAATGATAGGGTTAAAATTGCTGCATATTGAGCCCAACTTACTTCTTATTGAGCTTAACTTACATTCCAATTACCATTCCTAGCATTACTGTGATTGTGGATGCCATTGCATGTGTTTTTTTTGGCGATGTTTATTAAATTTCTTTTGCCCTACTCAAAAGTGTGTTCATGTGGTTTCTCTTGTTTTCTCCTTGTTTTTCCTCTAATCACTTGTGTGCGTCTCGTCTCCCTCATGTGTTTCTTGTGTGTGTTAACATCATTCCATTCAGGTACAGTACACTCCCAATTATCTGGGCTAATGATGGGGAGATCCGGCACGAATAATCGGATAACACAGATAATCCAAACTTTACTTTGATTTCCTGTGGTTTTCAGAATTTACCTATATCAAACAATCTATTATTACAAACGTACATTGTTTATAACTTTAGATTGCTTTCTAGAATTGTTAAGAGCACTCTCTCTCCAAGCGGGATATTTTTCGCGGTGATAACGTGATTGTACTCGCATTCCTATTGCTACAAGTAATTCCTGGTTTCCGAAAACTATATGCCCGTGGCTGTGAGGTCACGTGGTCAGAATAGTGGTTTGCACGAATGCTTCGAAACCACTGCCTGACATTGGAAACTACACTGACAGGCACCATGCCGACTAGTCTCGTCTCGCCCAAGTTGCCCGGGATACAACTGCTTCGGGACGCGGATCCTTAATCACTGAGCTCAATCCCACACTGCGATGCTTGGAAAAGAGGAGCACGGAGCTTCCGTGAAGGTAACGGGTGCGCAATTACACCATCGCGTAGTAGCGGTTATAGGAAACCAGGACTTGAGACAAATAGGGTGGTTTCCTATTATTTTTTATTCAAAAGATTTTCAATCGAAAGATTATTACTCCTGGAGTAAGTATTTCACGCTTCTAGATTTTTAAATGACGTAATCTATTTTTTGCGATTAAATGAAAAGTGAAAATTTTCAATCGTGCAAAAGCACGATGGCTAAGTATGAATGCTAGGATAAGCCCGTGTGACGTCATTCTGGTTCCGTCTGCCACTGTGTGACACCACCTTGGTGTGAGGCTATGAGCGCCGATACAATGCAGGCTGCTAGCTGGTAGCAGAGTTCCCTGCTAGCAGGTAGCGCTTGGTTTAAATAAGGATAATTAATACCTTATCAAACGAAGGAAACTTTCCGACCTTAGGCAATTTAAATAGGTGATTATTAAGAGATGTTTCCCTGAGCTCTGTGCCTCATAAATGCGTTGGTAATCTCAGACGATGTAAAACTCCTGTCTTCTCGCATAGAAACTAGGTCCCTGTGAGGTCACGTGGAGTGGCATCGCATGGGCGCCAATCTGGTCTTTTTCAAATGAGGTTAAAATTGACCAATGCCATTTGTCTAAACTGGGATTTCTGAAACCAAATAATTTGTATATTATGAATACACAAATGGTGGGTAAGGAATCGCAATCAATGCCTTTCATTTTCTTTGATGAAGGAAACTACCCTATTGTCTATGTAGGGGGGGAGTGCCTGGCTATGACTCATGCTTTCTCTACTTCCACTTCCCCCATTGCCTTCACTTCTACTCATCCTCTTCCACTATTCCCTTTCTCTCTAGTTTGACCTTTACTGGAAACGGCGTAAACATGCCAGAAAGCGACTAAATCTCCGGTTCCCTTGGGCCGCATTCAAACGCATTCGAGGCCACGGCAATAATTGCGCATTTGTGGTATGAAATATACAATTAAAGATCGTACAGGGTTCCCACTCAACCGTGAAAACCTAAAAACCTGGAAATAGCCGTGAATTTCATCATAAAACCTTAGAAATCTCTGAAACTTGATTGTAGAAAAACGATAGACAGATTAAAAGAAAAATCGATGTTTCGATCATGTTTCAAGGCCGAGTCACGTGCAGATACTGTCCACGCATTTTTCTGCACACGTGTATTCGAAGCGCAATTATTAATTGGTCCATGTGCCATGACAGCACATTGACCTTAAGCCTGCGATTGGAAGACGTTAATCCTGGCAAAAAATCAGGCTCTTCTTCACTTCCCTGCCACCCTGCTCTCTCCATTTTCCCACTCACATCCTTTTAGCCGGACATGAATTTTGCTAACGATAGGTGACGTCATGAGAGATAGCACTTTTATTGCCACGTTTGCATTCAAGACATCTGTTTCGTTTGTTACATTTTTAGTTAACATGCGGCCGATGATTGTTACATGATCAATATTTCTGCCTAAAATGCCTTAGCTAAAAACCGTGAATTTGATGACATTTAGACTGTGAAAACCTGGAAAAAACCGTGAATTTTATAATGTAGTTAGAGTGGGAACCCTGTCGTAGTTAACATTTCTCTGATATAAGGAATGATTAACCATCGAAGAATCTTCTAGAATTAAACGAGAGTTTTTTTCCTGCCGCTGATCGTCATCTACAATGTTAGAGCAGACGTCCAAGTAAACTTGAAACATTCCTTGTCGGCAAGAATATAAAATAATTCCACTTTAAGAAGGGGATTCTAGTGGAAACAATTAGCCCGGTGAAGCATTGTATTTTTAAAAAATGAAAATATCTTGGTGCATTTGCGTCTGATGTTATTTTTTATAAAGATCACAGAAAACTTTGAAGGACCCTGAAATCATGCACGGATAATCCACAACCCGGATAAACCACAGCCGGATAATCGGGAGTCTGCTGTATTTTTAACCACATTGGTTAGCAATAAATCATCATAATAAAATCCAAATATTAATGATATTACCCTACCAAATTGAATTTACCAGCAAAAATAAGGAAAGAGGAAGCAAGTTAACTGCAGCTCTTAACCTTTAGCGAGAGATGTGCAGTTTGGCAATCCGTAATAAATCAAATTAAACAGCAGATACCGCACGCCACATGAGTTAGTGGAAATATAAACGTAATATTGTATATCCATAGGTTTCAGTAAATTTAATTTTTATTTTATTTTCCCGTTTGGTGTCAATTGATTGAGCAATACATAATTCCTTTTGTGCATTATCAGCTAAGTTATTAGTAGCCATGTATATAACTGAACCTACATCTCGTATAAAATTTTTTTTGGGGTTTTTATTCATGAAGAAAATGAGATGTTTTGCACACCTTTTTAAAATCGTAAGAAATGTTGTACTATCAATATTTTTTTCAATTTATTATGTGTAATCTGTAATCATTTTTGTCTGTATAATATTTACCGTGTTTGTATGGTAAGTGAACCTTTATGTATATACATTAGGGCGGATCGGAAAAATCGATTTTTTTCAAATCCATCTGGCCCATTGAAAAAAAGTTGTGGGACCGATCAAAAATAAGGCCTGAAAAATTTGAGACCTCTAGGTGAACCCCTGACCCTCGCTCAAATGAGATTTAGGGGTGGAGAGTCCAATTTCGAAAAATATAATATTTAATGGTCATTTCCTATAGATTTTGCCGAGTTACTGCCCTTCAGGGCGAAAATTTCGTGCATTTTGACGTATCTGCCACTGTTTAGCCACAAAATGCCTTATTTGAGTCCGCGAAGAAAATATTCCAACGCCCACGCAGCGTCGCGGATACAAGAGGGGCAGGCCAATCCCGTCCCCTCCCCGCTCGCTTCTCCCCCTCCCACGCCTCGAGTACAGCAAAATTCATCCTGCGTGTGCTGCTAGGAGGGAGTTCATCCTTGATAATATAAATCGGAAGATGGTGGATGGTAAAATATGATGAGTAGTGAGACGACTTGTTTCTTATTTGGCGCCTCGTCGGCGTAAAACAAATCGATGTTACCAACTTTTAGAGAAGTGATGAAATATTTATACATGCCTCAGCCCAAATGCACCAAAATTCACACCCAGTGCGTATTTATTCGTAAGTCTAACTAATATGTTTGATGTTTCAGCATCGTCTGTGGAGGCAAAATCACGAAAGAATTTCTCAATTATCTGCTTTCCAGTCTGTATTTCTTATGTCAGTTTCATTCCTCATCTTTCGCTGCTATCAACAAAGTTTTGGTGAATTCCTTCACGAATCTCTCGTCCGGATGTATAATAAAAGAAATATTCAACTTCAAATTTGAATGTTCACCAATAGATTTTTGAATTTCCACACTGCTAAGGTCAGATATAACCGGGTGTCTCTCTCCAATACATAATCAGCGCGTAGTCCTTTACGTTGATATTCAAATCCAGCATTTAAAATAATCTCAGATTGGTCGCCAAACGCATCCTTCCAACAACGCAAATTGGGTCCCTATATTGCCCTCCCAATGTTTTTGTCGAAAATTCTTAGTCGAAAAAAGCCAACTTAATGCAAATAGCAAATAGACCACTGCAAAGATGAAATATGATTTTATACTTTTCCGGCGAATGATGTGGATAAACTCTTCTCGGGATTCAAAAAAAATTATCCCCGATGAGCCCCGAGCTCGAAACTTTGCCCTTTGTGGAAAAATTAACACGGTGGGAATCCCGAGACGTTTACCCACACTTCAAGGGATGTTGGAAAAATGCTTGTAGCAGAGGGATGATACCTCCTTTTTGGGCGGTATTCACTTAATACCATCGCATTCAAATCCTTTTTAATTTTTTGTATCTAGTTTTCACTCGGAAAGGAATCGAGAATCGCAGATTTTACAACTATTGCTAATACTCCGACGGGTGAGGCTAACCCCCAAAGGTGGGACTCTGTTTCTTCAACACCACACATTCCCCTTTAAACTTGGAATGATAAGTCCTCTCACCTTTTTTCATCACACAAAAGTATTTGTCAACATTACACATTTATTTCATGAAAATGGAGCCCTTTGATAACTCTCTTTCGTATTCACAGTAATTAGCATCTTTTTCTGTCTACGTAAATAATTCTGGTACACTGGCTTTGATGTATCTTACGAAGTTATGACTTTTGCGTCAGCTAAAGTTGCGGGAATGATCATTGCTGTTGCTTGGTTGTGGCATATACCTCTATCACAGTTCGCAGACGCATTTTCCCCGAAAGAGTTCCAATGTGACTTTATACCCCTTATATTTATTTTATGATGAAAGCAGGGATACAAATAGGCTGATTTCTCGTCAGTTTAATTTTCTTCGGATGAATTGATGAAGAAAAGTTTTGATACTCTTTTTCCATACAAGAATTGACGATGTTAACTTAATTCCTATGATTCCCTTTTTTCCTCAGTTGCCGAGTTTCTTTAGAATTCAATCCAGCAGCCATCATCTTTCGTTTCGCCCGCTTGTCTCTCAAAATGCTTCTTCATTGGGGGGAACCTTATGCTCCTTCTTTCAAACACACACAAAAATATCGCATAATTTCAAATGTTCTTTTAAAAGAGTTTGAGTTTTGTACTTAAACCCTACTTTTGGCATATTCCCATTTTCCGTAAGTTTTAGTACTTCCTGTGGTACCGCTAAATCCATTTAGTCACACATTATGGATGAGAAGCGCGTCACTATAGGTCGCACGCCTTTATAGCCACACAAGAGGCCTTTTCATAGACCGTAGGCTCCTTTCCTGCGTTCTCGGATCTATAAATATTTCATCACTTCTCTAAAAGTTGGTAAATTCGATTTGTCGATTCGGACGAGAGATTCGTGAAGGAATTCACCAAAACTTTGTTGATAGCAGCGAAAGATGAGGAATGAAACTGACATAAGAAATACAGACTGGAAAGCAGATAATTGAGAAATTCTTTCGTGATTTTGCCTCCACAGACGATGCTGAAACATCAAACATATTAGTTAGACTTACGAATAAATACGCACTGGGTGTGAATTTTGGTGCATTTGGGCTGAGGCATGTATAAATATTTCATCACTTCTCTAAAAGTTGGTAACATCGATTTGTTTTACGCCGACGAGGCGCCAAATAAGAAACAAGTCGTCTCACTACTCATCATATTTTACCATCCACCATCTTCCGATTTATATTATCAAGGATGAACTCCCTCCTAGCAGCACACGCAGGATGAATTTTGCTGTACTCGAGGCGTGGGAGGGGGAGAAGCGAGCGGGGAGGGGACGGGATTGGCCTGCCCCTCTTGTATCCGCGACGCTGCGTGGGCGTTGGAATATTTTCTTCGCGGACTCAAATAAGGCATTTTGTGGCTAAACAGTGGCAGATACGTCAAAATGCACGAAATTTTCGCCCTGAAGGGCAGTAACTCGGCAAAATCTATAGGAAATGACCATTAAATATTATATTTTTCGAAATTGGACTCTCCACCCCTAAATCTCATTTGAGCGAGGGTCAGGGGTTCACCTAGAGGTCTCAAATTTTTCAGGCCTTATTTTTGATCGGTCCCACAACTTTTTTTCAATGGGCCAGATGGATTTGAAAAAAATCGATTTTTCCGATCCGCCCTAATATACATGGGTGTACATCTTCACCTAACAAGGGGAAAAGTAAATTTAGTTCACAATCTAAGATTGCAAACCTAAAACTGATATGTTGATGTTGTTGAAGTCAAATCATTTTATTTATTGTTGTCTCCCAACTTATCTTTATAGGTACAGGAAAAGTGGGATTCTCATTTGCAAGGATTACTGCTTTACTCATATCATCTTGTAGACTTTGGATTGGCACAGGAAATGGTGTTATTATATCAGTTCCACTCTTGGAGAGTAAGTTATCAATCTTAGAATTATTTTCCCTATGTTAAAATTAATTTTGTCAGAATCTCTTTCATCTCAATTCTGGCTGTGGGGAGGTGTACTGAATTTAGGAGCCCAATGCCAGTTCTTTTCACTAACTTTTCTTGTTTTTTAGTCGTAAGTTTCTGCTGTTTTCCAGGTATCCTGTTTTATAGGTATTTTATTTTTGTCTACTGATCCTGGTGAGGTTAAGATCCAGAAAAATTTCCTTTGTCTCTAGGGCTGAAAAATCCGGGAGGTTTTGTTTTCCGGGAGAATATATCATGAAATTGGACTGAAATTTTTTAATCATTTCATCCTATACTAATGGCTTACAGAAGGCTGTTGAGGCTCTTAACACGTTGAGTACGGATGGCGAGAATTCTCGTCATTTTTTTCCCGAGCGTTCTGGATGGATGATGTTGATTCTCGTCATTTAGGCGTGTCTACTTTAGCAATTTTAAAGCGTTTGAGAATCCAGACAAGCAATACGCCAACTATCGGCCAAATTCGAAAGCAAAGCTCCGAAGATGCCAAGCATTTCCCTTAGGAATTCACATTGACAAATCATTGGGATTTTTGGGTGTTTTCTGATTTTCATGAATATATTTTTCGCAATGAGCTATCAAAATGTTGTAATTAATATGTTTTATGCATTCATATTTAATTGCAATGCCGTTTTGTTGCCATTCATTGCAATAATTCATCATTTACTGTTACGGTGGTTTATTGGTTTAAAGCGTGTAAGGTAACCAGCGTATTCGACTTTTCTTTTCTACGCTGCTTAGAGTTGTGTATTTTTATGGGAGTCACGCTCATTAGGAAGTCTTTGAGTACTCGCAGTGAGCTAGTAGAGGATATTTCAGCTGTAATTTATTAATTCCTGAATTTTGTCGTTGCCCATAAGTATGGCAATAAATCATCAAAGCCAAGAAAAATGTACCTTAATATTTTCTACTTTAACTTTCGCAGTGGCTCAAAGAATCATCCCATTACGACTATGTTATCATCATAACGCTATCCTCAATTCATTGGCCATATTGGCAAATTACGTCACTGCCTTTAGCACTGCCAACGGTTGATTTAAGTCTCGAATAATATAGATTTTTGGTTGTACATTTTCAGTTGTTGTTCATTACTTATAATGAATGGACATATCGTTATGTTTGATTAGGTAAAGTTATATTTAAACATTAGCTTTTTAGCCATGGTTAAACCAAAGCAGTTTGCCTAAATTGGCACATATTTTCAATCTCAACTCCTCTACCCAGATACTACATACCTCTGTATTTTAAACCCCGGTACACAGCGTGTTAATTTAGCATTTTCAATTGAGTCCATCGTACAAGTTTCATAGAGCTCCATTTTTCTTGTGATTATGTGAATTTTTTTTATCACAGTTATTCATGCGAGTGTGTCTACCTCTGTTTTTAGTGTGTTATCCTTCAAATGATATTTTTTTGGTGGAATTAGTAACCTTGGACTGTGTTTCTTCTGGCCTACTTTTACCATTTGGAGATCCATGGAGAACGCTAGACATTCCTTTGAATCCAAAGTGCTCTGTGAGCATATAATTATGAAATATTAGTATCAAGTGCCTATATTTTTAAGTTGCCTCAACTTATAAATATGGTCCATATTAACCCGGCGGTAGTCGCGCCCATTTTCCGAACATAAACGGTCGCGTGGGGTGTCTCTGACACCCCAAAAGATGTTGTTCAATTTCTTTCAAATAGTATATTTTATTTAAAAATTTCACATCTCGACGTATTCTTTGTTTATTTAGGAATGACTATACTATATATTTCAAACTATAAATTCAACTTTTATTTTTTTAAGAAAATATTTTTGAATACCCTATTTTCCAGTAGGCAGTCCCAGCTCCTCCGGAAAATTTGCCAATTTTTTTTGTTTCAGCCAAAGAACACAGTTGAAATGTTGAGATATAAATAGATGGCATATACTTTTATAAACACCAATCACTGTATCTCATCATATTTTCTGCGTCGACCTCTATTTTCCTTACGTAAATACTAATAAATGTACTAAATTAATTTACTTATCGATATTGAATCGATTTCCCAAAATGTATTCTTGAGGAAAAATTGACGATGATATTACGGTCACTTATAACTATTGAAATACTCCTGTTACAAATTATATACAGCATTGGAAGGTAAACTAACAAATATGTAGTCCTCAACAGGAGTTCAATTTCGCGCTGTTGAAAAGTTTATTGAATCTAAAGAATGAAGAAAATAAATCATGTAAATTATTTATTTGCTTCTAATCACTTCTCAAAATTTTCAGCAAAAGTGTACCACACATTAGTTTCTGACACACTGCACAGTATATTTTTGTTTTTATATCTGTTGGAAAAAACACATCTTCCAACTTTTTTCTTTTTTTCTCCTCATCCTTTTCTCAGGCTCATTTTACGCATATTCCTCTATTTTTCATGTCTCTAGAGGTCATGTTCAATATCGATCTAATTTTACTGCATAGAAAAGTTAACGATCGAGTTATCTCACGAAGAAAACTTCTTTGCAGTGTGATAGTGAATCGGAATACCTAGGTATAACAAATGCACTGATGTCAGCAGTGTTTGGCAAATCTCCTGATGTTTCTGTTTGCATGATAGGTGCTGCCTATTTTGTCTAATGTGGCTAGACCTTCAGTGCAGTTATAAAAGGTCAATATTTCCGGTTTTCTTTTTTATCTGTTCGTCTTAGATTCATTGACATAAATGGCTGTGTGAATTGTTGACGAAAAAATTACATTCTTTGACCATTTTACGACGCAGGAAACTAGAGCTTTTTTCTTCCTAAACCAAAATAAGCTGCTATTTTCTTCTTTCTTTTACATATACGACTTTCAGTGCTAAATCTCTTTTATTTTTTGCGTGCTGTTCTCGCAACCGTCAAATTATTGCTTAGAATTTCATCTGCTTGCGGAATATTATTGAACCAGTAGTTCAAATTATGTTTCTCCCGTTTCTGTTTACAAAAGAAAATATTCGCTTTAACTCCTATTTTGGACTGGTATCTACAAAAAATGGACCCTCTGGTTGCCACCCTGAGTAGGTACATTTTCAAATACAATCCAATTTGCCAGTGCAAAAATTTTGATGCCATATTTTGCGGGTTTGGAAGGGAAATATTGCCTATATGAACATCTTCTTTGAAAAGGAGTCAATTGCTCATCACCTTTTTTTCATGGCCCAATTCTATTATGTTGTCGTGTATTGCGAGCAAACATCTCAAATACATCTCTACTTTGTGCCAATTTTGCCACTTTTCATTTTCTCTACTCTAGCAGTCACGTTTTCGAAACGAAAAGATAAAGGGGAAAAGAGAAATATGTTATGTCTCATGGAGGAATAACATATTTCCACTCCTAATCCATTGTGGTTCCAAAACAATAAAAAATTCTGTTACTCAGTTTTATTTGCCCTGGCTAAAAGTAAAATACTATTCAGGAACACTAAGTCTTTCCTGTCTGTTTCACTATCTCTCTTACGAGAATAATTTTTAGTGACTTTCTCTACCTGTATATTAGTGCAATTTAGAATTTTCTCTGCCATTCTTTCAATGAACATCATACAAAAACAAACCATTCGTGTTTCGAATCCAATTTATTTTGCCAATAAGTCCCCTCCTCTCGGTAACACTGCTACAATTTTATGTTTTTATGTTTGGTCTTGATCCCTGCGTATTACACGTTACAACTCCATACTTCCCAACGTACATAAGCTCCCTTCCCTTTTACAAAAGCTCATCATCCCTGCACTGTTGTTCAGTGTAAGTTTCATGTGCAGCTATATGACACCGGTCTTCTTTTTCATCAGAATCAATTTTCTTCACTCATAGATTCATTCAAAAGGCAAAGTCTTTCTTCTATCTATTTGTTTGTCAATTTTAACTGATTTTCATGTTTCTTCAAATTTGAAATGTGTGTTTCGACTTTTTCTTTGCAAAATCAGGCTTCATGCCGGTCTGAGAAATCTATCTATCTAGTATGAATTGAAAACGATGATTGTAAGTATTATAAGGCCAACCTTCACTGGTAAATTCACATAAACATGTAAATAATGCCTTTTTATTAATAACTACTGCACTAACGTAATTGAACGAAGTCTTCAAAAAATTACTTCTAAAAAATCGCATTTTCTACAAAAGTTGACGTCAGAAACAAATAATTCCTCATCCAAATTTTCAATCAAAAGTCAAAGTATATTAGCAATTTCCTTTTTTTATAAAGACTGCAGGAATCCATAGGGTACAGAATGAACGTGCTGTAAGTAATATATAATCGATTTTTCGTGGCTCACTTCGAGAAAAATCACTGTAACATTATAAGAAATTACTAACTTTCTATTTGTTTACATAAATTTAGGCAAAAAAAGCCAAAAAATAAATATTTATTGATGTAAACGTAAAAAGACAACTTTCATGGCCAGTTTCAGAAAAGTAGCTATCAAATGTGATGAAAATGAATGAAAAACATTCAAGGTGACTTTGAATACTAGGCGGCAAACCGTAACGAGAACGGTCGCGTGGGGTGTCTGGCGCACCCCACTCTGCAGAGCTTTGACAAAAGTAATTTTTCTTAAAAACTTCCATTGATTTTATCATAATCTTTTACATGTATTCTCAGACAGCTTAAAAAATCAGCTAGAGGGGGTTACAGATCATTGCAGTCACCATTGCAAGAAAAAATAGCGCTTATATAAGGCTGGGGTGTCTGGGACACCCCACGCGACCACCGCCGGGTTAAAAGATTAGAAATTGAAAACATAAGTAAAACTCTTTATGAGTGGTAACATATTTTAAAGAAAACTTCTTTTTTCTGGAAATTGGAGTACTTAAATGCTTGATTTATTTCTGTTACTACCAAAACTACACTGGTTGACCTTTTTACAATATACCTTGCTGTATTTTTCCATTGTGAATTTTTAAGTATGACTGCTTAGTCATCGATATAATGTAGTGGAAAATTCGTGTGAACCCTGAGCCAGTTGAACTCTTACTATACATCTATTAAATTTTTGGTGGTTATATTATGTTCTATGTTGTTTTGGTGCAATAAATGTATTTTCGTATTATTTTGATGTGTGTTATAGATGCTGGTGGTAGAGCTGTTGCTTCTCATGCTGGTAAAGTCCCTGGGAGTGTGGTTCGAGTATATACTGATAGCAGAGGGACACGACTGACTCCTGGTAGTTTTATTCCATACTGCTCCATTGCTCATGTACAAATATCCTTTCATGGCCATCATGACGCAGTTAAATTCTTCGTAGCAGTTCCTGGTAAGCTCAACTCATCGTTATAAATCTCTAATGATAATTAAGCTTGCCTTCTTTATTAAAGTTGCTTTCAAGAGATATCCGTTATTAATGGCATCTATTGAGCAAATTTGTGATACTGAAAACCTGAAAATGAGAAATTAACTCAACAGAAAACATAGTCCAAGCAGGTTAAAAATTTCAAATTCATTTTCATGATTTCTTCTTAGCTCTATAGAAAAACTATTTAAAAAATAAAAAGAATTTCATTAAAGTTTGAAGAAAAAGATCAAACACATTTTAAAAACAGAATGGGTTATGTTGGTTTCCCTACAAGGTGACTCGTATTAAAAGGCAATTTGCATTTTTTATAACTACTGTAATCTGAATAGAATTCCACCCTTTGTTTTTCAAAAATGCCCATGGTTAAAGTAAAAAGGGGAATAGATTCCTATGCATTTATTAATTTTTTTCCTAAAACTGAAGCCTCAAAATTGGGGCGGGGGACAAAATTCAGAGAGAGACTATATTCAGAGAAATATGGTATTAGTTTTAGCCTGTGATTTGATGTTTTGAGAGAAAATAGGATGTTGGTTCTCTGCATTTAATTTTGGTAAAATTCTATTATATTGTGTAATATTTGCTTAGGCTACAACTCTACTGGAGGTAGAACTATGCTTAGAGAAGTATGGTAATGATATTAGTTAAATAAATTTCCAAATTTTCTAGAGAAAATAGGATGTTGGTTCTCTGCATTTAATTGTGGTACAGTTCTATTATATTGTGTAATATTTGCTTAGGCTACTCTACTGGAGGTAGGGCTATCCTCAGAGAAGTACGGTAATTGATATTAGTTAAATAAATTTCAAAATTTTCTAGAGAAAATAGGATGTTGGTTCTCTGCATTTAATTGTGGTACAGTTCTATTATATTGTGTAATATTTGCTTAGGCTACTCTACTGGAGGTAGGGCTATCCTCAGAGAAGTACGGTAATTGATATTAGTTAAATAAATTTCAAAATTTTCTTTCAGGGAGTAGTGGTCAGTCATCATCCACCACGCCTGCCCAAAGCCCGATGATTGAAGGATACCATTCAGAGCCTGCAACCCCTATGTCTCCTCCTGTACCTGTTACTCGATCAATGCGTGTCATGTCGGGCGGAGAAGGTTATATTGACTTCCGAAATGGTGAGTTTTAGGCATTATAACCATATGAAACAATAAATTCAGTCTTCATTTGCTTTGATTGGCTTCTGTCACAGTTCAGGTTGTCTTGTAGTGGTTGGTGGTGAAGAGTAAGTATGCATATATGAGTTAGATTCCTTTACTCCTGTTATTTATTTCTGTTTTTGTTCTAACCCATCTAATTCCCTTTTTGGTTTGTCTCAAAGTAATCATCACTGTATTTGTCCATACCCCTTTCTATTCCTCAATTTCTATTCTTAGATAAATTCGTTTACTTTTTGGACTTATGCATTATTTAAAATTCGCTTGGATAGGTTAAGGTTATCAAACCGCATTCCTGTAGGCATAATAGCTTTTGTATACTTTCCTTTGTTATACTTATTTCAGTGCTGCTACTTGAATTGTAATCAAAAAACATTAAATAAGACCACACTTAGAATACAATAAATCCAAAACTTACCAGTTAATTGTTTCCCAATATTCTCTGGAAGTTGAGAACAACATGAGTCAAAAATTCCTCAAGTTTCATTCATCATCATAATATGTACATTATATTGTTGGTTGTTATGCTCAGGGTTCCCGCTCAACCGTGAAAACCTTAAAACTGTGAATAAACCGTGAATTTCGTCTACCGTGAAAAAACCTGGAAAAAGCCGTGAATTTCGCCATGAAACCTTAAAAAATATCTCAATATTGATAATAATACTACAATTGCCTGATCAAATTCGATATGTTTACACATTAATCCCCAGCGTTGCGCTAACACAACATTATTGAATCCTAATTCTCAGAACAAGTTTCTACTTCAGAATGATTTTTTTCTTCCGATTTACTGACTTTTTAAAGTATCTCTAGTTCCAATTTTGTCATTTTCACCAACATTTTCATTTGCATAATTGTATTTTGATGACTGATGGCGTTTGGCATAAAAATCGGTGCGCACATAGGAGACACATACCCCAGGCAGACACATACCGTCAAGGCAGAATGTGGCATTTCCTCCAAAGGAATACTGATAACTCCCGGCGAAGATGTCGAGTGTGTAAATCAAGATAAAAAATAAAAGATGTAACCCAAGTTTAAAAAAGTTCGTCGTAATCATGCCAAAATAAATCGGAATATGAGAAACAACCGAAGTTAAAAGCCCTACGTACATTCTGGGGAATAATGGGTTAATTATGTTTCATGGTTAGGCATGCGCAGACTCAGTCTACGCATTTCTCTACACACGAATATTCGAAGTGTAGTAATTGGTCCGTACTATATGACGACACATTGACCGATATTTTCCATTTTAATGGCGGAAGTCTGTTATTTTGTCTTAAGCTTTTCAATTTCAGTGATAGCTTGGGATGGACTTGTATTCGAAAAAGGACGAATGAAATAACTTGCATTTCTAATGGACCCAGAAAACATTTACAAAAATTATCTGATTTGTAACTCGAAGTTCAGTTCCCACAAATATTAGGGTACATGCTTCGAAATATGAGTTTGCCATTGGAATTTTACATAAGGAAACATTTCTATAGCAAGTAGGCTTTCAATTTATGGCAATAGCTCTCAATAAACTACGCTCACATAGTTTGAATTTATGTGAATAATAAAGTAAAAGTGAAAATAACGTGTTTCAGCCGGTATTTATTTTGTCTTTATATATTTAAAATCAAGTGCATTATATGTAATTATATGAAATTGATTTTTTGACTTATTACATTCTATAAAAAATTTTAATAAATATTTTCCGCGATTTCAGAAAGATTTGGTATGGGAAATTTGGTTATTGTGCGGTAATAACAACGTGCGCAAAGAACAATCTCTTGGCGAGGAATTAAAAAAGGACTTCCGGCGTTCAGACGGAAGAAGGTCCTAAGGGCATTCGCATATTAAAGGAGGCCATGGTATTTGGTGTCCGTGCAAGAGCGGGGGTGGGTTGGGCCTTTAGTTGGCCCTGAATTTTCCAAACGTTGACGTCAATACAGATATCACTTTTCATTGCTGCGTTTACATTCACGGCGTATGTCATGTACGTTAATTTTTAATTAATTTAGGCTGGTGATTGTCCTATTGTATAAATGGACCATGAATTTGACTACATTGAGACCGTGAAAACCTGGAAAAAACCGTGAAAACTTGGAAGAAAAACTGTGGAAACCTGGAAAAAAACCGTGAATTTCATTATTTAGGTAGAGTGGGAACCCTGATGCTGATGTATGATTTTACACTTTCCCGGCGAATAACTACAGAAAAATCTTCTCGGGATTGCGCGCGGGTTAGATTATTTAAGAGCGCCAACGTTTCGGGTACCGACTCGCTACCCATTCTCACGGCTACTAATACTCCATTGACTTGTAGCCGTGAGAATGGGTAGCGAGTCGGTACCCGAAACGTCGGCGCTCTTAAATAATCTAACCCGCGCGCAATCCCGAGAAGATTTTTCCTGATGCTGATGTTTAAGATATGAGACTTTTTGATGATGATCATCCTAATTATACACTAAATCATCTTAAACACTGTCTTTTTTATACATTTTATAATTACTTCCATTACTTCAACTAATTTAGCCATTATTGTTTTATACTTCGCCACAGCTTCATAATAATTTTAATTGAATCATGTGCAAAAATTAAATTATGAATCAGACTATAAGTTTTGTTCATTTGAGATTGGCAGCAAATCTATATGATACATATATAGTTTTGTCTATTTTATTTCTCTGCTTTAATTTTATGTATCTTTGTTAAAACAAATTTTATTAGTATTAGATAACTACAGAATCTTTTGCTTGAATTCATGATGTTATTCTTTTACCAGATGTAAATTTTTTTAGAAGAATTTGAAGTATACTCTTCGAATAGTTTGTTCAGAATCCTCCCTCTGTAATGTATCCCGAATCGCTATCATTCTTTGCATAGTTTTCTCTAATTTATCAAAATCCACCAGTAACATAGGTTTTATTAACTAGTGGCCTGGAGATTTGGAAATATAAGGTTATATTGTCTTTTATATATTTCGACTTACATTGATCAGAACAGCTCTAAAAATTGAGTATGAAGGTGGCATACATAATTCTTAATAGTACTGGTAAAATGGTGACCTAGGTTTGCTGTAAATCTTCAATTGCTGAAGACTTTCGATTGCACTTCCAAAAAAAATCAGTGACTTCATCTCACAGCAAAATTTGTGGTATTAATAACTACATGCATGGAAAATGTAGATGGTACCACATAGTTGAAGGTTTTAACCCAAGTTTAGTATTCATACTTCTTATATCTTGTTAAAATTCTTTTTGCTTGAAAGTATTCCATATCGTCATGTGGCAGTATTAGAATAAAAATGGGGAGCTTATATCCACAGTCAAATACAGTGATGACATCAAATCTCAAAATTCTAGACCACACTTAGAATACAATAAGTCCAAAACTTACTGGTTAATTTATTTATTATCTCCTGAGTTCTTTATTATCCCCTGAGTTATTATCAGTTGTTTACTTTTTTGTACCAATTTTACAATGTTGATTTTAATTTGACTACTCGTATTCAAAGTGAATTTTTAGTTTCTTTTGTTGATTTGGAGGTTGGATCCATGATTTCATCCGTCCTTCCTCATGCCTTTCACCCTACCACCATCCAAATTTTTCCCAATACAGTAGACTGCCCAGGAGAGCTTCCAGACGGAGCTAGTCACCTAATTGTGTGGCAAATGTCGCCTGATGGGAGGCTTGAGGACAAAGACGAACGTGGCGCGTGACTAAGGTGTTAAACCTGTCCCTCCCACTCCTGTTACCCATGAATCATTGGTAGGAAAACATTTTCCTCTAGGTCTAACCATAGAGTTGACTATTTCTGTAGAGGTTTTTGTTTAGCTCTCTTATCACTCCAGTTGTCGTAGTAAATTAACTTTTGGTTTCAAATCACTGATGAGCAGTTTGTTCTCTGTCTTTCTCTCTACCTCTCTCCATCACATGGACTTTTTTTTAACAGGACGATTAACAATAATTAATCTTTTTTTTAGCTCTTCCAG
This sequence comes from Ischnura elegans, assembly GCF_921293095.1. Lineage (NCBI taxonomy): Eukaryota > Metazoa > Arthropoda > Insecta > Odonata > Coenagrionidae > Ischnura > Ischnura elegans. Next base: position 91,744,660 of record NC_060250.1, on the reverse strand, counting down.
ATTTTTGCAATGCTTCTTCTGTTTCTAATTTAGCATTTTTTTCTTGTAGAAACCCTCCCTTACACTCACGATACATTTAGTTTAGGTATCGAAACATATTGTTAATACCAGTAATTCTCAGACTTCCAATAATTCCAGTTGTATAAGTGTATGGCTTTGCAAATGGGTGATAATTCTTTAAAAGAATTTCCTTTAATAAATTCTCATTATCTTGATTCTATAAAAAATGTTCTGTTCTCTTGTTACTCATCAATTACATGCATGTTGACACATATTATGCACTTAATAATGCATGTTATTTTATTCATGTATATACAATGTGAACTAGTGAAACATTATTTCCTTTAATGGTATAAATACTTCTTCTATATAAAATTAAACTTCACTGAATGTTCTTTCATCGTTCAGTTTTATTTTTGTAATTATTGTTGCTTCATAGGTGCTGCATATTTTTTTTTCTTTTGCCCTTAAGGAAGCTATATTTGTCTGTTTGAAATTGATATAATTATTTCACTTGATTTGATTATTGCAGAAGCTTTTGCTTTGGTTTTTGTCCCTTCTGTTTTCACCTAATTTCAAATTCTTTTAAAAGGAGGAACACTTTTTGAATAAGTTGTCATGAAAAATTCACAATTAAAATAAGATTGTTTTTGGTAAATAATGAATGACCAAGAGAAAAGGACTTCATTTTTGGCATTATTGTATTGCATCAGGAAATTTGTATGAAGCTTCTTGATTGGCATTCTTCCGTGGTTTTATCACCAGGACCTTTGATTCATCACAAGCCTTAAGATTTGTGAATAGGCAATGATGATGATTTTTAGTACAGTTCCACCCACACCTCCTTTTATAGAATCAAATTGTATTTAGACCAAAGGGAAATGTGTAAAAATGGAATTAATGATGTTGAAAACCATCCACAATAACATTCCATAAGTGGAAATTTTTAAAAATAAATTGAAAATATACTTTTATTAAAATATGGTGTACAATGTACTTGAATTTAATTTTACTTCCCATTTTTTTTAATGTTTGCTGATATGCATTATCTGACTTTCTTTGAGAAGAGGACGTTAAATTGATGAACAACTTTTGTTGCATGCAACACCTGGTAGTGATTTAAAATGATATATTTTTGATTCATAATAAGTTGTTCCAGTCATCTCAGACCTTGAAAAATGGCTGGTCCTCATTCAGCTTTTTTACACAGGAAGTGTTTAAAATTATGTCTCCCACTTGAAAAACCTTAAATTAGAATTGTACCGTAGTCAGTGAACTTATTGTTAGGGGCCTGGGAAATTCATAAAATTGCCTTGTCTGTTCAGTTAGATTTTGCAGCATGAATGTTATTTATATGAGAATTTTGGAAAAATTATGCAATTTCTCCATATATTCAGCCTTAGCTTCTATGCAATCCTATGTTTGGCTGCAATGGCTAACAGTTTCATTGCAAGCACAACTGTTACGGTTAGAAGTTGTAAAATGAATTTCATGTCGATGCCAAACACTGTCAGTAATTATTGGCTTTGAAATTCTGGAAAGTAATTGTACATTTATGCAAACTATATATGCTTAGAGATAGCAGTTTTTGTGAGAACGCATAACTTTTCCTTTTTATTTATTACGGAAAAGGAAAGGGGCATGAATGATCAAAGCGCTTAATTTTTTGTTCAGTAGTTTTGTTGGCTTGAGTACTATTGCCGAATTCACTGTTCTGAATGTTCTGCTAATGAAGTTCTTGGTGTTCTCATGGAAGGAAAATTTATATACCACTTGAGGTACTTGACTTTATTTCTGCTACTGCTGCATGACCTTTTTTCACAGTACACTTACATTTTTCCATACAATCCCTTTATATGACTTCTTTGCAAAGTCAGGGAGTTCTAAAAATAATTCAAACTGAAAGTTAACTTAGACTGTTGGCTAAGGATTGAGATAAATTAAAATTGAAAGTTGTAAACCCTGAATATCCTTGAATATCTGTGGACAAGAACCTCAAATTTCATCGTGTAAAATTAGTCTACATCATGAATTATGTTGTTATAATCAAACTTAAGTTCTATTTTGTTTACTATGAAATTTAATTAGGTGTCTGTCTTTGTATATGAAAATATCTTTTATGATACGTTGATGTCTCAAGGAAGGGTTCGATGAAGGTTGAAGGGCATGAAATCGGTTCACTTAACTTCAAGGGCAAGGTTTAACACTGATCTGGTTTCTCTATTCATTCTGTTTAATCTTTGATCTCATAAAATCATGCAGTTAATTTTCCAAGCATGCTTGCTGGCTACCGTAGTATCCTTACCGTAACAACTTCATACTGTTTCTGGAAGTTAGCTTAATTAGGTGCACAGTAATACTACTTGATTGTTTTATTACTTTACATAGATATTTCTTTGTGCTTGAGGAACCATTTTCTTTTCATACAAGTTTTCCTAAGTCAACCCTGTGCCAGAAATAAATATTTTCGTGGATTCTTCTGTGGGGTACGAATTAAAGGATGTGATTGGTTCATAAGTCACTCATCAATATTTTCATGTTATTGCCGTTTCATTTTCAGTAATATTTTGAAATGTAGATACGGTGCAACCTCGATAAAGCGATAAATCCTTTCTTGGAAGAATTTTTCATCCAATTCTTCCATCCATCAAAACTCATAATCTACACTTAAAAATCTTCTAAGCGCATGTAATGATGTCATTAATTTTGTCATTTTTTCACTTTTTCTGCTTCTGAAGCTATCTCTAAAATTAAATAAAAAGAAGAATTTGTGCTTTCACATTAATATTTATTCACGACCTGTCACCTGATGGTGACATCTAACGTTGAAACCATGGTCATGAATAAATATTAATGTGAAAGCACAAAGTTCTTCTTTTTATTTAATTATGAATCGCTTTCACCAAGTTATGCCTCAAACAATCAATTCTATCTCTAAAAGATAACTTAAAATTATGGAATCAGTCTTCACTTCAAATAATTAAATTCAACTTTAAACAAAGATGCTCATGGTTTTCATTATATTCACAGACACAGTATTGAACATCAATATTTATGAGATCGATTGCATTGGAATTAAAATTCCTGTTACGTAATGAGTCTGTACAGTTACTTTGGGAATCAAAAAAAAAAACAAAGATTCCAAATTTTACTCATTCTTTACCTATCTCTCACATTTGATGTAATTCCTTTGTTCGCATAGGAGAAGTAAGACTAAAACGATCGCAAACATGCTTTCTTATAACATTTTGATTTTTGGCAATTTTTTAAAGGGGCATCACAGGAGGAGTTGAGAAGTATCCGCTGTTTTTATTTTCTTCAGGGAGGTTGGGATCAACCAGTTTGAAAATATTTACATTCTCTAACATAAAATGCAGTATTCTGCATGTATAATAATATTTCTGTCATGGATATCTCAAAGATATGCCGAGGACAGTACAAAGTATGGAAAAAAAATTGCCGACATTGCCGACAATTTTTGCTGTCACGTTTAGAATTGGACGGCATTCTGCAACAATGAACATAAATAGCTGATAAAAATGTTATTGTGGGTACATTCAATAGCTTTGTTATTAAACAAAAACCATCCATATTGCATCCATATTTCGGGAGTATTAAAGTAAAAACTAAACGTCCATCTGGGATAAGTACGAAATGTCCTCCATTTTAATTTTTTCCCAGGGGGATCAAGTAACTAGTTTGAAAAGGTTTACATTTTCTAATGTCAGACACACTTCTTCATGTGCTAAAAAAGTTTCAATGAATTAGGTGGTCTATAGGTTGATGAAATGAGGTCTTAATCTTTAGAAAATTGTAATTTTGGGTGTTATTCAAAGATTTATTTTTTATCTCGTTAACCCTGGGTGACAAACACAAACTGCTAAAATACAGTAGAGAAAATTGTTGGCGCATCTAGTAATCATTCCCATTGTCGATATCTCGTCTAATACAGCATGAAGTATCGAAATAAAAATACAATTTTTGCCATTAAATTTAGGATTGAATGGCTTTTTTGCAACAATGAAGCTAAGTAACAGCAAAAAGAATTTAAAAAATGTGGTTGCATTCATTATCTTTCTTAATAACCCAGAACATTTTGTATCGCATCCAGTATATTTAGGGAGTATTACGTAAAAACCAAACGTCCATCTGGGAAAAATCCAGTGTCCACCATTTATATTTTTTCCCGGGAGGATCAATGCAACGAGGTCAAAAAAGTTCACCATTCCTAACGTCAAATACAGTGCTTCATGTGACAGTACTAACAAAGTTGAAAGGAATTCTGTGGGCTATAAGTGGACGGTTTGCTGTGTTAATCGATTGTAAATTTCAGTGACATTCAAAGATTGTTTGATTTTTATCTTGGTAACCATTTGTGACAGAAACAAACTTTTACCTGCATACAGTGGAGGACATTCTAGGCATATGCAATAATTGTTGCCGTTGTTGATATCACAGAATTGCAGCAAGGACAGCAGAAAGTATGGAAAGAAATACAAATTTTTCCGTTAAATCCTTTAATTTGGATGGAACAATCCATTTTAAAAAATTCTGAAAAAATTGCAAGAATAGGTGGCCAGCTTTCATAATATACATCAACCACCTATGTGGAATGCATAGTTCAGGAGCATTAAAATAAAATCCAATAGCCCGTCCAGAAAAAGTGCCAAATTTCCACAGTTATAACGTCGCAACTATGGGGGTTGATTGAAACTTGCTGTTTTCGAAATTTTCCTCCAGATCATTGCCAAATTTCAGCTCTCCAGCTCTTTTGGAAGTGGTCTGGAATTTATATGCGTGAGTGAATGTGTCACACGTCCCGTTGTATATCTAAGGGGGTAGTAGGGTTGTAAGGATTGAAAAGAAACTAATCGATTATTCCTTAAAGAACAGCAGCAGAAATTTGATAAAAGTATAAGTTGAAATGGAGCGTAAATGTGAATGAATGGTGGATGATATGGGATAATAATAACTCGATCTCAAGTGAACTCTCGAGTGAACCAAATGCACTAAAATGAACCAGTCTCAAGAAGCAATATCTTAAGAGCATTAATCTCAAGCACCGGGATTACTTTATTCAATGTCAGTAATGAGAGTGGCTAGGATTCATGGTAGCAGAATATTGTGTTATTAGGTAGTTATTCGAGATTTTGAGATCAGCTGAGATTTTGAAATGAAAAGAAGTGCTGTTCTCATGGAAGGAAAGTTTATATGACTAGATCTTGAGCGACTTGATTCGATTCTTGCAACTACTGCCTGACCTTATTTCATAATATGCCTTGCTCCATTTTTCCATATAATCCCTATGTAGGTCATCTTTGCCATAGATATTGATATAAAGTGGTCTAAAAACAATTGCAACTGAAAAATCAAGGAAATTGATAATGGAAAGTTGATATCAACCCTGTGCCTTTCACATGTATATTTTGTTGCAATGTTTAAGGCATTGTTTCTCTAATGAGATGGCTCCTTTGCTCCCCAGGAGATGGAGATGAAATGGATGGGATGGACAGGTCCTCATCGCACGCCGGACACCACCACAAGGTTCTCGGAGGGGACGGTGAGGCGGGACGAGGGGAGGAGGGGGCGGAAGGCGTTGACAAGGAGGGTGAGATGGTGGGGGACGACCTGGACGACCCGATGGAGGTGAGGCCTTCGTCGTTGATGGACAAGGGAGGATCTTCTCAGGGAAGAGGCGACACGAGCTACCTGATAGTGTGGCAAGTAGACTTGCCAGCCGAGTGACCAAGTGGCTGATAGTGTGAAGTAAATTGACCCGGGAACCCTGTTTGCTTACGTGTGAAGGCATATAAACGGAAGAAAAACGAAAGAGGAAATATGTTACCAAGATGCCGTTTGGTATCCCAATGTTGCCCAGTTTTTGAAGACTGCAAGTTTTGTTTAAGCATTGCCGAAATAAAATATTTCCCGCCAAGACTGTTGTCCTTCTGTGCGTGATTTTTTGAAGGTTACATGCTTTAATCTTGGTCGTAGTTCTAAATTTTTTGCATCACTCAAGTGGTGAATGAGGTTGTTAATACTGTAAAGGTGTAGAGAAACTTTTACCGAAAGTTTATTTTAAGGGATTAGTGCCCTTAAGTCACAATTCTGAACTAAACTCTTCTTTTTCTAATGATGAACCTGGTAAATAGCATATTTGTATACCTATAAAAAAAAGCATTTTTATAAGTTTGATATGCGTGTCAGTATTTCCTGTCTCAGCTTGTCTACGCACTGATGGTTTTCTTCTGCACCAAGCTCATAGCTTAATATTGAAAGGACCTAGATGTCGATCTTTTATTATGTAGATAATCCATCTCTCAGATATTTTGTTTACAAAATATTCCTCCTCCCCCCAGAAGTGTGAGCATTATTCCATTTTGTAACGAAGGGTCTTTTTTTACCATAATTTATGAAAACTGTAGTCTTATAACTCACTAGTCGATTCATTCCTCATGGTGTTAGTTACTCAAAAGTGTCGTCATTTATAACTTTTGTCTAAAATACACACGCATATGATTTACCAGGCACAAATTATAATTTCATTACACTCTAGCAGTTAACTCAGCTCCCAGTGGCTCAAATAATTATGGATTAATTTACAAACAGTGCATTTTGGCTTTCTATTTTTAGAGTGAAAATACTATGAGAATTGTAGGTTAAAACACATTGGCATTTTTATATTTTGTAAAGAAAATAAGCTTAATGCTGCTGGGCAGTTATTATTTATCCAACTATAATGTAGGAAAAAATTACTTTGTTATGAGCCCTCTTTGTGTGGTAATTGTTGATTAATGCTTTTATTTTATTTACTGTAATTGATTTTGATACTTCACTTGCAACTCCTATCAGTTTTTCATTTTAAAAGAGGTTGATATTTAACTTTGTACAAATGTGAGAATGAGTAAGTGCTGTATGCTTGCCTAATAAGAGTAATTTGGCCAGTGAAGTTCTTTACATATGGGCTGTGCAGTAATATATATGGTTCTGTGAGGTTTTCTTGCGCCTGTGAAAAAATGTATAGCCAAAATGTACATGCTTTCCATGAATCCTCCAAACACTTATTTATAATTTGACATTAAGAAAAGTAATTATTTAGAAATCATCGATTTTTTTAATAATTTGAAGTAATTAATAACCTTATTATCAAATGATATTTGTATACCAACTAATTGAATTTTTGGTTCATTGAAATTTTCGATCAGCTATTATGGAAATTTTCTATCTTGAAGTGCAGTTGACATTTATAAATACATATTGAACATAATCTGTATAAAATCCAGTGCTTACTAGCTTTCCTGAGAAGCAGTTTGTGAAAAAAAGATTTTAATACGAGGATTTATAAAAGCAGTTCATGCGCTGACTGTTTTTTTAACACTCAATGCATGAATATGTTATTGTTGTGATTTTTTAATCTATTCCAGTTTTGAATGAAAAGAGAGAATATCTCGTTCACAAAGAAAATAGTCATTTAAGTCTGAATATGGTCTTAGACCCCACTATACTAATTACGGTATTTTCTTTTGTGAAAGAGCTATCATTGTATTCAAATGAATTGCTTTGTTCTTGTAAAGATCAAGGCAGTTCATCGTCTCAAGAAAAGTTTGAAGGACAGCATCTGATGTTTCTTTCTTTACAGTACTTTGTTAAATTAATTGTCCACTTGTTTTGACAGCAGTAAAGCAAACTGTGAGAGTAATGCCAAAATATTTATTTTCTCACTGTAAAAAAATTATTTATTTCATGAAATTTGTCCAATAAAGTTATGTACACGTTGGTGAATTACAATTATGAGAGTTTTTCATTTATCACGAACCTTGTGTGATAAACTTATGAGAAAATCGTGTGCATTCCAGTATATCCTAACTAAATTGTTTCTGTTAAAACTAACCTAAGGTGAGAAGTATACAAAGATTAAAGAGCCAGAGTTTATAAATTACAGTGTAAAAAAGTGACTGAAGAATTATCGACCGTGGAGGCAGCAATAGAAGTAGGTACATGTAGGTAGGTACTTACTTCAGTGGGGATGAGACATTAGAAAAGTCGAATCACCAAATACCTTGAATAATGAGCTTTTTCACTGTTCAATATCTGATGTCACAAAGTTATCAGTTACTCAAATTACGAATATACAGCACAGATCATCCATGACTCTCTTCAAATCCGTAGAAAATGGTTGGGTCTTACTTGAAGTTTTGCACATTTGGTTGGTTCAATTCTTTAACTATATTTTTACGAAAACTTATCATTGAAAGTACATATGTACTAAAATATGTAAAATGCTGATGCCTCCACGAGAACAACACTTACAAAGATGTATGCATTCAAATGCATGCGTGATTGGCTGTTCCTTTTCTGACTCCCTGTTGCGTGATGAAATTCACGTTTTACATGTTCCAATTTTAAAGTAATTGTCAATTTTTTATTTAGTTTAAGTTTTTCCATAAATGCAGTGAAGCATTACTAATAATATATTCTTCAATATACGTGTAATAAAAAAAAAGAATTGAAATGCACTATTCGATGTCACCAGCAATAGAAATTATCAACACTATTTACAAATTACCACTGAGAATTAACACTACCAGAGAGTGACTGAAATGAGGAGGGTCTCAGAAAATGACTCTGTTTCTCGGCACTCCATGTATGCAATTTTAATGTAATCATGGGTAATAGTTGTGTTAGGATTTAGGAGCTGTGTTAAAGTAGAATGACTTGCAAAGCATTCAACATTTTTTTTATTTTAACTGCGATTTACATTAAAAATTGATGGAAAAATGCGTATTCAGTAATGCAGTATCTGATATCCGAGTTAGGTATTTGGAAAATAATTAAATATTCGAATTCGAGAAAAATACTATTCAACCCATCCCTAGTATTTAGTATTAGTGGTGGCAAATTTATATGCATGAAGTGATGTTGATGATGAGGGCTTGCTGCCCTTCTGGTTTGCAACTATGTGATCCAAAACAAATACTTTTAGAGCATGTTGTTAAAAAAAGTTATTGACATAATTTACAATATCCAGGCACTAAACCTAACGTTTATCCACATTTGGAGTATCTTGCTGCCCCTGGAGCCCTATCCACTAAGGAAATCTCTCGGATAGTTCGTGGTTGGTTCTTGGAAAGACTTCATAATTTTGGAATGAACTATCCACTTAGGTCTATCCAACTGTGATGTGCCTACATTTTGTTTTTATAATATTTTTATGATATCATCAATTGTCATAAACTATAACGGAAGTTTTCATTCCCACATCCTATTGGATTTTTAGTGAAAGTTACCTGCTTGGAGAGATATGTATTCATGGAGTTTTTTGTACTAAATAGTCCAGGCTCTGAATCTGCTCTATCTGTATTTTCATTATTCTTTCCTCTTTCATTCATCTTAATTTTCCTGAGACCAAATTCTGAAAAACACACTTAGTACAAATCTTAACGCTTGCACATACTTTCAGATAAAATTCTGAAATCATAGGTATACAGAATGTGGATATATAATGATATACCTATGTACTTGTGTTTACTTGTGAACAGCCAATCACGCATGCATTTGAACGCATACATACATCTTTGTAAGTGTTGTTTTCGTGGAGGCATCAGCATTTTACATAGGTATTTTAGTACTTACTTTCAATGATAAGTTTTTGTAAAAATATAGTTCAAGAATTGAACCAACCAAATCAGAATATGTCAACCCTTAAAAATCGACTCTTATTAGGGGTTAATGCCAGAAAAAAAATTACCTTAAAAAAATGAAATTATTCATCACAGAGTGCTTGCTTGGATGTGGTTGCTTAAAATATGTACTAATTTCATTTAGCAATTTTTCAACCCTTGAAAACGACCCCATACAACATTACAATGCTTATAAACTACTTTAATAGGTATAAATAGGAAAAAAGTTAATTTAACACATATTCGTTTATTTACACAATGATACAATAAATATTTGCTTACATAGACAAAAATAAAACTTACGCAAACAGTTAAAAATAAATTTTTTAATCATCTTCATTTCTGTAATCATCGTTGTCATCAATGTCATCCTCGTCTTCTAACAATACTGGACAATCCTTACAAGAGCACCTTGAACAAATCGAATTGCAATATAACCCCACTTTTCTTTGGCCACATGAAACGGCACTCCTTTTTTTGTGATTATAAAAAATCATATAGAGAAGTTCTTCAGGTGCAGGTGGTTTGTTCATTTTAATGGGGTGAAATGGTACACAATTAAATGTATACTTATGCATAAATTGCATATAGCATAATCAAACAGATACTGCATGGCCTCCAGTCTTCCTGCTACATATCACGCATGCACACACATGTTTAGCACACAGAGTATATACTGGTAATGTAGATTGTGATGCTCCGAATTGCACTTATCGAATTTTCAAAAAAAAAAAAATTGATTGGTTTTTCAAACACAGCTCCTTCAGTTTTGATGATAAAAAGTTTATTCAAAAATTATTTTTTTTTATTTTTTAAGGGCTATTAGGCTATATAAATTAAATTCCATTTAATTCCTTAGATTTGAAAGGATGTGAATTTAAAATGCTATTATTTTAGAAAACAGTTTTAAAATAATATCATAAACTTTCCTAGAAAATGCATAGTTTTGCAGCTACATATTTGACATTGATTCTCTAAAATTTATCGTTTGACAAACAAAAGCTATCCATTAACAAGCCATATCTTGGATAATATTGATCGTCAAGGGAACATAGAAACTATTGTTCTATGTTGCATTATAAGCTATAATTTTATAAGTCACAGTTTTTTTGATAAATGCACATTTTTCAAGTTATTTGAGAAAAACGGATTGAAAACTTTGATTTTTCTTCAAAAAACTGTAACTTTCATTGGAGAATAACTCGAAAAATATTAATTTCACGAAAAAAATGCAAATATCTTTTGATATTATCAATAGCAAGCACTTTGTTACTTCCACAAAATATTTATGACAATTTCTATTTTATGATCTGTTTCGGCTGTATCATATAAATTTCAATATCTCACCAAACAACAGAAAATTTACACAAAGCAAACAATATGAAATTATAGAAGCTACTATTCATTCCTGTAATAATCACTATTGTTTTTTTAGTTACAGTAGATTCCGTTTAATGTGTCAACCGGTTGCTTGGGACAGCCGCTTAATTGGGGCAGATCTTGAAGAACTGAACCCAATAGAGGAATATCCCAGAATATTCTCCGCTTAATTGGGACAGCATGCCGCTTTATTGGGCCATGAGTCGGCGACATAGACTATACTCGCGACGAAATTAAATTTTTTTGTTTTCAGAATACTATTTTTTTTTTCCTCCTTTGATTTACTCTTCTTTTTCACAAATGTTCCTATTCTTGCCCTATTTTGAAAGCTCTTGTTGATATGTATATTATCCGCAAGATAATAGGACTTCTCTTTAATAGGTCTTAGTAAAAAACATTTATTCAGCGTCGCCCGAGGTTGTGAAAAATATTTTTAACTAAATTTTTATAATTCTTGAAAATGATAATAAATTAGCTGAACTCACTGATTTATTAATCAAATTAATAGTTTGATAAACTTATGTTGCATTATAAACAATCTTCAGTCTTCTTTCTATCATTTCGACGTTTTTTTATGCCCCTATACAGGATAGTTCGCCTAATTGGGGCAGCCGCTTAATTGGGGCAAAGAGCACAAGTCCCGAAATATCCCAATTAACTGGAATCTACTGTATTTTGGAAATAAGAGCATTAATGGTGTAACAGCCAAAACAGGTCATAAAATAGAATTTTATAAATATTTTGTGGAGGTAACAAAGTGTCTGTTATTGATAACATGAAGCCCTTCCACCACGTACAAGATTCAAGTTTTGATTTAATATTCTTTGCTTAGAATTAGTTTCTCCATCGAGTACTATGGTCAGCATGGAATAAAAAATTTCCACCTCCGAGATGGGGGAAACCACCAAGGCACCTGTATAGATTTTGATGCTTGGCCTATTATCTATCTACTGTCAAAATTTCAAGTAAATTGATGCAGTTTGAAAAAAATGCAAGCCAAAGTGCTTCATTTCCTGGACTAAAAGGCAGTATTTCAACTTGTGTACCCACTTGTTTGACAGCAGTTTTTGTTAAAAAAAGTTTTCCGTCTGTTTCTTCAGACCTGCTAAGTGACTGAATTTTTGGCTGCCTTACATAGCTACATGGCTTACATGGGGTTAGGCTGTCTGCAGTTGGTTGCCAAACTAAGGCATTTTGCATGCAAAAGTAAATTGATGCAGTGAATTGTTTGCAAGAGGACATCTTAGAGGTTGCAATCATTCCCGTTCATTTTAATTAATATTGATTCACTTGTTTTATTCCTGAAATTTTCATATTTAAAAAAACTACATTGACTCATTCCAACAGTTGTATTTGTTCAAGAAAAAGACTTCTTTCTTTGCAAATTCTGTGCTTTTATGAATCTCACCATATAGTTATTAACTTTTCCTCTTACTTCACTCTTTTTTAAACATCAAGAACTCATTCATTCATTCCAGGAGTTGGGATCTTAATTTAACCCTCAACAAAAAAATTATTTTCAAAATTTTTATACTTTATTATCCAAAATATGTACATATATCCTAACATTGTTTTGCTATATCACCCATTGTCACTATAATTAAAAGCAACAAGCAAGCAATTTACAGTCTTGAATCCAGCACATCATGGCTTGGGAGACTTCGTCTGGTGTCCAGACCTACTAACACTGGACAATTATGCCGACCATATGGCAAGAGGGGATCTTAGAGGTTGAAATCATTCCCGTTCATATTAATATTGATTCACTTGAATCATTCTTGAAAACCTAATTATTATTGTGTTCGTGGGAATGTCACAAAAGCTGGGTAGTCATTTTTGATAGAAAAAAACTGCAACTTGTGTAGAGCAGATGAGATAACAGGCAGCATATAAAATCATGGTAATGTATGAATGAAAACACCATTTCCTAGCTTTTCTGATCTTACAGCAACAATAGTTGAGCCAATGTGGCCAAGCCCTATTCTACCACCATTCGACTCCTCTTGAGGGATCCTCACAGCACTTGCAAACACACCTGTTTTTCACAGCCTACCCTCAAGGCTGATTATGTCCACCAATCCAAATCAGCTCATCTGCAAGGAAAAGATGAATTCAAAGCATTGAATCCCTTAACTCATACATATTCTGTAAATTATTTATGATTGCAGGAAAATGTCACTGATCAATGGCCAAGGCAATTGAATCATGCTCAAGGTTTGTAATAAAGTTGATGGTAGGTGATTTAACTTTGTGGAAGTAATACATGATAAAATAAAAACACTTGGTACTTCCCACACAATTTTAATAATTAACGACTGGTTTCGACGTGCTCTACATCATTTTCCAGCTAGATACAGAAGTGAAAATTCTTGCTATAAACTAAATTTTAGTGCTACAAAAGAAAAATGTGAGATGACAACACATAAGTGAAAATTCTTGTAAAAGACTCTATATTAATGTTGCTGGTGGTTTTCGGGTATTGCTGTGTAGAAAACATTTTAACTCGACGTTTCACTCCTCCTACTGGGAGCGTTATCAAGAGAATCTGAGAGCGTTATCTCTATATCAAGAGATAACGCTCTCAGATTCTCTTGATAACGCTCCCAGTAGGAGGAGTGAAACGTCGAGTTAAAATGTTTTCTACACAGCAATACCCGAAAACCACCAGCAACATAGATAAAAGAAGCTGTGAAAGTCTTCAGACGAAAACTCTATATTAATGCTGAGGAAATAAAATTGAAATGTAAAAGTAATTGGTTTGAACTCGATTTTATTGCGGATGTAGTCAAATAAGATATAAGTCAATTTTACTTATTCTGACTGCCATCTCCACACAAATGAACTTTGGCTTGTAAAATAGTGTGAAAAGTACAGTTTTTATTTTATTTCATCATCCCCAAGGTAATTGGAAAAGATTTCCAGCATTTCCATTTCCAGCAAGTCAATGTTACATATTCAACATTATAGCAGACTCGATTAATTTTAATTTTCCAATATTGTACAGCTGAAGGGATAACTAATAATACCAGATATAATAATTATAATTAATAATTACATAAATCAATAATTATACACATATATTTAGAAAAGTTATTTTATTTAAAGTAGGGATTCAGAATAGCAGACAAATTAAAGAAAGATAAAAATAGCCATGTAAAACACTCACAAAAATGTTCAGATGATTCAAAATATTAATTAAGAAGAAATATCCAAAATGACAAATCAAAAATGAAAATTCTTGTATTTCCCTCAATTCTAGTGTAAAAGGATGAAGAAACAAAATGACATTAAAGAAAAAAATCTTGTTTTTAACTCTTAGTGCGAGGGAAAAAAATGCGGCATTAATTTACAAAAACAAAAATTCTTGCGATAAATTCAATTTTCTTGCTGAGGAAGAAAAGTGTGAAATGACACTTAAAAAGTGAAAATTCTTGTTATAAACTTGAATTAATTAGGAAAGAAGAAAAATGCTATTAGTGCGAAAAATCCACAGAGGAAAAAATCATTCGCCTTGACCGGGATGCGGGTGACTCCGTAAAAAGTTATCACTGTGGCTAGTCCCGGTATACTTTAATAAAAATGCTATTTGATACTAAAGAGGGAAAATTCTTGTTATGAACTTAATCTAAGCGCAAATAAAGAAAAATGCTAAATGATAATACAGAAGTGAAAATTCTTGCTATAAATTAAATTTTAGTGCTAAAAAAGAAAAATGTGAGATTGCAACACAGAAGTGAAAATTCTTGTAAAAGACTCGATATTAATGCTGAGGAATTAAAATTGAAATGTCACTTAAAATGTAAAAATAATTGAACTCGATTTTATTGCGGATGTAGTAAAATAAAGTATGAAACTTAGGAAATGAAATTACTTATTCTGAACATGTTTTAGTACCAGTGAAGAAAAATGCGTTATAACACTTAGGAGATGAAAATTCTTGTTATAAACTTGGAATGACACTTAATTAAATGACACTAGAAATGACACACACAATGACAATGAAACGACACTTAAAAGTAAAAATTCTCGATATTACTTAATTTTACTGCAAATGGAGAAATTTACCAAATAATTTGTGAAAAAATAGAAATATTATCATAAACTCTATTTTACTGGTAAGGAGGAAAAGTACCAAATGACACTAAAATTGACAGAATTCTTTTTAAAAACATATTTGAAAGGCAGAGGAAGAAAATGCTTAATGTCACAAAGAAGTAAAGATTCTTGTTATAAAATTGATTTTAATGATAAGGAAGAAAACGCAAAATGACACTTCAGAAGTGAGAAAAACTTTTAAATACTCAATTTAAGCGTGAAGAAAGAAAAATTCGAAGTGAAGAAAAAAAATTTTTAAATCAAGGTGTGTGACACACAAGTAAAAATTCTTGTTATTACTTTGATTTTAGGGGAGAAAAATAACAAATAACACTTAAGAAGTGAATAATCTTACAGTAAACTCGATTTTCATGCTAAGGAGGAAAAAATACCAAATGGCACTTAAAATGAGAGAATTCTCAATTTGAAAATGCTTTTTATTCAAAGGAAAAAATTGCGAAAAGAGTCTCAAGAAGACGAAATACTCGTTACATGCTAGAATGTTGTGCTAAAGAAGAAAAATGATAAAAAAAAGATGAATGAAAAATGATAAGGAAAAAAATGCACTTTAAAGTATAAATAACACTATTACTTAGATTTTAGTGCAACATTAGAAAATTACCAATTGATTTTTAAGAAGGGAAAAATCTCTTCACAAACTCAGTTTTTGTGCTAAGGAGGAAAAAGAGGAAATGACACTTAAAAAGTGAGAATACTTATTTAATCCCGATTTTTCAAAAGAAAAAAAAATGCGAAATGAGTCTCAAGAAGAGAAAATTTTTTTTATAAACTTGATTGTAGTATCAAAGATGAAAAATGGGAAATGACACTTTAAAGTAAATATTCTCATTACAATTTGATTTTAGAGCATTTGGAGAAGATTATATAATGATTTATAAGGAGTGAAAAATGTTATCATAAATTGGATTATACTGCCAAGGAATAAAATACCAAATATCACTTAAAATGAAGTAATTAGTAATATGAATATTAGTTCAAAAGAAGAAAAATGCGAATTGGATCTCTAGAAAAAATTCAAATAATAAAGTCGATTGTTGTGCTTAGGAGGAAAAATACCAATTGAGTCCCTAGAAGAGAAAATTCATAATATAATCTCAATTGGAGAGATTAGGAGGAAAATACCAAATGACTCTTAAAAGTAAAAACTCTCGCTACAACTCTGAAAAAAGCATATAATTTTTTCCGTGACTCTATTTTTTCGCTGATGGTAATCAATAGGAATTGACGGTTGAAAAGTGAAAATTCCTTTTTTAAAAAAGATAGTGATCCTCAGTTGATAGTAGTCCTCAGTTGAAAAGTGACAATTCTTATTTTAAAAATGTTTCTAAAGCAGAGGAATATCAATGCGAAATGAGCCTCTGTCAGACAATATTATTGTTATAAACTTGATATCAGTCCTAATACAGAAATATTCGAAATGGTAGCAAAAAGTTAAAAAAATTTTTACTTACTTAATTTTAATGTAACGTTAGAAATAATACCAAATAACACGTTAAAAATTAATAATTTTGTCATTGACTCGATTTTTTTGCTGTGGGTGTTGAATAGGAATACATGGTAAAACTGAAAATTCTTATTTAAAGAATGTTTCTAAGGAAGAGGAATATGAGTGCGAAATGAGTCTGGAAGAGAAAATAATTGTTATAAACTCGATATCAATGAAATCGCGTTTGTAACAATGATATTTATTTCTATGTCACAATATTGATTTTATCATTCTTCGTAGTGAAATCGCATTTATAACAAGGATTTTCATTTCCAAGTAACATCTTTAATTTTTTCAATCCGCGTTGTTAAATCGTTTTTAAAGCAAGGATTTTTATTTTCAAGTCACAATTTTAATTTTTTCACTCTTCGCAGTGAAACCGCATTTATAGCAAGGGTTTTCAATTCCAAGTCATATTTTTAATAACTTAAATCTGCGCTGTTATATGGTGTTTATAACAAGGACTTTCGTTTCCAGGTCATATTTTTTCAATCTTCACAGTTAAATCGCGTTTTAACAAGAATGTTTATTTCCAAGTAACATTTTTAATTTTTCTACTCTGCACGGCTAAATTGCTTTTTGAAGAAGGTATATTATTTCAAAGTCGAATTTTCAATTTTTTCACACGTATTAACGATGTCACAATTATGACATTGATATTCATTTCTAAGTCTTAAATTTAATTTTTTCACTCTTCGTAGTGTATTCGCGATTACAACAAGAATTTCCATTTCCAAGTAACATTTTTAATTTTTTCACTCTTCGCAGCGAAATAGCGTTTATGACATTAATATTCATTTCTAAGTCTCAAATTTAATTTTTTCACTCTTCGCAGTGTTTTCGCGATTGCAACAAAATTTTCATTTCCGAGTAACATTTTGAATTTTTTCACTCTTCGCAGCGAAATAGCGTTTATAACAAGATTTTTCATTTCCAAGTAATATTTTTAATTTTTTCACCCTGCCCTGTGATATCGATTTTATAACAAGGACTTTCATGTTCAAGTAACATTTTTAAAATTTTCACTCTGCGTTGTGAATTCGGTTTACAACAAGGACTATGATTTCCAAGTCATATTTTTAATTCTTTCACTAGGCACTGGTTAATTGCGTTTATAACAAGTATTTTTATTTCCAAGTCACATTTTTAATTTTTTCACTCTAATCAACGAAATC
Organism: Ischnura elegans; assembly: GCF_921293095.1. NCBI lineage: Eukaryota > Metazoa > Arthropoda > Insecta > Odonata > Coenagrionidae > Ischnura > Ischnura elegans. The sequence continues at coordinate 91,726,823 of NC_060250.1, read as the reverse complement.
ACGTTTAAAACATTGATATTCATTTCCAAGTAACATTTTTCATTTTGTCACCCTGCGCAGTTCAATTGTGTTCATGACAAGGAATTACATTTCCAAACAGAATTTTCAATTTTTTCACCCCTCGCTGTGAAATAGCTTTTGAAACAAGGACTTTCATGACCAAATAATATTTTTAATTTGTTAACCTTTCGCGTTTAAATCGAGTCTTTAGCAAGAATATTCATTTCAAAGTAGTATTTTTCATTTACCCACTGGGCGCAGTGAAGTCGTGTGTATTAAGGGTATTTCCCTCTCGATATAACATTTTAAATTTATTATCCCTAAGCTGTCACATCTCGTTTATAACAAGGGTTTTCAATTCCAAGTCATAATTTTAATTACTTCACTCTGCGCTGTTAAATGGTGTTTATATTTAGGATTTTCATTCCCAGGTCATATTTTAAAATTTTTCACTCTTCACACTGAAATCGCGTTTTAACAAGAATATTTATTTCCAAGTAATATTTTTAATTTTTCCACTCTGCACTGCTAAATTGCTTTTTTAAGAAGGAATTTTATTTCAAAGTCAATTTTTAATTTTTTAACACTTATTAACGATGTCGCGAATATGACATTGATATTCATTTCTAAGTCTAAAATTAAATGTTTTCACTCTTCGTAGTGTATTCGCGATTACAACAAAATTTTATTTCCGAGTGACATGTTTTATTTTTTTCCTCTTAGCTACGAAATATCGTTTAAAACGAGAATTTTCATTCCAAGTAATATTTTTAATTTTTTCACTCTACGCAGTGAAATCGCGTTTATTAATAGGGTTTTCAATTCCAAGTCATATTTTCAATTACTCCACTGTGGGCGTTTGAATGGCGTTTGTAAAAAGGATTTTCATTTCCAGGTCATATTTTATATTTTTTCACTCTTCACTCTGAAATCGCGTTATAACAAGAATGTTCATTTCCAAGAAATATTTTTCATTTTTCCACTCTGCACTGCTAAATACTTTTATAAGAAGGAATTTAATTTCCATGAGACTTATTTATTTCACATTTATCAACGATGTTACGTGTATGACATTGCTATTAATTTCTAAGTCTAAAATTTATTTTTTTCACTCTTCGTAGTGTATTTGCGATTAAAACCAGAATTTTCATTTCCGAGTAACATTTTTAATTTTTCACTCTTCGCAGTGAAATAGCGTTTATATCAACGATATTCATTTTCAAGTGTTAATTTTAATTTTTTCAATCTGCGTTGTTAAATCGTTTTTAAAGTAAGGATTTTTATTTCCAAGTCGCAATTTGAATTTTTTCCTTTTTTGCTGTCAAATCGCGTTTACAAAAAAAGGTATTATATCCAACTTAATTTTTTCATTATTTCGCACTGCGCGGTGTAATCGTGTTTATAACATGGATTTTCATTTCCCAAGTTATATTTTAAATATTACACTCTACGCAGTGACATAGCGTTTATGACAAGAATTTTCATTTCCAAGTTAATTATATTTTATTTTTTCACTCTTCGCTGTAAAATCGTGTTTATATCAAGGCTTTTCATTTCCAAGTCGCATTATTAATTTTTTTCACCCTACGAGGTGAAATTGTGCTCATAGCAAGGATATTAATTTCCAAATCATATCTTTAAATTTTTCACTCTTTCCAATGAAATCGCGTTTATGACAATAATATTTATTTCCAAGAAACATTTTAAACTTTTCTACTGTGCACTAAAATTGCGTTCATAACAAGGGTTTTCAATTCCAAGTCATATTTTTCATGTATTCACTCTTATCAATGAAATCGCGTTTATAACAATGTAATTTATTTCTATGTCACAATACTGATTTCATCATTCTTCGCAGTGAAATCGCATTTATAACAAGGATTTTAATTTCCATGTAATATTTTTAATTTTTTCAATCTGCGTTGTTAAATCGCATTTACGAAATAGCGTTTAAAACAAGAATTTTCATTCCAAGAAATATTTTTAATTTTTTCACTCTACGCAGTGAAATCGCGTTTATAACAAGAATTTTCACTTCCAAGTCATATTTTTTATTTAATAACTCTCATCAATTAAATCTCGCTATTAAATTGACATTTATTTCTACGTCACAATATTGATTTTATCATTCTTCGCAGTGAAATCGCATCTATAGCAAGAATATTCATTTCAAAGTAGCATTTTTCATTTTCCCACTCGACACAGCGAAGTCGTGTTTATTAATTTCCCTCTCGATATAACATTTTTAATTTTTTATCCCTAAGCTGTCACATCTCGTTTATAACAATGATATTCATTTTTAAGTCATAATTTTAATTACTTCACTCTGCGCTGTTAAATGGTGTTTATAACAAGGCTTTTCATTTCCAAGTCATATTTTAAAGTTTTTCACTCGTCACACTGAAATCGCGTTTTAACAAGAATATTTATTTCCAAGTAATATTTTTAATTTTTCCACTCTGCACTGCTAAATTGCCTTTATAAGAAGGAATTTAATTCAAAGTCACATTTTTAATTTTTTCTTACTTATTAACGATGTTGCTTTTATGACATTGATATTCATTTCTAAGTCTTAAATTTAATTTTTCCACTCTTCGTAGTGTATTCGCGATTACAACAAAATTTTATTTCCGAGTGATGTGTTTTATTTCTTTACTCTTCGCTACGAAATATCGTTTAAAACGAGAATTTTCATTCCAAGTAATATTTTTAATTTTTTCACTCTACGCAGTGAAATAGCGTTTATAAATAGGGTTTTCAATTCCAAGTCATATTTTCAATTACTCCACTGTGGGCGTTTGAATGGCGTTTGTAACAAGGATTTTCATTTCCAGGTCATATTTTATATTTTTTCACTCTTCACTCTGAAATCGCGTTATAACAAGAATGTTCATTTCCAAGAAATATTTTTCATTTTTCCACTCTGCACTGCTAAATACTTTTATAAGAAGGAATTTAATTTCCATGAGACTTATTTATTTCACATTTATCAACGATGTTACGTGTATGACATTGCTATTAATTTCTAAGTCTAAAATTTATTTTTTTCACTCTTCGTAGTGTATTTGCGATTAAAACCAGAATTTTTCAATTTCGAGTATCATTTTAAATTTTTTCACTCTTCGCAGTGAAATAGCGTTTATATCAACGATATTCATTTTCAAGTGTTATTTTTAATTTTTTCAATCTGTGTTGTTAAATCGTTTTTAAAGCAAGGATTTTTATTTCCAAGTCGCAATTTGAATTTTTTTATTCTTCGCTGTCAAATTGCGTTTAGAAAAAATGTTTCATATCCAAGTAAATTTTTTAATTATTTCACTCTTAGCGGTGAAGTTGTGTTTATACCTACCAAGAATTTTCAATTCCAAGTTATGATTTAAATTTTTCCACTCTGCGCTGTGAAATCGTGTTTTCTATCAAGTTCTTTCATTTCCAACTCACACTTTTCATTCATTCACTCTTATCAATGAAATCGCGTTCGTAACAATTATATTTATTTCTATGTCACAATATTAATTTTATCATTCTTCACAGTGAAATTGCATTTATAATAAGGATTTTCATTTCCAAGTATTATTTTTAATTTTTTGAATCTGCGTTATTTAATCGTTTTTAAAGCAATGATTTTTTTTCCAAGGCACAATTTTAATTTTTTCACTCTCAGCAGTGAAATCACCGTTATAACAAGGGTTTTCTATTCCAAGTCATATTTTAAATTAGTTCACTCTGCGCTGTCAAATCGTGTTTATATCAACGATTTTCATTTCCAAGTATTAGTTTTAATTTTTTTCAATCTTCGTTGTTAAATCGTTTTTAAAGCTAGGATTTATGTTTCCAAGTCACAATTTGAATTTCTTCATTTTTGGCAGAGAAATCGCGTTTACAAAAAAGACTTTCATATCCAAGTAAAATTTTTAAATATTTCACACCGCGCGGTTTTATCGTGTTTATAACAAGGATTTTCATTTCCCTAGTAAGATTTTAAATATTTCATTCTAGGCAGTGAAATAGCGTTTATAACAAGAATTTTCATTTCCAAGTTATATCTTTAATTTTTTCACTCTGCGCTGGAAAATTGTGTACATATCAAGAATTATTATTTCAAAGTTATAATTATAATTTTTTCAATCTGCGTTGTTAAATCGTTTTTAAAGCAAGGATTTTTATTTCCAAGTCTTAAATTGAAATTTTTCACTGTTAGCTGTAAATTCGCGTTTAAAAAAAAGGTATCATATCCAAGTAAATTTTTTAATTATTTCACTCTTCGCAGTGAAGTTGCGTTTATACCAAGAATTATTAATTCCAAGTTATAATTTAAATGTTTTCATTCTGCGTTGTAAAATCGTGTTTTCTTTCAAGTTATTTCATTTCTAAGTCACACTTGTCCTTTATTAACACTTATCAATGATATCGCGTTTATAACAATTTTAATAATATGACAAATGACAATTTCTATATCACAATATTAATTTTATCATTTTTCGCAGTGAAATTGCATTTAAAACGAGGATTTTCATTTCCAAGTATTATTTTTTATTTTTTGAATCTGCGTTATTAAATCGTTTTTAAAGCATTGATTTTTATTTAGAAGTAACAATTTTAATTTTTTCAATCTTCGCAGTGAAATCGCGTTCATAACAAGGGTTTTCCATTCCAAGTCATATTTTAAATTACTTCACTCTGCGCTGTAAAATCGTGATTATATCAACGATTTTCCTTTCTAAGTGTTATTTTTAATTTTTTTCAATCTGCGTTGTTAAATCGTTTTAAAAGCAAGGATTCATATTTCAAACTCATAATTAGAATTTTTTTACTTTTGGCAGAGAAATCGCGTTTACAAAAAAAAGACTTTGATATCCAAGTAAATTTTTTAATTATTTCACACAGCGCGATTTAATCGTGTTTATAACAAGGATTTTCATTTCACTAGTAATATTTTAAATATTTCACTCTAGGCAGTGAAATGGCGTTTATAACAAGAATTTTCATTTGCAAGTTATATTTTTAATTTTTTCACTCTGCGCTGTAAACTCGTGTTTATATCAAGAATTTCATTTCCAAGTCGCCTTATTAATTTTTTCACCCTACGCAGTGACATTGCACTCATAGCTAGGATATTAATTTCTATATCATATTTTTAATTTTTTCACTCTTCCCAATGAAATCGCGTTTATGACAATAATATTTATTTCCAAAAAAATTTAAAATTTTTCTACTGTGCACTAAAATTGCGTTTACAATAAGGGTTTTCAATTCGAAGTCATATTTTTCATGTATTAACTCTTATCAATGAAATCGCGTTTATAACAATGATAATCATTTCTATGTCACAATACTGATTTTATCATTCTTCGCAGTGAAATCGCATTTATAACAAGGATTTTAATTCCCAAGTAATATTTTTAATTTTTAAATTCAGTTGTTCAATTGTTTTCATGGCAAGGATACTTATTTCTAAGTCACAATTTTAATTTTTTCACACTTATTAACGACGTCGCGTTTATGATATTGATATTCATTTTAAAGTCTATGATTTAATTTTTTCACTCTTCGTAGTGTATTCCCAATTACAACAAGACTTTTCATTTCCGAGTAAACATTTTAATTTATGTTACTATTCGCAATGAAATATCGTTTATATCATTAATTTTCATTTCCAAGTGTTATTTTTAATTTTTTCACTCTTCGCAGTGAAATCGCGTTCACAAAAAAGACTTTCATATCCAAGTAAAATTTTTAATGATTTCTTTGTAAATACTTCACAGTTGAATGGTATTTATAACAAGGATTTTCATTTCTAGGTGATTTTTAAAATTTTTTCACTCTTCGCACTGAAATAGCGTTTTAACAAAAATTTTTATTTCCAAGTAATATTTTTCATTTTTCCACTCTGCACTAGTAAATTGCTTTTTTAAGAAGGAATTTTTTTCAAAGTCAAATTTTTAATTTTTTAATACTTATTTACGATGCCGCGTTTATGACATAGATATTCATTTCTAAGTCTAAAATTAAAATTTATCACTCTTCGTTGTGTATTCGCGATTACAACAAAATTCTATTTCCGATAGACATGTTTTATATTTTTACTCTTCGCTACGAAATAGCGTTTAAAACAAGAATTATCATTCCAAGTAATATTTTTAATTTTTTCACTCTACCCAGTGAATTCGCGTTTATAACAAGGGTTTTCAATTCCAAGTCATATTATTAAATACTTCACTGTGCGCTGTTGAATGGTGTTTATAAGAAGGATTTTCATTTCAAAGTCATATTTTAAATGTTTTCACTCTTGACGCTGAAATCGCGTTTTAACAAGAATATTTATTTCCAAGTAATATTTTTAATTTTTACACTCGTCACGGCTAAATTGCTTTTTTAAGGAGGAAAGTTAATTCATAGTCACATTTTTAATTTTTTCATACTTATTAACGATGTCGCGTTTATGACATTGATATTCATTTCTAAGTCTAAAATTAAAATTTATCACTCTTCGTTGTGTATTCGCGATTACAACAAAATTCTATTTCCGAGTGACATGTTTTATATTTTTACTCTTCGCTACGAAATAGCGTTTAAAACAAGAATTATCATTCCAAGTATTATTTTTAATTTTTTCACGTTACCCAGTGAATTCGCGTTTATAACAAGGGTTTTCAATTCCAACTCATATTATAAAATACTTCACTCTGCGCTGTTAAATGGTGTTTATAACAAGGATTTTCATTTCCAGGTCATATTTTAAATTTTTTCACTCCTCACACTGATATCGTGTTTTAACAAGAATGCTTATTTCCGAGTAATATTTTTATTATTCCACTCTGAACCGCTAAATACTTTTTTAAGAAGGAATTTAATTTCCAAGTGACGTTTATTTTTTCACAATTTTCATCGATGTCACGTTTATGACATTGATATTGATTTCTAAGTATAAATTATTTTTCTCACTCTTCGTAGTGTATTCGCGATTAAATCAATAATTTTCCTTTCCGAGTAACATTTTTAATTTTTTCACTCTTCCAAGTGGAATAACGTTTATATCAACGGTATTCATTTTTAAGTGTAATTTTTAATTTTTTCATTCTGCGTTATAAAATCGTTTTTCATGCAAGGATTTTTATTTCCAAGTCATATCTTAAATTTTGTCACTCCACACACTGAAAGGGCGTTTTCTTAAGAATATTTATTTCTAAGTTATATTTTTAATTTTTACACTCTGCAGTCTGCACTGCTAAATTGGTTTTTTAAGAAGGAATTTATGTGTAAGTAACATTTTTAATTTTTTAACACTTATTAACGATGTCGCGATTATGACATAGATATTCATTTCTAAGTATAAAATATAATTAATTCACGCGTCGTAGTGTATTCGCGATTACAACAAAAATTTCATTTCCGACTGACATTTTTTATATTTTTACTCATCGCATTGTAATAGTGTTTATAACAAGAATTTTCATTTCCAAGTAATATTTTTAATTTTTTCACTCTGCTCTGTAAAATTGTGTTTGTAGCAAGGATAATTATTTCCAAGTAATAATTTTAAATATTTCAATCTGCGTTGGTTAAACGTTTTTAGGGCAAGGTTTTTTATTTCCGAGTCTTGACTTTAATTTTTTCATTTTCGCAGTGTAACCGCGTTTATAACAAGGGTTTTCATTTCCATGTCATATTATTAAATACTTCACTGTGCGCTGTTGAATGGTGTTTATAACAAGGATATACATTTCCAGGTGATATTTTAAATTTTTTCACTCTTCACATTGAAATCGCGTTTTAACAAGAATTTTTATTTCCAAGTAATATTTTTTATTTTTTCACTCTACGCAGTGCATTTACGTTTATAACAAGGGGTTTCAATTCCAAGTCATATAATTACATACTTTAAGACGCTGTTGAATGGTTTTAATAACAATGATTTTCATTTCCAGGTCATATTTAAAATTTTTTCACTCCTCACACTGAAATCGCGTTTTAACAAGAATGTTTACTTCCAAGCAATATTTTTCATTTTTCCACTCAGCACCGCTAATTACTATTTCCAAGTGAAATTTATTTTTTTAACATTTATTAACGATGTCGCGATTATGACATTGATATTCATTTCTAAGTCTAAAATTTAATTTTTTCAATCTTCGTAGTGTATTAGCGAGTACATCAAATTTTTATTTTCGAGTGACATGTATATTTTTACTCTTCGCTACGAAATAATGTTTAAAACAAGAATTTTCATTCCAAGTAATATTTTTAATTTTTTACTCTACGCAGTGAAATCGCGTTTATAAGAAGGGTTTTCAATTCCAATTCACATTATTAAATACTTCACTGTGCGCTGTTGAATGGTGTTTATAAGAAGTATTTTCATTTCCAAGTCATATTTTAAATGTTTTCACTCTTGACGCTGAAATCGCGTTTTAACAAGAATATTTATTTCCAAGTAATATTTTTAATTTTTACACTCTGCTCGGCTAAATTGCTTTTTTAAGGAGGAAGGTAAATTCATAGTCACATTTTTAATTTTTTTAACACTTAACACATTAACGATGTGGTGTTTAAGTCATTTATATTCATTTCTAAGTCTAAAATTTAAAATTTTCAATCTTCGTTGTATATTCCCAATTACAACAAGACTTTTCATTTCCGAGTAAACATTTTAATTTATGTCACTATTCGCAATGAAATATCGTTTATATCAATGAATTTCATTTGCAAGTGTTGTTTTTAATTTTTTCACTCTGCGCTGTAAAATCGTTTTGATAACAAGGATTACGATTTCCAAGTACTTATTTTAAAATTTTCAATCTGAGTTGTTAAATCGTTTTGAAAGCAAGGATTATTATTTCCAAGTCATAATATTAATTTTTTTTACTCATCTCAGTGAGATCGCTCTCGTAACAAGGGTTTTCCTTTCCAAGTCATATTATAAAATACTTCACTCTTCGCTGTTAAATGGTGTTTATAGCAAGGATTTTCATTTCCAAGTCATATTTCAAAGTTTTTCACTCTTCAAACTTAAATCGCGTTTTAACAAGAATATTTATTTCCAAGTAATATTTTTAATTTTTCCACTCTGCTCTGTAAAATTGTGTTTATAGCAAGGATAATTATTTTCAAGTAATAATTTTAAATATTTCAATCTGAGTTGTTAAATCGTTTTGAAAGCAAGGATTATTATTTCCAAGTCATAATATTAATTTTTTTACTCATCTCAGTGAGATCGCTCTCGTAACAAGGGTTTTCATTTCCAAGTCATATTATTAAATACTTCGCTGTGTGCTCTTGAATGGTGTTTATAACAAGGATTTTCATTTCCAGGTGATATCTTTCATTTTTCCACTCTGCACCGCTAAATAATTTTTTAAGAAGGAATTTCATTTCCAAGTGACATATTCATTTTTTTAACACTTATTAACGATGTCGCGATTATGACATTGATATTCATTTCTAAGTCTAAAATATAATTTTTTCACTCTGCGCTGTATAATCGTGTTTATAACAAGGATTTTCAATTCCAAGTCATATATTGTAATGACTTAACTCTACGCTGTTGAATTGTGTTTATAACAAGGATTTTCATTTCCAGGTATTATGTTAAATTTTTTCATTCTTCCCACTGAAATCGCGTTTTAACAAGAATATTTATTTCCAAGTAATATTTTTAAGTCTTCCGATCTGCACTGCTAAATTGCTTTTTTAAGAAGGAATTTTATTTCAAAGTCACAATTTTAATTTTTTCATATTTATAAGCGATGTCGCGTTTATGACATTGATATTCATTTCTTTCAAGTCAAAATTTTATTTTTTCACTCTTCGAAGTATATTCCCACTTACATGACTTTTCATTTCAGAGTAACCGTTTTAAATTTTTTCACTATTCGCAGTGAAATAGCGTTTATATCAATGATTTTTATTTCCAAGTGTTATATTTATTTGTTTCACTCTGCGCTGTAAAATCGTGTTTATATCAACGATTTTCATTTCCAAGTGTTATTTTTAATATTTTCACTCTGCGCTGTAAAATCGTGTTTATAACAAGGATTATTATTTCAAAGTAATAATTTTAATTTTTACAATCTGCGTTGTTTAATAGTTTTTAAAGCAAGGTTTTTTATTTCCCAGTCACGATTATAATTTTTTCACTCTTCGCAGTGACATCGTGTTTATAACAAGGACTATTATTTCAAAGTAATAATTTTAATTTTTTAAATCTGTGTTGTATAATTGTTTTTAAAGCAAGGTTTTAGTTTTCATGTCAAACTTTCAATTTTTCCACTCTTCCCAGTGAAATCGCGCTTGCAAAAAAAGACTCAAGACTTTATGATAAAGTATATTTTATAATTATTTCACTCTGCGCTGTTAAATCGTGGATACAACAAGGATTTTCATTTCCAAGTCATATTTAAAATTTTTCCCTCTTCACACCGAAATCGTGTTTTAGCAAGAATATTTATTTCGCAGTAATATTTTTAATTTTTCCACTCTGCGCTGCTAAATTTGATTTTTAAGAATGAATTTCATTTCCAAGTGATATTTTTAATTTTTTCACACTTATCAACGATAACGCATTTATGCCATTGATATTCATTTTTAAGTCTTAAATTTAATTTTTTCACTCTTCGTAGTGTTTTCGCGGTTAGAACAAGAATTTTTTTATTTTCCGAGTCACAATTTTAATTTTTTCACTCTTCTAAGTGAAATAGCGTTTATAACAAGAATATTTATTTCCAAGTAATATTTTTAATTCTTCCACTCAGCACTGCTGAATTGCTTTTTTAAGAAGGAATTATATTTCAAAGTTAAATTTGTAATTTTTTTAACACTCAGTAACGATGTCGCCATTATGATATTGAATTTCATTCCTGTCTAAAATTTATTTTTTTCACTCTTTTTAGTGTATTCGTGATTACAACAAGACTTTTAATTTCCGAGGAAACATTTTATATTTTTTCACTATTCGCAGTGGAATAGTGTTTATATCAACGATTTTCATTTCCAAGTGTTATTTTTAATATTTTCACTCTGCGCTGTAAAATCGTATTTATAACAAGGATTATTATTTTAAAGTAATAATTTGAATTTTTTCAATCTACGTTGTTTAACCGTTTTTAAAGCAAGGTTCTTTTATTTCCGAATCACATTTTTTATTTTTTTACTCTCCGCAGTGAAATCGCGTTTATAACAAGGGTTTTCAATGCAAAGTCATATTTTTCATTACTTCTCTCTGCGATGTTAAATGGTGTTTATAACAAAGGCTTTCATTTCCAAGTCATGTTTAAAATTTTTTCACTCTTCAGACTGAAATCGCGTTTTAAAAAGAATATTATTTTCCAAGTAATATTTTTCATTTTTCCACTCTGCACTGTTTAATATTTTTTTAAGAAGGAATTTTATTCCCTAGTGATATTTATTTTATTCATAATTATTAACGATGTCACGTTTATGACATTGATATTAATTTATAAGTCTTGAATTTAAATTTTTCACTCTTCGTAGTGTATCCGCGATTACGACAAGAATACTTATTTCCGATTAACATTTTTAATTTTTTCCCTCTTCGCAGCGAAATAGCTTTTTATCAACGATTTTCATTTTCAAGTGTTATTTTTTAATTATTTCAATCTGCGTCGTTAAATCGTTTTTAAAGCAAGGTTTTATATTTCCAAGTCACAATTTTAATTTTTTTACTCCCCGCAGTGAAATCGCGTTTATAACAAGGGTTTCCAATTGAAAGTCATATTTAAAATTGCTTCACTCTGCGTTGTAAATGGTGCTATAAGAATGATTTTCATTTCCATGTCATATTTTTAATTTTTTCACACTTCACACTGAAATCGCGTTTCAACAAGAATATTAATTTCCAAGTAATATTTTTAATTTTTCCACTCTTCTCTGCTAAATTGTTATTTTTAGATGGAATTTTTTTTCAAAGACACATTTTAAATTTTTTCATACTTATTTGCGATGTTGCGTTTATGACATTCATATTCATTTTTAAGTCTAAAAATTACTTTTTCACTCTTTGTAGCGTATTCCCGATAACAAGACATTTCTTATTCGAGAAAACAATTTAAATTTTTTTCAGTATTGGCATGTGGAATAGCGTTTCTATCAATGATTTTCATTTCCAAGTGTTAGTTTTAATATTCACACTCTGCCCTGTAAAATTGTGTTTATATCAACGATTTTAATTTCCAAGTGTTATTTTTAATTTTTTCAATCTGCGTTTTTAAATCGTTTTTAAGGCAAGGATTTTTATTTCGAAGTCACAATTTGAATTCTTTCACTTTTCGCAGTGAAATCGCGTTTGCAAAGAAAGACTTTCATATCCAAGTAAAATTTTTAATTATTTCACACTGCGCTGTTAAATCGATTTTTTAATAAGGATTTTCATTTTACAAGTATTATTTTAAATTTTGGTTGACGCAGTGAAATAGCGTTTAAAACAAAATTTTCATTTCCAAAAAATTTTTTTAATTTTTTCACCTTGCGCTGTAAAATCGTGTTCATATCAAGGATTTTAATTTCCTAGTCACATTTTCAATTTTTTCACCCTACGCAGTGAAATGCGCTCATAGCAAGGATATTAATTTCCAAATCAAATTTTTAATTTTTTCACGCTTCCCAATGAAATGGCGTTTATGACAATAATATTGTTTTATAACAAGGATTTTTACCGAGTCATATTTTTAATTTTTTCACTCCTCACACTGAAATCGCGTTTTAACAAGAATATTTATTTCCAAGGAATATTTATAATATTTCCACTATGCAGTGCTAAATTGCTTTTTTAAGAAGGAATTTTATTTCAAAGTCACATTTTACTTTTTTTTCACTTATTAACGATAGCGCGTTAAGGCATTGATATTCATTTCTAAGTTTGAAATATAATTTATTCACTCTTCGTAGTGTATTCGTGATTACAACAAGACTTTTCATTACAGAGTAACCGTTTAAATATTTTCACTATTCGCAGTGAAATTGCGTTTATATCAACGATTTTCATTTCCAAGTCACATTTTCAATTTTTTCACCCCATGCAGTGAAATGCGCTCATAGCAAGGATATTAATTTCCAAATCAAATTTTTAATTTTTTCACTCTTCCCAATGAAATGGCGTTTATGACAATAATATTTTTTTCCAAGCAACATTCAAAATTTATCTACTTTGCACTCAAATTGCGTGTATAACAAGGGTTTTCAATTCCAAGTCATATTTTTCATTTATTCACTCTTATCAATGAAATTGCGTTTAATAATATGATATTTATTTCTTTGTCACATTATTGATTGATCATCGCAGTGAAATCGCATTTATGACGAGGATTTTCATTTCCAAGTAATATTTTTAATTTTCTAAATTGCGTTGTTAATTCGTTTTTATAGCAAGGATATTTATTTCCAAGTCACAATTTTATATTTTTCACTCTTCGCAGTGAAATCCCGTTTATAACGAGGGTTTTCAATTCCAAGTCATGTTTTAAATTACTTCAATCTTCGCTGTTAAATGGTGTTTCTATCAAGTTTATTCATATCTTAGTCACATTTTTCATTTATTCACTCTTATCATTGAAATCGCGTTCATTACAATGATATTTATTTCCAAGTCACAATTTTAATTTTTTCACTCTTCGAAGTGAAATCGTGTTTATAAGAAGGGTTTTCAATTCCAAGTCATATTTTAAATAACTTCACTCTGCGCTGTTATTTGGTGTTTATAACAACGATTTTCCTTTCTAAGTTATATTTTAAATTTTCTTACATAAAAATCGCGTTTTAACAAGAATATTTATTTCCAAGTAATATTTTTAATTTTTCCCCTCTGCACTGCCAAATTGCTTTTTTAAGAAGGATTTTGTTTCAAAGTCACATTTTTCATTTTTTCACATTTATTAACGATGTCGCGTGTATGACATTGATAAATCATTTCTAAGTCTAAAATTTAATATTTTCACTCTTCGTTGTGTATTCCCGATTACAAGACTTTTCATTTCCGAGGAAACATTTTAAATTTTTTCACTATTCGCAGTGAAATAGCGTTTATATCAACGATTTTCATTTCCAAGTGTTATTTTTAATTTTTTCAATCTGGGTGGCAAAATTGTTTTTAAGGCAAGGATTTTTATATCCAAGTAATATTTTTAATATTTTCACTCTGCGCTGTTAAATCGTGCTAATAATTAGGATTATAATTTCAAAGAAATAATTTTAATTATTTCAATCTGCGTTATTCAATCGTTTTTAAAGCAAGGATTTTTATTTCCAAGTAACAATTTTAATTTTTTCACTCTTCGCAGTGACATCGCTTTTATAACAAGGGTTTTCAATTCCAAGTCATATTTTTTATTACTTCACTCTGCGCTGTGAATGGTGTTTATAACAATGATTTTTACCGAGTCATATTTTAAATTTTTTCACTCTTCACACTGAAATAGCGTTTTAACAAGAGTATTTATTTCCAAGGAATATTTATAATTTTTCCACTCTGCAGTGCTAAATTGCTTTTTTAAGAAGGTATTTTATTTCAAAGTCACATTTTTCTTTTTTTTCACTTATTAACGATAGCGCGTTTATGGCATTGATATTCATTTCTAAGTTTGAAATATAATTTATTCACTCTTCGTAGTGTATTCGTGATTACAACAAGACTTTTCATTACAGAGTTACCGTTTAAATTTTATCACTATTCGCAGGGAAATTGCGTTTATATCAACGATTTTCATTTCCAAGAGTTATTTTTAATTTTTTCAATCTGCGTCGTTAATCGTTTTTTAAGCAAGGATTAATATTTCCAAGTCACAATTTGAATTTTTTAACTCTTCGCAGTGAAATCGCGTATACAAAAAAAGACTTTCATTTCCAAGTAAAATTTTTAAATATTTCACATTTCGCTGTTAAATCATGTTTATAACAAGGATTTTCATTTCCAAGTAATGTTTTAAAATTTTCACTCCTCGCATTGAAATAACGTTCATAACAAGAATTTTCATTTCCAAGTAATATTTTTTAATTTTTTTACTCTGCGCTGTAAAATCGTGTTTATACCAAGGATTTTCATTTCCAAGTCAAATTTTTATTTTTTCCACCTTACGAAGTGAAATTGAGGTCATAGCAAGGATATTTGCCCAAGGATATTAACCCCAGACTGTATGTAGGACTTTTAACTTCGGTCGTTTCCCATTTTCCTATGTATTTAAAACTAATTAAGAAGAAATTTTGGAAAAAAAATATTTTTATCATATTATAATGATTTTTAAAATGCTGCGAATACGCAACCCTGGGAAAACTCCGGTAATTAAATACAAAAATAGTAATTTAAAAAAATAGGTTACATCTCTTATTTTTTTTTCTCTATTTGTACACCCGACATCTTCCTCGGGAGAAATCAGTATTTCTTCGGAGGTAATGCCCCATTCTGCCTTGACGGACATGCATTGGAATTTCATTTTTCCTTGGGTGTCTCGTATGTGCGCATCGATTTTTTGCCATACGCCATCAGTCCTAAATATACAATTATTTGAATGAAAATGCTGGTGGGATTGATAATATTAGAACTAAAGATACTTAAAAAAGTCAGTGAATCGAAGAGAAAATTATTCTGGGGTAGAAACTTGTTCTTAGAATTAGAATTCAATGATGTTGCGTTAACGCAACTCACAGGATTAATGGGTTAATTTCCAAGTCAAATTTTTAATTTTTTCACTCTTCCCAATGAAATCGCTTTCATTACAATAATGTTTATTTCCAAGCAACATCATAAATTTTTCTACTGTGCATTTAAATTGCGTTCATAACAAGCGATTTCAATTCCAAGTCATATTTTTCATTTATTCACCCTTATCAATTAAATCGCGTTGATAAAAATGATATTTATTTCTATGTCACAATACTAATTTTATCATTCTTCGAAGTGAAATCGCATTTATAACAAGGATTTTCATTTCCAAGTAATATTTTTAATTTTTTCAATCTGCGTTGTTCAATCGATTTCAAACAAGGATTTTTTTTCCAAGTCAAAAATTTAATTTTTTTCACTATTCGCAGTGAAATCGCGTTTAATACAAGGGCTTTCAATTCCAAGTCATATTTTAAATTACTTCACTCTGCGCTGATAAATGGTGTTTATAACAAGGATAATAATGTCCAAGTCATATATTTAATTTTTCCACGCTGCACTTCTAAATTGCTTTCTTAAGAAGGAATTCAGTACCAAGTAACGTTTTTAATTTTTTCACACTTATCAACGATGTCGCGTTTATGACATTGATATTCACCTCTAAGTCTAAAATTTAATTTTTTCACTCTTCGTAGTGTATTCGCGATTAAAACAAAATTTTAATTTCCAAGTAACATTTAAAATTTTTCACTCTTGGCTGCGAAACAACGTTTAAATCAAGAATTTTCATTTCCGAGTATCATTTTTAATTTTTTCACTCTTCACACCGCATTCACGTTTTCACAAGTATATTTATTTCCAAGTATTATTTTAAATTTTTACACTCTGCGCTGTTAAATCGTGTTTATATCAACGAATTTCATTTCTATGGGTGATTTTTAATTTTTTCAATCTGCGTTGTTAAATCGTTCTTTAAGCATGGATTTTTATATCCAAGTCACAATTTGAATTTTTTCGTTCTTCGCAGTGAAATGTCGTTTAGAAAAAAATCATTCATATTCTAGTTATATTTTTAATTATTTAACACTGCGCTGTAAAATCGTGTTTATAACAAGAATTTTCATTTCCAAGTAATATTTTTAATTTTTTCACTCTGCGCTGTAAAATCGTGTTTGTATCTTGGATTATCATTTTCAAGTCAAGTTTTAAATTTTTTCACCCTGTGCATTGCGCTCGTAGCAAGGATATTAATTTCCAAGTCAAATTTTTTATTTCACTCTTCCCAATAAAATCGCGTTTATGACAATAATATTTATTTGCAAGCAAAATTTTAAATTTTTTTTACTATGCACATAAATTGCGTTTATAACAAGAGTTTTAATTCCAAGTTATATTTTTCATTTATTCAGTCTCGTTTATAACAATGATATTTATTTCTATTTCACAAATATTATTTTTATCATTCTTCGCTTTGAAATCGCATTTATAACAAGGATTTTCATTTCCAAGTAATATTTTTCATTTTTTCAATCTGCATTGTTCAATCGATTTTAAACAAGGATTTTTTTTCCAAGTCAAAAATTTAATTTTTTTCACTATTCGCAGTGAAATCGCGTTTAATACAAGGGCTTTCAATTCCAAGTCATATATTAAATTTTCATGTTTTTCACACCGCGCGTGAAATCGCGTCTATAACAAGAATTTTCATTTCCAAGTAGTATTTTTCATTTTTTCACTCGCCGTAGTAAAGTCGCGTTTATAAGATGTATTTATATTTATTATATATATTATACTTTCCGTATAATATTTTAAATTTTTTTCCCTAAGCTGTTACATCTCGTTTATAACAATAATATTCAGTTCTACGTCACAATTGTAATTTTTTCATTCTTCGCAGTGAAATCGCATTTATACCAAGGATTTTCATATCCATGAAAATTTTTAATTTTTGTACTCTTATCAACGTAATCGTGTTTAAACTATTGATATTCATTTCTTAGGTTCAAATGTAATTTTTTCACTCTTCGAGGTGTTTTCGCGATTTCAACAAGGATTTTCATTTCCGAGTAACATTTTTAAATCGTTTCATTCGTCGCAGTGAAATAGCGTTTATAGCTAGTATTTTAATTCCAAGTAATATTTTTAATTATTTCACTCTGCGTTGTAAAATCGTGCTTATATCAAGGATTTACATTTCCAAGTCACATTTTTAATTTTTTCACTCCTCCCAATTAAATCGCATTCATGACAATAATATTTATTTCAAAAAAACATTTAAAATTTTTCTACTGTGCACTTAAATTTTCATTTCTAAGTCAAAACTGTAATTTTTTCATTCTTCGCAGTGAAATGTCATTTATAACAAGTGTTTTCGTTTTCAAGTAACATTTTTAATTTTTTTACTCTTATCAACGAAATCGCGTTTAAAATATTGATATTCATTTCTAAGTCTTAAATTTAATTTTTTCAATCTTCGTAGTGTATTCGCGGTTACAACAAGGATTTTCATTTCCAAGGAATATTTATAATTATTTCACTCTCAGCTGTTAAATCTTGTTAATAAGAAGTATTTTCATTTCCAAGTGATATTTTAAATTTTTTCACTGTTCGCAGTGAAATTGAGTTCATAACAAGGATATTCATTTCCTGGTCACATTATTAATTTTTTAAAACTTCACATTGAACTCGCGTTTTAACAAGAATGTTTATTTCTAAGTAATATTTTTTAACATTTCCACTCTGCACTGCAAAATTGCTTTTTTAAGAAAGAATTTTATTTCCAAGTGACATTTTACATTTTTTCACTCTTATCAACGAAGTCGCGTTTATAACATTGATATTCAATTCTAAGTCTCAAAATCAAAATTTTTAATCTTCGCAGTGAAACCTTATTTGTTGTGTTGTTAAATCGTTCTTAAAGCATGGATTTTTATTTCCAAGTCGCAATTTGAATTTTTTCGTTCTTCGCAGTGAAATCGCGTTTAAAAAAAATTCATTCATATTTTAGTTAAATTTTTAATTATTTAACACTGCGCTGTTAAATTGCATTTATAACAAGGGTTTTCAATTCCAAGTCACATTCTTAATTTACTTCACTCTGCACTGTTAAATGGTGTTTATAACAAGGATTTTCATTTCCAAGTCATAAATTTTTTTACTCTTCAAAGTCAAATCCAATTTTAATAAGAATATTTCTTTCCAAGTAATATTTTAAATTTTTTTACTGTTCACTGCTAAATTGCTTTTTTAAGATGGAATTTTATTTCAAAGTCAAATTTTTATTTTTTTAACACTTATTAACGATGTCGCCATTATGATATTGATATTCATTTCTAAGTCTAAAAGTTATTTTTTTCACTCTTTTTAGTGTATTCGCGATACAACAAGATTTTTCATTTCTGAGGAAACATTTTATATTTTTTCACTCTTCACAGTGAAATTGCGGTTGTTAGAAGGGTTTTCAATTCCAAGTCACATTTTTTAATTTTTAACACTTACTAACGATGTCGCCATAATGACATTGATATTCATTTCTAAGTCTAAAATTTATTTTTTTCACCCTTTTTAGTGTATTCGCGATTACAATAAGACTTTTCATTTCCGAGTAAACAGCTAAAATTGTTTCACTTTTCGCAGTGAAATAGCGTATATATCAACGATTTTCATTACCAAGTGTTATTTTTAATATTTTCACTCTGCGCTATAAAATCGTGTTTATAAGAAGGATATTTCAAAGTAGTAATTTTAATTTTTTAATCTGCGTTGTTTAATCGTTTTTAAAGCAAGGTTTTTTATTTCCAAGTCATGAATTTTATTTTTTCACTCTTCGCAGTGAAATCGCGTTTATATCAAGGGTTTTCAATTCCAAGTCATATTTTACATTACTTCACTCTGCGATGTTAAATGGTGTTTATAACAAAGATTTTTATTTCCCAGTCATATTTAAAAATTTTTCTCTCTTCACACCGAAATCGTGTTTAAACAAGAATGTTTATTTCCAAGTAATATTTTTAATTCTTCCACTCTGCACTGCTAAATTGCTTTTTTAAGAAGGAATTTTATTTCAAAGTCACATTTTTAATTTTTTCATACTTATTAGCGATGTCGCATTTATGACATTGATATTCATTTTTAAGTCTAAAATTTAATTTTTTCACTCTTCGTAGTTTTTGCGCGATTACAACAAAATTTTCATTTCCGAGTAAACATTTTGAATTTCTTCAATATTCGCAGTGAAATAGCGTTTATATCAACGATTTTTATTTCCATGTGATATTTTTAATTTTTCAATCTGCGTTGTAAAATCGTTATTAAGGCAAGGATTTTTATATCCAAGTCACAACTTTAATTTTTTCACTCTTCGCAGTGATATCGCGTTTATAACAAGGGTTTTCAATTCCAAGTCATATTCTTAAATTACTTCACTCTGCACTGTTAAATGGTTTTTATAACAAGGATTTTCATTTCCAACTCATATTTTAAATTTTTTTACTCTTCAAAGTCAAATCCAATTGTAACAAGAATATTTCTTTCCAAGTAATATTTTTAATATTTTTACTCTTCACTGCTAAATTGCTTTTTTAAGAAGGAATTTTATTTCAAAGTTAAATTTGTAATTTTTTAACACTTATTAACGATGTTGCCATTTTGATATTGAATTTCATTCCTGTCTAAAATTTATTTTTTTCACTCTTTTTAGTGTATTCGCGATTACAACAAGACTTTTAATTTCCGAGGAAACATTTTATATTTTTTCACTATTCGCAGTGAAAATGTGTTTATATCAACGATTTTCATTTCCAAGTGTTATTTTTAATTTTTTCACTCTGCGCTGTAAAATCGTATTTATAACAAGGATTATTAATTTAAAGTAATAATTTCAATTTTTTCAATCTGCGTTGTTTAATCGTTTTTAAAGCAAGGTTTTTTTCCGAGTCAAAATTTTAATTTTTTCATTCTTCGCAGTGAAATCGCGTTTATAACAAGGGTTTTCAATGCAAAGTCATTTTTTTGATTACTTCTTTCTGCGATGTTAAATGGTGTTTATAACAAAGAGTTTCATTTCCAGGTCATATTTAAAATTTTTTCACTCTTCAGACTGAAATCGCGTTTAAACAAGAATATTATTTTCCAAGTAATATTTTTCATTTTTCCACTCTGCAGTGTTAAATATTTTTTTTAGAAGGAATTTTATTCCCAAGTGATATTTATTTTATTCATAATTATTAACGATGCCAAGTTTATGACATTGATATTAATTTCTAAGTCTAAAATTTAAAATTTTCACTCTTCGTAGTGTATCCGCGATTACGACAAGAATACTTATTTCCGATAAACATTTTTAATTTTTTCACTCTTCGCAGTGAAATAGCGTTTATATCAACGATTTTAATTTTCAAGTGTTATTTTTTAATTATTTCAATCTGCGTTGTTAAATCGTTTTTAAAGCAAGGTTTTATATTTCGAAGTCACAATTTTAATTTTTTTACTCTCCGCAGTGAAATCGCGTTTATAACAAGGGTTTCCAATTGAAAGTCATATTTTAAATTACTTCACTCTGCGTTGTTAAATGGTGCTATATGAATGATTTTCATTTCCATGTCATATTTTTAATTTTTTCACACTTCACACTGAAATTGCGTTTCAACAAGAATAATAATTTCCAAGTAATATTTTTAATTTTTCCACTCTTTTCTGCTAAATTGTAATTTTTAGAAGGAATTGTATTTCAAAGATACATTTTAAATTTTTTCATACTTATTTGCGATGTTGCGTTTATGACATTCATATTCATTTTTATGTCTAAAAATTACTTCTTTCACTCTTTATAGTGTATTCCCGATAACAAGACATTTCTTTTTCGAGAAAACAATTTAAATTTTTTTCAGTATTTGCATGTGAAATAGCGTTTCTATCAATGATTTTCATTTCCAAGTGTTAGTTTTATTATTCACACTCTGCCCTGTAAAATCATGTTTGTATCAACGATTTTCATTTCCAAGTGTTATTTTTAACTTTTTCAATCTGCGTTTTTAAATCGTTTCAAAAAAAGGTTTTTGATTTACGAGTAACAATTTTAACTTTTTCAATCTTCGCAGTTAAATCGCTTTTATAACAAGGGTTTTCAATTCCAAGACATATTTTACATTACTTCACTCTGCTATGTTAAATGGTGTTTGTAAATTTTCATTTCCAAGTCATATTTTAAATATTATCACTCTTTACACTGAAATCGTATTTTAACAAGAATATTTATTTCTAAGTAATGATTTTATTTTTTCCACTCTGCACTGCTAAATGGTTTTTTGAAAAAGAAATTTTATTTCAAATTTACATTTTGTAAATTTTTAACACTAATAAACGATATCGCGATAATGACATAGATATTCATTTATAAGTCTTAAATTTAATTTTTTCACTCTGCGTAGTGTATTCGCGATTACAACAAGATTTTTTATTTCCTAGTATCATTTAAATTCTATTCACTAATCGCCGTGAAATAGTGTTGATGACGAGAATAATCATTTCCAAGTATTTCTAATTTTTTCACTCTATGCTGTAAAATCGTGTTTTTATCAAGAATTTTCATTTCCAAGTGTTATTTTTAATTTTTTTATATCTGCCTTGTTAAATCGTTTTTAAAGCAAAGATTTTTATTTCGAAGTCACATTTTGAATTCTTTCACTTTTCGTAGTGAAATCGTGTTTGCAAAGAAAGACTTTCATATCCAAGTAAAATTTTTAATTATTTCACACTGCACTGTTAAATCGTGTTTATAATAAGGATATCCATTTCACAAGTAATATTTTAAATTTTGGTTGACGCAGTGAAATAGCGTTTAAAACAAGAATTTTCATTTCCAAAAAATATTTTTAATTTTTCACTCTGCGCTGTAAAATCGTGTTTACATCAAGAATTTTCATTTCCAAGTCACATTTTCAATTTTTTCACCCTGCGCAGTGAAATGCGCTCATAGCAAGCAATTTCCAAATCAAATTTTTAATTTTTTCACGCTTCCCAATGAATTCGCGTTTATGACCATAATATTTTTTTCCAAGCAACATTTAAAATATCTAATTTGCACTCAAATTGCGTTTATAACAAGTGTTTTCAATTCCAAGTCATATTTTTCATTTATTCACTATTATCAATGGAATTGCGTTTATAACAATAATATTTATTTCTTTGTCACATTATTGTTTTTTTCATTCATCGCAGTGAAATCGCATTTATGACAAGGATTTTCATTTCCAAGTAATATTTTTAATTTTTTAAATTGCGTTGTTAAATCGTTTTTAAAGCAAGGATATTTATTTCCAAGTAACAATTTTATATTTTTCACTCTTCGCAGTGAAATCCCGTTTATAACAAGGGTTTTCAATTCCAAGTTATATTTTAAATTACTTCAATCTTCGCTGTTAAATGGTCTTTCTATCAAGTTTATTCATATCTAAGTCACATTTTTCATTTATTCACTCTTATCAATGATACTCACTCAATCAATCAATCGCGTTCATTACAATGATATTTATTCCCAAGTCACAATTTAAATTTTTTCACTCTTCGAAGTGAAATCGTGTTTATAAGAAGGGTTTTCAATTCCAAGTCATATTTTAAATAACTTCACTCTGCGCTGTTATTTGGTGTTTAAATTTGAAATAGCGTTTATAATAAGAATTTTCATTTTCAAATTTCATTTCCAATGTTTTCACTCTGCGTTGTGAAATTGCGTTCTTATCAAAGATTTTAAATATCAATTCTCTTCGCAGTGTAATCGCTTTTATGTAAGGACTTTTATTTTCAAAAAAATTTTTATATTTTTTCACTCTATGCTGTTATCTCGCGTTTATAACCTGGATTTTCATTTCCAAATCGCTAATTTATTTTTTTAACTCGATGCAGTAAATACGCGTTCATAACAAGGATTTCCATTTCCAAGTAACATTTTTCATTTTTTCACCCTGCGCTGCAAAATCGTTTTTATGACAAGGATTTACATTTCCAAATAACTTTTTCAATTTTTTCACTCTTCGAAGTGTATTCCCGATTACAAGACTTTTCATTTCCGAGGAAACATTTTAAATTTTTTCACTATTCGCAGTGAAATAGCGTTTATATACATGATTTTCATTTCCAAGTGTTATTTTTAATTTCTTCACTCAGCGCTGTAAAATCGTTTTTATATCAACGATTTTCATTTCCAAGTGTTATTTTTAATTTTTTCAATCTGGGTTGCAAAATCGTTTTTAAGGCAAGGATTTTTATATCCAAGTAATATTTTTAATATTTTCACTCTGCGCTGCTAAATTTGATTTTTAAGAATGAATTTCATTTCCAAGTCACATTTTTAATTTTTTCACACTTATCAACGATAACGCATTTATGCCATTGATATTCATTTCTAAGTCTAAAATTTAATTTTTTCACTCTTCGTAGTGTTTTCGCGGTTACAACAAGAATTTTTTATTTTCCGAGTAACAATTTTAATTTTTTCACTCTTCGCAGTGAAATAGCGTTTATAACAAGAATATATATTTTCAAGTAATATTTTTTATTCTTCCACTCTGCACTGCTAAATTGCTTTTTTAAGAAGGAGTTTTATTTCAAAGTCACATTTTTAATATTTTCATACTTATTGGCGATGTCGCATTTATGACATTGAATTATTTCTAAGTCTAAAATATAATTTATTCACTCTTCGTAGTGTATTCGTGATTGCAACATGACTTTTCATTACAGAGTAACTGTTTAAATTTTTTCACTATTCGCAGTTAAATTGCGTTTATATCAACGATTTTCATTTCCAAATGTTATTTTTAATTTGTTCACTCTGCCCTGTAATATCGTGCTTATATCAACGATTTTCATTTCCAACTGTTATTTTTAATTTATTCAATCTGCGTCGTTAATCGTTTTTTAAGCAAAGATCTATATTTGCAAGTCACAATTTGAATTTTTTAACTATTCGCAGTGAAATCGCGTATACAGAAAAAGACTTTCATTTCCAAGTAAAATTTTTAAATATTTCACATTCCGCTGTTAAATCGTGTTTATAACAAGGATTTCCATTTTTAAGTCAAATTTTTATTTTTTCCACCCTACAAAGTGAAATTGAGGTCATAGCAAGGATATTAAACCATTATTCCCCAGACTGTATGTAGGACTTTTAACTTCGGTCGTTTTGCATTTTCCTATGTATTTCAGGCTATTTAAGATGAATTTTTGGAAAAAAATATTTTTATCACATTATAATGATTTTGAAAATCCTGCGAATACGCAACGCTGGGAAAATTCCGGTAATTAAATACAAAAATAGTAATTTTTAAAAAATAGAGATGAAATAAAATGAAAAAAATAAAAAATGAATAAATTTTTTTTTCATATTTTATTTTTTATCTTGGTTTGTACACTCAACATTTTCGCCGGGAGTAACCTTCTGTATTTCTTCGGAGGTAATGCCCCATTCTGCCTTGTCGGACATGCATTGGAATTTCATTTTTCCTTGGGTGTCTCGTATGTGCGCATCGATTTTTTGCCATACGCTATCAGTCCTAAATATACAATTATTTGATTGAAAATGTTGGTGGGATTGATAAAATTAGAACTAGTGATACTTAAAAAAGTTAGTGAATCGAAGAGAAAATTATTCTAGCGTAGAAACTTGTTCTTAGAATTAGAATTCAATAATGTTGCGTTAATGGGATTAATGGGTTATTTTCCAAGTCACATTTGTAATTTTTTCACTCTTCCCAATGAAATCGCTTTTATGACATTAATATTTATTTCCAAGCAACATCTTAAATTTTTCTACTGTGCATTTAAATTGCGGTTATAACGAGGGTTTTCAATTCCAAGTAATATTTTTCATTTATTCACTCTTATCAATGAAATCGCGTTGATAAAAATGATATTTATTTCTATGTCACAATATTATTTTATTATTCTTCGAAGTGAAATCGCATTTATAACAAGGATTTTCGTTTCCAAGTAATATTTTTAATTTTTTCAATCTGCGTTGTTCAATCGATTTTAAACGGATTTTTTATCCAAGTCAAAATTTTTTTCACTATTCACAGTGAAATCGCGTTTAGTAAAGGGCTTTCAATTCCAAGTCATATTTTATATTACTTCACTCTGCGCTGATAAATGGTGTTTATAACAGGATAATAATTTCCAAGTCATATTTTCAATTTTTCACGCTGCACTTCTAAATTGCTTTCTTAAGAAGGAATTCATAGCCAAGTAACGTTTTTAATTTTTTCACACTTATCAACGATGTCGCGTTTATGACATTGATATTCATTTCTAAGTCTAAAATTCAATTTTTTCACTCTTCGCAGTGAAATAGCGTTTATAACGATAATTTTCATTTACAAGTAATATTTTTAATTTCTCACTCTTCGCAGTGAAATACCCTTTAATAAAAGAATTTTCAATTCCAAGTAATATTTTTAATTTTTTCACTCTGCGCTGTGAAATCGTGTTTATATCTAAGATTTACATTTCCAAGTCACACTTTTAATTTTTTCACCATGCGTAGTGAAATCGCACTCAAAGCAAGGATGATCATTTCCTAGTCATATTTTCAATTTTTTATTCTTCCCAATAAAATCGCGTTTATAAAAAGAATATTTATTTCCTAGTAACATCATTAATTTTTCATTTCCACACTGCTAAATTGCGTTTATAACAAGTAATATTATTTAAAAGTAACATTTTAAATTTTTTCACACTTGTCACCGATGCCGCGTTTATATATTCATTTCTAAGTATCAAATTCAATTTTTTCACTATTCGCAGTGAAATTTTGTTTATAAAAACAGGATTTTCATTTTCAAGTAACATCTTTTATTTTTCACACGTCGCAGTGAAATCGTGATCATAACAAGAAATTACATTTCCGAATAACATTTTTAATAATCTACTTTGCGCTGTGAAATCGATTTTATAACAAGGACTTTCATGTCCAAGTTAGATTTTAAATCTTTCATTCTCCGTTATGAATTCTCGTTTAAACAAGGACTATGATTTAAAAGTCATATTTTTAATTCTTTCACTATGCGCTGTTAAATGGTGTTTATAACAAGGATTTTCTTTTCCAAGTTATATATTAAATTTTTCCACTCTGAAATGCTAAATTTCTTCTTTAAGAAGGAATTTTATTTCAAAGTCACATTTTTAATTTTCTCACAATTATCAACGATGTCGCATTTATGACATTGATATTCATTTCTAAGTTTAAAATTTAACTTTTTTCTCTTCGTAGTATATTCGCGATTTTTCGCGATTTTTCGCGATCGCGATTATCAGCGAGAATTTTCATTTCCGAGTAACATTTTTAATTTTTTCACTCTTCGCAGTGAAATAGCGTTTAGAACGAGAATTTTCATTTCCAAGTAATATTTTTAATTTTTTCACTCTGCGCTATATAATCGTGTTTATATGAAGGATTTTCATTTCCATGTGTTATTTTTAATTTTTTCATTCTGCGAAGTTAAATCGTTTTTAAACCAAGGATTTTTATTTCCAACTCACAATTTGAATTTATTCTCTGTTCGCAGTGAAATCGCGTTTACAAAAAGAAATATCAATCCAAGTAAAATTTTTAATTTTTTCACTCAGCGCTGTAAAAGCGTGTTTATATCAAGGATTTTCATTTCCAAGTCACATTTTTAATTTTTTACTATTCCAAATGAAATCGCGTTTATGACAATAATATTTATTTTTAAGCAACATTTTAAATTTTTCTACTGTGTACTTAAATTTCAATTATAACAAGGTTTTTCAATTCCAAGTCATATTTTTCATGTATTCACTCTCATCAACGAAAACACCTTTATAACAATGATATTTGTATCTATGTCACAAAATAATTTTTATTATTCCTCACAGTGAAATCGCATTTATAACAAGGACTTTTATTTCCAAGTAATACTTTTAATTTTTTCAATCTGCGTTATTAAATCATTTTTAAAGAAACGATTTTTATTTCCAAGTAACAATTTTAATTTTATTCACTCTTCGCAGTGAAATCGCGTTTATGAAAAATCGCGTTGATAATATCTCGAAGTCACAATTTTATGTTTTTCATTCTTTGCAGTGAAATCGCGTTTATAACAATAATATTTATTTCTAAGCAATATTTTCAATTTTTCCACCTTGCACTGCTAAATTACTTTAAGCTGTGAAAAGGCGTTTATAACTAGGATTTTCATTTCCAAGTAATGTTTTTAAATATTCAATTTTTCCACCTTGTACTGCTAAATTGCTTTACGCTGATAAATCGTGTTTATAACAAGGATTTTCATTTCCAAGTCCCTTTTTTAATTTTTTCACTCTTTGCAATGAAATCGCGTTTATAAGAAGGATTTTCACTTTTATGTCAAAATTTTAATTTTATCTCTCTTCGCAGTGAAATCGCGTTTATAACAAAGATTGCCATTTCCAAGTATTACTTTTAATTTTTTTGCCGTGCGCTGTTAAATCGTTTTTATAACAAGCATTTTCATTCCCAAGTCATATTTTTTTTTCATTCGACGCAGTGAAATCCAGTTTATAACAAGGATTTTCATTTCGAAATAACATTTATAATTATGTCAAAATGAACTGTGAAATCGCGTTTATGACAAGAGTTTACATATCCAAATAAAATTTTTAATTTTCTAAATCTTGGATGTGAAATCGCATTAAAATAAAGGATTAACACTTCTAAGTCACAATTTTAATTTTTTCAATCTTTATTGTGAAATCATGTTTATAAAAAGGATGTTCTTTTTCAAGTCATATTTTTAATTTTTTCACTCTTTGCAATGAAATGCGTTTATAAGAAGGATTTTCACTTCCATGACAAAATTTTAATTTTATCTCTCTTCGCAGTGAAATCGCGTTTATAACAAAGATTGCCATTTCCAAGTAATACTTTTAATTTTTTTGCCGTGCGCTGTTAAATCGTTTTTATAACAAGCATTTTCATTCCCAAGTCATATTTTTTTTTTTCATTCGACGCAGTGAAATCTAGTTTATAACAAGGATTTTCATTTCGAAATAACGTTTATAATTATGTCAAAATGAACTGTGAAATCGCGTTTATGACAAGAGTTTACATATCCAAATAACATTCTTAATTTTCTTAATCTTAGATGTGTAATCGCATTAAAATAAAGGATTAACACTTCTAAGTCACAATATTAATTTTTTCAATCTTTATTGTGAAATCATGTTTATAAAAAGGATGTTATTTTTCAAGTCATATTTTTAATTTTTTCACTCTTTGCAGTGAAATCGCGTGTATAAACCGCATTTTCATTTCCAGTCACATTTCTAAATTTTTCAATCTGCGATGTGAAATTGCGTTTAAAACAAATATTTTCATTTCTTCGTCATTTGTTCACTCCTCGCAGTGAAATCGCGTTTATAACTAGGATATTCATTTCCAAGTGACATTTTTAATTTTTCACTAGGAGCTGTTAAATCGTGTTGTCAACAAGGATTTACATTTCCAAATAACATTTTTAATTTTTTTCACTCTGCGCTGTGAAATCGCATTTTGTAACAAGGATTTTCACTTCCAAGTCTTAATTTTAATTTTTTTAGTCTTCGCAATGAAATTGCTTTCATAACAAGGCTTTTCATTCCGAGAAACATTTTTAATTTTTTTACTCTGCGCTGTGAAATTGCGTTTATAACAAGGATATATTTATTTCCAAGTAACAATTATAAATTTTTTACACTTCACTGTGAAATCGCGTTAATCACAAGGATTTTCAAATTCAAGACACCTAATAAATTATTTCAGTGTGCGCTTTGAAATCGCTTTATTGCGGTGATTTTCATTTTCAAGTAAAATTTTTAATTTTTTCACTCTGAGCTGTTAAATCCTGTTTAGAACAAGGAATTTTATTTCCAAGTCATATTTTTAAAATTTATCACTCGACGGAGTGAAATCGCGTTCATATCAAGGATTTTAGTGTCCAAATAACATTTTTAAATTTTTCACTCTGCCTTTGAAATAGCGTTTATAATAAGAATTTTCATTTTCAAATTTCATTTCCAATGTTTTCACTCTGCGTTGTGAAATTGCGTTCTTATCAAAGATTTTAAATATCAATTCTCTTCGCAGTGTAATCGCTTTTATGTAAGGACTTTTATTTTCAAAAAAATTTTTATATTTTTTCACTCTATGCTGTTATCTCGCGTTTATAACCTGGATTTTCATTTCCAAATCGCTAATTTATTTTTTTAACTCGATGCAGTAAATACGCGTTCATAACAAGGATTTCCATTTCCAAGTAACATTTTTCATTTTTTCACCCTGCGCTGCAAAATCGTTTTTATGACAAGGATTTACATTTCCAAATAACTTTTTCAATTTTTTCACTCGGCGCTGTGACATCGCGTTTATAACAAGTAGCTTCATGTCCAAATAACATTTTTTAATTTTTCACCATTTCCTGTTAAATCGTGTTTATAAAAAGGATTTTCATTTCGAAGTCCCATTTTTAATTGTTTCACTCCTCGCAATGAAATCGCGTTTATAACAAAGATATTCATTTCCAAGTATTATTTTTAATTTTTCCAGTGTGCACTGATAAATAGTGCTTATAACAAGGATTTTTATTTCTTAATTACATTTCTGAATTTTTCACTGTGCACTGTGAAATCGAGTTCAATAATATTTATTTCCAAGCAACATTTTCAATTTTTCCACCTTGCACTGCTAAATTACTTTACGCTGTGAAAAGGCGTTTATAACTAGGATTTTCATTTCTAAGTAATGTTTTTAAATTTTCAATTTTTCCACCTTGTACTGCTAAATTGCTTTACGCTGTTAAATCGTGTTTAT
Organism: Ischnura elegans; assembly: GCF_921293095.1. NCBI lineage: Eukaryota > Metazoa > Arthropoda > Insecta > Odonata > Coenagrionidae > Ischnura > Ischnura elegans. The sequence continues at coordinate 91,696,371 of NC_060250.1, read as the reverse complement.
AACAAGGATTTTCATTTTCAAGTCCCTTTTTTAATTTTTTCACTCTTCGCAATGAAATCGCGTTTATAAGAAGGATTTTCACTTTTATGTCAAAATTTTAATTTTATCTCTCTTCGCAGTGAAATCGCGTTTATTACAAAGATTGCCATTTCCAAGTATTACTTTTAATTTTTTCGCCGTGCGCTGTTAAATTGTTTTCATAACAAGGATTTTCATTCCCAAGTCATATTTTATTTTTTTTTCACTCGACGCAGTGAAATCGCGTTTATAACAAGGACTTTCATTTCGAAATAACATTTATAATTATGTCAAAATGAACTGTGAAATCGCATACATTTTCGCATTTAACCTTAAGTTTTTGCAGTGAGAAAACAACCGTGGTAAATACCTGATACTGCTTCTTTATGGAATTGTTTCTTAAGTGATATATTTCGAAACTATTTCTTTCCAAGGGAAGATAATTGGGCTAATTCTAGATTTAAACTAGTCGTTCAAAAATATTTTGCATTGAATGTTCATGTTCTTTAATTGATATAATTATCGCGGAATGAACTTCTGGATTGAATATATTAACTGAGAGTCAGATTGTAAAATTTTTTCTTCTCGTGAAATTCGTGTGGATAAATCCCGGGATTCAACTAATAATTGTTGAATAGAATTTTGTATATAATTTTAATGTTCTAAAATTGATAAAACTATCGCGTATAATTTTGACCCTGGTTTCACTAAGACTCATTTCCTGGGTAGACATTTTAAAATTTTATTATCAACAGGAAGAAAATTAAATTATTTCCAGAGTATAACTGGTTCTTTAAAAATATTTTGTATTCAATTTGCATGTTCTAAGAGCAATAAAACTACCACGGATTTTCGTTAATACTGTTGTTTTGGAATATCATTACTGAGCGTCATATTCTAAACTTTTATTTATCCTCGGAAAAATTGATTGAGTAAATAACATTATATAATACTTGGGTAAATGAAATTTCGTATTAAATTTTGAAGTTCTGGAAGTTATAAAAATAACATGTATTATATTTGATACTGCTTTATTAAGACTGATTCCTTGCGTGTAAGAAATTCACCTCGGTGAAAAACTTCATCTCTGTTTCCTTCTCTGAATCTCCTATGCGTCCAAATCAACTAAATACTGAAGAGATATATGAAATTTTTTACTTTAACGTTCCACTGAAGCAGATGAGAGCCTTAAAATGATGTTTAAAGATAATTTTTTTATTCGAGCTTGGTTTAAACTGTGGGAAACATCCACAGAAAAAAAACAATTCGCCTAAACCATGATTCAAACCCGGATCCTTCGATAAACGGCCGAGAGCTCTAGCCAGTTAATCTTCCGAGGCGTCATTATTCCCTTTATTCTCTGTGGATTTTTCGCACAATTTGTGCATTGCGGGTGACTCCGAATAGTTATCACCGTGGCTAGTACCAATATAATTAAATCAGTTTAAATGACTGTTGACTTATTGCTCAAAAAGCTCTCAGGTTAACTACCGCCAAATAAGCAGGAGTATGAACTTTATAGAATAAATAGTAAAAGGGAGAGATGAACAAAAGGATGGAAAAACTTTTCTGAAGGTTGATGGCATGGCTTCTTGGGCGTGAGAAAATACATTTATATAGATATATATATTCGTCATCCATTATACACGTTTACGTAACGGCTAAATTGTGGGACTATGATTGAACTAAGGTGAGCGTTATAATGAAGCTGAAAGCCGTTTTTTCATATTTAGGCTTAATTTAAGTGGAATGACTGTTGTCTTTTTTTTTAGAAAAAATGAGGCACGAAAGTGAAAATGAAGGCAGTATTTGGATTATTTGGACGCGTGGGAGATTCAGATATATTTCTCATATTCCAAATTGAAGGGTACAACTTTCCTCAATGCCTAAAAAGTCTCTCCGTTACATTTAACTGATGGTAAATTTTCCAAACTCCCAAAAGTTTTCGCCAGAATCACGCCAGAAATCTTTATATCACGCATTAAAAATATTTCCCATATTAGAACTAATTTAATTTTTAATATGTGCAGAGGTTTCTTGACATGGGGGCAGAAAGTACGTCTGTCTCGTTGCAATCTTGGGATAATTGATGGTGCTGTTACGAAGTGTTCTTTCATATTCCGCTGCACCTCCGGTCTGCCTCCTAAAAACCCTCTTTAAACGCCGAGTTCGAAAGTAATTAAGTGGGTACCGCACGAAATTATTCTTCGCATTATTCTTTCTTAATGATCCGACTTTGCGAAAGGGGAGCGGGCGTCTTGATGAGCCAATGCAACGATCCTTGCTTCCCCACTCCCAAAGGCGTTTATAAGGCGCAGATAAGGACCACCAGGATTAATATATACTACATATATATGTATATCTTCACGCCCAAGAAGGCATAACACCAAGCTGTTAAAAATACTCCTATTTTTTATCTTTCTCTTCCAACGCCGAATTTTAGCGCGGCACTTAAAAACTATCTCTTCTCGCCTCGCGGTCCGCTTAATGAATCGTGGAAATTTTTTTCTCTTCCCATTCCACTTCATTATCTCAGTCCTCTCTCCCTCTCTCTCTATAGCCTCGCTTACCAGCCTTTCTTTTTTTTTAAACTCTCACCCGCGTTACGGTGTTAAGGATGGGCTGAAATTAAGCGTTGGGGGGAGGGGTTTTAATAAAATCCCTCCCCCGCTGACTCTGAAGCAAGGGTGTCGCTTATAACCATCTAGGGAGGGAAAGGCGTGGGTGAGTTTTGGAAGGAGCAAAATGCGCGAACGGAAATGCATAAATGCATGGGCGTATTCAAGGGGGAGGCCGTGGTACCCCCCAGCTTTGTGGAAAATAAAGAAAAAATTTAAGTACCGGAGTTCGAATTAGTTTAATGAATCATACCAGAGAGCATGGCCAAGATGAGCAATATCCATTTTTGTCCATAAACAAGGGGTCTCAACTCGTAATTTAATACAAATACTTAGGGCCTAAATTATTTAGTATGTTGCCAAGTAATGTGGCAAACTCGGAAAAAAGATGGGGATTTGTATCCTATGTAAAAAAAACTGGCTTATGAGATATGAGGAAGTAGTGTTTCTACTAAGAATGGTGGCATAAAGCAAAAGGCATATTGTATATTCTATGTATATAATTATGCTTTTATATAAGAAAGATGGTTATCCTTGTGTAAATATTTGAAATATCATATGTGTAAATATTTGAAATATCATATTATAACAATGAATGCAATCGGTAAGATAACAAATAACTGAATGCAAAGAAATTTACTTCTCATATGTGTTAGCACCAGACCTGTGCAAAAAGTGTAAGATGGTAGCCCCATAACTATTCAATAAGGGGTACCTATATATTCCATAATTATTTAAGTGTTTTCTAATGTAATATATTTGAATGTAAATGGAATTAAGTCATATTATTATTTTAAAAAATGTACGAAGCTATGGTAACGCCATAATTTTTTGGAAGCACTTTGCATTTACCATGAAAACGGTTTTTCTTTGGTATCCAGCCTTTTAGACATTTTATTTAACCCTTAGAATGCGGGGAGCGCGATAGTGTTCCTCATGCAATATCACTCTTAGATGCTGATAGTTCGCTAATCATTCAAAAGTCTATATTCATTTTATTTTAACATTAACTTTTTTCTTTAAATCGTAAAAATCAACTCTTACTACCAAAAATTCGTAAAATAATACATTAAAAAGCTGAAACCACGTATAATAAAGATTTCCTAACTTTTTAAATAAAGTTATACTTTATTACGGAGGCTTCCGCGGTTAGTTGATTGGTGATGGTTTTCCGGGTTTACACCGCGTTGATGCATGTTTTGCGGACGACAGTTTCGGGCGCGTTCCAGCTCCCGTCTTCGGGTCCAAATGATAAGATAAACCATAAGATTTCGCAATCTAACACATTTTGAAATTTATTTTTTCAGACAATTATAATGGTTGTCATGGTAACTGCAGAGTGCACCCAAAAAATATTTTCGTTGCCATAAATCTGCAAATCATTTGGACCCGAAGACGGGAGCTGGAACGCGCCCGAAACTGTCGTCCGCAAAACATGTATCAACGCGGTGTAAACCCGGAAAACCATCACCAAGTTATACTTTAGTTGTTTTTTAGATCTACTTTTTTCCTAACGTACTGTAAAATCAGGAAATATGCCACTGGACTGTGATCAGCGTATTAAATCGATCAGCCGTATTTCTCAAAGGATTTGGAAGGTTGTACAGTTGATTGAAAATTCTCTCCCGAATCCGATTCCCAAATGTCAATGCTACAGTTTTTCTGAACTAAAAATAACTTTTAAATGTGGTCAATAATGATAAAGAATCTGACCGTTTCTCATGGCTTTTTTTCGCATGGTACCTACAAAATCGGTTGGCAAAAAGGTTTTAAGTACATAAAATAATTAAGGTTGGACGCAAATGTGCGAATACAGTTGAATGATACAATTAAACTTATAGCTTAATTAAACGAGGGCTTTGAGCGAGAAGGTAAAACCATAAGATTTCGCAATCTAACACATTTTGAAATTTATTTTTTCAGACAATTGTAATGGTTGTCATGGTAACTGCAGAGTGCACCCAAAAAATATTTTCGTTGCCATAGCTCAGTAACTAAGAAGTTGCGACCCCATTTTTAGGTATAAAATATGCTTAAAATTGCCTTCCCTACCCCTACTGAAGTATTTAAGAGTCCACCTGAAACATCCTCTATAAATATATTAAAATCTTTACATAAAGTACATGTACTATGTACTCGCATACAATGATACTCGCATATAGATAGATGTATGTTCTAGTAATATTTGTAGTAATATGTATTATCTAGTAATTATTTTTCAGTATGACATGGAGTATGACAGTATTATTTTTGCAGTATGATAGATAGATTTTGCATTATGATATCCACCAGGTATTTCGCTGGTGTTAGGATCATACGATAATTTCGTTGGCATTGGATAACATTCCGTCTAAGTTCTCCCTCCGGTAGTTTCATCCCCTGTTACTCAAAATGAACTTGCTGCTAAGTCCACCCACCTCATTCTTCTGGCCACTCATACGTAAAAATTAATCTTTGCGAGGCATTCTTCACGTCCTTTCTCGGGAGCACAATAGGTCCCCTTCCACTGCCGTCTACACTTACTTCGGTTTGAACATATTTAGTCATATAACATGAACATGTTACTCAAGTAATGTAGATTCTTCCTGAAAACCCCTGTTTTATTATTTATACCTATAAGTATAAATAGTTTTGACACAGTATTCCTTTTTTAAAACTAGTTTTCCTACTTTTAATTGATCTTTCCAACGTGTATTTTTCAGAGTAAGCTTACTTCATGTTAGCTTGCAACTGGGAGAAATTGTTGCTCCACTAATGGACATCATACAAAAACACAAACATTTATAATTGCATTAGTTAAAATAATTCCAGAGTTTTGAAATTATTTTTTAATATTTTAAAATTTTTATACTCTATTAACTCTATTAACAACTACAAATAGTTATGGCTGTGAAATTAGACTCATGAAAGCTGATTTTTTATCGTACGAATGTGAAATTTTAAATTGTTCTTTTGCAAAATTAGTCGTTATAACTCACTTCTCATTCGCCGCGATTATTTTGTTCAGAAAACCCTTTAATGATAATGAATCACATCCTAATTTTGTTTCTAACCACTTCTGGCCAGGAAAGGTCAAATTACAGCATCTAGAATTTAAACAGTGCTTTCATTTTCACCCAAAAAAAACTACAGATCACAGTAGCGTTAGGATAGTAGATTAGGTTAGACCAGTAAGGTTTGCTTTAGTAGTTTTATAGTATGGCTTTCCAAGACCCGGAATTAATTTTGTAGTTGTTAAATAATTCAAACTATAGATAATACGGCAATGCAATAGCTTCCTCACTCCTCAAGACGTTTGCAAAGAAGGAACACCATTAGTATATAATGCGTTGCCTAATCATACTTCTTATAAAAAGCGTTGGAAGATTTCATTTGCTCACGATAGCCAAGAGAACTACTGAATCTCTGCCAAATGTGTACCTATTATTTTTTAAGCATGCCAGGAAGATTTATAGATACATTTTTACACGGATATAACACTGGATGCAACTGAAAAAAACACAATTATCGTTCTTACGCGAAAGCATTGAATTTGTTCAATGGCTTGAAATTTGAAGTTTGTCACATCTGGTCTTAAATTTCGATAAAAATTACTAAAAGTAAATTTTCCGTGACCGATTTTAGAAAATAAATTGTTCGTCTCATGCACATATTTAATTTGTTCGCATTTTTTCCAAAAAAAGTGCCTTGAATCATACAATTCCTTCTTTTTGCCATTAAATTTTCGTATAAACATGACATATATCTCATTTTAGAACTAAGCATTTGTGTAGAACACTGAATGCGTAAAAACATTGGATTCCCCTTCACATTTTTTTTGCATTGGAATGTTTAATAACTGTTAATTAACTTTACTCAAACAACCCATCTCGTAATTAGTCAGTACACAAAACGTAAAATATCACTGAAATATGTATATATACATATATATACATATTTCCTATAACTGTAACTTTAAATGTTTAAAAATTGTAAATTAAATTTTCTCATACAATCCAAATCAGAACTGGCCCAATCGCTTTCTTGAATCAATTTCATTGAACGTAGTAGATTAGTATTTTCATTTATGTTTTGAAATTATAATTTACTTTCCGACTCATTCATCCAATTTTTTAATGCGCCAAAAGAAATCCAAACCAATGAAACTGTAAATCAATAACATTGCTATCAAGCATCTTCCTAGAATGAGAGGTTTATTTAACTATGAGAAAATTATTTACCCAGCATAATTGACCATAATTAATTCATTATCCTTGCCTCGGGATGAGGAAATTTATTAATTTAAGTTAAACTTAATTAAATAAGAATTGGACATCCTGCTGCTTTGGGGAAGGGATTTTAGCATAAACGTATGCATTGCAGTGGATGGCCCCGGATTTCTTGGTCCGATTGCACGTTCCTACTGTGTTGTCAGTGCTTTGATAATGTTACTCTGTAACGACACCATGGTCGGTGTCAATAAATTACCATGTGGAAATGGCAAAGTTGTTGATCCTTCTATTCCTGCGATTATGGATTTCCACCAAGTTACACCTGCTACTATTAATTACATAATTAAGACTGTTGATGAATACTACCAAGTTCTCAACGATAGCCAAATAAAAACTGAAAATCGATAATATTCCATTTGTCGCTGAATTCAAATTTAAAATTTCAAATGGTATAATATATAATTATCTGTTTCGTGTTTACAGCAACGATTCTACGTCCAATATTAATCGAACCGTCAAGACCAACGGCTCTCCCACTAGTAAAATAAATAAGTATATACGTTTCATAGGGATATACATTAGCAAGCTTCCTCCTGAATCGATTTGAGCACGTCCGTTGGAGATTTTAGGACATCTTAACATCTTAAATTTTATTTATTGTTTCCTTTGTCAATATATCTTCCTGTACTGAAGAATTCCGAACATCCTGCTGCTTCAGGGAAGGGATTTTAGCATAAACGTATGCCTAGCAGTGGATGGCCCCGGATTTCTTGGTCCGATTGCACGTTCCTACTCTGTTGCCCTATCCTCCAAAACTCTCCGGGAGAATGCTTTTCAAATAAATAATGGACAGGGTACGGAACCCTAAGTGATGGGAAGAAACCCGTTTTCGAAGCATCCCTTACGAGACAGCGGCGTATCCTTTCGATCGTTTAGTGGGAAATGGTCACCTTGGTGAGTGAGCATCAATAATCCTGAACACCAACCATAATTGAGTGGCAGGAATAGAAGGATCAACAACTTTGCTATTTCCACATAGTACGAGTAATTTATTGACACCGACCATGGTTTTGTTACAGAGGAACATTATCAAGGTGAAAAATAAAATTCATATTAATAATCATGATCTTGATCTAATTGTAATTAATGTTCCTGTAATTAATCTCGATATAAAAAGTATTATTGATAGATTTATTTTAATTAAAAAGAGAGAGATTAGAACTCTCATAAAAAGGGTATGAACCTATTAGCTTAATTAGCTTATCTTTTTATTTCTTAGTGTACGATGCACGAAAATTTTTGATGTTTTAAGAGTAGTTTGATTCTACGAGAAATAATAAAGGTAATATAAATTACGTAATCCATTCTATCAAAATGGCCCTTTAGCTCAGGCACTTTATTTAAAATATAAAATAACTTACATAATTCCATCCTATTGATTTTAATTACTGTTTAGGCACCGGGCAAGTGAAATTAGTATTAATACCTTGTTTACCTGAATTTTCCACTTGATGATGTTACTCTGTAACGAAACCATGGTCGGTGTCAATAAATTACTATGTGGAAATGGCAAAGTTGTTGATCCTTCTATTCCTGCGATTATGGATTTCCACCAAGTTACACCTGCTACTATTAATTACATAATTGAGTGGGTGAGAAGCAAAGGGGTACAGGTGATTTCTTTTTTCTACAAAGAGATACAAGATCAATTAGATACTTAGTAGTGTCATTTATTCTCCACTCGATGTCAGCATAGAACAGAGACTAACTCGTATCCCTTGGTAACCAAGTTTTTATGTACGTATTTATTCTAGCAATTAACTTTACAAAACTCTGATTAGAAAGAAATTACCTTCATCCCTTGGATTCTCAACCCATCAATTGCAATTGTTAAAAATAGTTTGGAATTTTAGTCATAACTATATTTAAAAAAAAACTGTAATTAGTTACGGCAACGAGACTAACGAAAACTGTTGTTTTATGGTGCCAATGTGAAATTTTGAATTGTTCTTAATTTATTTGTCACTTAATTAATATATCATGCTTCGATCAATTTCGGTGTGTAATCATTTTTCAAAGTACTTTGTTAGAGAGGTCATGATAATTCACCCCTTATTCTGTAAAGTATAGAAGTTTCTCAATCAATTATCACCAATTTATTTATCTTCGAGAATAAAATCATCTAAGTGCACAGGCAATATAAGTTTTCAGGTAAAAAATTAATACATGGAGTAAAAAATACTTATATGAAAAATTGTTTTATATGAAAATAAAAGGTTTTCAATCGACGTTTACAAACGTTTTTTTTATTAATAGTTGTCATACACGCGGAGAAATGAGAAGTAACCGTCTGAAACTAACTGCTATGTAGAATTTTTATTAAAACACTTATTATAATCATTATTAAAGTCTTCTACCGATTAAGGTAGGTTTCCATGAAGTGCTGAAGAAGAATTCCGTGAGCCTCCTCTTCCATCATGAATTCCCTCTTCAATTGACAATAAGGCCTACTCCCTTTCATTATATCTAAAAATCCTATTCTTTTCCTTCCTCTCCCTCGTTTACCAAACATTCCTCCCTCTAACATTGTTTTCAACATCCCCTCCCCGCTAAGTACTCGCTCCATCCATACCTTCTCTCTCCTCTGTATCTCATCTAAAAGTTGCCTCTCCTCACCCACCATACCCAGCACTTCATCGTTCCTCCTTCTCTCCGTCCACATCACCTTCTCCATTCTTCGCCACACCCACATCTCGAATGCCTCCAGTCTTCTCTCGTCCTCCTTCCTAAGTGTCCACGTTTCTGCACCGTAAAACGCTACACTCCAGATCAGACTCTTCACTAACGTTTTCCTTAAGCTCTTACAAAACTATCCCCTCATAAGCTGGTTTCTTTTCGATTAAATGGGAAAAAAAGGTATGAAATTGAATTATTTACGAGACAACCCGAAAGATAAGGTTGACATGAACCGACAATTACCATGCTCTCAATGAAAGACACCACGGACCACTATATAACACCCCATCTGGTGAAGGATGAGCTGTTACTCGTACGCTGTACTCTGCACAGCCCTTGCAATCAGAAATAGGGCTTCTGCGAACAGTTAACACTCTCACACATCAACTAAATGTAATGGTTTCATGAATATGGACTAGAGGTCGAATTATATAGGATTAAAAACATTTGAAATCGTCAACAAACAGCTTTTTGTATATTTAATATGGGATAAAATTAGCGCCAACAGCAACTAACAATAGTTATGGGTTGTGTGGTTATGTTAACAATGGTTATGGCTTTTACAAATGCCTGTATAACTGTTAGCATAGAAATTAGTATACATGAAAAATATCACGCAGTATCAATGGCTTTTCTTTAAATTCTTACATAGCGAACCTCTCAGAAGCTCCTTCCTGTTCATGAACGCCTCCTTTCCTAAAAAAATACTTATTAGTGAGTTATTATTTGCGTACGAAAATGTGCCCAGAAAATAATGGGAATTTTAGTTATTTGAAAAAGCTATTAATTTATTCGTCTATATAAATGTCGACACCTTCAAAAAAGTCCCGATTAGATATACATTAGATATTACGTTAAGACAGAGTCGTACTGCACCATGGCCGTACCGCACTCCTCTGCATAACCCCCTCGGATAACACCTTCAATTCATCATCACCAACACGATTGTTTTCGAACGCAATGGGGACCAAAACATTGTCCGTGCGAGAATTTGGACTTCCCATTTACCATCCACGCGCATGTGAGTGTTCGTCCATTTTGATTACGGTACATCCGCTGTAGGTACATCCTGGTTGGATTCGTGCGAAACACCATCCCTCGATAATTTACGACCGCAAGCCGAGAATCAATCGCCTTGGAGGAACGATCTCTGGGAGCGAACTCAATGGACTTAGCATTTCAATCCCATAAATCTAGTCGGGAAAGCCACGAGCGTCGAGGTGTCCGGCTAATGCGTTATCCTGAACTTACGGCCTTGTTGCATGGGTGAAGCATTTTAAGAATGCTCTGAGCTGGGAACGGTCGGAAAACATTCATTACTTCATTTTGCGGTCTCATCAATCGCATGGGTGTTTTCAACGAAACATTCAGCAGCCTCTGCAATGTGAGGTAGATTTTTAAGGAAACAAAGACCACCGTGATCTAAACAATAGAATTACCCAAATGAAGTCAAGAACTTGCGCTTTTAGCCATCTTGGAAGGGCCTCAAACATTGCGTTCCATTTCAATTTATTGTGCGAAAAATCCACAGTGAAAAAAAATCATTCACCTTGACCGAGATTCCTGAGGATAATTATCTCGCAAACGTAGCAGAAGCGATGAGGATGATTTTTACACACGCGTAGCATAATTACACATTAAATCACGGATATAATCACTCAGTAAAACGCAACAAACAAGAGCAAAACAACTTCTCTTGCTTTACACAATTTGGAAACTACTTGGAAAATAGGGATCCTTGTCTAGAACACCGGAAGGGTTGACTCTGCGATCACTAGAGATATACCGAGGGAAGATGACGATAAATTCGATATACATAACTGATTTGAGAAGCTGATACTTTGTGGAACTCGATGATTAAGGAGAAAGAATGCTTTTTAACTCCAATGAGAGTATAAAATTTCAATCTTATATTTTTCGTGGAATTAGAAAGTATTAGTTTTCCTTTTTTAGCTGCGAAAGCAAGAGAATTGCCGTCCAAGCCTGAGCGGGTGACGCATTCCGAGGGCCAGCGTAGTTAAGTGAATCTTCCGAGCTTTTGCTACATATTTTAATTATTGTTGCTATGCTATGCAGTAAAATATTTTTATTTTTACTTCTTTCTCTTGTTATTACATATTTATATCATTCGGTGTAGGATGATGTGAAATGGAAGCTGGAAACAATTTAAAAAATACGTGAAAATTTGAGAAAAATTGGCAAAATTGATAATTTTAAATGTTTTTTTATACAATTAACGGAGATAAAGTCCCCCCAAATCTACCTCCTTACCATAAATATTCATTTTTTTAATTTTCTCCCCTCAAAACCATTAGATAATACCAAAACCACTAAATAATCCTTTTAAATCCTGCAAATGACCGAAAAGTGATAAAAATTGGAGGGGGGAGCTCCCCTGAAAATGGTGGTTAATGGGGAAAAAACGGAGTTCATATTCGGATTCAGGAGGCCATTTTACATGAGAACCAGCAGGAATGGTGTCAGGACCGATTTTCATGCCGTCCAGTGTAGTTAGCCTTAACTGGCTAAAGCATTCGACCGGAAATCCGGATTCGAATCCCGGTCAAGGCGAATGATTTTTTCACCGTGAATTTTCGCACAAATTGTGCATTGCGGTTGACTCCCGTAAAGTTGCCGACTTACGAAAAATATTGGGGGGGACCAAACCGGGGATCTTGCCCCGGGAAATGTTATAAGTAGTGAGTTTTAAGCTTTTTAAGCATTTTAGAAGAGTCATATGATCAACATTTGAACCCTGATAACTCGAATCTCGATATCTGGACACTCCGGGGAAAATCGATAAGCATGACAGATTATTTCCTCACACCTATAACAGGCCCCCTCAGGCCCCATGGAGTCGGCGCCACTGTAGCCGTAGCTAGTCCCGGTTTACCTAAAAATTTCAATATATGTGTAAACATTTAACCCTTTCTAACCCAGAGCTGTTTCTGGGAGAAATCAAATTTCAAGATTTTTCATTTCGAAAACTTGAAATTTTTTTCACTCCATCATACTGTATGTGGCAGCTAAATATTTAGTCATTGAAATTTAGCATAAATAAAGCATAGTTTACATATTTCCTAAATATAGCAGAAAATTTATACGTTTTTGATGTTGCTTAGAAGCAACATTGGGTTATAATGGGTTTAAACGTTCTTTAAAAACTTATCAAAATCAGTGAGCAAGTCACTTGAGCATCGATTTATTTGAAATTTTGACAGTGGGTTGGGAATAGATCAAGAGTCAAAACCTGTATTATGCCGACGGGCGCTTTTACCCTGGGGGTGGTTACCACCCCCTCTGGTGGGGTGGGGGAATTTCCATTACATTTTGACCATAGAAATCGACGGAGAAATTAATTTTGAGACAAAAAAATGTGAGTTTTATTTTTCATAAAATGAATATTTTTTGAGTTAATTGATGTTGAAAGTAAAATCGAGTGAAACATGACAATTATACAGGGAAGGTAATGTACAGATACAGTTGTCTCATTTTTTTCCGTCATTCGGTGCGTTTAGAATATAACTGGAATTTTAGTCCATTGAAAAAATATTTATTTATTCGTCTACATTAATGTTGTCACCTTCAAAATATTCGGCATTAGATTCATTGGTTCATAGCCATTTCTTTCGCTCTTTCTACGTTTCCATCAGTTGTCGATATGCTAGGGCGTATGTGCTGGCATTCAGCGAAATGAAAACCTCAACTCACTATTGTTACAAGACAGAAATATCACGCTGGGATCGCAAGTGATCCTATAAAATAAAAAAGGCAAATAGTAGGGAAAGCACCTTGGATTGCAATTTTTTCCAACTGCATCGATTCACTTGAAATTTTGGCAGTATGTTGGGAATAGACTAAAGATCAAAATCTGTATCATGCCGACGGGCGCTTTTACCCTGGGGGTGGTTCTTAAGGTGCAGGCGGTTTTTTCATTTTAATGGGATATAATGGTAAAAAAATAAATGTACATTTATGTATACATTATGTATAAAGCAATGTAGGTGAGCCTCCATGGCTCCTAGTCTTCCCGCTACTCGCATGCACACACATTACACGCGAGATAGCGCACACATTCACACATATATATGTGTGTAATTATTTTTTTCTTCTTATATTGACCTCATTAATTAAATATTCTTGGAGTATAGGTCAAATGAATATGATGCAAAAAAGTTGTTAGCCAACATTTCAGTTTATTTAAAACTATCATCAGGGCTATGAATGAAAAACATGAGAACAATATAAAATACAATGATACACAATATTTTTACATAAATAAATGTAATAATTGATATTATTATTTAATTGTTTAATTTTACCTATAATCCAAGATTATTTTACCATTATATATGTGCATATACACATCTTATGGGTATGTGTGTTTATTTTGGAGGTTTATTTTATAGTGCACAGGTCAGTGTCAAACGTGTAGCACACAAAGTATATGCAAGCAATGTAGATTATGATGCTCTGAATTGTGCTTTTCCAATTTTTCGAGGTTTACTAGCCTTTCCAGCGCTCCCTTGGATATGGGATATATAAGGATGGGATAAGCAGAACAGAAGTTCGACTCAGCAAAAAATTAATAAAAATATGTCTCCCTCGCTTTACGATATCCCTTTATGGTTCATGTTTGCTATCGTTATTCAAGTAAATTAAAACTTTTTACAACAATGGCTTTTCAACTCACTTCAAGATTATATGTTGAACAATAATTCTTGAAAGACCGTCTCGCATGGTCTTGAATATCATTTCAGCGTTCAAGACGACTTTTTCCTCGTTCCTTGTTCAAGACATCTCGAGTAGTGTGAAATATGCTCAAGACTACACGCAATCCTGTCGTCATTATTTATGACATCCATTTGGTTATGTATGGAGGGTTTTGAGAATAATAAAACCCGTATTGATGAAAGAAAACGTTTGTATTTTAAAATTTTGATAAACACACGTAATCACTTAGAGAATTTCAATGCTCAGAACACCTTCAAAGCGTATTTCAGAATTGTTTTTTATTCAAAATTCCCGGACTCACCAGTTCATCACGGAGAGTTTTCCATACCGATCGATAATCACCCCTTCACCCCTTTCAGACACTTCTAAGTAACGCCTGTGTGTGGAACGGAAAAAAAGTCTTTCCATACATTATGAGGGCACCGTAATATGCGGTCCCAAATATTTGTTTAATCTACAAGCACCAACAGAATTCTGAGTTTTGAATTCTGAGACTTACGCTGCATTCTTTTGGGTATAAATATTCTGAATTTTTTTTATTCCTTCTAAACGATTAGACAACCTCTAAACGAAAACACGCATGCATGGAGAGTTTTGAAAGTAGTAAAAACCTCCCTATTGATTAAAGTACACGTATTTCTCTTTAAAATTTGATGAACAAATGCAATGACTGTGGGAGTTTCAATGATTAGAACACCTTGAAAGCGTATTTCTAAATCGTTTTATTTTCCAGACGGTCTATCTCGAATTTTAAATTCAGAGCACAGAGGACAATATTTGCTGCTTGCATTCTGGCTTTTATTTCCGATGCACTTGAGGAGTTTTCGACCAAAAGGGTGCCTAGATATTTAACTTGTTGTACTCTGTAGTTATTACTACTCATTGTAATGTTTCCGTCATTATATATTCCCCTTCCAACAATTAAATATTCAGATGGTAAAGGGTTGATAAACAATCCCACTTTTCTTGCTACTGCTTCTACTAATTGCATTTCTCCTCTTAATTCTGCCTTTTATTTGACAATAATAACACAGTCATCTGCATATGCTACTTATGAAATTCTTCTCCAATTCATCAAAACACCTCCCAATTCATATTTGTCAATTTTTCCCCTAATATTCCTTATAAAAATTAATTAAAATTGGAGATAGACCGTCTCCATGCTTCAAATTTGGCCAAGTCATAAAACTTTTTGTTACATTATTTCCCAGTTTTCCACATTGCCCGATAATCAACGCTTCTGTGTGTGGAATGGGAACTGTTTTTTGCAGCATCGGAACTGCAAGCGACGCGAGGCCACAGTTTCACGCGGATCGCGAGGTTTTTTACTTGTATCAGAAGCAGACGAGCGCGGGCAGGCGAGGGTGGTCGTCCCCCGCTTCCTCCGAGGACAGCACCGCGGGAAATCCAACCAGAGACGCCGGTAAACGGATCCGGAAAAACGCTAGGAAGCTGCGGGACGGGAGACAGTTGCGGACGCCTGGAGTTTATGAAGGTTACGTTTGGGTGTGGAGGCACGAAATAATGGGTATATCTACTCATAAAGAGTGCGGCATTGTCACCCGCGATACCGATTTAAAAATATTAAAAAAAAAATACATTAAAGTCTCGCGAAAAATTTTCACACACAACACAT
Organism: Ischnura elegans; assembly: GCF_921293095.1. Taxonomy (NCBI): domain Eukaryota; kingdom Metazoa; phylum Arthropoda; class Insecta; order Odonata; family Coenagrionidae; genus Ischnura; species Ischnura elegans. The sequence goes on along the minus strand of NC_060250.1, from coordinate 91,680,418 downwards.
GAAATTTTTATTCGAGGCGTTTATATTCACTACCTGTGCACCGACCAAAAAGGTCTGAAAGCAATTAATCCGCTGAATGGGAGATAGGTGGAGGAGGAATTCTGACGTATATCGCGCCATCCCCGTATGTGATTTTTATTATTTATACGCGTAACGGTTTTTGTGCGTGTAAGTTTATTTCCGGTTAGGATAACAGTTGAGGTTCTCCCTCCTCTCCCCTGAACAGAACCACAGGGACCGGAAGGAGGTCTCGGCAGAGGTATTATTAATGAGGGAGAGGGAGAAGAGAAAAATATACGCATTCATAGGTGGGAGGAAAGAGCGTTAAAATATCAACTTAGTGACAGAGAGAAATAAAGGTACGGGCTGGGATGGGTACATAACGGTACCTCACTCTTTCGCGTTTCCTTCTCTCTATAGGTATATATAGTTTTTCCTCCAAAAAAAACCGTTCATATCTCTCTCAACCTGCCTCTGCACAATCTCTCTTGCCTATTGTTATTTTTTTATGAATTCATATTCACATCTCTTTTCCATCTCCATCGTTTCAATCCGGAGGCTTTATTGTTTTTATTTTACTTGTTATAACCCTTTCTCTCTCTCTCTTTACCTCTGCGATATCCCACTTCCTTTGACCCTGACACACTCGTCTGTTTCGAGTCATTATTGCAGTTGACACCAGAGGCCTCCACACTCGCTGGCAAAAAAAACAAACTATAGTCGCCCACGCTGCCAAGGATGGATCGTCATCGCAGGATAAAATTTTATTACTTAGGTAACTGTGTTTAATTTGGTGATGTGGTGAGAACAAGTTATCTCGTAGTTTTCCGTGGCGTTCTTGATTAGATGATCTCACCATCTTCCGGGTTTTCGCCGCGTTGTTTGTATAAGGGTGATAACAGAAACTGTTGTCGCCCGTAGACAAACAACGCGGCGAGATCCCGGAAGATTGAGAGATCATTTACTTGTGAGAACATGTTGTGCATTGATAGATCGAATAATACTAATTTCTATCGCAATTAGAGACCCTATGTAAACATTCTTTCTGCCAAATTGAAAGTAGTATACCCAAACAATAATTACGTGCTGATCATTCAAGGAAAAAAATAGGGACAAGCCAGTGTCGCCCCTTAACGGAGTCATCCGCAAACAGCCAAAATCATAGCTAAGTTCTGAGCACCTAATCCACGGGCAAACATCAATCCAATTTATCGTTTCCCCCGCCCCAGTTTTACACGGAGAGTTTTACAAACCACCAAGTGATCACTACCCCCTTTCAGAAACTTGCATATTTTGCCTGTGCGCGAAATGGAAACTGTTCTTTCCCGAACCGAGACTGCTCGCGACGCAAAAGGCCACAGTTTCATGTGTATCATTAAGTCCAACTTGTATTGGATACAATTCTCCTTTCTCCTCCCCACCCACATTTCGAGCGATTCCAGCCTTGATGAGAAGATGGGAAAATACGAACCTTTACAGAATGATGTAATTGATCAGCTTGGACGGAGAATTCGAAGGTTTTGCATTTTTCGACGGCTTGAGTCATTATGCACCGCGCCGCAAGGTGTCAAGCTTGAGATGAGGTTACTCTACAGCCTTTCTTTCAATCGCTTACATAACGATCCTATCCACATCTCTTTACCATTTGTGAACACCTCCTTTGATAACGCAATTTTCGTCTTCAATGCCCGTACTGCTGGTTCGCTCTCTTGTACTATGTTACCCAAATAGTTATAATCATAAATAAATGAAAATTTCTTAATTTCTAATCTATTTAACCGACAAACATCCATTAATATTATCTTCAGGCAGCTGCCAATGATGGATCGTCATCACAACGTAAACTTTGTTAAGGTTACTATGTCCAATTGAATATAATATTACTGTTACAGCATGTGGTGCATTGACAGATCGAATTCTACTTAATAACAACGGAATACATTTTTTTCCTGCTGACAAATAGTAAAACAAACCTTTTCTAATTAAAATCCTTTTCCCGAGACGAATTCGTAAACTTATACGTACCATGTCAACGCTCACTTAGTTCTATTGCTGGAAAGAAAAAAAACGCAATATATTTGCAATATGTGCTTCAAAAGATTGAATACCAGTAACTTTACGAAACTAACATAGCATTATACCTGAAGCAATTAGTAAAACAAAAGCCACGTCTCAATTAACAATTTTCCTTGACAAATTCGTAACTTTTATAATGTCCTCGCCCTCAAAGGCCAGATAGTTCAAAAGGAACAGACTCGGTCTATTCTTTATGCCCAGATTTCATGGGTTCAAATAAAATAAACTGTCAGAGAAAAAGGCCCTCTTCGGTTTCATTCAAAAAATCACTTGAATTTATTTTACGTTACGGTGGAGCAATTCTTGTAAACCGAGGGGAAAGGCGCTCGAGCTCATAATCTGGTATTTTTCTTCTCTCAACCTCCTCCCATGAATCAGCAGGGATGTCTAACCTTCCGCGTCTCCATAGTGACGTCTCGAACAAAAATTGAATAAATTGCGCTCGCGCGGCAGAAATATTTTTTTTCCAGCGCGCGGGTCGTATGCCCTCGCTTACACGCGCGAAGAGGCGCATTTGTCTTATTCCCTGAATTACGTTTCCCTCAAAGCGACGCCATGAGCCGTGTAACTTGTGGACTCACCTGTGACACAGCGCTGATACTACAAAACTGTAGGTTCAGGATATAAATTTGGAAAGCAACAAAAGGGAAAAAGGAATTAGTTTTTAATTTTTATTTCGATTAATGCTCCCAACAATAATATTTCAACCGTCGCACTCAACAGCTAGCTGGTCGCTTCGCATATCTGCAAACACTGAATTTGAGAATTAATGTTGTCATCTCACGTGAAAAACATGATTCAATTCGATTGTTTTCCACAGGGCAGAATGACATATCGGTAGGGGAGACTGGAGCAGGTTTTTGCATTTTTAAATTTATTTTTTATTTTGTTCCCCTGCATATTTACAATTACCAAAGGCGTGCCATAACAATTAGTAATATATCACCTATAATTTGAAATAATTGTAACGTATGAAATACAAATACTTGTTAGTAAAAATATAAAGAAGTAAATGTAAGTCACGCGCGAAAACGTGCCCCGTGGCCGGGGCATGTTTTCGCATAGCATTAAGTTATACTGGGGCAAATTTTCGCATATACTAAAATATAACTAAATGGAAAATAAGAACACATATGTTAGGAATTAACTGTATATTTAACAAAAATACATTAAGGAAGTTCAGCAAAACTCAGAATAATCGTCGCTGTCACAGTTAAGGCAAACAAAAAAATAATGATTCCCCTTTGATGCAAGAATCGTGTGCCCATCTTTTGCAGCGAGTACATTTGACCCACTGCTCGCTAGACTTGGAATTGCTAAATTTTTCCAAGCAGTAAATGCACGTAAGGTCGGTCTCATCTTCATCACTGGAATGGCTTTGAAATAGATTTTTATTTACTGACTTTGCCATTTTACCATCGTTCTTCGTGGTCTCTTTGTTCACCTTTTTCTGTTTCTTTTTTCCTTGCTATAGCTTTTGCCTTTTCTGTTTAGCGTGTTCCTGTTCCATATTTTACTGTTTCTTAAATAGCCAAATTCCTTTTTTTTCACCATTACCTGGTTTTCTTTCTGGGTCAAGCTTTTTCGAACGGCCTGAAATCCTCTGGCGATGTATAAGAAGCAGCAGTAGCTGTAGGGATGTTTTCAGCTAACTGATCAAATTAGATTCAGTAGAACAGTTTTCACTATTGATCCCAGTTGGTTCAAGCCTATCCGTGAAATAACTTGGCATGATGTCGGTATCAGTAAACACCAAATGATTCAAAGGGCACATTTTCGATGGCGAAAACTTGCCCCGCATCGTATTCGAAAACCTGCCCATCTCCATTATTTTACTTTAAACCAGCCTAAAATGGTGATAATAAATAATTCTTTGTCCAATACCTATATCGATAAACTCAGCAGTTAATGCTCAATCGAAATATATTATTAAAACAAGGTACAACTGAAACGGTTTATGTTTGTTTTTAGTTTAAAGTAGGGCAGAAAAAGTTACTCACCTGAGCAAAAATCAACAAAAGGTGACAATCCTCCACAACACTTGCGTCCCTGTCCTTGAAACTCACAAAACAGCCGTCGATGCATTGGCGATTCATTCGAGTATGATTGCTGATGCGCTATAGCGGATAGTTTAGGAGGTAGAGCCAATTCGAAAACGTGCCCCATGCGAAAACATACCCCGGTCTCCCTTACCCTAACCGACGACCGGAAATCAAGGGATCCGGGTTCGAATCCCGGTCTAGGCAAATGATTATTTCTCTGCCGAATTCTCGTCCCATTCGACCATTCGTCAATACGAAGTATTTGAGGAAAGTTTTACGAAAAAATGTTAAGCGTCAAAAAAATATAAATGAAATACGTGTAAATCAACATTACTGATAGATAAAAAATAGTTTGGTCGTAATCTTAAAATTGCATGTTACTTTACGACATATGTGACCAGAGAACAAATAAAAAAGCAAATAATTTTGAAAAAAAATAAATAATAGTTAATTTGTCAGTTAAATGCACTGACACCATCTTATGAAAAACGGAATCGTGTGTTTTATTTTGCGGGTGACTATATATCCATCAAAAATTCTATCACAATCAGAGACGCTATGTAAACATTATTTTTGCCTACAAAGCGGTACCATAGATAAATATAATAATTTTCTCACGGTCAGTGAACATTGGTCACCTCAAACTAAACAAGTTTTTCCTGAATGGAGATTTCCCACATAACAAGTTGACCTTAATTTTTGATTCACCGTAGTAGCTCTGAAAACCGAAGTCTAATAATTTTAAATGTCATTTCCAAAAGCAACTGCTATATTATGCAACAGTAACTCTAGTAAGGAGGGAAAAAACCATTTACTTACTATTTGTGAACACGCGTGTCCAATTCTCCGCCACAATAAATAGAGTGTAAATTCACCCGTGATCAGGTACTGGAACTCCTCCTGAAAACATAAGTCCTCAATGATCAACTTATTAAAAACTATTTTTTGTCTTATTTTCTTAAGTCTTTTGGTTAACCGTCTTAATGCTATTTTCCTTTGTTAATTTTTGTTGCTATTTCTAATTTTCAGCTGTTCAGCGGTAGGCGACCAAATGTATTTATATATGTTTGCTCTGAGCAACAATGCCCTTCTCATCTGATGTTTTATTAAAATGAAGTGTCTGAGTTGATGTCATATTTTACATGAAAAAATAAGTATCATAATTTTAAAAGAGGGATTAAAATTAGTTAATTAGAAGATACCATTGACCATTAATAAAATAAAAGTCAAATATTTATTTAGGAATCAAATAGAGAAGACAGGTAAGAATGTGCAAAAGACGGCATAGGCATGATTATTTAGGAGATGACCTAATGGTCAAACTCAGGATCGCTGAACTATGATGATGGCGATGACTTCAATTTACTACTGCAGTATTAAACTCTAGGACTAAATAATGTTTGAAAATGCAGTTAATTAAAAAATTATGCGTTCTAAAAATATGCCAAAGCCATTTATCTACATTAATGTTTCCAACGTATTGTGGAAGATAAATGCTGTAGACGTAGTACCTTTCCCCAGGCTGAGTTACAAAGTTCATGAAGTTGAAAAAACGGCTAACTTTACGGCGTGCGTAGTCAATTATTTCACTGGTGTATATAATTTTTTTAAATTTTCGTATAAAAAAAATAAATTAGAATTTGGCATTAAATTGTCTTTAAAATGACGAATTATTCATATTTTTAGCATACGCTTAAGCTCAGATTTAAATTTTCAAAGTATAGCACCTCATAAATTTTCATAGCACATCATTTTGACGCCACTAGTAGGCAATAGAAAGAGTCATAAAAATCAATGGCTTATGCCCTTTAACCGTCTCCAACCCTAATGTTAATAAAACACACTGCAAATAATACTGAATTTGAAATAAAACCGGAATCTACGTACTGAAGGGGACGCATCTTCCCCACTTGGTCAGTCGTATAATGGTTTAAAGCCTAGTTCACACGGATTAGAATTTTCCTCTCTCGAAATTTGTGCCAGCGTCCGAAAATTAAACTTTTCCCTGTATCACAAATATAAAAACCATATTTTAGAAAAGAATAGAGTGAAAACTTTAATTTCATAAATGTTAACAATGGTCTACTTTCCTTGTGTAGGCTTTCGCGATGTGGTGAGGATTCAGCAGACAGGTTTTCGGGGTTACTACCTCGTAGATTCATCTCTGCAGACATGAATCTACGCGGTAGTAACCCCTAAAACCTGTCTGCTGAAATGGTCTACTCTCCATGCATACCCTTTCAGGATGATGGCAAAATGGCAAGAAATTACGGTTAACAAAACAAAAACCTTACATATGAGTGGTGGTTATGCGCCTTTTTAGAAGGATCCTTGGGACTGACCCGAAAATATTAATAAATATAAGACCTAACCCAACGAAATATATACATTGTAAAACAAAAATAAGAAACAATTTGTGCTATCTTGGAAGGCAGGACAAAACTATTCTCAGATTTACCAGAACAGAAAATTTGCTCTTCAACGAAACGCATAGAATACCGGGTGTTTCAAAATAAGCAGCGGGTTGAGCAATGACAGTTTGTTAATTTAAAGGCAAAAGGATTTGTTTGATAAGGGCTCTCAATTTCATATCCACGTCCCCATTGTTGCGTATCGAGACAAATTATACAGAGACTGATGACTCTCGTTTTTAATAAGTTGGGTTCGCGAAAAAGGAGGAAACACGCCATTAAAAATATCATCCGATTTTTTCCTGATACGAATTCGCTCTTCCGACACATCTCCGAATTCAAACAGCTAACAAACTCTACAAAAAAACAAGGCGCTCCTTACGCGAGAGAAATAAAAATGAGAGCAGGAACACAGCCACGAGATAACGTCAGTGGTGTAGTCGTATCCGAATTCAATGTACAGCCACGGCTAGCCGAAATCGAAAGAGGATGAGCCTGCTTGATTAAATCACCTCTTCTTTTTTTTAATCCAAACGCAGTAATCTTCACATGACTTCAACAGATATATGCGGATATCCTTGAACGTTTGCAAAAAAAGGAACATCACGTTGTTAAAGCGAAAGATGGTTTAGGGGGAAGGAAGTTCTGAGAGGTAGATCGCTTATACGAAGCTGCCCCCTCGAAACTCGCTAGTTCAAAGATAACGTTACGGTGACAGATTGAAAGAACATCAAACTCCGGATGATATTGCAAAAATTCTCCTCCCCCCGGATGCATTAAAAAATGGCCACGCTAATATCGCTGGAACGAACAAACGAAATTACGAACGAACAAAAACACATCGCGGAAGACAAGGGTGGTTCTCCGGGGGAGGGAGTGAAGAGGGGATTAGGCTTCGCTGGAAAAAAAATGACTGTCGGAAGTCGAAAGGTTTTCATCAGTCCATGCTGAAAGGGGGGCTTTCATGAATAAAAATTTGAAACATACCGACGCGACGATATTTTCGGGGGAGGGAGAAAGCAGGGATAACATACTTTCCCACCTTTCCCACCCGACTACTTTGCCTCCGAAAAGCGTTCTCTCTCTCTTGACTGATTGGAGCGTTTTTTTTTTCGTAAGGAGCGCAGGAGTTCACATTCTGTTACGTGACATGCCTACCTCCTCAATATTGAAGTCGATGCACAATGATTATAGCCGGTGTGTAAGTCTATAGCACTTTCCCGAATTATCGAAAATTAAAAAGGCGAACCCCATTTGTTATACAGATGTTAAAAATAAGGTAGAAACCCATTTTTATTACCGATTTATAAATTTTGGACCATTCCCTCGACGAAAAAACTCGTTTAAGAAGGATAGAAAGTAACCAATGCCTCTATTTCGCACGTTTTTAAGATCTCAAAATAGTCACACCTCATCAGTCACAGGTTTCGGTATTTTTTTTAGGTTCATCTCACCTTTAATACACTTTTCAGCTTCAAATAATGCTGCTGTACTTTTCACACCAATTTTGTGTCACAAAAAAAGTATCGTTTATTAAGACATGAGCGATAATTACCAAAACATTGTCGATATAAAACTGAAATTCTCGGTTATATATTTTAACTCCGATTATTGCTGGGTTAGATGGAATTATCGGATTTTTTTAGGATTTCAATATACCCTCGGTATGTACATACCATGATCATAGAATGACATACTCTTTCCCAGCGTTGTAGCATCGAGAAACACAATATGGTTTTTCGAACGATTGACAGAAATTATGCAACTGACCCGCTAGGCAGCCCGTATATACTTCACCAAAGAGAGAAACAGCGGGCGAAAGTAGAAGGGGATCGTTGGATTGACGTATGAGGGATGCCGTCCCATCCAAATGCTTTGGACATTTACTGTCCTCCCCCTGCAGTGGACTTCGACGCCAGGGGTAGGAGATAACGGGGGGATGTTAATATTCGGTCCCTCGCGAACTTGTGACTCCGCTAACGCCCATTCTCTCCATAGAGACCTCTCTCCATGGTGAGAACGCGAGATCCGAGAGGGAGATAGCTGCGTCCCGCGATATTGTTTTGTTTCCACCGAGCATTCCCCGCCGCTACAGCTCCACGCTTCCGACTGAAGTCGCGTCGTTATTGTTATTTGTTTATTTATATATGCATTTCGCTTTTTCATCCCCTCCCACCCTCGGCCCTTTTGCGTTTCATCTGTTTGCTCATCATTTGTTTTTTGCGCGGGCTTTTCCGTTCCGGGAGTAGAATGGGCCGGGAGAGTCAAATGGGGGAGGTGAGAGAGATGGAGGAGAGTTATCCTGCTTTCGCCTGACCAATGCGTTTTTCTTTTTTTCCAAGAGATTTTTCGGAGAAAGCGCAAATCATAGTATCCATTTATACCACGTATTCCTATGGTGGATATTCATAGGTTTGAGGATATCACCGGACAAAACTCGCAATAAGCAGATTAATACACCGTCTCTAGCATAGAAGTACCAAAAATTACTTAGCTCCTTTATTTTCTAAGAAGTAGGTGACATGTCTGGTATCATATCCAGTCACACTCACCATTCTATAACTTCGAACTCAACTGACCAGCATTCAATGACTCTATGATTCAGAAACATAATATATCTCCCTTAAGTCCTAGGTATGTGATCATTCTCAACATTGCCTCTCAAACACCCAGTAAATACTCCTATTTTGATCAAATATTTTATACCAAGCTTATCAAGTTTCCCTTAGAAACATTTACTGCCATACATAACGGCACAGTTTACACTTCATTGACCTTATTTACACTATTGCAGTTAAATGTAATGTGTCGAAAGCCTTCAGTTTTTAAATGGTCTGATTACAAAATCTTGAATCCTCTAGAAAGCTTTCTCTGATGTCTATAAGAATCTTCCTTACAGTATATATTTTGTGGATATGATATATCAATTCATTCATCCATCATTCCATCGGTTAATATCTAGATCAACTCTTCAAGAAGCTTATTTCAATACTGTTTTTCCTGAAAAGCATGGCAGTGATAACTTCCCACGTCTTTTTAAATTCCCTCAGATACTTTTCATACCAAACAATATTGTACTGCTTGTATCTAACTGATTTTATTCACGCCATTTTCTTCAAATGCATCATATTATCCCACTGAAATTATCCCAAAAATTAGGGATAGGTACCATTGCATAAATTCCCAAAAAGCTGAAAATCTGCAGAAACGCTAGGAGTACAACTCTTACAAATCCTAAAAAAAGTTCCCATCGATCCCGTTAATGCAAAAAATTTTATTCAAGATCAAAGATCACAAAATTGTTTTTTTTTTGCATTTTTTGGCCTAACGGTTAGTTTTACGATAAAAATTGCTCAGACCCAAACTATAGATCAGGAAATTATCTACAAAATAGTCACGTACTTTTTTCTATCTAAGATTTTCAATTTTTGAGAAAAAGCTATTCGAAAGTCTATCCGCCCGAACAGATCTATCTTCTATACATAGAACTATATTATCTAATGCCGTGAATTCTATCCGTGGCATTATTTACTCAGAACAAACTTTATATGTGTAAAGAAAAGAATATTGACTTAATAATAAAAAAGAAAAAATGTTGTATATCAGAAGTGCCTCACTCAAGAGAATAAACCCAAATGTTTACACAGATTGAATAAAGAAAATATCTTCCTGACAAGTCATTTGATACTTATTTTTTAAATAGTTTTATTAGTTTTTTCTTCATTGTATGATTATAGCAAGACAAATGTGATTAACATGGAAATAGCCTTTCTTGATATATAACGGGCGTTACAAAACAGTTAAATGATTTTTGGGCGGTGTAAAAGGTTTTACCGGTAGTTTACGTGAATATCTTATGATGCAATATAAGTATACCGGAACTAGCTACGGTGATTACGGAGTCTCCCGCAATGTAGAAATTGCGGAAAAATCCACAGAGAAAAAAAATCATTCGATTTGACTGCGATTCGAACTTGGATTCCCCTATTTCCGGTAAGTAATTGGTCAAAAGCGAAAGATTTTTTCTCTGAATGATTTTCGGCATGATACTATGTCTTTGAAACATGATTACAGGTACACTAATTTTGTGTGTTACACAATATTTTATTACTCTGACTCCGGTTACGGCACTGTAAAGTATGATATTCTTAAAGGATTAAAATTATTTGAGAGGAAACACCTTCCACAATGACACAGTGTCGAAAATGGGTTAGACTAAAATATATTTTTAAATAAAATACAAGCTTGAGGAACATAAAATATTAGTGTATCTGTGATTATGCTTCATGTTATACGAGAAAAAATTGTTACCGAGGATGAAGTCGTGGAGCAATTATCGCATTTCCAGCACTTAGGATGCGATATTACATATGACGAGGACGAAGATATAAAAAACAAAGTTAACACTTTTCAGAGAATATGTGGCACAATTAGAAAAACCCTAAAAAATAAAACCAGAAAAGAAACACAAATAAAATTTCATAAAGTGATGGCAGTCCCTACTGTACTCTACGGATCAGAATGTTGGGTACCAAAAAAGAATGAATCAAGGCAGATATAATCGTCGGAAATGAAATTTTTAAGATCACTGTAAGGCTGCACAAGATTGGATATTTAAGAAATATTTAAATAAGAGATGAACTGGGTGTCCAGGCAGTTACTGGAAAATTACAAGAATACAGACACTGATGGAAGGAGCATACACTTCGAATGCCAAATGAAAGAATTCAAAAACAAGCAATGGAATATCTACCAATTGGCAAGAGAATTGTTGGAAGACCAAGAAAAAGATGGTAATGTGGAGCAGGGATAGGCTAAGTAGCCCAATCGTGGAAGGAAGAAGAAGAAGGAGTTATACAGTTCCATCAAAAATCGCCATTCACCCTTAAGTTGATACTGTCTTGATAGGAGAGTAGAGTGGAGAGCTAGATCCTACAAACCCTAGGATTATTGATCGATGATGATCATGATGATAACCCACTAGAGCGTTGCTTCACTGGTTCCTCTGTTTCAACCCTATCTACTCAAAAAGATTTCGAATTCTCTCCCCAACCTCACCCCTCTTCCATCACCCCACCCCCTCCCATCCTCTCCCACCCCCTCACATCCCCAACATCCAACAACCTCCCGCAACCTGGCGTTTTGCTTTTCAAATCACGTCGTAATTTTCGGCGTGCCCTGACAGCATAAATAACAGGCAGAGGCGCGTCAGTTTTGTACCGCCCCTCCTTTCCCACACCCTATAACCCTTCCCTCACCCCTTTCCCAAAAAAACATCCCTTTTACTCCCCTCCCCAATTGAACTACGTCACCAAACTACTATTACCTTACTGTGCCTCCACATGCCACCAATTCCTGGTGACGTATAGATATTATCCGAATAATTACAGCTAAGGATAAATATCCTGGGTATTTACATATTGAACCCTTTGCGGTCCATTTTTTATACTAAATTAATATTAATGGTCCAAATTTATATTAAGAAAAAAATAAATGACAGGATTGATTGTTGAGCGTTTAAATGTCCTTATTTTATTGTTTAAAGTACAAATCCACTGTCTTAAATATCATGTATGTCCAAGCAAAGAGTTTTTTTTATGTTTCAATATGTGATATCCCTTGAAACGTTGACCTTGTATAATCGCAGCGCCTTGTGATAACGAGCTCAACTCGGCGTTGGACCTGATAGCACTTGGCCAGTCGAGAAAGCCTCGCAGTTGGCCCGCAAAGGCTTAATCGATCAAAATTCATAAATAAATAGGCAATGGTATCATTTATGCAAAAACCCAACTTCTAACCCAATGAGAATTCATAAAAATCATGCCATGATCCACCGTCTTTCTACTGGTAAATCTATGTAGTTCGCTTTCCTTCCACACGGAGCGCTGAGAAATGTAGTACCCAGCGTCGCGGGTCCTTAAAGAACCCCGTCCAGGTTTGACCTTATTTTGCATTTACGCCGGTTAAGAATATTTTTATCCTAAAAGTAGGGATAATTTCCAATACAATACGATATACAGTGTTTTTAAGCCCATCTATTTTATGCCATATATAACAGAAAATCCACCTTATTTGTTGCTTATGCTTAAAACTTAAAAACATCCTCATCTAGTGTAGTAATTTAGTCATTTTAAAGTCCTATAATTGATAATATCATATCACTACTCACCGTCTTTATGGAGGTACATCTACGTAGTTCGCTTTCCTCCCACACGGAGCGCTGAGCGCCGTAACAATACGCGAGCGACGCGCAACGTCCTGGATAGCTATGGAAAGCCCTCGTGACCTTATTTTGCATTTATGCCCGTCAACAACTCGCTGGCCCAATCCCGTTTGAACATGGCACCACCAAGCTACCCGCGAGGCCAATAAAATCCCCATCCCCTCCATAATAACTCTCCCGCCAGGGCGAATAACTTCCATTTCCCCATTACCTGGCGCGGAGGCCCGTGTGGCATTACTGCTTTGCATATCGACCCTCGAATTATAACACATCGCGGGAGTTGCCGGAATAACTCGCCCCATCAGGGGTCCCCTTTCCCCCGAAATTTCGATGTGACCGGTAAAGCGAGGCGTTCTCTTCTCTTCACGACCTCCGTCATTAATTATAATTAATTCACCCCTCCCCCTCCGATTGCGCGGTGTGACGCTGCAATTTCCAATATTGGTCCCATTTGTCACGGTAATGGCTTCGGGATGAAGTAGCATGGTATCATCGAGTACAACTTAGAATTTAAAAAGATGGAGCTCCAGAAAATTGGTGGTGAGTTGATCGAGGGAGAAAAAATATCATCGGACACATAAAAAAAATGCATTCAATATGCAGGTGAATTCTACTGGTTATGAAGTTTAATCTGTAAAGTTGACTTTTTTCGAAAGGATATCGTGGAACAGAATATTAAATGATACACAAATTTGTCGTGCTGTCCACTAAATTTAATTTTCACAAACTCCACTTCACGTGTTTTGATTGGGTCATCAGTACATGATGATGATTGCAAGCCAATGGAAAAAAAAGTCAGCAGAGTTTGAGAAATTAAATTAAGTGAACAGTACGATAATTTTGTGCATCATTTAGTCTATGAAGCTGTAATGCAATATTTTATCGTGTTCGCTTGAATTTGTAATACAACTTAACATTACCAAGTTCTTTTTGAATTTAATGTAAAGAAGTTTCTTCCATTTATTGCATTGATGATGGTTAGAAATTAGATTAATAAATGAAATTTTGTAAAAAATGTAAAATATAGTTATGAAGCTTGAACTCGCCATGAAAATCTCAATATGTAGCCCAACTGGAATCGAGATAGAACTTGAGAGTGATTGCTCAGCTCTATGAAAAATACGCGCTTGAAAAGCTGACAAATAATGGTGACTATTTGGAGGTAAAATTAAAGGATAAAGGTAAATAAATAAGTATTTCAAGAAGAGAATGCCTTTAGCTAAGGAGGCGCTTCTGGACATATGTAAGATATTGCGTGAGGACCATTGTGTAGGAATGTGAAAGAGAGAGCGCATTGCCGCGGGGCGACTTTCGTTTTTTTATGCTTATTTTAAGTAAGATGACATATAAACATTTCCTTACAAGAAAAGTTTATAAATATTTTTTACATACATTTATTTTTTTCATATTCAATTTCTTTCCTTCCCCTCGGAAATTGAAATTTACCTTTTGGCCGTTAAAAAAATTAAAGAAAGGGTAAAATTTAATTAAAAAAGAGCTATATGTAACTCGAAGATGCCGTTTTCTCTAAAAAAAAATACAATAAAATGACCCTATTAAATATTTTCCCCGTGACTAGATGGAGAAGAAGACCATTTCGCCGTTCTTATCGATTTTTGTGTGTTCTTTTTCACTCTTTCAACCGTAGAAGGTAAACGTTTACGTTTAAACAATGTTTAATGATTCATTCTTGTAGTCGAATAAACAATCAGATTTACGATATATGACACGACCCTATGGAGCTAAGGCAGGAGTTCACACAAAAGCTTTAAGTTCAGCGTTCTACCGTTTTTGTACCAATAGTAAATTGCAAGATTTGACGCGGGGATGACAACAAACAAAGCGAGTTTACGAAAACTTTTTTAACAGAGGTTCGATTCCTTGAGTATCCATTTCCGTAGATGAATCCAGAAATAGGGCGGTTTCCTATTATTTTTTAATGCCTCAATCGAAAGATTATTACTCCTGGAGTTCGTATTTCACGCTTTTAGATTTTTAAATTACGATATCTATTTTTCGTGATTAAATGAAAAGTGAAAATTTTCAAGCGCGTGCAAACGCGACGGGTAAGTATGAATGCCGGGAAATCTCTCCGTGTGACGTATTTCTCGTTCCCGCTGCCGCCTTGTGAGGTGACCTTGAGGGAGGCTTGAGCGCTGATACGACGCAGGCTGCTTGCGGGTAGCTGAGTACCCTGCTAGCTGGTAGCGCTTGGCTTAAATAAGGAATTAATACCTTATCAAACGAAGAAAACTTTCCGACCTTAGCCAGTTTTAATAAGTGATTATTAAGACATGTTTCCCTGAACTCTGTGCCTCATGCATGCATTGGTAATCTCAGACGATGTAAAACTCCTATTTACTCGTATAGAAACTAGGTCGGTGGAGTGGCATCGCATGGGCGCCAATCTGCCCTTTTTCAAAGGAGGTTAAAATTGACCATTAACATTCGTCTAAACTGGGATTTCTAAAACCAAATAAATTGTATATAATGAATACACTAATGGTGGGTAACGAATCGCAATTAATGCCTTTCCTTTTCTTTGATGAAGGAAACTACCCTATTTTCGGCTTAGCGCTGTGTCCTTCTAGTGTCATCCCTAAATTGTCGATGGAAATTAGATATCGGGAGAACACGCGTGGCATTGTATAGCACACATCCAGACACACACGTTCGCGTCCGCGTGTAGTATTCATATATGCAAGCGTGTTTGCGAGTGCGTGCGACATACGAATGCTCGTCAATCTCCATCCCTGCCATTGTCGTCCCCTCGTTCGAAATATTTGCGTGCGCGATTCGGTTCGTTGCGGACCGAAAATCCCTCCGTACTACGCGATGAATAAGGCCCACACACACTCAGAGCTCAGCACGCACGATGCGGCGGTGGGAAGAACTAGAGAGGACGGAGATGGATGAGGGAGATGACATCTGAGGAACGGGATACGCGCTATTGTCATCATTCCAGTACAAAAAAACGAAACAAAGTCGAAATGAAGTAGGTACCCAAGAAGAAATTGCAAATCGGTGTATTGAAGCAAAATCTAATTTTTGCGCAACTTTACGAAAATGTTTACTATACAATTACATAATGAATTTAATCCTGGATATTGATGAAAGATAGTACTGAATTCTGCTTCGAAACAGCTCGTGCTCGTTAGTCACATTCATTTTCTAAATTGATATTTGTCTAATGGCAGCCAAATTCATTTCTATATCATGCAAAATCTAATTTTTGCGCAATTTTGCGCAAGCATCGTAGCCTCTCCAAATTTAAACGGTATCTTAAAAAAAAAGAGTACTGTAGGAATGAATCTTTAGAATAAATTTTTATAAACTCAATAACGCTAATAGTTAGCTGAGAATAGCATATCACCTTTACATACGATGTTACGATAACTACTTATCTACTCTTAGTCATCATCACAAAAATCAATTATAGCCCCAGCCTTTATCCCCGTGAAATCCAGATCACTCTGTCGTCAGCGACTTCAGCAAACCCATTTAAAACGTCTTGACTGACAGCACATTCAGTGGCCCATCGGAGAATCCAATACTTAAATATTTATTCATAACTGATAAGCGAGAGAATTTGGTTTTGCCTTCAATGGTCCCTGGGTCCTACGGTTAAGCCTAATTTGAGTTGTATACCAACAAGTAATTTAATTTTTTACTGCAAATGGGCTACAACCTTAAAACAGGCAGAAAAATACTAAAATATATGTTAAATTACAAAGTTATTCACTCCTGGATATTGCTGAAAGATAGTACTAAAATGTATTTCAAAACAGTGAGTTTGTAGTCACCTACATATATGCAATGTCTATTGGCTACCAAATTCATTTCTGTATCAAAGCAAAATCTAATTTTCACCAATGTTATGGTAGTATATAGCCTCTCCAAAGTTAAACGTTAACTACAGAAAATGTGAATAATGAATGTGTGGAGAAATCAATACTTCGAAAAACATTTATTAACCCAATAACACACTTGTTAATTGCTAATAATAGCATATCCTCTTTACATACGCTACGATATTACCATAACTGCCTATCTCCTCTGTGAACTATAAAAAGCGAATAATGAATGCAATGCATGGCACCAAGGATCGCAGGAATGTCATAGATTGCAAAAGTTGTCACGAGCGTTGCGGAGGGGCTCCAGTTCGTTGCCTGGCAACGCTTCTCTCCCTCCGATGACGAGATAAACAGCCGCCCGCTCGACAAAAGCGAGTACCGCCCACAACCCCTTCCATATCCAATTTCCTGGGTCGCCTTTTGTCACATCTGCATGCGCGATCCACATGAGCGTGAGCCTGTATACGTTTGAGAGCGAGAGACAGAGAGAAAGATATAGTGGGCGTCATAATGGAGTCATGTCAGAGAGACTGGATTCAGTAACCGCGAGTGGGCAGGCACGTGTTCAATCGGAGTTAATGAGAGCGGCTAGGGAATGAGGGTAGTGCGGCGCATATCCGGCATCCCATCGCGATGGACCAGGATCGAATACCACAGCATGAATTTCCACTGGGACCCAGACAACAACTTAATTCAAAAAGATCAAATTTTCACGGGGAAAAAGAGTTTTGAATAGCACGGTGCACATTCGGAATCCCTTCACGATAGACCAGTAGCGTGAATTTTCACTGGTATCTGGATGACTACTTAAATTAAATGCGAGAGTTGCCCAGAAAGTAATGCACCAACAAGTTTTTCTCTGCTGAAAACAATGGTGTGAAGCGTTGCGTGAGCATTAACTGAAGTTTCGTTGCTGCACACGCAAAATTTCTGGCTTTTTCGACTGATAGCTCAACTGCAGGAACGTTTCAAGAGAATGCCATTCATGAAAGACATGTTGAGGACGACGAGGAAGTGATTCACCCAGTGAAGAAATGGCTCGGTGGCCAGAGCAAGGATTGGTACCCACAGGGCATACTCGTCCTTGTGTCCCGCTGAAGGAAAGCCATAGAATAGACGGATATTAGGGGGAAAATAGGTTTAGTAGTTGAAAAATCATTCTTTATTTTGTTAAATTCTCGTATAATGCAATGAATAAATGTCGAAGAAAAAATATGGTGCTTTACTTTCTGGGAAACCCACGTAGATGTAATTTTGCTGGGGCATAACGGTTTTAGATAGCACGGCGCGTACTCGATAATCTAGGAGCGGATAACTCGGTATAGATTTCTACCGGGGTCCCGACAACAACTTAACTTAAATAAATAAAGTTTTGCTGGGGAATAAGGGTTTATTATTTATTATTTTAAGTCTTGCAACCCATGTAACCTGTATGGACCACAATGGCAATGGAGTGTTTACAAGTGTACTGTATACTCTCGTTAATATGAACATCGTTACTACGAATTTATCGTTATTACGAAGAAAATCGTTGGTCCCTACGAAAAGGCCAATCCAACCTATAGTATAAGAAACGTTATTACGAAGTTACGAATTTCAGTCCCGGTGGTTACAAAAAGAACTTTATTACGGAGTTCCACGAACAAGCTACGGCATTTAGGAGAATACACACCACGCTACGATATAATCATTGCACTACGTTAAGGTTCTCCTCGTGCGCTGTGCCCAAGATCGTCAATTATGATTCTTTCTTCAGTAGGAGATACTTCTGCATGCACGTCACATCATATAATAAACTTAATTCCTGTGGAATCGTGGTGACCCACTCATTACCGCTCGTAAATTGGACGTATATTAAGTCCTCTTCTTACTAAATTTTAGAGGTACTAATTTGGATTTCCAAGGTTTAGATACTAAAGAAATAACTCGGAACAAAAAGAACTGCTTCACTAAAAAAGGGTGAAAGGGCTGAAACTGCTTTGCATTTGATTTGAATCTGTGATGAATCGCCGTCGACTGCCCTAAGAACACAATTTAAATACACAGAAAAAGCAAGCGACTGACTTGAAACTGACTTTCAACATATCTAAAAATTTTCTTGAAGTTGATTTTTGCAAAATACTTTTCTACTCTTAGTGGCCTCGTGGCTTGGCAACGGTTTTGTTTTTTTTTTTCAACATTCTCTATTTCAGCCTACTTTACAATGTTCCGAGGATGTCAATGCCACTAAGCAATGCAAGAGAAACACACTATTCCATATTTTCACAAATACCATACCAAAACACACTTTTCATTCAGAGAACGGAGATTTCCGCGCTGTGCAATGAAATTCATAATTTTTGGTTACTACCGTGACGGTTGCTGTAGCAAAGACAACTTTTCGTTGGCACTATTGCCAGCGTCTTCAGGTCTTCGAATCTGTTGTCTTCGCCACAGTAACCGACGCGGTAATAGCAAAAATTGAAGATCCCATATGAGTGGGTGGAAAGCCAAGGGGTACAAGTGCAAAAACTTGGTTGCCATGGGATACGAGTGAGTCTCTGTTCTGTGCTGACGTCGAGAGGGAAATCAAATTCAATACTAAATATCTATTTGACCTCGTTTTTTTAATTTCTCTATTATCTGTACCTAACTCTGTTTAGAAATAAAAATCACTTGTACCCCTTAGCTTCTCACCCCCTCATATTTCATTGATCACACACCTCGATACAAGATAATTTGAAAAAGTTGGACAATTCAAAGAACTTGTAATTATATGATTCAAAGTAAATTTTATCAAATTAACACATTCCTTCCTGTTGACGCCGGTTACGGTGCCATTTTCATTTTCTGACGCATTGCGACTCCAATTACGACATTAATACGTCATTTACTCGAAAGCAACGAGCTGGACTTAGATTGCATGAGCCTCCTGTAGTAATATACATTTTATGCATAAAACGATACCTCTTCGGCTCTAAACATCAGCGCTTTTCCCCACCGTGACCTTGGCTGACTGTTAGAGATTCGCCTGAAAGACAGGTTGGGTTACGTTTTGTTTACACAAGCATTTTACTCGGGAGTGGTCGAAAGTGTACGTTGTTTACATGAATCGGAGCAAAGAGGTGAGGGGATGGTTGGAAAAGGGTTGACTTCGGGATATTGAGGTGATACACAATGGGGTGAAATTTAAAAAGGTCTGTTTAAAAGTTGAAAAGTTGTTTCTTCAGTCCACTATAATTCATAAAATGTACCTTTGGGTAAATGCGAACTGAAAAGAAAGTTAGCTCAAATTTAACATGGATAACATACTACTCTATGTAATTGGATGGGATTATACTCAGAAACTTCACCTATAATTGCCTAGCAAGGGATTAACTATGAATTCTCCAAGAGGAAGCCGAAGGCCGGCCACTTACCGCGAAAGTGGCTAAATTTTGATCCCATGTATATTTTTATCCATGAATTCTACTAAAAATGGCTCGTGGCTAAAATTTGTTGAAAGTGGCTATTCATGAATAGTGTCAGCCACCTGGCTCTAAAATAAACACACGTGAATCATGACCATCTTTTTTCGGTTCCATCCCATTTTGCTATGTTCCGTGAATATATAAACGTTAGTACGCATGTCGTAGGAGCATATTTAGCCACTACACACGAAAGCAACAGCAATCGGGAAGGAACTAATCAGTGCCCAAATCAACGGCACTTGAGGGCATAAATACCTTCAATATCTTGGCTCCACATTCTACTCTGAACACGATGGCAGACTTATCCGTAGAAACGTTGCGACCATGGTCCCAGAATAGTACCCGGTGGAAAACCCTAGAACTATTCCAACAATCGATATACATCAGGTACACTCGAAGATTTAATCCGACATTTCACAAAAGTCGCACCAATACACATCTTTCATGCCTCGATACAACAATGGAAGCTCGAAACAGTACAAAAAATTAAAAGAAGATACCAGCGGCGGAATTCTGTACACCGTACCGACGATTGTTGGTGTCGGTAAGCTGGTCCTACCGATAAGTCTCGGTACGAGCGATTCCGGTGACACGTTCTACCAACGATTGTTGGTAATCCCACCGACAGCTGTCGGTAAACCCGTCGGTACGTACCGACGATTTCGACACGCTCGGTAGGACCTACCGACAAATTTTTAGCAACATGGCGGACTTTTGTTTACACTTTTCGGCCTAAGCTGACGATTTTAAATCATAATCTACGGCGCTAGATCCGTGGAAGCGCTCTAATTGTATGTTATTTATAATAAAAATTATTGATTAAACACTTGAAACGTAAAATTTATGTAGTGGGAGCAGTATATAACTTTGCCAATGTTACACGTACATTACATTATGCGTTCCAACAGCGTAAGGTATTTTACATTATAAATATTCCGTCATTTTACGAATGTAACGTATTGCTTTGCTTTTGAATTACTTACAACAAGACACGATGTTGTCTATTGATTCGTAAAGTTTGGATCCGAAATTAATTTATATTTTCAACAAAAGGGAAAGGGCTGCTATGATCGGGATTGATGCACCTTTAATGAAATATTTCCGTGGACATTTCGTTCACTTCCTTACTAACTTCAATACCCTTTGTGAGCATCTTAGAATGGGGTTTAAAATGAAAATAAATCTACTACCTTCGCAAGTACCCTTGAGAGCATCAGACAGCAACGACGAAATAGAAAAAGCATATTCCTACCATGTTTAAAAGAATGCAAATGACATCACTTAACTCCTCACACTCTTTGACGTCGTTACCGGTGCACAAAACGTCCCGTCAAATTAATGCTGAATTTCCTTCACCATACTAACCAAACACCGTACGGGACTTCAATATAGGTTTTTATTATTACTATACGAGCACTGAGTGGGTACGTACCGTGTATTCCATCGGAAGAAAGGGGCAATTAAAAAGAATGATTGCACGAAACAAGGAAACATTTAATGAATTCTTCATCGTAAAACTACAAAAATTTCATTTCAATACGAGAAAACCTTCATACCATCAACGGTATATCACAAATTAACACTGATCCAGCATATTTAGTCCAAGTCATATCAATGCTAAGTTGTTTGAAATAACATACAAATGGTATCAAAATCCAAGCGTTAACACTTCCAAATAGATAGCGTAAAGTATGTCACTCAAGTTCACAATCACAACACTTGACGCGATGATACCTTCCGTGACATCCGCGCAATCTCAGTGTTTTCCGCAACGAATGTATTTTAAATAGCCCAAAATGTGATTTCAAGCGAGAAAAATGTTTTCTAATTAAATAATTGCCCTTGTGGAAGTATCGGACTTACGGCGAACAATGAGGCAAACGATGTAAACAAGCCGTGGCTGGAGATGAAGGTACATTGTTACAATAGTAATAAAAATAATTTCGTCACTGCTAATCCCAAGAATACAATTATAATAAGCGTAGGTGAACATTTATGTAGCAGACAAAGTCCTTTTCAAGACAATAATACTTGAAATTCCGATACATTGAGCACCAAATGTAACAGATGTTCTTCTATCGACGACCGTTGAATCCTTGAATATAAAGGCTTTTTTACTTGGGCTAGAAAATATCCGTTGGTAAATACAGCAAAATCTCCGAATACAAGCCACATCGCACCAACGGGAGCAAGACATTGTGCTCGCAGAGTAATTAAACATCGTAAATATCTCACAAAACAGTGATCAACTCTTTTTAACTTCTTCGCGGGCTGCCGATGGCGTTTTCGGAGCCTCATTTATCTAATGCAAAGAAACGAGAAATATGATTGGTCGAGGCGCCTAGCCTCGCGTGTGGGTGCCACTTTCGTACCGACAAAAGCATTACGTCACGAATTTGTCGGTTGCACCGACGATTGTCGGTAGCAGCGTTTTGTGAATCGCATTTCTATCGGTGCAACCGACGATCGTCGGTAGCTACCGACACCGACGATCGTCGGTATCCGTGTACTGAATTCCGCCCCAGATAACTCTTTTTCTTTCAATTTCATCCCATTTTACGATGCTCCGGGGATGTTAATATAGCCACGCATCGCACATCAGAAATACATGTCGAATTATTAATTATTTCCTTTACGGATTAGCTTAATTTTTAATGGCCAAATGATATACTACTATGGCGACAATAAACACGATGAAAACTGGGGCTCCCTGACTCCTAAAACCCTGGTTTCAAATAAGCCCACGTTTTCGGGGGTGGGTCGTGCACCCATGTTAGTAGGAAGGGGGGGGGCAGGGATTGATGTGGCACACAAGGGATGGAACACACAGAGGGAAAAAGGGGTGGGGAGGGCGTGGATGATTGGCGGCACATCCGGTTGGTGGCAGCACACTCGGGGGTGGGGGCCGGAGTGAGGGATTTCTGACGCTGCTTGATGTGGGGGGCGGACACGGCGGAGACGCGGGGGCCTTTTGCAACGGGGGCGGTGACGGGGGGGTGAGAGGCAGAGATGGATAGGGTTGCCGTGACGAGGGAGGAAGATGTCCCCGTGATAAAATGGCCGACGGCTAAGTCCAAGGCCCACGCCTCCTCATCAGTAGCACTGAGTAAATACAAGATGTGATTTAAAAAAAAGACCGGACTACTTTTATTCTGCGCAAACCGTTTAACGGATCGAAACGAAACAAAGTGCGACATCTTGCGACAAATCTGACGACTAAAACGAGAGGTGTTGCACTTGTTTACGTCGAGTTGTTACTTAGCAGCAGCGGTGCGTGTCTTGACTAGTGATGGGCAAAGTCGATCATTTTAGTGATTCAATCATTTTGACTCGAGTCACATAAGTGATTCAATCAATTGATTCAATCACTATGATCGAAAAGACTCAAATCAAGATTCAATCACTATGATCGAAAAGACTCAAAGGAGTCATGATTGAAAAGACTCAAAAGGAATCATGATCGAAAAGACTCAAAAGGAATCAAGATCGAAAAGACTCAATCAATGGATGTAATAAATCACTTCGAATAATCGAATAAATACTGCCTCATCTGCGAAGAGCATTGGTAACGCTGATTGCTATCCATATTATCATTTCATATACTATTTTAATTGTGAATACCTAGATGAGTAAATTAGATTGCAAAAATGAAGGAAGCAGTGTCATGAAAATGTTTGGGAAGGCGAAACTGCCACAGTTTCTTAACACTAATAAAATAATTTCTAACTATAGTTGATCAAAATATAACACAAAATACACCACACACTATGCATGAATCTGATCTGCAGGATAATTTTATGAACGGCACAATAAAATATAACCAGCTTTAACTTCTACTTCCTAACGTTCTCCTACAGGAGTCATCTTAATATTTTCCTTTTACGTGTATTGGTGTTATTAATACTGATAACTGCTAGAAAACATTTAAGAAAAAGATTACACAAGTATTCAGTTCTTCATAACTTAGTATTTAATTTTATCACAACTATTTCTGCCCTGACGAAAAGAGATTAAGCATCGGTCGTTCCAAATTTTGAATCAAACCGGAAACCGAGATGATTGATATGAAACCGGAAGTCGGAGTGATTGATGATTGATGATCGACTTGTTTAACGAAATGAATCATGAGTCATTTGATTCACCTAGTGATTCAATCTTTTTGATCGAATCGTTCATGATCGACCCATCACTAGTCTTGACCTGTTCTTCGCCGCATGCAACGGCAGTAATGGAGGAACAGCGTGTGTGCCTGAAAATTTGTTTCAAACTTGGCTAAAGTGCTACGGAGACGTTTGGAATGATTCATTAAGACTTTTATGAATATACGAGTCAATCAATGGAAATCAATGAATGGAAGTGTTTTGAGAGGTAAGTACAGTCGTGTTAAATCGGACAGAACCTCGACAGATGAAGATTCGCGGCCTTCCACATCGACAGATCCCAACCATGTCAAATTGGCGAACGATTTGGTGCAGGAAAATCGCTGTTTAAATGTTAGGGATGTAACCAAAGAAGTGAACATTAGTTTTGGATACTATCAGACAATTTTAATAGACATTTTGGGGAATGAAAAGGAGACTTCGTTGATTTCCACAGATTTATTTCGTCCGTACGACATGTTTCGAACCATAGAGGTCATTATCAAGTACCTACCAGGGAATCAAGTACCTGAAATCTATTATCATAGATGTCATTATTAAGTACCAATCAGGAACTTGATAATGACCTGATTGGTACTTGAGAATGACATCTATGATAATAGATTTCAGGTACTTGATTACCTGATAGGTACTTGATAATGACCTCTATGGTTCGAAGCATGTCGTACGGACGAAATAAATCAGTGGAAATCAACAAAGTCTCCTTTTCATTTTCGAGTTTTAACTTCCACATAGTTGAGCCTATTGAGAAATTTTGGGTATGGCGCGCATCGCATTTGTCCCTCATGATATCGTTTCCACCACGATAACGCGCCGACTCACACGCTGACCGTGACAGTTTTTCGCCAAAATCAGAACTTCCGTGATCCCGCAGCCTCCCTACTCTGCAGGCGTAGTTCCATTAGACTTCTCTTTGTTACCATAGTTAAAATAAACCTTGAAAGAGCTCCTATTCGACCCCATTGCAGATATTAAAACTAATTGGACGGCGAACCTGAAGATGATCCCTAAGGCGGCTTAACAGGCAGGGTTCGTGAGCTGGGAGAAACGTTGGTAAGGGTGTGCCGTAAGCCAAGGCATGTTCTTTGAGGGTAACAAGTTCGATTAAGCTATATCCGTCCAAATGATTAAGTTATATAATCAGTCCGGTCTTTTTTCGATCACACCTTGTATGATACAACAGTGCTCAAGGTGGCTGCGCAGAAACCAAAAGCCGAGGACAATAATGAAAATCTAAACTTTGCATCCGTGCGCGTTACTGCGTACAAAGTCACTTGTTCCTGCAGTACTTTGAAATTCGTCGTCGCAGACCAGCGACAAAATAAGGGTTTTTCACCCCGACAGTGGCTTAGTAAGCACGACCCTCGCCAAATGTGCCACAGTGTGGACTTGTGACGTCAATCTCTCTTTCGGTAAAACCCATCCCGAAGTTCGCTTGGAGTAAATGGCTTGGTAGTGTAACTGGCTAACATACTAGACCGGCAATCGGGAGATCCGGGATCGAATCCCGGCTAAGCCAAATTTTTATAATGGCGAACTTCATCCGTTGGTGTATTTAAAATCTAAACATTGAAAACCCACAGACAACGAAAAACCAAATTTCAATATTTTTACGGGAAATGAATAAAGTTAGTAAACAAAATTTTTATGAGTAGGCTTTATAAACAATTGGATACAATAGAGTCCCCCAAACTCAGACACCAATAACCTGGAAGTCCCGATAACACGGAAAAACTGACAGACTAAAAAGCTAACGATTGAAAACCCAAGCACTGAAAATCCAAATTTCAATATTACTACGATTATTAATTGACAACGTTGTCGAAAGAAATGTTTTTTTAAATAAATATATCTCATGGAAATTTGCATGCATTCGAACCTCCTAAGTCGGAAACCGATTACACAAAAGTCCGGATAACCCAGAAAAACTGGCACATCCATGAATTTCCGCACGTCAAACGTTATGGAACCGACCAGAGCAGTTTTTTCGCTTGATTTTTTGATCCGTTCAAGCTTAAGTAATACTTTTTGTATTTTTATGCAATAATTAATTGTGTAATGCAGTAAAAATGTTTAAAAACTCGCTCTTTTCTTCATTTTTCACTCCACACCCTATGACTCGGGCATTTAAAAAACTCAGACATCTTTCAGTACAAATTAGTCCGGGTTTTGCGCACACAACTGCGCCTTTTTTTTCGTTTCTCTTCTTTAGTTTTAGGATTTTTGCACTTTCCACTTTCTTCAATGTGTTCTATGACTTTATTTATGCTACGTGGGGTTTTCTAGACAGCTTCTCTTTTCCCAAGAGATTCTTTTGCCTCCTCCTGCTGTCCAATTTTAATGACATTCCAGCTTTCTTCCAATGATATCTCGGTAACATCGTATTTCATTTTACGCTCTACTGTCTCTTGAAAAGTTGGCTGATGTTAAACCGCCTTCGATTTTTTTACCTGCCATGCTTTCTTCATATCTATCTTTTGTTCACAGAAATCAAGGAGGTACTTTATCATCAATGAATTATGGTCGCTGTCAGTACCACCGCCGGGGTAACTTTTGCAGTAATTCATCTGGTTGATAAGTATCTGTTTTGTCAATATGTAATATATTTGAAATATTCTCACTTCTGCTGGATTTTTCCAGGTGTACCTTCTTCGGTTATGATTTTTAATAATAAATAAGAAATAAAATGTTAGCAACCAATCGCCTGTTTTCCGCGCAGAATGTGAGTAATTTTTCTACTCAATAATATATTTTACTTAATCCATATTCTTAGGTTATTATTCCGTCTTGACCTTCTCCGACAATAGCTTTCCAAAATAAAAGCTTTCTTTCCTAAAATAATAAAATTCTCTCCCACACTTACATCTTTGATTACTTCCGCGATATTCACGTATACGTTTCATAATCCGTTGTTGGCACGTAAACCTGTACTATTACGGTATATAGCGGTTTGGTCTACATCCTGGCATTTATTATGCTTCAATTATACTGCAGACAGCTTTCCACTCGTATTTCGGCGCTCTTCCTCAGCGTTGGCCTTTTAGAGATCGTGTGCATCCTATAACTTTTACACCAGTCTATCTCTTTTGGCCTCTTCACTTCGCTTATTCATCGCACGTCAAGATTAAATACTCGAATTTCCACCTTTAATTTTTCTAGTATTCCGTAGGTCTTAAGCGGTATCACGTTCCATGTTTCTATCCTCAAAATTTTACCCCTTTGAGCAATGCACCCTTTCGAGTAGTCCCCGCCCGTAGATCAGAATGGGGAATTAGTTTACCACCGTAATATTTTACTTGGGGGAATGCCATCATGTTTTTGGGATAATGGATGGAGTAGCTGAGACCCCTTGGATAATAATGTGGTGGTTTCCCCTTGCCTTTCAAAACGCAGTAGTACAGCCCTTAAAGTAAATGTAACCACGCCTACATCAAAATGATTATCGATGTACTGACCACTGTGGTCTCCGCCTTCACTCATACGAAGAAGAGCTGCTGCCCTCTTCCCCAGGTGATGAGAAGCATAATTATTGGCGACATCCCGTCGCCAAGTCACGGCATCATCACAAGTCATTAGTATCATCTAGATGGCTTATCCCACGGGCGCAGCTAAGATTTAAGGCTGGAAGGTTTTTAGGTGCAACTAATTCTGGGGGTCATGGGAGTGTGGATTGGGGCCCTCCCCGCAAAAAATTAAGATAAATGTTCCAAAATAGTGAGTTTTAAGGCTTTCTGAGAGATATTTTATTAATCCTTACACTATTCTACAAGTAATATTTATCCAAGTTTCCCCCAAAACCCCCCTTCGCTGTGCCACTGACCTATACTACCTCGGAATGCCGTGGTTTTCGTTCACAACTGCTTATTTGACAATTTAACTCTCTGCATCGCTGCTAACCTCTATTTGTAGGTCGACATACTATCCGCAACCCGGTGGAAGCACTAGGTGGCTTTAACCTTAGCCGCGATAATACCTTCAGCATTTACCCTAAATTATAAAAAACATATGCATATTTTGCATTAAAAAAATGAATTAGACGCAGTTTAAACAGCGCTAGTTCACTTTTGAAGCATTAGGTGATGCATTTTAGTCAGTGAAGTATTACAGTGTATTCGCACTACTCCGACACTTGCGCAACATTGATGCTGCCGGATTATCGAAAACGCCGGATTACTGGAAAATATTACAGGAAAAAATACTTTACAAAAATACTTTACGTAATCATAATAATGCAGCATTAAAGGTCGAATTTATAGCAGACTGTTACTCCAATATTGTGCGTCCGTCGCCCGCCCGGCCATTTTAGTTCCTTGCATTTCATTGTTTTTTTCCCAATAAAATGGTTCGTATCACCAAAACTACACCCGGATATAATAAGAAGGGGACAAATGCTCACCTACATACCAAACAGTGGCGCCGACTCCATGGGGCTTGAGGGGGCCCGAGCCCCCTCAAAAATTGGTTATGGGTGTGACGAAAAAATGGGTCAGGCTGGTCGATTTTCTCCGGAGTGTCCAGATATCGAGATTCGAGTTATCAGGGTTCTAATGTTGATCATATGACTTCTAAAATGCTTAAAAAACTAAAAACTCACTACTTATAAAATTTCCTGGGGCAAGATCCCCGGTTTGGCCCCCCCCCAATATTTTTTGTAAGTCGGCACACCTGATACCAAATGACGACAAAAAGCATAGTTTTCGTAGAAAAATCTTTTCTTTAAGAGCGATGAAATTGTTTTAGCCGAAAAGAAGTAGTGGACCCGGAACAGCGGATTAACGGGCGTACCGGATTAGGGCAAGGCCGGACGGTGGGGATTTTATTGTAAAATGAGACCTCAGAAATCGACACAAAGCCGATTCGAAACGTACAGGAAACAAGCACAATTAGACGTAGCTTTACAAGATATAATTTTTGCAATTAAATACATTTAGCGACGCCAAATCTCCCTATACTGGGTGCTATACACACTTAGGGTGTGAGTCAAGGAAGATAACCAAATTAATAGTAACGATTATGGTCGATAAAGGCAGAATAAACAATCGATACCAATGTGACTCTGCAAAGAGCATTTCTTTTCCCGATTTAAAAGGATCACGTAACCAAAACTTCATGCAAATTATGAACTGATGAACACCTACTTGAGATTTACATTAATATTTTTTTAACGGCTGCAGTCCTGCGGTGCTGAAGGCAAGGCGAATCGCCACATTATTATCCCGAGGAGTCGCAGCCAAGGTAAGGAAAGACCATTATTATGTATTCTCCAAGCTTGGAGGTGAGCGTTTATGATCCAGACACTGCCATCTGAGCGGATTCGTATTAATGGGCTACTAGATAAGCGGATTTGATTCGGGGTGCGATTGTTGAGCGTTTTTGCAGAGGAGATATCGAGATCTCCCCCCTTAGTCCCAGAAAAATAAAAATAATTACTTTAAAACTTACGTCTAGTTTTTACATATAATAACTGAATCTGCTCAAAGTTAAATTTTAAGTGCCAAAATGATGTAAAATCTATTTCCAGGCGTGTAAATTTTCAAAAGTTTTCCCAAAAATTACGATGCCTGCCGGGGTCCCCTCCTACAAAGCATATTCCTAGTTACGTAACTGTTGAGCTTAGTGAACGAACGACACCTTTGGCTGGTTCCGTTTTAAGGATTGTTTTCTAGGGAGAGGGCCTTACAAAAAAATTAGAATTTTATTTCCTTGCGGTAAAAATTGTCCATGGATTAATTTTTGCAATTCCGCTTAACCCAGGTACACGTGCCCAGGAATCGATTCCGTTTCCACGTTTGACAGTTCCCGTTTAACAGAGGCCACCAATGCACGTAAAACCATATTGCGACCGCCAGAACCGACAATATTTTCCGGATAAGACAGGTTTCCGCTTAATAAGGTTTCGCTAATGGCAGGTTTCACTGTATTTAAAACTATTGAAATTATATCAGCCGAAGGAAGGACGCCAGCCCTCTGCATACCGGATTACTGGACGTTTCGGATTATCGAAAGACCGGATTACAAAGATTGTACTGTATTTACGTGCATGGCCAAAAAGCGAGGGAGACGTGAAATGTTTTAGTTGTGTTTTCGGCCACCAGAGGGGGTGGGAGGGAATCGAATGGGGCGGGGCTTGGGCCGAATCAGAAGCCCATGGGATGTGCGTGTGTGTGTGTGCGTGTGTTCGCTGCCACTTCCGGTTTCTCTCGTTTCAATCACGGGGAGATCGACATCGATCCATTGAGCAGAATCGTTCCATTCCCCATCCCATCTCTTGCCAACCACCATTTCTCCCCATACCTACCAACGATTCCATCTCCGTCGACACAGACGTACCGCGTTACTCGAAAATGGGAAGGGCTCACTTTCCCCCAGAAAGGTAGCATTTCCTGTCCCCCGATCCTGTGCTTTACCAGCCGAAACGTAACTTACGCGTCTACCCCAAATAGGTGAATATTTTCGTGCGAGTTCAAGAGCATTATTCACAGCACGGCAAGAAACAAGTGACTTCGTACGCAGCCACGCGCACGATTGAAAATTATATACATCACGGATGAATTTCACCACGAAAAAAAAACGTTTGGCTTGCGAGGCCAAGCTCGCAATCGTAAGCCAAACATTTTTTGAAGAAATATTTAGTGCTTTCCCGGCGTAAAGACTTTGTGAATAGTTCTCGGAATGGCCACCGGGTCAGGAATTGCATCACTGCCGACGTTTCGATGTCCGACCCGGCCATCGTCCTCAGAGCTGGTGAAAATCCAAAGAAAATGCAAGAAAAGATAAAATTTCGACTTTTAATGTCAAACCTCTTTATTGCTCCCCATTATTACTGCAACAATATGCTTTTCACCGCCGAAAAACATCGCCGAAACTGCGCCGAATTTACGAAAAACTCCGCTATTACTGTATAAAAAATGTATACGCTAAAAATAATTTTATCCCTCGATGAGAGAAATGAAATATTTCCACAGAGTGGAAATGTTGAAATGTCTTCATGTAATTATTTTTATGAAATATTGCATAAAAATAACGTAATATTGAAATTGCAGACGTTGCAATGCAATATTGACAGGGGTTCGAACCCGGATATCCCGAATTCACGATATATGTTCACCTCGTGAATTATTAAGGCAATCTTTTTCAGTAAGAGGAAATTTTTAAATAAATTAGCTATCAAATTTTGTTAGAAATTTCCATATGAGTTATTATTGGCCACAAACCAAAGAAATCGAGACCGAAAAAAAGGAGTACATTTCGACTCTTAAAATCAAACCTCTTTATTACTCCTCCATTCACTATAAGCATCCTAAAATCCCCCTTCCCATTGGTTCCCCTCTCCCCAGTCCAATCCTTATCTTCCAATCGCCAACTGCCCCAAGTTCCGCCTCCCTAATTTCCTCCCGCCCCACCCGCACCGGAAGTGACGCCTTGGCCACCCCGAGATGACGTAGTGGATAAGAGTTGGCCGAAAATGGGAGAGGGAGCAAAGTCCCTTAAACTCCTTCAAGTTCCCTCGTTGGAATGGTTTATCATTTTCAGCCTCTCCATGTACGGACAAGACTGACAAAAAATAATTTAGACGGTCATACCACCTGGCTGAACCGTATATTTCTCCTTACTACACGTAGTGCATCCAAGTAAGTTCCAGCTCTCCATTTTTTTGCAGATTATACCAACTTTTTTAACAGGATTTGTCTCCTTACTAGGCAACCCGTGTGTAGTGTATCCATACAAGTAACATTTTTACATTTTCTGCGAAGCTGCCTTCTTTATTTCACTGTAAGGCCTACTCCTTTTCAATCTATCTAAAACTCCTATTCTCTTCCTTCCCCTCCCTCGTTTACCTAAAATTCTACCCTCTAACATCGTTTTCAACATCCCCTCCACGCTAAACACTCTCTTCACCCATACCTTCTGTCTCCTCCGTATCTCATCACGTTTCCGTCACGAAACGCTCTACAATGTAGTGAGGGATAGGGGATACAAATGTAATCGGCAGAGTTAGGGAAAGAAATTGTGAGAAAAAGTGGGCGCACGAAATGCAGAATGGCCAATAGGGTTCACTCATACCCGAAATTGTAGTGGAAAGTAAAGGTAAAGGAAAATATGCAGAGCGACGAAAATAATCTTCCTCATTGAGCCATTTCCTTTTAAGTAAAAAATGAACCACCCCCCCTTGAACTTTTTCTGTATTCACTACTGATCTTGATAAGGTAACTTACTCAGTCGATCCACCACCCGTATATTGTTCCTATTCTTCAACCAGCCTGGCATTTTACAAAACCTTAAGCCCTGATGACGATGGACGACACGGCCATCGTAATGTCGGCAGAGATAGAGAACCTCACCCCAGCATCATCATGCGTCGCGAAAACCTCAGATCCTTCTTCGAATTTACCTCAAGTTGCTGCGTGGCGTCTACCAGACGCCAATAGAAACAAAACATTCGTATTAATTCCAGAAATGCGACGAAACATAAAATCATATCGGTGACTAATACAGTAGCATAAAATAATGAGATACAAGGAAGGACAGTGTCCTAGCATTGAAAAGAAGATGCAGGTAGATAATAAAAATGGCTTGGCGTCCGGTAGACGCCACGCGACCAAAGGAGGGTTAAAATCATAAAAAAATTGCTTGTGCCTCAGTCAAAATAATTGTTTTATCTTTTGTAACGAATATGTGATGAGGTAACGATGTCTTCACTTCATCTACCTGGAGAAGCCAGCTGCCATGCAAGCGAAACTTTCGTCTACAAAGAAGGTCACACGCGGTGCAAATTTCTTAAACTTCTCCGCTGAAGTAAGTGGATTTAACTAAATCTGGCGGAGATGAAGCGAAAGGATAGCTTTAGAGTTGGAAAAGATGCTTAGGGTAGGAATCACCCCTGAACTTGCATTGCATTTTACAAAACCCTCCTTGTGATAAGGTGAAGATATGATGCACAATCTTTGCTCTTGGATTAAATGGAATGAATAAATTTGAGACGTGCGCCACTTTTATTTATTCGCCCCTCGCATAACTCCCAACAGTTTCCCCAAATACACAAAGCATGCCATTCCTACTCGTCCCTTCCTAATGGTCAATTTCCCCATTCTCATTCCGGCCTCATCAGTTAATATCAAAATCCTGTGTACTATATCCAACGTCAATGGATGAAATCAATTATTTTCAATAGGGAACCATCGAATTTTTATATATGTATTAATGAATTCTGTTATTTGGGAAGCAAGATAACTAGTGACGGGAGAAGCAAGAAAGAAATTATCAGCAGAATAGCCCAGGCGAAGAGAGCATTCCACCAAAAGAGAGACCTGCTTACAGCGGGAAACTTAAATATGGAAGTAAAGGAACAATTCATAAGAACCTACATCTGGAGTATGCTCCTATACGGAAGTGAGGCATGGACAATGACCGCAGCGGAGAAAGCAAGGATAGAGGCCTTTGAAATGTGGTGCTACAGAATAATGATGAAAATCAAATGGATTGACCGAGTTAGTAACGAGGAAGTGCTAAGTAGGGTAGGAGAGAAGAGAAGCCTCATGAAAACCTTAATAAGAAGACGGAACAACCTTATAGGCCACATCTTGAGACATGATGGCCTGATGAAGACAATCGTCGAAGGACAAGTGGAAGGCAAGAATGGAAAAGGAAGACCTCGGACAAAATATATGGAACAAGTAAAGAGAGACGTGAAAGAGAAGAATTACGTAGGTGTGAAAAGATTAGCTGATAGGAGAACTGAATGGAGAGCTGCGTCAAACCAATCCTAGGATTGTTGACCAGTGATGATGATTAAAATTTTATTATAGTTGAATGTGCGGTTCAAGTAAATTAAGAGAAGAAAAACTAAATTGGCACCGAGGCTTTTTTAATGATAAATTTTAAGTACCCCTTCAAAATAGCGGAAAATGCGAAGTAGGTTTGGGTTAAAGTTGGCCATAGGTTTCGACGCTTAGTATTCTATTATGTTCTTTCTTTTTACATTAGGTATTTTACCTTAAGCCTGAATCACACGATAATTTTTTTCGTCATTTTCGAGTGATCATTCGGAAATGATCGTCGCGCCGAATTGTTTTTCGCGATCACTCCAATGATGAGGATTCCCTTCACTTTTTTCATCACTTGTCTGGTCGCTTTTTCCGTCGCTAAAACCGTCACTGAAACCCCATATCAGCGAATCAGAACACGTGCCCGTATTCCAGCGCCACGTTTGACAATCGTGGGAACGACATAGGTAACGAAATAGAGCTGTGATATCGGAAATGATGCGAGAAGCAATGGCGGGAGGGACCGTGTGATTCAGAAAAATGATCCCTCGAGCGATCACTATTCCGGTCCCGTAAAGTGAATGCTCGAGTAAACACGGAGAATAACGAAACAAATGATTGTTTGATTCAGGCTTTAATTTCTGGTAATGTAGCAACACTCAATCGCTCCCCATATCAAAGTGAGGCTTAGTGAAGTAATCCCTTATACTAAATTTTTCCTCCTGCAAATCGAAATGAAACGTTGTAATTTTCATCAAAGAGAAAAAAGGAGGATGCTCATTAATATCGCTAGAATCTTCCTTTAACCTGAAAATAAATGCAGTAACTTACTCATGTAATCTGTCACCCATATATGGCTCCTATTCTTCGATTCAGCCCAGCTGGTCACAAACCCCTCGATGTACTAAGCTCAATATTTGATACGGATTGTACATAATCACCAGAATTCCAAAAATCGGTGGATTTCACGAAACTTGCTTGAAGCTGTAATAAAAGAGAACGCAGGGCTGAAGTAGATGCTTATAGGCAAAGTATACCCGAAATTTGAGTGTAAGGGCTGAAAAATTGGTATTGTGAAATAAAAGATCATATTTGAATATGGTTACGTCGATATCCAAGACCAACAAGGCTTACTTCGTATTTTACCTCTATTTTTAAGAAAACTTTAAATATTTCGTCAACCATGCCTTGGTGACAGTTAATAGTTAAAGTTTGATACCTCTTTATCAACTTGAACAGCATATACACCTATAATAAAATTAAACCCTCCGTCAGTCACGTCACTGGAATATTTTTCATTACGATTTAAGTAAAGGTAGCTCAAGATATCTTTTGCGCCCCCCTACCTTGATTTTTTTCTGTATCCGCCACTGATCTTGATACGGTAACTTATTCAGTCAATCTTCCACCCGTCTAGTCTTCCTATTCTTCAACCAGCCTGGCATTTTACAAAACCTCAAGCCCTGATGACGATGGACGACACGGCCATCGTAATGTCGGCAGAGACAGAGAACCTCACCCCAGCATCATCATACGTCGCGAAAACCTCAGATCCTTCTTCGAATTTACCTCAAGTTGTTGCGTGGCGGCTACCAGACGCCAATAGCAACAAAATATTCGTATTAATTCCAGAAATGCGACGAAACATAAAATCATATCGGTGACTAATACAGTAGCATAAAATAATGAGATACAAGGAAGGACAGTGTCCTAGCATTGAAAAGAAGATGCAGGTAGATAAGAAAAATGGCTTGGCGTCCGGTAGACGCCAGGCGACCAAAGGAGGGTTAAAATCATAAAAAAATTGCTTGTGCCTCAGTCAAAATAATTGTTTTATCTTCTGTAACGAATATGTGATGAGGTAACGATGTCTTCACTTCATCTATCTGGAGAAGCCAGCTGTCATGCAAGCGAAACTTTCGTCTACAAAGAAGGTCACACGCGGTGCAAATTTCTTAAACTTCTCCGCTGAAGTAAGTGGATTTAACTAAATCTGGCGGAGATGAAGCGAAAGGATAGCTTTAGAGTTGGAAAAGATGCTTAGGGTAGGAATCACCCCAGAACTGCGATGGGGGGGTTGAAAAAACCTTCAGCATGAATCCCTCTGACGAGAAGGCAAAAGCGAGGGAGGCTGGTGTATGGGAAGGGGGTATAAGGGACGGAGAAGAATGGTACACACACCCGAAAAGGGGGAGGGACTGGTAGGATAAGGAGATGGAGGGGGTGGGTGGATGCTAAGGAAAAGAATTATCTCCCCTCCGGCGGCAATTGTCGGGTGTACGGCAAAAGGCAGTCGGCAGGAGGGTTGATGCCTTGTAGAGGGTTTCTCCGTGCGGTTTGCCTGCAGAAAAAAAGGACCGCTGGGTTTGGGAGATCTGTCTTCGCCTGGGAATGGATGGATAAGTCATCTGAGGAGGAGGAGACGGGGGTGGACTACCCGAGGGTTGCTAGGAGACACATCCACGCTCTTGCTTCGGAGAGGGTATAAGAGTGGAGAGGGAATATAAGGATTTGAATTCGGCCTCCTCCCTGACTGGTCCCCGTTTCCGGTCCTGGCATGCGACTCGCACAAAGAGACTTCCGGTTTGGGGAAGCGACGCCTCTCCTCCTCCTCCTGCCTCCTCATTCGCTCATCACAACCAACCCCTACCGCCCCCCCTCCCTCTCAGCCACCCCTTCCAACCTTACCATGACTTCTTAGTCATCCGGGTTCATAAGATTGTGCGTGCATCGTTTGCGAGTGAGTTGAGAAAGGTCTAGATGGGCGGTACCCAGCCTTTATTCCTCCCGTACCCCTTCACATGCATATATCTAACATTGTGCCCCCAAAAATTTAACGTGCCCGTTTTAATACATGATTTTACTACGGGTAGGTGACAATTTCAGTTATAAATAGCTGTATAAATAGAAAATTTGTTTGCAATACTCCAAATAATATATATATGCAAAATTCCTGGTTAAGAGATACATAGTTCCTGGTGTCCGCCATTACCGATTACTTTTGGCGTACCCCCTTCATGTTAGTCCGTCGCACCACTGGTTGGGAACTGCTGGTCTAAATATGAGGGGGTGAGAAACCAAGGTATACAAGTGATTTTCTTTTGAACGGAGTTAGGGACAAACTCATAGATGAAATATACGAAAGCTTGTGGCTAAGAGATATGAGTGAGTCCTTGTTCTGTGCTGACATCAAGTGCAAAATGAAATCCACAACTAAATATCAAGTTGATCTTGTTTGTTACATTTACCTAATTTCTGTACTTAACTCTGATTAGAAAAAAAATCACTTATACCCCATGAACCCCATCGTATGTTCTATTGGACTTACGACAAATTCGTCCTGGCGATAGATGAGAATGGAAAATAAAATCCGCACATTCCTCACTTCAAATTAATTACTAAGATCTGTATAATGACTATATCAAAACCTTGATAGTGAAATTCATCCCTTGAAACCATGGTCCGTTCTTCATCTACAAGAATGGGGAATTTAATATGCGACGCTTCATTTTGTATCATGGGCCACCGTTTATATACGAAAACGTTCATACTGGAACCAAAAAATCTGGAAAGCAATTACAGTAATAATAAAAAAAAAGGCTAAAAACCATATTGCATGATAAAGAACAATCCCAGGCAGAGTACCGAAACAAGCTTTATTTGAGAAAATTATGAACTATATTCATTAATACTGTTAGGAATACTATTTAAAAAAATAGCTTCCATTTTGAAGCCGAGGTTTGGGATAATATTTGGAAGATAAAAATTGTTTTACGTGATACTAAGTGCTGTGAACGCTGGTAGATCGCGACAGCATTTTCAAAGTCGGGAAATTCCCCTTCGCCGATCTATTCGTCCCTGTATGCTACCACCACTTCCAAGAGAGACTATGTACTAAAATCCATTACCTATTAATGACCTGTACTTAAAAAAGAAAAAAAATATACCACACTGTTTACTAAGAGGATTTTTCTTTCAAAATGTCAGAATGAAATTGACGTCATTCATGATTGCTATAGTGATGGTAGAAGAGGTAGCAGTAGCAAAGAAAAGTATCAAGTGAAAATTGTTAATAATCCTTAAATAACGCAGAAAAAAATTAAAAATAGGTTTTAGCAAGAGGATTAACCCTATTTGATTTGAAATTGCTTCCACCAAATTTATAATAAAATTATTCACAGCTCATAAGAAAATACATTAAAAGATGAGTATTTTCCTCAATCCATTAAAAATAGAATATGAGACAACATTTGTTGCTGTTTAAGTTAAACTATACTGTATACGGCAAAGCTATTCACAACTGTTGGTTTTAACACGGATTCCGAGATAAAATAAAAATCTCTGTCCAAGACTGCCTGAATTTCACTCCACATCAATGATTTCCAGCAATATGAAACTACACGAAATAAAAGTTTGGAAATTGTTTTACTAACTGATTTTGAAATTAATTGGCGGTAACTATGTTAAATACTCTTTCAATCCATCAGTATGGACGTGTTTATCATCAGGTATGAGTTTCAGTCTTAGACTAAGGCTGATAAGAAATTAAATCATTTTATTTGCAATGGGGAAATTTTTTAGGAGGAATCAACGTGAAACCTTTTCGATTCCTGAGTGGTGCAATTTTTTTCTCACTGATAATTTTCAATCAACGATTTAAAAACTTTTAAGAAACTACTGTGAAGCAAATATTAGCAATGTATTTGAGAAAAATATGTGAAAAAATTACAATTTACTTTTTCCCCATAGATAAACATCCCATGTTAATTTAAAGCTCCTGCTAATAAATTGTAATATTACCACAGACTATACTTAAGATAAAATGATCTTAAATCATTTCAATACCAGTATGTTAATTTCACATTTTCTGATTACTGACATAAATGTATACGAGATAAGCAAACTTATATCCAGTTCACTTTTTACAAGGCGAAATTAAAAATTACTCACAATCAGTACGAAACGAGATGAAAGCCTCCTTTCAATCTCTTACAGATCAAATAAGTATATGTCCTCAAAACATTGCTTTAAATTAAAAGGGTTACGAATCGATTTAAAATAACTTTACTTCAAGGCAAAATGAAAGATACTTGGAAAAATAATATAAATTTGAGAATAATATGTTTGTAAGATGGAATTGAAAAATTAAAAATTCAAAACTCCTTCTACAGTACAGAAAAATAGATTTATCAGGGAGAAAACGATGTGAACAGTTCGCTACTGACATTAATGTTTACTTATAGTTTAAAAGTATAAAATATTGCTAAATCGTTTCAGAGAACTAAGAGAAAGTATGAGAGGAGGAGACGTGAAAAAAAATCTTTCAATAGATAACAACTGTTATTTTTTAACCACGTTTAATTCTACTCGCTTTCTAGTCAGTCCTTCCGGGCAAAATCTTTCAACTCAAATTTCTACCACTTCCTGATCAACTAGGGCTAAACTCTATTAACCTTTTATTTTACACTTTATAGCTTAATCTTATGACAAAATTACAGAATAAATATATTTAGATGTATAAATTTCATTTTTTATTTGCCAAGAACTTTTTTCTAAGAATCTATAATTTTACCAATAATTAAGAACTATTTCATAGCGCATCTCCGGTATTAATTTAGAGAGACGCAGAGATAGTGCAAAAAGGTTAATTATTTTCTCATTCCCTAAAGGGATGCCAAAACGATAATTATATTATTTGCTTCAATTAAAATAATAAGATTTCAATAAAAAAAGTCGATTACGACCAAACGTTATGATTTACCACGGATTTTAATAAATTTCGATCAGAGCAATACTCAGCTTTACCCTTAGGTGCACCTGCAAGTAAAGCGCCAGTGCACGCTTGCGGCTTTTTTGCCGCACTTTTACATTTTTGATTTTCCCTAATATAAATTCAAATTTGAGGGTGTTTTAACGTATTTGGGTAACTTTTAATAAATGAAAGCACTTTAAATATTTTTCCATTCATTTATAAACAAAAATATCGCATAATTATATGCAAATTTTTGATAAATACTTAGACAAATTTTTCTAAAGGAATTGCAGACGATAATCTTTACACCATCAAGTCAAAAAACACACATAAAAAATGAAAATGGATATGCCAAAATGTTAATGCAATCATTAAAATTATAAAGATAACAAACTTTATAAATAAAATTAATTTTTTCTTCCTTATTGACCATCACTGTCTCTGTAATGACATTCATGATATTTTTTCACGAAGGTGGAATAAAAAGCGTGCATATCTTATTTTTTCGGTCACTATTAAAGCGTAAATAACGCATTTTTACACCAATGTAATTTATATATGAGTATGAAGATGACATCTTTAAATTACGACTTGTGGTTTGAGCTTGAAATAAATTTTACTAATAATAATAACAAAATAATAATGCACGTGCTCACAAAATATATAATAAATACGAAACAACATATTAACATAACATAATTCTTTTTTCAATAACATATTATTGAAAAAAGAATTATGCTTCCAAGTTTCCACGTTAGCGACAGATTATCAGAAGTTCCTTAGTATCGTGTGAACGCCATCTAGCGGCAAATCACACGGAGTTGTCGTCGTTCTCACTTAACACTTGTAAGTTCCTAACGCAGTAGTTGGTCGTCACATTGACGCAAATGTATGTTCTTGGTAGAGGGAAAAGTACATAAATAGAATACCAAAGTGTGCCACCAGTGATCCATGCACAATAAACGCGCTATTTCGAATTTTTGAAAAATGCGGCAAAATCCCCGCTTAGCGTGCACCTAAGAGTTAAACAATACAAAGCAGAAAACGATTTCTGAAAATATTTTTAACTCCTTACAACTAAAATATTTGTCTCTGTCGTTATTTCCATTTATTTTCCCATTCTTACTCAATTCAACAATGAAATTCAATGTTCCATACTACCTACTACTAAATATTTTCACTACTTTTTTCATCGTTTCTTTTTTCTGAGTTGTTATTTTTTCGCGATGAAAAATATTTTTTACGTCACAAATTGTCAGCACTATTCAAAGTTCATGTTGTGATATTTCTCGAGAGTGTGCCATGATAATTAATAAATGTAAACTGTTGGTTACTGAGAAATTAGATTTTTTCTCCTCGTTGATTAATTATTCTTCAGAAATCAAACTTTCTATCACGAGTTTAAAATTAAATTACAACTACAAATGAGGAAGAAAGCACACATGAAATACGAATCCAGTGAGCTAAAAATTACTGGACAACGATAATAAGAAAAGGTTATGAGTAGCTAAATCCGTGGCCAGTAGACACCTTTTTAACAATCACATTAGCGTTTATCACCACACTTATGACACTCCCTCTTCAAACTTTCTAGAAATAACACAGAAATACTTTGATTGAGAAAAAAGGACAGCGTCAATTATGCAAATCCTAAAACCTGATAACATAGATAAAACGTACTGAAAAAATTCATGAAGCATTATTACTGACAACTCGAAGCGGAAGTCCAAAATTCACGATTCCCGTCATTAAGAAGACGACTTTCAAGACGTCGTCAACTCGTATTTTCCGGCAGCAATCAAGAAAATGCCAACGCAATTATCCAATTGCGCAGAGTGGACTTCATTCATTCCTGAGCAAGGAGAACGCTTGGGAGATGAGATTTATGGCAAATGACCCGTATTAAAAGTCACAAAAACACGCTCGTACACACGCAGCTATCGGAACTAGTCTTGACGAAATCCATAGCATTGCGTCAATAAAAATGAATAAGGCACCCCACACACAAACGGACAAAATTCAAATTATATTGTTTTCCTATGCTAATTCACCCTTAATAGCCCTACAATCTCCCCCCTATCTTTCTCGCTCTTCAGCACACTTTTCTTATTTCCAAAGGATTTCTTCCTCACGTTCTCCAATGTTCCTTCTATTTCCTTCCACGCTTTCGGCAATCTTTCTCTCTGTGCCGTTCATGTCTGCAGCACAGACTTATCCTCCACCGCCTCGAACATGCGCTATAAGCGATGAGAGAAGAGAATGTCGAAAGGAGCGAATAGTACAAATTCAAAGAGCTGAATCTTTGAGTAATGATTAACATATATTGAAGATACTTTTCATTGCATGATTGATAAACGTCATTTCATTGTATCTCGCCTGCTTCAGGCTACATTTATTTAGTGAAAAGCATTATCATCAGATACTAAAGGCAATTTTGTGAAGGGATGGGATTCCTGGATTCAGAACCACTTACGCAAGCTAAGACACTGAAGACAAACTCCATATCTCAATATGCCAAATATATGAAATGAAATTGGGCTTTTGAGAGTCTTTCATAATTAAGATTCTGCGACAGCCTAACACTGTCAGGCTACTCCAAAAATGGATTAATTTAACTTATACAAGAAAAAAATAATATAACGAACGATATACACTCTATCCACATTCAAATGATTATTTGAATTTTTATGCAGTAAGAAATATCTCTGCAAGAGGCTTTAAACATTTATTTTAGGCACTGAGTCATCATTAAATCATTACACTAATACATAGAAGACGAACTCCAGATTTCTAGTAAATATTTTTACGGCTGGGTTTCTTCGACAGAATATTTCAGAATGAAGGATCAAATAACCTCAATCGATTTATGGAGATCATTTACATTCGCTGAGACACTGAAGGCATACTCTTTAAATGTCTAGCAAACATTAAGTGTTCTTTCGAGAGAATCTTGCACAATGAAGGATCAAACAACCGCAACAAATTTTTGGAAATTATTTAAGTTCTCTTAGACATAGAAGGCATACTTTTTAAAAGTGTAGCAAGCATAAGGTGTTACGCGGTTGAGTTCTAAAGAGATAATCTTTCATAATGAAGGCTCGATAAACCGCAACAAATTTCTGTAAATAATTAAAGTTCTGTTAGACACTGAAGGCATACTCTTCAAATGTCTAGCAAACATTTAAGCGTTATGTGTTTGGGTTTTCTCTCTCTCGAGATCCTTTCATAATGAAGTATCCGCTCTAAAAGGAGGGGGCGTTGGAATAAGCCCTTGGCAAGAGCGATAAGGGGACGAGGGTCTGAGCTAACAGAAGCCGCGGTGAGAGACAGAGAGAGGCAAGCAGTTGGTAACGAGGGAGGGCCGTTTAAGGCCGCGTGGGAGGCAATGATGAATATGCAAAACTTTATACGACTCCCGCTCTGTTTCTCCGTTCCACCAATCCACGCTGACCCCACACCACCACCAGCTAAATCCCATGAGAACACTTCACAATCCTCACCACACTGCGCCCACCGCTTACCCTAAGAAGTTCCCACCGAGAAATAAAATAGGAGATGTTATTTTCTAGAACATGGTCCACGTATTATTATTTTGATTTGATTTTGATGATGATAGTAATTTGTTGATCGTAGTTAAAGATTTTTGGCTTCTCATCTTGATTAAATCCATCGTCCTTAAGAAAATGAGCCATTTCCTCGAAGAAAAACCTTCAATATTCGAAAATATTTATAGCCATGCTTCATTATATGTAAGGCCATTTGATATTCGGGATCTCATCACTATTTGCTGAATCCGAATAAGGTATTTGGGTCTTGATACCATTCTGAATCGTGGAAAAAATTGAAAATAACCCCACAAGTTATAATATTCGGGTAAAAATGCCAAGGATAGGTAGATGGGAAAATAAGTAGGTACTCGCGAGAATCAAAGAGCCTACAGCATTAATGCCAACCGAATGGAATCATAAAGGTTCGACGGTTGGTTTTATCATTCGCACATTATCAATGCTGAACGGAACGATGCATCGCTGGCGCTAATCGCTGCTCGGGGGCTTAGTAGATGATAGACCGGAGCCAAATCGGTATTTCTCAACTTCAAATTCAACAAAAAATTCAAAAGAATTGAAGAAGTGAAAAATCAGTATTCGCGAGAATCAAAGAGCCTACAACATTGATATCAACAGAGTGGAATCATAGATGTTCGACGACAGGTTAAATCATTCGCAAATGATCAATAATGAGCTCAAAACGATGCACTAAGCGCCGCTCGTGGGCTCAGAAGATGCCAGACTGAAGCCTAATCGGTATTTCTTAACTTCAAAATAAAGTTGAATTCATAGAGAAACCCG
This sequence comes from Ischnura elegans, assembly GCF_921293095.1. NCBI lineage: Eukaryota > Metazoa > Arthropoda > Insecta > Odonata > Coenagrionidae > Ischnura > Ischnura elegans. The sequence goes on along the minus strand of NC_060250.1, from coordinate 91,636,338 downwards.
TGCATTGGAACTTAAAATCATCAAGGCTCAAAATAAAATACCAATATGTAGCAATATATGGATTTCTTAATTTTAGGACCGAAAGAATAGGATCAAAATTTTCACCTCGAAGCGAAAGCGAAGTTTAATTGATGTAAAAATGTGGCATCTCCCATGTTGAACCCTGTAATTGACAGAGTATATATGATATGTATGATATAAATATTTCGAGTCGAATGGAAGAGTGAGATCACACAGGGGCACTATATGATACGCAGTCAGTCTCAAACGGAACAAATAGAGATCCTTTTAAATTAATGCCAATTTTAGGCTCATATAAATAATTGGAAGTTAATAAATTCAATACTTCACAGTATTTTCTCACTACCTGTCCTCACAAGTTTTGCTGCATCCATCTACGTAAACCCAATAAGATTCCTAAAAAACCATACGCAAGTATCAAAGACACAGAACTCTCAGCCTTTTGTGGAAATTCGACATTTTAATATATTTCAACATGAACGCTCAATACTAAAATATACATTTCGACATATGTACATCTACATAATACCCCGCAAGCCGCCTAAAAGACGTGTGGCAGGGGGTGTTGGAACACCAGCCATCTACGCATAAAAAATGAAGTGCTCTAGCGATGTTGGGACTAGCATTCATTAAAGCCCTTTATGGTTCGGGGGAAAAACGAATTCCCATATCTATCCGTTCGGCAAAACATCTCTCTTAATTTATCGCTTCTACCGGACCTGGAAATATAGTGTGGCTCTAATATTATGTTCCCCGTGTCGCTCTTAAAGATATCCATTCTCAATTGTTCAAGCAATCTAAGCCTAGCGCGCAGCCTCCGTGTCTCCAGCGACTCCCAGCCTAATTTGCTTTTTCCAGCGCTTTTTGAGAAGTGCCCTCATCCGATTCGTATAGTCCTCGCGATGCCTTGCGTCCTCAAGAAACGCACAAAATGGGAGGCGTGATACAAGGGAGCCGTTGCGCAGCTAGGAATTAAGGCTAGGGGGTTTAGGAGCAAGGGGGGGTATGGAATACGGGAGGTGCGGGTTCCCTCACCCAGAAAATTTTAAAGATAAATGGTTCCAAATGGTGAGTTTTGCGGCTTTCTGAGGGATATTTTATTAACCCTTACACTATTCTATAAATAAATATTTATCCAATTATGTAAAATGGATTAAATTTAAAAATTTCTCTGAGTTCTGGTGGTGGTTTACCCCCCAAAGCCCCCTTTCGCTGCGTCACTGCAAGGGAGGAAAGAAAAGTAAAGAGAGAGGAAAATTGAGCCCATGAAATTCAGAATGATCATCATATCGCCAACACGTAGGGTAATTCTGAGCCGTAACGAACAATTAGGTTCTCAGTTGAGCTAAAACCATGGGGCGACAATCCCCCTGCCCGTCCTAACGACAGCTCCGTCTTGGAAGGGGCAATGACATGATGACATATTCATCATGATAATCGATAGAAAATCCAAGACAGAAGACATTCAACCCAAATTCTCGATATTGGTTTCAGCTCAGCACTTAATTTTCCTTCAATATAATATTTACGTGAATAACTTATTCCTTACGATTTGTGTCATATTTCTAAAAATTGGCATTATAGTGTGCACCGGGCAGAAGGATAAGCTTTGGAAACTTTGTAGACGACATGCCGAGGAAAACTCACCTTGTAGAAAACCATGCAGAGTGCCTTGAAGAAGGGTTGCCGAAAATTAAAGATGTTCTCTATAAATGCCTTATCGGAATGTTTCTGCCATAAATCAATCAGAGACGGTCTGATCATCACTAACTACCAGGTTAATGGAAGCAACGAAGCAAACACTTATTGTATATAAATATGTGATTGAGTACCGATTGAAAAAAAGAGTAAAATATTGTACCGTGCATTGTTATGGAAACTTTGCATGAATATTCTCGAAAGTTTACTGGGTGTAATATCCCGATTTAAAGACAAAACGTTTCGCTGATCAATCACTGCCAGCTTATACTCCGTAAATACCATCATCTATAAATTCATCTAGAAGCTTATAAAAAAGGGTATAACGCTTACCTTAGGACAGATAAAAAAAAATATGTATGGCTAAAAATGATATGTTTCAACGTCTTCGATTTTTCATTCCACTACCCCAGATTTCAAAACGGCTGCCTGTAGTAATGAAAGCTCTGGAAGGAAAGCCTTAAAGCAAACGCGCGAAAACTTGAAAACGTGCATATCTGCTGAAACCTGGGTCGAATTAGTAAAACTTACGATGATTTACTTAAAAGCTCTCAAATCAAAATTGAAAAAAGTTATTTTCGTATCTAATGTGGATAAAGCGAAGCATGGCAGAAGCTATCTAGACGAGGAGAAGGAAAAATCTGGAAGTTTCATAGGAATAATAGGATGATGAAGAATACCGACGTAGATGGAAAAGAGAAAAATAAAATTTATTGCGCATGATATCATGCACCACGTTTGCGAAGAATTGAAGAGAATGACAGAGGAAGGAGAATTTTTACTACGAGAGTACGGAATACGAATACGGTAATTGGGACTTGATACCATTCTTAATGGTGGAAAACTTTGTAAATAGCCCCACAAGTAATAATAATCGGGTAAAAATTCAAAAGAATTGAAGAAGTGAAAAATCAGTATTCGCGAGAATCAAAGAGCCTACAACATTGATACCAACAGAGTGGAATCATAGATGTTCGATGACAGGTTAAATCATTCGCACATGACCAATAATGAACTCAAAACGATGCACTAAGCGCCGCTCGTGGGCTCAGAAGATGCCAGACTGAAGCCAAACCGGCATTTCTCTACTTAAAAATAGAGTTGAATTCAAAGAGCAATCCTTGCATTGGAACTTAAAATCCTCAAGGCTAAAATAGAATACCAAAATGTAGCAGTATATGGCAGTTCTTTCTTTTAGGACCGAAAGAATAGGATCAAAACATTAACAATATCTTCACCTCGAAGCTCATATGAATTTGCACTTGTAGCTTCAGAAAAAAATACTGTACAGCAACCAAGTAGGAGTGCAGCAAACGGGAAGATACAAAGGTAAAAATCTGCAAGACAAGTCCCGGTTGAAGACCCTGAAAGTGGATGGCGGGGTAAGTAAAGTAGCAAAAATGAAGACGTTCTACATAAACGCATGCATGGAATGTCTTCGTAGTCAATCACAGCCGGTCTGTAATTTGCAATTAATATCGCTATCTATAAGTCTAATGGAAGCAAACAACTCATTTCTCATTGCCTTGAAATATTGCATCTGATTGTGTATTACTTTACAAAATTGCCTTTAGTATATGATGATAATGCTTTGCTCTGAATTAAAGTAGCCTGAGGCAGGCGAGATAAAGTGAATTGACATCCTGATTTAATGAAGAAGAGAGATTGCAATTTGCCAAAACATTCATTGTGATAGAACAAAAATGGTAATTTCCACATTCCAACACATTTAGTAATTTTCAAGGTCTTTCAATTTTGAAATTGAAAAGTCTGTAAATTACCATTTGTGTTCTTTCATCATGGATACATCGAACTTCCACCAAATCAAGCCTGAAACGATTTTATACATGCCAAAAATGTATTTAACTATCTACAACGTGTTTTGAACGTCAGGTCATTCTCAACAATGCCATCATTGTACTTCACAATGGCATGACGGTAAAAATGAATCTTACATAAATCAATAAATTTGTGGAATATTGCCATATCTTTTCTTAATTAAATCAGATTTGCTCTGATGTAACTATTACGCAACATATCGGGCACATAAAATATGAGGTAGTGAGAATCAAAGAGGCATATGTGATATTTTTTCTAAATAGAGTTACGTTCAGATACAAGGTAAAGAAAACGAACAAGATCAACTATATATTCATTAGTGTATTTGATTTTCCAGTTTCGATATCAGAATAAAAAAGAGACTCCCTCGTATCCCTTAGCTATCGAGGTTTTGTTTATTTCTTAGATTAATTTCTATGCCTAACTCTGTTGAAAAAAAATTTGTTCCCCTTGACTTCTCACACCGTAATATCATACGAAAATTTCCTACTTACGTTATCAGCCATTAATTAAAATGCATAATAAAATGACGAATACCACCATGAAGAATATCTCCGTTCTCCTCATCCACGTTCATCGCTTATCCCTCTTTGATATTATTCCCCAACCCCTTTAAACCCTCTCCCGTTTCCCCAATTCCTCTCCACCCTCCGAAAACCCTCCCCGAACAACAAAAACCCTTATCCCTCCTCCTCCCCATTTCTTCCCAAACCCCCCTGGCGGTAGTTACCCGAAGCGAGATTCGTGCGAATAATACAGAAGACAAAAGACGACTTCGGAGCGATAAGAGATCGCGTTCGCTCTATGCCGCCGCGACTTCGGAGAGGAGGGAGGTGGCGGGAGGGGGAGGGGATAGAAAAGGGTTGGGGGTAGGGTGGGGGAGCCCTTCCCTTCGCCCCCTCCCCCGTCATTATATGGAATTCTCCACGCCCCCACACTTTCAAAACTTCACCCCACCTCCTCTCTTTCCCCCTGAAACAGAACTCCCTCGTTCTTTGAGAAAGGAACGCTCGTATTATGTATATCCCAGTCACCCTTTGCCTTACCGCTACATCGCAGCCTATTTTTCATTGCTCTCTCATACAAGATCATCCCCACACACCCCTTTCTTCCTCAACTTCGTCGCAACTTAACCGTTTGAGGAACATATCTTTCTGTGTGACGCAGTGGACATCATTTCGGAACCAGAATTAATTTCTAATGTGGACAGAAATAATAATTTATTACACCTATGATGATTGTAGCCCCTTTATTGGATTTTGGAGGCCATTTTTGGAACTCCATATTTAATTTTTATTCCTGAATATTACTCGAAATACATACAGCTCCGATCACGTTAAAGTGTAAAAAAATTGCATTGTCATCCAGTTCTGAGCTATCCTGATAATTTCAGAGCTTTAGCTAAACAGAAAATGGTCAAAATTTGAGTTCCGAGATTTTTCCCGGAATGACAAGCAAGCATGAAATCGAGTATAATAAATCGTGGTAAAAATAGCGCGAGATATTATGCAAGGATTATATCTAGCTGCTTGATATCCACTTTTTCCATGTATTTACGCATTTATTAAATCCATATATTCGCAAGTATAAGTGTATAGTGCATGTAAGATGCAAAAATAAATGATATAGATATGCATTTACTTTTGCATCCGTTTTCCATGGACAATAAAATAACAGAATCACAATAACACCGCAGAGGATTTCATTTTGGAAAATGTATTCAAATCGAATAAGTAACATGAGGGAGAAATATTTTTTCAATAGCTAGGTGTATAAATCCGTTTTTCTAGAACAACTATGGATCTAAATAATAATAACAACACAAGTAATATGAACTACAGTCAAACCACTATTAGTGAGAACTGGATGAGTGAGAAATCTCTATTAGTGGGAACCATTGCTACCATTCCGTGACTGTGCCTAGAAAACTTACGCGAACGAATGTGTAGGGTATCTCAGGTACCCCATTTACAATTCATAAATTATATGTTATATTTTAGTCTTTCCTGTAATTCAACACCATGACTCTCTTTTAATGATATAATATCTTGTTTTGGATAAATTATAAATACGTTCTAGGCTACATTTAATTTTCTACATTGATTTTGTGAGAAATGGCAGGAATCTTTCATATTTTGCTATTGAAACTGAACATTGACTAACATGCAATGAAAAAAAACAAGTACAAAAGGTGCCATCATGTAGAATATTGGCGTTATTGGAGTTATAATATAATAAAATTTATTTCATTTAAGTGACATCCCTGCACTCATATAGCAAACAAGTTTTTTTCTTTCCGCCAAAAGCTCTACGGGGTAAAAATTGAAGTTTTCAAAAACGATTTCAATAAAAAAAACATTCGTCGCCTATATAGCGACAAATGGTTGAACTTAAATACAAAAAAATATTAAAGGGGCATAATAAAAAAAATATATACAGCATCAACATAACTTGGGGTAACTGAGTTAGCCCACACAATCACGGAAGGGTTAAAATCCTCTATAAGTGAGACTCTAGGAACTTTTTTAAGTGAGAGAAATTTTGGTCGACTTAAGATGAGGAAATATGTGTACGCTGTCCGACTCTCATGACCCTATCAATTTCTAACGCACACTTTGACGGAAGTTATGAGAGAAAGACAGTGATATTTTTTCTAAGAAAGCTTCAGAAGTTTACATTGTTGTATATTTGAATCCAGTTAATCGATACGTGCAGTTGTAGAGTCGTTTTAAAAAGGAAACAATCTATTTTTGATGAGAGAAATGAGATCATAATAAATATTAATAATGCCACGAGAGAACCTCAATAGATATAAACTTATTTCTATTTATAAAAAATGTAAATAATTTAAAGTTATAGATAAGGATATACATAATAAGTACATAATTGTGCATGCCTTACACTCTCATCCCTCTACCTACTCTACTCCCTTGTTTCTCTGTATGTGAGAGAGATAATTCCGGCACCTTTGTGGATGAGAAACTTGGTAAGTGAGAAACCTCTATAGGTGAGAAAAAAATGCCGGTCCCTCGAAATCTCACTTACCAGGTTTCAACTGCAGTTATTTCCACCGGCAGTGAGAATCTTACTAAAAGTATGGCCAAATTGAAAACCCTTCCAACTCATTCCTAAATTTTAATATCACCTTTATGCTATGAAACCCACTTCAGACCACTGAAGTACTAATTCGTACCAATTTTTGGCGTGAGCGAGACCAGATACGACGAAAAGTCATAGAATCTATCCCCTCTGACATTTTCTGTAACACTAAATTATCTATCTTTTACAGTGTTACCAACCGCCTCTACCTTTAGGGTATTTAGGTGTCAAAAAATCGATGGTAGAGAAGGAATTCGAACATTGCAGAGAAGCTTTTTAATGGCCTAAAAGTGAATGACAGTCATTAGTTCACACCTTGTAACCGTCTGAACGAGTAGAGGTCAAGATCTGTTTGGTATTCCCCAGTTTCAAGTTAAGTAGGTTAGATATCACCGAGAAAACTATCCTAAAGGATCGAACGGCATAAAAAATGCAAGAACTATTAGAGTGACCGGAAAAGACCTTAGGAAAGCGAGTATTTAATTCAAGAACCATGTGTGGTAATTCATACCTTAATGAATTTGGTTCAAGTCGACCGCTAGAATATCTCTCTCTGATGATTTTATCAATCTCTACAGCTCTGAAGACGTACGTAGAGCAAATCAATGAATTCGTGGAGTCCCCGATATCTTGGCTGTGACGGATGTTGAGGAAGACGGAGGAGGTCTTCAGCGACGATAGCAAATGTCGTTTCCGACCCAATCAAAATGAGGATCTCCCGAAAACGTCTCGAATAGGGGGACTGGATGAAGGATTCATTTCTGCAGTTCAAGGAGGTCAGAAGACTGTGTCTTAAAGAGGGAGCCAGGGAACAGCGTAAGGGAAAGGGTACTTAGGGAAGATATACGCTGGGAGATAGGGCAAAACGCTTAAGCCATTAGAGTCCAAGCATCCCCGTAATCGCGGGACTCCATACATACGGTGGGGCAATCAATCTATCCGACTCACCAACTTTCCGAGAAGAGAGGCCCGAACATGCGGACAAAAACATGCGGATCGACTCGGAGAAACTCAAGGGGGAGCTGAAATACGATAAGGCGGAGTGACCCATGAAATTACGGCCAACTTGGAATGCCATTCAATTTTAGGGTAGCATGGGTAATGAAATATTACTTCGTGCAGCTCTAAAATAATCAATAGTGGTTTACATCGTATTAAAATGCAAATTATTATATACTATACATCAATGTTTGCAATATACATATAAATGTATATATATATATATATATATAAATAGTTCAAGTTAATATCGATAAACACAGAGACACAAAAAAGAAACACTCACATTGAATAAATAAACTCGAAGCTATCGAAGCACTTCAGGCTTCTTCGTCAGCTGAAGTATGAATGATTCATACTTCAGCTGACGAAGAAGCCTGAAGTGCTTCGATAGCTTCGAGTTTATTTATTCAATGTGAGTGTTTCTTTTTTGTGTCTCTGTGTTTATCGATATTAACTTGAACTATTTATATTACGTGCCACGTGCATATCATATTTTCCAAAACATTGTCGAAAAATTAACACAAGTACTGTTAGCACGTGGTTATGGAGACGGGTGATTTAGTGATGCAAGAAAGGGGTATCTCTTGCAGGAGTAGCGGGTAGCATACTCACGAAAACTAAAACCGGAAGACAAACATTTATGGGAAACCAATGGGCGACAGAAAACTACCGTGCGAAAGATCCACAGAGGAAAAAACATTCGCCTTGACCGGAATTGCGGAAGGCGGGAAGGCGGATGATTTTTTCTCTGTGGATCTTTCGCATAATTGTGCATTGCGGGTTGACTCCGGTATAAGTTATCACCGTGACTAGTCCCGGTACACTTGAAACTTGAAAGGAAACTGGCTTAGCTAAATTCAGCACACAGTAGTTCAGATTAAATACTTTGAAAAGGATGAAGGAAATGGAAACATAAATAGATAATCGGAGGAAAATAAAGTTTACCCAGCACCCGAAAGGTTTTCTTCCACTGACCATCCACAATGAAGTCCAGCATATGGGAGATATCTGGGGCATATAAGTGCTATATCAATGCTTAACACATATATGGAAACACAAAATGTACTTTTTCAACATTTTTAACAATTCTTGAACATAAGCAGTGTTGTGAGTTCATTTCTGGAGAACATATGTGGCTATTTATGGACTATATGAGTAATATATGCTTTTTATACACGAAGTGTGTAGCATGGGTATATAATTCGCGATATACGGCAAGGAAAGCATTCGAAGTCATGAGTTGTCCTGAGCATCTGGCAACAGGAAAAACTCTCGGCCAATGGAAGCTCTTGGCTAAAAGTTTCTGTAGTTTAAAAATTGTGCGTTTTCGGACTAAAATATCATTAGTAATTTAGGTTCCTACTGGCATCAGCTAACCAGGGTTAAAATTTCGAGACATAATTCTTCTCCAGCCAGCAAAGCCGTATTATACATGGGGCATACATATATCCTCTAAGAATGAAAGCCGTCCTGAAAAAACATCCCTAAATACATAAAGACTCCCATCTAAGTAATGTGTCCTACCTGACAGAAAAAGGTGGCAGATGAGCATATTTTATTCACCCGCCTGGTCGCGACAACCTTAAAAAGGCTCAAATTTGTGGCGGCTGTCTCGAGTTAAAAAAGGATACTGCTGTAATTACCTTGTCGGCTCTGTGGGGCAACGAGACAGTGCGAGGGCTATGGAACTTAATAACAAAGTAATTAAGGATGGAATTTCGCCATACGCGAGGCCCGTTTGCCCGCCATTATCTCTCCCGCCTCATCTTCACGCACCGAAACACACGCAAATGGCGATTCACTTGTTTTATTTTTTTACGTTCTTCCGCCCACCGCCAGAGTCCAGCACGAGTGCATATGTCACCGACGTTCCTCGTCGGAACGATTTCATGCGGAACGCCGACAAAACACACACACCCTCCGCACAGCATGACTGTCGTTTATTCAAATTTATCCAGGAGTCCGAAACGCTACACTTGTCGTAGATTACAGATGCCAGATTGACGATTAAGATCGCGACAACCGGCACTTAACAGTAGCAAAAGTGGGGATTCCATCCGACGGCCGTCCAGAATATTTGTTGAAAAGGGATTAGAATAGCTCATGGTTCGGAATCAGGCATGCCTTGCCAGTTGTACCGGGTTCTTACACTGGTAGGGGCAGACAATTTTTTAGATAAATCCAACCATCATTGAATTATCTCCGATAGATTTAGTCTGAATCCTATTCTTGGATACCAGGAGAAGAACACTATATCATTATGCTACTCTTGGAATACATAGAGGAAATCGGTTTTTCTCACAAGAAATAATCCAACCGCTTTGATGTTATTTCTTTAAAACACTTGTGTACTATTTAGTGCATTATTATTTTCTATTATTGGCATACATTTTTGTTATCTGATTGCGGCTCAGAAACATACCATGCACTGGGCTAATAAATAAACAATACGATTGTCGTCTAAACACGACAAGTTTGTAATTTCATACACTTTTACGCAGCTCGTTGGACAGGAAATTAAGTAGAGACTTCTCACGCCACGCCGTTTTTTTCACAGATTATGAGAAGACTCAAGCTCCCAGCTATGAAGCTGTCTACTGATGGATTCGTATCAATAAGTAGGTTCAGGAAATTTTAATTCACGTACTGATCATGGCATTTCGTAGATTTGATTTAATTAAGTGGGGGTGGGGATATGGGAAGGGATAAGGGCAGTTTTTGGGACATTGTGCTTTGCGTGTTCGGAAGGGGTATAATCCCAAAGGGTTTGCAATAGATCATTTTGCGTAGCTGCAAAAGATTTTTCAAATTTCGGTAGGTAAGAATTTAAGGTCCTCCTCCTCATATAGGCATAAGGTATAATCCTCAGGTCTTTTCTTATGTTTCTATTTGAGACGAACCACGAAGCAGTGACTTCTTTGAAATCCGCTGATAGTAAATGATAGAAAAAAGCCGTAGGCCGGATTCTATGCTAAAGTATGAATGTCACGTGAAAATTGGTAAAATATCTAAAGAGAAAAATTTTCAACGAGTGGCAAAAATAATAGAAATACCGTACAAATAGCTTTGTTTCAAGGTTACGCGTAGTGTTTTCATGATAAATAATAAATACGTGCAAAAAATATACTTTGTTCTTTAACAATATCTGATCGAACGAAGTTTGACTAAAAAGCAAAACTTATGGTTAAGATGAAGCAATGAGCCAAAACGTGAGAACTTAAGACTGCAAAGAGTAATTAATAAATCGGGTGGTAAAATCAAGGGACTCCAAATGTATTTTACGAGAACCAGCCTCCATGAATTTCGCCATTACTACGCTGAAAAAATTTACCAGAGGAAAATTGCTCACTTGTCGACGATATTACCATACTCAACACAAAATTCATTAGCACTAGGGAAAAAGTTATCTCCTCAATTCTGGACATTGGCGTACCCAGCGAGGGGTAGTAGGGGGCAGCTGCCCCCTAGAAGCAAAAGTAAATTTAGTTCAAAACGTAATTTTTGAACGAATTTTCTTTAAATCGAAGAAAAGTAATAATAGTATAAAACGTACTTAATTAAAATAAAAATATTTTATTTTAGAGTATATTACTTTAAAAACTAATAAAGGGCAGTTATAGTTTTCTTGAAATTTTGTTTTCATCACCTTTTCTGTGCTACTAATTGAAAGACCACGGTTTGTCCCCCTCTAGTTTTGATCCTGGGTACGCCCTTATTTCCAGATTCAAAGTAAGAAAACCGGAAGCCTTCAAATTTTACCCTACCAGTATTGGAAGCAGGGTGATATACAACCGATAACACGTAGCCAATCAAACTAAAGTCTACCATAGTAAATTTACAGTTCTGCATCAACGTAATACCCTGTGATTCTTCACTGGCAGGGGGAACAAAACGTAGATGACGTTCTCCGATATGGACCTAAAATATATCCCTGTTTGCTTTCTTAATCAAACCGCTGACCTTTCCCCCCACGTCTATAGCGTATTTCTAATATCTCTGCGGTGAACTCATATTATCAAAGAATTTATCCAAAGAAAGTTCCTTCAAAAATACCCCATTAACTTCCTTCATCATTTCCCCAAATCATGAGAGCTATTCCGAGGATACAAAAATACATATTCAGAAATTATGAAGGAATTCTGATAATAAATTTATCTCATGTTTCTCTCTCCCCCTTGCCTATATTTTTCAGACGATGAAAAGACTTCGAGCTACAACTCTTGTTACTAAGTGATTTTGAAATATTTGGCAACTAGCTCTTAAAATAATACATTTATCTTTGGTCAGAATATATCCATTTAAAAGTTGCTAGGTGCATAGTAATTTGCCAAAAAATTAACGGTGGGCTAAAAATAGATCATCTTTGCTTAAACTTTGTGTAAATGATGATAATAGTTTCATTTAATTACAAAATTTTATTCAAATTTCCTTAATTCAACACTGCATTGCTAAGAGTACCGTTTTGGCGATTCATTAGCTATATCATACCCAGTTTTCTCTGTTTTAATTTAATTCTATATACTACCCCGCAAATCGCCTCTTTAGTCGTAAGGTATTAGGACAGGAAGACATTATCCTCCCAGGAATTTCTTTACAATTTAGAGTTGAGTTTAACCTGGTATTTATATAAGTTCTTTACTATTCTGATGAAAAAAAATCAATAACCATCAGTTTGACACAATATGCTTCATGTTTTATCGTTTTTGGCGGAATTGGAAATTTAGTATGTTCCTGACATAATGATCTGTGAGCGGCTCAGAAAGATATATGTTCTTTATATATGAAATAATTTTAGTCCAGCATGAAGTCTAAAATAGCTACCTGCCCAAATAGTGTAGACGCTATGTAAGTCTCTACGTTAGCTCTAAGCTATTTTTTGACGAAGCACACCGCTTTCCTTTTTTAATTAATTTAGTTTTTCAATCAAATCTTTCAGATTCCATACGCTTGCCCCGTAATCGTGATGCTATCTGATGAAAGTCAAGTAGCACCTCTTTTTCAGTTATTTACCAGTCATTTTACGTCTCACGCAAGGAATGTGTTGCCATGCATTTGCTAAAGATTTCCTACTACGTCCCCAATCTTGGCTCCACGCATTAACGCAAGCCCGATGAAAGGATTTCAATGCCAGTAGTAAACATTCATATCGCGATTGATGACAGCGTCGTCAGCAAATAAACATATAAGTACTACTTCGGGAGCAAATGTAATAATTGCATATATTGAGCAAAATGGGGTCGAATGTGCTTCCTTGCGGTACACGAACTGGAAAGATCACGATCGGAATTTTAAAAATACTTGACAATATACCTGGCTTTTACTACAAAAAAGGGCAGAAAAGAAGATAAAACGATGATAAAATACAAACAACAAATGGCAATTTGATCACTGTAATATACAACACCACTCTATGTCACTATCAGCATTCACTGTAATAGTGTTGACACCATGATCGGTACTGGAATTCTATTTTGAAGGGTGGGACCCCTATGAATAAATTGTACAAGCCTGTATAAAATTTGTATACATTCTTATACAATTGTCATGACAATGTATAAGAATGTATACACATTTTAAACAGGTTTATACAATTTTTTTCATAGGGGGAATTACCATTTATTGTTTACATTTTATCATAGATTTATCACACTTTCACCACGTCAAGCCTGAAACGTTTTAATAAGAAGATGTAATTTTATTCTATGACACCAGCGCACTTTACATCTGAGGATTCAAATTTTCCCAATGACACAATTTTTCTTCTGACCTTGAGATGTCCAGTTTAAATCGTGTATTGCCTTATTATCATAAAAATTACATTCTCCGCATACCGCTACACACTAAGAGTACTTTTTTCGGACAGCGGAACGAGTGGGGATGCATCTTGAAATAATAAAACGGCCTCCCTGACCATGAAAATAACTTGACACGATCGTCGTGGCGGAATGAAGGGGAAGTGGCGGAAGATGGAGCGACGCATGTATGGTTTTCATTTTTCGGACAGGGGCGAGTTGTGCGAGGAGACGGTGGAAGTGGTGGGGAGGGATAGCGGAATAAACCGAGGCATGTCGTGGGGATCCCTTGTCACGCCAACTTATGGCTCGCGGAAGTGAAAAATGCAAAGCGAACGGCGTGAGTGGAGTGAGTCCACACCGCGGGACCGGATCCAGGAAGGAACGGGGAGGAAAAACGTTTCTCACTTTTTTTTTAATATGGGTCGCGGACACTAAAAGGGCCGAGGATCCCCAATGCGTGTGTGTGTGTGTTTGGAGTAGATCCGTGTCGTTCATGAATGAATCGTTCAAAAAGAGCGATTCGTGGAGATGAATTGAATCAAAGTTCTCGATTCAAATCGATTTTAAAAATTATTAATACCTTTAATATTATTATTACTATTATAATATTTTTTGTATGCATGATGAAAACATGGAACCTGCTGATAAGTAATAGCTTAGTGGATAAGTAATGGCTTAGATAAGTAATAGGACCTTATGTGAGGAATTGCAGCACATAACCATATTATTTTATTGCGACCGATGTAGTAATGTAAACTTTAAACTCCCATGCAAGATTTAACATTTAAATAATTTATAAAAAAAGCTATGATTATTTTCAATACTATTACTGTTATTACAATTATTATCGGAACATTTTTACAATTTCGAAGAAGTTAATGGACGATGTACGTGATGATGTAACAAACAAATGAATCAAAGTCGATCCTAATGATTTATTTTCGCGGAAGATTCGAGGTTTGAGATGTGAGACATAATGGATTCTCGACTTTGGCTATGAAAGCTACGCTTAAAAAGGCTTAAAATGGTTTCCGAAAAAATGATATCCATACTTGAACCTGAAGACACATGTTAAGAAGCATACACTCAGCCCCGATCCTCTCAAATGTTCGAGTCATTGCCAAGAACCAAATCGAATGACCCGTCTCATCGAAAGAAGCGAAATTCCCACCTCGCAAGGGATGATTTGAAAGAAACAGCTGTGAGAGTGGGGCGAGAAAAGCCTCCGTTTCCGGGGGGAATATTGGAGGGAGAGAAAAGAATGGAGTACCTCAGGGTGGCGACATTGAACCACCGGGAGTGTTTTTAAAAGACTCGGCCGGGAAGTTGCGGAAATGTGTGGCCAAGTCTCGGAAGCGTCGGTCGACGGCCACTAGCGCACGGAGCGGTCGCGCTTCTGTTCCCTGCATGAGGGTGCGGGAGGAGGAAGACCGGAGGTGTTCAAACCGGTGTGAAAAAAAAGGTCAACCGAGTTTTCTGCAGGTTGGATTGGGGAAAAGGGAGGACAGGTAGGCAGAGAAGAGATGATGGGAATTCTAACATGAGTGGGAGACCACTTCATTACAACCACTCTCCTTTAAAAACTCCCTCGCATTTTTGCATACGTGTGAGCTCAACTTGCCAGCACATTTCTCTAACAGGATTGCAATTCAAAGATGTAATTCCCTGACATTTACATGTTTTACAGTGAGGTGACTACTTTGAGGAGGCCTTAGTGCGTCCCGTCATATTCAAAACTACCTTGAATTCTGCAAACCTAAACACACAATTGTAATGAACTTAATCGACACGAAGACTAAAATGAAGAACAATAAACTAAATTCTTAACTTAAAGTTTACGTGTCCACATAGAGGTTTAGTGAACGTTTTCGAAAATAAAGCGACAGAAAGATAAACTGTATCGCCTGTATAACGTATAAACTATAAACTGTATAGACGATACTTCGTAATTTAAATATAAAGTACTAGGAGGATTAATGTCTTCTAACGCCAGTAGTATCGGGCAGTATTCAAGAACCATGTTTTGTTGTTCAGTGCCCGTAAAGGTATTTCCAAAATAAATCAGCGTAGGGAGGATCGTATGCATTTAAAAGTTTAAAGGAAAGAAGAAAAAATTCAGCCACGCCTTACGAGACATTATAATTGTCCGAAACAATTAATCTTTGAGCTTAATTAAACGAGAGCTTTGAACAAGTATCAAAAATACGATTGCGCAATTTCAACCGTTTTGAGATTGTTTCTGACAATAATAATCGCATATTTTCGTCCAATCTTAATAATTAAATGCCCTTGAAAATCCAGAGTAATAAATAAAATGTCGGAAAGGCTCGATACCCAACAAAAACTGTTTTCATGGTAACGGCAAAGTGCACCTAAAAAAATGTTCAATGCCGAAACGTTGCAGGCCATGTCTATATCGACACATTCGGAAACCCGAGAACAGTAGCGAGAAATGTTCATATATCTTAAAATAATTATCCCTGAATAATATAAAATAAATATGGTACACCCTGTATATCCTCAAATGATAGAAGTTTCAAAAACAAAAAACTAGTATCGATACAATCCTAAATGATAAAATGCCCTTATAAATCCATGGTATTTCATAAAACTGTCGAACAGGGTGGATACCAAAGAAAAACCCTTTTCATGGAAACTGCAAAATGCAACAACTCGGTAGCTAAGGAGATCTAAGCCGATTTTTATGGACAAATATTACTAAAAATTGTCTCCATACTATAGGCGAATTTGGGAGGGTGGGGGGCACGTACCCCCCCCCACAAGACGCTTAAAAAAATAGATAATATTTTTAGTACGGTTATCATTAAATTCGCTTAATGTTGTACATTACGGAGCCTCAAACATTTCATGTAATATTATTTACTTTCAAATTAAAGTAAAGAATATTTCGTGGAGTAATTGTTATATTTTGTATATAATCTCAAATATGAGAAGATAATTCGTATATGAAACCCTTGTGCCCCCCAGAAAAAATTCTGGATCCCCCCTTGCTCCCTGCCACCTCCTGAAGTATTGCAGATTTCTTCTGAAACATTCTGTACATTTCTGAAGTTTAAGCAACACACCGTGGACGAAAGGTATGGTATGGTATTCGAGGAGGCAACCGACAGCTGAGGTCATTTGCGCCATGAGGCAAGGGTTGGTAAGGAAGGGTGGAGAGAAACCCGGCGTCGGCATTAGCCAGCTCTTAACGAAAGGCGCCATTGGGACCACGGCTTAACGTCCCATCCGACGGACGGAGTGTTGCGCTTGAAATGTCCTCCACACAACATTCAAGCAGGGATCTGGCAGTCTCTGAAAATCTCTGCCCCCGCCGGGATTTGAACCCGAGCCCGTCAGGTGGGAAGCCAACACTCTAGCCACCACGCCAACCCGATCCCCGGCCGCAGGAAATGAGGAAGGCAATTCCATTGATCTTCCCTCTACAGAGCATGGGAATGGAGGAGGTGTAGTGGAGAAAGAGACAGAAAGAGGTGGATAATATGTATATTCCTCCTCCACACCCCCCAAATCCCCTCCGGGTTCCGACGGAGTGGATAATGTGCACGTTTCCTCCACCCTTCTGGGCGACACAAGGGATGACTCGGCGGTTACCAAAGTCCCTCCACAACGCTCTTTCGTATTTCATTTATTTTTTCCGAACTCCCTCCATCACTCCCTCTCTATTAAATAACGCAGCCGATCACTCTCTTTTTTTATTGAAAAGCTCCGGGACGCATACCTACCCTTCGAGCACCAAAATTCGTCCGCATATATATTATTTTTCCCGATCGCATTCCGTGCTTCAATTTTTTCTCTTCTCATTTTTTTTCAATTATTTTTTTTGCTTAAAAAATAAATACACGCTTCTCGCCCACCCTTTCTGTTCCGAAAGGACTTCGGTTCTTCGGGCACCAATAGTCGTCCGCTTACATTCTTTTTCCCGATCGCATTGCACGCTTCAATTTTTTCTCCTCAATTTTTTTCACTTTTATTTGGCTAAAATATATATATTTGCGTTTTTCTCCCACCCTTTCTGCTCGTTTATATTATGAGCTCCTGAGCGCGTCGATGTGTTCATTTATTTCTCTCCCTCTTTCGAGCGTATATATCTCTTCCGTCCCGGGAAAGTATGGATTCATATATTTCATATTTATATTCGGAAAGGCAAAAAGGAAGTGGATACAGTGTGGCCGCTAGATCTACTC
The DNA here is from genome assembly GCF_921293095.1 of Ischnura elegans. Lineage (NCBI taxonomy): Eukaryota > Metazoa > Arthropoda > Insecta > Odonata > Coenagrionidae > Ischnura > Ischnura elegans. The sequence continues at coordinate 91,618,676 of NC_060250.1, read as the reverse complement.
CGCTTCTTCCTCTTTCGGGGACGCAAGCGAAAAAATAAATGCATATATATTATAGTGAGTACGTTTTATAAAAATGAAATAATGGGAATGGTTTCCGTACGTCGCGTTCGACAGATTCTTCGGAATGGTTGAGCAAAACGGAACGAGAGGAAGAAGAGGTTTGGTCAACATTTTTTTTCAAGGTTTCTTTTTTAAAACCCTGATACTTTGGTGAAATCGTCGAAAAATATGAAGAAAAAAAATTTCATCCCTTTTTTCCGTTCGGAAATATTTTGATGAAGTGCGTTTATGTCCAAGGGAGTTAATATATGGATGGCACACGCAATGTTTGGAATGCAGAGCGTTTCGTGGAAGTGAAGCAGCCATGGCTTAATAGCGAGAGAAGCTGAGGAAAAACGTGAATTACGCGTTATATTGCGCTGTTTTAATGGATAAATATGATGAGCAACTAAATTGTTTGAATATTTTAAATAATACAATAATAAAAAAATAGCAAATTTAAAGAATAAAAATCATGCGTAGATCTTTTGATCATTAAGATGGGCTTTCGTTCTCTTCAAATCATTTAGGAAAACATCCATCCACATCGTTCTAACAGCATGCGTTTGTTTCATAAAAATTACAACGAAGTTAATGGAATATTTCAAGAAAACGAAGCCATAAAAAGTTGAGAATACGACTATTCAGTATCCTCTTCGCACGAAAATACATTCCTCGAACCTGCTAAAATAAAATTGTAAGGTGACAAAGAAGCAAAAAGTAATTAATTAGGCCGAAATTACATGTCAACATGAAATGAAATAGAAAAATTTAACTGAACTCACTCGGTGTTTCAAGTTGCGACGGCTGGTTATGGTATGTGAGAGTAGAGATCACCCCCAAATTAAGCCACATGAGCGCAAAAATTCACATATTCAGAGATGGGAGGCTAGTTCCTTTCCCTGCAAAACTTCTCATTTGGAGGGTTGTTTTTCAGGGGATTCTCAATGTTTCATGCGGTATTTGCACCCAGGCTCGGTCGCAAGCCAAACGCTATACTCACTAGTGAAACAAGCAACGAATTATGTGGTGGGCGTTATTTTTCTTTGCATAAATATTATTCTTCTTCCATGAGAAAAACTTTGATTATTCCAATAGAATCAACCCTCGCCAAAAACTGCAACGCATCCATAGCCACCGTAACCGCAGACAATATTAAAAATGTTAGGTATCAACAAATAGACCACCATTCTCCTCCGAATTTAAGGTAAATGAATAGGAAAAGCCATGATTAACTGACCAGTCAATTTTACATGCATTCCAATTCAGGTTTTTAAAGGAGACAAAATGAAGATATTGGCCTCCAAAAAATTTGCTTATGGTAAAAAGTATATGTTGGGTTTTCGCAACTTTGGCCGAATACGGTATTCTGTATTTCAAAGGCTTCGCAAGTGTCAACATCTATATATACGTCTCCAAATATTATACTTGTTCAATGAATGTGCAAAATTTTGTGTTCCATTGCACCCTAAATGCTTTCGTGCATTTCATAAATAGTCATTAATGGTTGTAATTCAATCTGTGATGATAAAAATTGAAATCAAAATCTGTGAAATATATGCTCTTCTGAGAAAATGTTCGCTTAAACTCATTTCATTCAAATGGTAGGTAATGCATATCTATTTTGTAATGGATTTAGGTTAAATAATACTGCATCTCACTGGATACATAATATCCAAGAGTTTTTATTACCAAATATGACGATACCTGTCAAATACGTGGCATTAAAAGGCGTATGAATATATTCGACAGTTAAAACGACACATTTCTGCAAGTCAGCTATTTATGGTAATTCGGGTTGCATGAATTACCACGGAATACCTTATTTGGCCAAAGTTGCGAAAACGCGACATTAAGCTCCTCATCCGATTTCAGCTTAGTGTAGACTTCCAGACGAAATATAAGCTGCAATATCTATTAAATGAAATATTGTTTTTTATAAGGACGAATAAATACTCTTAATAAAGGGAACAGTTACTCTTATGAAAACATATTTATCTTGCATATTAGGTGACTTGATAATTTAAGCATTTTGAATATATTTTAAAACATCGAAATAATTAAAAAAATAACTATTATCTCACTGAAAATCAGTTTAAACCTATATTTATAGAAAAAACGAGAATTCTACAGAAATAAAATTCATTTGAAACAATTTTTTTTTGTCTTTATGATGTTGCGTTTTCGCAGCTTTGCCTAAATGGATAAAATGCTCTGTTGGTGACAACACATTTAGAGTCCTACTTGAGGATCCTCTTCTGTAATAATCGTGTTATTGGGCCTCCTTTAATGGAGTTCCCTTGAACAATAGACAAACAAAACAAAAACGAAAAGTCCATCCAATGACAGGCAAAGGAGCGTACTACAAGCATCTTGGCGCCAGCAACCCGCGTGATAACCACATTTAATTAGAACTCACTCACTCACCCCATTACGATCCGAAAACTCTCCCACGGGCCTCTTTCAGGCGAACCTGTTACGCCTCACTTAATAAAATCATCCCTTTAGCAAGCATCAAGCCCATCCTTAAGCACGTGAGCACACACGTCTATAAGTCCACATTCATTCGCTTTAATGCCCTCGCTGGCGGGGGGAGTCATAATGGGTGAGGACGCTTTTCGCCGGCTTAATGGCGTTAGCACAAGAGGGGCGTGGATGCAGAGTGCTAACACAAGACCCTGCCCCGCCCTCTATCTCCATCGATACGCACAAAAGAGAGTTATGCCGAAAAGACGTCTTCTTTTCTTCCCTCGCATAGATGGATGGTTTAGCGATGGCTGCTGTGGTGCGTTATCCTTTCAGGTTATTATTTACATATTTTTTCGGCCAAACTTTTTGAAGAGTCATGACGTCGCCTCCGAGGGTGAAGTTATTAATGGTGTCTCCACGCTATTCGTGGGCGGTTGAGGTCTTCCATGAGCTGCCAATGCGTGCGATTCGGCCTCGAGTGAGAAGCAGCACACTTGCATACTGTACGAGTAAAAAAGCTTATTGTCATTTTTTTAAAAGTATCCTGAGACTAGCCACAATGATAACTTTGCCTGCAAAAGTCACCCGCAGTGCACAAATTGTGCGAAAAATCCACAGAGAAAAAAAAAACATTCTCCTTGACCGGGATTCGAACCCGGATCCCCCGATTTCCGCAACATTCCCTATCTGTCGCATCATATGCTCAGTAGTCTATACCACCTTGTCCTGTATTGTACACAAACTTCAAAAGGATAGAATGACGACTCGATAACTTAATTGGCTGAAGAACTCGACCGGAGATCGGGGGATCCGGTTTCGAATATCGGTCAAGGCAAATGATTTTTTTGTGGATTTTGCGCACAGTTCATTGACTCACGTTTACGACGTTTACATCGAAAAAGCCCTACATGAAATCAAATAAAAGGCCTCGGGAGTGAATATCCATGGAGAAAAAATAGATCAGCACTCACTGCAGTGAGTGACATACAGCGCAATTTATTTTGAGTAGATCAATGTTTCTAGCGCGATTAGCTTATTACGCTTCGATATTATACCTATTGCTAAAATCAACCGAAAAAAAGTCAACTTCGAAGGAAACTCTAAATCAGTATTTTGCAGCAATCAGTGCAATATACTGCTGATAGTAAAGAAAACTGAAAATAATATTTTCAAAGGCAATTATTAAAAAGGGATCAGTGTTTTCACAATACTGTTATATTAATGAAATTTTTACAGCCTCTGAGACTAAGGTCGTGGATTCGAGACCTGGGTATTAACATATATTTTTGGAAGTGGTATTCCATACCGAACCTTGAGCTGCCATGAATATAATGTGACATTGCGCAGTGTTCTGTGAATTGACGTGAAAGTGAGGACAGAAGTATATTTAGAGACAAACCGAATACAATAGCACCTTTTTCCCATATGCGCTGAAAGTGGGCTAGAAATAGCATGCTAAGATTTGCCGATGACAGAATCGTCATACCGGAGACATAGGGAGATTTGAAAAAGATGTGGGTATCTTTTTCAAATCAATCTCTCAAAAGATAAGTATATTTTTTGGAGTGTAAAATGTAATTTCTACGCATATGTATTTATTTACTGAGGGGACTTATTTCGAATATACTATATCGGAACAGACCAAAAGTTGTTATAATACAATTGAAACCGGTCGTCTCAAAAAATTAATTCACAAGAGGAGGAAAATCCTATATTGTACTCCAGAAGATGCACTATTAACCTTATAATACCAACTTTGAGAAAGAAAAGGCCTCGGGAGTGAGTATCCAAGGAGAAAAAATAACATGCTAAGATTTGCCGATGACAGAGGCTTCATAGCAGAGATATGGAAGGAGATGAAAAAAATCTGATTAATGTGGGTACGGTAATGGGTAAATATCAGCTGAAAATAAACGCATAGAAAACCAGGATATTAGTATGCAGCAGAAGAGAAGAAGCCAAGAAAGACATTAGCATTGGGAAACAAAAATTGGTATAGGTGGATGACTTCAGTTATTTGGGAAGCAGTATATGAAGCGATGGATAAACCAGAAAGAAAATTAATAGCAGAATAGCCCTAAAATTTTACTGAATAGTATACACAGGTGGTACCTGGCATTCACGTGACCGCATTCTTACGACCTAATTTTTTACAATTAGAAGATGTTCCATAGATTTTTGCCACGTGATAAGAAATTAACGAAGACATGTACCGTTTTACAAGAGTACTTCCGACATTTTTAAACTAAAGAAACTTTGAGCCCATGTGCTCCCATTGGCCGCGAGTTTGCTCTGTTGCCGGATACCTTGTATAGATCGCGATCTCCGGCTAGCAAAACATTCTAAGTCATGAGTTGTCCAGAGCATCAGGCAACAGCGCAAACTCGCGGCCAATCGGAGCGCTTGGCTCAAAGTTGCTTTAGTTTAAAAACCTGAGCCTGAGCATCATTAGTAATTCTAGTTCCTACTGGCATCAATATTACTCAAATCTTTAATGGACGTGGAAATTTCAGAGTATACGAGAAGAGAATTAAGAAGAGGAAAGATGGAAACTGCCCAAAATGCGGGGAAGAGGACTCGGTTATACATAGAATTGAAGGTTGTATTAAGTTTGAAACAATAATATACTCTGTTTTGAACCACACGTGGGAAATGGATAGAAATTTCAGGTCCATTGTTAGAGAGGCACTAACATTCTCACCTTAAATATTACACTCATTCTCCACACGGACTCCTGAGAAAATATTATTTAGATAATCCTAAAGTGAAAAGATAGAAGAGAGAAGATACTCCGAAGAAAGATGAAAGAAGAGAGAAAGAATAAAAGGAAAGAATCTTGCAATTTTCCTTGCAGCTTTCTGATGGACAGGTCGAGGAGAAAGGAAGAAAAGAAGAGTCCACTGGAATTGATGTGGTATGCCTTGCGGAAAATTTTTATTTTGCTTTTTAAAATCCGATTATAACTTAATTAATTAATTTAAATAAGAAATGATTTGTTTAGAAAGAAAGAGGGACTAGGTTAAAACAATATGGACCCCCAAGTATGTATTACTATAATTAAAGATTTTACCCTGCCCACCCTCAAGTAGAGGGAAGAAAGTAAAAGAGATGGAATAGACTGGAATTCAGACTTGACATCTGATAACATTCCTTTTATCCTTTTCTTTAGGCATCAAGCTATCCATGGTTAAAACTTCGTGACACAATTTTTCATCACGCTGTACAATCGCCATTTTTATTGCATTTTTAAAACTGACGAGGATTCTTCCTATTCCTCTTAAGTTCTCGTGAGAATTAACTCTCCCCGTTTTCGGCTGAAATTGACGTCCTCCTCTACGTTTCCCAATCCCGAGTCCTCCGATGCATAACGAAGCGCCCGTAAAACGTGCACGTGACCCACGCGGCACGGTAGGAATTACGAGTGCCACGCGGTCGTGGCAACAGTCTCATTTTCCGTGCACAGCCCAAAAATCGCGAGTCACACTGCAAGCATTATTTTTTTTCGACCAAACCAAAGCTTTGAACGTGAAGTACCTACCCAATTGTGCATGATTCCGAAAGAAATAAATCGATTGCTAAGTTCTAACAACACTTATATAAAAAATAGCAACTTTTCAGGTGAGCAAAGAAACGATTAATTTTTTGTACTTGTACTGAAATTAAAAAACCAAAAGTTCATAAAACTGAAAAAGAAGCATTCATTTACAAACAAAGAGTTGTCTTTTGCTTGTATTTTATTTTTTGTAATGTTTTTACAATTTGTTTAAGATATCTGTCTCAAACCGGCCGAATTTGAGGTACGTGATGTTAAAACTTAGCCTTCGATTTGGTGGTTTACCGTCCTCGTAAAATTTTAACTCCTTTACAAGTGCGCTATCGCACTATGAAAGTATTCCACCGATTCAGATAGGTTTATATGAAGCATTTCGCAGATTGCTTTGGCTTCTCTCCACCTTTCAGCATACATTTCCTTCTTTACAGTGAGGCCTTCCAAATAGGAAATATGGCATATTACGATTTCATATTACTTTTCACAACTCCAACGTTGCCTCTCTTTAAGTTTTATTCAATGTTTTCTTACATAAAAACGGAAAGAATTACAAAATAGGATAAAAAGTTCCTCAGAAGCCATGGAACCCGCACTGGTGCATTCAAGGAAGTATCGATGGAAATTATCGTGAATGCACATATTGCTCTCGGTCCCTCACATTAACACCCATTATTAATGTAATTTCAGTCGATATACTCGGGAAAGCTGCCATAATCCTTAATTTTTACTATACATTCTTTCAAAGATAATGATACCCTTCAAAATTGCTCGATATAATGTGTCCTGGATATGAAGGATGAAACCTTGTATCGTCTTTCCCCTCCATTGCTCATCAAATAATCTTCCATCTACAAAAACACCGTTTTAAAAAACCCCTCCTCGCTCAGTACTCCCTCCATCCATACCTTCAGTCTCCTCCGCATCTCATCACGTTTCCGTCACGAAACGCTCTACAATGTAGTAGGGGATAGGGGATAGGAATTTAACCGGCAGAGTTAGGGAAAGAAATTGTGAGAAAAAGTGGGTACATGGAATGCAGAATGGCCAATGGGGTTCACTCAGACCCAAAATTGCAGTGGAAGGAAAAAATGCATAGCGATGAAAATAATCTTCCTCATTGAGCCATTTCCTTTTAAGTAAAAAATGAGGAAACGCTTCATTTTTTCGCCCATTTACCTGAGTTGATAACTTCTTTAGTGTTCAGGCTCACAAACTCGTTTACTTCAAACTTTTCATCGTATTTGTATTTTCATGGTATTTGTCGGAGGCGACCGATAGCAGAAGTCATTTGCGCCATGACAGAAGGGTAGGGAGGGATGGGTGGATAGTAATCAGGAGTTGGCATTAACCTACACCTACTGAAAGACGCCAACAGGACCACGGCTTATATCTGTTCCATATATTTCATTCTATATCTTTCCTTTTCCGTTCTTGCTATACTCTTGTCCCTCGACGATTGTCTTCCTCTGGCTATCATGGCCTGTAAGTTTGTTCCGTCATCTTAACAAGGCTTTCATGTGACTTCTTTTCTCTCCTACTCTTTTTAGGACTCCACCCACACTAACTCCGTCAATCCATTTTTTCCTTATATGATACTTTTTACCGTGATGAATACTTTTTTCTGCCTTGAATTTGACGGAACCAACCGGTATCCACAGGATTTTGGAATATGATTCATATTCTGATTTTTAAAAATAGCTGAGCATTTTTCCACTATAAAAGCGCTAACTTACACAACATTATATCTGTAACGTCGTGTCCATGATGTTCGGCGTGATTGATTATGCATTGATGTTTGAATTGTATTTTTATTTGTATGCGTATTTGTGTTTAGCAGCAGCGGAGTTTTCTTTTATAGCAACAGTACTAGCTCCCAGCCAATCAGGTGTCTTCTAGTTGATTCAGGAACGGGATGGTTTCTTATAGTATAGTTGGCTTCTTTTCTTGAGGTTTCAGTCTAAGCATTGCATTGGGTTAGGTGGGGAAAGGAATATGGGAAGGTTTTAGGGCAAAGTTGGGAGTTTTACGTCTGGGTTTATTTGATATAATGTAATCCCAAAGATTCATTTACAGTTCGTTATTGGTTTTGCCAAATGAATGCTGAAATCTTTCTACTGCGGTTTTAAGAAATGACAAAATTGGTGTTATTTTGAGATCGTTTCGGATTTGGCGGTTGCTAATGAACCATGGTGCTCCAATTATTTTCCTAATAATTTTATTTTTACAAGTCTGTATGCGCTTCAGATGGGTTAAAAACATGTTGCGACATCACATATCATAGGGTTTCTCACATATTTGTTAAGTATTTTTGAAGATTACTCCGTTACCCCTGTAAACAATACAATTGGTTCGACGCCACTCAACGATTACTGTTCCCCACGGAACTCTATATTTTCCCACGGGCTCAATCGAATAAGGCCTCCCGCAGAACACTCCAAAATCACCGCTCAACAACCGTGAAGATTTCATGGACTCTCCCCTCTTTCTCTTCGCCTAGTGCGAAAGAGGGGACAGGGACACAATCTCTCGAGTATGACGGTGTGGGGGAACTCAGTTGCCACCGGTGGACTCCCCACCATCGGGTGGAACCCCCTCTCATCCCAGGAAAAAGGGCAACAGTGGTCGGAGACTATATGTACAAAGAGGATGGATGCGTGGTGAATCGCAGTACGCCGTGACGGACTCGCCGCCGACTGCTTGGAGCGCGGGTCTCAATGGAGTAGCGGGTCGAATCGACAGCGACCACCCGGTGGGACGGGAACCACTCGAGCGAGGCTGGGAATGGGGATATGGGATTGATATAATGGGTGGGGAGGGGCCGTGGCTAGTTTAACCCGAGATTTAAGAGGGTGAATGGTGTCTGAACGAGATGGTATATCGATAACTCGACGGAGATGAGTGGATACGGGTGGATATAAGATTAAATGGATACTTCAGAGTAAGAGAGCGTTGTAAAAATTAAATCTCATTTCAGAGTCTGTGGCTGAGAATTCAGCAAATATCATCTGGCATCGATGAATCGTAGGAGAGTACATTTCTCTAGAGTGGAACGGAATCCTACGAATATAAAAATCAATAATTTTAGTGATCATAAAATCTGATTCATTCGTGTTAGAGTAGAATTTTACCATTTTGAAATAAATACTTTAAAATTTCTACGGTTATAAAAAATACAATCTATTTGCAACTTACAATAATGATATTGTGGAATTTTCAAGTATTTATTTCATCATAGTGATTATGATGAGCTGCGAAAAGGGCTCGTTCACCGATTGTTTCAATTTTTCTACAATAAAATGAATTGGAAAAGTGAAAACGAAAAAGTTAAAAAGCACGACGCGGCGCCGAATATTCCCACAATAATATCGTGAATCTCTCAAAACGTATTGAGAATTTGTACGCAAACTCGGCATTTAATTTTAAGTCGTCAGTAAGAAATTGGCACCAGCGCACCGCCGTACCCCGCAATTCCTCTGTCTACAAATAGGTCCGTTCTGTAAAGAGAAAGGTTCTTCTAGCTGGAGGGATTAGAAAAAATCCAGGCCACTGTAATACATTCCTGTGGATAAATGCATCATCATCACTGGTCAACAATCCTAGGATTGGTTTGACGCAGCTCTGTAGCTGCGACTCCTCGAGATGATAATGTGGTGGTTTCCCCTTGCCTTCCACATCGCAGTACTACAGCCGTTAAAGTAAATGTTACCACGCCCGTAGTGAAATGTGTGTCTCTGTACCGACCAGTATGGTCTCCACTTTCGCACATGTGAAGAAGAGCTGCTGCCCTCTCCCCCGGGTGATGAGAGGCATAATTGTTTGCGGCCCCCAGTCGCCAAGTCACGGTATCTTCACAGGTTGCGGTATCATTTAAATGGTCTACCTTACCCAAGGGTAGCCCAATACCCCCTCAGAAAACCGCCGCTTTTTGTCCACGACTGCTTATTCGACGAGAGAACTCGCCTATCTTGCAGCTAACCTCTATATCTAAAGGTCGACCCACCATCCGCAACCCGGTGGACGCACTCGGTGGCTTTAAGCTCAGCCGCGAGGGATAAATGCATATTGAGTACAAGTCATCCCTACCTTATAGTACTCCTCATGGAGAAGGATTATTCTTGAAAATTTAACGGGCCCCTCATGGATTGAAACCCGTGAGAACTTAAGGGAGTTCAGGGGGTAGTAGTAATCGCTCGATTCTCTGTTATCGATGGGGTGAGATGCAAGTAGATGGGATGTTGTTGGCTAGGGATTTTGAGGTGATTTAAAACTCGCAAACAAATTATGGGTATCGAAATCTCGGTGAAGTTCGTTAAAAATCGATCCAAGGAGGTTATTTCCGAATTCAGATAAAAACTAACATTTCTTCCTTTTGGTTGTAATTTAATTTTTCTTAGGTAATTTTTAATGCAATCATTATTGATGCCATTTATTTAAACAGTAGACGAAAATTAATTGAATGATACATAGTTTGTGCTGCATCAGAAAAATGTATTCTGCCATCATTAGTTTCAACATTTCACGGTATTCTCAAGAGACAGGTGGGGATTTGCGTGAACATCTACGCAAGTATAACATGCTTTTATACGGAATAGCATACTGAATGAGGTTACTTTCATCTTACCTTTAGGGCAGTCTGCTGAAAAAAATGGGAGCCCATGAAATCGTCACGGTTTTAAATCTGCGATTTTGGAGGAGTCGGCAGAACCCCTACGAATATAATTCCGTGGGAACTGGGGACAGACACGTGAGAATCAACAATAGTCGTTGTGCGTCCTTAAAGCGATTAGATTTTTGACATGGGATATATATGATCCACAGACTTTTGTCAAACATAAATTTTGCTCACCTTCATTCGAATCCGACGTAAGGTTTGGCAAAACATGTCAAACAATTTCACTTTTATAAAGTTTTCTCGGGATTCCTAGAGCGTAATGCTCTCCATTTCCGCCGAAATTTCTCTGTTATACTTTTATCGCCTGATCAATCAGTCCCGAAGAAAAATGGGAAAGTATTCCACCGGAATCTCACCTGAAATGGAGAGCCTAACTAATTGTTAGTTGTAAGCCCAAGATAAGTTCATAAGGGTGGTTAACTAGGAAAGTATCTTATCCTACCTAAGTAGTTTTATTCTCATCAAGTGTTGACTCGTATCTGGGTAAGTAAAATGAAGATCTAGGAATTTATATAAGCTGTTATATAACAAAGTAACCTCAGGGACAATGTCCAATATGTTGGGATGGGAATGGTTGTGGGTTATGTGGTGATTTTTATTCAGGAAGGAATGGAATGTGTATTGAATTTTTTTGAAGAAACAATTCAAATGGAAAATGAAAATGAACACGCTTGGACTGTTTCCAACATTGATTTACGTGTTATTATCAAGCAGCTTGCAGGAGATTATGTTGAATTATATACAGGCTAAACACATTTTTTACGGGAAAACACATTTTTAGGAGTTCAATGTTTACCTCCCTTTTGACTCACTCAGCAAAGAATAAGTGAGCCCACGGTTTTTGAGCGGTGATTTTGGAGTGGTCTGTGGGTGTCGTGCGGATTGAATACCGTGGGAGCAGAGTCTTGCGGGTATCTGTTAATCCTCGCGTATCTATTAGCCAAGTATTGGATATTGCCCGCTCAGGGTTTTGTAAAAGATATGCCTCGTACTCGTCGCCGCATTATATACTATATTTAATGAACTTCTCCGATGAGATACGGAGGAAAATATCCCCCTTCTCATTGAATTTTTCCAAATTTGTTCACATTAACTGCTACAATTATTTTTGCCTTGCTACACCACAAATCATCTGTGGGGGCAAATACCCACGTGCTCCCTAAATCCGCCTATGTATGCAGTGTAGTTCGCATCAATTGATGTAAATAGAAATATAAAGGAAACTGGGAAGTGCTTATTCGTAAGAACCACTAAAACGAATAACGAAGTTGAAGTAGTCATCCCTTCTGAGACAGAAACGCTCATATTCAACAATTAAATTGAAGAGCATAACGACTGAATTCAGAGGAAGGAAGAAAAAAATACAGGACGAAAACAATCACAGCTTCATTCGAAACATCCTCTTTATTTTTTTGACGTCCTTCAGGAACCTATATTAAGCATGCCATTCTGTTGTCACATTCTCGCCTTTCTCCCTTTCTGAAAAGAAAAAAAGATTTGATTTTGCTCAAAGTTTCCTCCCCTCGCAACGATTTTTATGACCAGGTCCAAACAGAGTAACCCATTTTTAGCGGGAAAGGTTAAGTGAGCCATAAAAAAATGGAGACGCCAAATTGCCAAGGTTCACGTGTCTCCGCCAGAGGGCAAAGTGGGCCGCGTGTTGGCTGAGTATTGTAATTGCGGTGGCCACGCTCCGCTCCGAAAGACGACGTCGACCAATTGGCCGACGCTGTCGCAGTTCAGGTGAGACCTGCATGTATAGGGTGACCCTTGGTTTCCCCTGGCCCGAGCGACGGTAGTCCAGCGACCCGTGAAAATTGCATAATTTTTGGCCTATATCCGATAAGGGACAGCTGTTCTCCCATCTATTACACGGAGGTCGATAATAGATTCAACCTTTATGCCGCCTGTGGGAAGAGTTTTAAGATAATTCCTATTTTTCTATTAATCTCCTGGTTTGGAAACTGATTCTATGCAGTCGAGGGCAACCTATTTTTGTTTCACGAAAATATTAAGAAATTAACAATAAAATATTTGGTAATATATTATGAAAAATACTTTACAAGCAGGCAAAGGATTAAGTATCGCCAATCTATATTAGAACCCGGTTAAGGCTATGAGAACGGAAAAATGTAAATGTCTCAAACATTTAGTTATCAATGGACCAAGCTGGAACATGGTATTTCTAAATATGTATAGGAGCATGGGCAGCTACCAACTTCGAACTACTTGGAACAGGTCTCATGAAATGGAGTACAATAAATATATTTAAATGACACGTTTTTCTCGGATGTCGATGAGTTATGTGAAAATACTTTGCAATAATAATCCGGAAATTCGCTTTTCCGACTAGGCCCATGGATATAGATGTTACATAATTCTTTTCTCAGATTAATTAGATTATAATATGGATTGAGTTCATATAAAAATTGAATAACCTATATAGCTTATTACTTTTATAAATTAAAAGATACTATTTGTACTACACGAGAGAACGAAAAATGACTCCGATATTTGACGAATTCCGTAATGGACCGTTGAAGAAACCAATCGCGAATGCCTACATTGCCTCAATATCATAAACACTAGGGCCCGATTTTCCTGTGGGCAAACTAGGCTTCAGCCTAGACCCTCAAAATGAAGAAGGGCCTACATTAAAACTGTTAGCAAAATTAAAATTATTCTACAAACAGTGAACCCTAAAACTCCAAACCGAAAGTAAGGATAAATTTAATGACTAATAAAAAACATAAAAATTATGTATTTTATTACCTCTCATGTAATTTACAAACTTAAAAATGAGAAGTAACATGGTCTCATGAGTAAAATAGCCTAAGACCTTTTTTCATCTAAAACCGGCCCTGATCGGCACCCAGATTTTTAACTAACGAAATGCTATGCAGAAAAGAGGCTCTCACCCGACATCAAATCACAGCTTATAAAAAACTTCTTGCCTCACATTGATACATGACGCGTCCACTTATCGAGCAACAATAATTTTAGCAAGTTTTCAATTTTCAGTGCCAACTTCGGGAGACAGTTTTCGTGAAACTACCCATATCATGTCAAAGCGTGTAAATTTAAACCTGATTTCTCCTTCCAGTTTCATTTTCTTTGTGATCACATAAGCCTAAGATTGAATAAGTGTTCAAGTTCATGCATACAAGTGCCCTTTTAGACACTCAATACATCTTCATACTTAAGTATGTCAGAATATTGTATCGTATGGTGAATTATTTCTGGAGGATATATATCAAATTAAACATTTATCACTTATTAACGCCGATGCAAATACAATAGTACACACATTTAATGCAACTACAAAGATTTTATAATTTTAATTGTTTTACATTAACGTTTTTATTTCGATGTAATTAAATTAAATGTAATAAAAGTTTTATCATTAACAGCTAAGTCCGTAGGGTAGCAATTAATTAACTTGCTGCTTCTAGCTTAAGGTTGGCGTCAAAATGATGTGCCACTATACTTAGCGAAATTATATCTGGGATTCAGCGCATGCTACGTATAACAATGAATAATACGTCATTATTATGAAAATTATATTCTTATTTCTGATTTATTATTTTGTGAAAAAATCAAAAATGTAGCCACGCCAGGACAATAAATGACTCCGTTAAACGTAAAATTAACCGTCTTGTCAACCTCATGAACTTTGTAGGTCAACCTTGGGAAAACTACTAGGTCTACAGCATTCATCTTCCACAATAATTTGCATACATCAATTTTGATGTTTAAAATGGCTTTTTCGTGTTTTTCAACGCATATTTTGTTGTTAATTAACGATAATTATTTAAGCAGTTAGCTCTCGTTTCCTTTATGCTCTCCATGGCCTACGGGACAACTTATCCTGAATGTTATGCCGTACGAATGATTCTCTGCCTTCTGAAAATATCTCCTTCTCAGGATGAATCACGCTTCTTTGTAAGCGTGAGTTCCTCCATACAATGCGTTAATTTCGAAGGATTTATACCTGGAATGTGTATCAAAAATAAATGATTACACTCAACTAGAATCGGAATGCCGTTCGGAAATATCATGAACAGGTAGGGCACAAATTTTCTCATCTTAGCATTAATCGGATTTTGATAAGCATGGCTAAACTTAATTCTTTTCCTAATCGAGTATGTATTTTTCTAAAATATATAATATATATAAATACTTTTGACAATATAGGCTAGTGAGGCGAAGAAAGGGAGTGTAAAGCATCACGTAGGGCCGTATTTCGAGAAAAGACATATTCAATGCCGCATTTGCCGCCTTTAGCGTACCATAGTGACATTAACACGAACAGATATAATATCTCAATTAGTTGTCACACAGTTCCAGTTCAAGGACCCATACAATCAGCAATGGTTTCATTTATGAAGATACTCTTTCCCGACCTATGTGAGAACTGAATGTTTCACGGGCTTCCGCTCGGGTTGTAAACTCCATTGTCGTAAATGTTTTGAAGATCAAGTTTCTTATCTTCCTCTGAGCAGTCTGATATAATGATCGAACAACTTGGCTTGTATACGATTGTCCAAGGGTATCAAACCGTATGTGATTGGTGGATGCGCCAAATGATTACATGATTGGCCTAGGTGGATCCCTTGGTCTCGGATACCACCTGTGTCAGCCGTTGACGCGCTTGAAATATTGCGGATGAAATTCGACTCTGACACAGTGAAGCTATTTCACTACGTGTTGATCTCCACTTACTTTACATTTGAGTGGCGGTGCTACGAATAGTCAGACGTGGTGGATTTGTGGTCTCCGCTCTCAACGGCAATCTCCAATTTTTACACGGAGGAGTTCGAGGAATGTGCCTTAGACTCATTGATACTCGCTCAGAGCTCTCCTTTAGTTAAGCGCAAATATTAACCCTTAATTGGTAGCGTCAGGTCATATTGACGCGACTGGATTTTCTTGGATGATTTTTTGAAAATAAAATAGCGTCAAATACCCCAAAGGATGAAGTTAGCCATGAAAAAATATTTGACTTCGCCGGGATTCGAACACGGATCTCCAAATTGCCGGTCTGGTACGTTAGCCAGTTACACCATCAAGCCATTTTCTCAGAGGGAACTTCGGAATGGGTTCTACCGAACAAGATGTTGACGTCACAAGTCCACACTGTGGCACATGTGGCGAGGTTCGTGATCACTAAGTCACTGTCGGGGTGAAAAACTCCTATTTTGTCGTTGGTCGGCGAATTTCAAAGCACTGTAGGAACATGTGACTTTGAACGCAGTCACGCGCACGGATGCAAAGTTAAATACACCAAAGGATGAAGTTCGCCATGAAAAAATATTCGACTTAGCCGGGATTCGAACCCAAATCTCCCGATTGCTGTGAAGTTGACGTCACAAGTCCACACTGTGGCACATACTTAACTTCGCGACACGATCAGTTACGTAAGTTTTGTGGTGCGACCAATTAACGGTTAACAGTTCAATTATAATCACACATTATCGTCCAACCATAAACATTTAATGTCCAGAAAATCGAGAGTATTAAATAAAATATAGAAAAGGCTGGATACACAAGAAAATTCTTTTTCATGGTAACTGTTAAGTGCAACAAAAAAAATATTTGCGTTGCCATAGCTCAGTAACTAAGGAATTGCGACCACATTTTTATTGACAAAAAACGCTTGAAATTGTCTCCCCTACTCCCTCATGAAGATTTGAAAATTCCTTCTGAAACACCATTCACATATTTTCATCTCTAATACTACCGAAAAGGAAACAGAATAATTACAAAATAGTTGTTGCAGCTCACCATGATCTACTAAATTCACTATGAGGGTTTTAAGACAACGCGTCGTCAAGCGCTCAAAAAAACAATGTATATTCGGGGTTGAAAGTAGGAGCAGCATTTAACTTTAAATTCACAATGTAAAAGCTCCATAGAACGACATAGTATAAGTCACGTGTCGTACTTCGGTAGAAGAAACTACTTTCCCTCTGTTTATGTAAAAAATTGGTTTTAAACAGGCTTCGCCATTTTTTACACATCTATAGTTAATGATAAAACAAAATGTTGGAAAACCCTCCCAATAAAAGAAATAGAATTTTTAATTTATATGGTGTAACTGTTTTGCCAATAAAGCTATCCATAAAACCACTGTAGCAGGATAAAGTTAGCAACTTTCAGAAGAAATCGAGGGAGTTTGTTTTTCGCGAAATTTGTACAAATTTGACCTCAAATTTATTGTTAGCATAAAAGACAGGAAAGAAAAATTTGGAAAGTTATGCAAAATTTATTTGAAAATATTTTGCGAATTTTTAACTTCCTAGCTCAAAAAAAATCGTTTTTTAGGTTTTGGCCAGCTTTTTACGATTCTATAGCCCACTGCGCGACGCTGTAAGTTTTAAAGAAGTAATACGCCTGGAAACGAGACAAAATTTAGCCAAAGGAATGATTCACCTCTTTCATGCAGCAACGTACATTGAGTTGTCCAGTCTATAAAGCGTTCCCTCTCTCACTTTCTTCCCGTCTGAGAAAGGCGGCGCTGCAAGTCGCGTGCGTAATTTCGCGGGAAAGGGTCGTTACATTCGAAGAGTCATTAAACGGTTTAATGGCGGCGCACAGTCGACTCGCCGCGTCTACGGCGAGCGTTGCTCCCTGCCAGCCATCAGTAGTGAAATTGCAGGGGAGTGGTCAGCACAAGAAGGATAAAAGCCGCGTCGCCGTGGCAGAAGTCCGCCCTCCACAGCGCGGGGTAAAAGGTGATCTGAAGAGCGCAGATGTTAGATAAAGAGACTCGTTTACTAACTCTAAAGGCCGTTTTACACGGAGCACGGAATTGCGCAAGTTAGCACTGCATTAATTTCTAAAATGGCGTGGAATATCGCGAATGCATGAACGGAATTAGAACAGGGGCTATTTTGCCATCTCATGTCCACGCATTCTCGCATGTGTTCTAGCAATTCACCGCTTTACACGACGCAATTTTGACTGCGACTTCGTACACACGTCAGATTGTGCAAGTAAGTGCCCCGTGTAAAACGGCCTTAACGCTGCTCAACGTGACCACAGTTCTAAACATACGTATATAAAGGGAAGGTTGTGGGTCAATGGGGTAAGATTTTAATGTAAGTTTTCGCGGAATTCAGGTGCACAGTGGGGTAGATTTCCGGGTCTGTCCGCGTTGCTATTTTGATGGCGACGTTTCATCTACTGTGCTGTAAGCGTAGTGCTTAGCGGATGAGGGAACAGAGAATGAGGGCTCAGGGGAGCCCTTCGAGGATACAACACACCGGGGCCGGGAACCAGGCCCGTGGCTTATACGCCCGATCACCCGGAGAGGGGCTGGAGAGGAAGGAAAAAGGAAAGAGGCGCCGTCGCGATAGGAGCCCGTCGACGCCTCTGTGGTAGGATAGGTTCGGAAGTGATGGGACGGGGAAAAACACCACAACACTATAGAAGTGAAGAGGGCCCAACTAAATAGCGAAACCGGGCAAAGCCATTAATGTTCGAACGATTTTGGAGGATCATTCTATGAGGAGGAATAATCCAACGATCAAATAGTTGGATGAGGGAACAATCAGCAACAAGCGGGCGTCTCTCTCAGTCCGGCGTTACCGTATAAATATCGGACACCCTAGAAGCGCTTTCCACATCAGTTTACGCCGACGACACTACCATCCTAGCCCAAGGGTCCGACCTGGAACGAACGGAAGACCTCGCCCAACACCATCTTGATGAATATGAAGAATGGGCGGCCGACTGGAAACTGAGCGTTAACGCATCTAAATGTACGCGTCGTCTTCTCCCGACGTCCAAAGGCTAGAGAAGGTCATCGTCTGTACTTCGGAAATCAGTAAATTCCCAAGCAACAATCAACAAAATTTCATGGCGTGCGCATGGACAAACGGCTAACCTGGCATGAACACACCAACTCCACAGTAAAAAAGGCAAAAGAAATTCATGCAGCACTACGACCTTTATTGAAATCTACTTCACCACTAACAATTAATAAGTCTCAAAACCGAACTTCTCCTGTATAACAGCTGCATCAAACCTCTTCTGTCATATGCTTCCCCCGCCTGGCTCCACGCAGCTGCGATGCACCTCAAACGCATCCAATCAGCAGAAAACGTCATCGTTTGAATAATTGCCGGAGCACTTTGGTTCATGTGGAACAAAAACATTAGGAAAGACCTTAAACTAACCCCTCTCCTTTCCGTTTTGAAATCATATCTTCCCCGTTTCGAGAAATCCTTCCCAGCTAAGAAAAACGAACTCCTAACAACTCTTTTGATTATAACCCATCACCATACGCCAAGCACAAAGTCCCCAAGACTGCCCTTATACCCTCCCACATTCCCACTTCCACTCAATCTAGCCTACGACACTATGCCATGATCACACCGCGAAAATAAAACGCTAGAAACCATCAAAAGTTCAGAAATCCTCAGTAGACAGCTAAATCAGCGGGGAAATTGAGCTACAATCAGAGTCCGCGAAATCAGCGTAGTGTAGCGTAACTTGGCTACAGGACGGTTACAGCACATTAGGTGAAACGCCGCCATCAAAATGGCAACGCGGACGGATCCCGGGACTCTATCCTATTGCGTACAGGGTAAGGAGTTTGGATCCCCGGTCGTATACGTAAGCAAGGTGTTCCTCTTAAATATACTTCACCGTTATAGTGGTTGATGCCAACCAGTGGCGTAGCTAGGAATTTCGTTCGAGGGGGGGGGGGTCCAAAAGCAAGGTATAAATAGAGGAAAAGCAAGATATAATAAGTAGAGGAATAAAATCACCTGATTTGGGCGTTACTTGGTGGATGTTCATGGCGAATCAAAAACCAAGTACTGCTCGACAAACATTAAATGAAAACTTGTGGAACATTAAATTAAATTACCACGAACCACAAACTTTAAATTAAAGTTTGTGGAACAGTACTTGGTTTTTGATTCACCATGAACATACTAAGTAGCGGGTTTAAACAACTTTAACGCTTTTTATACTAAAAAAAAACTTCATTTACTGAAGAAATATTTGATAAATTCATAATTTTTCCATATTTTGTATCTGGCTACGCCACTGATCCCAGCATACCCGAACAAACACGGTAACAAAAGCGCCATTAATCACTTTCATTTCATTTCGTATTCCCATAATGACAAAGGCCAACGATCTCACATGTAGAATTAGAGCCGTGCGGGAGTCTTCCGGGCAAGGCGGGAATTTTTAATGATGATCACCGTAAGTTGACAATAGTTTTTTCTGTGGTATCCTTTACGACATTCACAGATTTATTCATACAATAAAATATTTGATTTAATGAGTTATCCTCTAAATCAAAATTTTTAAAACGCCGGTAAGTAATAAGGACATCATCCTCCAAGGTGGCCTGCCGATCAATTTTAGTGAGACTCTCATATAGTTACAACCGTCGGAATTTTCAGCGGAAGGATGTTGAGAAGTCTCGAAGGGGTGAGACTTTTCGAGTTCCGTCAAGATCCCCGACCCAGGCGAGACTCTCGCCACTCCTAGAGCCCCGTTCCGACCGTTCCGAGAAATAAAAGTCTCGTCCTGCCCGCCGAGACTCTCGGGTAGTCGAGAATCTTGCACAGCCTTACTCACCTGACAACATAGGTGCCATTTCAAACGAATGATACATGAGATCGCGCATACGTTGCCACATAAGATCGCGCTCCTACGTCATCAAGGGAACTCAAAATCTATGCTAATTGATTATTGGCGCTTTTGTAAACATTTTAAACAGCGGGAACCATTTAAGACACGATTATCAGCCAGTGGATTCACATTTCACATACGCAGCGCGAATCGTGAGACGTGTTACAGTTGTTAGCTGGGGCAAGTTGACAACTTAACCGTTGAAATTTCTCAAATGTTATGTTTTTATGTTTGAGATAAAATTACATTTTTAACGAAGTAAAATTTATTATTTCAAGTGAAGGATGATTTTTTGGATTCATTACGAGTTATTGGTCTCTATTGGTCTACTTGGACCTCATTGGTCATTGAAGTGTGTAGATAATAATGATAATTAAGTGATAAATATAAATATATGCCAAGAGAGGTCACAAAAACGAGGACTCATGCCTTCCCTCTCCAACGGTCGTATTTTGCATTTGGCGACAGACTTCTCCTTTATAACATACGATATCATTTAAAATTGCCAAGCTAATGTACAGTAGACTTTATAAACATTTCCTTTAAAATGAAATGGAAATTGAATTAGAGGAAATTCAGTTGTTCAAATATGAGATACTAGCAAATGTTGATAAAGGTCCACTACAACATAAGTATCTGAAAATTTCCAGGTGATAGTAAAAGTTTTGATGGGGTAATCGGTCACTAAAAAAGACCTACAGAGCGGTAGGCATACGTCCCCGTAAGTAAGAGGCTAACCGTGTGTGTATGTATATATATACAGTGGCTGCCCTTTCCACCTTTACGTCACCTCCCTCCCATCCCCAACAACCTCCCACCACTCTCCCGGCTCCTGGGTGCCACTTCCTTCCTGCGTCACTTTCCACGCCCTTGCGAGAGAGAGAGATAGCGAGGAAAGCGGAGGAGAAAAGACAAGAGTTGGGTGCGCGCAAGAAGGTGGCAACTGTTAAGGAGAGAGGGAGAGAGAGCGTCTCTCCTCCTTGTGGCTGCAAGAAGACTTCTCCTCTCCCTATCTGTCTCGGACCTCTTCCTTCTTAAAGCTTCCGCTGCAGGAAACTCCAACCTTCCGCCATCTTGTTCATCCCCGCTCTGCTTCCCCCTCACCCACTCCCACACCCACCTACGTCATCTCTCCCACACCCCTTCCAGAAGACCTTCCTCACAAGAGGAGGCTTCGGAGCTAGGGGAGGGGGCAACACACGGAGTTGAGTTTCAGCTCACCCGCACACTCTCTCCCTTAAAACCCCTTATAACCAGAGGTTTCCCCGTCTTTTTATTGAACTACCCAGAACCCTTCCTCTCCTTCCTACTCTCCAGCCCCATCTGACGAGCCCAATTCGACCGACCTCCTTCCTACTGGAGACGCCATGGCAAACTTCTAGAGATTTTTACTAATTTCTTCAGTAACCTCCGGTCGATGCTATCGATAGACTAATTCAAACCGAGCGTAGAGACGTAACGTTGACCTCAAGTTGTGATCTCATACGAGAAGGAACATAAGTTCGTAACCTTCCACACTGAATAGCAAACACTAGATTAGTTATATAAAACATTGCAATATTTCCGCTTAATTTATTTTGGCACGATGTGTTTAAAACATTCTAAGAATATTTTTGTAACAGCGAAACGCGTCGTCCTCAAACGAATTCAGCGGAAATATTAAAATAATTTCATGTAACCAATGTAAGTAACTTCAACCACATCGTGTCACGTATCATACAAGACAAAGACTACATTGAAATCATGAAAAATTTCTTTCAACGGTAATGGCATCCACTAAGAAAAAACTAATAATTTCAGCTACAGGAAGGCTAACTCAAGCGACAACGGCTTAATTATACTTTTTACAAAGGATAAAAATGAATTGAAAATGTACAGAGAAAAGTTAATTCGAATGAAAACTGTAATTGGAAAAAATATATATCTCAGACAACGGATTTTCTATTGACTTCGCAATCACCAATTGGGAGGAATACAGACAGTAAACGACGGATAAGTAATTTGTTTATCAACAATGGTAATGCACGAGTAATTATTAACGACTACCTATTCCCTGATGTCACTTAAAACGGCAAAAATAAGCAATCGAATGGATTACATGGAACGACCAATATATCAAATATCAATAATGTAAAAGGGAAGGAATACGTTAGCATGAAAAGATTGACCGATTGAAGGGTTTAATGTAGAACCACGAAAAAGTAATCCTAGGATTAATAGCAAGTAATAACGATGATTTGTGTCATTCAGTACACAAGGTAGTAACTCATTACTAATAATATTTGAATGCATGCAATCTCTATTCTTTGCCTGCGTCAATCTTTCCTTAGCCTTCTAAAGCTTCGCAGTTCCTAGGAGGATTTTATATCTCATAATTAGCTACTTATATTTTCCCAAATTTGTCGTAGAAGCAAGAAAATAAATCGTAAAAAAAAACAAATTACACTCTTTAGGGAAGAGGTAACACTTAACATCCACTGGTATGAAGATAGGAGTGATTTCGGCCGCACCTTAAGGTTCGCCATGTTCTTGAGCTCAAAGCTCTGGACACAAGGGATGGTGGAAAGTGTTACTAGCTATCCTTATACTTCCACCATCGCCCCTCCGGAGAACATCCCTTTTTGGGGGTGGAGGGAGGGAAGGAAAGGGGGTCCGAAAGATCAGATCTCTCACGCCAAACTGCGGAATTCGCATTAAAGTGGCCGGCAACTCTCTTCTTCCCTCCAAGGATAACCCAAGCCCACCCCACTAGGAACAGGCTTCCTTACTCTGGGATTCTTGTTAGGTGGGAAGGGTTGAGTAGAAGGATTGGGAGGGTACGAAATGGTGGGGAAGGCTACACACAAGCAATGAGGGGGAGAGGAGGGATAAGAATGCTTTGTGCTTCGGGAAGGATTCTTGTTGGATAGAGGTGGAGCTGGAAGCGCGGGAAGGGTTTCTCTCATATGCTCGCTCCGGGGCCTCCCACCCACCACCGCCGCCACCTACAGCGCCGCTTCACTCCTGAATAATTTCCCGCCGGCGGGATATCGCGAGTTTGGGGCGCCATTTTAACGACGTGGCTTCCGTTCCCCAAGTCCCTTATCCCTTCTCTTCTTCCTCCCGTTTGCTCGTACCTCTGGTTCGTCTCCCCTTCCTCGACGAAAATGGCTGATTGACTTCGGAATAACCTTAGCCGGCGCGATAATCTTGTTAAAGGAGAGTGAATTGCGGGGCATGACGTACGGCTTGTCTTGGCAGGAGTACGGTCCCCAGCAGTCTGAACAATGAGCTCATCGTCTTCACTCTGTTCGGTAAGAAAACAATTTTGGAATCAAGCAGCCGAATACTCGAGGAACGGTGTTAAGAGCGTGTAAGGGTACCACATAAGTAATACTATACTTGCAGCATACGTATATTTTACATGATACTACTTAGCATTGATGATTAAATGCAATGCTATAGCCATTCCAGCGAGAATGATTCGAAGAAATTATATCTTACAGAAAAATAAGGATTGAAATCTTTCTGCTGACAGCACAGCTATATATATAGGCTATGATATTTATCAAAATATATCGAACCAACAAAAAGTGATAAAACCCCTTTGACAAGTGAAAAAGTACCGACAGCATAAGCAATACGATTTCATTTAAAAGAAAATACTACAGATGGACTGTTTATATAAATAAAAACTATTTCTTGGTACACATCATTCCACTTCCGTAGTTTCCTAGCCAGTCAACGATTCCTAACAAACTTAATTATCACGCGACAATAATTTGTAAAAGATGCATAGAATCTGAAATATTTCATGTAAGTCAAGGGTATTTATTAAAAGAATTAGAATTCATGTATATAGTTTCATGTCAAAGTATTACCACCATCAGGAAATAGAATTTTTTTTAAACTTCAACCTTCCGATGGCCATTCATCCATGCTACTAGCATTTTCGCTCCCATGTTGCGGAACTTAGAAGCCCGATCCAGGTGAATTCGAGGATGTAAATTAGGTAGGGTCATAAATATCAAAGTTTTCAGGAGGAAAAAAAATAACCAAATGATACCGGCAGCACCCGCCCGAGATATTTACAAAATCCATTAATAACCCCTATCTTCCGCCTCAAGGCTGTAAATTCCCTCAAAATTGCGGAAGATTTGCGTAGAATTGGCCGACGAAAAAAGTTGCTTTCGCCGGGAACGTATACCATGCGCGCAAAAATAAAAATACGGTACTTACCTATGGCATTATCTCTACTTCCTGTCCATACACAAACGGCTTCCGAAATTTCGCGGTTGCGCTTAAATTGTCCCAAGTATGGTCACACAAATACCTCTCAACACGCGCCAGAATGACTGCACCTTGGTATTTTCACACGAGAAAAGTTCCTAAGATTGCCTCGGTGGCGGCATGGTAACGTACTTGTCTGCCAACCCGAATGTCGTGGTTCGAGTCCCAACTGGTTACGGTTACCCCTATCTAGGGCATGGGCGTTTGCGAACGTACTGCAGTGTTGTTGCTAGATTTCCCTGCTGTAAAGGCCTTAAATGTGCTGTTTCCGGGTCGTCAAGGATAAATAACAATGAAAAAAACATGCCATCATTAAGGCCGCTTCACACGGTGAAAGATCATTCGAAAGATATCTCGAAAGATCTTTCGAAAGATCATTCGAATGATTCATCATTCACCGTGTATAACGGAAATTTCCAGCGTGAATGATCATTCGAATGAAATTTCAGGCCTGTTCTAATTTGCTTGAATGATTTCCGTGAATGATATGAGCGCACGGCGTCCATCTTGCCATTGGCATCCACCTCGGAATTTTAATATTTTATATAAAAACTTTGGAAGCAAAGTAACCCATGAAATAGCTCAAATAATTAATATGTACTTTGAGAGAACATAAATTCACAAACATCAACTGTCTAAAGTCAGTAATTTGGAAATAACATTTCGGATAGTTAATGAATAAAAACGTCGTTTTTCTCCTCGATTGCGTCTATATTTTGTTTAATTTACAATTATTAAACTATAGTTCATGATTTGAGCGCTAAAGTTTCGGGTCAGAGTCCCAATTAATCACACAATATCTGTTTATTCGGTGAACACATTCCAGCCAACACGAGCCGCTACGTTATCTTGGCTCACCTATGGGATCACAATATTGCCTATCTCTAATCATTCAAGGAACTCACCCGAAAGAAATTTCGAGCATGTCCTAATTTGCTTGAATGATTCCGCGAATGATATGAGCGCATGGCGTCCATCTTGCCATTAGCACCACCTCGGAATTTTAAGATCATATATATAAACTTTGGAAGCATATTAACTCATGCGATAGCTTAAATCATTAATATTTACCTTGAAAGAAAGTAAATTCACAAACACCATTCCTCAAAATAGAGTATTTTGGAAAAAACATTCCGGATTTTTAAAGTTCAAAATCGTCGTTTTTCTCCTCGATTGCGTCTATATTTTGTTTGATTTACAATTATCAAACTGTATTTAATGATTTGAACGCTAAAGTTTAGGGTGAGACTCCCAATTAATGACAAAATATCTGTTTATTCGGTGAACACATTCCAGCCAAAACGAGCCGTGACATCACATTGGCCCACCTAAGAAGTCACAATCTCACGGGGTTGCCTATAATTCAAGGGGCAAACCCTATAAGTTAGCCCATGAATATATCAGTCCACTTTCTTCACCTGCTTCGATAGCAAGCAATGAGATGACACTGAGCCAACTTCATTGTAGGAAGTATGAGGATGCTGAAGCGCACTCTTTCGAAAATAGAACAGGTCGCTTCCTTTTTTCTCTTCCCGTTACCTTTCTTCTCTCGCACAGAAGTGATCTTTGCTCGACTGCATTGTGAAGGCTGTGTACCCGAAGGGACCCCAAACATAAAAACTCATGGTTTACCGGCCTTCAACCTTGAGGAGCTTTTGCTTTATGCTTATTATGTTCTTTTATTATGGACCTGGACGCCGCGGCGTCAATACGGGACTGGTCTCCATAAGATAGGATTTTTCTGAACGAGTAACCATGTGCAGATTTTCCCCAAGTAATCTTTTCACTTACTTTATAATTTAATGAATCGGAAGGGAAAAGACCCTCGGGCAGCCATTTGAATATTAAGTTCCCTTACGATCATGTTACAGAGCACTTTATCTTGAAGCATAATCATCTTTGCTCTGCAGCGAAAACAACCAATTATGTATTTCGTTACAGGATTACAAAACGCACGCTTTATTAAAGTGGTTTTCCGCTGTCAATACGTACCGTTCTAATTCGCCTCATTACTTAGTGCGCCATAACCCACCGAAAGTCAAAGCAATACCAAAGTATACTGAAGCGCACATGTAAACAGAGCGTTCCATCGTCTGCGAGCTCCAAAACAAATCATGTGGTGAGAAACGGTCGGAAATATCGTTAGAATCGAAATACACTATCGATAGTCGCACCAGTGCGCATCGTTTCTGCGCAGAACTTTCACCGAAATCATTCACGGAAATCTTTCACCGTGTATAGCGGTACCGGCGAATGAATTTCTTGCGAATGATCATTCGAATGATCTTTCGAATGATCTTTCACCGTGTAAAGCGGCCTTTAGTGATACATCCCCAAATTTCAAACTTTGTCCTTCCGAAATTGGATTCTCTCCTTCACATCTTTACAATTAAAACTTACCTCTTGACTACGTACTTGAGTACTCTTGCTTAGCAATCACCTCATAAGTTTCATAATATTTTCTTCCTTCAGAATCCAGGAATTATATTTTATTACTCAATTCATACCATATGCTACCTTCTGACGAATAATTACATGAACTAACCAGGTAAAACCTAATTTACACCGTTATCCCATGTTAAATTGTTCTGACACAAACTAGATTCCACCATTTCCCATTATAACATCATAAATCTGAATAACATACCGAAGGTGAAAGAAAATAAATTAATATTCTGCTGAAAGTATGTAATAAATATATACAAAAGCAGATCAGACTGCGGTGAATCATGGGGGAGTTACTCGTTGGTACAATTGGAGCCTTGACTTGGGAAAGGTAATAAGTCGCTAAATATGAATTTTACAGGAGACGAAAGAAAGACGTTATCCAACACTATAAAGCTCATATTAATGTAAAACTTCGTCAATCGTAGCAACAGATATATTGTACCAATTGACTTTCTACCTTATCCATACCATTGACATGTGCATGCACTAACGTTCTCCATCAATAATACGAAATTCCGATTGTTTCTGACTACCTTTCCCATGTCAAACGCTTCAATTAAATTTGCCAAAGCCTGAACTATTGTTTCACGACAGTACTGTTAACATTTTGGAGAGGGTACTTATGATGCCAAATGTAGAAGCGTTTGTATGGCCTCAATTATCCCAAGGATAAAGCTGAAAAGATGACAATTGAAACTGATAGATTTGTTGAAACAACAGCGGGATTATAAGACGATATCTTTGATGGAGTCACTAGATTTTGCTTTGACTTGATTTTTTCTCTTTGGACCTCCCGCGCATGGTGCCAGTCGGTAACTCCTAAAATAAACCATCAGCTATTTTTGGTCCAAGGTAGTTCACCAAAAGAAACTTTCATTTAAATGAGTAATTTGAAAAAAGATACTTATTAATATACATACTAAAAACTTTTTAAGAAGGGGTCAATGCTGTAAGAATTAACCCTTAATTGGTCATATTGACCCGACTGGATTTTCTTAGATGATGTTTTAAATAAAGTAGCCTTGTCCGAAATAGGAATTTTTTCTAGTCTATTATTTCCTGTAACTCTAACGCTGAGTAAAGTTGGACTTTCAGAGCATTGCTTTATATCGTTGCAACCGATGCTAAGACTCGACACGATCGTGAGCGTATCAATTTTTTTCCGCCTTTGACCCGAAGCATTATTCTGTTTTAGTCTTGTATTAGTATGTTTTATACAGCAGGCTGATTTCTTTAAATGTGGTAAAGCTCAATACATTTCCCTCTTTTTATAAAATTTGTGTAATTATAAATATATTATTGATTCCGTTTTCTATGCATCGGCCATAGTTTATGTAATATTTATTGTGTATCTAATTGAAAATTTAACAATAAAAAAGTAGAAAGCTTATCCGAACAACTTACTTACAAGGAGACTTTGCCTAACCGATGTCAAGAAAGAAGATGAAACCTTTTTTATTTGAAAGTAGACACTTAGATAGGAATACAGTTGAAGGGTTTTGTCCAAATACGCCCGGGTTTGAGAGAAAAAAGCATTTAAAAATTGTCACAAAATTGTCACATAAATATGGTCACGTTGAATTTAATATTAAAAATTTCGCGTATTGTTTAAAAGCGATTTGGCACAACATTTAAACACAAATGACTTCCTCTGTAACCTAACAATAAAAAAAGGAAAATACTTATTGTAACATTGTAATATAGTGTATAATACAATTGTAAAAACTTTTCTGTTGCATATCTACAGGCATTATAAACATGGGTGTATGGAAGTATTTCATGTATATATATATATATATATATTTTTTAGGTTTATTTGGTTGTATATCGGGATGTATGTGCATAGAAAGTGATCGCTAATGAAAAGATCTAATAATCAAAGGTACCTTGTACCAAGTGAATTCAAGTGCAAGAGTCCACGGTGGCCTGGTGGATAGAAGCCAGACCAGTGTGAAGGAGAGTAGTGTGGTGAGTCGGGCGTTCGATTCCCCAGGCCCCCAAATCGCCGGAACAAAGTAAGGCTTGTGAAAGTCTCCAGCAATCGGTATTTTTTACAGAATGTAACCATGTGTTTTATGTACCAGTTTTGATTTGCATTGTATTTTCTTACTGACAATAAATATGATTTTATAAAAAAAAAAAAAAATTTGGCCGAGTGGTAGCGTACCGCACTGCTGAGGTGAAAGTCCAGGGTTCGAGACTCGGTGAGAGTAAATTTTTCCAGTCTGCCACCTCCTCCATTTTTTGTAATCCGTTCCATCCTCTTCTAATTTGTTCATTTAGGACGTTTAACATTTTTTTATTTGACTGTTGTTTGAGAATAAGCCCTAAACTGACATTTTTGTCGCTAGCTAACCCTTACTTCGAAATATTCTTTCCGTGCCAAGATTCATGAAAGCAGGAGAGGTAAAACTGTGGTACTGGCTTCGAAGTGAAGGGAACTCATTTCCAAAGCAAAAGATTTTAAACATATTGTCTCTGGAGAGTTTCCCCGGTTACATACGGGAGAAAGATATAAAATCAGGGGGAACGAAACTCGACAAGCTTGAAATGATCTACAGATGGGTATACGATCACTTAGTCGAACCCAGGAACAGCAATGAGCCGCTGATGACTCGGACTTTACAAGAATAGCTATTTATGCGTGATTTCAGCACATATCTCCCGGATTTGAATTCCCTGCTGGTGCTTCATGGGTTGCATCTTTTAAGAAGAGACACCGAATCGTGCAACGTAAATTAACAAAATACGTATCAGCGGGCGAGCAAGCGTGTGCTGAAGAAATATTGCAATCGGCAATGACGTTTCAGAAGCAAACAAAAAGCCCAATCTCCAAATGTAATGGATTTCGTAATTAATACAGATCAGACCGGGTGTCCGTAGAGGTGGATATAAAGAGAACGCGATCAAGAAAGGGAGAATATTGTTCAGGTTGCTCTTGGGAGCGTGATCAAAGTAATACACTCATATGCAGCGCAGGAAAGCTGCTTCCTAAAGTTTTTATTGTGCTTATCAGAACCTGGAGGTGATTTTGGTCCGCAAGTGAGCGAAGAAACTGGAGAGTGAATTTTTAAATGTTTCTGTTGTGTATTCTAAATCTGGAAAACTTACGACTGGGTTGTATTTCAAATTTTAAAAAAATGTTCTCCGGCCATGTGTTAAAAACAATACATTTTAATTGCTTATTGATTTTTGGGGGACAAAAAAATAGTGCCATTTATGATGAACTATTTATCGACGAGGAAGGAGAACCGATATACAGCGTAAAAACTATACCACCGAAGTGCACATCCGTAAGCCAACCGTGCTATGTTTATTTTTACAGGAAAGTAAAGCAGTTTATCGCACGAAACCAGAACTGCACCTTCCTCCTTCAAGGGAAAAGAGAGATATTCTCACATGAGGATGGAATAAAAATCTATTCAATCGTGCATCATCAGTTATCCTAACCAGCGTTCAATGATATGCTAAGGTATGCATGATATGCCTCGAAGCTAGTAGAGAATTAAATTGTTTAAAAATGTTAAGGGGATTATGTTTCCTTGAAGATATAAAGAAACACAATGGCGAATGCTCAGGTAGCAGTTTTATAGAAAGAGCATGGTGCTTTTCAATTACTTGCTTTTCTTGTTTTATTACAATTATCATCCAAATTACTGTAAAGAGGCGAAGTAATAAATAAATAATGAAAAATTGGAGAAGGCAATGGCATTGCAGATTATTCAATTTTATATATTTGTGCTTTATATTATGGAGGTATTCCCTCCAATAAATGGTCCTTTACGCGACAGAGATTTCTCGTGAGCATAAGATCTAATGAAAGCAGGAGAAAACCGAATAATTGTGTACACAATAATTGTGTAATAACCGAACAATAGGCTTGAAAGTGCCAAATGCACGCCAATTCGAGGGTGTGGAGGTTGAGGGCGGAGTCGGTGGGAGGGAGGGAGGCAATAATGGATACTTTGTAGCATTGATTGAAAATGGAATCATGTGAAAGACAATGTGTAGGAACTGGTAGAGAGGAGTGGGGGGAAGATATATCGCAATAAACTTAACTCGGGTCACTATGACCCGACGCAAGCACTAACTTTAGTTATAGGTTAAAGGTAAGCACTAATGCTAGTTATAGGTAAAGTTATAGGGTTGGACCAATTATGAGGTTAAAGAGGGGAATAGTACGAAGATAAACAATAGATGGGAGAAAATCATAACTAGGTGAGGGAGAAAATAGGGTTACCCCTAATAATCGAAGCCAGGGAATCCTAGACGGTATCAGTGTTATTCGTAAAAATTTAGGAATACCAATGGGTATTAGACATATTTTTGGTGCTACTAGACCTTTGTTTTTGATTTTTTTCCTTAAATAGACGTAACAAACAATATTTCATATATTCATGGCCAAAATTGGAAGTAAAGTTGTTTTGTTAGCTTTGAACGCACGAAGCAAACGTGGTTCATCTCAAAACTTAGCTGAATGCACTTAAGCTGTTGTGGAATTCGCGTCTTTAGTTTTATCGTAGGGTGACGAGAGTTGTTTGAACTGAAGAAAAAATACTTAGGTTATATCATTTAGCAGGAGATAGGAGGAGGAGATTTATGTAAGATACATTCTCAATTTTTAAGGACGAATAGCGATTGGTTATCTACATGGTTGTGCCAATGTGGCACAAATTTGGGTGTAAGATACATTTCAAGAGGGATCAGTCATTTTTGCGATACCATAATTTCTTGCAGTTTCTGACTGCAGTGATTGAATCCGAAAATCTATAAAAAATCGGGTTAAAATAATTAAAAAACGCTTAAGAACCTAACAATTGTGTAATAAATGCATAACATATGGAGCGACAAACATTTTTATTCGTACAAATTAAGGAGCAGTAGGCAAAGGTTTTTCGTAGGGACAATAAACCCGTTGCAACTTTATTGGCCTCATTAATTGATACGGGATCAGGTTGGTATGGTGGCTTCCCACTCCGTGGACTCGGGTTCAAATCCAAGTGGAGGAAAAGACTTTTCATAGGCTGTCCGATCCCTGCTTGAATGCTGTGCGGAGGACATTTCAAGCGCAGCACTCCGTCCGTCGGATGGGACGTTAATCCGTGGTCCCCTTGGCGCCTTTCGTAAATAGCAGGCTATGCCGACGCCGAGTTTCTCTCCACTACCTTTCTCTCATGACGCAAATGACCTCAGTGGTCTCCTCCAAATACCTTAATTGATACTCTTGATTTAGAACCAGTAGCACTTCAAATTTGACACCCTTTGTCGGCCCGGGAGGATACCCTGAGGGACTCACAAGGGCATTTAGCCACCACTAGCCTTCGCCCTATCTCGCTGCAGTGTGGCATTCACATCTCCGAACCTTCAATCTGCTACCCCTTATCGCGACGTCCCATCTCCAGTGGCTTGACGTCAAAACCTATATCCCTGATCTTAACCCCCCACGACCCCTCCGTTAGGGGGTACTAGACCCTAATTGAATCCCCGTGCGGTGCCCGTCGGGACGATGATAATCATGATCCCCGACCGATGCTATGGAGTGACTTGGGAGTCTATCTACCCTTCCCTGCCAACAACTCTCCCCTTGTGTGTTCGAACGAGAAAGCGGTCGCACATTATAGCGGCGTGCCCGTGAAAGGGACGGGAAGGCCGCTACTCTGGTACGGTCTATCCCGCTGCCAATTACCATGGCAGAGATAGCGAGCGCCCTCTCCGTACTCCGAAAGATGTTATCGCTTCATTGTGAGCGGAGTCATGCGCCTCCTGTCGGAAAAAATCAACGCACGGTATCCGACGGGACATTCATATTTTCATGGATGATTTTTTCATTAGTGGTTCGTGAGAAGGGCGAAGATCAGCTACAGTAAAGAGGTTCACGCTGATTGCCAAGGGAAAATATTTTCCTGGACCGAGAAGGGAACCACGGACCAGACTGCGCAGTGGTAGAGTTACTTTATTCCCATGGAAATTAAAAAATGGGATGGTTCACCGATTTTTGTGATTTATAGAATGAAAAAGAAGTTGAAAAATAAAGACAACTACTTATATTTTTTCTGCGGGTCTCTTTTCAGTGCATTTTCTCATGTATGGGAAAAAGGAAATATTGTATTCGGTTGGTCTGTATATATACATCTGTCCTCACTTTCACGTCAATTTACAGAACACTATGCAATGTAGCATGATTTCAATGGTGGTTCTAGGTTCTGTATGGAAATTCATTTCCAAAAACAATAGATGATGACCAGGTCTCGAATCCACGACCTTAGTCTAAAGATTTGTTTGTTGAGACATGATGAATTCTTTTGCGTTTTTCACGAGTTTTCACTTTTTTCGGTTAATTTTAGCACAATATGTATCGCAGCGTAATAAACTATTTTGATAAAGCAGTTTGATATAATAATCGCAGTAAAAAATAGATCTACACAAGAGAAAATGCGCTGTATGCCACTCACTGCAGTGAGTACTGATTTATTTTTTTTAAATATCTCTGGGAATCGATATACCACAAAAATCGTTGAACTAGTCCATTATTTAATTTCCATGCGAATTTAAGTCATCTTGGCTGCGCATTGGTCTGCGCAGTCCGGTCCCTTAGTAGGGTGGTGCGAAAAAAGTCAAGTTGCAAATTCATTGTCGTAATAGCGCGGAAAAGTTGCGATACGTTAGTACAAGAAAAAAAAAAAAAGAATTATTAAAATCGGACGTCATCTTCCGATCCCGCAAAGCACCTGAAAAAATGACAAAAATGAAAAAAATTGTTTTTTTTGGTTGTACAAAAAATTAAATAAACTTTATATTTTTTAACGCTATAGCTAAAAATGATTACAAATAGTATAGATTATTAGTAATATATACATATTCATGGCTTTAAACAATTATATCCGATCGCGAAAAATCATTAAAAATGTATAAAAATTGCAAATTAGCCGATTTTTCAGAGTTGTGTAATAATTACTTGAGGTAATATTTTAGTCTAATATACATGTTTGATTATGCAGCTCTTCCTTTATGATATGATTTAATAATATTTAAACATCCCATTTAAACTCTCCGGGGGGAGGTGGCCTTACTTCGGGTTCAACCCTTTCCCTTCCCTCAATCCAACCAATGAGGGTTAGTGCTACTTACAATATTTACATTTTTTGTCCTACTTTTAGCTTTTAGTTTTTGAACGCTACTTTATACTACGATTTGGTGGTGAAGTCTGACATAATGGTCCTTGATTTGAATATAGCCCGAATAAATCCATCTCTGGATAGATAACCACAAAGCTTAAGGGATGCCTCTGTTACCAATTTCACTCACGGCTCCACTGCTTGCGTGTGACATGGGAAGATTTAATATCCCAATCTGTTTTATCGCCTGATTCAATGAAGGAAGCTATTTCTT
Organism: Ischnura elegans; assembly: GCF_921293095.1. Taxonomy (NCBI): domain Eukaryota; kingdom Metazoa; phylum Arthropoda; class Insecta; order Odonata; family Coenagrionidae; genus Ischnura; species Ischnura elegans. Next base: position 91,584,186 of record NC_060250.1, on the reverse strand, counting down.
CATTGGTCATTCTCCGAAGAAGAGGTGGAGTAGATAGTTTTACTATATTCCGGTCAATCAATTCTATATTTTCAGTTGCTTTGAAGTCCATGGTAGGAGTAATTAAGTTTCCAATGGGTTTGCCTTTTGGTTAAGTCTGTGACTTTTAATACTCTTTTTAGCCCTTGCTCTCTAATGTGCCTTCTATAATAAAAAAAACATCGCCATCAATACGTTCTCTGGGTGAGCAAAGTAAGAGTTCCGTTCAATAACCGGGAAAACTACTTTATTTTAATCTTAAGTCAAGAATCAAGAGGTTTCTATTGCTCTGTACACACGAACAGGCATGTAAGATTTAAAATAAAAGTAACTACGTCTTTAAAAGTATCTGAGGCACAATTTTGCCTTTCAAGTCTAGTGGCCAGCTATATTGTCTCTTTTTGATCTACTGGATTTACTAAAACTTCACTAAAATTTGTCATAAGTAATTATTACATAACTCTGAAAAATCGGCTAATTTGCAATTTTTATACATTTTTAATGGTCTTGCGCGATCGGATATAACTGTTTTTTTAAAATAAAAATATCTGGATAAAAAATAATTGGATATAAAAATTTTTTTTTCATTTTTGTCTTTTTTTCAGGTGCTTTGCGGGATCGGAAGATGACGTCCGATTTTAATAATTCTTTTTTTGTTTTTCTTGTACTAACGTATCGCAACTTTTCCGCGCTATTACGACACTGAATTTGTAACTTGAGTTTTTTCGCACCACCCTATCCCTTAGTCCAGTACATATTTTTTTTTTTAATCCTTCGCCTACTTCCCGAGCTATTCGCAAAATAAAACCGACTGCCTATGAATGTACATTATTACGTACAGTATTATATCTATTGATTGGCAAAAGTCGACGTAACAGCTTTGTTAGTTTTGAAGATATACGACAAAAGTGATTCGTCTCAAAACTCAGCTGAATGCTCCTGTGCTGCCGTGGAATTTGCGCCTTCAATGCGATTGTAAGGTGACGAGAGTTGCATGAGCTAGATAGAAACGCGGTAAGAGTCCGTGGCTATAGATATAGTAAGGGGAAAAATGTTGATTTAACTACGCTGGTCAAGAATATAATTGAAATTGGCTTCTTTCAATTTATTTCTTATTTCAATTTATTTCTATATTTACATTTCATTTAATGTTTTCTTAACGAAGGAGAGATGAAAGTAGTTCACCTTCGCAACGGTCACCTCGTTTTATAGCTCATATTTTATATTGGCTGCCATTTTGTTGAATTTTTTCAGCCTCTGACTGGTCTTGTTGCATGTCTGTTTGTCGCTACTCTTGCGATGCTTCCGAGTTGATAATAGTAGCGAGATATAATTTTGTAACTACTGCTACAGCAGTCCACTTAAACCAGGCTTTACTTTTTCGATAATTGGTCAGCTATGGTTACTACGATGAATCCATACCCTTATCATAGTAACGAGCCCCGCCGCGGCGCGCCGCCTCCTTCCATATCTTTTTATTATCTTTATTGCTGCGTCTCATATCCTTTTCACCGCTCCGCTGACCTCCTCTTTCCCTTTACAACTCGTTCCTATGGGAACACCCTGAATGGTCCTACGTGGCCGCTTCCGGAGATGACAAGACGCTAAGAAGGGTTTGTTGGGAGAGATTTTCGGAGCGTAGGGAGGCACGTGCGAGACTTGGGACTTCCTGCTCTCAGGGCCGACTCCGTACCTTTATTGGAGGAGGCTATCGTGCCTAATTCACGTGAGAAAGGAAATAAAAAGATCCCATTCCATGAAAGTACACCGAGAAAAATTAATCTTCTTTACTTTAACGTGTTTACATCTCCATTTGTTAATGCATCATCATTGTCCGCAATCATGAGAAATGGCTTTAAATTAGCACTCAATTCAACTATCAGTCAATGTTTCCATGTTCACGTGTGCTTCATATTTTACATCCATCATAACCTATCCAGCATAACTCATTCCTTCTTTGAGGCCTTTTTTTGCCGCTCTTACGAAAGAACTGACCTTTTACGATAGTCCTCAATACAGATGCACAGAGCACCATCAATTTTTCGGCGATAGTACAGGAATGGAGGTGTATAACAGGCTGTGGAGCCCGGGATAAAATCATCAATATAATACACCGGGGTACACTTAAGTATTTTTTTAAATTTAATATGTTCACATCTACATGCATATACGAATGAGTCATTATACGCCAACAATACTAAGATTGGTTAAAAAAAGCTCTGCTCTCAACTCTCCCACCACCTACCCCTCCAATATTTGCATATATCTACTATTTAACGTTCTCAATAACTTCTCCTACAGAACTCACTTTGCACTTTCCTTCCTTTACTATTCCCCCATCAGCTTGACCTTCGACGGATGTATTTCACATGTAGGCATAGAGCACATTCTATATATTAGTGAGTTATAGGAAAAAGATAAAAATACAGAGAGGTAATTAATCTCATAATTTATTCATAACATGTTTTATTAATGGGAAATCACTCACCTTAAGAATTGTTTTCTGAGCTCAAACGATAGGAATTGCATTTTAATTTTGACAGTTGAATTATAGGGCCCTATACAAATATATCAGCGATTATAAAGGCACTATACTTACATCTAAGCGAATCCGGCAATTTAAAATAAATGGTAATAGAAAATGTTTCGTGGTAAGGCTGGCTTCCATTTAGCTGCAATTCACCTGATTAGTATATTAACCAGCATTACATGTATTAAATGCAGTGGGTTGCTCCAATAAACAAGACTTCCTACTATCGATTATTCGGCCATGCACTAACAGCATTGACCCTTTCATGGACGTTGCCACCGGATAAATATCAGAATACAGCGAAAAGGTTATGGGAGGGCAAGAGTGAAAGACATAATCGAAGGAGTGAGTCGGTCGTATAAGAGAGTGGGAGAGGAGTAGAATCAGTTATCATTTGCGCTCAATTAGCGCCCAAAAATGGCGATCGGAGAAGAGCGAGGGATCGTCCTTTCATCAAAGTCACGCACCCCTCACATCCATGCGGAAGAAAAAGGAGTCAAATGGGGCATCGGCGGGTGCGCTGCGCTGGTAGCAGCAAGGCATGCCGGGAAGGAAGAAGGGGGAGGGGGGTGAGAGCGAGTACAGGAAGGGAATACGGACGGAAATCAGTTGAGTATCGTGGGTAGTGACGATTCTGTTGCCGCGTCGTTCACGTTCGAGCGATCAAAACAAGTGTGCCGGCTGCCTATCATCGCAAGAAACAATTGATCACGCACTGACTATTCAGTTGTTATTATTATTAGCTTTGGTGTATGGGATCTGCCAGTGGGCAGAAAAACAGTTGGTGATAATGATGACTGGACTAGTTCAAAATCAATGGTACCGCTTAACTGTACACGATTGGTTGGGGTCTTTCACCAATTCTTTTTATTAATGTCGATCTCTACTGTCCCAGATTATTGATTCCTAAGTGAAATCAGCATTGTCAATTTGTTTCCGCCTTGAAAAAATTCACAGATGGGGGAAAGATAGAGTAACTTAGAAGGTGGACGGAATCGTGATGTCGTGAAGGTGACGGAATCAGAAGGTGGACTGTGGAAGGTGGATGGTGGAAGGAATCGTAACGTCTGAAGCATGGGCGTACCCAGCGAGGGGCAGAAGGGGGCAGCTGCGAATAATTTCAAAAACTAATAAAGAGCTGTTACAGTTTCCTTAACATGTTGATTTCATTCACCTTTTCCATGCTTAAAATCTTACCTACAACTTGAACAACCATAGCTTGCCTCCCCTCTAGTTTTGATCCTGGGTGCGCCCTTGGTCTGAAGACTAGGGGAGTGAGACAGAAAATAAGACAGGAATAGCTATGAGAAAAAGGAACATTTTAATAAGAACAGAAATTTGTTATGTAGCAGCATGGTCTTTCAGCTGAGGAAAAGACTGGTGAAATGCTATGAGAGGAGAGTTTTAAGGAGTGTGAGGATGAGAAATGTGGACCTTGGGAAGAAGAGATACGGCTAGTACAAACTTTTTTGTGATACGAGTGTGGAGGAGGCTGGAGATAGTGAAGTGAGTGGTTAAAGTGAGGAAAGAGGAGATTCTGGAAAGAGTTGGGAGGAAAGAACATTATTGAGAACTGTACAAAGGAGAAAGGGGAATCTGTCAGTCACCTGGTGTTCTGCCTGTCGGCAAGTCCCTTGCGCCAACGATGTCTCCGATTTTTCCTGTTTCCAGCAACACCTTAATATTCTCTTTTTTTCCCATTTTTAAATTGTCAATTAACTTCAGTCTTATCCTTCCTCTTCTTCTGTTCACTTCCATTGTTCCCTCCAAGGCTACCTTCAGAATGCTATAACCTCTCATCACATGCCCCAGCCAGTTATCCTTCCTTTCATTTATTTTAACCATCAATGTTCTTTCCTCATGCTACCTATTCAACACTTCCTCATTCATTGCTCATTCCATGGGGAATTGGATCGGGCATATTTTAAGAGGGAAGGGGGTTTTAAATGCAGCAGTGGAGGGAACAGTGGAAGGAGAAAGGAGTGGAGGAAGAAGAAGACTGAATTGTGTGAAAAATCATCTGGGAAAAAATCATTCGCCTTGACCAGGATTCGAACTCGAATCCCCAAATGTCCGGTCGAGTGCTTTAGTCAGTTAAGCTACCGAGGCGTCATTTCTTTATTGTGGATGTCTGAAAAATATCCACGGAGACCAATGACGAATGTCCACAGAGAGGAATGACGCCTCGGTAGCTTAACTGGCTAAAGCACTCGACCGGAAAACGGGGGATCCGGGTTCGAATGCTGGCCAAGGCGAATGATTTTTTCTTTGTGGGTTTTTCGCACAATTTGTGCATTGCGGGTGACTCCCGTAAATTATCACCTTGGCTAGTCCGGTATACTTAACATTAAGAAGACTGAAGATGACAAAGGTAGTAAGGTTAGGAAGATGGTATAAGGAAACCAAGGAGGAACAGGAAGAGGTGGAGACAGCTTTGATGTATGATACCTGCCAGTAGGCAGAAAACCAGTCGGTGATGGTGATGACTGGACACGATGAAAATGAATGGTACTACTCTACTACACACGATTGGATGGGGTCGTTTACCAATTTTTTTATTAATGTCGATCTCTACTTTATAATTTTAATCGTGGCCAAAATTATTAATGACTAAGTGAAATTAGCATCGTCAATTTGTTCCATCTTAAAAAAAATCGCGCAATTACCCCTGAACTAGTTCGATTTGATATTGTCCATTTTGATAGAATTTGACACATAAAGGGCCCCTTATAACTTTCGATAAGCCTAGATCGCAGTCTATTCGCGACGAATAATGTGTGACTTTAACCATTTCGCTGATTAGTTTTTAACGTCACGCGCTCTCGTAATGGAAGGTCGCAGTTTTTCTCACCTCCTGTTCGCCTTCTTGCATCGCGTGGTTCGTCAATGTTCACTCTCTTGATGAGCGATTTCTTGGTTGCGAAAAGCTCGAGAAGTATGCCACGAATCTAAAAATGGAAAAACACGCGTCTGCTTATTTTTCAAATCAATATAGGCAGCATAAAAAATAAAATAAAAAATTTAAACAAGATTTTTAGTGCGCTAGGCTTAGATTGCTTGAACAATTGAGAAAAGATATCTTTAAGAGCGACACGGAGAACATAATATTAGAGCCCCACAATATTTCCAGGTCCGAGAGAAGCAATAAATAAAGAGAGATATTTAGCCGAACGGATAGGTATGGAAATTCGTTTTTCCCCCGAACCGTAAAGGACTTTAATAAATGCTAATCGTAATTTCGCGAGAGCATTTCCTTTTTATGAGTAAATGGGTGGTGTCCTAACACCCCCTGCCACACACTTTATAGGCGGCTTGTGGGGTAGTAGATATTGATGATTCATTTTCCTTACCTACCTGCTATTATTATCTTCATACTGAAAGACTTAGCTTCTCCCTTTCCCAAGATAGTTCCAGCGCGAGTTATCGGAGTTTTCTATTATTTACAGATCAGCATTTCCAGTGGTTTATGATCCGTTGGGTGCTGCTACCAACTCATATTTATCACTTTACCTACAATTAGCAACCATCTCATGTGTTACTTTGTGCGCTTTAGCATATCAACAAAAATTGTTTATTCTCTCTCATTTTCAAATAAACTGACTTTGATATCGGAAATTAAATTGTGTTTAATGCTAAATGTCATTAAGCGCAACCTAAGCTCCGTAGGCGAAATCCTGTTTGAAATTAAAATTTAATTAATTTATTCGACATCTATTGCCATTTTCAAGGTTAAATATTTCCATTGCTTGAGTTATTTCATTCTACTTACTATGAAGTAGGCATTCGCATGCATAGTGAAGTCCAAAGCTATCTATGTATTGTCTTTCCTCGAGATGTATACTTTCCCTACGTGCGCTGGTCCTATGTCACTTAAAAATCTCATATTCCTTTCATCGGTCTGCTTAGCTCCCCGCTTCCTCGCGCGCAAACTCATTTGAAAATAAAACCGCGTCGGAATCTACCCAGCTCTCAGAACACGGAATGAAGTTATCAAATCCCTCCCACTTTATTCTGACGACATCGCTGTCGTTTTATTGTGGAAGCCCTCCTTGTTTACCCTTAACCATTATCCCTTTGCCCCTCATTATCATTCCCGTACCCCTCTTCCCAACCTCCCCCCCCGAAATCGTAAATCCGCACCCCTTTTTCGTCGCATCGTTTCCACTGAATCCAGCCACACATCACTCCACCGGCGCTCCTTACACCAGGAATCCAACCAGTCTTCACACACGCACAAAATATCATACACCCCCTACTAAGTCCCTCGTACCCTCTTCCAACCATTATCCCCTCGTAACGCTTGAAGGGAGAGGGGATAGGATAGTGTGGGGGGAAGGGTAAGCCCTTTCATCTGCGATCCCCCTGGGTAATCCATTGCCACGATTTCGCCACCCCCTTACCCAAACCCAGGGACCGCTTCCCTCCCCACCTTGCTATCATCGTCTTCTCTTCAAAAACCACCCGCCTCCTCCATGCTTTACCGGCAACGAACCTTTCCCGCCCAACCCCCCTCGGCATGCAGCAGTGTAAGGTCCTCTTACGCCACACCCCTCTCAGCCATTCCACTAAATTAGCCAGGGAGCGATCCCACTTGCCTTTTACACTCCCCTGGCTCCCCTCATTCCCTTCTTCTCGCCTCACGTACCCCTGGGTTCTTCGCTCTCTTCGGCTCCATCTTTTTCTTCCTTTCCCCTGCTTTAACTTTCCCGATGCTCTCCCTAGTAAGGTAGGGGAGGTGGAGTTACCCTTTCGAGTTTCCCTTGAAGAGTCACATCTCCACGTTAGCCCGCTGGGTCAGAATTCTTTTCTCATTCTCACTCATGCTCTCATCTTAACGGATTTTTCGGAAGCAATCCCTAATCCTAAGATAGTTCAAGCTTTAGATATCAAAATGCTCTATTCTTTTCTGCAGTCTACATCTACATACTTCCCCACAAGCCGCCTAAAAGAGGTCTGGCAGGGGGGTATTAGGTCACCTGCCGTTTACACATGATAAGGAAATGCGAAATTACGATTAGCTTTTATTTAAGTCCTCTATGGTTGGGGGAAAAACGAATTCCCACATTTATCCGTTCGGATAAATATCTATCTTGATTTATCGCTTCTGTCGGACCTGGAAATATAGTGGGGCTCTAATATTATGTTCTCCGTGTCGCTCTTAAAGATATCTTTTCTCAATAATCCTTATTTAATATCCAAGGGTTACCTGCTAGCACCCTGCATCGTTGCGGCGCCTCGGTAACCTCGCACCAAGGTGGCCTCACACGGCGGCAGCCGGAATCAGAATGACGTCACACGGGCTTTTCCCATCATTCATACTTAGCCGTCGCGTTTTCGCGCGGTTGAGAATTTTCACTTTTCATTTAATCGTGAATAATACATATCGTCATTTAAAATTTAAAAGCGTGAAGTACGTACACCAGGAATCATAATCTTTCGATTTAGGCGGTAAAAAAAGAAAAGGAAACCACCCTATTGTTGACTTATGATGATGATTTGAAGTTGTTCTTTTCGCGAATTACAAATGAATTAAAAAAGATGAAATTGGAAAATTGACAACCAGCCATGGGGACTGCTTAGAGGAGGCCCTATTCTTTCCCATTGAATACTGATTTCTGTTGCCGCGTCGGTCGCATTTTAATCGGTTTTCAAAAATATCCGCTACGCGGTGTTTAGTCCTATGCGATCCACTTTTCCCCAATATTTTATAGTATAATGTTTGTAATTACGAGGAATAGCATTGAGAAGTTAAGAATTTGATTGATCACATCATCGTGCAGCATACATATTTCGGTTAATACCCCTATACATACCTTATTTCCTCGTGAAACTCGGATCAATTTGTCCGTCAACGACACGAGTGGCGACTTTTGAAAACTCATTCAAATGTGCGGTGGGTGACAAAACGTTTAGAGGCCAACTTAAAGACTCTCTTTTGTTATATTCCTGCATCCAATGCCCATTTAAATGGTTTTACAAGTGTCATCAATCGTTTCGTTTCCACTCGACGGAAAAGCGATTCGATTTTCAAACGGAATTAAGCTAAAATTACGACTGTGTACGGAACTTTATATTCGTGATATCATAATTTATTATATTTATACTTTACACTAATTATATTAATAATTTAATATTTTAATACTTAAATATTTAATTAATTTTCGTACTTCATACCCAATACCACACTCTTCGATGGTTTTCCTCGCGCGTGCGAATAGTCTATCGCGAGTCACCGCTCATTATACGAAAGAGGTTTTAAAATATTAAACGGGACTGACGTGCAAAGGAGTAAAATGAGGGGGTGAGTAGTATTCTTTAGAAGGAATAAACCTGGGTGGTGGGGCGTGAGGAGCATCCAGAGAGGGATGAAAAAGAGATTAGGCCGTGGGTTATGAGGCATGATGAGATGCGCTCAAGACCTCTCCGCCTCCTTCGGAATATCTATCTCCTGCTTTGTTTTTTCTCCTTCCCACATTCGTTTGCGACTTCCGATGGGAGGAATTGCAGAGTGCATCCCCTCAAATAAAAAAGAATACTTTTGGAGCTGAGCTAATGATTTCTATAAAATAGTATGGGGATTAGGTATATATTTATGAACTGTTGTACATTATTGTTCTCTCGTAGCTTACCGTAGCGTTCTTGGTTAGATGATCTCTTCATCTTTCAGGATCTCACAGCGTTGATTGTCTTAGGGTGACAACAGTTTCCAGAGAAGACGGGTACTTTTTAACAAAGGTATTGGTCTGCAGTAGAAGATAATATGGCCAACCTGATTATAGGAAAACTCAAACTTAAGCAGGTGATTCCTTTTACTTGGATACAGGGCAAGATATAAGATGTGGGTGGCCCATCCTAAAGGAAGGATTTAGTCAGGATCCTAACACCCCCTCCCACACGCCTTTTAGGCGGCTTCCGGGGAAAGTATGTAGATAGATGTACGTGAAAAATCGTTACGATAGCCTTGTTAGTGTAAGTGACCTGTTAGATAAACTCGGATTGGTATCTCTGTCAGACCGTAGATTGAAAAAGAGACTAAACCTTTTAGATATATTTAAGAGCAGTGTCTTTTCTAACGAAGTTAACATTATCTTACGAACGCCAACGTACTACGGTAGATCAGATCATGTAAATAAAATAAAAGAGATAGATTGTAGAGCAGACAGATTCAGAATGTCTTTTTTCCAAGATCAATAAAAGATTATAACGTCAGCGATAGAACTCATAAATAGATTGCATTACTTGTAGTGTAGCCTACTAACTTATCTATACTTGAATGCATGCTCCCGAATTTTTTAATTACTTCTAACAACATGTGGTAGTAAAATTTCTAAGTATGCGTAACGTTTTTTGGACCGTGTGGTGTGCATGTGGGAATCCAATTGCATGCTGCATGTGATGATTGATCACCCCCTGCCAAATACCCTAGAGGTGGCTCACAGAGTATTATGTAGATGTAAGAGATTTTTTCAGAAACCGGCCAATCACAGCACAGCTGCGAGAGCAGTGGCGTAACTATGAGGGGGATGAGGGGATAGATACCCCCCCAAAGCCTCATACATTTTGTTTTCCCTGCTGTGATGATGTCCCGCAAAATTACGATTCTGACCCAAATTTTAAGTGTCAAAATGTTAAAATGGTGTAAAATTTATTTCCAGGTATGTCAATTCTAGAGGCCGTATTACACTGGGCACGTATTTGCACAACCTGACGTATGTACGTATGGACGTATGTACGTATGTACGAAGGCGCAGTCAAAATTGCGTCGAGTAAAGCGGTGATTCCTAGAACACATGCAAGAATACGTGGACGTGAGATGGCAAAATGTTCTAATTTCATTCATTAATTCGCACAATTCCACGTCATTTTAGAAATTAATGCAGTTCTAACCTGCGCAATTCCGTTCCCTATGTGAAAGGGGCTAAAAACATTTTCCCGTTTCTTGTGGGGAGGGGGGTGGAGATGTTGCCCCCTTGATTCCCCCCTCCAAAACATGTTCCTAGTTACGCCACTGAGCGAGAGAATGCGGCCAATCACAAAGCAGCAGCGATTAACTAGGGCTACATAAGCGCGGTGAAAATACCGATATCGGCACTTCGGCCTAAAGACGCCTGGCGGAATCCAAGGGAAACTGTTGTCACCCTATGACGAACAGGCGGCGAGAACCCGTAAGATGGAAAGATAATCTAACGTAGTATCTACATCTACATAATACCCAGCGAGCCACCTCTAGGGTGTTTGGCAGGGGGTGATCAATCACCAGCATGAAGCATGCAATTGGACTCCCACATGCACACCACTCGGTCCAAAAAACGACACGTATACTAGCAAATTATACTACCATATGCTGTTAGAAATAAAAATAAAACTAAGAAACATGCATTAAGTTTTAAATAGGTGAGTAGGCTACACTACAAGTAATGCGATCTATTTATGAGTTATATCGCTGACGTTATAATCTTTTATTGATCGTGGAAAAAAGACATTCTGAATCTGTCTATTCTACAATCTATCTCTCTTATTTTATTTACATGATCTGATCTACCGTAGTACGTTGGCGTTCGTAAGATAATGTTAACTTCGTTAGAAAAGACACTGCTCTTGAATTTATCTAAAAGGTTTATTCTACTTTTTAATCTACGGTCCGACAGAGATTCCCATCCGAGTTTATCTAAGAGGTCAGTTACACTAACAAGGCTATCGTAACGACCTTTCACATACCTGACAGCTCTCCTTTGCACGCGTTCTAACTCTGTTATTAAGACTTTTTCATGAGTGTCCCAAACACTGCCAGCGTATTCTAAATGTGGTCTAACTAGGGAAAAGTAGCTAATTTCTCTCACTTTGTCGTCGCACGTATATTATCATTCAACCTACCATGCATATTCATTTATATGTTATCAACTTATAAAGCGTATACTAGGTTCTCTAGCGATTCTTAATTACCCTTCCAATAAACTAAAATAAAAATGTTTGAAAATCTTTTTTATATTTGTGGTGGAGTTTTTACTACATGTACCACTAGGTTTCATTGCCTCGATGACGCATTAGGCGACCCTTTTTTAATACCTTTGAGATAATATACTTAGGTCTCAATTCGAAAATGCCTTCAGTGTCAATTTTTCGTTTCTTTATCTCCTTATTATACAATTGACCCTCCATAATTATCTTTATTATAATTTTCTCCTTCATTCAAACACTTCCCTTGACTTACCTCGTCTATTTTTTTACAGTAAAAACGCTACATTCAGCCCGAGCATCAAATCGGGTTTCGACAACATATAACTTTTAACAATAACAAATATCCGAGATCAGCATCCGCTGTTGATAATCAAGCCTGGGATATGATGGTAAGATTCTGTTTCATCTATCAATGCACCATTTAAGTTTATCAAGGACACATGGATATTTTTGGCGGTGAATATGTTTCACTTGATATTTGGGATTTTGCCTAAATTATGCATTCGTCAGTTGACATCTCATTATTGCCTCAGTAAAATGCATTTAATTTCTGAAGTAAGATAAGCCACGCTATTTCTAATCTTTTCTTGAATGACCCTGATGGTGAATAATGAATTTCTTAAAACACCAATTTATGGAATGGACGTTGCAGCTAAGATTTAGTAAAGGAATAGCCAAGATTAACAATAGTATCCAAAAATAACTCATTAATCATAAAAATATAATAAAAGACAATGGCATCGCTCTAGCCAGCAGCCCTTAATAGAATTTTTATTCAATTGCCGCCTGGGAAGGTTATTTCAGGTTTCAATTTCCCTGGCCTCAGTGTTTTTGGTGAAATCATTAGTCAACTGATTACGGTGTAGTATAATCCATTTTGTTCGCATCTGTACATGATTTGCTCACCGATCCTCATACTTTCATTCATTATATGTACGGAACCCTTAACCGGTGACATGCGATATTCGAGACCTCTACGTTTTTTAAATTATGAAATTAAATTTAAAAACTATTTTTAAATATGCATAATTATCGTTAGCTTCGATCTTTGGGTCAAAAGGGTGCAACTACTCTTAAAACTTAATGTTTTTATTGTTTATTTTTGTGAATTAACAACTGAATTCTAACAGCGGTCTGTCTGGGAGACCTCACGTCACGCCTGCAGAATGCATCAACAAAAGGAATAAACGAGATTTTTCTCATTAGTTAACCATCCTAATTTAACATTTAAGGATTTATTTTGAAATCTGGCTCGATGTTGACACTTAAAAACGATAATAATACCTCAAGTGTTTTGACACCAGGTATTTGATCCTGTTTCAAATAAAAATATTTACAAAAAAATTTGGTCCCATTGATAATGCATTAAATATATATTTTAGAATAGTTAAGCAGATAAAGAAACATCAAACTAGGCAATAAAAATGGCTTCCCAACATTTAATGAATATTTGATCTATTTCGGTCTTCCAGACCGCACGTCACTGGTTGTGCAATAAATATTTCACGTTACAGGTTAAGGGTTAAAAATTCTGTGGATGCATAGAAAAAATTCACCGATTATAATTTTAGCCGAATAACTTAGGGCGCATATTAATCTTTCCGCCTACATTTAAATGTATCAATGAAAATTTGACGGTACGTTGCACAGGCTTGAAAACTTTTTATTGGTGAAAATTCAGTGCATTTATCTGTTTCTACTTAGGGCGGCAGCCTTTTAAAAGGAAAAGAAAGCAATTCGAGAGAAGACATAGTTCATTACCTTTTATTTTTTCAAGGCGAGCAACTTTAGTCGGAATAGCCTTGAGGTTTATAATCCCATGAGGCGCATGAATTATCTGTGCAGCGATGGAGCATTTTTTTTAAATTCATAAATAATAATTTTAGGCGAGTAACTTTGGGCACATAAGAGACCTTTCATCCAATTTTTAAATATTTCACTGAAAGTTTAACGGTACTTCGCACAAGTTTGAAAACTTTTTATTGGTGAAAATTCAGTGCATTTATCTTTTACTTCTCGGGGTGACAGCCTTGTTAAAGGTAAAATATCAATTCGAGAGAAGACATAGTTCATTACCCTTTTTTTTCTAGGCGACCAACTTTAGTCGGAATAGCCTAAAGGTTTTTAATCCCATGAGGCGCCTGAATTATCTCTGCAGCGATGCAGCATTTTTGGGCAAGATTAATTCCTCCAGACAGCTCTCTGGAGTTAATAATTAAAAAAAAAAAATAGGGACGAAGTGGATAAGGGTAAGAAAAAAATATTAAGTGGAACGCAGGCCCGAAGGAGGAGGCTAGGAGCCAGAAGGAGAGAAGAAGATGGGGAGACATCTCTCGTGAGGATTAGCAATTATTCGGCGAGGCGAAAAGGAAAAAAAGAGGGAGAGTCAGAGCCAAGGATCCACTTTAACCCTGGACCGAAACATGTTACCATCCCACTGTGGATGGAGAAGAAGATAAAAAATGAAAGTTTGCAGGGACGGACCCTTTGGGGGGGGGGGCTACCCAAACCCTCCTCCTCCCCAGGACAATTAATTTGATTCCCATTACACCGTGAATCCCCCATCCAGTCTTGGTTTTTTTATGCATCATTATTTTTTTATATTTCTCCTTCTAGACCCGGAAGTAGAAGCCATGGGCTGAGAAGACGAGGATAATGAAAAGAGAGAGGGACACCTAATATTTCTTCAAGGAGCAAGAACTTTACATTTGGATGTTGAAGGTCGAGAAAAGGGCATTTATATGGCCACCCGCACTCTCCTTCCAATTGACTCCCTTTTTGTGTCTCTTTTTTTCCATTACTACCTCTATTTTTAATCTTAAAAGTAAGATACCGTCTACTTTAGACTAGAAATGGGGTGAAAGATATCATGAAAATGAGTATCAGGGACGATGACCAAGAGAATGGGAAGCCTGGGGAGAGTACTGCTGACTATTATTGGTGCGAGGGTCACTCAATTACTAATGCACCCAGATTTTCTGACACCACTATTTTCTTTATTCTAAGAACCTCCAATTTTTACATTGTACTAATATATCCTTTAGGAACATTAAATCACTTTTCATCATAATCTCCGTCCTTTTCAATAGCCTTACGCCACCTTGAAACTAAGGTGTGTATTCCTGTTTGGTAAAACTCTGACTCGGCGTGCTGAACAATGAGAGGTTTTTGTGCACTATGGGGTCTGCCGCTGCGACCACGATCTTCAACATTGGGGTACCCGTTATCACCAGATACTTGTTGTGACAACTGACTAACTGTACTATGATCGACATCGTCATCTCTATACACCTTCAACATTTCGTGAATGTTTCCGACCGTCTCACTCTGACAATAAAGGAACTTAATTACAGTGCGTTGGTTTTGAAGGACATCAATTTCATCCGCCATCTTATAGAACTGCTGCTACGATCGTTATAGCGTTCAAATTAATTTTAATGGAAGCGATAAGGATGCTTCTATGCACCCTATTAATTGAAAGTGCCTAGAGTAACAGTTTTGGTGTCAGGAAATTTGTGCGCATTAATTTTCGAGTGTCCCCAGTATTAATAATTTTCATTTTTAGAATTAAAGTATGGGGTAAACCTCCATTAGATGTTGCGTAGCTTTAAGTCTTGGGGTGATGTCATGGAGAAGTCTTTTAAAATTCCCTGTGGTTATAATTAGGTATGATCTGCCAACGCACTTAATAAAGTGTCGACGGAATTTAGTAAAATTTGGAATACCTACTGAAGTTCTTGAAATCATCAAAAGATGGAATGAAATTGAAATATAACTTCATACCCAGCATTCGCATGAAAGATGGACTGCCTTGGGGATCGAATTAATGTGGTTGCTACAAAGTTGGCTTGCCCGTGGGCTCGGCTTCAATTCCCGGCGGTGGCAGAGAATTATTAGAGATTCACCGATCCCTGCTTGGATGTCGTGAGGGCATTTCAACCGCAACACTCTGTTCGTCGGATGAGGCGTAAAGCTGTGCTCGCATGGAACCTTTAGTTAAAAGAGGCTAATGCCGGTGTGATTCCATATTTTTTTTAATGCACCGATTTCTATTCCTACCGTCGAATCTTTTTTCCCATGATTCGGACAATTCAGTCATTTCAAATTCAATTGCTTTGCTAAAAACTGCAGTGTATAAAAAAACCTTAATAATGACCGCAAAAATAGCCAAGAACTATATTTTCAACGATTATATTGAAATAAAAATAACTTTTCTCATTGAAAGAGCACTTGCGACCATTATTTACTCAAGAATTTAACTTCCAATCCACGACAAGAATTTTGTTCCCCACTAGAATTCCGTGGATGCACTTAAAAATTCACCGATTATACTGTATAATCGGTGAATTCGGTAATCGGTAATTATAATGCATTAACTAGGCGTATAACTTCGGGCGTATCAAACACTTTCGGCCAACATTTTAATATTTCATTGATACGGATAAGAAAACTTTGAGTCTGCTTTTATGACGAAATATTTTTGGCAACGACAGTAGTATTAAAGAAAAGTCTTCTGAATTCCCCAAAGAATTCTGATGGGGTGGTGAGGTTATAATTGACCATTAACATTCTTCCAAACTAGGATTTCTAAAACCAAATAATTTGTACATTATGAAAACACTAATGGTGGGCAACGAATCGCAATCAATGCCTTTCGTTTTCTTTGATGAAGGAAACTACTCCATTTCCTTTTATAGAAGTTTAAGCGAGTGAACTCAGCTTGCGGAGTAGGAAATTTAGTTTTTATGAGTAGAGTGACCGGAATATACGCTCAGTGAATACGATTTGGGCTTAAGCATGAAATTGCCTTTTTTTTTAGTAGTATTTCAAAGAAAATGTTGTCTTCGTCTTCTTAGTTTTCTTGCCTTACGGATCACGAGACTGAAAGTTCGAGGAAGAAGGGGACAAGCTCGTTCACCAATTAAATTGTATTTTGATAGCAATAGGGTTTGAAGAATGAGGTTCTTTTCTTTTTTAAAGTAGTTCGTCCAAGAAAACGTTTTCTGAGGCTCTCAGCCTCTTTCCTTTTTTGCCTTCGGCAATCATTGCCGCCGATTACACCCCAAGAAAAAAATTAATTCTACACCAATAGCCCAGCGGTTTAAACAATGGGTCGGTGCATGGTAATCGAAACTGTTTTTTTTAATCACCCACTGGCAATATTCGTAAGTCTGAATACGCTATTGCGTTAAAATTTTAAGGTGTAGTATGACCGGAATATACGTTAGGTTAGGGAGGAGAATTTGGGCTTTATCATACAAATGACATATTATTTAAAGTTGAGAACACAACAAAACGTTTTCTGAGACAATCAATCTCCTACCTTTAGGCATTCGATAATAATTGCTTCATATCATATGCCGGGAAAAACTTAAAGTCTGCATTGATATGTAGAATACAGCGGTTGAAATGGCGCGTCGCTGCATGGAAATTGAAACAGTTTTTTTGAAAATCACCCAGCGGCAATATTCGTAAGTTTGAATACGCTATCGCATTAAATTTTAAGGTTTTTTTTATGACCGGAATATACGTTCATAGAGGGAAGCGAATTTTGGCTTTAGCATGCAAGTGCCTTACAATTTAATGTAGTGCGTCCAACAAAAAGTTTCCTGAGCCTCTCAACCTCTAACCTTTCGGCCTCCGATAGTAATAATTGCTGTTGATCATACGCAGTGAAAAACTAAAATTCTGCATCGATAGCCCAGCGGTTGTAACGGCGCGTCAGTGAATGCTAATCGAAACAGTTTTTTGAAAACCACCCATCGGCATTATTCGTAAGTTGGAATACGTTATTGCGTTGAATTTTAAGGTGTACCTAGTATGACTGGAATATACGTTCATAGAGGGAAGAGGATTTTGGATTTATCATGCAAATGCTATATAATATAAAGTAGCGCGTCCAACAATATGTTTTCTGAGCCTATCAACCTCCTATATTTCGGCCATCGATAATCATTGTTGCATATCATACGCCGGGAAAAACTAAAACTCTTCATCGATATCCCAGCGGTTGTAACGGCGCATTGAACAGTTTTTTGAAAATCACCCAGCGGCAATGTTCGTAAGCTTGAATACGTCATTACATTGAACCCACCCCCACCCCCATCCATTTGTGTACGCCAGTTCAAGTGAGCTAATCAGATTCACCCGGGGAAACGAGGGAGTATTATGATGGCTGTGAAAAGCGAGTGCACTCCATGGAACACACACCGCAATACTTCAAGGAGGAGGTCTTGCTGAGCCATTCCACGATCGGGAGAGAAACATTAATTGTTTTCGTTGATGATGAAAACGCGGAAGCTCAAAAGGCAGGGCAGAGAGGCGCGGAGGAGGGTATCCGAGGAACAAAAACCCGCCCGGGAGGCACGGAAACATTAGCTTCGGGGGACTACGACGAGTGCATTAATGACCAAGATGAGGGTAATAAGTCGAAGGAGGCCTGGAGACCCGTTTCTTTTTTTTTAAACTAAGGAATGAATGGTGTTGGGCTAGTTGATAGCGTTGGCGTAGGGGAAATAATGGAGAACGCCTTACAAAGCTAACGGCGAGGGTGGAAAATTCTTGCAAATGAAATTCAAAAGGGGGGTTCAAGAGTATGCACGCCGGAGTACAAAAGATTATTTGAAGATGCTTAGAAAACGGAACAAATAAAGGTGGCGATTTTAAAATCTCGTGGCAGTATAGGCAGGAAGAATTTTGGGAAGAAGAGTACAATCGCATTTTTTTTGTTAATGGACGATGGGATAATTATTACCGCTGCCTCACAAACCACCTCCATAGATATTGCGCGCTAGATTCACTACAATCGTGACTCCATTGATTCCCGCTGGTCGCCGAAAATAATAGCGCTCCAGTAGCTAGGATACTTGTCAATATTATACCTATTAGCCCGCAAGAGGAGCGAAATGCGGCAAATTCGATCTTTATTTCTGTATTTATTATTTCTGTATTAGATTTCTGTATTATTATTGCTTCTGTTTGATTTTTCATGTACCTAATGAGCTTATTGATGAGCCAATCATTGTTAATTGCGTTTTTCTCCAAGGGTTATACCTTGAGCATAAATAAATACATATTATATTCTACTATTTTAGAAATATTGCTACGTAACAAATTTAAGATGCAGATGGCTTCTATTATATTGCTTTTGTTTGATTTTCCATATACCTAATGAGCTTTTTGATGAGTCAATAATTTTAAATTGTATTTTGCTCCAAAGGTGATGCATATAGCATAAATAAAAATACATACTGTTTTACTTTTTTTTAGAAGTATAGCTAGGCAAAAGATAGTTTATTTAGAATGCAGATGGTTTATTTACCAGGTTAAACCATCTTGATTCGTGGAGCCGTTACATAAAATATTCATCCGTATCCAAGCGCTGAAAATGTAACACCTCCCTCCTTTTTTATGGCAGTCGTTTAAAAGAATGAAACAAGAGATGCGCATCCCCTGATCCATGCGAAGCCACTTAGCTCCCCTCAAGCGCCGAGAGCGATGGTGAGAGAAGTGCTAATTACGACCTCTCTTAGCCCTCCCCTGACATTGCTAATTACGTCTCACTCCCTTGTCTCTATACCCTACCTCATCCACCCAACATAAAGATGGGCCTTTCTTCTAATTTACAAAAAAAGAAAAGAAAAAAAAACAAAAATAAAAACAGTAATCAAACGTACCCCATTTAGACCCTCTTTAAAAAAGTCTTCAATACACTCACACTCTCACCGACTCCCTTCCAGATACATCCATTCAGAAATAGTGGGGGTGAAAAGGAAATCTGTACATATATTCCTTTGAAAATTTTTCTTTTTTTTCCACCCCTATACAGCCTATCCTTATCCCAGCGCCACCAGTGCCATGAGAACCCCTACCCAGAGATGACGCTAGTAAAAAGGGTCTCCATTGTTACGGCCAGCTGAAAAAAAATGGCACCGCCCCTTTTCTTTCCATCCCTTGGCTCTGTCTTTCTCCCCGCTCCCAAGCACTCAGTGCCGTCCCTGTCCAAAAGATCAGGGGCGTGCAAAGTGCGTGGGAGGAAACGGAACGGAATAATACCTAACAGAGAAGAGTAGAAGTAGAAACTCAGCGTATTTCAGCGTTGTAGGCTGTAGGGGTAAGGTTTTGGATAAAGATATGGCAGGGACAAGGCGTTCTTTCGGTTAACAAACGCAAAATCCTTTATCTCTTCAATTTTGATCCGAGTATAAAATTCGCATTCTCAATTTCAGATTCTTTTTTTTTTTAAACGATTCCAGCGACGCATTTTGCATACGCACATCTATATATGAGGAGAGAACAGTCGTTATTACTAATGCATTCCACCTATTAAAGTAGGTTTGCATGGAGTATTTAAGTAGTATTCTTGCAGTGTACCGGAATATTACTGGTTGGCCACCCTCAAATGGATACCCTCTCTTCATGGACTTCCCTTTCAATTCATAATAAGCTTCTACTAGCCTACTCCTCTTTCATTCTATCTAAAAATCCAATTGTCTCCCTTCCTCTTCCTCGTTTATACATCATTCTACCCTTTTACGCTGCCTTCAAAATCTCCTCCCCGCTAAGTACTCTCTCCATCCATACCCTCTGTCTCCATTGTACCTCATCTAGAAGCTGCCTCTCCTTACCCGATCGAACTAAAAAGGAACCTAAAAGCCCATTTGGAATCGAGTCAGAAAAAATGATTTGCTAAACGAGATGGGGATAGTTACGTTGATATTTTCATTACAATGTATGATCATCACTATTAGTCAACAATTCTAAGATTGATTTGACGCAGTTCTCCATTCCTCTCTCCTATCCGCTAACCTTTTCATAGCGACGTATTTTTTTCTCTTTAACATCCTTTATAAACCTGTCCTATGTAACTCATTCGCGGCCGTCCCTTGCCCGTTTTCCATTCCACCTACGATTGTCTTCATCAGGCCATCATGCCTCAAAATGTGGCCAACTAAGTTGTCCCGTCTTCTGCTTAAGGCTTTAGGAGGCTTCTCTTTTCTCCCACTCTTGTTAGCACTTCCTCGTTACTTACACGGTAAATCCATTTTATCTTCATCATTCTTCGGTAGCACAACATTTCGAATTTATTCACTTCTCTGCTGCTTTCAACGTTCAATTCTTGCTTCCATAGAGAAACATACTCCTTATAATGATGTATATAATAAGTAAACATAAGTTTCTCCTGATTATGATGTATATAATAAGTAACCGTAAGTCCAGAGAAACAGGCGACTTTGCTACGCTTGTGGTTAACACGCTATTTTTAGAACGAGAATTGAACCCCAAGTGTTCTATTTTGAACAGAGGAGAGAATAAATGATCGATAAACCTCAATAATGATGTTACAGCAGGGTCAGGGATGGATATCAAAGACGTTGTAAACAGAGACAAAATATGTTCCAACTACGTATGCACTATACCGGGTCTAGTTCAAGATGGAAAATAAATATTAATTCGTATGTGAAACTGTACCTGGCATGCCAAATTGGCGACCCTCAGAGTGAATTTCCGTGGACCGCGACCACGATTCCAAGTAAAATAAATCAAATGAAAAAATATAGCATAAATAAAGTTAAATATGCTTCATCAAGTGAATATGTACGAAAATATATTCACTTAATATAAACGACCTACTTTCCTTTTAACCCTGCTTATGGACATTGATACTCAATTCAAAATAAAAATGTGAAAAAATTGTGTGCCCTGAGTGGAATTTATACATCTGATGAACACAATAGTTTTCATGTCACTGTTTTAGTGTTTTATGGAGAGAGAGAGAGGGGGAGAGAGAGAGAGAGAGAGAGAGAGAGAGAGAGAGAGAGAGAGAGAGACAGACAGACAGAGAGATTTGTGTATGAGAAATTTGTGCAGTGGCACGATTAATCATGACCATCATCGATGTCTAGGCCAACAACTATGCGATGGTGACTAGATAACAATGAGGGGCACTATATGGTTTCCTTTCAATTTTCAATAATCTTTTATAACATAAATACAGTTTATATGCATATGGCTGCGGAAGGCTGGTTGCTCACTCCCTAAATAATATAAAAATACTAACTACTCCATAAATAATAAATAAAATGAACCCTATCAGCTTGATCTCTGCATTTCTTCAGGGTTTTCTTCCGCGTCAGCTTGCTTATAGACAACAGTTTCGCTGGCTATTCTGCCAGCGTCTTCAGGTCGGAGGTGATTCTTAATTTTTTTTATTCAGAGTAGTGGTAGGAATAAGCGTCTCTTTTGTAATCTGTATATGGCCAAAATGCGCAAGTGAGGGTAGCGGACGGATAATCTGGCTGGGCAAGCATTGGCTGAGTAGTGAGGCAAGGCTATGCACTATTGCCGTTGCTTATTAACTTGCACGTAAACCAGGGGCGCAGCTAGGAATTAAGGCTGGGGGGGAGGGGGGATAGGTGTAAATATACCAAATAGTATTTCTTCAGCTTCATATGCGCACCTCACATGCTGCATAAAAGTAATCAGTCTCTCGCTGCCAAATAACCTCTCATGCACAAATTTCTCATACACAAGGAAAGTCAAACTGTATCTTGTGCATGTAGATGATGACTGGAGGAATAAGGCAGAAGTCGGCTCAGGGGTACGAGTGCTCAGCGGTGGAAATCGGAGTGGGTTGGGCCATGTGATAAAAGACTAGAGGGTGCCCCCTCGTGGCCCCCAAACACTTGACTGCCACTCGAATTTCAATCCCTTCCTACCAACCCTATCACTCGAAAGCGTGGTCTTTCGCGACCTGCCTTGTAGACCTTGCAGTAACGGCAACGATTACGCGCATCTGTGGTTTCCTGCCTTTGTAGTCTCGAAAAAAAACCAAAACACGAAAGGGTGCCTCAGATGATCGAGGGGGGAGGAAATACATACATAAGGGTGAGGGAGAACTGTAGTTGGATCCAAATGATTTTTCTCCCCGCTTAGCCGATCGGCGAGAGGGCTTTCGAACGGAGGGAATGAGGTGGAAAATCACTCACTTCGGAACCAAACCAAGCCGAGCATTCGAAGTGACGCCAACTGACGCCCCACCGACACTTCTGCATATAAGCGTTCGCCTATTCAGCGGGGCATACACTAAAGCAAGGGTCTTCAGCCCGCAGCTCCCTGGCTAATTTTTTGCGGCTCCTAGAGGCTAAAGAAAATGTTGTATCGCGCCACACAATATAAAATATATATCGACACACTCGTCGAAAATAATATATATCAAAAATCACATTAATATATTGGACTTTCTAACCAATAAAGATTATTGCACTATGAAATTATGTTTATTTTATTTTATTGATGTGGTGGTAAAGTGACGTGGAGCATTGTGGCCCTCCGAACAATTTGAAATCGATTTTTGGTCCTTAATTTAAAAAAAGGTCGAAGTTCCCTGCACTAAAGGGTGCAATATCTCCTAAGCACCGATTAGAAAATTTCATCTGAAATTCATCGTGATGTCTATCGCTTGCGGCTTTAGTCTTTCCACACATACCGCACAGGGGCGAAGCCAGGAATTTCATTCGGGGGGGTCCAAATCCGTGGGTGAATTTAAAAAAAAACAGGGTACTAAGTAATGGTTTTAAAATAATTTTAACACTTTTCATAATCTAAAAAAACCTAATTTCTAAGTTTTAAAACTTAAAAAAGTTAAACTTAAGTTTTTATATTTCGAGGGGGGGGGGTCCGGACCCCTGGACCCCCCTCCCTGGCTACGCTACTGATACCGCACATTTAGTAATAGCGTAAATGATGTTAGTAGTGATATAAATTTATAAACGGCCATATATTCGATTTTTTACCTCACTGATAATCAGTATTGATGAAATATACAGATAGCGAGCCTAAATACACACCATTTTTAGCCCACGTGTTTTAGCAGTTCGAAAACTGTTTGTAAACTTTTGATTTCATTCCTTCACTTTTCATATTTATTCCATTAAAAATCAAAAGACAGTTCACAATTTTAACACGATATCACGAGTATTTTTGCTGTCATAGAAGTGGGGGGATAAAAATAATGTACAAAGGATATAAACTAATAAAAAGCTCACTTAGTTTTTTTCCTAATGACTATTTCTTGGTGCAGCATATTAAGAAGTACGCAGTGTTGAACTCAGTGATTCAATTTGAAGGCTGGACTTGAAGAGTGAGGATTGGTCAGGGTAGAGCTCACGCCAGGCATGGGCAATTCCATGAATTCACGTAAGGGGCCAAGTTCCTATCCCTGAGCCACTTTGAGTTAAGAGACACACTGCATACAAACGATTTATATAGAAATCTATGGATTTTCGAGGATATAATTCATACAATTTTGTGAAACTCTACCGAATATTTTAATTTGCGCATAAACGACATCGATACGTAAAAAATTCGTATGAAAAGACAATACATCAGTGGACAATGTCCACGATGCTGGATGCTATATTGTTTTCCAAAATAAACTTTTACTTATAGCCAGCCTTGAAACCATTGTACGTCACCATCTCGCGAAGCCAAGTAAGAAGCCAAGAAGACAGTAGTAATGACGGCTGTCTGACAAGTACCTACACCCTTCCTTCGGTTATAATCACCCGCTGCCAATGCAGTCTCTCTCATTGTCATAAGGTCGCTCTGGCGTGATATAACACAGCAAAGCAAGGCTTAAAGGGGGAGCTCATCATCAGGTGCCTACCGCAATTAAACCAGCCCGCGGAGGATAAAAATGCGGCATTAATTGCTCGAGAAAGGGCCCAAGTGGATGAGGAGAAGAGGCAGGGGTGAGTCGCACCCTTTGCTTCTCAGAAAAGCCAAAGGCGCTCTCGATCATTGAAGAGGACCGCGGTTCCGTGTCACGCAGTAATGGCACACGCATGGCCAACCTAAAAGCTTCCGATCGCTCAAACCGAAGAGCATGGGAGAGAACCCTTTGTGGTCGCCCGTCTATGCAGAGGGATGGTTCCCTAAGAGACGCGATGCGATTGAAGGCAGCCGCGGAAGTGATTGAGGTACACCGCTCCCATCTGTGGTGGGTATCAACTCCCTCGAGCAGGCTCTATTGTGGCTACTATGATTCAATAGGGTGGTTTCCTATTATTTTTTAACGGTCTAAATCGAAAGATTATTACTCTTGGAGTACGAATTTCACGCTTTTAGGTTTTTAAATGAAGATATCTATTTTTCGCGATTAAATGAAAAGTGAAAATTTTCAAGCGCGCGAAAACGCGACGAATAAGTATGAATACTGGGAAAATCCCGCGTGACGTCATTCTGGTTCCGGCTGCCGCTATGAGAGGCCACCTGGCCACCTAGGTGTGAGGCTATGAGCGCCGTTATGATGCAGGCTGCTAGCACGTAGAATAGTACCCAGATAGCAGGTAGCGTTTAGCTTAAATAAGCATTAATAATACGCTATCAAACGAAGGAAACATTCTGACCATGAGCAAATTTAATAGGTGATCATTTAGAGATGTTTCCCTGTGCTCTGTGCCTCATGTATGCATTGGTAATCTCAGGCGATCTAAAACTCCTGACTACTCGTATAGCATCTAGGTCCCTGTGACGTCACGTGGAGTTGCTACGCATGGGAGCCAATCTGGCCTTTTTCGCATGCGTATTGCCATTCGCCTAAACTGGGATTTCTAAAACCAAATAATTTGTATATTCTGAATACACTAATGGTGGGTAACGAATCGCAATCAATGCCTTTCGTTTTCTTTGATGAAGGAAACTACCCTATTCAAATACTGAATTCGAGCATGTATGTACTTCCTAATGTTCCATGATGTCGATCTAGCAGCTGAAATGCCTCTGTTTTTGGCGAAGAAAATAAAGAATGAAATAAAACAGATTTTTTGACATTTAGAACTTTAACATTACTTTTTTTCAATACTAAATAGATTCGTCAATAGTTCACCCCAAAAAGCAATAAGTCATCGCAGTAATTTAGACGAATTATTTTCATGAGCATGCCTAGATACTGTAAACTTCAATAAATCCCTGTTCACAACAGATTGGCGTGACTAAACTTAATAAACCACACAAATTAGCGGAATGTTCATTCAATGACAGCACAAATCGCACGTTGATCCTAAAATCGATTTTAGAGGACTTAATATTACATATCTCTCTCAATAGACAAAACTATCTCCTTGCAGCTTGATAGTTTTCGTTGAAATTTCAGCTTCTCTCAGGTAATGACCATAATGAGAAATGTTAGAAAGACCAAAAAAAAAGACCATTTCAAGTGGTTACGAATAAAACTCAACTCTTAGCCGTGGTATTTCACTACTTTTAAATTACACTAGTATTACAAATTATCCCATGAACTTATATTTCTTCAGTTTTTATCACCTTCTAGGCAATTTATTACCAAATATTTTCACTATACGCAACTACGCCAGTTCCTGAACCTCCATTCCAAGTTTGAGCTCTCATCTTCTATTAGTTAAGGAGTAATTTACAATAGAGCCTGATCAAGATTTATTATAAATTATTATAATTATTATTACACAAGTAGACTATTGCCTGGTGGCAGCATGAGATGTATGCACATGAATAACAAATGTACCTATCTAATGACAAAGTAAGAAACAGAAAAGATGCCTATGGTAAAAAATAATACATTACTTCTTATCATACAACTAACAATTGAACATTGTCCCGATAAACCAATTTCAAACAATCCAATAACCGTTTTAACCAATAAGTGATGAACACTTGTTCCTAAAAATTTTCACATTTGCAGGGAAGACCTTAAAAATAACTTCAGGTAGGTCTTTCCACTCCTTTATTTCTCTATATAGAAAGGATTTTTTCAAAATGTCTGTTTTCTGTTTTTTCTTAGAAATGAGTTCCTATGTAAGAAATTGATAGGTGAGCAAGGGTTGACACGCAATATTAATATCTAAGCCTAATCAGCCCTCACGCTTTATTTTCCGAGCGATGAAAAGTTTATTTTTTCACTTTTCAGTGCATTTTATACTGCTTTTGGAAAGAGCGTGCTTTTTAAAATTTTATTATTATATTTTTACTTTCTACTTTTTAATGATGAATCGTGTAATCGATTAAACGAAAGCTGTAAAATAAATTTCTGCCAAAAAAATATAGCTAACAAAATATATCGAAAACATTTTTTTTTAATTGTTTTATTGAAGGGCACACGTTTTGGGTAATTTCATGAGCTGATTACCCTATAAGCAACACCTCACATGGTCACAGAAAAACTGGTCTCGCTGAACGTAAAGTGTCGGCTCCTGCTACGAGGGATGCACTTCAGCAGAGCCATGGTTGCCACAATACCAGCTGATGCCATAAAGATGCCCCCCTGAGCAGAAGTTCATTTGGCACGGCACCCACATTGACGTTGGAAGTGACTTGAGGGGACTGGTCCCCATGATATCCCACCACGCCTTTTCTTCTCTTTGGGGCGACCAACCCCTCCATATTTCTTCCATTCAGTCCATCTTTCTTCGCATCCCATCCCCTCCTACTCAGAGACATGCATCATTCTCCCGCCTACCCCCTCCGACAGAAGAAGTTTATATCATCCCCAGGCCATCAAAGCGAGGCTAGGTGTGAACTTGGGGTGGGGCCGTCAGCTTATGAGGGTGTGCAGGCAAAATGGAGCCATAGCTTACAAATCTCGTCCATTCAGCTGGCTATTCAGGGAGGCGATCTACTACTTTCCCGTGCAAACTGAGGTCACGTTAGTTTGAAGGCTTATACCATTTAAATACCACGAACTAACTTTAAAAACAAATTAATTCAAATTAAAGATGGTACAGAGCTACGTGTATTGATGGCACATAAGCCTCTAATTATTTACAAAATGTCATGCTCAGAGCATACAATTTCGATACAGCGATACAATTTCATCGCATTTTCCAATGCATTTTATTTCGTGCTTATTAAAACAAAATATGAGAAATCAAAGTTTTATTTCCACGCATGGTATTAAGGCTTTTATAATAGTAATGTGGATTGATTAGTGCAATAATAATGAGGACAGTATTAAGCTACTACACATAGAAATATCAATCATTTTATCTTAATGAAACCCTAAAATCCATTCACCCATAAGGCAGATAGAAAAATAAGCTGAATGGAAGGAACTAAGCACCTGTCTTATATAAGCATGAAATTGTCATTTCTAATGTTAGTTTTCAGGCAAAATCATGAAGAAGTCTCACAGAGGATTCATTTGTTTCACGATTTCAAACAGGGCAAAAGAAGTCATAAGAAATAGACAAGGAACACTCCTGATTATTGATCATAGGCAACATCCACAAACCTGATATACTGATCGAAGTAGTACTATATTACGAGGGGATTTATCAAATAAAGGAGCCGAAAGGCTTTGTAAGCATTAAAATAATGGCGGAAAAGTGAAATTATATTTTGCTTTTATATACGAATATATCAAAAAATCTACCAAAAAATAATAATTAAACACCATGGATAAGAAAGTATTGATACTCACCGCTGCACCACCATTACACCTTTCCTCCACATCCTAAAGCCCAGAGTAGATTCTTTGGGTGACACTCCGAAGATCTTGGGATGGCCACGGATTGCTTCCCCTTCCTGTAAGCATCGCAGAGCCATGAATTTAGCTGAAGGTAATTACATTGACTTTCTTATTAACAAATTGAAAATATAGAATACCAATTTTTAGCCTAGATTCAGTGCTGAGATTAATAGGCTCAAGCCAATACTGGAAAATACATACTATACGTATCTACTTCTACAACGACGTATATAAAAGCAAACTGCTGCTACATACTACTGAGCAAGCCACCTTAACAGATGTATGGGAGGTGTAAGGACATTAGGCGTTCACCTGTACTTGAAGAATAAACAATTTAGGTGCGCTTACTGAGATAATTGTTATATCACTATTATCCTCTCCCAGGGCTACCACCTTATCGTGGTGGAGAGGTTTGAGTGCCCCAATGACCCGGAGAGCTATGCTGGCGGGAGCGTATGCTCCTGGTAGGGCCACCCAAGCCAGACAGGTCGAAGGGTAGGGGACTGACTAAGTGTAGCCCACTGGTCCTCCAGGTTGGGGGTTGTGCGACAGGCCGGTAACCTGCCCATGTAAAACCTTCTTTAACTCATAAGCTTCACAGAGAGCCTCGGAATAGGTTAGGATTCAACAGACGACGACTAGGCAAAAGTAAGGACATGAATACGGGTATAACGGATATATTAAACATAGCCACATGGAATGTACAAGGCTTAGGCAATCACGAGTTAGAACTTAACAACACCCTTAAAGAATACAAAGTGAATATGGCGGTCATCACTGAAACAAAGAAGAAACTCAAAGGGACAAAAGACTTGGAAGATAACGTAATGATATACAGTGGAGTTGATCAGAATAAAAGAGCACGTTGTGGAGTGAGTGTTTTAATAGACAAAAAATGGAAAAATAATATCAGGGAATACACTTTCATAAACGAAAGAATAATAACGGTGCGACTCAAATTTGATAGGGGTTATTTAACAATACTTAGAACATATGCACCTGAAGATGGGAAAAAGGAAGAAACGGAGATTTTCTATGAGCAACTGCAAAAAGAAATAGGGAAGTTAAATAACAGGGACTACTTAATAATAGCTGGTGATCTTAACGCTAGAATTGGGAAAGAGCCAATTCCACAATTGATTGTAGTACATGGAGAAGACCATCTGAACCAAAATGGAAGTAAATTAAGAGAATTTATAACTTTCAACGAATTAAAAGTAACGAACACATTTTTCAAGAAAAAAGATATCAATAAATTCACCTGGTCAGCCAGGGGTCACCGATCCCTAATTGATTACATAATTGTTAACCGAAAATTAGCCTCGAGGATAACTGATACACATGTATATAGAGGAGCAAATATATGCACCGATCATTTCCTTGTTAAGGCAAAAATACAACTATGGGCAAGGTGGAAAAAGCATAATACGGAAAAGAAACAATGTCAAGTAAAGAAAATCTTCAAAACATACCTTTTGAAAGAGAGTAGTATTCGAAAACTGTGCCAACACAGGATTACACAACTGCTCGAACAGTTAAAACCAGAACATGACATCAATAAGGAATGGGAAAATCTTAAGAAAGCTATTTTACAAATAGCTAATGAAGTTTTGGGCACCAGAAATAAAAAGAAACGGAAAAGAGGTTTAAAAATCTGGAACGAAGAGATAGCACAGGCCATCGAAAATAAAAACAAAGCATACAGAGAATACCTACAGAGAGAAACAGAGGAAACGAAAGAAAAATATCACAGGGTCAGAAACCGCACGAAAGAAATAATAAGGAATGCACATATGATATCATGGGATAGATTTATAAGTGGAGTAGAGGATGATATTCATGGTAGGCAAGAAATAGCATATAAACTGATGAAACAACTCAACAAATCAGAGAAAGATACTGCCCAACTAAATGTTATACCGAAGGAAGAATGGAGAGAACACTATAGGAGATTATGGTATGATCCAACATTAGATGATACGATCAACACTCCAGAGGAAACAATAGGAGTAGACCCTATTGATTTGAAAGAACTAGAATGTGCTCTGAATAAGACAAAAAATAGGAAAGCTGCTGGCATAGATGGAATTGAATCAGAGCTGATAAAATATGGAGGTACATCCCTACAAATAAGAATCCTCCATCTATACAACATGTGTTGGAAAAAGCTTGAAATCCCAAAGGATTGGAATGTGGCGAAGGTTGTTTCATTGTTTAAAAAAGGAAAAAGAAATAATCCAGAGAATTACAGAGGTATAAGCCTACTAAATACTGCATACAAAATTTACAGTAGAATAATAAATACTAGACTACAAGCTATCTCTGATACCATTTTATTAGAAGAACAGGCTGGATTTAGGAAGGGAAGATCTTGCATCGACGATGTTTTTACTTTAAAACAAATAATTCAAAAACGAAGAGAGTTCAATCTGGAAACGCATCTGGCATTCATAGATTTTGAAAAAGCATTCGATCGTGTAAATAGAGAAATGTTATGCTCAGTTATGCAGAAAAGAGGGTTTCCTAGACATCTGATAAAAGCTTCCCAGAGTCTAAACAGAGACACCAGAATTGTAATTGACACAGGGAAACAGATCACCCAAGAAATTATCATTAACCGTGGAGTTAGACAGGGTTGCAGCCTATCCCCAACCTTGTTTAATCTATACATAGATGACGTTCTAAGAATGTGGAAAGAGAATGATGTATCACCAGGCATAGAAATAGGACCATCTCAATACTTAAATACGATGCTGTTTGCTGACGATCAGGTTATAATACAAGATAAAGAGGACAAACTCCAGATGGCAGTACACAGACTACACGAGTTGAGCAAGCTATACAACCTGAGAATTTCAAAAAACAAAACAAAGACTATGGCATTTTTAGGAAGCAACCCGATAAGAACAAAAATTGTTATTGAGAATCAAGTCCTGGAGCAAGTGTCGCACTTCCAGTACTTAGGATGCGACATAACATATGACGAGGAAAAAGATATTATAAATAAGGTTAACACTTTCCAGAGAATATGTGGCACTATCAGAAGAACTCTAAAGAACAAAACAAGAAAAGAGACACAAATAAAATTTTACAAAGTGATGGCAGTCCCTACTGTACTCTACGGATCAGAATGTTGGGTAACAAAAAAGAAGGAATTAAGGCAGATAGAATCGTCTGAAATGAAATTTTTAAGGTCAGTTAAAGGTTGCACAATATTGGATAAAATAAGAAACACTCAAATAAGAGATGAACTGGGTGTCCAAGCAGTCACTGACAAATTAAAAGAATACAAACATAGATGGAAAGAACATTTACTTCGAATGCCAAATGAAAGAATTCCAAAGCAAGCAATGGAATATCAACCATTTGGCAAGAGAAGTATAGGAAGACCAAGGAAAAGATGGTGATGTGGAGCCGGAACAGGCTTAGTAGCCTAATCCTGGAAGGAAGAAGAAGAAGAAGAAGATCACTATTATTCTCTACAAGCATAAAAATATACCCGAGTTCGGTCTATCATTCTTTTCAATTCATTTATTGCTTAGAGGAAAATTAATGCCTATACACATCCATTGCGGAAATTACTTCGCTTTATAAATGTTTCTGTGCGGCCAGGAAACATCGTCCGGTCCTCAGATGATCTTCTTTGTGTAGATGTGAATAACACCTCTTTATAATTGCTCAAGTATTTTAAATAGAGTAGTTACTCTCGGAGTCTCAGAGTGAACGGATTCGTGTAGAAGCTGTGTAACGCTCTCTTTCGTTCGTAGCAGTTATTGACAGTTCCCACCAATTTTCTCAGCAAATATTTTAATTACCTTTGGGATTTCATCTTTCTGCATCAGATTTTAAATTCCTGATGCATAATCGAGTTTCGGTCTGAAGATTGCGAAGCAGCAGCTCTAATTCACATTTCATCCATCCCACTGCACGCTGCACGTATCCTAGCTTCTTCAGTATCCTGCCGTAAATATTTGTGATGCTGCATTGAAATATTTTTAAAGTAATAGCTACTTTTAGTATAATTACGTGTACATGCTTATTGATACCTTCTTAAGTGTCGACCAAACTCCCTGTTTCGTGAGCAATGCAAGAAATTTGAGAGTGCCTTCATGGAAATCGTGCGGGGGCATTTTAAATGCTTTCCATTTAGATTTTCACGTTTGATTATCGAATCCCTCTCACGATAACGACAGATTATCGTCAGTAAAATTACATTTGAAACGTTGAAGTAGCTAATTATTTTAAACCGTCTTTGTTTCAGTCTAATCGTTTTCTGTATCGTGCAAGACAAAAAATCGAGAGACCATAGGTTTTCTTATACTTGTTCTCCGCGATAAACCTGAATCTCAGCACTCAGATATTTGGCTTCATTTGGCACCTTAATGCTAACTCAATCCATAACGATAACATGGGGATAGATTGAGGTTCCACGCTTTAAATGAACAGCCAAGCTAGTTCCGGTTCTATTCACATCAGCATGTGCATTATCGAAAAAGTAAAGAAAATGACACTCCCTTGAAGAAAAGCAGGTACGAGATTGAATAAAAAAGACAAAATATGGAGTGGGGCATGCCCGACCAAGGGAGAAGTAAGTGAGGGAGTGACAAGATATGGAGTGTGAGAGAAATATGAAGGAGAACTTTTGAGAACACGACCTCGCGTATCTTTTTCGCAGTTTGGTTTCCATTCATACCCTAGCCACTTTAAGTCTGTCATGATCAGGTGATCGGGACTGAGATTTATGAGGAGGAAAAGAGGGTGGGGATGTTGAAGGAATGACGGGGAAGATGAGGGATGAATGCCACTCCTGAAAACATTCAAGTAGCATTGATGACAATAACTAAGTCAACATCCTTAGAAGTCTATTTTAAACACCACATAAAACACCACATGTTTTATGTACCCATGTGTATCCTGGTTAATTAAGATATACATTTCTTTAGCATAAATTAGGTTAAAAGATTTGTCAATACTTTCTTAAGTGTCGGCAAAATTCACCGTACCATAAGTAATGCAATAAATGTTTGCTAATTCACCGTTCTTGGAAGGCTATTTTACAAACCAGATTCTTTTATGTTGTCATGTTGTATTAAAATCTTTGTAAATTAAAACTTATATTTGCAGTATAAACTTCGTAGATATGTGTATCAATACTTTATTAAGTATCGACGAAACTCTCCGTCCCGGAAGCAATGCAATAAATGTTGTCGTTTCTTCGTGGAAATCATGCATCATGATCTCGTTCGAAATGCTTTCTATTAATCCTTAACAGATTTTATTATTGCAAATCATAATTATTGAAAACGATACCATGATTGTCGATTACAATAAAATGGTCCGCTAAATACTGGAAATTTGCATAATACTGACGATTATTTTCTATTAAATTTATAGAACGCTAATATGGGGACGATAAGCATCCGAGTAAATTTTACATATATTTCTCAAATAAATTGTGTTGGGAATACGATTAAATATTGCTTCTTTCTCTCTGCTTACGGGCAAATGGCTTTTATATTCTCGTCAACCAAATCCTTCAAACTTTGTTTATCGAGTAAGTGAATCATAAACTTGCATCGGAGAATCACCATAACTATTGTCATCTTTCATAGTTTTCCACCACTGCCCGAGTCATGATTAAAGTAATAGCTAAAAGGAAGTTCCGAAACTTGGTACACTTCAATCACTGATTATTTACGTTATGCTAAATGGCCATGACTAAGCATGGCATTTTATATGGTAATTTGCAGAGGTAAATTATTCGGCACAAATCTAGGTCACCACTCCAATGAGGCAGAACCGATATTGGACTCAAAATCTAGAAACTGCAGGTTACCTCGGTTTCGGATCATTCTTTCGGAATTGACTCTCGGAAGTCACGGAACCCTTCCACGAAGTCTAGACAAGTCGAGAGGAAATTCTATCGCTTCTTAATCGTTCTCTCCCAGACTCCCTCCGATATATATATGCGTTACTTCCTGCAATTTTGTTCCGAGAATCGGTCGGAGGAGGGGGTTGAAAGGTGGATATAATCACGAAATATCCCGAAAATAGGGCCACATTACGTCAAACCTTCCTGGAACGAATGCTTGAAATAAGGAAGCCACGCATTCGGAATATTCCGAAGTGTTCCGGCACATGATTAGCCTACGGCAAGAATAATTACGTTGGCATGCTTTTCTCAATTTCGGCAGCTGGAGTTCAAACATCCTCGAAGAGGTCGACTCCAGCGGGGACTTGAAAACAATTTACGATAACATGCCAATAAATTATCCGTGGGGTAGGTATGAATACGTAAAAGAATGGAAGAAAATATTTGATTACCCGAAGATAAACTTCAATGCAATTCAAAAGACATCGGAGTACCTGGCGAAATGTGAAATCAGAGGCAAGAGATAAAAAAAAGAATTAAATCACTGACGGGAGAAGAAATTTAATGAATAATTATTTTGTGTGATGTAGGGCACAATATAGTGGAGTTCTTAATATTTGTAAAATTAGACATTGCATATTTTCCACTGAGTTTTATTATGACACTACGCGTTTCGTCGTTACAATCAACATTATCAAGTAATTTTGCTAATAATTATTTTTTTAAATTTGGACCATACTCAATAAATATGTACTATTAATAAATTCAATAACAAGATCGTGGTGGACTTGGTATCATCCAATGTTCTTTTCTACAAAATTGGATAAGACCCTCGAATACAACACCATGATAAACCGAACAACTGAATTCACTATAGAACCTGGGGAAGGCTAACGTGGAATAATTGAAGCGTTGATATGGGCAGAGGTGTAGCCAAGAATTTCGTTCGGAGGGGGAGGGCAAAACCAGGGGGGTAAATTTTTGAAAAACAGCGTACTAAGTGATGGGTTTTACACAAAATTTAACACTTTTCCCTACCGATATAACTTCATTTGCTAAAGAAATATTTTGTAAATTCATGATTTTTCAAGATTTTCTTTTCTTTTATGAAGGCAAATAATTGTGTTTCTATACTTCGGGGGTGGTCCAGACCCTGGCTGCGCCACTGGACATGGGAAAGGTAGTAAGTCACCAAACGTGAATTGTAGAGGAGACGAAAGATAGAGGTTTTCCAACAGTGTGAAGCTTATATTAGTGTACGAACTTCGTCAATCGTAGTAACTGATGTATTGTACCAATTGACTTTCTACTTTTTCCATGCCATTGCCATATGCATGTACTACCACCTCCTTGAAAAAAAAACGAAATTTCGATATATTCTGACCTTTCCCATGTCAGCGCTTCAATTGACTAGATTTTACAAAAATACATGGATAGTACAAGGGAAAAGGTAGGCTACCAATACAGACTATTTGGCAGAAATACTAATTAAAAATCAGAAAATAAAATATTTTCATGGGTCTTACTAGAGGGATATACGGGGATCACATGAAAAGTAAGGTTTCCAAAGCCTAGGCGTCGCCCCTTGCAACATTATACGATATCTAGCCGCTCTGTCCTGTTTATTGGTCCTTCCTCCTTGCCGTAAACAGCTCCTCATTATCAAGATAATTATCGGCGCAGCACCTATTCACGATGGGCATCCCGATTACTGCTCCCGCAAAGTGTGAACTGATTTGTCGGTTGATTTCGCCTCACTTATCCCTCAGTGATTCAATCCGAAGGGGTAGTTTGGATAGGTGATAGTACAGCTCACCCCATCCTTAGTCACAGGTGTGTGAATATCACATCCTTAGGGAAGAGGTTGCTTTCCCTGGGCCACCCAGAACTCCCTATCTATCTTCTATATACATAAGCTCCGAGTTTTATTTTTTCCCTTGTGATTTTATCTTTTTATGTGCCTGTGTTTTAGTAACAGTGACTCGCTTTTGAACCATAATTATTATGTGCTACATGCATCATTTTTCCACATAATTGTATATATGCCATAAATTTTCATAAGGCTGCTCGGATTGCAACCGAAGTTAGCTCCTAGGTGCATCTAATGCTCCCAAAGCCAGTATTGCTACTTCTGATTATGTCCGACGCGGTCTTTGCGTCGCTTTCCAATTACCGTTTGCTACGTCACGTCATACAACTTATGTAGTTTGACATCTTGCCGGGAAGGCTACTTCTTGACACGCTCAAAGGAAAAGCATTACTCAAAGGATTGTACACTTAGCCATTAATCCTCTCAATGCAAACCTTGTTGCTGAGGTAATCGTTCACATGACGGTTTTGGTCTACGCACGTACGGACAAACATAATGATCAATGTTGTGGAGCAGGGTATAAGCTAATCCCATACCCTGTACACGGAAATAGTTTTTATCCCATTGATTGAGGTTACATAGAGTTTCAAGAAAAGGTTAATGAAGAGTTTTATTGGGGGTGTAGCTCTCTGCGGTGCGGAAACGTGGACACTAAGGAGGGAGGACGAGAGAAGATTGGAGGCATTCGAGATGTGGGTATGGAGAAGAATGGAGAGATGATGAGAGAGTGAGAGAAGAGAAGGTGAAATGGACAGAGAGGAGGAGAAACAACGAAGTGCTGGGCAAGGTGGGTGAGGAGAGGCAACTTTTAGATGAGATACGGAGGAGACAGAAGGTATGGATGGAGTGAGTACTTAGCGGGAAGGGGATGTTAAAAACTTTGTAAGAGGGTAGAATGTTAGGTAAACGAGGGAGGTGAAGGAAGAGAATAGGATTTGTAGATCGATTGTAAGGAAGTAGGCCTTACAGTGAACTGAAGAAGGCAGTGCTGGAACGAAAAGAGGATCCCAGATTACTTTTTTAGTAGGTACTCCATGGAAACCTACCTTCATCGGTAGAATACTATAATAAATAATAATGAGGTTACATATCCTGCTTTTTTCCTTTACCTAAAAATCCTGCTATGAGACCATGAATTCTAAGTTTTCCACTATATATGGGTTCTTTCCTTCCCGACCAACGCCGGGTGGCCTGCTTGTATTCTATATTGCGTGAACGAAGACTTCAGCCGGGATTCGCTCATCTCATATTGAATCGAACCCTCGTCAACTACGCATCGAGTTCATGCTCATCCCCGGCCCATTCCAGGGCGATCTGTGGAATGGAATGTCCAGATTCCAGGAATTCCATTCCTGCGTACCCTCTCCGGGAGGTGGACGGAGGAGATGAGGAAAGCGTAGAGGAGGAGTCGTCAAGGAACGCAGGGGTATCTTCTGACTGATGGCCACTGTCATCAAGAACGACTTTGGCCGACCACCCGCAATCACTAAATCATCTCTGTCTCCACACTTCACTTCTCCCAATGTGCGTGTCATTCATGCGAAACATTCCATCATCCATCCCGTTCGTCTCTTTTCGCTCTCCAACTCCCCCTTACCCAAGAAACTTATACTCTCGTGGTTTTGTCATGTGAGCGATCGCTCTTTCGATCAACCCAAATTTCTAGTTTTATATCGGCGAAAAAGTTTCCCTCCATCTTGACGGATACAATGTGAACCTTACATTGATGGCAGATGCAAGACGCATCTTTCAACAGGGTTTCGATTCCATAACTTTCGTCTCGTGAGGAAAAAAAGACTCGCACTGTTGTCAAATTCTACTCTTTGGCTTCCCAATAATGACGTAAACGACTGAGATATAAGTGGTGAATTCGGTCTCGTCAACCAATATGTAGTGTAAGTCAAATTTACCTATAAAAATCGAATTTCCTAATTCATTTAGATACAAAAATGTCACACAAAGTATTCAATCAAAAGTTAAAAATATATACAATGCCTTTTCATCACAAAAGTGTCGTATGTGCATGGACGGATTAAAAGAGGCCCTATGGACTATTCCACTCACGAGGCCCTTTCACTTCCCATTTATAAGTTTTTAATTTACATGAGAGAGAATAAAATTCATCATTTCGTTTTTATTATTCACATGCATAGAGTACTTCCTGGTTTCGGTTCATTCATTCAGTATCCACTATTTTTATAACAGGCTAATTTTCATTTTGCTAACAAATTGAATGTAGGCCCCTCTTTAGAACAGGATATTTTTAAATTTGCCAGCAAATTGAATGTAGGTCTCAAAAGGCTGAAGCCTGGTTGGCCTACAGGAAAATCCGGTGCTAGGTATGTGATTATTTTTTTATTTATTTGAGGCCAACACCGACTTCGCAGCGCATTGATAAGCCTTGTATTTTTATTCAATCGTTAACAAAACAACAAATTGAGGATTTAGAATATCAAAAGCATTCAGAATTTTTATTCAATGTCAGGTATCATTCATCTGCACGCCACCATACGCGGAGTAAATTAAAGACGCGAGTAGTGATGCTTAGTTTGTGGTACTGTGGTATTGTGTCTCTATGTCGCCCACGCGAATTGAAATTGAAGCTCACGCAGTGGAGAAATTTTTAAAAATAGGAATCTACTTAAGAGCACAGACTCTAGCATGTTATTCATCGCTTGCATTTGCCATAAATATCGAAATGCAGGACTGAGAGACCGGGCGTCGTCGATCTTGAGTTAATAAAATTTTACTGGAGCAAAATCACTGCGTTCTGGGTGAAAGTGGCAGACTTATGAGTGGTTTATCAATGACAAAAGCTAGATGAGTTCAGCTCTAGAAGAGAAAATCCCTTTCCAGTCTCGTCCATCATACATGAAAGGATATCAAAGTTTCAATTTTACGATGTTAATTATCGTCGGGTGATAATATGCTCTATATATAGAAGCCGGTCACCGTTTAGCTTTCTCTGAGGAAAATTTGACCTTCTGTTGCATAAATATGTAAGACTTTCGTTTTATTAAGCCGAAAAACACGCTATATATAGCTCAAAAACTGTCAAGACTCCCAAATTCCCTCTAATTATAAGGATAATATTACTACCGTCATTTAACTTTCTCCTGCTTAGACTTCAACGACAGCTATGAAAAAAACAATGAATTCAAATCATTGGAAAATGATGGCAGCTTGAGGGTACAAGTTGTCGTTCATCAAATGAGAAATATTATGTTACCATTCAAGTCACACTTGATGAGTGGAGTACTGTAGTGAAGTACTCTACATGAAAAACACAAACAGATGTCGATTATCTTTTATACCGCGAGTTTCGAACCCAGCAAGATTGGTTAGAATGACAGTATCGTGCTCTTCACCTGCATACATATCCATTCTTGCCATAATAGTTTTGTAAAGATACATTTCAAAACTTTGATGATACCGTCACAATAATAATTTCTATGAGAATAAAAAAACATGTTATTTGATAAAAGATGCCATTCAAGATGATAATTAAATGAAATGTAAAAACTTTAAAATGCCACATGAATTTAATACAATAGGACCAAGGTTTATCCGGTACCTACATTTGCATCGCTTGAGTTTGATAACGTGCGTGTACCAGATGATGACATGCCACGTCGAAATTTTGGTCAAACAGTATTAAATTTATGTGGAATCGTCAACTTTTTAACATCTTATTATGCAAAGTCGATTCCATGAAGTCACGTCAGAGACAACGAATTATATAAGATAGTAACCGTTCGAAGACTCATATTCTAACACGTGATGCAAGCATTAGAAATATATGCAAGGATATCAAAGTTTGCACGTATGCATATGCGTATGTGCATTTCTCAATAAATTTCATCTTAATACTACTGTAATAAAACTATAAAAAAGTGATTCAAAGATGATTTTGAACTACTTTTGTTAAATAAGTAAAAACTATGCATGATTGATGCGCTAAGTTATCACAGTGATTCACGTATTGGTTTCATTTTTGTTGTGGCCCTTTTATAATTAGATACAGGATGCTAAATCCGTAAATTTAATGTGATAACAAAATTAATTGATGAATTTAATTTGATTTATTAATAAAAATTAATGAATGAATTATGCACATACTACAAGACGCAAAAGGTCATCTTATGTAATTCTCAAGAGCAAAGGATAAGGCAGGAGACGAAATGGTCATATCCCTCTTTCGCACCCCCTTCCTTCAACGTTTTCCCTCCACACTGCAGTACATATATCCATAATCCATTTCCCTTCCGACCCGCTGACCCTCCGCTTTGGCTCCTTTTTCTTTCGCTCTCCCGTTTCTCACTCGAGAGGTTTCTCCGACCTCAAGCGCCCCCTGGCGGTGGCTCTCGGAATTTATCGTGTGGAAACACCCTCTCTCGCGATATTTCAGTTAAATGCCTCGTGTTTAGGTTTTATAAATAAGAGAGCGGCCGAAAATGGAGTATTATTTTGCCTTCCGACGGTTGCAAAGCCGACAGGGGGTCTTCCATACTTCATCTCTCTCTCTGTGTAGGATGGTGGCTTTCCCATTCACTTCGCTTCGAAAGCAGTTTCGAGGCAAGACGTATGTGCGGTTCTCAATAAATGTCATCTTATCTCTCCCAGAGCCCACGAACGAGGGAAATAAATTTCAAGATCCAGCGAAATGGTAGCGTTCGGTTCAAAGTACATTAGCACATATGCAGCTTAAAATGAAACTCATGCCCAATCAAGGGGAGGTATCGATGAAACTTACATCACTAAACAAGATTTTATCAGAAAAATTGAATTTAAAATAATGGCAATAAGGAATATCATCCTCTTGAGGAGCTATTGGTTTCTTTTTTGTTTAGTAATGACGAAAGAAAGTATTCCAGAGTCCCCAACCAGTGTGTCTCTCACATGGTCTGTAAATCAAGGGGATAATTAAGATGCGTAACAATCTGAGGTAACACAGGTTTTCTAATGGCTCCAATGCTTGTTACTGTTTGGATGCGGAAAAGTAAACCGAAGCTAGTGAAATTAAATGCGAAGTAAAATAAATAGTAACACAAAGTTCAGAGCTGTTTTTGCCAAAAGTTAGTGATTTTCTCAAAGAACAAGGGTAAAAACTAAGCATTTTCTTTCAGCATTTTTAGAAAATCGATGGCTGGCAAGGGAAAAAGAAATATTATACGCAGTTTCATGAACGTGGACACCAGACAAATGGTTTTTCCTCCGCTTTTTCTTACATTCATGCTAATCACATTTTGATATTAATATCCCTGGCAGTAAAAGTATGAAAAAAACTAAATATTTTTCATCCTTCAATTTTTTTGTAATTGATTTTGGCTTAAATATTATCGATTAAAGCTTCATCACAGGTATTCGCTGAATTGTTTTCATTATTCTCTTGAGATGGCAGGTATGTATCTAACAACGATTTGATGGTATTTGAAATATAAATGCATTAATTATGACTGTATTTGCGTTTGGCTAATGTTTATGGTGAAAATTTATACAGTAACAATAGTTTCGTGACGGTTTGAATTGGGATTAGAAATTAAAATGCGTAGGTGATCACGCAACCATTGCGGATTCGCCAATAGTTCAAATTCGCCTTGCACCTCGTCTCGAAAGCACATTCATGAAAAGGCAAAACTTGCCATCGGTTAGTACGCCCTTGCACAATCTCCCTCCAAGAATATAGTAACCTGGCAGTGGCGTAGCAAAGGGGGGTCCAGACCTACTCCCCTCGCTTGAGATTTAAAAACGCATTTTTTTCATGCAGGAAAACAAAATACTGAAAAATCATGAATTTGCAAAAGATTTCTTTGAAAAATCAAGTATTCCGATTACGAAAAGTGCTAAAATTGGTTTAAAATCCTCTACTTAGTAACTCGTCTTTCAAAAATTTCCCCCCTGGTTTTCTACCCGCTCCTCCCCAAACGAAAATCCTGGCTACCCCACTGTTACCTGTCTACGTCTGGATTTCCGACCATCCCTAGGAGGAACATTGTTCGATTTTTTTGCGCTCCACGCCATCTTCCTTTCCTTCTCCACCGTTTCCTTCCTCGCCTAAACATTCCCTCGCCCACTTGTTCCTTCCGCCCACAATACACACCTCCGTCGGCGAGTGTCACCAACCCACACCCTATCCGTCTCCCTTTTATAGGAGAATTATGCCAATAAGGAATGCTCTCAGGATATCCTAGATTGTCTCGCACTACCCGACACCCGGTTGGCTTCCCTTTCTCACCGCATGAGGCGCCACTAGCTCGTGCTTTTTTCATCGAATTCTCCTTTCCTTCCTTCTTAACTCCTCGCCATTTCCTTCTCTTCCTTCTGACACTTCCTTGCGCCATGTCTCCATCCAGAGTCACTAACAGCTCCTACTCAAAGCGTGTATAACCTGTTCAACCCTCACTCAGACTGAGTTTTCTATTTTTTACAATTTTAATGTAAAGAGAGATGGAAATTTTAGATTTATTTAATAATTTACGACACTTTTCGATCGTCAGGTCATTCTCAAGTACAATGTGAAATTGCTGAAATCAGGATACAGTTTGTAAGAGTGTGGAGTGGAAGGGGAAGGTTGAAGAAGGGGTGGGGGGAAACTGTCATTTGGTGGTGCATTTAGGGAATGGAATGGCAAGGAGTGGGGAGTGGTCTATGAGTGTTTGCTCCACGAATATTACAAAGGAGGATCCTCAAGTCGGCCTCTAAATGTGTTGCCACCAAGGAGGTTGTAAATATCTGGAGGTATTCGAGTTTTTAGCGTGGTCAGAATTCCGCCATCTTGGTTTGAAAATTTTCGGACACAGTCTCAAACAGTGTACGTATATAATGAATTCTATTCCTTATATCGCCTCGGAATTATAAAATGAAAATGCAACAGTTACCTCTTGATTGTCGTCGGAGTTTTCCGATCTTTCGTCATACTACTGTATTCGAGTTTTTAGCGTGTTCAGAATTTCGCCATCTTGGTTTGAAAATTTTCGGACTCAGTCTCAAACAGAGTACGTATATAATCAATTCTATTCCTTATATCGCCTCTGATTCATAAAATGAAAATGCAACAATTACCTCTTGATTGTCGTCGGAGTTTTCCGATCTTTCGTCATACTACTGTGTATATTAAACTATCCATAGTAGTCATATCTTGGTGATAATATATCGTCGTGAACATACGTTCGTACTATTATTGCAACCGGTTCGCTATTGTAAGATTTCCATTGGCTGTAATCTTACTAATTACCTGTAGAAGTGCAGGCAAATGGATATTTTACACTTGTAAAAGGTTATTTTCGGCTTAGCTAGTTGCACAGCGGAACCGTGGTAATTGACAATAATATTTCGTCGGTAAAAGATATTCAAGGCATATTTTCACGAAGTCTTCCGATAGTTATAGAAAAAAAGGTTCACTGTGTTTGTTTTCGTTAGATTATTTCAACGTAACAAAAAATATTTCACCAAATAGTTAGCATTGACTCTTATGGGATTATCAATGCTTTGGTCAAAGTAGGCGTGGCTAACCTACCCTAGCAGCGGGTGAATGCGCCTTGCGAGCGACCAGCTCGCCCTCAGGGGTGTGACGCGCGGCTGTAGCTCGCGGTAAAGTATTGTATTCCTGGAAAACTGTTGAACGAACGTTAAAATGGAGCGAATTTCGGTCCTGAAGATCCATAAAATTGTGCATTATCCCTAAAAATGGTGTTACTTCAAAAAATTGGGAAAATTTAATATTATTGCATTTATGCTCTTTGAGCGACCTCTAAATGTAAAAAAAATTGAGCTGAAATTTTAAGGATTTCCATTCTACACCCCATAACATATTTTAAGAGGTAGAAATAAAAAATCTGAGAATAAATAAAAAAAATAAGCAACAACCATTCCTGCCACACTGCGCTCAATGCTCGGAAGCAGTGGTGCCCCCCTTTGGTATATTTACAACGTCCTTGGCTCTCACCCACCGCGCATTTAAATGGATTTACAAAAGTCGCCACTGACGCATAAAGTGATCCGAGTTTCACGGGAAATAAGGAACAATTAGGGGTAATAACCAAAATTGATATACATGATTATGTGATCTATCAAATTCATAACTTTTCATTGCTATTCCTCGCAATTACAAAACTTATACTGCACAATACAGGGCGTTTCCAAAATAATATACGCATTAAAAAGTATTATTTTGTCTAAACTATGGATCGTTGCGCCTCAGTTATTCCCGAGGCTGCATGAAGACAACTTCATTCTTCAAAAAGACGGGACACCCCCTCACTGGAGTCGCCAAGTCCGTGAATATCTGAAAAAAACTCAACCGAACAGTTGCATTGGTTATTAAGGAGCTGGTGACTTTGTATGTCTCAGCTGGGCTCAACGGTCACCGAATTGGGCTCCGTGTGTCTTCTTCCAGTGGGGTTTTGTTAAAGACTAAATTTATGACCACTCCTACAGAACCTGGAAGAGGTGAAGAACCGGATGCCATAACATCAGTGACGAAGTACATGCTTGCCCGAATATGGGAGGAATTTAAGTATGGATGTGATATTGTTCGTGTGGCCAATGAAGGACAGAGAGAAAATATGTAGTCTGAACTTGAGAGGTTCGTAAATATGTGTGTTAAGTTTCATATTCGTATGTATTAAATTTTTAAATACATGCGTTCGAAATACGTCTATTCTGTTTGAAATACCCTGCATTGAAAAAAAAGTGCGCGTCGCGGACATTCTTGAAAGCAGATTAAAATGCGAACGAAGAGGTAACAGAAATCTGCCATCTATGGGATGGAAACTTGGATCTATTCAATCCCTTTTGTTTGTTCATTTATCAAAGAAATGCCCCCTTCTCGCAACGAGGACAATCTCCGGGTAAAAATCACAAGAATGTAGGATGACCTGACGGTGTCTTTTCCCCGTAAATATAATTGACGAACGATGAAGATCAAATGGATAAATAGTGAGGGTAATGCGGAAGTTTTAAGAGGAAAAGGAGAGAAGTCTCTTGAGAACCTTGCGAAGCTAACGAGACAACTTAATCGATCACATTCATTCAAACACGCTGGCCTGATGAAGGATGTAAAACAAAAGAACTATGTTACTGTTAACAGTTAGGTTAGCCGATGGTAGAAATAGATTGAAAGCTGCATCAAATCAATCTTCTGATTG
Source organism: Ischnura elegans (assembly GCF_921293095.1). Taxonomy (NCBI): domain Eukaryota; kingdom Metazoa; phylum Arthropoda; class Insecta; order Odonata; family Coenagrionidae; genus Ischnura; species Ischnura elegans. The sequence continues at coordinate 91,539,291 of NC_060250.1, read as the reverse complement.
TATATTCGTATTAATGTTGATGATTACGACATAATTGGCTCCAGTCTTCTCTACGCTTAATGCACATTCACATTTCCCATGAGCAAGGAATATCAGGTTAGCTTGTATGAACGGCTAATTTTCATACGAAAGTTTCAAGTGAAATACTTATTATTATGGATTTCCTAATAATTTAGTATCCTCTTTTAAACCACTGTCTTAATGATGATACCTCGTTTATGATTCAAAAGGTCGTCTAACGCTATTAAATCGGGAACTTACATCAATAAAGAATGTAACTTGCTCGAAGAAATGAGTCGACATATTTTTCGAAAAAAAGTCAGTTTTACGATAATCCACCCATGATATAGAAATATTATTGCGATTTCATTATTGTGTATTGTATAAAAAGTATAATGTAATTTGTGTTAACGCCGTTATTTTTCTTACAATCCTACAAAAATTGAAAGCGCCTAGTAATCCTTTCATCCCCTTGTCTATTAGTTCATTTAAATATTTGTTGTCTTAATTAATTCCCCTCTTAACTAGTCAAAACAGAATCTATTGCTTTGTTTGAATGCATTTGCAATGCATTGCAATGAATTTGATTGCATTAATAAATTCTGTTAAGCCCTGATTTGGTGCAGGTCATTGAATATTTCTAAAGCCGCACAGTTTGCTGCTAATTTTTATATCGATCATTTGAGCGAAGTAATAATTTTATCCTTCCATGGAGTAAATGAAAAAAAAACTCAACCTCTGAAACCTATGTGATACTCAAACGTGTGATTCAGCTAATCATCTCGCAATCGTTTGACGTTGGTGGTTTGTAATGAAGAGTAATCATTTTGGCCCATTGAGTCGGTACAATGGCTCGCGTCAGTGAGCCATCTGGACCATTGTTAAACATCACCACAAATGAAACTGATCGATCGACTTATTGGATCGGAGAAGGGTGCGGAGCAGGTGCCCCAGTAGAATGCAACTGTTTCTGGCGGGGTGGTCGACGTAGTTTTTTTTTGGGGGGGGAGGGGTCCTCCGAACACTTTTGGCTTGCGATGTCGGGGGTTGTGTTGATTGTCCTTTGCTACTCATTTTTAAATGTTGGCGGGTGTTCGAGACTCGTGAATCAGAAAATGTAGTCACCCGCAGTATGTCTGTCACTCCCTCTTCTCCGCCTGATGCCCGGACGCTGAAGGGTGAAACACGTCATTGAAAAGTTGTTGATGGGAGAGAGACACACCGAGGATTGAGGTCATTCGATCAATTTGAAATGGTTGGATGGGTTATATAGTGGGACTGAAAGCAGTATGGAGAGAGGAACCAGTGGGTATGCGCGTAGCGTGTGGGTCTCCTATTAGCGAAGGGAGCTGACGGCTCCGACTCTTTGCAATCAGTGGGATTATTAACAAAATATAAATAAACATGGAGATCGAAAGCTAATCAGGAAGGCCAGGTTTGTGACTGCTGAAATGTGGCTATATCAAAACGAAATCAAGCTGAAAGGAATGAATAGCAAATCTGAGAGTTTTATGCATAATCAAGAAGACAAAAGATTATGGACGGAGATGGACAAAGGGAAATAAAAAATGTGTAACATGCCATGAGACGAAATGTATTTATATTTAACGAAAACTCTTGAATGGAAATTACTTCAAGTAACTAGGTGCCTACAGTTAAACGTTTATGGGTTAAATAAAAAAGTAACAGTTAATATGAAAACGGTAGGCAAGTTACCCGCAAATTCTTGAAGAGAAATGACTTCAAGTGACAAGATGACCACAGTTAAACGTTTATGGGTTAATTAAAAAATTACCAATTAATATGCAAATAACCTAGGAGCACACTTGCGGCTGCCAAAATGTGGTTGTTAGCGAAAGATAAGAGAAGATTGGTTGCGGAGATAGACAAGAAAAATAAAAATTATTGAACACGTCATGAGGCGCAATGTAATTATAACACAAATTCTTGAGGAGAAAGTACTTGAGCGGCAAGTCGTCCACACTTGAGCGTCTCCGGGTTAGCTAAAAAAGTGCAAATAAATACGTAGAATAATTACTAAGGAGCACAGTTGCCGCTGCTGAAATGTGCAGATGACGAAAGATGACAAGGACAATGTGAACGAAAAGTAGAAGTTTTATAGGTGCGCAAGAAGAAATGAGATAACTGGCAAAGTTTGAGAAGAGTGAAATAAAATTTATAGGAACTTTACTAGACAAAATGCATTTATAAAACGCATTCTTGAAGGGAAAGAGCTTGCATTCATCGATGGTCAATTTTCATTGATTTTTAGCCAACTTGACCGGCTTCAAATTTTCAGTACAGATCTGTCGGTACACATGGAAATTGCCGTTTGATATTCAGTATTCTTGAAGTGTTCTCGAGTCTTTCACTGGAGTGATATAATACATAAAATAGATGCCTTCTAAGATAATTAAATATCTTAGAAGGGAAGGGAAATAAAATCACTCGTCAATAAAATCAAAGAAATAACGAATTGTCCATGGTTATTCAGTCTGGTTCAGTAGTTCAGTCATTCAGTGAAAAATTCAGACAGCATTAAAATAGAAACTTTTATTGTGAATTTCCTCCGTAATATTATGAGACCGACCAAGTTTTAAGCAAAACATTGACATTAAAATGATAATGATGAGGCAGTGACTTTTTGCTCAAACTAGCATTTTCACAGTAAGCTACCGTTATAGCTTTCAAGCCCTTTGTGTTGTCATTAACTTATTAATGGCAATGGAAATATTTCGTTACTTGCTTCCTCTTACTTCATGGAATCTGGGGATCTTTTTCAAGGGGAATCCTCTTGAAAAAGCGACCAGCATCGGTCGGGAAATGTTGGGGCCACCCGAATATTGACACAGCCCATGAATACATACCATAGCCCAAAACGATAAGCTTAATTTTTTCTTTTCAGTGAATCTTGCACAATTTTTGGAAAAAGCGTGTTACTTTTTATTACATTTTTTCATTTTCATTTTTTACGGTAAATCTCATACGGTGTTGGCGCAAGTCGCTTTGGTCTTGCTCATAGGAGAAGAGAGGTGTCGAAAAAGGAATGGGAAGAGGACAGAACGGTTGGAAGGGAAATGAGAAAAGAGGAAGGAGGTGGGCGTGGTTCTTTGGGTGTATGGGAGGGAGGGGAGGTTGGGTCGGAGGAGTGGGAGGAGGAGGAGGCAGGAAGTGGAGTGGAATGAGTTGGATAAGACAAAGTCCGCGGTAGATTCGCAGATATATAGCGAGAGAGGCTTAGGATAAGGCGTGTGCGGATGAGATGGAGAAATAAGCACGTGACAAGGACTAGGGGAAGGTGTGTGCCGCAAACTACAGCAAATATATTCAAAAAAGGCTATTCGGGCTTCCAGCCGACCACCCGGCTGCCCTCCCTCCTCTGCTGACGTTTCGGAACACGAAAACCGGAAAAATCCGCGGTTGTAGAACACGCCATTGAATCCGATCATAGGGTAAAGTTGGATCACGTGAAAATTCTATGCCGCGAGACTGATTTCTGGAAAAGACTGGTAAAGGAATCCATCGAGATCCGGCTGACAACTAACACCCTCAACCGTGACACAGGATATTCACTGAGTAATGCATGGAAACCGGCACTTAAGAAAATAAGATTGGCTGCCTCCCAGCCAATCACGTTAGACCTCACAACCAACTGAAGAGTAAACAAGCTGGCAAACTTCATCCACTCACCATTAGCCCTGAGGATGGAACCCGACTCGTGTTCCGAAACGTCGGCAGAATGGAGGGAGACCACCCGGCTGGAAGCCCGAATAGCCTTTTTTGAACATATTCGCCGGGAAAGCATCAGATTTTACTTTACAGCGAATATAATTTTCGTATAAAGATTTTCAAAGCTTCTTTTATCAATGTTGATGGTTGTTTTCCGGAATTGCTGCTTAGGTAACAATTTCTTACTCCTGAAAGAAAAAAATAATAAAATGTTACCTGCGCAGAAATTCCCGAAAACAACCACCTACATTTACAACAAATATACGTTACGAAAAACGTCAGCGTAGTATTTGACTCTTACCCTCTTCCTCCGAATATCTTGTATGATGTTGGGCACGATATGGTGGAAGTTCTTAATATCTACTACCCAGGAGAAGAAGATCATCTGGACGATGATTCCATCCGGACGACCACAACGCGAAAGAAGGCAGTGAAGGCTTGCGTGGTATCCTTACCCATCCTGGAACCTTTCTTTCCTCCCCTCCGCCCTGCTCCTCTTCCGAGACCCTAAAAAACGACCCTTCCCCCCCACAACCTTCAATATCCTCACTTCTCGTCACCCAAACCCCATCCTCCACCTTACCCCCTCCCTTCAATCACCAAGACTTATATAAGGGGGAACTCTTTAAGACTTGTTACACTCGGTAATGTTGTTTGTAACGGCGAAACGCGTAGTGTCATAATAAAACTCAGTGGAAATATTGCAATGTCTTATTTTAATAAAATTCTTCCTCCGACTCTCGTTAGGGAAGACGCTAGGGGGCTAGGGGACAATGAGGGGTGCCGTACCTCTCAGCTGACCGTGAATGCGGCCTGCGAGCGACCACTTCGCCGTTAGGGGTGTGACACGCGGCTGTAACTCGCGGAAAAGTATTATATTCCTGGAAAACTATTGAGTGGACGTAAATATGGAGCGAATTTTGGCCCAAAAGTACTTTATAATTGCGCGTTACCCTTGAAAATGATGTTATTTCCAAAAATCGGGAAAATTGAATGTTATTACATTTATGCTCTTTGAGCGACCTCTAAATCGGCCTGGACTTTTTAGGATATCCGTTATGCACCCCATAGCATATTTTACGGGGTAGAAATAAAAAATCCGAGAAAAAAATTAAAAAATAAGCTACACCCTAGTGTGCGGCGTGGACCTCAGAGTGCAGTTCAACGTTTAAGAAGGCGCATTGTACTCCCTATTGACCGGTCGTATTTCTTATTTTTTTTGATGCGGAACAGTCATGATAAATGTACAAAAAGATATCGCACTTACCTATTAACTTTAATTTGATAAACTCTACCATACGCACTTCAAATGACTTCATCACCCAGTACAGTGATAAGGGAAAGCAATCAAAGAGCGTGTAGTAGAGTTTGTGACGTTAAAATTAAGTGGAAAGTACGATATCTTTGTGTACCATCCAATATGCTGTTCCACGATATCTCTATGAAAAAACTTAACTTCATTCACGTTAAAGTTCACTTATCACCTTGAAAATGTTTATGTGTCCTGAAGCATTTGATATGATAGTGTTAGTTTTTAAGCCTGATAATGATGATTATTCATCGAAGCCCGGGTCTCATGTAAAAATAGAGGTGGTATAAGTAATAGCTATCCATCCGCGACACCTTTTGAGTTAAAAGAGTTGCTGTTACGCAGAGGGTGTTCACGCAATCTGGGAAGGAAGACTAGGAGAAAATTATGTATTACATCTAGAAAATACCACGCAATCCGCCTAAAAGGCGTGTGGCAGGGGGTATTAGGACACCAGCCGTTTACACATAAAAATGAAGTGCTCTAACGAAGTTTAGACTAGCGTTTACTAAATTCTTTTATGGTTCGGGCGAAAAACGAATTCCCATAACTATCCGTTCGGCTAAATATCTCTCTTAATTTATCGCTTCTGCCAGACCTGGAAATATAATGTGGCTCTAATATTATGTTCTCCGTGTCGCTCTTAAAGATATTCATTCTTAATTGTTCTAGCAATCTAAGACTAGCGCGCAACCTCCGTGTCTCCAGCGGCTCCCAGCCAAAATTCGTTTAACATCTGGGTAACGCTGTCTGTACGCCCGTAGCAGTTTTTGACGAAACGCGCAGCCTTCCTTTGTATTTTATTCAGTTCGCGCATTAAGTCTTTCTGCACCGGATCCCATAAGCCCGCTGCGTATTCAAGGTTGTGTGTGGGTAGGATGAGGTCGGGCAGAGAATTCTGGAATGTTTGAGGGTGAGATAGGGAATGGGAAGGGTAAAAGGGTGAGATAAATATTCGGGCTAAAAGGGGCGTAAAACTGGGAGAAGGGAGATGGAATGGCTCGACGTGAAATGTATTCATTGCGGGTGACGGACGGAGCAAAAGACCCCACCAGTGGTCGTAGAGAAGATACGCGAAGAATAACTGGGTGACGAGATAGAGAGAGAAAGAATCCCAAGTGCATGTGAGTGAGTAAAGAGGCAGTCTCGTGCAAAGTAAAATTTTTGCGCAAGGAGTTAGAGGAGTGCTGGAATTCGTTTGGTGCACCGCGCCGGGGTGAGCCGTCGAATTAATCATTTCATCTACATGTACACACCGTCAACGCTGTGGTAGCGTGGTCGGTACCGTTGCCGTCACAGCCGTCTTTACGATAGACCAGATGTGCTTGAAGCTGATCGGATTTAATCAATTCACCGAACTGTTGAGGCCTTAACCATGTAGAATTCCATTTTTACATCTGGAGAATCACAAACTTTGCTTTCTACCACTTAACTTTTAAACGTTGACGAGCTTCGATACACTGTATCATTTTCAAGACTAGTCTTGTCACCTAAGTTGTATAACAAAGCCAGGTTTGTTAATTTTCCTATCTGGAACTACTTTAATCAGTGTTAATTTTGAACGGCACTTCTGCGATTGGATAGCAAATGCGATCAATATATGTTTTGTTTGAAAATTTTCCTTCGACAATTCTCTGCGAGAGCTTATACCTTAGTTGGAACAAAAAATTCCAAACTCAACAAATTCCGATCGTGTTGCAAACAATCAGAATCAACCATTCTGAATAAAAACCGATCGGATTAACTCCGATAAATGCCGAGCACGCCCTCTTGAGTTTGATACTAGCCCGTCAAAAAAAAATTTTTTTGGCTAAACATTTTCAGTAACACCCAGTGTGCTACAAGGAATCTCAATCGGGTCGCATTCGTTGAACACATACATACATGTCCTCTGCTCAAGAATTAGGAATAAAATAAATTTAGTGGCTGATGACGCCAACATTAATCGCGAAATTGTTGACGTATTGGTGATAAAATCCTCTCATCAGACGTAAACAATGTTCATACGTGGAGCCAATAGTGGGGACTAGAATTAAAATGTCGGCAAATATAAAGATGCTCAGTTACTGCGGAGTATGTCTCTCCTAATGTATATTTTGTGAATTGAGTAAACACAAATGTGTCACGTGAAGTCAAATCTCCAATTAAACATAATTGTGGCAGAAACCAAAAGGAGACTTCGTAGAAGGTACGTACGCAGGAAAGAATGTAGATGAAACCCAAAAGCTGCATCAATAGTCGTATGGCTCGGGGGGTGTCATGGCAACAGACTTACAAATGAACATGATAACTAAACAAGTTAGGTTCACGTTATAAGATATTTGGCAGCCTGCGTTCGACCGATCATTCATTGATAATCCGTGGAAGTAACGAATTCTCAAACCTATCCGTACTGCAAAACTTATCTTTTATTTTATCGTTTCTATCAGGCGACGAAATAGAAAACGGCTCTATGATGATATTCTCCGTTCTCTATCCGTTCGTAATAGCAAAGAAAGCCTAGCACGTAGCCAGAAAGTCTTCGGTGGCTGCCAACGTTATCCCTGTAAATTTTTCTAACGTCGTTTCTGTCGCAAATTAGGTTTTCTAACGTCTCTCTAGTTGTCGTAAATGATAAATCGGACTATTAAATAATCCCACTTCTTGTTGAAGAGGATTTATAAATAGTAATGCAAGTATTTCATCACTTTCTAGAGAAATTATGAATGGAAAATGCCAGGAAAATGGAACGGATATAGTATAAACCATCTCACTCAGTTAAACTTAATGTTTTTAGGAGGTAAATACAAAAAATTGATATGAAAGCTTCAAAATAAGGAAAAATAGTAATAAAATTAGCCAAGAAATATTATAAAATATAAAGGATGATTTTGCGGCCCGTAATACAATATTTTTAATTTTGAACTCTCAGATAACAGAATTTAAAGTACTTATTTTCTTATTCATAAGACTTATTCACTCCTGTTGTTATGCTATTATTTCTGGTCTTTAGCTTAATTTTCCTTCATAGCATTGTTGGCTAGGTTAAGTCATGACTTACGCCATTATCCTCTTCATTTAGGTTGGCGTAAATAATTAGCTGGCTCTCTTCTGTATTTCTGTCCTCGATATCTGCCGAAATATTTTAAAAAGAAATTTCGGTCCAAATCTAGAAAAAAATTAAACTTACAATTGCAATTATAAAAAAACTACAATGAATTCAAAACATCCGTGAGAAATATAGCCTTGTCGAGCCTAAAATGACAAAAAGGAGATTTTAATGGGTCCACAAAGATCAGTGGATATAAAATAATTCCAAACGCAATAAAATGCAATGAACCTAATTGGGTACTTGAGGATCTTTATTTATGCTCCCATTTATGCCAGGGTAAAATGAACGGTGCCCACTTAATAGGACTCCGTGGCGGCTATCGGTCGATCTAAAGCATTCCTTCGAAGCAAATGGCACAACACTTAACTGCCCGAATGAAAAACAGCTTCGCCTACGAGGGAAACGGGGGGAAACCCTGTTTTGGCTCGTTCGGGATATTTGCTCCGATTTATGACGGCGATCCATTATCCCTTAACTATTCCACCTTTTGATTCTATTTCCAACCCTCTTGAGGAAGTCCCGCTGCCCCCTCAACAAAGAAGAACCCACGCGAGGGGAAACGGAGAGAAGGGATATCAAAATTCACTCCATTATCTAGGGACGATTTGGAAGTATTTAAGTCTGTCACGTCAAAGAAAATTTTCCAATTACACATTTATAATTTCTATAAATACTCTAATGTGTAAAATGGTCTTTACGCTCCGTATTATGAAAAAGCATTGAGAGTTGTGTGCTCTTCGAATAAAATGAAGAAATAATATCTTCTCACCTATTTCACAAGTTTTTTATCAGAGTCATTTTCATCAACTTTCTCTTAATTTCTTTTGGAACTTGCTCCATATTATTTTGCACTCATTTCGTACTTCATGTGATTCTGTTTGTCTAATTTTGGCTTTTCGTGAAATTATTCTACGATTGCTATTATTGTCCTAAAAGAGAATCGGTGTTGTTCCCACAATGAATCATTTTCAGTCACTCCTTTTTCATACATTTCATCTCCAATTAAAGTTATGGGACCAATGCTACATAAAAGAGCCTTTGGTTAACTTATGCTATGGATAAATATCGGTTTTCACCTAAGGAAGCAATATAAGGAAGCTCTGCTACATCCCTAATGTCAGAGAAGATCATAAAATAAAATTTTAAATGCTACGAAAAATTCTGTGCTTAGGAAGTTTATTTGCAGCTTCATTTCCCTACTATGCTTTTGAAATATGGTGTCACTCTAAAACACTATTCCTATCAACTTGAGTAATAAACACAAATAGAGCCTAAGCAGGAATAAATATTCTACCGTGTGGGTTCATACGATGATGAGGTAGTATTTCCTTCACTGAAAAAAAGTTGAGGGCATAGCATATTGCTTAAAAACTAATTTTACAAGGATAAGTAAAGTGTACAAATATTGGAGGGCAAGTTGACTCAGCCTCAGATAAATTCCACGCTTTGTTCAAACGCAGTTTTGTCGCACATTCCACTAATGGAACTGACAGATAATGTTAAGGATCTAATTTTATCACACTATTCTACCGATTAAGGTAGGTTTCCATGGAGTACTAAATAAAGAATTGAAAAAAATTTTTATAGATGCCATAGTTAGACAATTTTCTTCTCAGGCCTTTCCTCAGGGGGCGTAAAATATGTGCATCCCCAATAACAGAGTTAAAAACTCGGATAGTAAGGGCATCATAGGTGTCAGTCAATTCGTTTTTAACGAATCAGGGCAACACAGACCGCAGTACTTGATACAAAACATGTGCATTTTATATTACCTATGCTGTAGCAAACTCCATTTAAGTGATAAAATTTGTTTCTTAAATTCTTGTGCAAATCCGGGAGCTTCTGAGGTTACTTCTAGTACTCACGAATTTTACAGCGTATTAGCACATCCATTAGGAACACTATGTTACTTTTCAACGTAATATCCCTTCTTTCCGACAGCCTTACGCCACCTTGAAACTTCGGCGTGTACTCCTGTGCGGTAAAACTCTTGACTCGGCGCGCTGAACAATGAGAGGTGTTTGTGCAGTATGGAGTCTGCCGCTGCGTCTAGGATCTTCAATATTGGCGTGACCGTTCTCACCAGATACTCACTGTGCCCGCTGACTAACTGTACTACGATCGAAGTCATCATCTGTACACACCCAACTTCTCAATCTTCAACATTTTGTGAATGTTTTAGACCGTCTTATTGTCACAACAAAGGAACTCAAATACATAATGTTACTTTTGACGGACATCAAGTCCATCCTCCATATTATATAACTGCTGCTACCATTGGTATTGCCACGATTGGTATTGCGTTTAAATAAATTTGCATGGAAGCGAGAAAGATGCTTCTATGCACTCTATTAATTGGAAGTGTCTTGAGTAGAAATTGTGGTGCCAGGAAATTTGTGTGCATTAGTTTTGGAGTGACACTTGTAGATAAGATCACGCAACTACGGGAGTACAAGACACACGAAGTGTGAAGGAATGGTGTACTGAAATATCCTTAAACATTTCTTTCTATACTGAACATAAATACCTACCCTGCAAAACTTTCCTACCATTGCCTTGAGCACTTGTCTACGCTGCTTTGTAAACTCGAACGAAGGAAAAAGGTATCCCTAGACGCCTTCGTTGAAGAGAAGATCTCAGGATGGTAAATAAGATGGAGATTATAAAAACAATCTTTAGAAAAGGCATCAAGGCAGCTAATAGCGGCATAATCTTCATTCTGATTCCGTGTTTACTGGTAGTACTTAGTAGTACAGTACCTAAAATAAAGAACCATTAAGGTTTGTGCGCACACCATCTTTTTCTAGTGTAGGCTAATTATCCTGCGTTCGGAATAAGACTGCTTAATTACCTGTAAGCCATTACGGCTCTTAAACATTTTGTCCTCTTGCCTAGGATTATTGTAATTGGAATTAAATTTAAACCGGGTAAAAATGATCAAATTGGAGACGAGAAAACATATAGCCAAGATGTAATCGGGAACCCTGGTCTCCACGATGGGAGATGACAACGCTAAGCACTGCACTACCACACCTCACAAGTTATTGACCGCTATTTTTAAACTAAGCAAGGAATATTAAGCAAACCGCACAAAAAATAACTAATTACTGCCAAACTTAAGGTCCATTCGATGAAACAACTATCCATTTCTAATGGCGTTCGGCATTCCTAGTGTCATAAGAAATATGTCCTTGAGAAAGAAGTTGCAAGGTAGGTTGTGTCCCCTTGTTAGTTGAGGATTACGTGTTGACAGTTAATTTTTCCAATGAACTGACCTTTAGAATAGACGCAGGGCCAAAATCTAATCTTTAAAGGGTGAGAGGACCCTGGGTGAGATAGAATGGGTCAGGAAGGAAAAGTTTTTGGATGTCTTTTCAAGCCGGGAGTGATTGGTTGTTCCATAATGAGAGGGAAGTAGATAAAGATAGCGAGGACGGAGCAGAAGAAACTTGGAAACTGCCTGAAATTTATCTCGATTGATATCATCAGCCTCGTGAATAATTTCCGAAACTCGAAAGAATCCCTCGTCTCGCTATCTCGTTATGCATTGGGGTTGAAATGAACAAGAAGCCAATAGGAAGAGAACATGAACTTCACAATGATAATAACATAGGAGAATCCACCCTTCTCTCCACAGTCCTTTCATTCCCACTGTGTCTTCCCATTAATACGACCAAAAAGGCCAATTCTTTTATCTGCCATGCCATTTTTTGCGGTAATACATATTCCTCCGTATCATGTATTACAATAACCTCAACCCCTCCGTAATCTGCTACCCGCAGTCATAATAAAAAACTTACCCTTATAACCAGTTTTTTCACCGCCATAAAATTATGAATTTACTAACTAAAAAAACAAAATTTTCCTATTGCTAAGCCAACGGATTTGGCAAAAGTTAAGAATTACAATTGTCATAACTCTTTTCATAAAAAGCTACAGAGAGAGTATTTATAAATTCATATTTAACAGTGATATTTAACCGTATGTATTTTTATTTCACCGTGCCTTACCAACGGATGGAGTTATATATAAAATAAAAATGCATATGTTTTTTTTAATTAGGTGAAACAGTGATCATAAAAGGTCTTCAATTAGACAATGTGTACATAATAGATTGTCTTCAAAAGTACTTGTTATTTGTTGTTGAAAAAAATATCAACCACGAATGACATCCACCCTATGAAATATTACGTAAGTATGAAACCTGCATTGTTTTTCCCTGTGAGCCGTTGTTAAGCTATGGTAAACGGGTAAGACAAAAATTGCATTTTTTCAAATGAATTTTGGGTTTCAACCCTGATAAATACCTGATGAATATACTTGAGCCATAAATATCACGATATTTACAAATCGGAGATCCTTTACAAGTCATTATTTTCACGTAAGTCGACATATATGAACTCACTCGAGTCGTGGCTATCAACGAGATATTAAAATAATTAATCTATTACAAATAATCACAAGGCATACCCAGGCATTAATTAATTTTGAGATGGCTAATATCAAGCATAATCAGCCGAGTTATAATAATCCTGCTTTTTTTAAGTCACAACCGAGCAGATTCCATTTTGCGCTTCTCTTCAGGGATGAAATTCACCTACCCTCAACCCCATACACTGAGAAAATAACATTGTCATCATCCAATATCTCTCGCGCATCTCATCTCTCCGTGAATTTTCCCCCAAATTTAATTCTCCCCCATCCCCGTATCGCTCATGCTCCGTTTCCCCTTTCCAAAAAATGAAAAAAATAAAAAGGCTGTTTCCTTTTTACGCGTAGTAGAGACTCGTTCCGCAGTTAGATCCCGTCTTTTTTATTTTCATGATTATTATAATTTTTATATATATATCGGAATGATTTGTCGCGGTCCTTTGTGGTGCATAATGTTTCATGAAATTTTTTATAATCACCATTAATATCTTTTTAAATTCTCGCGTGCCGGATCCAAATATTTCGTGGTCTTCCTTTTTTTTATACCATTCCTCGTTTCGTCTCAAAAACTGTTTTATAAACACACACACATTTATACATTATGCGGGCCATTTTTTTTAGAAATCGTACTGAGTAACTTTTCAAAAAAGAAAAAGAGAAAGAATCAGTACCGTTTCGCTAGAACGAGTCCCAATTCATGCATTATAAAGTTAATAAATACGTAGAGGGAGAATAAAATGAGAAACGAAACGTTTTCAGATTCGCATCGCGACCTTCAAATTTTTTTCCCTCCACCGAGGAAAAAAGAGTTGATAAATATAAATTGGAATGCTCGTATTTGAATAGGAGAAAGCAGCGTATTAATCATCCCCGTGAATATATATATATATGAAAATTTAACATCATTAATTTAAGCTCTAATTCCTAGCTCATGAATAAATGTGGGAATAAATCTTCAAGGAACTTAGCAACGTTGGCTAAACGAAGCGAAAATTATATTTTTTTCTCTGTGCATTGGAAAAAAGACCTCTCAGCGAAAAATTACACGTGCAACTTTTAACTTACTGTTAATACCATTTTTTCCTCATGTCCATTATTTAGCTCATAATGGTCGAGCTATGACAAACAAGTTGGTCAAAAATTACAGTTTTTTAATGAATTTTGTGTGTTAACCCTGATAAATCAAACGAATAATGCGGTCAGGGCCAACGTTATCTTATGAAGGCTGAATGAACATTTAACGTACAGTTGTATTCCATACTTCCTAATTTAAAAAGATAGTTAAATATTTTTACGATACTCAGTCGTACAATGTAGATGTTAATAAACGCAATTTTTTAATTTTACAAACATTGATTAGTACTGCCAATTTTGAATATAAATAATTATTATCATAAGTGTTACTGCAGCTTAAATGGTTACAATATCTAAATATGGGCAACATGAGGTGTATTTGATATGACTGATGAGTATTTAGTGTGGGTCACCATAAATATTTGATCTATCATTATCAGATACCTTTATATAATGGGAAATGGTACTCACTAGATATTAGCACAGAAGTATATTCGTTAAAAGTATACGATATATCGCCGAAATCCACAAAATGTAAACCATTCACATTCATAAATGCAGTTCGGTTGAGGCGAATACTTATTTGCAGTAATTTTAATTGTGAATAGTATTAGCAATCTATATTCGTTACACACTACATTCGAGGTAATACAGAGCAGGTTCTTGGCAGTTTTCAAACATGCATCATGAATTTGATTCAGACCTAGCTGGAACACGTGATGCAGGATTTCTGGTCACATGGGAAATGTCTGTGAAATATTTCCCATTTTCCTCAAAGGGAAGATGATAATGGGATAAATGTATGCACAAATCATCTTAAATCTACAGAAACACTCATTAAATTAGACATTGTAGTATTTATACTAAATGTGCTGGAATTACTATTATAAATTGAGTGGGACATATTGCTATTTCTAATTTAATCATTATTAATAATTTCCACCACATCGTGCCACATATCAATAAAACCTATCGTCTGGTTCAAGAAAATTTGGCCGTAAAACAGATTCTGCTTGACGGAAAATTTAATAGAAGCGTATGATGAGCATAATAACGTCTCCAGAAGAGAACCACAATTCTCCTTCTTCGTCGCATCGCTAAACAAAAGTGCCATGAGATATGTTTGCAATGTCTGTAGAGTATGTAGTTCCAGTAACCATAATTATTTGCTCTCTCATCATCAAATGCAAGCAGTTAATGGTTACGAGAGAAAATATTAAAAAACCACGACCATTAACACATGAAAAGCTGCGAATAATTCAATACGTAGTGTAATAAATAGGTAGAGATAAATCACGGTGCAATTAAAAATCCAAGCACAACTTCCTTTTTTAGAATTGTGTCCACGGAATTGTTAAAAGATGAGACTGGAAATTAGCTAAGCTCTTTTCACTACCCGAAAAATCTCTAGTTTTTCCTACAGCCTATAAACAAGTAACTTAAATTGGTGGTAAAATTATAGAAATTTAAAATCAACACCACCCTACATGTGACGACACATCGCTATAAATACCATTATATTGTGCCGATTTTAGTCTCACATTATTCAAGCACAGCAAACGGTACTTTCCATTTAATACACAATGAATTCACTTTGAGCATATTAGTTAGAGGATATTCAATAACTGGTAGCAAAGAGGATTTACTGTGAACGGGGGCGCAGCTGAGAATTAAGGCTAGGGGGTATTTTAGGCGCAACTAATATTGAGTAAGCGGGAGGTGCGGGGACCTTCCCCAGAATAATTTTAAGATAAATGGTTCAAAATGGCGAGTTTTAAGGCTTTCTGCGAGGTATGTTATTAACCCTTAAACTATTCTTTAAGTAATATTAATCCAATCAAGTAAAAGGTATTAAACTTAAAAAAAATAATATAAGACACGGTCTCAGGCGTTACTTTGCGGATCTGCTTCATCATAAAATAAAATACAAATAGTTTGTTCAATTCCACTCTTTATTTTAAATACTACGACCCGGGTTTCTGCATCTCATGCAAAAAGGATACCTGATGATAGCATGAGATGCAGAAACCCGAGTCGTACTATTTAAAATAAAGTGTGGAATAGAACAAAGTAATTTTATTTTATTTTATGTAAAACTTAAAAATTTCTCTGAGCTCTGCCTTATACCCCAAACCCCCCTCGCTGCGCTACTGACTGTAAAAGGAAACGATTCTAGCGGAGAACACCCTGTTTGTTCTATATTGCGATAGGTATGTCACCGTCTAAGTACCCTTTCAGTCAGGAGAAATAACCAACACTCAGTGGCGGAATACGTTCACAGGGTCTGTTAAATGGCTAGCCCTTAACTGATGATCCATTCATCATAAGGTCCGCTAAAATATTCAAGAGTCCCCTCCCCCTCGTAGAGATGACAAAACAAGATAAGTGTCAGCGGTCGTAATCTAAATAGACTACTCAATATGCTAAATGCAAATTAGGATTTATATCACCATGCTCCCCGCCCAAATAGCACGTGTCCACTTTTATCCGTTCCATTATTTCGCTTCGAGAATCTAACATTCTAATGAAATATGAATCAACTTCTCAGACCAAGAATGAATTCGTTAAACTAAAGTCCAAATCGCATAATTTGAATAAATCGAAGGCGCATTAATCAGTCCGAAAAGGAAACGGATTTTTAAAATCCCAAACCAACTCTCTCGTTTATCTTCGGATTTTGCGTTTAAATTTCTCCAGGAAATTAATTACAGCTATATATTACCCGTGGTGATTTTTCGTGGTGGTTTAACGTATTTCCACGCATGAATTAAAGCTTATTACAATGTCTTTTGAAAGCATGGCCAAGGAGTAACTACCGACGGCACGTTAGAGGCAACTAGAGCAGGGAACTGAACACATAACAAATTTTATTGAAGAGTTGAGAGGCCGAGGAGTACGAGTGATTATTGTCTCAACAGAATAAGGTAAAGTTGATTGTTAGAAAAAATACACAAAAACTTGGTTGCCATGAGATACGATCGAGTCTCTGCTCTGTGCTGACATCGAGTGGAAAATCAAATGCACTACTAAGCATCTAATCGATCTCGTTTGATTTCAATACCTAATTTCTGTACCTTACTCTGCATAGAAAAAAGAAATTACTTTGCCCCATGGCTTCTCACCCACTCAATTGAGAATATACGTGATAAATATAATATAGTGATGAATGGAATAAGAGTATCTACTTGGGGTGGATAAACTGGGATCAATTAAATGCGTATGGGCCACGTGACCGAAAGAAATGGCGCCTATCCATTTAGGATTTAATCCGCTGAACTTTTACCGGGAGGCGTGGGGGGTGAGAAAAGGAACGGTAGTAGGGCAGTAAGGTACATAAATACAATTGGGCCAATTAAAAGCCAAAGAGAGTATGGTCTAGCGAAAACTGGAAAGCAGTTTACCGTTCCCAGAGAACTGGAAGAATACTCTCTGAGAAGAATACACTAATATTAATTTTTCTCTTGATAAAAAAAACTTGGATACATAGAAGAAGAGTATCATGAAGCTTAAGGAATTTGAGGGAGAAACAGATAAATAATAATAATTTAAGATTTTTCATCACTTCCGAAAGAAAATGATCGTCGCAAAAAATATTTCAGACAGTGATTGTTGAGGCTTTAGCTTTGTGGAATTCTTAAGATGTCGTAGTATTGGAAAAAATAAACAGACTTTGCTTTCTACAACTGTAGAGTAGTACAATTTATTTACTTTTCCTAAACCCAACATTATTTGAAAATGTCTGGTTACAGTATATCACAATCATTGCAATGTCTTTTGATACCTCCACTGCACAAACGCTCAACAATCGCCCAGCGAATCCAATCGCAAATCCGCTCATCTGGAGCCCAACAATAAGAATGCGCTCAGCTGGTAATATCCGGAGCATAAACGCTCAAGCCCGTATGACACTTCCCAGTTTATTGGCCAATCTATTGGATATTGGATTGTGGTCCAACTGACACACACCAATTTCTACTCCAATATCCTTTTCACAATATTGGACACAATTTCTTGCCAAATTTGGAATTTAGAACAGGTTCTATTTTCTTGCGACCAATCTCCAATCAGAAGTCAGTTTTGTTGACTCCTAGTGGCCGAAACAAGAAGCTCTTTGCGAAATTCTGGTTTGGCTTTAAATAATTGGTTTTGTTCCGAAAATTCGATTGAAATTTCAAAAATGTGGACGAAAGAAGTTATTTCATTATTGATCGAAGCGTACAAATCACATGAGTGCTTATAAAACGTGAAATCATCCAAATACAATGGCGTTCTCTAGCGGGACATTAGAACACTATTTCTGCCAAAATTGGTGTAAATATTGATGCGTGTCATACGGTACGCAACGTCCAATATTTTAAGCAGCATTGCGCGCCGATTTATTGTGCAATAAATTGGAAAGTGTCGTACGGGCTTCACCTCCAATTCTCCAAGCTCCGGAGGTGAGCGTTTTTACTCCGGCTATTGCCAGCTGAGCGCATTTGTATTAAGTTTTCCTAGATATCACACAATTGTGATATCTAGGAAATTGACCGCGCCTGAAGATAATGATAATTCATTATGAAACCCGGGTGGCGCTCAGTAAAAAAATAAGTGGTATAAGTAATTGTGTGATATTCAGGAAAACTTATACTGGATTACCACAAAGTTAATCAAGAGTTAGCGAATTTTGTTCGCATTTGTATTGTTGGGCTACTAGATGAGGGGATATGATTCGGTGGGCGTTTGTTGAGCGTTTGTGCAATGGAAGGTTAGATTTCTAAGAAAAAATCAAATGTATTTACAAACATGTTTCAAAGCAGATGAACTCTGTGTACTTCACCGGATTTCTGTTTCTTCTTGAGTTCACCGTGTTTCCTCCCACAGATTTCAAGCCGTAAGATGCGTGTCATAATTTATTCTCGTACACGATGAGCCACACGACTCCACTCACCCAAAAGCGACACGCTACACAAACCCCAGTCCACCGTCCATTTGTTCAAGTAAGCATAATGTTAAAAGGGTATTCCATCTCAGAGTACGGAGAGGGGTGAAAAATCAATGACTTCAGTCATGACATGAAGCAAAATTTGTCCGTCGGTTGTGTATACTTAATAATGAAAAGTAGAAGTATGGCAGTTTTTCCCTTACCTATTTTTCATTACCGAACGTAAATATTTCACGACTGACCATTAATGACATCAGATTATTCCTTGGACGAGAAATATATCAGTGTAAATATTTACACAAACATAAGTGAGCGCCAATGACTCTTTATAAATGTACCCGCATATTAGAGTTTAATACTTAATCTCGAATACAAGAAAATTAACGATAAAAGGTCTTTGAAAATGATTCTGAAATTAACCCATGAAGTTGAGCCATATAACACAAAGGTAGGTTCATAACTGCCATTATGTAAATTAGCAAGGATATAAAAGGATCCATTACTAACAGAGCCTTGCAGTATCATCTTGAAATTTCCAGGGTATATGGAAGAGAGCCTTTCCATCAATCTCTTGTACTTCAAATTTGAATATTTTACCGCAGTATTATCTTGTGTATAAAATATATTTATGCACCAATAATTGTTGAACAACGTCTTCCGTATGAAACCTGAACATTTTTAGAGGATATTATAAGTTTTAAAAGAGTGATTCGTCTCGAAAAAATAAAAATACAACGGATCGACAGAAATCATGGAATCTGAAAATCATACTTTATTTGCGAAAGCTGCATAAACTTTTGCATCTCTTATCCCATTCATAACCATTGGATATCTTCCTAAAGAACAGGGTGAAACTATAAGATTTATAAGATCAGTGATTCCATCGGTTCGTATGACAATTAATGCACATACGAGTGCGGAAGAAAAGTGATACAGAAGAGAAAGTGACAAGTTTTCGGACATTTTGACCTTCCTATTTTCGTGATTTTTTTATTAAGGAGCGTAAACAGTTGCAGGGCATTTAGATAAGATTCCCAGCTCAAGAAATTCATTAAGTGGATTCCAACGCTCACAAAGAAAGACTCATTTTGATGTACATTTTTAAGATCACTCAACTCAATCCAAAGATTTTACTGCACGTTCCGATTCATACTATGAGATGATCGTGCCGCAGCAATAAAATCTTATCTAATGGCTGGGTGTAAAAAACTTTGACGCAACTTTTTATACACATCCTATTTAAGGACTGGAACTTTCCCTTATATCCGTCATGGATACCACCCAAATACTTCGTACAATCACACCCTTCCGGATCGCGAAGAATGACTTCAAAGGGGAGGAAAACTGGCAGATAAAAATGTTCATTTATGACCGACCCTCTTAAAAACATTCACTTTCAAAAGGGCTGCAAAGGGGTAAGATACTATAAATGTCTCTTTCGTCTTTCAGTCGCACAAATTATTTTCATTTTGTTCGGTGACCTGCATCAATAACAAGGCGGCGATGAAAAAGTAATCAAATTTACAAGTCATACTAACGAGGGTTTTACGACTTAGCATATTGGTACATACTAATAACCAAACTCTGCAATTTATGGCTACATGATTGCATATCAGACCAAATGAAGCCTCTATAGAGGGATTATATCATTATCATAAGTTTGGTACATCGATTTTGGATTTTTTTTATGTATCATACAATTGGAGTACATGCAGTTTTTAATCAAGAAAACCATCGTAGCCTTATTTTGAGTAACGGTGATCTCAGCGAAAAATGTCGATAATAACCAGGGTTTTACAATTTCGTAAACTATGGTTGATGATGTAGGTACCTACTCGTATTAACAGATGAAGACGATTATTCAGACATTTCAGTAATTAAAGTAAATAAAAAAAGTAATGAAGTGAACCTATCGAGAGCGTACTGATACAGACTTATCTGGAAGAAACGCTTGGGATTATCTGTACCTAACATAATAATTTCGAAGAAAATCATTGGGATAAAGAACCTGAATACTATCTTTCATGGATGGCAAAGTACTTGTAATACTTACGAAAGAATAGCTTAGGAAGATGATGAGTAGATACACATGAAAAAATCTTGAAGAGGCATCATCTGTAGATAAATGTAAAAAATTTGGCACCCATCCACCGTAATCCTTTAGTTTTGAATTTTACCTTTGCAGAAGGTCACAAGTTGAAATGGATGCAGCCTAAAATTTACTTCAACCGCAGTGATTTTTCAGAAAAAAATGCAAAATCACCCAGCGAATCAGGCGCTAAACGAATAGCTCCTCCAGAGCCTTCAACCTATTCACCTCACCAATCTCCTCAAGCTCCCTGAGCTTCCTCTTCTCTAGAGGGTCTTTGAGCAAGACAACAAACAAACAGACAAACAAACAATGCCCCACCTCCTTTCCTCCTCCGGCCTCTTCCTCCTCCACAGAGGAACAAGAAAGACGCTACGCTGGAACAAAGAGTCTTCGCAAAACGTTGAGGAAACAAAAGTTTAACGCCTTGCACGCGCGAGCGGGAAAAAAATGAAGGTGGTAACGCCGCTGCGTCGTTTTTCCCGCCTTTTCACTCGTCACTTCCTTCCTCCCATTCCACGTAGGCTTCAACTCGCGCGCTAGGCAACGTCGCGTCGCGCTCAACAAGATGGCCGCCCCATTGTTATACACTGCGAGGCTTGTGACTCGGCAGAAAGAAGACGAGAAGAAGAAAGAAATAAGGAAGGAGATCTCTTCTTAAAACACGCCCACATGTTGTCTTCTCAGCCTTTTGCCGAGACTAGCAGAGATGGGTGAAGGCATTCGAGACAAACAAAAGGGATTTAATGCGAAACTAGAAAGAGAATGAGAGTGGGTATATATTTTTCTTGAGGAAAAAACTGAAGGGAGCGGAGCGACTTCTTCTTGGAGCGATGTTTTTGGTGACAAAGGGGTCCGGGGAGTCAGAATGGTTGGGATGTTGAAAAGAGGAGAGGCAGAGAGGTCGGGGTGAACTAAATACAAAGATAGGAATGGGGATTTGGTAAAGAGAAGGAAGAAGGTCATAAGATTAGAAAGGAAGTGAGGGAGAAAGGGGGGTGGTACCTTTGGTTTCCACTTCTCCTCTCCAGCTTCTTTGCATTTTCCACCCTCCTGCCTCCCATCCCTCCTCTCGGCACCTCCCTTCCGTCCTTGTGAGGGTTGGATTTCAAAGCAAGCGCTCAGATACGAACTTCCTCGTTTGCTGCCAAGGCGAGGGAAGTAGAGATGACGCGGACGGAGAAACTTTTTACATCTTCCCCATTTGAGTGAATCAAAGAGAGAGAAAGAGGATTTCAGGCGCCCAGCGATGGATAGGAATGAAGATATGCTTACATAATACTTGAAAATAGACAAAAATAATAATTCAAAAAGTGCCAAGATTTCAAATATCTTAAGATCATGATAAGCGAGAATGTTATTGTAGAGACAGAAATAAGATGCTGATTTTAACAGGGAAATAAATTTTACTGTAATTTAAAAAAATACTTATTAATTAAAAATCTTCTATAAAAACGATCTATCACCCAGTATTTTGGTCCACCTACTTTTGACCAATGTTTCTGGAGATTGAAGAAAAATAGAGAATCTAGGGTTCTATGCTCGGATCCTGAATTTATAATCAAAAGCAGAAGAGTTAATTATGGCTGGTCACGCCAGCAGAGGAGAGCCATATTCAATGATTAGAAGAAAATATTCATGGCAAATGGACCATGAGGAGACTACGACTACGCTGGGGAGAGCAAGTGCTGGAAAGATGAAATGTAACGCTAGAGCAAATGCAGGAACGTGAAGGGTCGCGCAGAGCTCCTGGCGAGACTAAAAATCTGATCAGAAATCGACTGATTTTTGGCGTGAGTAGGTGGAGCGATGAGATATTCATATCGAAGCAAAAACCCAGAACTGTTCCACAAACTTATATTTGATGTCGACTAATTTCGACGGCTGAAGCGTCATTACCAAGGCATACAGCTACTTGATCTGATTAGGTTTGAGTGACCACGCAGTAAGGACAAGGTAGTGTTCACCCTAGCCTCTATCTCAACACTAGCGTTTGCAAAGCTTGAGATACTCTGCTTACTTCAGTGGATAGAACAGAAAATCAGGTATATTCTTGCAGGGGCGCCGACTTATAAAAAATATTGGGGGGGCCCATATCGGAGGTCTTGCCCCGGGAAGAGGTTAAATTCAAAGTGTGTCGCAGCACCGAAACATTGTCATGATTCACACCACTTGATTCAGTTAACCCTTTATAACCCAGAGCGGTAGAAATCAATTTTCAAGATTTTTTATTCTGAATAGATGAAAATTTTGCATTCGATCATAGTTGTCGAGGCAGATAAATGTTTCGTCATCAAAATTTACACCCCAAAATAATACGTAGTTTAGATATTTTCTAAATAGAGCCGAAAATTTATACATTTTTGACGTTGCTTTGAAGCAACATTGGGTTATAATGGGTTAACCTGCTTAATCTTATAATTATTTGTTTCAGCACACGTTGAATTTATTTTAAAAAGTAACTATTGTCAAACATGGGAAATAAAAATCACCAATATATTTTTGTGATTTCACAAAGCATTATATTACTTAATTATTTTCTTGAATTATTGAGGGGGCTCCGCCCCCCCAAACGAAACTTTGAGGGGGCTCGGGCCCCCTCAGGCCCCATGGAGTCGGCGCCACTGTATTCTAGATACAAAAGCGAAGTGGTTCAAAATTTCACTTTCCTAGGAGCGATTAAAGACCACAATAGGATTTCCCGCGATGTAAAACATAGTATTTCGTCAATAAATCTACATACTCAGTCGAGTACCTATCAATGTATGTTCCCAGAAGTGCCTACTACTAGATTGAAATGAAGACATAATTTTTTCATCCCCTTGGTAGCAGGATATATACAGAGCAGAAAATATCCTATTAGCAAGCTATAGCTATATACGTGCAACTAATAATGTACCGAACGGAATGAATGGTGCATTACCAGTCATTGCTAACTCCTGCCACACATGTGAAATCTTCAATGAGTTTGAACGTTAAAAAAATGAGATACTAGAATTAGTTCATATAGAGTAAATATATTGACCCAGTACCAAACTATCCAAAGATGGTAGGCAGGGCATTATCCATTAGTGTATCACAAATGCTTAAATTTCAAAGTCAACTTTAGATTCTAACTTATCGTCGGGCGCAATATTGGAATTGATGAGTTCAGGCGCAATGTGCCTGACAGGTAGATGTGAAAAAAAATTATCAACTCTAAGTTTTGCTCAATGGTACATATTTAAAGTTTAAAGAAAAATTATTAATGCAGTCGAGCACTTACATGATGTCTTTTGTGCTACGCATAGACCCCTTAATTAACATATCGTAGGCAGAGCATGATCCATTAGTGTATCACAAATACACTGAGCCATAATTAGGAATTGCAGTCTCAAAAACAGTATATATGCCTTTTTGAGAGGTCTGGGCCCAGTGACGTGCGAACACCGATTGAAACGAGTAACTACGGATTTTCGTATAACTTCTGGTATATAACATAGGCGGCAAATAAAGGCCTCCTAATTTCTTCAAACACGCTTATAGATATTCAACTGAGGATAAACCTAAGACACATCTAGTCGAAAAAAATGTCCTGCATTCATGAATTCAAATCAGGTTGATAACATGGATCTAATGGCATCTAAACGCGAATAAAATTGCCACAATCATCGCTATGGATACAAAATCGGGTCCCGCATTGCTAATGGTTTCGTAAGTGATTCTTTTCAGGTGGATTCCAGAAATAATGCGAAGATATAATTTGAAAACGAAGAAAGAATCGTAAGACACGACGACCAAACCGTGAAAGGAGCACAGTTAGATTTAATACGCGCGGCTCATAAAATACATGTTCTGACTCCTATCCATAGCTCACCCTATCTGCGGTGATTAATCTCGTCTCTGTTTTAATATTCATGGAAGTCACTTCTCGGGAGGCCATAGCGTTGAGGGGCTGAGAGAAAAGGGTCGCTGACGACATGGAAAAAGATGAGAGACAAATCCCACGCTTGGGTCTCATAGGAGAATTTATAGAAGACTAAGGTTATGGGCCTCAATTTGTACCTGGCCAAAAGAAACGGAAGAGGTAGTTAACAAAAGGCGAATTGATGCATGCTTTTCGAGTAGTAACTGACATACAAATATATGAGTTAGACTTTTATCATCCGTTGAGACGAGCTAATTACGATAAGGCGCGTAAAAAACCAACACAATTCATTCAATGGAAGCTAATGCCGGAAATAGAACAGAACGCATGGTATTACCTCGGATAACTCGCCCAAAGGAGAGTTTAACTCAGTTATCCACGTTTAGGTTTCGAAGTCAACTTTAGATTTTAACCTTTCGTAAGGCGCGATATGGGAATTGCTGAGTTAAGGCGCAATGTCCCTGACAGGTACAGATGGGAAAAAACATTATTAACTCTAATCTTGGCTCAATGTTACTCATTTAAAGTTTAAAGCAAAATTATTAATCCAGTCGAACACTTACATGATGTCTTTTGTGCTATGCATAGACCCCTTAACATGACGTCATACGGCGCCGGACTGTTTCAGCAAAAGTGCTCTTTCGGCCATTAAGTATTATCACATGTAAAGTATTTTGCTATGTGAATTCTGTAAGAACAGCGTTTTTTTATTTTTTTATCAACGACAGATAATACAAAAACCAAGTAGCGGTGATAAAATCAGGGCCAAGCTGTGAAGAAGCAATAATTAGGAAGGAGTGAGACGTGGCTGTGCTTTGTCACCCGTAATTTTCAAAGTTTACATCGAGAAAGGCATTAATAAAAATCAAAGAAAAGGCCCCGGGGGTAAACATCCAGAAGAAAAAAATAGTATGTTAAGATTTACCGATGAAATAGCCGTCATAGTAGAGACAGAGAAAGGTTTGAAAAATATTCTGGTTAATATGGGTAGGGTAAAGGGTAATTATCAGCTGAAAATAAACACGAAGAAAACGAAGATATTAGTAAGCAGCAGAAGAGAAGAATTCAATGTAAACATTAAAATAGGACAGCAAAAACTGGTAGAGGAGGATGAATTCTGTTCTAAGGGAAGCAGGATAAATAGCGGCGGGATAAGTAAGAAAGAAATTATCAGCAGAATAGCCCAAGCAAAGATAGCACTCAATCTAAAAAGAGATTCGCTAATGGCGGGAAACATGGAAAATAAGAAACAATTTATGTGACCATACATCTGGAGTATGCTTCTTGAGGCATGGACAATGACAGCAGCGGAGAAACCAAGGATGCGCTCAGCTGGCAGAGTCCGGAGCATAAACGCTCACCTCCAATTCTTCAAGCTCCGGGGTGACCGTTTGCACTCCGGCTACTGCCAGCTGAGCGGATTCGTATTGCTGAGCTACTAGATGAGCGGATTTCATTCGGTGTGGGCGATTACTGAGTATTTTTGCAGTGGAGGTATAGAAACGGTAGTTAGAAAACGATGCAAAGGACGAGTCGGACACGACCAGAAGCACCTCGGGCTTAAGGAGGATGAGATACACCTACGTTTTAACTTTGGTCGCAATCCATGCGGCCGAATGGAAATTCATAGCGTACAGACATCCTCTTTTTTTTAATCATATAGATGGCACCGGAGGTTGAGGAAAAGACACCCTCAAACCCATCACTGACGATCAATCCGAACTTTCCCCGTCCGGTGCATCTGGCTCGGCTCATCCGCGTACGACTACCCTCTATCGGCTCCCTCCCGCGTTCCACTCCCCACCGGTGGATAAAAAAGAACAACAGTGATGGAGACGATGCGGTGTGGGGGCGGTAATGATGAGGGACACACAGTGGAGGGACTACCAAGAAGCAGGTGCTAACGCTTGACCCCCCCGGGGGGTAATTTTCTCCTGGGGGTTATACTCCCTCCCCCTAACCATAACGTTCACTGATTCCATATTTGGGACCCTGCTATTTATATGAACACTTCGATGTATAAACACGAGTTCAGCATTAACTTCGAATATACATGTATATGAGTACCAGATGTAATGCACTTTAATCTTTTGCAGTTTTTGAGCAGTGTACTTAATATATATATTTTTTGGGTTATAAATTAAGTAAGCGCATGTATTGCTGAGTAATATATGAAAAATGAACGCAAAATAAAAAGGGAAAGAGTGCGATTTCTGGGAGTGAGAGAGAAAAAAGAATTGTCATTGCTTTCTAGAATAACTATCGGTCGCTAATAATCGTCGTCGGTAATGTATATTTTTAAATCACTTCTATGGCAGTTACATGTTAAGTGTTTAACAAAATTACTTTTTTCATCTTTGTTATTTGTGCAAGCACTTAAATGCGCTTTCTTCCTGATATCGAAGCTTCTTCCTGTTGGTCCCAAGTTAACTAAGCAGGAAACCTTATGAGCTTAATTATTTTAAAAGTACATAGGTGTTGAGAAATCTACCTGTGCCTTGCAGGCCAAGCCGAGAGGGAATTTTTACAAGGATTTTTTACAAATACATGGAATATCGAATACAAACACATGTAAGTAGGAGAGGCCCTTGTTCTCCCCCACTCATTCCCCTTTTCACAGTCCCATTATCCGGCACACTCCCGTAACGACCATTCTACTTCATCTGTTTCATCCTCTTACCATAACGTGGCGGCTCGTGGGGAGATCCCCCGCCAAAGATAAGACACTTTAAAAGATTTCCTGCTGATTGCCCCCCCCCCCTCTCTCTCCCGCCCTCCCATCCCCGCCTAAGAAGAGCGGGACACGTAAACCATATGCCTTTCGTATGCAAATCGTGCCGCTTATTTTTCAATTCATATTCGTCCGCGTGTGACGTCACGTAGAGCAGACACTTGCATAAAAATACTCAACAGTTTTTTTATAACCACCTTAAATCGTTTCGTTCACGCTAAAAACGATCGGACATTTGACACTTGCTAACAGTCAAGGGAGGTAAAAGCTGGTCTAATAACTTGTCCGCCATATAAAAAAGTCCGTAGCCCTTCGTACATAGGCCCTTATTACTTACACAAAAACTCGCTTATTTTTAAAAACTAATTTAAACGAATTTCAGGGGACCATCGTTTTATTTGGTTATAAACGGGATCTCGTTATATCCATAGTAAAACATTTTGCCATATACATAAAAGGATTCCCGGACAATATTCCGTTAAACGTCTTAGTTAAGAGCAAGATCCGTAAAAATTTACCACCTTTTCCATCAAATGTCTGTAAAGGGAAGGATTTTAAAATCAACGGTGGAACTATGTGGTGATTGCCACACGTGAGAACGACTGATAATACCGTAAAGAACGCGTAAGTAGCCAAAATTGCCGTATTTCATCTATTATTGAGGAAATAATTCCGAAAGGTACCAAAGAATAGTTCGTAATAGCGGGTATTCCTTATCATCCGAACTCGTCCAATGCGGGGAAATTAACATTGGCGATAATAGGAAAGTCCAAGGGATTGGAACCTCACCTCGTCATTGGCGGGATTTCTTTACGTGATCGATCGTTATAAGCGAGTTTTACCGTGTTTTTATCCTGTTATTGCATTCAACAATTTTCAATTTCTACCTACGAAGTGCATTTTTGACATCATAAGTTTTGACGATACACAGCCTTATAAATGCTTACAGTTACGGTAAATAGTGCATACAGTTATAGTAAATAAACTTTTCATTCCCGTGTGAGGGGTTTAACGGTTTGATTCCTCACAGTCGAAGTGGACATTTCTAAATGATTATTAGGATACAATAGTATTTTGTTGCAATTCCCATTTTTGAGAACTAAAAAGTTACGTATAATGGTAAATATATTTTCTTCGACATTTTAAGGTCACTTAAAATAATCTTGGGAGTATGATATTAAGCATGATAATAATGGTAATTACTCTAAGCATTAACGGAAATGATCATACCGTAGAAGAGGGATTTGGACCACACGAAACGTTAATTAATACTGGAAACTAAAATGCTTTAATTTCATTTATATAAAGAGTTCATTTCGAGTCAAATTAAATTAGCTTCCCATATTTAACGTGATCTCTCAGGTGGACTTTGATTTTAGGTATCCTGAAGACTGCGATAGTGAATATGTCGTTAGGTCAAGGTAAAATAGGGATGAAAATAGGAGGATATATGCATAATATGAATGGAGGTGGGCACTCGGCAGGAAGTTGAGATGATGAAATGCAATCAGAGATTGGAGACGTGAGGGTGTAAAAATTAGTCGTTTACGAAAGTTCCCAAGGTGATATCTGATGACGTATTGTGGTCGGTGGTAGAAAAATGTATCGAAAAAGCAATTAATGCACGAAAAATATTATTAAAATGAATGATAAATGATAATAGGCAACAAATACAAAGGTCATAAAAATCTTTCCCCAAAATTATTTTTTTCATGTATTTCGACCTCCTTAATCCGAAAATAATACTCAAAACATCGTACCAGCCACCGCTTTTCCATAAATTTTATATATGAGCATTTAATAACAGTGAAGTACATTGATATTGTAATATATCTTGTTAAGTGTGGAACAAGGTTAAAAATTCTGCCATAATGTGAATGAAATGGAACAAATATGCCAAGGAAAATGGGGGTTGCTCGGAAGACATGCGACTACTGCTGAATGTTTCAAAGCAAACATATAAAAATGCTCCATACGAGGAAAGGCAGGGACTATGTAATGATAACCACGAAACTACGAGATGAAAGATGTTATTGAATGTTTGTTACCACATTCTTCATGAGAAGCTGGTCACTGTGCGCATATATTTTTGTTTGCTTGAAATTTTATTCTACTTCCACATGATTCGTTGTCCATGTAAACACTGTTTACGTTTATGTTGTTTATAACGGCGAAGTACATGATGTACACCATAACTGTGAGTGACACGATGTTCTGAGTATCATTTCCGAATAAACGAGACAGAAATACATTAGGAACAACGAAACTGATGAAAATAGTTTTTTTTTTCACTGTAGTACCTATAGTGTAATCGATAGTGGTTTTAACAATTAAATTAATTCACCGAAATCTGATAGCCATGTTACACCGTATCAATTTAACGCCAGAAAAATGGAGTTTACATGAGGTAATATTTAAAGATATCATCGAAGGGGAAGTACAAGGTGTCGAGTAGCCGATTACCGATCGCGAGGCTGACATCTCCAGCCAGGGGATGGAAAATATATGATCAAGCGTCTAACGCCCTGACTATATGATAAAGGCGATCGTGGACGCCTCATCAATCCAATCAATTAGCCTCCCTTTGAGGTGGGGCAGCTGGCAATGGCACGGCGAGGCCGCTAGACCAGACACGGGAGGGGAGTGATTTCATAGGCCGGCGGCACACCTGACCAACTAACAGGGTGCATCTGCCCAATAGCCACCCACACTCAGTCGACTTCCAGTAGGTCTAGCTGCCGCACGTATTAAAAATGTATGAGATTTAAATACCGTAAACCGGAAAGAGACTAAAATACATGAAAAAAGGCATTTAATATCCATTTTTAATAAGACAAGGTTCAGGCAACCAAGTGGTTTACACTAATACGAGTATGTAAGGATACGGCATTAAAGACGTAATAAGTACACAAGTAACAAAATGTTTCGAAGAACTGGAAGCCAACGACAACGGAGCCATTAAATTTTTGACTAGATCCAAGGATACTTACAAGGACAGATTCCGTAGACCGGAGGATGTTTTAAATTAATGACTAAAATATATATATTTAAAATTTGACGATCGCAAGGGCGTAATACTTAGTCAGGGAGTAAAAGAGGATAGTAGACTTTAGACTCCATCAAACTCCGATCACTGCGTTCATACAAGATGGGTGACTTTGCGCATAGGCGGATCTTGGGGGGGCAGCACGCCCCCCCCCCAGACGCTTAAAAAATATGCAAGATTTTTAATACGGTCCCGTTATCATTGTGTTCGTTTTTCCTTGTGCCCCCCCCTCCCCCCAGAACAAAATCTTGGCTACGGCCTTGCTTGTGCCTCCCCCAGAAAGAAATCCTGGATCCGCCCCTGACTTTGCACAATCAGTTCAAAGTTCATATTCATGAAATATTTTAGCATTTTCAAAAAGACCTAGGCTTTGCTCTTATCTTTTGTCAAAGTAGGCGAGGTAAGGAGATTTTTCACTTAGCAAGAGATAGAGAATAATTAAGAATTTGTAGGCTCCAAGACTCCAGTTATGATTCGGACCCTTAGTATTACCACTGATGCCGACGGGGATAATCCCCGTTGACCTGATCCGACCCCGTTGGGGATCATGGAAGTATTTAATACGTTTCCTCATGAAACATATTTCAGCGAATAAACGTACATAGAGGACACACGTGCAACATAATCTTACCTATCTCACATCTAATATTTTTCAATGCACTCTCTCGAGTATTCTCAAGTATATGAGGTGACAAATAAATTTATTCCATCAATATGCATCTAATATAGAATGCACGTACGTATTTAATGTTTACAAAAACTTAAGCTCGTAAAATAAAAATTACACGACTCTTCAATTGGAAAGACCGCACTGCGCTGCGTAAAGTAAATAAAAAATAAAAATTGTTAACATTATCAAAAACCAATTTTAAAGGAAAAAAAATAAACAAAGGCTAAAAAAGAATGATGTATCTTAAAATTTTTTAGCCATTTCATTAATTCACTGCATTACTAGTATATTGTAATGCGGGCCTATAAACCGATACAGAATGTACTGAAATTAATTAAACAGTTGCAACAACATACAAAAATAGAAATTACATTGCGATAAATAACTAGGATATCTAGGTTACCTGTGATGAAGCAATCTTCATGCTTTAAAATGCTATGATACCGCTTCAAATGCTTTTCATACAAACGTGTACCAATCAAAAGTAGTCAAGGCAGCATTACCATTTGAAGTATTGCCAGTACGATTATTGCAGAATAAAAATAAAATTTTTTACAAGTGTAAAAAATTTAATAAAATGGAAATCTTATAATGTTTCCCACTCTAGAATTAAAACTTGGTTGACTTTAGAAATCACATACAATTTTTGAGCTTCTGGGGAAATAATCGGGATGATTCATTTAATGCAAGATGAATGTACCTATTTAATGCTTACAAAATCATTGCTAGTTGCATAATCCTTAGGTGGGAAGACTTTGTTTCTACTTTTTAAATAAATAGAAAAGAACGACAATCGGCAAAATGATTAAAAATTTATTTTTAAGCATAAAATTATTTAAGGCTACAAAAACAATGCCTTAACTCATAAATTCGAAGCTGTTTAATTAATTCGTTATATCGTTAGCTTTTTTGTGCTGCGGGCCCATTTTTTGATTGAAACTTTTGCTTCCAAGTATACAAATCTATCCCAACTACTCCTATTACTGGGATAACTGCAGGACCGAGGGAGAGGCATCACGCCACACAGAATAAGGGCGTGAGGAGGGTCGAAAAAATGATGTGGAAGGAGACAGGCGAAAAAATGACGCGACGCAGGAAACAAAAGGGTGAGGAGACGTGACGACCCCTTTGGTCATAAAGTCCGACGGCGTTTTTTCGGCCAGGCGATGACCAACTGACCCCTACGACACCCCCTGCACAAAGCGTCTTCGCTTCAAGGACTCCGTTCCTTCACGGACTCGCGCCCGTCAACGAGCTGAAGAACGGAACGTGACGAAGCGAGGAGGGGACTTGGAGAGGCGCGAGAGAAAATAATACGAGAATCAAGGGAGTGGACGCAGCAAAAAAATCTTCAAATGCATTCGCATTTTTTTTCCTCAGACTTTATATTTTTTTAAGTTTTGAAATATCGCTTCGGGGTAACTCCACGTGTCTCGCACACAAAAAATAATAATTATCTTCAACGGTTTGCTGGGATCCGAGAAAAGAATAGCAAATTGCTAATTAAATGAATGCATAAATAAACGCTCTCGACGCTCCCTACCGGTAAGAAGACACGAGGACCCGCGCTCGTGCCCAACGGCTCAACGTGCGCCCCGCTCCTCGCTTTTGTTTTCGACGAGGACGGCGCCCCCCCTTGCGCTCGCTTGTTTTGCGGCGACGCCCGTCCGAGTTGCTTTTGTTTTCGCGCGACTTTTTGTTCGCGCCGTTTTTCTCTCTTTCTCTCTTGGCGGGAAAGGAGAGAGGGAGGAGTATATTATCTGGGATACAAAGAGGGAGAGTGGGGGTGGGATACACGCCGGTAGCTTCGAGTTAAGGGTGCATTTTTTAAAACGGGCAAGGGGTTCGAATGGGATAATTCTGACTTCGATGCGAGAGGGGAGAAAAAAAGTATATATTATGGGGTCGACGTAACGGAGTTACCACGCCCCTTGCGTCCCACAAGTAACAGGATTCGCCCTGGCGAACGTTAAAGAGTCATGAATATTCGTATAGCACAAGGAGAAACCTGGTCAATAATAAAAGGTGGGTATTTTCTGAACGGTTCGAGGGAAAATAGTAAACGCCTCGCTTGTACCTCGGAAGAAAACTATAATTTTGTTTTCGGGCATCAGTGGAGTTAGTTTTTGAGACAAGTAAGATTTAACACGCACAAGGGCTCTAAAGGTGGCTGCGTAGTATTCAAAACCCTTCAAATCAATAGTTCGCGAGTTAACTTCATGGAATATGATATGATAGATTCAAAAATAAATTTCGTTACGTGCCACTCAGTATTTATTTAAAAAAATCTTCCGGTTTTGATCTATTCAGGTCATTATCAAGAGGTAAAAGAACTTCTTTTACCTCTTGATAATGACCTGAAAAGGTCGAAACCGGAAGGTAAAAAAAATACTGTATGGAATATATCAAAGTTTACTTTTGAATCTATCAAGTCAAAACGTTCTTTAGGTATGTGAATCTGGCTATAAAAATAAAACGATGAATATGTCATAGAAGTATTTTCAAGTAATTTAATTTTTCTAACTCTCTTAATTTGAGTTCAATTCCAGTTTTCTTTACCGTTTCAAATTTCTTTACCGTCATCACTGTATATGACCTATGCATCAAAATTTCATCTAGAAGACATTCTGTCGTTCAACAACATACAGTGTTACGATTGTTTCCTGAAGGTGACATCACCTACAGGCAAACCTTTCTGAGGTAGCCTCCAAAGCTCCAAAATTGTTAATTTTTTTTGATTTTTAAGGAGAAATAAATATATTATTGATATTGTAAAAGATGGGTCACCATTGAAACTCCAACCTCAGTACAAGCATGGGAAATAGAAAAAAAACAGCAGATAGAATACTTATATATACATATTTTATGTAAATACTTTTAGTATGAATTAAATTCAATGAAAATGGATTTTGAAATTGACTAAAATAGACGAAAACAAAATCTATTGCAATAATTAATCAAAAACATCATACCAGTGTTTCATCTCGGATTTGACTTTGATTGACGCGTGACTTGACGCTTATTGAATGAATCTGATAATCGATATATATTTGAAAATAGGACCTCGCTTATATACCATCAGGAAAGAACCTTAATACTTGGATATTTAATGCCATTTCACTGAAAAAGCAAGTAAATTATTGAAGTGCGAAAAGAAACTATTTAGAAAGACTTTTAAAGTGACGGTTCATGTTTCAAGAGTTATTTTTCACACTTTACGAGGGGCTAACTACACCTCTCGACATGTTTACGCGCTTTCTTCTCGAGACGGAAACACTTTTTCTTGCCATAACTCATAAAGAAGTGACGACAAGATTGCTCACAGAAAGCTGTTTGTCTTCATGCAAATCAACGCGAGAGGAAACGATGACGGATGTTCGCAATCTCTTTAAAACCGGCGGCCCATCCAAAAAAACCTACCTCTATAAGCCAACTGATACACTCGCAAGAGCTCTCGTATGACCTATAATGATGAGGTTACACGATATATCCGCAGGGCCCTAAATAAATTAAATAAATAAATATCACCATGCGCCGTGTGAGAATATTATTTCACCTCATCAAAACTGATATAGGTAATAGGTATGTAGCTTTAAAAGCAATAAAAACAATTTATAAAAGCCATAAAAATTGCCCTTCTTGAATAGGACCATAAGGGACTGGAACGATCTACCAGCAAAACTATTTGAGTCCTTCCCGAAAAATTTACACAGTTTTACGAAGCGGTTGAAGAAGTAGGGACCAAGGGCTTTTTATGTTTTCTATTGTTTTTTCAAATGTTTTCTATTGTTTTTTCAATGTTTTCTATTGTTTTCTTTCATCATATGTACATGCTACCACCAGGCCAATGGCCTACTTGTAACAATTTTAATAATAATATTAATATTTTGGAATTATTCCTGTAGATGTGAGCGTTATGGAAAATTTTTATCAGTCTTTCCTGGTTCCAAAATTTTATTTCGCTTTCCAGTGCTGAATATATATATATTGATTCCTTCTTACCACATTTTCCCCATATATATGGAGCTTTGAATGTAAATTTCAATGAGATAAGTTAGATTTTTCGTTTTTTTTTCACAATCGCCATATACCGAGAATTGGGCTACATTATGCTATCAGTCATTGTCAGTTTGTACCGATTTATTTTAATTTCGCTATTTTCTACTATCGTGTTTGCACTATCGTGGGTGGTTGTCTGGAATAAGGCTAAATGTTTTGCACAACTGAGGGTGCATTACTTTGCCCACATAACTATTGTCTCCTAGCGCAAGTGCACTACAGCAGTTGACTTTTTTCTTTCGCAGCTGCCTAATTATTATAATTTTTTTTAAGGTATTGAACCGATTAAGAAAATTTTACGCTACAAACTTCAAAGCTGCCCGCAAACAACCCGCCCGTGCTATCCACCCAACTCAGCGGTTTTTCGTAGAGGTTCCAATTCCTTTTTCAAACTTTTTTACTGCACAGCGCCTAAACATATCGCTGGAAATGTTATGGGCGGCTTATTGCCATGCATACTGTGGCTACTACATTGAAGTTTACGAAATTTAAGTTACGGTGCACATTAACAATTTCAGTGTCATACTAACTTTATTTCGATCTGTTATCACGTCTCAGTCTATAGTGAAAGGATCGAAGAAATGGTCACCGTGTATCCTGGACCAAATTTCCACTTTATGGAGCTACGTAAAGATGGTTAGAGATCACGCAAGGCGTATCAGGGAGGCAGGATTAATGAGACCCAGTCTTTCACGCGTGCCGTTCGTCTCTTTTCTTTTTTTTTCGTAAGTACTACTGGTGCCCAACCTCACATCAAGCGAGATAGAACTAAATGCCTTCCTTCCTATGACTGCTAAGCATCTGAAACTTTTCGTATGAGTACAATCACTAAAAATGTGTTCATTTTTTAAAATTTAAATTCCTCGAATATACCAAATTCCTCGTTTGCCAGCAACTGCAACACTTCATAGCGTTCATCATTCTAACGATATGAAACACTTTACCCTTATATTAGCCTGAAGTCTATTACTATAAAAAAACAGAACTAGTGCACAGTAAAATGATAGTTCTTAATCAAATTATTACTTGTGGTGCATTATTAATACGCTTTTATTACTATTTAGAAAGTAAAAAATGAATTATGAAATGCATACAGCGCACCAATTTCACACTTCATCCTGCTCCTTGACAAAGCAAAACATTCTGGCTGAAACCCAACAATTAAGACAATAAATTCCGACACTTCTGAGGAGGGCTAATGCTTTCGAAGATATAACTAGAGGTAGACGATCTAATGCATTCGAAGTAAGGATTTTTTACTCTCACATGGACTCCAAGAATTTCAAGAAAATATTATAGCTCCTTCGCAAAACCTTTTTACCCCTCCTTTTAAGCACTTGGACTTGGTATTTTAAGTGAATTTATTATATGAATATTTTCAGACGACGAAAAAAACAAGTCTCGAGAAGCAAAAAAGGATTCCAAAAGGTTAGTTCAACAATACGCCTCTCTTACCAAATACAGTTTTTTCTTCCTCTAAAAAATAGAAACGGAGACGACAATCATCGTATTATGACGGATCGAATTTCAGCCCGGTACGAGCTCCCGATAAAAATTCCTTTAATTCTCCATTGTGAGACCAATGACAAGTTTTCCATATCCTCCCTCCATATTCACGTGCCGAAAATTCCCCCAAATGTTTAATTTTTCTCAGCGGGGTTTTGTTAGCTCTAGAGGACAAGAAGGTTTATGCTTACAGACTTACGCTTACTTACACTTACAGACCTTGAATTGCCCTCCTCAAGGCACTCAGGCAGGGATCAGAAAGCCTCTGAAAAATCTCTGTTACCCCCTATCTCTACTATCTTCCAATAAATTACTGAAACCGCATCATTCTTTTATGATAACCCTGTATTTTGAGCATAGTCCTTAAAAAGGTTGTATGGTGTTTGTCAACTTGTTTCCTATCTCTTCGTGGAAATCTGGACATCATTAACATTTCAGAAAGTTTGAGTGCGTTTCTCTGACGGAAGAGCACCACTTGCATTTTCGTAGATTTCGGCCGAAATCATAGTTGTTCACGCTTAAAAATTACTGTCTTATTGACGAAAACAGATTTGATGCCGTTATGTAGCCATACACAACGAATTATTTCCTTAATCATGAAAAACGTCCTTGATGTATCCAGTCTGGAGGAGATGCATTCATTTCCGAGAATTTGCTCACTCTCTGAAGCAATTGCTCCACTTCATTCATACTAAATGCTTGAAAATTGAGCATTTGCTTATGCTCCGCAATTTAAGTGAGCATTTGCTCACGCGCCGCCGACAGCGCTGAGCAAATGCTTATGCTCCCGATTTTTATTCATACAAAATGAAGCAAATGCTCCAAATCTAATGAGCATAAGCATTTGCTCACTTTTATTCATCCGGGCCTATGACACCGGGCAGCATGCTTGTGCGTAAAGTGCCACTGTTCCTATCTATAGAGTCAAAACTTGGAACCCTAGAGTTTTCACCAACACACTGTACAAGGAAACGATCGCGGACGACCTTATCGGGTGTACTGCACATCTGCGGAGTCACCCGTCTAACTAATGAACTCTATATCACATATATATTTATATCAACCCCATTGTACTCCACGTAGTAAGAGCTAAACTAGAAATTTTCTATAAAATGAAAATATTCGACTTGGTTACGAATCAGTTTGCTGGCCACCTTAAACCCAGGCGAAGAGCAATATACCCCAATACACCGGTGCAGAGATGACGATAGCAAAGAATGTACCGTGCGGGGGAACTTGGAAGAGTTAACCCCTACCACTTAAATTTATTTTCTGAATATCGCGCTGTTATCCCCTTTTTTCTGCGGTTCTTTTTAAATGGAGCGGTAGATAATGAAATGACATTTTATATTCTGTAATCAACGTGGAGCAGTGAAAGAAAAAACGATTATTATTTCATATTGTAAGGTATTTCGTTTAATACATCGAGAACACAGCTATCGCTACTGATATTAAATAATTTTATTACTTCTAATGCATCATATTTCATGAAATATGACTTGTTTATATACATCAAGGATTGGAAGTAAGGAAATAAAACTTTGTAAGGTTCACTGTTGTTTAATTATGGGCACGATCCGGGTTTCGTAACTTGGTTACATCGTCAGGTGACTGATCTTGCATGCATCATACATTTATACACAAAGTACTCAAGTGACAGTGAGGACAACCTTTTCCTTTCCAATCGATGTCCTCACTGCCACTTGAGTACTTTGTGTATAAATGTATGATGCATGCAAGATCAGTCACCTGACGATGTAACCAAGTTACGAAACCCGGGTCGTGCCCATAATTAAACAACAGTGAACCTTACAAAGTTTTATTTCCTTACTTCCAATATGGAGAGGTTTCACAAAGTAAAGCCTGAAGTTATTAGTTATATATCAAGGATGTTTTAATATTTTTAAGCTTTCAAATTATTTATATTGTTTCCCTAAATAATGCAAAAATTATAAAATTACTAAGCTACACTCTTCATTGCGCGATTTGGCATCAGAAATTCATTGCGAGCTACACTCGTCATTTCAGTGCAAGGGGTTAAGAGTGAAGGAGTGAGGGGCCACCGACGACACCTACCGGAGTCACCTGTAATTACACGTTGAAGTGCGAATATTCCTCAGAAGAAAGAAGAGTTCAAGGCAAATGATTCTCCTCCCGTGGAATTTCCGTGGAGGCGTCCAACCAACCTTCAACATATCAGACTCCCTAAATAACATTTTTACTCTCTCACCCCCAATGATTCTCCGCCTCCACTCAATGGCAACCCCTCAATTTCACCCATCCCACCCCTTCCTTCCGCACTTCCTTCCTCCAATTCCCTCCACCCCCTCACCCCGCCATTTCCCAAAGCTCCAATATTCCACACGCCAAGCCGAACGGCATTCCTCCAGGGATCCCGATATCTTGGCTGATAGAGGCGTTTCTCTCATCTCTACGGTTATGCTGACAGATATGCTATGTTACCGGTCAGCGTGTTTGAGCGTAATGAAGTTGTTTTTGAAGGTTTTTTTAAAAGCCTTCAAATATACTAAATTTAACGGATAAAGCTTTATCATGCACCAAATATTATAACATCATTCCATTGTATTTTAATTAGTTTAAATTATGTAAAGTAAAAGAAATTTGTCTCTCAAATTAATATAAACAATGTTTACAAATAGAAAGGTTACCTCTAACGATTTCCGAGGATGAAATTAAGAACGTTAAAATTTTACATTTCCACGTTAAAATAATTTAGTTTTGGATTTACTCTTCCAGCTGATTCGTAACAAGCCGAGACGAATTTTTAAGGGTGCAAATTTTGTTTGGAAGACGATTGTATTTCAATTATAATCATGTAGAATGAAATGTGTATTTTTAATAGCTTACTTAGGGCCAGAGTCCTTTATATTGCCATATATTAAGAGAAAATAGTGTTGAGAGTGTGATCTAGCGGACTCTGCTTAGGGTATTACTAAACTGTACTTCGCTAATACAGACCTTGTAAATATTTGCGGCATCGCTAGACCATTGTTAGAACTCGGCGAAGGTAATTGGTGATGCACTATTCGTCTTAGGCTTGACTTCGTCGAATTTGTTTATCTTTGTGATTCAAAAGCAAAATCTTTTTAATGCTATACGTATGAGGTTCCTCGCAAAATTTCATACATAATGCCAGGTGTATTCAAAAGTGTATATTGACTCATACCATAAAGCAAAAATACTTTGGAATGGATTTTTCAATCCATGTTGGTTAACTTCGAAAAACCAGCAGAATAAAAGATGAAATTAAACACGTTTAAATTATTTGGTTCAGCCAAGCTTTGAAATCGGATCCCCCAATGAAATACCTACTTACATGAGTGCAAAAAAAAGGCGTCTAGCTTTTTATCAGCGAAAAATAATTACTTACTGAAGAGAGTCAATCCCAGCGTAAAACTTTAATTTTGCATCTTGGAATGCTACTCGCGTTTCCTATCGGGTCAATGTTGAATTGAATGGTCAATTGGCTTCAGAGAAATGTCAAATTTCAATTAAAAACACCAGAATGTACCTTCTCCATTTTGCATTGCATGTTATTAGAAATACAAGTCCTTAAATTTTTTTCTAATTAACACTGGAGTCACCCCAGACGCCCTCTTACTACACCTCTGTTCGCATGGCTCATATTTATATTTATTATCGAACGCATGGCAACGGCAAGAACATAATCGAGACAAGGAAAAGTTTCACTAACCTTCATCGTAATTTTCTACTAAGGGACAAAAAGGTTTCCTACAAAATGTTCGTGGAACCGACTGGCAATTTCATCACAAATTTAAACTACAAAACTGATTCCAATACATTTTTTTAAATCATTAGGGACAAATACTAGACATGACGATGATACGAAATATACTGGCTATTTCATTTGAAGCCTCGGTGTGATAGAGCACTTAGAACTGCTGAACTGGCTGAGATCAAATTTAGCGTTTTTTTACAGCTCGCTCATCAGTGCCGCCTAAGACGGAAGATCAATTCTTTGTGAAGACTCTTCTGTTGGTTTTTAGAAGTTAACCAATATTGATTGAAAAATGCATTCCAAAGTATTTTTGCTTTATGGAAAGAGTCATTGTACTCTTATGCTTATACCTTGCCTTATGTGTGGAATTTAGAGTGGAACCTCTTACGTAGGAATAAAAAGATTTTGATTGAGCACACTCCTCTTAAATTAATAAATATGCAGCAGTTGCTCCAAATATTAAGGCGATGTGGAAATTACAGTCAGTAAATGTAGGTATGCCCAATAGTCTCACAATGTGAAGCGCAACATGGATTGAAAAAGAGCTAAACCAGGAAAGCATACTGCAAAAAAAAAAAACAGACATCCTGGACACCTGTCACATCGTCCGACGGTTCCTTTCCATAGAACTACTGGACAAAACACAGTTGAACATGACGTGGTCTGTTTACTGTGAAGTAACCTTGCAAGCATAGGCGAATTTAGGGTGGAGGCACAGGGGCATGACGCTTAAAATATAGACAATATTTTTAATGCGGTTATCAAAACGTTAGTTTTATTTTGTTTATTACGGAGCCTCAATCATTTAATTTAATATTAATAACTTTCATATCGAAATAAAGAGAATATGTTCCACAGTATTTGTTTTATTTTGTTTTTAATCCCATACATGAAAAGATCTGTGAGACCCTTGTGTGCCCCCCTAGAAAACATTCCTGGATATGCCCCTGTTTGCAAGATAGCAAGAAGGAAGAAGAAGAGAATAATAGTTATTATAAACTAAGCTAATAACAGCACATATAAACCACATTGTACTCCGCGTAGTAAGATTTAAAGAAACAACTTTATATAAAAAGAAAAATATTCGACTTGGTCACGTATCTGTTTGCTGACCACTGCCCTAAGAGCAATTTACCCCATTACATTGGTGCAGGAATGACTAGAGCACAGAAAGGATCTGACCCTTATTGCAAGATATCAAAATGGAAAAAGAAGAGAATAATAGTTATTATAATCCAAGCTAAAAACAGCACGTATCAACCACATTGTGCTCCGCGCAGTAAGATTGAAAGAAACGACTTTGTATACTTAAAAAAATTTTCGACTTTTATCTCGTATCTGTATGCTGGCCACTGCCCCGAGAGCAATTTACCCCAATACACTGGTGCAGGAATGACTAGAGATCAGAATGTTCCGTGCTGGGCATACGTGGGGGAACAAGAAGTGATATTTAGGCCTGTGCGCTGGTGGCCAGATTGGATGGGAGTTTTAAGAGTGAAGGAGTATGGGGGGGGTGCCTTGGTTACCGCACTCTGCTGTGGAAGGGGGAGCCGACGGAGGGTGCGGGGGAGGGGAGGGGCAGGCGTGGCGCGACGCGACCGCCAACCCGGACGGGGTGCAGCGAGTCACGTGACACCCTACACCCCCTCTCCTCCTCCCCCCACCCTTCCCCCTCGACTGAGACGCGCGCGCGAGGGACATGCGCAATGCGTCGCTCGCGTTTCTTTTGTCGTGAAACCCCCCCCTTTCGAGAGCTCTCCCACCCCTTCCCAGAACTCCGCATGGCTCATGCGATACGGAGGGAAGAGGAGAATTGACCATTATACGAAGAAGCGGAGGAAGAAGATATCGTCGGGTTATTTTTTTTTTCATCCCATCTCAAAAGGACTGCTCCGTGCCGAATCCTAAGAAAGATGGATTCATGGGTTTCCTTGCATTGTAGTCTAGGAGTACTTAGGGTGATAGGAAGAATGTACGTACGTTCTAATGTAACTGAAGATGATTGGTGGGATACTTTGAATCTCCAACATTTTAGACAATTTCAGTTGATGCAAGATGTATAAGCAGTGGGAGAAGTTCATTGACCAAGGTAATCATAAATATACTTTGGAAAACGAGAGGGACTCTCAAACCAGGCTAAAGAATACGCTCGTACGTTACTTTATTTGATTTAATTATTCCTGTGCTGGGGCTTACAACTTTGCAACGCAAAAAAAAACAATTCCCGGGATAGAACCAACAAGGACCAAACCCGCAAACTCTTTTGCAACAGGCAACAACTTTACCACGCCGCCACTGAGGAATATAAAGGTTAAATTGAATGATTTATCCCTTCTTTTGAACCTCCAAGTCTAATACCATCTTAGATCATGAAAAGTACGTACGCACGTTACACATGCTAAATGGGATAATTTATATAAACTATATTGTTTCAGGCTTAACTTTGTGAAAATTCATTGAAAACAATAAAAAGTTATGGTACTCTTTCACACAATTTATTTAAGACGAACGGTTTCATCTGAGAGGCGACATCTTCAGGTACAGAAATCGTTATTTTTATAGTTATTTTGTTGCTTATTTGGTTGCTATTACGCGTTGGTAGGGGAGGGTTTCGTTGGGGTTGGAGCGTTACTCAACTTAAGGGGAATTTCCAAGAGGGGAGAATAGTTGACAAAAATATTCTCATTTGCTAAAATTCCATTCCTGATGTGCTTCCTAATCTCCAACTCCTCCAAGCAGTCCATCCTTCTTCCTTTTTTCTCAAGGTGGAGAATATCCTGAACAAAATCGCTCCTGTGGTCACTCTCCCATAGGTGTTTCGCATAATTAATAATTTAGGATAATTTATACCAGTTTATGAAGATCTTGGGGACAGACGATCTTGGGGAAAGAATCTATATGCTATGGAAGTCTTTCATTCGTTCAAATACACTTCCTCAAGGGGAATCAAGAGGAATTGTCCAAACCACCCAAAGAGCTCGCCCGCATTGTGAAAACGCTTAATAAAGGACACCCAGCGAAGGATTTGAAAGAAGGGATTAAGTTTCTAAATGCCACGTCAGTTTACGTAATCTTTCATCCCTCACTGTTAAAGCGTAACTCCTGGAGCTGATTTCTTCTGCGTCACAAATTCGCACTCAGTCCAGCATTAAATATTTGCACCTCACGCAATGCCTACCGTGCGTTCAACGAACGGCTAGAGAAAGTCAATCCACGAATCAAAGCGATATTATTACTGGTCTGTTGGGTTGAGACTATTTTCTTTTTAATTCCTTGCCTGAAAAGGTTGAAATTGAAAACGTTTATCTTTTAAATCATGAATTCAATGCTGACTTTGATTAAAGTCCACTATTTATACGTTAACGGCTGGTGTCGTAACATCCCCCGCCACACGCCTGTATTTAAGCGGCTTTCGGGTTGGCAATTAGATGTAAATAAATGTCGATGACTTGAGCTCGCGACCAATGGCAGATCTATTGGGAGGGGGCCTAAGGGAGGTATATCTGTCCCATTGAATCGAAGCACGCCCTATAAAATATAGAAATTATACCGTCCACTATTATACAGAGATATATATA
The DNA here is from genome assembly GCF_921293095.1 of Ischnura elegans. Taxonomy (NCBI): domain Eukaryota; kingdom Metazoa; phylum Arthropoda; class Insecta; order Odonata; family Coenagrionidae; genus Ischnura; species Ischnura elegans. Next base: position 91,495,387 of record NC_060250.1, on the reverse strand, counting down.
TAATTCAATTTTTTGCGGAGAGAGTACCTGTTGATGGTTGTGTAGCAATCGAAATACATGTTTTCAGCTGCTAAAATAAAATTAGTGGGCAGTACGATATCTCTGTTCATCATTCAGCCAGTTAATACTTTCCAAACGGAAGTGTCGGCATATCATTTTACTTTAGACTTCTTCAAAACTTAACGAAAAGTTCAAATCAGAATTTTTGAGATTTTATGCAGTCTTTCGTTAATTTCGGATAAATATACAGTAGAATTACACTTTCCAACACCAAATGACAAACTAAGGTAACTCTCTTCACATATATAGTTACCGGGGTTTATATTTTCATGTTTTCTCTTTTCACCACACATAGGACATCACAGAAGTAACAGCGAAAGTCAACAATAAATAAACATTTGTGCAGAAATATAATGGTATCGCCTCAGGAATTAAAAAGAGGTGAGCTCTACCCTCACCTATCCAGACCAATTTTTGTAATTGAAGAATTGAGCGAGTGTGTTTTGAATCAAATGGGCACCTCTCAATGCCTATAACCTAATATATTTTCAAAAAGGATGCATAAATATTCAAAACTGTCCAGTAATTTATTCCAAGCACTCAGTCCAGTGCGTTAATATCGGCGGCGAGTTCGTCTTTCGCCATCGTTTCGACCCCACGCGTGACGTGGATGTTTCGACCCGTGTACGAGTTCGCGGACTGGGTTGGAGCGAGGGAGGTGAATAACTTGGCCAAGTTTGCCCAGGAGGAAAGCGCAACGCCTCTCTATTCTCCTCCTCTCTCTCTGCTCTCCGGATTGTGTGTCTGGGAGTAGTTAACCTAAAGAGTTGCTCGCGAAAGCTGAGTGAATTGATTTTTGTCCTTTATGGAGGAGGGTCACATTTCCAGGAAATGTGGTCACGGGGAAAGTATTGAATGCCGCAGAAACCGCAGTAGCTTACTGGGTAGAGCGTTGGGCCACTAAAAGAAGGGTCGCGAGCAGTGGCGGATCCAGGGTAGGTACGAGGGGAGGGCTAAGTTGGGGGTAACCTCCCAGCAATATTGGGGGTCCGAGCAAAATTAACGGCCTATATAATGTAAACTGAATACTTCAGCGGGGTCATAGCCCCCACAGCCCATCTCTGGATCTGCCACTGAATTTTAGCATACAGAAAGGGTGTAAATAGCCCCTACGTTCAGCGCTAATTTGTATTTCAATTCGTTAAAGTAGGTGAATACACCGGAAAATGTAACAAAATACTTTTGTACAAAGTGGCAACCTCTAAAAACTTCGATTTTATCTAGTGTGTTTCGACCCAATGGGAGGGCTATACATCCTTTGTCCCCCTTTCCCATAGATATGCCACTGGTCGCAATTTCAAATCATCGATATCTATTTAGATCTAAATGCTACCACGAAAGCCGCTTAAATAGGCCTGTGGCGGGGGATGTTACGACACCAGGCATTTACATATAAAAATCAAATGCTCACACGCCATTACGACTGGCATTTATTAAAGTCCATTAATGTTCGGGGGAAAAACGAATTTCCATACCTATCCGTTCGGCAAAATATCTTACTTGATATATCGCTTCTGTCTGACCTGGAAATATAGCGGGGTTCTAATGTCATGTTCTCCGCTTTGCATTGGGAATCACGAGTAAAGGCATTGGGATTTCCTTGAAGAAAAGTTCTCTGAGTGCGACGAGGACCAGGGAAAGCAAGTGACGTTCCTGGCATTTATTAAGTAAAATTCAAAAAATTTGTCTGTGAAAGTCCGGAGTGAGCTATTAACTCACCTATCTATACCAACCTTTGGGTCAAATCACTGGGTGAGAAACCACGTGTCAAGAAGCCTCAACTTCCTCACGTTTACACTAATGAATTACTGACAATAAAAGTTAATAATAAAGGATAATGATACATTGGTATATAATCTCCCGTCGGGCGTAATGGATCTGACAGGCACAGCGCAAGTTTTTTTTTCATTCCTTCGTACCACTAGGTAGCATAGACCCTTGATGCTTAAAGTAGCTTTTATGTTTTGACACGGTCTATGCAACCTTTCACTTTTCGCATTTGTGCCGACAGATCAGTGGCGGATAATTCAGCATAATTATTCAAAATAATGGCACAATAAAGAAAAATAAAAACATTATTAGATAAATAAGATAGCAAATTAAGAAACAATGATCTAGTAGAATTTACATGCTAAAATGTATTACACATAATAATACTTAATAGACTAATAAGCATGTCAAATCGGACCTTACTGATTGGGTCAATATGACGGCATGTGAAGGGATCCATACTTAGCGCAAAATAATCATGTAAGAGTTCGACTTGACAAATAATGTACTGTAAAGGTATACCACTGAGCCATGCGAAGAGTTAATAATGTTTTTTTCACATCTGTGCCTGCCAGTCTCATTGCACCTGAACTCATAAATTCCAATATTGCGCCTGACGATAGGACAATAATGAATCAGACTATACTTTATGGCTACTGTGCATAATCTTAATCCACCACAGTTTTCTAAGAAACTCACGCCATTAATGCTGGACACAAATTTGTATTCCTCAATTGTGTATTCGTGCGAAAAAACAATAACTATGGAATGTACTCAGAAATCACTCTAATTTTAAAATTATAATATAAAATGTATCATGGGTTTAGTACACGAAATTCTTCAAATCAATATTAAGGAGATCACAGGGGGAATATGAATAATAATGTAAACTATAGTATTTAAGTATAATCCCATTATATCGAAATGGGCCGGCATGAGCTCGCGATTTTTGAAGGAATTGTGGTGGATGGAATATTTAGATCGGGGAAATAATGGCATTGAGAACACAGCCAACGGTTGACACAAATTTTCAAGATTATATAATGTAGGAAACGAAAATCAAAACTGTATTCTAGAGAGGATACCGGGCAAAGTGATCGAATTCAATACAGCAGAAAAAGACAAGAAGGGTATGCCTCTGATATAAGTTGCATTATGTATGATGACGTGATAAGTTACCACCATGACTCCTTTGTAGAAATGCATGGATTCACCCTTAGTTTGGAGAGATTAATACTGATTAATGATTTAATACATCAAATTATTGTTCTCTTTAAATAACAAACAGTAGTTCAGAAATAAACTCGTGATAAAAGGCCTACTTCAATAAAGTGAAAATAGCTGATATAATAGACGTCTACATCCGAAGTTGGCATCTGGAGCCCAAATGTGATTCATTACGGCAGATGGCTCACTAGAGTTACTAAGGCCTGAATGATACATTCTGGAGAAAAATAACCGATTAAGTTGACCAAGGGCATGAAAAAGAAAATAGCTCTTGGCACTTGTTTTTACTTTTTAATATTAAAAGGACGCAACAAATGAAGGATCCGGAACGTAGACTTTATACATTTCTATTTAGGACCAAATTTTATATAAAAAGGCCTTTTTACTCTCCCTACTCTCCAAATGAAATAATAGGTAACTCAGAAGTGATCGGAAACGAATGCAGCCATAGAGGGTTGTGCAACACTTAAAAAACGGTTGTATCCACGATATTCACAAAGCTGTGATTGACGTATCTCATTCAAAGGAACACTTGATTGCTCCGGATGAACGGCTCGATGGGAGTTGAAAATCTCAACGATTGTGGCCCCACCAAAACGTTAAATGCCCACTCATGAGGAGTGCGCATTTAACGTTTCACTCTTCAAGAGGTTCGGCGGCGGCAGAGAGGAAGACAATGCCGCGGTTGAGATTTTGCCTAAGTGTGGGTTTGGCAGACACGCGAACCCTTGAAAAAAGAGTATTTACGGACGTCAGCACCCTTGGGTGCCACCTGCCCTCTCTTCCCGCGCTAACAATATCCCCCTCTCGGCTGGGGCGAGGGAGTCTCCTTTCCACCCTCGCCGTCGGCTCATTTCCGAGGCTCACGGATAAAAGGAGGAAATCTTTGTGCTCCGCCATTGTAAAGTTCCGAACCTTTCGCTTTTTCTGTGCGTGCCCTCTTCAGTATCCCGAACGGCCCCCTAAAATTTGCATGATTTGGACCACTTTCTTTGGAGACTCACGAGTTACTCGTAAACAAGATAAAATTAAACTGTTCAACGCCCTTAAATAAAGATTAGATGAATTAATAAACACGTTTCTAAACCCTTTATTGGCTAGATTTGCTTCTGGGAGAAATTAAATATCAAGACCTCATTTTAAAAAAGTGAAAATTTTCTTTTCAATCATAATTATTGTGGCAGCTACATATTTCGCCATTAAGCTTTACAGCATGAAAGAATCCTGTAGTTTAACCCTCCTTTGGTCGCGTGGCGTCTACCAGATGTCAAGCCATAATCTTTTCTTTACCACATCGTGTTTTTAAAGTAAGGAAACTGCCCTTCCTTGTATATTATTATTTGAAGCTTCTGAATTGTCAATAACATGATTTTATGTTTTACTCGAATTTTTGGAATTACTACGAATATTTTGTTTCTTTTGGCGTCAGGTAGACGCCACGCGACACCTTGAGGTACAATAGGTTTTATGCTTATTCCTCCGCGATATCAATTGCAAAGTTTTTAAATGCGTTTAATAATTTAAACAAACATTATCAGCAACTATTTAAAGCATTAAATTTGGGGTACGCGACTTTTCGCTACACATTTATGATTTTTAACATGTTAAAATACGTAATAGAACTGTAAAAAAAACGTGTATTAATTATTTTATTGATATCAATATCTCAATCATTATTATGCATACATTTGATGGCCATGCATGAAATTAAATATTATAGGAATGATTTTTTTGTCGTTAAAACAGTTATTTCAACTAGCATGTATTTTCTTTAACCATTACAAAATGGCGTCTGTGTGACGTCGCGCGACAAATTGCGTTGCAAAATGTGACGCGAATGACGGAGAATCTTTCCTTAATAGAGTTGAAAATGTCTACATTTTTTATCCATGATGAAGAAAACAAATGGTCATATCCACACTTTTTTATTCAACACTCAACAACCGACCATGGTTTCAACACATTGTCATTTCCATGGTGATACAACGACGACGACGATCCTCAAATTTGACCGGGTTAAATACCCGTGGATGGTCCAGCTGCCGGTGAGTATATATACCACCTCTTCAGCGGCGATGAATGTATGATAAGTGCGTACGCGGGACAATTTTGACGATACAAGTGTAAAGGGACCAGTGTAACCTTTCCAGTTTTAGTGAAGGAGAATTAGAAACACAGGCTTCGAGTGAGCGCGTGCAGAAGCACACTAATTTTTAGAAGACTAAACCTAACCTACATCGGAAGTCGGGAATGGACCTGATTGGCCAACAACATGTGAAAATTTGAAGTACAATTTTTGATGGATTTTGCACCATTTTATCATTTTTTGATGCATTGGTATGCATTTTGTTCATTTTATAAGTTTTTTTTTCAAGGTGATACAAGCAACACTCTCTCTGTATTTATACCCAGGCCAAGGTACATCTACATAATACCCCGCTAGCCGCCTAAAAGGCGTGTGGCAGGGGGTGTTAGGACACCAGCCGTTTACAACTATAAAAAAACAGAAGTGCTCTAACGAGGTTGGGACTAGCGTTTATTAAAGTCCTTTATGGTTCGGGGGAAAAACGAATTCCCATATCTATCCGTTCGGCAAAACATCTCTCTTAATTTATCGCTTCTATCGGACCTGGAGATATAGTGTGGCTCTAATAATATGTTCTCTGTGTCTCTCTTAAAGATATCCATTCTAAATTGTTCAAGCAATCTAAGCCTAGCGCGCAGCCTCCGAGTCTCCAACGGCTCCCAGCCTAACTCGCTTAAAATCTGGGTAACACTGTCTGTACGCCCGTAGCAGTTTTTGACGAAACGCGCAGCCTTCCTTTGTATTTTATTCAGTTCGCGGATTAAGTCTTTCTGCACCGGATCCCATACGCTCGCTGCATATTCAAGGTGCGGTCGGACGAGAGCGAAATAGCACCTTTCTTTTAGGTAGGAGGTGGGGGCGTATGGAATAGGTGTGAGGGGAGTGGGAGGGGGAAACAGTTTGGGTGAACAAATGAATGAAGGCCGAAGACTTCCACAAAATCAAGCCTGAGGCGATTTTATACGCAAATTTTTGTTGTTACTCAGAAGCAAGGTTGTAATTGGTTAACAGAACTGATGCTTTCCCGGCGTATCCTGGTAGTGTAGGCTACTCGGGTGATCCATCGGGTAATCTCCTGCATGGCTGCCGACGTTTCGGGGTACGAGTCGCAGTTCATCCTCAGGGCGTCGGCAGGCATGGAGGAGATAACCCGGTGGATCACCCGAGCAGCCTCCACTACGAGTTTCTAAACAGCTTGGAATATGAGCGCCATGGGGTCCCGTTCAGTTCTTCAGCGTGTGCCCTCTTCAGCCGCTCCGAAGAAAAAAATTTCCAGCACTCTTCAAGGGGCTCGAAGGGAGAGTTTTTCGCAATTTAGGAGTTATTTAATAGAATTTAACTAAAACGTTTTCACGTTCAATGGTATCAGGCTAAACTATGTGGAAGTTGATATTCACAAATAAAAAGACGACTTCGTTGACTTCCACTAATTTATTTTCGTACTTGAAAATGACCTCTAATGATCGCAACATGTCGTACCGAGAAAATAAATCAGCAGAAGTCAACTAAGTCGTCTTTTCATTTGTTAAACGTTTTCATTGTTGCACCCCTTAACGGCGTAAATCGGCAAAATATTCAGTGTTTTGTGGTAACTTCTAATCAGCTTAGGTGCTAAAACACATTTTCAAAAGTGAGAAATTCCTTCCCTCAAACATTTTTTTCCCCAAACTAGTGAATGAGCCAGATCGCCAACGACATCACCAACTCCAGATAGATGGACGGCAACTATCTCGCATTCTGATAAAAAAATAGGTCTGGCATCCTGTTATTTAAGGGGGAGATTTGTCACCTTGTTCGGCGAATCCTCTAGAAGACTTCAATTTAATTATTTTATGCAAATCAAACGGCGCTGGTCGCCTGAAAACCAAGTTCCCACATCTGGATCGCAGGGGGTAGTGGTGGACGAATTTTTGCGAATGCGAGCTAGTGGTTGAATGTGGAATAATGTTTTTCGTACAGATTTGATTTTCGTCTCCAACTTCAGAGTTCTATTAATGAATCGCAATTTGTGGTCTGAGCGTACAACACCATTTGCTAATTGCATTGTTATTTTACAGTGCCAATCCCTTCGGCAACCGCCAACGTATCCTGAGCTTAAATTCGTCCAAGCCCATTATCATGAAAAGGCGATTCAAGTCACTAACCATCCGTCGCGAATTATCCCATGATGACCCCATGGGATTTGAATGGAACCAAATCTAGTTATGGGCACACAGCGATAGGTACTTATGGCGAAGAACACACCGTGGAATTTTCCGAGAACGTCATTCCCCTAGAACAATGACTGAGTTGAATCACAATTAATTATTCGTCTCGGAGCGAGGGGTAAAGTCGTCATGACTGCGACGACGATACAGGAAGATGTAAACGGGTGTGCCAAGCAGTTTGGCATGCGTCGGGCAGTTGGAAATGCAAGGAAGTATGCAATTCAATTAGTGTCGGACCTCCACGCAATTACCAGACTCCCCTGCACTTGGCACGGACACGATGCATCCAAAAGTCGAGGACCGAGGCAACACTCCAAATACTGCGTGACTGCAGACATGAGCGACATTAATAATATGTCCGACTGGTGATGGGAACGTTGAATACTCCCTGAAGAAAATAGGAAGGTAAAAATGGGATGTTCTGAGAGCTTTGAATAGGCAAGTAGGTACATTAAAACTCAGTTATAACGAATTTCAGGGGATCATCGTTCTATTGTCTTATTAGCGGGATTTCGTTATACCCATACTAAAGGATTTTTCCCTATATATCACAGGATTGCCGGCTTATATTCCGTAAATCGTCTTCATTTAAGAAACAGATCCGTAACACTTTACCATCGTCCCGCCCTTTCCATCAAACGGCTGTAAAGGGAAGGATTTTAAGATCAACAGTACATCTACATAATACCTCACAATCCGCATAGGCGAGTGGCGGTGTTAGAACACCAGTCGTCTAGACATAAAAAGAAAATGCTCAAAGTAATTACGAATAGCATTTATTAAAGTTCTAAATGGTTCGGGGGAAAAAGGAATTGCCATTTCTATCCGTTCGATGAAATATCTCTCTTAATTTCTGTCGAACCTGGAAATTTAGAGGGGCTCCATTATTATGTTCTCCGTGTCGCTCATAAAGATATCCATTCTAAATTGTTCAAGCAATCTAATCCTATTGCGCAGCCTCCGAGTCTTTAGCGGCTCCCAGCCTAATTCTCTTTACATCTGAGTAACGCTGTCTGTACGCTCGTAGAAGTTTTTGACAAATATCGCATCTTTCCTTTAAATTTTATTCTGTTCACGGATAAAATATTTCTGCACCGGATCTTACATACTCGCTGCACATTCGAGGAGCGGTCGGACAAAGGCGAAATAATACATTTTCTTTACTTTCTCATCCTTAAATCTTCCCACAATACGCCTGACGCAGTAGAAGCATGTGGGGTTGGTCACACGTAAGAACATCTGACGATAATGTAAGGAACGGTTAATAGCTAAGGTGGCTGTAATTTCTGTATAAAAGATAAAATAATTCCTCGAGGCACCAAAGAATAGTTCGTAATAGCGGGGATTTCGTATCATCCGAACTCGCAACAAAAGAGGAAATTAACATTGGCGATCATAGGAATATCCAAGGGACTGGAAACTCACCTCGTCATATGCGGGATTTCGTTACATGCGTAATCGTTATAAGCGAGTTTTACGGTATCTTGATTTCTTGAATATTTTTTTGAGAAATCATGGATTTGAATTAGAAGCATGGCATAGTATGTTGTTTGGAAGAGGTGACTGAAATTTTGGGTCAAATTCGCGAAGGGTTGGGAGGTTGCGCGCATCGGTCCATTGCGCAATTTTAAATTTGCACCGCTAATTGAAATTCTGGAGAACGTAAACACCTGAATTGTAATTATATGTAGGTCAAAAGCCTTAATCTAAAAATTTCGCAAGATACATTTTAATATCTTAATCCGCTTTGTTGTGACCAAGCCGTAAATGCAATTCATCCAAGCGTAAATCAGAAAAACGCACTGACATTCCGTTTCCGTACGTAAAATCACATTATAATTATTTTTATCATCATAATTGATCCTAATAAATTACAATTAATTAAAATAATAGAAATACTGTACGCCATCGGGAAACACAAGAATCTTTTCATGGGTGTGCTCCGATTAAAAATTGAAATAATAGTCTTTTGCTGTAATGGTTTTTTCTCGAGCGACAGAATTTCAACGATAAAATTAGATTACAATGCCAATTGGAAAACAATCTATTAAAATACACTTCAACGCTCAATGCCACTAGACCACCACGGTGGGTCTGGGCCAAAATCCGATTGTAAAATCGTACAAAATCACGGTATTAAAATATATTGCCAAACAGAATATACACCATTTTCAATTAATGGTTATGAGGTAAAAATCGTAATATTTCGATCATTAAAAAAATCAAATATTCATGTCCAAAAAAAACAGCACCATTAAATTTCATTATATAACATCCAAGGATCCGTCATCCATCTAAGGATATCGCCCGATAAAGTATCGACGAGATTTTATGGAAAAATCCAATTAAACAATGTATTAATCCTTTAAATCGTATTATTTTACAGGGAGGTAATTTTACATCGGGAGAAATATCGCGATTCATCTTAAAGCGATACATAATCACCGAATATTTTTATCGGGCCCAATAAGGCGATAGCTATCTTCCCGATGCTAGCCAGCGGCGTAGCCAAGGGGGGGGGGGGGGGGGGGTGGGGCCGGGGAGGCCGGACCCCCCTAAGTATAAAAGCACAATTATTTTCCATCATAAAAGAAAATAAAATATTGAGAAATCATGAATTTATACAATATTTCTTTAAAAAATGAAGATTTTTCGATTATGAAAAGTGTTAAAATTAGTTTTAAACCCATTACTTAGTACCCTGTTTTTTTTTATTTTCTCCCCTGGTTTTGGACCTGCCCCCCCCCCCCCCCCCCCCCGAATGAAATCCTTGGCTACGGCACTGATGCTGGTCAGAGTAAATGCCAGTTATAAACATTCAAAAAGTATCTACACCGTTCGCAGTAGGGTAGAGTCCAGCCTGGCCTGAGGGCGCCTACAGAACAGTAGGCTAAATGTCGCCATTAAAATGACAACGCGGACCGAACCCGGAAGTCTAACCCACTAAACTATACTATCTAATCCGTTATTGAATATTCGATAACACTCAAACCTGTAAGAAGTAGCACGATGAAATTGAGTGGCATGACACCCGATGAAAAATTATCTCTCGATAAATTATCAACGCGATATCTTGGATAATCCGATATTACGAACATGGTCTGATATCTATTGCGATATTTTATAGATAGACGATTTTATATCGGGCGATATAACGCGATACATTTCTAATAGGCACGTCACCCGATATTTGCCGTCTTACCCTATCTTCCCGATGCTCGCCATCATAATCGCTAATTATCAACATTTAAAAACCACCGTACTCCGCCATCGAAGATTCGTTAACACTCAGCCCTACGCAACGCAACTCCGTAACTATTGAGCAAATCTTTTAAAAAATATGTACCATCAAGGTGAACTGGATGGAAGGGATACGCTGTGACCGGCCCCTCGTGGGGACTCTTAGCGAGCACGTGGGGAGGAAAACGGGAGAGAGAGAGGGGAAGGAGGGGGGCTGGGAGGAGGGTGGGGGAAGGAATCGGGGAGGGGTACGAAAGGAGGGGGGAAATGCAGGCGGGGGTGGAGGGGAGGGGCCGACCTGCTGCTGGGGGCACGCTCCGCGCCCAATCAGAGAACATTGTCGGTGAAATAGGGTTGGGGGCGGGATAAAGGGGGGGGAGGAGGGGTGCAGAGAAGGAGTGGTGGGGAGGTATAAGGGTGCAGCGCAAGACGAGGATCGTGGGTGAGCCAAGAAGGGAACGAAGCACTTGGCCAGCCATTTCCGCTCTCACATCAGGCATACTCCACCTCACAACTACAATATCTCAGGAAATCATTCCCTAGACAAGCCGAGTATACGCGCTAAAACTCCTCAACAGAGTATATATGAGAAAATATCGCTCCTAAAACGACTTATTTCACTCATAATTCATTAAAAGAGCAAAAAATCCTATAATACACTCAAATGTTGGAATATTGCAAGCACTTCATCCATCCTAGACAAGCTGAGAGTACGCACTAAAACTCCTCAATAAAATAAATATGAGAAAATATGGACTCCAAAAAGTCTTAACTTCTAATCCGTTACTAAACAAAAAATCATACAAAACACTCCACTGGTGGAGAGAATACTCACTAAAAGTCCTGTACAGAATTAATATATGAAAATATAGGCCCTAAAAACGTCTTACTTCACTCCCAATCGACAAAAGAGCAACAAAATCCCATATAAATTTTGGTTTTTATACCGGCGAACAATTGAAGTAAAGTTTTCTCGGGTTTCGCACCGGTTCAGGTCCTCCATGTCTTCTTTCAACGTTTCGATGAACAACTCATTAGGAATTTAATGATCTGGGATCAATCTTGGATTCCTGAATCGCTGATGATGATGGGCGAGTTGCACATCGAAACGTTTAAAGAAAACATGTAGGACCTGACCCGGTGCGAAACCCGAGAAAACTTAACTTAAAATATCCCATTTTACACTCCAATGGTGGAGAGTATACTCACTAAAACTAATCAGAACATAATAAATATAAGACAATACAGCCCCTAAAATGTCGTACTGCATTTCTAATTCACCAAAAAAAATCCTATAAGCACTCCAATGGTAGATTTTTGTAGGCACTTCATCTAACACAAGGATATCTGAACACATGATGAAAACTCTATGACTTTGCTCATAAAATGAATGCGTTATCCATTTGAATTTTGCCTTAAACTGAATCATCCATAAAAACTAACTTTAACACATGTCTTGCTCGGATTTGAGAAAATCCCAATGCAACCATATCTCAGGAATATAAATTTGACAAGCTCAGATACACGCACATGAAACCCCTGCCCGGACATATTTGGTCTCACATCAGGAACTCACCACTATCTTAGGAAATCATCCCCTAGAGAAGCTGAGTATACGCACTTAAACTCCTGAACAGAATAAATATGTGAAAATATAAACCCTAAAATGTCTCACTTCACTTCTATTCTTTTACTAGTCAAAAAATCCTATAATAAACTCCAATGGCGGTATATTGTAAGTACGACATCTGGCACAAGAATATCTGAACACATGACGAGGGCACAAATTCTTTGCTCATAAAATGAATGCGTTATCCACTTGAAGTTTGTCTTAAACCGTCACACTCAAAAAAACTTACATCCAACGACACATTTGTCTTACTTGGATTTGAGACAATCCCAGTACACCCATATCTCGGCAAATATGAAGCAGACAAGCTCAGCTACACTCATTATTAGAAAGCTTAACCGCGAGATATACTACAAAACATCCACGCTTCTTATCATTGGGATGGGGGAGGTTAATAATGTAGCGCATAACGGCAGGAGGGTAAAGATCGTGTGGAAGAGCTTAGGCAGAAAGAATGAAGCAGTTGCCTAGCTATTACCAGGCTTACATCAGCCATACTCCGACTAACACCTACAAGATCACAGAAAATCAATCCTAGACAAGCTTAACTATCCGCCATTGAAACTCCTGAATATATTTCGCAAAATACAGCCGCAAAATAATCTTAGTGAACTCCTAATACATTGCTAAGTTAATAAAATCTCCACAAAATAAAATTTCCACAGGGGAGAATGACGCCTCGGTAGCTTAACTGGCTAAAGCACTCGGCCGGAAATCTAGGGATCCGAGTTCGAATCCCGGTCAAGGCGAACGATTTTTCCTCTGTGGATTTTTCGCACTATTTGTGCATTGCGGGTGACTCCGTGAAAAGTTATCACCGTGGCTAGTCCCGGTACACTTTAATTAATAATATCTCTTTATACATTCCATGGGAGGAATATCGCAGGTACATGATGTAACGTGTACACCCATTTCAATGCCTATGGCTAAATTTTGATGCATCACATCAAATTGTTTACATAAATGACTCAATATTAATGCAAAAAACAAATTCACGCCTAAAAATATTATATCCACCTACATATCGGACTTTCTAGATTATGAATATCCCGAAAAATCGAATTGTAAGAAAACAGGAAACAGGCATTTTTAGTTATACGTATCACAATCCTTGGTCATTTCCAAGCTAAGAGCACCCACTTATACCTAATAATTAAAATTTCAATATTAACCTGATGACAAACTGCTCATATAATCACCGACTTAAATTCCGCTCCACATAACTATTATTAGAACCAAACATATTTCTATGTACACCATCTATGAAGTATCCAGCGCAGATGTCCCTCAGAGAGATAAATTCCTTTCCCAAAAGGCAAGGGGGTCTTAATCCTGCTAAGGTAGCAACTTGAAGGCGCTTTTTTTCTTGAGAAATGAGAGTTCCGGGAATTTTTCGTTCGTGGAAATCCTCGAATTGGCTCCACCCTTGTGAACTTACGTTGATGAAGATGATTCTCACATACAAAAGAATCCTTCCCCTACCCTTCATTTTACGGCTCCCTTTTTCGTCTACATGCTACCTAGCGAGCCGCTTAAAAATGCAAGTGGGCGCTAAGACATCCGACGTTTACAAATAAAAAGCAAATGCACAAACAATATCTTAATGACCTACGGGTACGAACGAACGGAAAAGGTCTGTTACCCGAGAATTGAGCAGACGCAGGTGTTTCAATCAAAGGGAGCGCAATACGCCACAATAATGACTGAATTAGGCGTTAAAATTTCTAGAACAAGACGTTCCTATGTTTTTTGCTCTACTAAAAACGATAATCCTTTCTCTTAGTAAAAATAGAAAAATCTGTAATTTGTCAGCGCTAAAGTCTGCTAAAATCTACATCTACATACTACCCTACAAGCCGCCTCATGAGATGTGCAGCGGGAGCTATAACGACAGCTTTATTTAGCCTAAATTCTAAAAATAATTGGGTACAGTATTAAGGAAAATAACTGTCCGAGTTCAACTCAGCATTCATTTAGGTCCTGTACTGTTCGGGGAAAAAAAGATTTCCTATTCCATCAAAACAATATCTCCCTTATCTTTTCGTTACCGTCGAAACAGGGAATACAGTGAGGTTGTAAGATGATTTTCTACGTGCCGCAATAACAGGTACCCCTAATTGATCAATCAGGCAATTTATTTGTTCCTCATTTCGCTGTTAACATGATAAATTACTTGTCTTTGGGGCGAAGGAGATGGTATAAAAATTAATAAAGCTGATAAAATCCCATGACTTCGCCAAATTGATCTGCAAAACCCCACATCCCTCGAAGAGGTACTACATTACCACTTATTTTTTACTCAGGTTAAATACCCATGATTCATAAATACCTTAACATTTGGCGGTATGGTATTTGGAGGAGTCAACTGATAGCCGAGGCCAATTGTGCCATGAGGAGAGGGTGGAGAGAAATCCGGCGTCGGCATTAGCCTTTAGGCGCCAAGGGGACCAAGGCTTAACTTCCCATCTGACGGACGAAGTGTTACGCTTGAAATATCGTCTATACGACATTCAAGTACGTATCGGGCAGTCTAAAAAATTTCTACCACCGCCGGGGTTTGAACCCAAGCCCAGGGGGTGGAAAGCCAGCACTCTAGCCACCACACCAATCTCATTACATTGGCATTTGGTTACTCTAGCTTAATACACCTAAAGAGACCCATTAGCTTCGAACCCGACTCGTTAGAGTGGTAAACCACACTCTTACCTCTACACCCCCACAATACACCCGTCACAGGCCACTTAGTTAGCTCAGCTTCCTAACCCTCCACCCACAATAGCCCACCCACCACCCAGCCGGCCGCATGCAAACCCCCTCCACCACCCACCCTCTCCCACCAAAAGGGAGCCCCTCCGGGAGTCCAAACCCCTCCCATCGGCACAGCGCGCCCTCTCCGACAAAGTCAGCAGAGTGGGAGGAGTAGGGAGGAGTAGGAGGGGTAAAGGGAGTAGGCGGTGGATGGCAGGCGAGGCCGGGGTCTGTTTTAATTCCCTACTCACGGGTGGGGGGCGATCAAATCTGTCCCGGACGCAAAGGCGGAAGGAAGACTTCGGGAGAGAGGAGAGCAGCACGTGGAGCGGAGGAAGATGCACACAAAGAACACGGAAGAAGAAGGAGAAGGACGATAAGCAAGGATAGACGGGAGAGGAGGAGGAAGAAGGAGGACCAAAGTGTGTTTGGGACGAAAAGAGAGAGGAGAAATCATCTCAGTGCGTTTGGAAACTTTGCGAGGTGTCGACCCCGCTTTGCTTGTGCGGGCGGAAGATAAACCTCGAGCGCGTGTGAACCACGGGGGACCAGAAAAGCGGCCAGCGGACCCACGCGGAGTCGGCTCTTGCGGCACCCGAGACGGAGGGTGCGGCAGCGGGCGGAGTGCCGGGCCAGGTGCGGTGAGCGGCACACGACGGTGAAACTCACTCGTGTACCATATACATACATATATATATAAATATCTTCCAACTGTGTCACGGTAATAGCCGCGAACGTTCGACGTGTCTTTCATGCCAAAGCGGAGAACGCCGTCGCCAGAGAAAAAAAGCACCACAAATTACTTTCTCTGGGGAAATCGTTGAGAATTTGTGACGCAGAATACCAGTGCCGGCACGGCTAAGACCACGAAGGCGAAAAACTGAGTGAACCGTTAAGAATACGAGATATCGGAGACCGGAAACCTCGACCTGGTACATCACGAGCAACTCCGGTGAGAGAAAAAAAGTGCGAGATAATCGTTAATCGTTCACTGTTCGAGATATCGGGGCCGTGAGCCTTCAAGAAGTAAAAAACGTCATCAACTTCAGCTTAAACAATAAAGACGGAATAGTTTTCTTCACCAATCAACTGTTTCCTCGGACTAAACACGAATGTACCCCAGGTGAGGACAAAAATTCAAAGAATTGAATATGACTCACGTAGAAATTACAGGAAGATAAATCTCGTGGTCAACTCGTAATGAGGCAATCAGGGTGACTTTTATTTGGACTGACAGCTTGTACCATCCTCTCCAATCACACACAAAATTTCTCCTGATATTATCGAGTGTTTTTTTAAACAAAAAATCAACTGACACCTTCCGAATCGTGGCAAAACCATCGAGGTAAAACAACAAAGTTACATATCCCCGAGTGAAGTTGTGAAGTGTTCATCAAATCTACCCAATATTCCTCCCACCACTTTCCACATTAACAAAAACAGTAATTCAATGAAACCTGACCTTTGGTGAGATCCTTCCGGAAGACTAGGAGAGACAGATCTGGTTCCGGGAATTCCTTTATAGTTCCCGAGTGAACTGAAGGACAAAGGGAGGAATCAACTTCTTCTGCTCCACGAATAAATAAAACCACCGCAGAAGACGGTTCACGCCTCTTCTCGCAGACCGGGACTTCGCCGAAAAGGACCCCGCCCCGTACACAACCACCATCGTTTCCCTGGAGACGATCCGAGATATCGAGGTACGTTGTAAAGATTTGTGTCGCGATGGGGCACGTTTATTTTTTTCTCTCTCCACTTGGTGAAGGGTGAGGTTCTGTGCTGAGGGAGGGAGCAGAGGGGGTGGGGTGGTGACGAAAGAGGGGGCGGGGAGAGATGGGGTTAAGAGTGGGGGTTGGAAGGAAAAATAAAAGAGCATTGGTGGATGGAGAAAGTGATGGTTCCTCGCTAGACAGGACAGTGGGTTGCAACAATACCAATCTTTTCATTTCAACTTAACCCCACGTACTACAGCAGCCCATTGGTATACGTTTCAGGATTTAACAAATAACATTTTTTCCTTCGATTTTTCTCATTATGTATCGCTGCTATAATCTACCGATCGAGGCGAGTTACCAAGATTTTTATCCAGATTACGGCAACCTGTCTCCCTTCAAATTTCATTTTCCCTCATCAATCGGATCCACAATAAGGCCCACTCCCTCACATTCTATCTATAAATCCTATTCTATTCCTTCCTCTCGCTGAATTAATTTTTAACATTACCTCCGCAGCACTGGCTGATAAACTAGAGAATTTCAAATTTTATTGAAAAATATTTTGCTCAAACCCTTTTTCTCTTCATTATTACATGTGCCTCCTTATTATTATTAGTGTTGGCATTATTACTCTTTATTGCTGAAATTAAAGGCCTAATCGTTTAGATACCCCGTCTCCATCAAATTAATATCCATCATCTCAATTAATATCATTATTACTTCAACTCATTTTTCCCATTGTGTTCTTAATATTAATACTGGGGTTAGTTAAATTTGATTTGATATTTAGCGTCATCATGTTTTTGTCTTCCACAATTTCAATTATATTTAGCCTGTTTATCGTTTGTGGAAAGAGCTGGAGGAGATTCTATAGCGGTAATGTAATATTAGCGACGTTTTGGATCATATTATTACCATTAAATTGATAGATAGGGCCCCTGGCTATGAGTCAGGCGTATACATTTGAGTTGGGGTCTCTGGGTTACTCTATTATTGTTTACATAACTAATACTCAGGGTAAGGATCGAACCACCCACACAGAATGTGTGAAATTCACACGCTTGCGGCATAATTTGTGGTGAGCTTTGCTTTCACGAATCCCAATTACCACTAAAGTTGAATCTATGAGTGAGTCAAACATTATTACCTATAGTCATGTCCCCAACTTATGGGCCCGCCATTTTACACTTCCCCGTTGCATTTGAATAATTCTACACTTGGTGCTACCAACTATAATGTTGAGTTCGCTAAGCTAATATTCTTTGGATTTATTTTCAGTTCCTTTGATAGAAATGAACATTGGCAAATTCGAACGGTATTCGCATTGTTCCATCCTTAATGCTAAGTTTTTCTCTAAGTCCTAGCCGAACATTGGTAAATGTTTCAAATTTTCCCTTATAAGTTCTCTTCCCTAGTTCTCCCTAATTTATTTCAATCTTGTTCGGAATTAGGCACAATCAGGTGGGATTTTGCGCCACTCCATCTGCCTATACTATTGTTTTCACTGCACTTACAAATATAGGACTTTTCATTTAGGTTAAAAAAAATGGTTATACTTACACTCTTTAAAATTTTTTGTAGTCATAAATTCTGAAACTTTCTACAAAACATTTCTCCGTGGAAAATTTTAATCAAAGATATTTCACAGCATCAGAATTCCCCATAGTAGATAAACTCTATCTCCACTTGTGGCTTCTGTTATTCAAATTCTTAAATTAATCATAGAAAAACCATTTTTTTGAGGAAATTCTTTTTGGACAGATTCTAGAAGTTCGTTGTCTCCAATTACGTTTTATAACTTATTTCGCAATAGCACAAAAATGCACCAACATACAATATAAGGATCGAGTGTCATATGTCTACTGTGATTAGCAATAAAATGACCAGATAGATCTAGAGGAAATAAAAAATAATAGGATGTACTTAACTAAAATAACATCTTGGTTGCAACGACTTTGTTAGCGAGGTATCTTCTTACCTGGATGACGATATTGTTATGAGAAATGCCATTTACAAGTGTAAGAGTGAGCGATTATGGTAAAATATGGATATTCAAAGCCAAAAACTTTAATTCAAATCACTAGATCATCAATGAAAAACTTATTCTTCACTGTAGTTGATAGTATTCCCAAGTTCGAAATGACAATATGTCAAAATCCAAAACCGCGATTACCAAGTCGTTTTCAATAAATTAAGAGTCATAAATATCTAAAATGATGATGATATGTGCAATATGTTAAGCAAAATAAAAATAACTAAGCATGATGAAACATAGGTGTTACATGAAAGCTTAATGAAGCATTGCAAACGAGACATAACATCACTCAAATATATTTACCAAGACTTAAAGCAAACACATGTGAGTAACAAAATGACACAAGCGAAGACGAATTATAAATCTAATTTTTCCATGAAACGGTGAGGAATACGTACCAAGAAAAAATTTCTCTCCTCCGTTTCATTAAAACTTGGTATCAAATAGGTAGCATAGAATATAAAAAATAGATAACCATGTGATATGACAATTCTCCATCCAACACCTAAAATACATTCAATACTCCGCAGACCAACATAACTTCCTCTTTGTACCCAGTTACCGCGTTGAATGGCATTTCTCTAACACCCATTCTCCAACTGCACCACTCATTTCGGCCAAGAACCCCAAAGTCACATCTTGATAGCCAACGGAGGGCTGAATTCCATTGTGAAGTTCCGTTCCTACACCAGCCCTTCGCTTAAAATTCCTACATCTTCATAAAACTTTTGTAGCGTTCTTCATTGACGGAGATCACTCCAGTGTTCACTACACTTTATTTTGTATTGCTTAAGATATTACCGTTATCTTTAGTGGCCCGAGTAGCCCCGTAACAAAATCAATCTAAAATTAATGGAGTCACAAAAGATACAATCATTTCAGAAATGCAGAAAAAATCGAATTCAAATCGCCATTTTAAAATGAGCAGGATCAATTGATCAGATTTTCCGTTTTAGAATTCTTACCCGAACTTGACGCTTACCTATATGATCTACTGAAGCTTGTTGGGAATTTGGTAATGTTCATGAAAGTGCTCAAAAAGAACTAGCATTGGCACTGAGCAAAATATGAAGCCTGAACACCAAACATTGACTGAGACGAATGTTACACTCAATATAATTTTCCAGTATAAAAAAACAAATACAGCAACAAATTCTTTTCCTTCTAAGTAAAGCTTCATTAAAATATTTCCGAATAATTAATTTTCTACACACCACGAATAAACAAATATTGATACAAGGCAATTAAAAGAAGACTTTTCAAATGTATTACTCATTGCCACAGTCGATGAATGAAGTATGATAACTGTTACCTTATCGAAATTTCATTCTGGCTCAAAAAGATGAAACTTTTATTTCTGCCATGTCACTCCAAACAGCATTTACCAAATTTTATGAAGAATTTCAGTTTCAAACACTTATTTTTAAGAACTTACGCAACAATGCACAATTCAGTATTTTGAGATACTGCTTTCTTAACCCTCGGAGGAAAAATGTAATTAAAAGTTGGTATTTCTAAGGTTTCACAAGTGTTTCCTATCCGAAAATTTGCCAACCAAACTTCAGCTGGAAAGTTTAATACATCTGAATTATACCGTGCCATCAGAATATAATTACTGGCCTACTGGAATAAAGAAAAAAATGTTATTCAAATCGTCATTTTATGATGAGCAGGAGCAATTGATCATAGTTTCCGTTTTAGAATTCCAGCCCGAGCTTGACGCTTATATGATCTATTGTTTGCCTTCTAAGAAAATTAAATACTTTGAAAATTTCTCATTTTTTTCTCCGGTTTTATTGCCAGCTATCACAGAAACGATTTTTGCTATCAATGACAACTCATACGAAAACCATTCAATAATTCATAGGAAATATTAATTTGTGGATATTGAAACTAAAACACATTGTTCCAGTGTTTCTTGTTTTCTGGAAGCCATTGGTTTAAAAAATTCAATCTTTCGCTTATTTTATCTGTCATATAGGGATCCTCTAAATGATAAAAAAATCTTTCACAGCATAACAGTATTTAGACTTTTCCGAAAGTAGTGCAGATTTATAACGCATGAAGTGCATGAATAGAACTTTGGGACGCAATTCATTTACTTCAGAAAAATTGGTAGCAATATTATGTTAGAAAGAGGCACAGCATACCTAGTGGCTCTTTGATCGTATAATTCATTGTCATCTGAGCAGAGCCTTAGAGAACATTAATCAATTAAGATTCTCCAATACTCCAAAACAATACATCGGTACTTAGTCATTCATCTGTCCTACCTATACAGTTGAGCATGTCAAATTATTCATAATACTACCAAAAATAACGGCTCTTTACGTTAAAACACCCAAAAATGTGGGCTAGTTCGTTGAAGATATTTAGCAGACTTCTGTAGCAGTGATATACACGGAGAAAAAAATGAGGGAATAGCGCTGCACAAAATTCGAAAAAAAAAATTGTGCTAATGTCAACTTACTATGTTAATAAGCCCAAAGGAAATTTCGTCGACATGAGAGTGATCTTTTTTTACGGCGAAAACAGAAAAGAGGAATTTGCAACGTACAAAAGTGTGGAGAAAGCTTTACCGGGACAATGGTGTGGAGAACAAGCGCTTGGCGCGGTGTTGTCAAGGCGGGAACTCCTACCCTCGTCGATCGACTCCTCCGTAACCCGGCACCCCGCTCTCTCGCGGCTAACATTCACCACCACCTCACATTGTCTCGTCTGCACAAAAGACTTTTCAATTCACTCATCGTAGTGACTACGTCACTTTTTTTATCATTCGACCTCACCCAACAGTTTCCTTTTCTTCGCCTCGCTCGGAGAAACCTGCACATATACACCCCGCGCGTTGTTGTGGTAGAAACTACGTGAATTCAATCTGAAAAATTTTAATGAGGCAAGATATTAAGCGATGCGGTTGAGTTTTCCTTTCTGTTTGTATTTAATTTGCTTCTGACAGAGTGTATGCTACTGATTTGAATATATTAAGGTAGGAAAACGGGAAATTTCAAACGGATTTTGGGAATGCAAAATATCAACAGAAATTTGTATATTTTTAGGCAGAAAAATGGGACGTTTGATATATTTCACCTTGTTAAATATTGAACGTATTCTCTCTGTGATAAGTATTTTTATAAGCATTAAGTTTGCTAAATGCACGTCTTGTTCATGGTATAACATGGTAAGTTCAAATGAATGGAGAGAAGATAGAAAATCTGATACCCAGGGAAATTTGTACGCTAGAAACTTTCAATCTGTGAATAATCTACTGGAGGAATTTGGGCAAATAAATTCTCTTCATTGCATTAGACTCCCGAAAAATTATAAAGGAAAAACAATATCTAGTAAATAAAAAATCGTCGTCGTCGCTACCTATTCATGAGTAATCAGCAGCTCTATACGAGGGCCAAATAACTAGACCCCTAACCAAAATGAGTAAAATCTACACTTCTATGGATTTCCCCGGTGTGACGTCTATTCTCACCTATCTGGACCAATTTCGGGTTCGGAAACCGCATGAAAAAATATTATAAGCTTCCGCTTAATCTGAAACAAGATTTAACCACTGTTTTCCCATGTCTTGTGCGAAAATATTGAAACATTTTATTAAAATTTCGTTATTCTCCAGGGGAACTTTTATAACACATTTAATTCTTTGTTATGTTACTACCCTCCTGCTGCCATCCCATTTCTGGCGGGATGAACGATGACTGCGGAGGCTGTCTTTAGGAAGTTTGCACCGCAGCAGATTTTTTATTATCTACAGTACTTACTAGAGTAAGTTAAGAATTCGACAGTATCATGTTCCAGTTACCGCTAACTAGACATTATAAACCGGCCACAAATAGAATTTGCCAAATTTTACGGTGAATTTTCGTTTCAGAGGCTAATTTTTAAGTACTTACGCAAACAAAGTGTATTTCCTACGTTTTAGATAGTGTATTTTAATCATCGTAGGTAACTTTTAATTTCATATGAATAATTCTAAGATTTCATCAGTGTTTCTTAATCGAAGACATGCAAACCAAAATTAGGCCGAGAAATTTAATATAGCTGACTTATACTGTACCAGAATAATATAAATATGATCATAGTTACTTTGAAAAATACTTATTTTTTCAACGGTTTCATATCCAACGCTCACACAAAAGATTTCTGCTAGCAATAACAGCCCATATGATACCATTTTAATAATAATAATAGAGTTTACATCGTCTCAGTTGTTCTCTATTATGTCCGGAGCCTAAAATTAATTCATAATTTATGGGAATTTCATATAATTTTTATTAAGAAAAACAAACAATTTCATCATTAATATTGTTTCCCGGGGCAATTTTTACTGGTCGTGAGAGGGCCGATATATCGGTCAGCTGGTAATGAACTACTCATAATACTATGACAAAGTCAATGTTTTTACTTGAAATATTTAAGAATTTTTAGATAGAATGAAATGGAGTAGGTCTTACTTTGTAATGAAGAGGTAAGTCCATGAAGGGAGGGGGGATTGACAGAATACATCTTAAATACTCCATGCAAACCTAAATTTATCGGTAGAATACTTAAACATTAATACAGAAATTTGTGCCATAAATTTTTTAAACACTTTTGTAATATTTTTGGAAACACTATGTGTGAAAACTACGTTAAGCTACATTAAAATAGCAAAAATTAATTATATTGTGAATTTCAGCATTTTGATTCCATCAGGGGATACGAAAGAATAAAACATTCGCGAAGTTTCACAAAAACTGCAGATTTAAAAAAATACTGGAATGAAAGCTCTATCCACCCTCACCACAGTGCATGCTAAGGTCGTCCCAGAAGCACAGGAGTAGAGGGGTGGTGGAGATGGTTAAACCCGCGGCACCAATTAAGGCCTCGCGATTCGTCCCACCCCAAACATCATCTTGGCGACCGAACAAAAGCATACACGCTCGCGTAATAATTCACTCATTCTCTTTTTTTTTCAATCCCTCGCAGAAGAGTACACGCACAATGTCGCTCCACCCCCATACCTCAGTTCGCCGACCACCTCCATTTCTTTCATCCCCGAATTGGACCGTATCTCGGTATCGTCTACAATGGGAAGGGGTGGGAGCGTTGTTGAGATATTGTTACCAGCAGCAGAGACAGTCCTTCACGCATTATCACGCAGAAAACACGCTTGATTTCCTACGAGAGAGAAATATGAATGGGAGGAATGCCCCGCGTGCGCTGTGCACGCGCCGGTACTCCGTGCACAATGTCCCACTCCTCTTAGGGGGGTCCCCCCCTAGGGCCACGCGTCGTCGAATCGCCCAGGGTGGGTCGGGTGCTGGCGGCGGAGGGTGAAGCGTCACCGGCCGCCACTCGGTCACGGGCGCCCGCGGCCTTTTCCAGTTTCGTCTCGGTCGGGTGTCTCAGAGAGGAGACCCATTCAAGGTCGTACATAAGCATACTACACAAGGGTTTTGACTCAAGAGACTCGGTTAATCCGTACTCCGCACATTTTACCTGCCTTGGTCGATAAGAACGCATGTTTCCTGCACAGTGTCCACAGCTGTCTTGACCGCAACAGTCCATATTCCGCACATTACCCCGAACCCAACTTTCATGACCGCTTCAAATTTTGTTATTAAGTTGTCGCTGTACCATAAGTAAGTGGCAGAAGTTTCATTACATCATAATAATAATAATCTACATATGCATAAAAGAAGTGGTCTGTATGTTTGCCCGCCATGCGTTTCCATACGGCTGCACAGATTGCGACCAAAGTTAGTACATAGGTGCATCTCATGCTTCCAAATCTCATAAAGATACTTCTCGTTGTGTCAAACACGTCCTTTGCGTCATTTTGTCATAACCGTTTCGAATTTCGGCGGGGTTTTAAAGCCATAAAGTTATAATAAAGTCAACAAGGCTAAAGGGGGAGTTGTGACCCGGAAACCCAACCTAAGTGGCTAATCCAGTGCTTACATGTAATTTAGAGTCAGTAAGCGTATTGAATTTTCATTTTGTACCCGTCTCTTTCCGTCAGTTACTTATTTGGACAGGCTCCAAAAATAAATTAAAGAATGGATTAAGTTATTGCAAGCTCCAAAAACATATTTGTTACACTTAGACAGAACAAAATAGTGCAGGTTTTCTTCAAGAGCCTCATATGCTGATAATGGTAACATGTAGCCCGATGGCTATGGTGCACCGTGGTGGGAGGAAATGGGTTCAATGACGCAGGGTCGTTAATTGAGCCAAGTGCGTAAAAAATCGAAGGAAACGACACCACTAGAGTGCTTAAGTAAGTTGCCGTGCACGAAGGAGAATAACCTGATAGTTTTTTATCCAAACAGGCCGCAGCCAGTGCGTCCAACATTATGTTTCCCAATGTGACATGGCTAGTTTTAAGTATTTTCACAATTGTTTTAATCAGCTATATTGGAATTTTATGCACCGTATGCGGACATTTTTCAACATAGATTATCAGATACAACTTATTCTACGCCTTAAATGCAGTAGATATCATAACCTATTTTTTATTTGTACTTTCTCACGATTGTATTACACTCATTTTATTAAATTATACGGGACTAAAAAATCATACACAATTAAAAAACGCCAGCGTACTTCAGTGCAATTTCAAAATTACCAAAGAATCCTAGGCGCTCACTTCAGAATGTCTAATTAAGCATGTAATGATGCAAAATTACATTGAAAGCATTTTGTATCAATTTCTCTCTCTGAATCATTAAACTGTGAACCTCAGAAAAATTTAGACAAAGATTAATGATGTCCGAGGCAGTACATACAACAGCATCCTGACGAGTGACTGGAATATATTTCAATGCGGTAAAAAGGTTACCTCGACACCCCAGCCGTTAGATAAGCTAACGGCCAGCACAGAGATTACATCAGACATATTCTGTCATTTAAATGGAGCTCACATGACAGCAAGCTATAATCAACAGTGCTCGGTGAAAAAAAATATTTTATGTCTTCGGAATTTGCAAATCTCTGCATTCAACGACAATTCGATTGTTATCAAATATAATATTGCCCTGCATAAAATCCTTTACGTCCCCAGTATACCGCAACACAAAAGCAAAAACAAATCACGATTATGCAGTGCAATGACATCAATTTCATGCGAATAAAAAATGCGTAGAAGAGGAAAGGAAAAAAATGACAATTTTCTCTGTGGACAAAGCCAAGCGCGAATACAAACACATATCATCAGATTAGATCGCAAAGAGTAGTCCTCGCATTTATCATTTTGAAGCCGTAAATTCCAGAAATTATCGCGATACCTTTTTTTATCGCTTATCGGGTAGGTCTCTCAGAAAAATATGAGTGTTGCCATTGAGAAAATTTATTGCGCAACGTTGAAAAGCCAATCCATAAAGGGCAAACAAATTATTTCAAAGGATCGCATTTCGAGTATGTCACTGGAAAATTCGATGAATTCGTAATTGCAATCCATTAAAGGAAAAAAATGAGCAATTTCAAACAACGAGGGTATGGAACGCGATAAAACCGTTGCTAATGAAGGACGAATTCAATTTCCTGACAAACAACAATGGAATCAATGGATGCGCTAGAATTCACCGTGAAAATATATGAAATTATAATTAATAGAAACGATAACTTGCCAATTCTGGAACCAATTACGTCCGGCCTGTATTTGTGAGGAAATTGAGATCATTCAATGTTGCTGTAATCAGTTTCCCTCAAATAACGTATTTACCATATGTGTGCTTAAATTTACAGATAATATTGATGATGCTTGGAGGGGAAATGACCAAAGGCATTATGAATAGTGAGCACATAATATGGACTAATGATAAACAGTCACGTTTTTACCATTTGATATTTTCCTCCCAGTCATTGTAAAAAAATTAAATACATTAAAAAGCAATGACATCCTCGTTTGCAGATCGATATACCTTTTCAGAACGTAATTATGGTTTTTTTAGCAGATTTTAATTGAATTATGAGCAAAGCGATAAAAATGCTCTTATAGGTATTATTATATTTACATTAATAGCTGATTGGGTTCAAAGTAGGATGCATAGAGTAGAACCCTCCATAGATAGTAGGTCATTCTCGGCAACTTGCATAAAATAGTGTAATAAAAGCCGAGTGGGCAATATATTTGAAACGCTTGGTAAACAGTGCTAATACTCCCATCGATGAATCCAGAACGGTTTGAGGTTTCTCAACCTATAGATTGTTGTCCATCTATTTTAAACTAACGATACACTAAGGCGAATGTACGACGTATCACACGCAGTCGTCTGCCACTTTGAATGGGCGAAGGTGCATACTTAATGCCAACTTATTTAAATGGAAGTGGAAGTTCACCATGGAAGCATTAAAAGAGATTATTATTATAAGTACACGAATGTTCCACCTGAAATTATATACTTCAGCCCTCTATTCTTGAACTTTGTGCTTTCAATGGTAACAAGAAATTCTCGCTCAAAAATTAACGTCCTAGTCAGTGCTATGCGTGCATAAGTTGATATATATTCCTAAAAACAGGAATATATATGTTAGTTCAAAATGAAAAACATAAGTTCCCGCTCACACTTGATGAGTTAGTGACGTCATAAGAATGTTGGTTTATTTAACAGATCAGGGGGACCATTTCAACAACGGAAGGAATTGCTAGCAATGGTTCAAACAATTACAAACCAAACCCCTAGCACAAGACTAAGGAGTAGCTGAGACGTGGTGCAAAACTAGGAATGAGCTCGTGACGACATCAACTTAAATTCGAAAGGGCTCAGGCCGTAAATTGGTTCAGGCTCAGGCAAATAGTTGGAGAGGTAGGAATCGGATCGGAAAATGATAATAATTGGCTCTCTTCATGTTTCAAAGTTTATAACTATCAAAAATTAAATTGAATTGGTGAACCAGCCTGTTCATTTCTTCCTAGCACTTTCAATCACGTTACTCGCAAGATAATAGGTTGAGAGGCTCAGAAAACGTTTTCTTGGATGCACTCTTCTAAGCTCTAAGGCCTTTGAATGCTAAAACCCAAATATTCTTCCCTAGCTGAACGCATATTCCGGTCACATTCCAATCCGAAAACTCACTTTAAACTATTAAAATTAAGGTTACTCACTCAAACCTCTCTACGAGGCAATTTCTCGAACATTTCTTCCTTTAAACCCGTCTTATCCTTACATACTGACCAATACAACCATGTAGCAATCTTGTAGCACAACCATGTAGCACAGGGACCTAGATTATATACGAGTAGTCAGGAATTTTACATCGTCTGAGATTACTAATGCATGCATGAGGGAATCATCTCTTAATAATAAGCTACCAAAAATGCCTATGGTCGGAAAGTTACCTTCGTTTGATAAGGTATTGATAATTCTTATTTAAGCCAAGCGCTACCTGCTAGCAGGGTACTATGCTTCCTGCTAGCAGCCTACATCGTGGCGGCGCACATAGACTCGCACCAAGGTGGCCTCATACGGCGGCAGCCGGAACCAGAATAACGTCACACGAGTTTTTCCCAGCATTCATGCTTAGCCGTCGCGTTTTCGCACGCGTGAAAATTTTCACTTTTCATTTAATCGCGAAATATAGGTATCATTATTTAAAAATCTAAAAGTGTGATTTACGTACTCAATGAGTAGTAATATTTCGAATTAGGCAATAAAAAAATAATAGGAAACCACCCTATTGAGAAACAAAAATGATGAACGGTGGATGAACGACTTACCAAACATTACCCTGACGAATTCTCGACGCGCGTCTTTCGTCCTCAGAGAGCCTCACAAAGTTAGAGTTGAAGTATTCATTGGATTGGAGTACGCTTCGCGGAGGTCAGCAGGGCTAATCAGTAACTATCAGTCAGTTGCAGTACAATCACTTTCTCCCAGCACCTTTAGCTACACATTAAGGACCTGTAGAATTTGAGTTTTCCCGGCGTATGATCCATAGAAATAGCTTTCGGGTTTCCCACCGGGTGTTCATTTGGTTTGTAAGGTCCCAACGATTCCACAGCAAATTCCGTCATCGTATTCAGGGGTAGAAGATGGAACCAAGTTCGTGTCGGTATTAACAGTCTCTAGTGCCATTCCTGGGCTCTGTTTAGCTGGATCTCAATTGTGTTGTTTTCATATGTTGTGGTTGATTTTGCTCTTCAACGTATGGTTGAACCCATTAAAGACCGAACAACTTACCAAATGATTTTATTATCTTGTTATATCCTATTTATTTAACTGCTAGTTAAGAGATATTATGAAAGAAAACCCGAACAAAAATTTTAAAATGCATTTTCAAGCATGTTACTAAATGGTAACACGCCACAAAATTTTTTGCACTTGCTTGAAAAAGAAACGTACACTTGACCAAAAAACTAAGATTCACAACGTAATACATATTGGTCTTTTGATTAAATGAGCATTTGTTACGGGAGAGCGAGTGTTGGGAAAAATATCGAATAAACCGCTTACTCACTATAATTAATATATATAATACACGTATTATATATATTAATTATGGTTTATTATTATTATTATTATGGATTATTATAAAATAATGAAATATATCATATATAATTGGTGTAATCAACGACCAATGAGTACAAAAGTAATGTCATTCACTATAAAATAACTTCCATTCTTTATTTAAATAACAGAAGCTATAAAAGTAATCATAGATACGAAATATAATCTTTATGAATTTTTTTAAATCTGTTCCCAAAAGGGATAATTGGGCTATAGCCGGTTAACTGGAAGGCTTTATCCCTATTGATAGTATTTTTTCCTAGGCTTATTTCATCTTTTATGATACAATTTCATTAATTGTCAGTGCGAATAGAATGTTCATACATTAGAAATTCTTTCTTTTCCCGAGGTCCCAAATTCCTATGGGAAACCCGATAATTATTCCTGCACTGCAATGACCTGTTCAACGGACGATATCAAAACTGTGTAATTACCTAAAACGTCTCACATTAATTAATAGCCCACAGTAAGTAGCTAATTTTACAGAGATTTGACAGCTGAAGGAGACGGCAGAAATGGTCGGTCTATATAACTGATTGTCTATTGCGGAGACAACTCCCAAACATTATAATTGCCATAATCTTTATTACGATTCAATGTATTTAGCCGACGAGGTGGGTTTACTTGGAGAATCTCACGAATCACCTTGGCAGGTCCCTCTTGAATGTTTTAAATTACACATTTCTTGAACTATCCTCGTTCTATCTACTCTACGCCAAACGATGAACTGTTAATGAGGAACGTAGTACTTCGGCAGATTTATTAGAATGCAAACGATTAGGTCCGAACTTCATGAGAACATATTACGAACATGTGAAGATTTCCAAGGTATATTAGTCGAGCAGAGCGGTCTGATCCGATTTTTTTATTGCATTTTCCCTCCGGTCAGCAGTCTCTCGCATTCTTTCCATTCCATATTCGCCCGCGGACAAATGCTTCGGCGACGGACGGAAGTGGACGCGGTCCACTCTTCCCCATCCCACGCTCCTCCTTCCTCCCTTCCTCCCCCCACTCTCCTCCCCACTCATTGATTGCGCTCCGCACAGGAAGGGGGCGCCACGGCGACATCGTCAATAGAGACCGTCCCCGAGTTGAGGACGGCTTCCCACTCATCCTCCCCCACGCCCCCACGCCCACTCCCCCACGGCCAACACACTTTTTTCACAACTCGCAACAAGTCAGAGACAGCTAATCAATGTCCCCAGGTATTTACCTGCTTTTTCACTCGCATTGATTCCTAACCTAATAAGAATGTATAAAAAAATCCTACTCAAATAATTAGACACTTTCTCATGAAGGTTCTACAAGGCACACTTTTATACAAAAAACGAAACTTAAAGGCGTCCTCATTCTCTTCAAAGAAAAGTGCTTGTTATTATTCCTCCACATTACTTTTACATTTACTTAAAAAACAGCTTAATTTTAATAAGCTTCGATGGTTGGTGAAGTTGTTGATGGAACTCCACCCTATTTTTTTACTGGACACAATTTCATACAAAAAGCGAAACTTTACGGTGCCGTCATTCTGGACAAAGAATAATTAGCTTCAGTGTTCTACCATATTCATTTCACATTTACTTAAACATCAGCTATAAAACTGTTCGATGGCTTTCATGAGTAGATAAAAACATAAAAAATTGATGAGTGATTTCGGTGATCTAGCAATGGTTAGCCATTCGTCGAGAGGTTTGGCCAATGGTTCCGCACCATAAAGATCAAATTCTTCACTAACCTTTTCTTTAAAGTCTTAGATAACGAATTCTCATAACTTTCTTTCTGTCATGAACGCCCCCTTAGACAATGCAATTCTCTTCCTGAAGTTTTTACTGCTGTATCCGTGTTAAAATGAAATAAAGTTAAACAATTTTTTTATGAATAACTAAAAAGACGAAAATTAAAACATGATAAATTATATAAAGCTTATCTTTACATATTGTTGGTTTTATTCCCACTAAATTTATTATTTCTAAATAATTTCCAGTAAAAATAGAGAATATGCACATATATCAAAAGGCGGGGGTGAGGAGCAATGCTGGTATATTGCGGTCCACATAAACCTACCTTAATCGCTCCATTTTCATCGTTATAAGTAAAAAGTCATATTGCATGTCATTCCTACAGCGAACAATACAATAGCTCACTATATTTTTTTCATTTTACACGCCTCATTGAACGCATTTTTTTATCGTCAATAATGATGAAAGTTACGTTTCGTTTTGAGCTTTATGAGTTTTCAACTGGCAAGGAAACATTTAAAATATATCAGGATATTATTAAAGGAGATCTCATCGATGGCATATATAAACAACCACGATGAACTGGTACCCAATGCATTGACAGCAATAGAAGTAAAAACCTTATGACTGAAAGGACGCGTACAAATTCGTAAATATAAGATTGATTACACAACTAATAATGCTAAAAAAACAGTTTTGATGACAGTGAAACAGAAATTAAACTGAAAATGAGGAATTATAAACAGTTGGATTAAAAAATTCCATGCTTATCGAAGAAACAACCTAACCACATATGAGTACTAAAATATTGTTCGTAAATATGTGACTTTATAAGGGTGAAATAAAAATAACTTCGTCTGAAATTTTGAGAATCAAATAATACTCTACATTTACATAAGTATACGCGATAAAAAAACAGATGCCAGTTACTGCATACCATTGACTGATAAATGAGACTTTTACCGAATTAGTTTTATTTTTGATGTTACTATTTTATGAAAACTATCATAGTCGTGGCGAAAACTTGGCCAGTATGAGAATTGGAAAATGTTATGTCATTTTCCTATTTTGGCCGAAAAGTAAGACTCTGGGGACAAACCAACTTGTGCTCTCAGTACTGTCGTTTCTCATTTAAACTTCTATAGCTGCTTGAGGCTAGTTTTCCTGTCGCTCAATACTATTCATACCAATCCTGTAAAATGAAAAGGGCACGGCCAATGTAGTCCACGTACACTTGCGTACACAGTTGGGTCAATAGACCCTATTGGAGATCAGGGAAAAAAGAGCGATAGGTAAAAAATATCTCGAACTCACCCACGCCGTCACCACCATCCATTGGCCGACGAATCCAATCGCGCACGGGAATCGCTCTCTAGACTTTCCAATCGAAGATCGCCACGCGTCGAATATTCGCCTCAAGCCACGATCCCTCTCCCTATTTTTTTTCCTCTTCTCTCTTCCATCGCCGATATGTGACACCCGGCAATATTATCCAGTGAGAGCTGCGTGAAGGAAAAAAAAATATTCGAACACACATCAGTTTCCATTCTTCTTTCACCTCTGGTGAGGGGAGTTTCACTCGATGTTGTTTTTTTTTTCTTTCAATCTCCATCGATCACCTGCGCCGCGAAATGGGCCCCATTGAGTCGCAGTGAGTTAAAACTGACATGTTCGCGCAATATTTTCAAACTTTTCTTTTTTTCCAATGGAATCTACGTCTTGATTCCGAGACAATATTCCACCACCAGCCTACTTTTAGGTCCAAGAATAGAATGGTACATGTACTTCCAAAGTTGATTAGAAAGCTATGTTGGGAAAGTTTAAATTGTAATACACAAGCGAAATGAGAATTATAAATGATTTGATTTATTATGCAACATTGTACATCGAGGTTATTTTGTAGAGTTCATTGTAAAATGTAAATTTCTTTATCCCAATAAAGGAATTGAAGCTAAAATAGACTTTTAATATAGAAAAAATTAGGACAAAATTATATATAATACATATAATAATAATAAATAGTAAAATAATATAATAAATAATAAAATAATATATAGTATACATAATAGCCACAAATTGTAGAGACTAAATAACTAAAATATAGTCATATAAATATGATATATGGTCGACATATATGATATAAAATATGACAAAGGATATATGGTTGATAACAGACAAGGAAAAAATCATAAAATTAAATTGAAAACTATGAGACTATGCAATAATGTTAATGGAATATATTATAACAAATTGTGACATACAGTACGTTATGACATCAATCGTTCGCACGGTATGAATAATCAATATTCCATGCGTAATTTGGAACTAAAACTTTCAAAATAACTTTATACATATAGTGAAAATGACCGAACACAAAACTGTGATTGACGGTACGGGATTCATATGATATGAGATGAATGTAAGGAACTGCATGGTATCTTTTGTATAAAGAACCTAATTATTCAAACAATAGAAGCTGAATAGATACATATCGCATATTTTATTTATTGGCTTTAAAGAAGGCATGATAATTCAAGAGACCAGAGCCGACAATCACCTACCCTTGGGTCAAGGAGCGGATAAAGGGAGAACTATAGTTGCATAAATAGTGCTGTCTCGAAAGAAAAAAAGATATGCAAAGTAAGAAAATGAAATGAATGACTCGCGTAACACAAAATAATAAGGAATCACTTTAAAAACAAACAAGTATTTAATTGAAGGCCAGCTAACTAAGTAATAAAACATGCAGTAAAGAAAATTGTTCCACCTGATGGATGGAATGCGTGGCTATTGATTTTATGCATAATAACGATAAAAAAAGACTAAATGTGAAGAATATAATAACGGACAAAGAATACACAAGCATATAACCTGTGAAAACGAGTCTGAAGTTGCGCTTTATCCTCCTTCGTGGACTTATAGTAAAAAAAATCCATATCACGTAATCCACGCATAGCAATGTGTATAGAAAAGGACGAACACTTCATATTGCTAGCAGAATACTATTCTTTTATAGCGTCTTACTTATTCGATCGACTGTAAATGAGAAATATTTATACTGCCGCGACACAGCGTTCAAGCAAGGCCTGGGGCTTCGTGTGAAAAATATTTTCCTTGGTCACCGGGATCACTTTAGTAGTTGTCCCCATGTAGGAAAACTGAAGCAATGCCCACCATATTAAATTGATTCACTATGATGGGCAAGATAATTTAGAAATTATAATGTAAGTAATCCTAAATAGTAGAGCAGCTGCGAGAGTTAGACAAATTCGACGCCTCGCTCCAAGGGTCACGTTGGGGAGAAAGATTTCCTAAGAAGCTGATCCAAGATTTGATAAAAAGAGGAGTGAGATACAAAGTGACACGCCAATACCACGAATGATACCAAAATACAGGAAGAATAATCTGGACGTCAAGAAACCGGACCTTCGATAATCATGCGGATACATATTTATTTATTTGCTATAATCCAAAAACAGTGCATAAGACCTTTTGCATTGGTTTTATGAACAAATGGTTAAATAATAAAGTTTAACAAGAAACAACAACAAAAAAACACGAATGAAATACACTCAGATATGACGTAATGTATGTACGCCTCATCCGCCAATTTGTAATTTAGGTGGTGCGAAGAGGGAAAGAGGGATTTAAAGAGGAAGTTTCCTGATGGCGGTTGTGAATGATGAAATTGATAATGTTATATCAACAAAAGGAGCTTTGATGGAATTGTAGGAAAGAGGTAGCCGGTAGGTAAGGGATCTCTCAGTCACAGATAAACGGTGGAGAGGTAGATGGGAAAGAGATGAGTTCCGTGTTTCACGGGAAGGGTCATGGAGGGAGAATATTGAGAGAAAGCCGTTAGACCTGAAGTGGACATTCATGATTCGGTGGAAAAACCTGAGGTCACTGAGTGTACGTCGTCGTTGTAAGGGAACTATGGCAAGTTGAGAGAGGAGCGAGCTACAGTATGCTTATATTCAAATAAAATTTAGAAAGTATATGTAATGGTTTAATTTGCGTGCTCTGTTAAATATAAATGCAGCACAAGAGATATAACTGTTTTTACGATTTCACAAAGTTTCCTAACGCTTAAGACTTCAAATAGCTCCATTAAAAAGATCCGAACTTTCAATAATCCGAGCAGGGTTCGCTAATATTTGATTCAAAGTAACGGCACTGCATTGCAAACTCTCCTACGAAATAAAAGCTCAAGCTATGAACGAATGAGATATTCTCTGAGATATCAGAGAGGCCCCAAAAAATTTCCCCTTCTCCGTCTTGGATCTTAAATATTTACCACTTCAAAGAAAAAAATATTCCTGCGTGGCATTAAAAAAAATTCCTACGCAACCCCACACATTGGCGCATATATGTACGTATCGATCGGCACCATTTTTTTTCGAAAGAGAAAAAAAAAAAACGTAATGCATTCCGCAAAAGTGTCTTTTTTCCACCCCTGGGTGTTTCCTCCCGTGGAGAAGATCTCAACCGAGCCCCCTGGGGCGGCCGCACCATCCGTCACCACGGCCCCAATGTGCCGCGCCATAGCAGACACCCCCACACCCTCACAAGGAAAGCACCAACGGCACTCGGCACCCTTCCAAAAGGAAGCGACATACTGAACCCTGGCCGCAACCAATGGCAGTGCGCTGGTTTCTGCAGCCTTTGGATGAAGCCAAAAATTCCGACTCATCTATTACAGAATACAAGTATTTTTACACATAATCTTTAATTACGAGTATAAAAATACATTTTCCTCGGTAGCCGTTTGAATGAGTAACGAGTCGGTACCCGAAACGTGGGCGCTCTTACATAATCTCACCCCCGCGGATCCCAAGAAGATTTTATACATATTGTTCGCCGGGAAAGTGTAAATACATGCATACATTTTCTTCGATAATTCTTAAATAATAACAAAAATATCCCGACGTATCTATTACGAAATATATACATTATGAGTGTGAGAAATATAGTTTCTTCGATAGTTCCTAAGCAACTAATTTTTCCGTATAATTTCGTCAAAAACAAAATATGATAATATGTTAGTAAATATTTAAATAACTACAGCTAGGAAATTAATAAAAACACGGTATTAGGCTCTAGCATCAATCAGTTATTTTTAATCTCATACACTGAAAAAATATGGAAATAAAACACAATTTCATTCAGAATAATAATGACCACCACTAACCAACTGATGACTGCTGCAACAAGATAAACATATATTCACTGAAGAAAGTTATGCTTTGCCTGAACTCTAAGAATAAAAATATGGTACAAGTTAGGATTAAAAGATATGTTTATATTGTCCTAAACTGTGTTGAACAAAATGAGCACGTGTTTTCATTATTTTTGGGGTGTTTCACTCCCTCTAATTTCCTCCATCATGAATTCGATGACATTCGAGATTTTACCGCGCCAAGGAAAATACCACCTGGGTCGGGTGCCACCCTCCCAATGGCCACCGGTCCTACCCTCCCTGGGATAAACCTTTTACTCTTCACTGCTCCTCGATTGTCGTTCCCTCCACGCGTCAGATCCGCTGTCCTCTCTTCTCCTGAAGCTCAGGCGCTAAGAGTACCACGTACACTACGCACATTGCATAAACATCAGGATATAAAGAAAATTTCTCGTAGGATGCTGTCTCGATTTCTAAATCCCTTCCTACCCGTGGCGTAGCGAGGGAGTAGGTCCAGGGGTCATCCCCCTTTCCCCCCGAGATATAAAGACAATATTTCTTTCCTTCATGAAAGAAAAAATATTGTAAAAATCATGCATTTACAAAATATTTCTTTGACAAATAAAGTTTTTCCGATTACGAAAAGTGAGATCGAATTAGTTTAAAACCATCAACTTAGAACCCTGTTTTTCAAACTTTTTCCCCCCTGGTTTGTGACCGCCCTTCGAAAGAAATTTCTAGCTACCTCACTGCTGCCTACGCCTTAGTTTCAGACCCAGGCTTAACAAACTTATGCATGAAACGAATAATAGTAGTTCCATCCATTACGATCAATCAATTTCGATATACAGCGAGAGCTTTTTTACATTAGAGGGAGACATTTACATTAAATCCTTCAATGGTGAGAAGTACCAAAATCCACTGATTCACATAACGCAAAGGATTATCTTACTTTAATTAGAGTGATTTTGCATTTAAAATCTTGATAGTATTATTGAATTCGGTTACAGATTTTCTGTGGTGATTATAAAGATATTCTTTCTACACAAACATATCATTTTTAATGCACCAATCAACGTTGCGAATAATTCACCCGTCTTATGGCATAAAAAAAACACCTCTCTTCGAGGCTTGATCTCCAGGAATACGTTTTTGGTATTTTTTATTTCCGTGATTTAAAACACACGCGTTAAAATAAAATAATAACCCTTTGCGTCAAAGAAAGATTTTTAAGAAAGAATTAATCATCACATGGAGCTCAAACACTTACAAGAGTTGACATATGTGTATCGTACTCCTCACTTCTGGAGTCATAGCTATCGTTACCATGGATGCAACAAATACAACAAGCATAGTGCAAACTATACTTTTAACTATTAGTTGTATAATATCTATCGGCCTCGAATTTCAGAATAGTTCAAGTATATAAATGGTACTGAAGTTAAAGAAATATCATAATTCTTCAATTTCTGGAGCATAAATCCTTCAACTGCAGTACTCTACTCCAATATGTCTTCCTCTCTGCAAGGAAAAATTTGCCAATGAGATCTGATCCTTTTTTTCTGCCGTACGTCCCAGTATGTAAAATACCCCCGTAGTAATGTAAGTGGAAGTCACTGAACAAATTTTGTACGTAGTATGTATGAAAATCTTGCTGGAGGTATATCGCCCAAATAAGTAATCATCATCATCAGTGGTCAACAACCCTAAGATTGGTTTGACGTAGCTCTCCACTCAATTCTCCCATCAGCTTATCTTTTCACATCTACGTATTTATTCTCTTTCACATCTTCCTTTACTTGTTCCATATATTTTGTTCGAGGTCTTCCTTTCCCGTTCTTGTCATTAACTTGTCCCTCGACAATTGTCTTCATCAGTCCATTATGTCTCAAGATGTGGCCTGTAAGGTTGTTCCGCCTTCTAATAAATATCGTCTTAAAAAATTAATAACAATTAAAAGATTATTAATGGAGAAGATGCTGACGGACATAGAAAAAACATGTATATCGCTTTCTGAAAACAAGTCTTAAGTTGGACTTTATCCTCCTACATGAAAAATACTTAAAATGATTCCACGGTGATTACAAGAATATTATGGAAACTTGGAAAAAACTACGGAATGTTAAATCCTATCATCATATTCTTGATATATCATATGTGCACATTGCCTCATAGTATTGCTGATAACCTATTTAACATGCAACTTCCCATCGGCCTGGCAGTCCCCTCAATATTTAAAGGAACACCTGTGTGCCACCGACACCAGCAACTGGTCCACGCCATAACACCTAGTCTGCTCAAAGTAATATCGTGATATATTCCAAACTTAGCTCATCATGGATGCATCTTTATTATTTAACCTTTATTTTGCACTCAAAAACAATTGAAATATTTAGTCGTCAGCGACCAGTGTGCACTATAGTGACCATCGGCGTGGAAGCTGGCAACCGTACGCACGTCGAAAAAAATACCTGCGAACGCCTTAGCCAAATTCCATAGTCATCGCAACGGACTATCCAAAGATAATCTAAAAAGTGATGTATAATCCTCAAATTAAGTAAATAGAGTAAACCAAAGAAAAAACACTCGCATTATCCCTCACAGAAAAATTAGATTTAGAAGAGTCCTTTTTATGATGACTGAGTGGTGAAATTCCGACAATATAACTCACAATCTTTATCATATCATGCAGCCGTTACTTCCCCAATATACAAGTCCTTCCACCTTCAGTTATTCCGAGGAATCAACACTGCGAGCTCAGGAGCATGTGAGAAAACACACCCACTTTTTTATGGCCACAGTAAAAAAACTTGACCGTAGTATTGCCCGACAGAATCATCCAAGCGAAACACTTTCTATGGAGTGGCTTCTCCACATTTATTATTTTTTCTACCCTTCTACTTCTAGAGGGAAGAAAAAGACGTGGTCTCTCCCTTAAGGGCACATGTATAACGGAGGGTTAGAGGTTGCTCCCGATATCTGTGGAGACATCTGTCGGCTGGGAATTGAATCGTGGGATCACGAAAGATTGGACGGGGGATGTAGAAGGAAGGGCCTGCGATCCTCTCTACGGTTCATCGGAGTTCGGGAAGACTTCTTCAGGGAGCAAGGAGCAGAGATGACGGGAGAGTGAATTCTAAAAAAATGACTCCCTCTCGCAGCCTGAATGTCAGGGCTTAACGCCTGCCCCCATGTTTTTATATACGTACAAGAAGTGGAGAGAAAGTCACTCCGTCTTCTTATATCTTCTTCTCGGTGGCTGGTGCTTATATGGGGGAATGACTGACCTTATGCTGATTTCTCGGTCGGATGACTTTCCTTGGGGGAATTTTATGGCCATGCAATTCAACCGTCCCATGACCATTACGCGGTGCGGTGTCTCCCAAGGTATAAATATAATGCAGTCCATTTCTTTGCGATTCCTCGTCCCGTTGAGGACTGTATCAACTCTTAACCACTGCAGAATTGAGTAAAAAAGTATCTAGTTCATGGACAATTTAAATCAGAAAAAAATACGTGAATTATACATTGTTTGGCACCAATTCTTTTCAAGGTTTCCAAAATAGAATGTAACAGTTTCGGCGGAGTCTCCCAAGGAATGAATATATTGCAATGTATTTTTTTTGCGATTCGTAGTCCCGTTGAGGACTGTCTCAATCCTTAACCACTGCAGAATTGAATAAAAAAATATCTATTTCAAGGATAATTCAAATAAGAAAATGAATACGTGAATTATGCATTAATAGGTAACAATACTTGCCAAGGTTTCCAAAATTAAATGCAAGAGTTTATAAATAGAGTGACAGCCTAATTCCTTTCAATGCGGTGTACCGTTTCGGGGTATTATCAATATCTAATGACTGAGGAAAGTAATAGCAATATATAATGTATGAATATTCCAACTCAGTAAATAAATAAAGTGTGGTATTCATTATTTTCCGCTTACATAAATTTCGTGGTTTTCAAAAATTCATGTTAATTCAAATCCAATGTAACTGCATACATTTATTGATTTAATTAATATTTTCCATAATTGTTAATACTCAGGAACTATGATCGACGTAAGAGATCA
Organism: Ischnura elegans; assembly: GCF_921293095.1. NCBI lineage: Eukaryota > Metazoa > Arthropoda > Insecta > Odonata > Coenagrionidae > Ischnura > Ischnura elegans. The sequence continues at coordinate 91,455,183 of NC_060250.1, read as the reverse complement.
TGCCTAACCTTGTAGAATCTTTCCAAACATGAACAAAGTTTGAAACAGTCATTTCAGAATATATCTTGTATTCTTTTATATTTTTTCTTTAATCTTAGGAAAGCGTAGGAAATTAATTTAAAATTGTAAAACACAAATATATGTATGACTACATCTACTTGTACCCAGAAATGTGGCTTCTACTTCTACCAAGGAATTCAAAGGCCGTTAGTTAAGTGTAAGAATTGTAGCATAAACTCCTGGGGATTTATGATTACTATTTGGGGCTGATTGATGCTTATCAGAGACATTCCTAATACCCACGGTGAAAAATCTGTTGCCGAAATCTACAAAATATGAAGATAATTCTAATCTGAATGCTCTATTACTAACACTCTTTAGTTTTTACCAAGAGTAAGAAAAAAAACAACTTCAGGCTGAAGTACGCCACTTTGTTCATGCTTGATCTTGGATGTAAATCATCATTGAGTTCCTAGTATCCATCATGTGACATAAATAGAGCATCAAAATTTAATGAAAAAACACGGCTTAAATAAGGAAAAATAATATCATCGTCATTAATTAAAATCCAATTTTTGTGAAAAATATAGATGACTATATTTACTGGAAAATCAGCGCACAATATGCGTAAACTTTAACTCACGGCAGTCTGTATATTAATAGTAAGAGCATTAAGCACCTCTGTAGAAGTATGATTTGCGAATTCTTTGGCAATGTCTATCATGCACATTTTATTAGATAGGGGAAGTAAACTATCATTGAAAATCTAGCTACGAAAATAGTTTATTGTACGGTGGAATCACAAGGAAAGTGGTGACATTGAAACCACATGGAAAGAATAATTTAACTTATTATTTCTTCACTCGATTCGAGGAATGTTAAGACTCCGCAAAAAGCTGGACGAAGTCACGAAAGCTTTCATTTCATGTCAATGAGCACTTTCTGGTCTTCTCTGGAGAGAATAATTCAAGGTAATGTATAAAAGCCAGCGAGGAATAAGTTCATTTAGGTAAATTTTACATTTATCTCATTTCAAATGGAAACAATTAAATTCTCAAGGGCTTCCTAAATATTCTGCGATAACTTTTCGAGGGTTTCTAATAACGAAGTTCATTCCTAAATAGTATTAATTTTTATTCTGGCGGAGAGTTTGTCACGCAATATTTGATACTTCTCTAAGCTTTGCAAAATATAGCACGCTGACCAGCTCACAATTCTGAGTCGCAGATATATCGAAATTCTCCAAACTGCAAATTTGAGTGCCGCATTATTTCATGCGATGTCAATGAGTATCTAATTGGCCCGGTAAAAACTGGAAAGAAGCAGTAAATTCCAAATGGCAATGTAAGGGACACTTGGCCATCACGAAAATGCTCTGTACCGCGCACCCATCTAGTTGCTTACCAAACTCCTCCGGGTAATAATTATGCAATAAAAAGTTTAACACTGTAATTCTTATGCCAAATATGTACACTTTTTCGATGAAGTTGCAAAATTCGATTTTGCTTTTGACACATAGTGATTAAAAATAAAGCTCTGACAAAAAATGTTATGCATTTTGTTTTCTGCAATTAAAATGCCAAGAATTTACATTTTCTCGCAAAATATTAAATATTTTGCATATATTAGTCAGCTTGAATAATTTATTTACTAAATATTCAAGAAATTTTCCTCATTTTAGCTGTTTGATACTAAATTCTTTGAGCTTCCACGAAAATGATTCAATATTTGACGCATTCGGAATAACTGAAATGTATAAATAGTTTAAACATCTTAAATAACTTCTTATTTACATGTTTTAGGCATTTTTATAACTATTGCTGTTAATTGATGCTAAAATATTTAAACTTATGCCACAAGGGAATTCGTTTTTCAATTCTTATTATATTTTCTTATTATATTTTCTACTATATTTTCTATGTATATTTTCCATTCGTTTTAATTCTATGGGAATTCATTTTTCCCCCGAACTATAAAGGACTTTAATAAACGCTGGTCCCAACTTTATTAGAGCACTTCATTTTTTTTAGCTGTAAACGGCTGGTGTCCTAACACCCCTGCCACACGCATTTTAGGCGGCTTGCGGGATATTATGCAGATGTGGATGCAGAAGGGTTTCATAAATTCCGCATTACTAACAACTGAAATGTATAAAATAATTTTTAAAAACTTAACTTCTTAGCCCTCAGTTAACGTAGCTCCTTCCCCACCGAGGTCTACCCACATTCACGGCCCCCGCACTGGATGGGTGGGGGCGATAGGCGCCCTGAGCCTTCTCCGGTCGGAGGAGCGGCGTGAGAGATTGGTGGCGAAGGAGATATGCATCCCGTTCGGAAAGGAAGCGGCCCTGTCCACACTTTCGCAAACACACCACCCCTTCCCTGCGCCTCTCCTCACCCCCTCCGTGTCGTGTCGCTTCGCCGTCAACCTGCCCACAGTCCTCTCGCCTCTTGACCGCTTCCCGCAGAGATAATAACGAGCATACACACAAGGGGGTTGAGGAGCGGCGGCCGTAGGGTATAGGTCGACAGGAGAGACAGGGTCAGAGGCGTTGGGATCCTCATAGGCTGTCCACGTCGTGGGGTTTGCAGAGATAGCGGCGACGGCTTTTATGGCGCGTCGGAGGGTTAGGTGTGAAGCTCTGCGCTCTGGGCGGGGTGGGGTCGAGAGAGGTGTTGGGGGGGTGAGACCGGAAGTCAGGGACGACTCTTGGAGTCTACCACGTGTGGGGATAAAACGGACGTTATGGGTGGCGAGTTAAGGGATGGACTTGGGGGTATGGATGGGGAGGTTCAATCGGGTTTTCGTGGGTTTTGAGTTCAGGCGAGATGGAAAAAAGGCTCCCCGGTGAATATAGTTAAAGGGCTAAAATGAAGCTTAAAATTATTAGAAAAATTAATCATGAAAATAAGTAGATGCACTAGAAAATAGTCATAACAGGCAGATCTACGAAACAAAAGATGGCTTCATCGAGGGTTTTGAGTTCAGCCGAGATAGGAAGACGGCCTCTCCAGTGTATAATGTGAAAAGGCCAAAATGAAGCTTATATCCTTTGAAAAATTTATAAAAAACCAAGGAAGTGTAACCAAAAATACCTATAACAAAAAATCTACGCAAGAAACTTTTCTTCATTGAGTGTATTGAGTTCAGCCGAGATAGAAAGAAGGCCTTTCCAGTGAAGGTGAAAGAGCCAAAATGAAACTATTGTTCTTCGAAAAAGTTATCGATAAGCAACCTAGGTGTACTAGAAAATAGTCATAACAAACAGATCCAGTGAGAAACAATGATTCATCAAGGGTTCGAGTTCAACCGAGATAGAAGGCTTACTCAGTGAATAAAGCAAAAGGGCTTAGATAAAGCTTTTAATTATTTGAAAAATGTAACAAGGAACAAAGGATATATACTATAAAATAATCAAAATAAACATCAATATGGCGTGGCATTTGAGGGTTACGTGGCGACCGTAAGTGGTGACATCATATTTTGTATGGACGTTTGGATGTTTTTTTATGTATTTAAGTCAGTGACTGTGAATTTAATGGGCCTTGCTTCATGGTCACTAATAAATTAACTACATAAATATGGAGATCTTCGGACTATTCCATCTCCACATCTATGTAAGAAACTGTGCTTCATTTCATTAGAGGCTCGAGGGTTTGCGTTCGGCCGAGCAAGGGAAAAGATATTTATCTTGAATTAAGAGAAAAATCGAATTAGGAGATATTAAAAAAATATTATTAGGCTGCCATTAAGCAATACTTGAAAATAGTCACCATCAACCGATCTATGTAAGTAACCCACCTTATTCCATTAGAGACTCGAGGGTTTACACTGAGTAAGTAAGAAATGTTCTCACGCGAATGAAGAGAAAGAGCAAAGCTAGTACTACAACAATTTATTGGAAAAGTCAATGATGTTAGGCGAAACAGGATGGAACTCCTTCAATATAGTGCAGAAAGGATAGGCAGTGGAAGGTTCCAAAATTGTTTATTTATAATTAATACCCGTTTTGATACCAAATACGATCATCAGGCACTCATCATAGCCTTAATTTCTCTACATATGTGGTAAGATTCGGAGGAGTGTTGAAATGAAGTGGGAGGGTGGTTAGGGAGGATTGGCTTGCAGCGTCAAGTTAGGGATCCAATGTATATGGGAGGAGACAGGGAGTGGGTAGGTGGGGGGAAGGATGAAGTGATCAGGGTTATGAAGGACCCTTCAGGACAAAGGGAAAAGTTGTGATTTTTGGTTGATGGTGGTGGGTACCTGCTAGGTTAGACGGTTGTGATATGAGGGTTTGGAAAACACATTAAGAATAGAGGAACTCGATGAGAATAATTTTTGTTGACTGATGTCACTCTTTGGCATTGAAGATTCTTACACCTTTATTTCCTTGTAGACCCAAGGGTTTACGTTCATCGGAGAGATAAAGAACGCTTCGTATTGAAGGAAGACCCCTTTTGTGAATGAAGTCAAAAAAACGAAAATATATCCCATATTTAAAAAAATATCACTAAATAAACTAGACCAGAAAATGTTAACAACGAATCAGCCGAGAAAAGGAAACCGGCTTCATTTCATTATGAATTATTCCCTTGGTCGAACTTTGTAAACCTCAGCTTTGAGATATCTCCAAAGAAAAAAATCGCATGGACTCAAATCCGGGGAGCGAGGGGGCCACGGAACATCGCCTCGTAATGAGATCAGGCGACCGGGAAACTGTCTTTGCAGGACTTGGCGTGAACGAAGGGCGGTATGAGCCGTGGCACTGTCCTGTTGAAACCAAAAGACTTATGTGTAATATTGCTGACCATACTCTTCCATTTTAGGATGAAAAAGTTCTCCAGCATTTCACAATAACGCTCAGAGATAACAGTAACAGTTAAACCTCGAGATTCAAAAAAGTGAGGCCCAATAATGCCTATGGAGGACACGGCGCACCAAACTGTCACTTTGGGGCTATGAAGAGGTCTTTGGTGAAGTTTATGAGGATTTTCAGTCGCCCAGTACCGAAAATTTTGCTTATTAACTGTGCCGGAGAGGTGAAAATGCGCTTCATCGCTAGACCACAGAAAAGCGTCGGGTTGCGCAGAGGTTAAAATTGCATTGCAAGCATCCGTACGTTTCAGTCTTGTGGACTCAATTCTTGAACGACCATCATCTTGTAGTGGTGTAAGTGAAGGTCAGTGTCTAAAATTCACCTTACTGTTCTGGACGATATTCCAAGGGCAGCAGCATGTTTCCGCGCAGAGCGCGATGGGTACTGCTCAATGGACGCTCTCACTGCCACGATGTTTTTAGGTGTCCTAACACTTTTAGGTCGCCCTGCTGGTTTTCTAGGAAGTGCAGATCCTGTCGCCCGCACACTAGTGATCCATTTCCTAATGGTTTTTGCATCAGGAACCTTGTTATGACGAGGCAAACCAAACTGCCAACGAAAAGCCCTCTGCGTCGCCGATACACCATTATTGTTTATAAAGAACGTTTCTATGACAAAGCCTTGATGCTCACCAGAACACTTCATGGCAATTACTAAAAAATGGCATCGCTTCCCCCACCAAACGACACTACTCCCACCCCGCTAACACACCTGCGCACTCTACAGTGATTGTCTGAAACTAGGGAGTCCATTCTGCCCCACCCTGTATAAGTCTTCCATCACATTACAAACCGCGCATCAATCATAAATTCGATTTTATGGAACATATGCTAGACTTATGTCTCTCGATTACCAAAATTACCTTCCTTGTTACTGGTTAAATGGAAGACAGATTTTAATGTTGACCAGTAAATTACAATTGTAAGTCTAGATAAGCCATTTTAAGATGTTAGCCAGGGTGAGCCAGGGAAGAATAACGCCTAGGTAGCTTAACTGGCTAAAGTACTCGACCGGAAATCGGGGGATCCGGGTTCAGAACCTGGATTTATCGCACAATCAGTGCATTGCGGGTGACTCCGTATAGATATCACTTCTGCTAGTCCCGGTATTCTTAAACATTTTAAGATGTCTCGAACCAATAGTCACTGTTTTTCAGTGTCCAATTCCAAAGTTAAGCCAAGTTACGTCACACTATTGTGACAAAGGATTGGTGTCACTGGACGCATAACTCCTTATCGACCGGTCAAATTAAGTCATTCTTTCGCGTGGGATTTATCTTTCAATGCTTACGTTTTCACCTTGACATTTTCCAGACGTATTGAGCTGACTAAAAATCTGGGCCGACTTCGTTGGCGGCAATGAATAGGCGGATTTTTCTGATGTGTGATAGGCGCAAAATAAAAAAAAGAGTTCCAAGAATTAAGAAAAAGCAAAACTAGGATGAAATAAAGAGTATTCTGAGAGGTCCACCATCCTATTTTCAGCAGAGTCAGCGAGTGTGTCGGCATGGACTAGTTAATGGTGCTGGCGGTATACGCCCACAGATTAGGCTTTTACCAGCATGTACACTTATCTTACATTAAACTCTCAGATCTGAGAAAATAAGGAGTTAAAACTTATCATTTTGAAGGAGGCTACCGACAGCTGAGGTCTTTGCGCCATGAAGTAAGGAAGGCTGGAGAGAAACCTGGCATTTGCATAAGTATGCTCTTAACTTAAGGCGTCAAGGGGACCACGGCTTTACGTCCCATCCGACGGACGGAATGTTTTATTCCCTTCGGAAAGCACTCAAGTAGGGATCATGCAATCACTGAAAAACCTCTAGTACCGCCGGGATTTGAAACCGGGTCAACCGAGTGGGAGGCCAACAATCTTGCAACCAAACCAATCCAATTCTCTTGACAATGTAAATACAGTAAAAGTAAAAGTATATGGTATAAAAGCAAATGCTTGAAAAGTATATTCAATACCCCCCGAATATTTCAAAATGATAGCGTAAGGTTTAAACGAGTGATCATCGTCACGAAATAAATCGGTCTTATTTTGTTGCCTAAGGCGACGCAAAGCCCATTTCAAACTCATATTATATGTTTGTATGTGCCTAATCAGAAATCAAGTTCCTAATCCGGTAGGAATCGTAAAAGAAGTTTCCCCATATAATTGGCCGGGAAAGCGCCACATCTCTTGATATTAAATTGAAATTTTATGGGTATATAAATAGGACAATAGGGTACCTTCCTTCATAAAAGAAAACGAAAGGCATTGATTACGATTCGTTACCCACCATTAATGTATTCATAATTTACAAATTATTTAGTGTTAGAAATCCCAGTTTAGACGAATGGCAATGGTCAATTTTAACCGCATTTGAAAAGGGCCAGATTGGCGCCCATGCGATTCCACTTCACGTGACGTCACAGGGACATAGATGCTACAAGGGTAGTCAGGAGTTTTACATCGTCTGATATTACCAATGTATGAGGCACAGACTCAGGGTAACATCTCTTAATAATCACCTATTAAAATTGCTTAAGGCCCGAAAGTTTCTTTCGTTTGATAGGGTATTAACAATCCTTATTTAAGCCAAGTGCAACCTGCTAGCAGGGTACTCTGCTACCTGCTAGCAGCCTGCATCGTAGCGGCGCTCATACCCTCGCACCAAGGTGGCCTCACTCGGCGGCAGCCGGAACCAGAATGACGTCACACGGACTTTTCCCAGCATTCATAATTAGCATTCGCGTTTTCGGTTGCTTGAAATTTTTCACTTTTCATTTAATCGTGAAAAATAGATGTCATTTAAAAATCTAAAAGCGTGGAATACGTGCTCCAATAATAATCTTTCGATGTAGGCAATTAAAAAAAATAGGAAAGCTTTTGCCTTTATCTAAAATACATATTATATACATCTGAAAATACTGACCGAAAATTTCGAAATTTATATTTATCAAAGATGATAAAAACAGTTTTAAACAAGTACTTCTACTACTCCATTGAAAAAAGATGGATGGAGCCAAAGGAATGTGTCATCTTAGACAGGTAAAGTTTTCTCCCAAATGCCCTTACCAAGTGACTATATTGGCAATAACAGCAGTCGTATATTAAGGAAAAATCGTTCACGAGAAGACAGAGAAAAGCCTTCCCATCCCCTCGCAAGCCTTCCTGGCGAATGAATCCGTCTCGAGCCGGCCGGAAGTCGCTGGAAGGACGCGTGCCGCCCTATCGCGCTCAGATGTTTCACGGGAGTGAAATATATACAGCCAAAGGGACGGACTCTGCCTCGCTTATCTCGGTGCGGACAGGCGACCGACCTCTCGTGGGATCCCATTCTTCTGTGACAATACTCAACCCTCTTCCTAATCCAGAAGGAAGCGACCCGCGTTTATTTTGTTATAAATTCCGAAAGGGGGCAAACTCTCGCCAAAAAAATACACGAACTGGACATTCAGACATTTTTCGGTTGTGGGACACAAAAATATTTTCTTTTTTTACCGTCCCCAAAACAGGCGTGTCTTCTTCGGATGAGTATGAACCCCTTTCGCCATCGTGCTGATATCATCCTTTTCAAGGAAATACCGGCGTAATTTATGCGTCCGAAAGGGTAAATTTTCTTTTTTTATTCAAGAGGGTTGATTAAATCGTATCGCAGACCGAAGTAAGCTCCAACAGCGAGGCTGAATTATGCCCATTTTGAACAGTTTTAGCGTACAACAAAAGGAAAAGGAAAGATACCAAAGAGTTATTATCGCAAAAAAACTCTTGCCTGACTCACACCCTAATGCTATTTACCGAATATCACGTGTATTTATCATTGAACAAAAACCTTACGGCTCGCTCAAATTTTCGCTAATTAAAGTTAAGTTGAATTCCACTAGAGAAAAAAAGAGCAGACTCATCGTTAAACTCATAAAAACTATTACCTATATAGTAGACTCTAAAATAATTTTTTGCTTCAAAGTGGAAAATATATCTTAGCTTTATCAAAGAAAATCAGTATACTATGGCTAATGGCGGTGGTGGGATATTGCGTAACATGGTTTAAAATTTCTCTACAACGTTATGCATCCTATGTTATTTCGGAGGAATCTGTACTAAAATGACGCATCAGATATAATTCGTATTACAGCTCCTTCTTTCATTTAATCTCCGTCAATAGAATAAATCCCAAAAAATAGCTAATTACGGTCTTCTTAAGGATAATTCAATAACAAAAAAATGTACATGTGATTGCATTCGCCCGAGTCCCAGTTAGGGGCGTGCAACTTACTTAGATGGAACTTGCGACATTCGATTTGGTTTGCGAAGAAGGAATAATTAAGAAAATACCAAGTATATGGCAACTGGTGAAAATAAACATGTTCTCAGGCCTAACCACGTAAACAAGTTTTCCTGACATTTTGCGCCCCCTACTAATCGCTTCTTTCGAGAGTTGGAAAAGACCAGGGAAGAACCAGGGGTTCGCGAGACGCAAGGACGACCTGACTACGCGGTAAGAATAAATAAGTTTATGTTAACCAATAATGTTCCAAGAAAGCGGAGGCGGCATAATATTTGCACAAATTTCTTAATTCGAGCTACCCATTAGCCTGGAAAACGAGGAAGCAATATTCATCCTCCTTTCTATACCACTTTCGTCATCAATACAGACCATCTTTGAGTTGAGCACAACCTCCCAGTCATTCTAGCCTACAAAGGCTTCCCGACTTTTTCACAACTCGCAACAAGTCAGAGTCAGTTAATCATTGTATTCAAACATTTCCATGCTAGATATACCCACAATAGTGACATTTTGACGTTAAATCTAACTGGAATAAGTTCACACATTTCCATGTTTCATAAAAAAAATGAAATTTCACTCCGACTTAGTTCTAGCGACAGATTAATATGCTTCGACAATTTCTCCATATTCATCATCACTGATCAGCAGCCCTAAGATTGTTTTGATGCATCTCTCCACTTTACTCCCCTATCATATAATATTTCCCCAGTCAGTCCGTCAGTTATTTTAACCCGATGGTTGGTTCAGTTAGGCGAGAGTAGAGCTCACCCCGGACTAGGTCAAAGGCTTGTGAACTAGACACATTCAGGGTGAGGGGGCCAGTTCATTTCCCTGGGCCACCTCGTACTTCGAGAGTTTTAAATTGGAGTGTCCGAAGGGTTCCACCGGATTTGAACCTGGGATCCGTCGGCCAAGTTCTCTAACCAACCCCATATATTACCATACCTGGTTATTTCTTCTCTTTCACATCATGTGTATTACAGAAAGGTCTTATTCTGTCATTCCGTATATGCTCCGTTAATACAGCACCTACCGTGATAAATGATATATTATTTTAAACGTTGACTCACTGGCTTCTGACGAAAAATACTATCTCAGTCTCTAATTTTTTCACTTATCCATTAATTTGACTTAAAAGTTTCGATTATTCCATGTCTATTACTCGCTCGAGGTATATCGGATCCACACACGTTTTTATTCTAAACAAAAAAAAGGTTTAAAAACCCGTTAAATCCATAAATAAATCAAAGAAACGCAACACACAAGCTAGCAAAAATTTTAAAAATAAAATCTAAGAAGTATGAAGAATGTTAAATCTTCTGTAAAAGAGACATCGTGTGTAAAGAACTTAGAAGATAACGTGTATCACAAATGAATAAAAATATCGTGTCGAAAGTAATCAAGAATTATTATAACTTAACGGTTTCCTTAACAAACTTATTCCCTGATAGCACGAATTGAGAAATTTTTGCACGGTTTTCCTAGTCGTTATATACATATTATACCTGTTCTATACATTTTATGCCAAATGACACTACAAATTTCGAATTTAAAACAGTTTGGGCCCCTTTTTCCAAGTCCTTCCTCTTCAGGGAATATAAAGGGGAATAGTTCACCCCAACCACTTCTCTGCCCTTCACAGCGTTCGCCTATTCTCCACTCCATACTGTTTACTCCTCTCGTCTATTTCCTATCAGCGCCACCTCCCAAGGATAGCGCTTGATTCATTAGTCAGACGTTGATGTACAGTTTCATTTCCCCTCGCATTCGATCGAGGAGTTTCTCGCACGGATGTGAACCTCCAGATATGTCATTGCTAGGTTTCGAACACCTTGACGTACGGTGGGGATCACGATTACATCTGCGACTTGCAAATCGGTCGCCGCTGACTCGCTTCTCACGGGAGCTAAATTTACGGTCTCAAATGTTTCTACCGTTTTTGAAGGAGAAAAAATCACTATGGATTGGGAGCATTTTTTTTAATCCACGTATGTGTCTGGCACGAATTGAATCTATAATGCGGACCTATTTCATATGGGGGATTTCGAAAAATTTTCAAAGAATGCATGAGATTGATAATGACTGTTAGAATGAAGCTTAGGTTGGTGAGATAAATTTCCGTGGAGCTTCACAAAGTGACTTTATTTCTATAATTCCTTGTTCTTTCCCGCTTTGTGAAGCTTAAATATATGTATTAGACATATTTCTGGAATAGCGCATGCTTCTCATTTGAACAAAAAAAAAGAGTGTCATGAGATAAGGAATCCTACTCAAGATTTGCAATAGAATATTTGAATGGCAATGTGCTCATTTTCACGCCGAGGCTTCTGTTACTTTGCTATAGTATCATGTGCATATGCATAGTTCGCGCATGGTGTATACAAAACATCTGCATCTACATATTATCCTAAAATCCACCTGCAGAGGTTTTTGGCAGCGGTATACCACTACCAGCACCACATTTTTTCCTCAGATGAAGAGGAAGATATTCAAAGAAGCAATCATGACGCAAGTTCCTCGAAGTTCCTCCTCCATATTTAGTTATATGTTCTCAAACTGGAACGTACAAAATTTCTGCGTCAACAGTAGCTTCCAATTTCAGATACATCCCATAAATCATACACCAACATGCACAAGAGGTAAATGAACACGAACATGAATATTAAGTTCGCAACAGTGAATTGAAAAGGGGTGTCCGATTTGGGGGGGGGGCAGGTCAGAGTAATTAGCAAAATACCCATTTAAGCACACTTTAACCTGTAGAATACTTGTACGGAGTAATTCAGGAGGAATCTGCAATACTTCAGGAAGTAGAATGGGAGACAATTTTAAACATTTTTTGTCTCTAAGGGCCCCACGTACTGGCAACTTTTACAAAGCAACCAAATAAGTTCCAATGAAACACACGGCATTGACTGTGGCCTCGCGCACGGGCGACTTTTTAGTGGCCGCAACTAAATAGTTGCGTCCGGACCTATTCCGAGGGTGAGTAAACTGTTGCCGGCAGGGATAGACCACGTGGGGTTTCAGCAACTAAATAGTTGCTTTGAAAAAGTCGCCAGTGAGCGGGGGCCCTAAACATGGGGTCGCAACTCCTTACTCACTAAGCTATGGCAACGCTTTTTTATGCGCTTTGCAGTTACCACGAAAACGGTTTTTCTTAGCTACCCAGCCTCTTTCACATTTCATTTTAGTCTCTGGATTTTTCTGCGAATGAAATAATTAATTTCGGTCGAAAATGTGTGTGACTGTAATTGTCTGTAACAATTAATCTCAAAATGAGTGAGATTGCGTTATCATATTGTTGATACTCGTTCAAAGCTATCGTTCAATTAAGCTCGAAGATTATAGTTTTCATGGTAATTGCAAAAAGCATCCAAAAAATGTTTGCTTTACCATCGGTCAGTAATTAAGGAGTTACGAACCCAATTTTTATGGACGAAAATGCGCAACATTACCTCCCCTACCACCTCCTCAAGTATTGCAGACTCCTGAAACACCCTGTATAATAAACATTGAGAAGAAATCTATAGACGAGAGATGGTAGATCAACGGCAGATCCTTACGCAGCGTCAAGAAGTGTCGAACATTGGGGTCCCGACGGTGGCGCCGTTGAGCGAGCAATCGAGGAAGGAAGGAGCGATATGAGCGGCGCAGGTGGCTGGTCGTAGGTAGGATCTCTTGGGGAAGCTGTTAAGGAAGCCATGAGGCTCTTTCCTGATACGAAGGGTGGAAGGCGGTTATGGGAGGCGCGGCGGAAGCGGGTTTCGGATGCTGGAGAGGTTGGTTGAGAAAAGGTGGATAAAAATATGTGGGAGAGCCAAAATGAGACGCTGCGGGAAGAGTATGTGAAAAAAGCCTAAGAGTCCATCCAGCCACTACCAACCCACCCGCGATAGAAAGTGATGAGAAAATTCTGCGTCAAGGTGGTAGGAGTTGAGGGATCAATATGATTCCAATGTGTATCAGATTTAAAACGTTTTTCATAACACTATGCAGATTCAAGCTATTTCTATCGCTTTTGCGGCAATTTCGATGGACGCATATAAGTATGCGAAAGCTGTTTACACGCAATAAGTAATAAAATGCTGTCTTTACACTAAGTGTCGGAATATTTTTTTTACTTCTTTTGCCTTATGTGCCTAGTTTTAATTGGAGAATATACACAACCATGATCATGAGGTTTTAAGGTAGAAAGTCAGTGGTAGTCGGGGAATAAAAGAGTTAATATGCACGATGGTCAGCGCAATGCAGAGGTCATTGTTAAAACTTTTTCTGGCAGGGAAAAAGTTGTGTCGTGTATTCGAGGCAATTTCTTTGGGCGAGCATCGGTGTTCGCATGATTTTACTCGAAAATTCTGTTTGCCTGCGAAGTATTGCAGCATAAAGTATACTTTTATTACTTTAAAGTATACTAATTTGATCACTATCTACTTCGCATGAATGGAAAGCAGACCAATGTTTCAAGTGCACGAACTAAAAAAAAGTGCCCGAGTAATAAATTCTGGTTACTCAAAGCGTAAAAAACAAGACAATTTTAAGCTATATCTTTCTAATGTCCATAATTCTCATTTTCTTAGTCATTGATCATCTTTGAGTGGACCTTTATTAAGACGTATTTCTCACTCCGGGCGACGATGATAATTTTTAAATTAATTTATTCAATTCAGGCAAATTATAAAAACATTAGACGTTGTTGCATGATGTAAAGCCTTGATTACCTATTAATTTCATGAAATATTCTATATATTTTTTTGATTCTTGGAAAAAGTCACGCGCAAGTAAGCGTAGTAACCTATTTAGTACTTCTAATCAAATTTCAGCCATCATTAATGTCGCTTTATTTCTATCTACTTATGCTGCATAGTCTTCCTATGTTTTTTTTAACGTGTCGCTTTTCCGTTCTCTCTCTCTTTCCGCCCTGGGGTCGGCAGCGGTGAAGGCTGGAGGAGGGCGCGGGCAGGGGCCGTAAGAGCAGCGCCGTCGCCGCAGCTGCGGCCGTCGCCGTCTCAGCCGCGGCCGCCGCCGCCTCAGCCGCCGCCACCATGCTCTCCATGTACGAGAGTTCGTGCTCGTACCAGAGCGCCCTCGACCTCAAGAGGGTCACCGCCGCGGCCTGCGCTCCTCCGCCCCCACCACACCACCCGCCCCCGCCTCCCCCTCCCCCACACCCATCGCAAACCACCCCCACCTCATCCACGGCCCCGCACCACCTGCACCACCATCACCACCACCACCAGATCAGCATCAAGACGGAGGCCGACTGCGGGGGCTTACTAGGAGTGTCCGCCGGGAACGGCCTCTCCGGGGGCAACGGGGGCAACTCCGGGGGCGGTGGTGGAGGCGGAGGGGGAGGCGGAGGGACGTCTTCCGGCGGCGACTGGGCTGGTTGCGCCGCTTACCGCTTCGCCGGCCTCGGGGCAGCGACCGCCACCTTCGAGCAATTGAAGCAGTCGGTGGAGAAGGCCAAGGCGGCCCTCCAGGTTGTCGGGAGCGGAGGCGTTGGGGCCGGGTCACCCGGGGCGGGGGTCGGGGGTAACTCGGGAGTCACCGGGGGCTACCTGTCCTCTGCGTTCGGGGACCTGGCGGCGGTGGCTTCCTCGCCGCACTGCGGGGGAAGCACTGGGGGCAACGGCGGTTGTTTCTCGACGGGTCGGGACGAGGCGGGATCGGTGGAGGACGGGAGGGTTGGGGGCGGTTGCGGGGGCGGCAGTGGCAATGGGGGCGGGAGCGGGGGAGGCAATGGCGGAGGGTCCAGAGAGAATTCCGGCTCATCGTCCAACAACGGGTCCAACAACGACAAGAGATCTCACGGTGAGTACACTGTTTAAATTTCTTACGTTCAGCAAAAAGAATGGCGTTATACCGAGGACGAAGTATCCTAAAGACTATAAAAGATTTGACTTTCTCCCGGCGGATGGCTGACGTAAACAGTTCTCGGATTTACATCTGAAAATGCTGTCTACAGACAAATTTTCAGAATATATGACGTAAATATTTTATTTTTTACGGCTTTGTATCCGTTCAGTGAAAAGTTTTAGCTGAACTGTTAACATTCTTAAGACTTCTTAGATTATTGAAAGTCCATTGGACTGGTGTAAAGCCCTAGGGAGCTTCAATAATGCAATCAGCCAGGAAATTTAAAAAATCTTATATTCCTTAAACGCAGTCATTATCCTTAAATGTTTGAGGAAAAGAAATTACGCGAGGTCGTGGAACGGACATTCGGGTTTCCAATCGGACGATTGATCTTCTTGTATTATAAGATTCGAAACTTGGCTAACCTGATCTAATCCAAGAGTTTTCACGGTGACTACACAGTTTTAATGTTATACCACCAGCTACAAAGACGACCTACTAGAGTCGTTCATTTCTTTCGGAACATCCCTTAAGTGTAAGTGCAGCATATCTTATGTCCAATGAGTCGTCGGTTATCGGAGAAAATCAGTGGAAAAATACCAGCGCCTTCTTATCGCTATTCATGCACGAAGGAAAAGCAGCCAAAAATGCAAAGTTTCACGACTTTGGGTGCAATGTGTCACATCTTATCGTCATCAAATTGCAATAATATTTTGCAGAATCCATTTTTACAGCAGTTGTCATAAATTGAGGGGGAGTCCCGAAAAAAAATCTAAAATTAGGACCACATTAATTGCCTATTGCTACAGGCGAAAAGTCCCATAGACTATATATGATTTAACACTTTCCCGGCGAACAACTTTTGAAAAATCTTCTCGGGATACCGCGCGGGTAAGATTATAATAGAGCGCCGACGTTTCGGGTACCGACTCGCTACCCATTTTCACGGCTACTGAGCCGTGAGAATGGGTAGCGAGTCGGTACCCGAAACGTCGGCGCTCTATTATAATCTTACCCGCGCGGTATCCCATAGACTATTTGGATTACTATGAAATCCATACGATTGCCATGAAGCCCCAGACAACTTCATTAATGCATTCCACCTGGAAAGTATAAAATCTTATAATACTCGCCGTCATTACTGCAACATAAAAGTGAAAATGTAATTACATAACGCCACAGAACGTACATTCGGGTTCCCTACCGGAAGATTGATATCATTGGAGTCTAAGATTCGAAACTTGACTTATTTAATCGAGTTTCTAGATCGTATTTCTAAATTTAAGCACCATTGACACGAGCGATAAACCGTTGGAAAAACTCGAATGACCTTCAAATAAGCGATTTGCTGAGAAAGCACTCTGAGCAGCTTACTGAGATCTCACTCGACTAACCTTCTTTGAATCTTTAAAGACATAATCCGACATTCGGGGAGCAGTGAAAATTTTATGCGAAAATTTACAATGATAGAACTCACAGTTGCAAGAAATTGAATTCCGCTAAGTTTTGAGATAAATCATTTCTTCTACCGAATGTCTTAATTATTTTGGAATTTAATACATGTGAACTGTATTAACTTATCTCTTAAATGATCCACTTAATTCAGCCACCTCACTCTGAATTTAAAATCAATTCCATGCTTCCAAAACGAAGTCTAGGACTATATTGGGAAGGGAAATGTCTGAAGCGACATACCTAGATGGTGTGGTGCACTTATTGGAAAATGTGTCGCTTTTGCGATAGCTGATAAATGTCCTCACTATTCTCGTATTTAACGCATAATAATTGTCACTAATCACCTAACTGCTCCGAGGAGCTCCATCACCTTACTTTGCATTCAAAACTAATTCCATGCCTCCTAATGTTTCCGCCAGAAGAACCCGTACAGACGTAAACCTTCTCCACATACCCTCAGCCCGTACAACCAGTACCTAAATTCCTTCCCACTCATAGCATCCAAGTTTTGGAATTCATTACTTCCATCAAAAAAATGCTTCTCAACCCCGGAATCTTTTAAGATGAAATTTTATGAATATTTAATAACAGTAGCACTCATATTTTGAAATGTAACAATCTTTGCACTGATTAATCGGAACTTTTTTTTACCTTTATATTCAATTTCTCCTGAGTTAATGTAATGCTTATTTCATAAATATTGTATTTTGAGCAGAATGTTATCTGTAATTATTTTTTTCCCCTAGTTGATTTCCCATTGCATGAATAAAACCGTTCATTCGTTCAAAAAAAGTCGAATAGGACGACGTTGGTAATAATAATAATATAATAATACGTCTTTATTGGGCGAGATTGGGACTAGATTGACTGGGATCTTCCATCTAACCCCTCGTCAAACATTAAAGTTTTGTAGATAAATACATTGTCAAGTTGCTCCCGAAATTACCTGCAGAGAAATTGCATAAAGAGACATAGAAGTTCCATTTTCAATCAAAAAACATAATTATAAGTCAACCAAGTTACCATTTACCAAGTGTAAAAGATGTAAGCAAACGTGGGAAAAACCTAAGGGTATTGACATTCGTCCATATTGGAAAAAAACCCACTGCAGCAAAACGCCCACACAAGTAGGGGGGTGTGAAAAACCTGCGAAAACCTACTGAGAAAGAACTAATGTAAACCTGGGTATCTGCGAACACAAGAAATTACAAGGAAATATCACTCAGTGCCCAGTACAGTGGTGAGGGAGATATCAAGAAGGTGTGGATTAAGGAAATCCAAAAGTAGGGTGGGGGGGTGGGGAAGGAAATAGGAAGGGAAAATGGAGGATAGGGCGGAAGGTGAAGAGTGAGACGTGAAATGGTGGAGTTCCAGCAGAGGGAAGAGAAAGAGGAAGAGGAGAGGGACTATTGAGGAAGAAATTAGGGATATTGTACCGGGTTTCGATTTGAACCGGACCTGGCTAACGGATGTGACTCCCTCTCCCCCCACCCTTTCCTTCCTACCCCCTCCCCTCTTTAAGTCCTCCTGTTACAGCCAGAGCCACCTACCCATCCTTCCCCTAAAGCTCACCACTCCTCCCTCTTAAAGTTTTGGGAAGGGGTGTCGCTAGCGTGGAATGGGGTAAAGCCAGGGGGAACAGGGGGTAAGGGGTACGAAATCTCACGCCGATGAAGCACGTGGTATTGATCTCGGCAACACCCTCTTCTCCCTCCTGCCCCTCGGTGTCCACCCATCCCAATTCCTTCCTCTCCGTACCTTCAAGTTTACCGCACCCCTCCCCGACTCCATTCGGAATAGTTCCGCATATTCCAGGCATTCCATTTACCTTCCTTGTTACTAAGCGAGACACACTGCCAAGCCGATGATATCCGCCCCCATTACCCTTTCAAGGCGGCGTGCTTTCATTCCATTGCGCAACACAATATCTGCTGCACAGGTATGTCGTCCGCTATCGCAGCATTGGGTGTCTTACGTGTGATTTGTATGATTACTTCTTCGCAGCTTTCGTAACCGGGTCAGAGTTTCGGGTGCATACGGAAGGAATGCATTCGAGCTCTGGATACCGCATAAAAATTATCCTCGCAACATTATTTTTCGCTAAATATTTCATAGCCAAGCGGACTAGATGAAATTCTGAGGTTGGCATAGTTAAACTAATTAATTTCAAATATCTACAGTATTATAATAATTTTCTTTGGCAGCAGTAATTCCACAGGGAAAATTTATAAAGGTTCTGGCACCGAGAACATATCCAAAAAATCTTAAAATACCAAAAACAATCTTACATAACGTATTAAAAAAGAATTTTACTTCATAATGATCATTGGTCAACAATGCTAAGATTGGTTTGATGCAGCTTTCGAATCCTCTCTCCTCTCCGCTAGCCTTTCATAGCGACGTATTTTTTCTCTTTTACATCCTCTATAACCTGTCCTATGTAACTCATTCGGGGCCGTCCAGTTTCCCTTCTTCCCATTCATCTTTTCTTCTAAACTTTTTTCATCAGGCAATCATACCTCAACTAAATTGTTACGTTTTCCCTTTAAAAATATACCTACCATAATTATTCAAGAAATCATACCAACTTACTAATCAACCAAGGGGCATCAAATGAAATATGAGAACCGTTCTCAACGTGAAATATAAATCGGTGCATGATGTACCATAGTCATGGTTCCCTGCATTAAAATAGCAATGGACAAAAGATAATATTTCTCACCAAAGCATTAGACATTGTGATGACTGAGTTTGAATGTATTTTAAAGGAGAGGATTAAAGCAGAAACAAATGAAATAGTGGCACACCATACCAGATATATGACGACAATGCTTCAGGGTACTGTTAAGGAAAAAATTCTCAAAGAAACGTAGGCTTATTGATATCTTCATAAGCCTTTGCGATTGCTCTTTTGATCTTCTATTTGCCTTAAATAACAGATAGATACGTCGCATCGACCCTTTCAACAACAGACTGAATAAGTAAATAAAACCAAGTTGCAAGTTCCAATATGGTCACGTTTCAGACTAATTATGAATCATATGGTGATAAGCGCATAAGATGTTCTTTCAGATAAAAGCTAAGAATTTTCTCTGATAAATATTTTAATGATTCCTCTCGCTGGGTGGACAACCACAAATCAGTTTATAGTTCCATATCGCACTAAAATCTCACATATCCGCACTGTTCAAATATGAGTGGTAAATATCACCGGATACTTTTTCCTCTGCCTAGCCCCATTTAGTAAGAAGAACGCTGCGAGTAAAATCAATTGTTTATCTCGCCCAGTATCATCAGCTTAGATTTACTGTGGTTCCAGTCTCTCGATTCGGTTTATGGTCAATGAACATGAGGACAGGTGTTTTTCTCGTTTGCTTTATTTGTTCGTGAAAAAAAAATTAAAACCAACATTCACCATCTCTTAGAGGATCATTACATATTACATTTTTCTCTCCGGCAAAACCTCCATTGCTTGGAATGCATTCAACGTTCATGCTAAAAGAGTTGTTTCCGGATTTCACGTGCTTCAGGAATATACAATAAACAAAAAGGAACTACTGC
The DNA here is from genome assembly GCF_921293095.1 of Ischnura elegans. Classification (NCBI taxonomy): domain Eukaryota; kingdom Metazoa; phylum Arthropoda; class Insecta; order Odonata; family Coenagrionidae; genus Ischnura; species Ischnura elegans. Next base: position 91,435,153 of record NC_060250.1, on the reverse strand, counting down.
CAGAACTTTGGAATATGTAAACATTAGTCATAACCCTGACATTGGACGGAAAAATTATACCTACTTTCGCCGCAAAAAAGGTGGAACGGTGAACTTTAAGCAGTTGTACGAAATTCTGCCGAAGCCCTATAAGGTCATGTCATATATCGTTTCACTCATTGTTTATTCGACTACAACAATAAATGATTAAATTTTGTTTAAAAGTAAATGTTTAGCTTCCACGGTCGAAGGAATGAAGAAGACGACCGCTTCGCCGCTCTCATAGTTTTTCTCGTGTTCTTCTTTACTCTTTTGACCATAGAAGCTAAACGTTAAGGTTTAAACAATATTAAATGATTCATTGCTGTGACCAAATAAACAATGAGTAAAAAGGTATATGAAACGACCCAATAGACTTCGGAAGGTTTTCATACAAATGCTTTAAGTTCAGCGTTCAACCTTTTTTGCGGTGACAGTAAGGTCAATGAGAACAGGAGCATGTAACGTTTGATATTCAATTATTTATGTTGATGTTGTAAGGGAGTTGTTGATGGCAGGAGAGGGGGACTGTTGAGGAGAGAGGAATAAGAGAAAGTTGATTGAAGTAGTGAGGGGAGTACAATACTGTATCATGAAGAAAATAAGACGATTTGGAACGAAGCAAACGCCTGACGTAACAAACAGTATCATTTCTACATAATAATTTGCTAACACACTTGTTATCACCATATATTTTCCTTTTAGTGTCGTAACCGTTTCAAAAAATACCCTATTTTCAGAAAGTCCAGGGTTTCAGAATTAATTTAACATAAGGCGATTCCTAGTACCTATGCTAAATGAAGTCGATTATAGAACAAAGCCTAGCAGTATATCGCAGATAAAACGGTCTCTCACCCTCGGGGCCGGGAGAAGAGAGGGAATTGGCAAAAAAAAACTGAAGTGCTGAATCCGAAGAGGCGAAGGAACGAGTCGCAAGGACAAGCGACTATGCCGACGGGAAAGGCACGACTAAGTTTTCGACAAGGCGCATCAGCTTCGCTCCAATCACATCCCCATACTTTCCTCGCCGGGGTGCGAAATACGGAGGGCAACACTTGATCGTTCTTTTCGTATTTTTTTCCCTCAGACACGGCATCGGCTGAGAGGGGGAAGGGGGAAGAGAGATGTCAAACCAGGCACCACGTCTGGAGGAATTCCTCGGGCAAGCAGCGACAACACAAAAAATCCCACCCTCGTCCCTTCCGAAAAAATCCCCTTTGGGAAAACGCGCGATGCTTAGAACGTTTGAGCCCCCGTTTCAAACGCGAATGAATTTCCACTGAACTAGCAACAAAACACGGTGCTTATTTTATAAAACGCAAAAAATTATTTTGAGGAGTATTTACTCATCTATGCAATCAATGGATTCTACGTCAAAGTATCTTTATAGAAAAAGTTAGGATAAGTAACCAATGAATCGTAAAATTTTGTTTCCAATAAATTATCGAGAATTTGCTCTTCGTTTATTACTTTATTATCTTCAACGAAGTCACCTAGCTATCGATTTATTATATTTGCTGTGCACGTATGGCAAAGGAAAGATGATTTCTGAAGCTGTCCATTAAATATAATGTAGCTGGCCTAAAAATTAACTTCATAGCTCTCACCTTTAATAGGGGGTGATTGCTAGCTACGTATCTTTGTCCACGACTCCGATCTGCAGGTCTTCATCGTAAGCTGTGAATAATTACATCTTGAAGATGAGTTCAGGAGGTAGTCATAGGTTGGGATGAATAAATGAAGAAAATGGAAAAACACAAAGTTAATGTTCCACTTTACGACATGGAAATCCACTATCAAGTAAGTCAAGCCGTAAACTATTGAATATGCATGCATGTAAGTTTTTCAATCAGTGAAACACTAAGTACATCATTTTGGAACTGTTCTATAATAACGTATCCGATAGAAAAGGTAACACCTAATAGTAATATTCGTTTACCTTGCGGCCAATCACAGACCAGGATAGAAGTATGATTAAGCAAGAAACTACAATCGAAAAAAATCCATTGCTACACATAGAGCCTGGTGAAAACAGCTTAATTTGTCATGGAATATAAATGGACAAAAGTGTCTGCTCCTTTGAAACAACCCATGGAGTCGTAAATTGCCTTGTCCTACCTGATAGTTGGGCAAATAATTATTTTTCAATAATTCTAGACTACAAATGATCGATCTTAAGTCCTGCAAAGTTTGGCTCTTACATAGATTTAATGGCCAGTGCATAATCTAAACAGCTATCGGTAGATTTTTTTTATTCCCGGGTCGTTTGTATCCAAATTAGGCCAAGTTAATTTTTTTAACTTAGCCGTATTATATTTTGAACCTTATTTTAAAGGCTGAAAGATATAATAATACCCTATTACGCAAAGATAATTGAAACAGCATTAGTATTTTTCCACACTTCACACAAAAAAATACTACTGCTGTTTCAATTATCTTTATCCATGGACTTCCACAAAGTCAACTCGTCAACAATCAGTTTGTTGGTACCCTATTGCATATTGGTGGCTAGTGTTGACAAGATCATTGAGGCAGATTACGGGAAAATATCTAGATTTAAATGCTGAAGCATTTAAAAAAAATCATATTTCCAATCGTGACCATTCGTACGATAATTAACACAATCTTTCTATTTGTTACGTAGATTCAAAGGCCACATGCCTTCTCCAGATAAGACGGATAGAAGCTGGTTAAATAAAAGCACCCGAAAATATTTAAGTTTATTTTACAACGTTCAAATCTATTCCTGGGAGGTAATTTTTTTATTATTCTTCGAGCGATCAGAAAACTAAACGATATATCATAAGAAAAATATAAGATAAGTTATAATCATAAAAAGACAAATTTTGAACCAGCCGTTAAAAAATCAGATTCTCAGTTTACTACTCACAGAAAGTATATTCCTTCCTTTTAAATCGTCCCCGGCTTCAAGGTTCGCGATCATTATGAAGTTATCTCTTTCAACAACTTTCTGTAAAAAAAACGAATTGATACTTAGAAAGTGATTTAATATGAATGTAAACATTGAGCTGTAAATGAATCTCAGTAGATGAGTTTATTAACTGTATATTAAAATCAATTGCTTTTAGAGAGAATTATTGGAATAGGCTGAGAGAATGGAGATGAGAAAGTAGGGGAGCTAAGAGGAGAGTCAAGGGTGGAGGTTGTCAATAATTTGGGCTGACAAGTAAAATAAGCATAAAAATGATGCAAATACAAGATAATTATCGCAATATTATTTAAAAATTACTTAAACCAGCATAATTTTGTTGCTATAGTCTAGACCTTCTTGTTATATTATAAAAAATACTGGGTATTGGCTAAAACTATAATTGATTAAACCGAAACTTGAAGCTTGTACGGGGTGGAAGGGCTCCATGTTACCTATAACAGACACTTCGTTACTTCCACAAAATATTTATACAAATTTCTATGACCGTTTTCGGCTGTTACACCATAACAAAATACAGCAAATATCTTGTGTATTTTATACAAATATATTATTTAAATATTTTGTGGAAGTAACAATGTGTCTGTTATTGTTAAAACTATATTTTATATTCATATTCCTAATTTTATTTTAAAATGTTAACAATCTCGATGTAAGTATGAGAGTGTGGTGGACCAAACGAAGATCGTTGTGATCGAAGCGTCAAGGGTTCAAATCTCGGATTAAGCATTAGTAAAACCCCGTACAATAATCCTCGAACCTCGATGGGGTATAGGGAAAGGATCTGGCCTCCCAGCACTGAATATGAGATATCACCCGCCTATGGCTAAATATGGAATGAGTTGTACCCTCACATACAAAAAAAACTTCATGTTGCACCAATGAGTGAGTCTCCTTTCAATGCTTGATAATTTACCTTGGCTAGATAAGATGCAGTTTCTGATACTTATTTGTCATATAGTAGATTTTGTTTCGAGTCCGTAGCTTTTCACCCTCCCTCTTTCCACCCCTCCTTGCACCCCTTTCCTCCTTTCTCCACTGCGCTCGCCCCAACCCCTTTTTGCCTCCTTCCTTTTCAGATTCGAGCTACGGTTGAGAGAGACAGTTTTACGATGATATTGCTCGAAAATAATAGAAATAAAACATAATTATCCCCTCAACGCCGTCATGCGTACCCAGTACGCGCCCTTTAAATTTCGTATGCCGCCGTCATGCGTACCCAGTACGCTTCCTGACCTACTGTTTATAATATTTTTTCTTCGCCAGATATTGTATGTTAAATTAAAACTAATTGCTCTATCTTTTGAAGAAATGTTTTTCCTTTCCAATAAAATATTCATAGCGGTTTTATGCCTTCAAGATTTTTTAAAAATGCTTCGATAAAATTCCGTTTTAAACCAGCGCCTTGACGACTTCGGTCCAAAAACTCATCGCCTTCTTTCAGCTGTTCTATCATGAAAACTTCCGCCTATTCTGCTTGAGAGACGTCTAGAAGGGTCAGCTACTTTAGCTTGAGATACGGTATCTTCTAAGCTCAATGCCATCTCTCCGTCTTCTCCTTGTTTGTCGTCACCTCGAGCCCCAAGTGTGTTTGGTCCGCCTCGTCAGTCCTAAGCATCCTAAGCGAAGGGGCCATGCGCTTCGCTCTGCATTTATTTTTTTATTTTATTTTTCTGGACAGTAATCAACGAAGATAAGATTCCATCTAAACAGTCAGCGTATACCAGGGCCCCTTCGAGATATTTTCTTTTCTCTTGAGGGAGCTTCTAAACCACGAGCTTCAGTCCACCCAGTCCACCAGAGTCATTCATGCTGTGTGGTGTTCGTTCAGGCAGTGTGCTAAAATTCTCATCGGGTGTACTTCCTGTGTGTGGTATTTTTTTTATAATTGGGGATCCTACGAAATGGGAATAGTAATGAAAGGCAAAAAAGAGACTCGGAAGTCTGTTTGTGTGTAAGGCTATAGTAAAATCATTGGTGGGGTGAATTTCAAGGACCTGTTATTGCATTCGTACGTAATGGAAAGAAAACGCCATTACAAGTGATGTATGAAGTTATTTAGGAGACTATTGAATGAGGCAGTCCTAAATTCATATGTTGTTCACAGGAAAAACACGTATAAAAATTTGACTTATCATTTCGCGTGCCATTGGGCGAGATAATATTTTTGAAATATCCAAACTCATACGAACTGTTTGGACTTGGCCGTCACTCATTACACAATTTAGTACCAAGACTCACAAAAATTGATTTCCTAAAGACAATTCCTGCAGCTGGGAAGAAATCAAAGTCTCAAAGGAGGTGTGCAGTTCGTGCGTAACATGGGAAATGAAGAGTTTGCGTGTACTGTTGTGAAAAATGTGCAGTGGGATTATGTTTGGATTGCTTCAAATCATGTCAAAGCAGATTTTCTAAGGTAAATCATTTGAATATTTGGATATTGACGTTTGAAACATTAGCATGTGATTACTTATATGAAATGATACGGTAATAATGGAACAAAGTCAGAGAAGTGGGCGGAGTGGTAAATTTTCAAGTAGGCGAAACGGGTAATCCTATCGAAAGTATCCAATCTGTTATGAAATTTTCAACCCCAAATAACTAAATTACATCATGTAATTGTATTTTTTAAATGCATGGTATGTTAGAGATCTCGTAGCTTATTCGAAACCAAATAAAAATCTTTCAAAATTGAAAATGTATTCATTAGTTCATAAAAAGAGATACATAAAACAATAAATATTTTTTCCAATCGCTCGAAAAATTATTTTATAGTAGCGCATTATAATACGCAAGTTTACAAAAATTTTCAACGATACTGATCGTATATTATGAAAGATATAAATTATTGAATGATAGTATACCAAAAAGGCGAAGATTTTTAAATCTCATCCGGCCGCTGAGATGGGATTTAATTAAATGCCTGCCGCGCTTGAGGGGTTATAAAGTTACTATCATTTGTAAAAATGTCGGTTTTTCAAAACTTTGAATTGACATTAATCTTAAGGCTACAAATATGACAAAAATTCATCCCCCAATTTTTTTTTATTTAAGTTCATCTCATTTTGCATTATTAAGCTTCATTTTCAATATAAAACATATTTGAGTTGAGTAATATCTCTTATATTAAGGGCTAATAAATATATTTGATATTTAAGCTTGATTAATGTAACTAATAGTTAGGGCTAAGAAATATATTTAACATTCAGAGTAGAGAAATGGATATAATTCGATAATGATCCAAGTTTATAACAGAAAAAAATGTTAGTAAGTACTTACTTCATAATTTACTATTCTGAGTTGAGAATTATGTTTGATATTTAGGGCTGAGAAATGTGTTTTATATTCATGGTTGAGAAACATATTTAATTTCTATGAATGAGAAATGTATTTCAAGTTCAGGGTTGAGAAATATAGTTAAAATGATAAAACTCCAAGGTAATCGAATCCAAAAATTCTTTCCATTCCCCCTTATCCTCCTCGTCCCGTTCTCTCGTATTTTCCTCCCTCTGCTCACACCACAATCTTCTCCTCTTTCTCCTCCTTCCCCTCTCCTGTTCCACCCCTACCCCTCATCACCTCTCTCGCGAAACCCCTTCCCCTCCCTCCTTCCCAGAAGTCTCCACGGGAGAGTAGGAGAGAGTATAGCGAGACTGGAGCAAGATGAGACTCAGGGTTGAGAAATATATTAAATATGATATGCTCCCAGTTCAAAAATTAACTATATTTTCAATATTCAATCAAAAATTTAATATTTATCGTTGAGAAATATATTAAATATGATATTGCTCCAAATTCAACATAGCCAAAAATTAACTACTTACATATACAATATTCAATCAAAAATATAATATTTAGGGTTGAGAAATATATAAAATATTTGCGGCTGACTTACATTCAATACTACACTCAATACTACAATCAAGATTGAAATGTGTTATTAATTTTCATGGTTGAGAAACGCACTTTATGGTGAGGGCTGGGAAAAATATTTAACATTCAGGGTTGAGAAATATATTTGATATCACTTTCTTCCGAGTTCATCGTAGTCAAAAAATATTTATGTTTAACACTTTATTTATAACATCAATATTTAGAGTCCAAAAATGAGTTTAATATTATATTGCTCCAAGTTCACAATAGCAAAAATCATTTATATTTGATATTTAATTTATTATTGGATATTTAGAGCTGATAAAATTATAGTTTAGGGCTGACAAATATTTTTAACATTCATTGTTGAGAAATGCATTCAATATTCATGGTTGAGAAATAGATTTGGTATTTAGGACAGACTTATATATTCAATATTCGGGGATGAAGCATATGTTTAATGTGAAATTACTCCAATTTCATCATGCCCAAAAATTCTTTACCGTCCCCCTTATCCCCCAGGTCCTCATCCCCTTCTCTCGTGCTTTCCCCCAGTATCCTCACACCACTTTCTTTTCTCCCCTCTCCCTTCTTTCCCCTCCCCCGTTTCACCCCTACCCCCGCATCACCACTCGCGCCAAACCCCTTCCCCTCCCTCCTTCCCAAAGTTCTCCACGGGAGAGGAGGAGGAGGGATAAGCCAAGAGATGTGAAGGGAGCTGTGGGGTGGGGAAGGTTTCCAGAACCTCGAGCCGCCGCCGCCGCGGCCCATGCGGCTGGAATTGAGGAGAGAGGAGGGGGCGCTTCTCCTCCCCCGTTCTGACGATGGGGCGAAGGCAGTGGAGGTGGAGGAGGAGGGTGTGAGGGAGAGAGAGAGAGAGGGAGAGAGAGAGAGAGAGAAGATAGGAGGGGGTGAGTGAGTGAGTAGGTGTGTGCCATGGAGAAGGGGGGGGTGAAGGGTAAGGGGGGAGTCCCACTACCTCCGCTCTCGCGATAGTTGCCTGGTGGTGAATCCACTCCCCTTTGTCGTCGAGATCCGAAAGGAGGGGAACACGGAGTTTTTTTCTAAAAAAAAACGTCAAAGAGAGATGAGGAATAAGGAAGGCGAAGTCGATGCCGGGAGAAATGTTTATGCGGAGGATGGGACGGCTACTAATGTCGAAGGATTTGGTGCTTTCCAGGAGAATCTCGTTGATGAAGTCTTCTCGGGAAATTAGCCGTGTCAGGATGGACATTGCTGCCAACGTTTCAATGGCCTTCTCTGCCATCGTCTTCAGGGCGAATGAAGGCTTCGCCCTGAAGACGATGGCAGATAAGGCCATTGTAACGTTGGCAGCAATGTCCATCCTGGACCGGTTGATTTCCCGAGAAGACTTCATCAACAAGCTACAAATGTCATTCGCGCGATGGGGGTTGGTCAACGGAGACTGTGTGAAGATAAACTCGGTGTCGGCATTAGCATGCTCTCAAGGAACACTGATACCCGACTTTCGTCGGTAGCAACGGAGGCCTCCAGAGAAAGCAATGTGATGGTATTCGACGATTCAATCACCGGTGACCCCTAGTTTCATTATTTCCTCTGACGGCGTTAATGTAAACCTCTGGAATAAGATTCCCTTAAAAAAATAGTGGCAGTATTTCATGCATTTAATTGAGATTAATATTCCATTTTGATTGACGATAACTAAAAAAACGTCAAAGAGATATGAAATAAGGAATGCAAAGTCAATACCGGGGGAAATTTTTATGCGGAAGAGGGGGATAGCTACTAATGTTATTCGCACGATAAGGGTTGGTCAACGGAGACAATGTGGAGAGAAACTCGGTGTCGGCATTTGACTGCTTGCAATAAACGCCTCGACTCCGATTGACATATGACTTTCGTCTGTAGAACCAGAAGACTTCAGAGAAAGCAATGAGTTGGTATTCGACGATTCAATCACCTTATTTCCTATGAACTCTGGAGTGATATATCCTTTAAAAAAATAGTGGCAGTATTTCATGTATTAAATTGAGATTAATATTCCATTTTGATTGACGATAACTTAAAAAAAAGTCAAAGAGAGATGAGGAATAAGGAAGGCGATGCCGGGAGAAATTTTAATGCGGAGAAAGGGACGGCTACAAGTGTTATTTGCGCGATGAGGATTGGTCAACGGAGACAATGTGGAGAGAAACTCGGTGTCGGCATTTGACTGCTTGCAAGAAACGCCTCACCTGCGATTTACATCTGACTTTCGTCGGTAGCATTGGAGGCATTCAGAGAAAGCAATGTCATGGTATTCCACGATTCAATCACCTTATTTCCTATGAAAATAAGCTCTGGAATGAGATATCCTTAAAAAAAAATTGTGGCAGTATTTCATATATTTCATTGAGATTAATATTCCATTTTGTTTGAAGATAACTAAAAAAAACGTCAAAGAGAGATGAAATAAGGAATGCAAAGTCAATACCGGGAGAAATGTTTATGCGGAGGGGACGGCTACTAATGTTATTCGTGCAATGAGGTTTTGTCAACGGAGACAGTGTGAGAGAAACTCGGTGTTGGCATTAGCCTGCTCGCGACTAACGTCTCACCTCCGATTGAAACCTGACTTTAGTCGGTAATTCCAGAAGCCTTCAGAGAAAGCAATGTCATGGTATTCGACAATTCAAAAGGTTAAAAGTGCCACACCATTAAATGCTCTAATTACTGTGCAGTCTGTCTCTCTTGCCCTGAGTTTCTGATAATAATTACTTCTAATTTCACTTATGAAAAAATTTTTAATTTCAACTAATAAATCCATCATTTCGGGTGTGATAAGCAGTACCCAAAAGCCACTTGGTGACTTTGCAGTCCATGCTTGACCTCTCGGTGCTTGGACCTGTGTTAAGTTAGTTCTTCATATACTACCCAACCCCTATTTTAATTATTTCCTCTGATGGTGAAAATATAAGGCTCTGGAATAAGATTCCCTTAAAAAAAAATAGTGGCAGTATTTCATGTATTAAATTGAGATTAATTTTCCCTTTTGTTTGACGATTACTAAATGCAGAAATTGTGACATGGGTTTGTATGTATGGGGCGACCAATATTTTAGATTATACACGCGATAGGTAATGGTGATGAGAAACCTTAACAAAAGACACCATAGATAACACAACTAACGTCCCATACGTCAGACACCTGCATTTGAAATTCTTTGCGCAATTTAAGCAAGGATTGGTCATTAGACTCGATGCGTAAATCTCCATTTTACGCGTGTAGAATGTTTTCGTAGCAGTCATAGCCTTTATCTTTATTCCGTATTTTGCTGGTTTGCTTAGTATATTTACCCTGAAGGTGTATTTTCCTTTAAAGGGTACAAGCTTTTCGTCCTTTTTCATGTGCACTGATGGGGAATAATTTCTCCGACTGTTATCTACAAACATTTCAAAACAACTATCTAATCGCGACCAATTTATCCACTTGCCTCCTGGCGGAGTCCTTTTCTTTGTCATTGAAAAGTAAACAACGTAAAAGAAAGCCATGTAACGACATCGTTAATCTAAACACTTCTACACCAGTGCTATCAGAAGCCCACAGGTATATTCCCAATCTTTGACAGATACAGGTTAAAAGTGCCACACCATTAAATGCTCTAATTACTGTGCAGTCTGTCTCTCTTGCCATGAGTTTCTGATAATAATTACTTCTAATTTCACTTATGAAAAAAATTTTAATTTCAACTAATAAATCCATCATTTTGGGTGTGATAAGCAGTACCCAAAAGCCACTTGGTGACTTTGCAGTCCATGCTTGACCTCTCGGTGCTTGGACCTGTGTTAAGTTAGTTCTTCATATACTACCCAATTCCAGCAGCCAAATCATTTTGCAAAGCATTGTCTCAGAATAAAAAAGTAATTCATTTGACAATTCAAAGTAACTCTTCGGACGCTCAAAAGCAACCATAACTTCAAAATTGCTAACAGATGGCATCATCATAAATCTATTTATTTTCAGAGCTTAAATATAAAAAATTCAATACACATATATTGCTTTAAGCCAAAAATATGTACCAGCAAAACTTCGATATGAGAAACACTAGAAAAAGATTTTTTTAAATATACTATGAAGAGCAATTTTGTATATCCATACTTTCGTTACTGCGGTGTGGTGTTTGAACATCCCAACAGGAAAGCTATATAATTTTGCACATAGATCATGAAACCGTATTAAAGAAATATGTAAACAAAATTTAAATATATCAAGGAGGGTACCAAAGAATTGAGATTCTTCAGTGTTACCATAGGTAAAATATAAAAAATGGGGAGTCTAAACACCCCGCCGGATTAACGCAGTGTTAATAGAGATAGATGCATATGGGAGGGATATATTAAGAAAATTCTTCTGCTTTTAATCCTCCAACACCTGTTACATGAATCCCATCCGTGGTCTACATTTGCTATTCTTCCATTTTACCTGTATTTCAACGATAATTTTCACTATTTTGAGGGAAACATGAGACATCTCAAACATATGTTTTTCTATCCATTTTTTGGCCTCTTAAGCGTGTTACCCAAATTATACCAAACTAAAAATCTCGTATCCACCTACAAAGCATTTTAAATTAGTATAATTTTCTTCAATTCTCTTTTATAAATCCCGATGGAGTAATGAATAATTATTATGACTCATGAGTCACGAGCATTCAAACAAATGACGCACAATATAAGATTTAGGACGAAGTTCATGGGAAATATTTATTTTCGGCCGCAAGTAAATAATGCAAATAACCTTGTCAAGTTACAGATTTTCTGAACTCTGCAAAGTTATATCCTCAGGGATAAGGTGCAGGGATAAAGTGCTGAGCTAAATAGCTGGAGGCTTATTAAACATAGTTACTGATTAGGGGTTTCGAAGTCATAGTAAATCAATTACTCAATAATTAGGCGAGTAACTTCGTAATCAACCAAAGTTTTATGTTTACCTTCCATTTACAACAATATTTAGTTATTTTCCAGAGTAAGCAAATAAAAAATAACCTACTCAAATATGAGGCCAGCTGCTTCCTCTTAAATGATCGCCTGGGCGATGGAGCCGGTGGAGGCCGGTAAAAAAATTCAGTGAGGAAAATAATGAAGACATTATTATATGCATAGATGTGTCCTGGTATCATATAAATCGGTATTTGTACACACATTGAGGACCTAGTACATCTTATTTGTTGTCTCCATCCTTGTGTTCTTTGAGCAGGAGCGTGCAATATTTTTTTTTTAATTTTATTCCCAAACCTCCGAATACAGCTCTCGTAGGCCATTTTAAATCGGGGTATTCAACAAATTCAACAATGAAATGTACACGAACAACCACGCCCTGGATAAGGGAAACTTACCCAGGCGGGACTCGAACCCGCGACCTCATGTTTGGCAGGCGAGGACTTTACCCCGCCACCACCGAGGCCGGCAATATATTTCGAAGTGGCTAATGCAATCTCATTATTTCCATTCGTGTATTCGATAGATGATAAGATTACTCAGAATATCATCATAAGATAACAATTGATGCACCGATTCGAAATTATTGCAGGTAACAATAAAATCACGCGTGAAAATAGCGTTTTTGAAATTTCTACCGATGCTCCTACTTTGAAGGATTATCTCCGTATTACTCTAGCTACAATAGTCCATGCTGACTGAGCAAAGTATCGTCCTTCTCCAATGAATGCATTCTTAAGAATGGCTTACATTGCGAACTTCTCCCTATGACCTGAGGATGACGTTGATGAAACCATGGTAGTGTACTGATAAAAATATTCCTTGGAAAAACAAGGTTTAATTTTGTAATCGAAAATGAGTAAATTCCATGAAATATAGCCAGAAACCACCAACTACTTGACTATGGTGCCAAGGATATCGCAGTTAACTTCGACGCGTAACCCCAGCTTTGGCTCAGACACTTTTTTTTCCTTCACGCACACATAATCCCTCCACACTCCTCGGCGTTACCATTTCCGATGAATAATATTTTACTAAAGATATCTTTCAGAAAACAATTTATATATTCTTAACCAACCCACCTTAATTGACCATTTAAACGCCGTATAATCATGCCTGTATAATCATATACGTGTGTTCTACATTGTTGTTGTACATTTTCATTTGTTAATGATTTCAAATTATTATTATACTAAGGCTATCCTCTGATTGCTGAGCTTTAACACATTCAGTACGGTTGACGCCAATTGGCGTCACGGTGTTGTGGGTCACCGAGCGACCAATTAGCGTAAACCATATAAACATAAAATTCACGCACCCCTCAAAATACAATAAATTGGTGCCGAAGTGAATGTTTTAAACTGTTTAAAAACAAATAATCTTCAGATCAAATTTCAATGTTCCAACATAAATGTCTGAGAGCAATGAATTATATCATTATTATTAAACATAAATGTACATAAAAAAAGACATCACTACGCTGGTTGGAGTAGCACAGTCAACTTCAGAACAAAAAGTTACAATTTTATTAACTAACACACCCTAATTGACCATTTTAACGCTGCGAGGTATACGTAAAAATATTTATATTCTGTCGCGGTATATTTTCATTTGGTAGTGATTTCACATTTTCATTATACTTAGGCATTACTCTGTTTTGAGCTTTAAAAACAAACAATGTCTCGAACAAATTATTATGTTCCAATATAACAATCTGAGAATAATAAATTGTATTACTATCATTAGGCATAAAAGTGCATCAAAAAGACATCACCATCCTGGTTCGATGCTTCAAATAATTATTATACTAAGGTATTATTCTGACTGCTGAGCATTAAATTATTTAAAAACAATGTTTCAATCGAATTCCAAACAATCGTAGCAATGTTCCAATGTAATAATATGAAAACAATAAATTATATATTATTGCTATTAAACATAAAAGTACATATAAAAGACATCACTATGCTTCATATTATTACTATACTAAGTAATTACTTTGTTGTGCTGTAAACTGCTTAAAAACAATGTTAAAATCAAATTTCAATGCTCCAATGGAGTATATGTAATAGTAATAAATATGTTGCTATGATGTTTTGTTTATATCTGATCGCCGCGCCGCCACTGGATTTTGGTGGCCATTTTTTGAACTAATCCCCATACCTAATTCTAAATAAATAGACCGATATAACATGGGAAATTTAATGCTTTCATAATTTTTCCTGGGGTTTCAGACAGTTTTAGAGGGGGTCGTCATAAGACTTTTTGTCGTATCTCTTCTCGTTCACCCCAAACATTTGTATGAGTGAGTGAGAGAGAGGCCATAAGTGGGCTTTATAGTATAAAAAAAACAAATAATATTCAGATCAAATTTCAATGTTCCAATATAAAAATCTGAGAGCAATGAATTATATCATTATTATTGATATTATTATTATTAGTTAAATTCTCAATTTATATTATCATTATCAGACATAAAAGTACGTCAAAAAGAAATCACTATGCTGCTTGGGGTACCGCAGTTAACTTCAATGCGTGACTCCAGCTTTGGCTTGGACACTTTTTTTCCTCCACGCACATAACCCCTTCACACTCCTCGGCATTCCTGCGTCTCCTTTTTTTTCTCTCCTCACGCAGCCCTCGCACGCATCGACTTTCTTCCTCCTTATGTTCACCCTCTCCTCCTCTCGCCCATCCTCCTTCTCTCCTTCGTTCTCCTCTTCTTTCCTTCTTCTTCTTCCCTTCATCCGCACGCACGGATGTATATAGCTCTGGGAGGAGAAAATCAATAAGGCCGCAGAGCGACAGAGAGAGAGAACGAGAGAGATAGGGAGAGAAGCGGTAATCGGATACGCCATCGCCGCTCATGGCAGCCTGATACCCGTGTGGCACAGTGGCGCCATCCCACGGGGCTTCCCCAAAGCACCTTCCCACCAATTTGAAGCCGACCCACGCCATAAAGAGCATGCATCCACGTTCTATCCCACCCTCCACACCCCAGAGTGACACCCGTGTGCCCTCCTTACCTCCCCAAACCATCTCACTCCCTCGACCCGTCCCGCTTGAGGAAGGGGAATATTTTAAAAACCACCCACACCGCAGGCTGATCCTGCACCGCGGGGATCCCATGCCATTTAATATCTACTATTTAAAATAATGAGAGCAACCTCTCACAATTAATGCGTCTTATGCCCACCTCCAAAAAACCATCAGCCCTTTTTCATCACCTAATTTGGTCCTGCCGCCGCCGATACCCCAGATACCCAACCACCAAATTAGGGTTCCTTGTGAAGGCGCCTCTTGTAACAATGTTTCTTTAAAATTATTTAAGATATTTGCGGTGTAATTATGGGAAAAAATAGGGAGGAAGGGGCAAGGATAAGGGGAATGCATACTCTATAAATATATTGACACCTCCAGTACGTCAAGATATTATAAAACGGGCACATTATAAGGACGCTTAGAAAGGGAGTAGAGGGGATGATCGGATGCGTGAGGCGCCAGCCCTTGGCGCTCCTTTGTTCGGGGGATAAAGGGCGCTTGGGATTAGGAGGGATAAGGAGCGAAACAGAAGGAGAGAGAGCGAAGGTGGCGCCTCTATCTGCACCCTTATCCATATCCCTTCCCACTTCTCACCTCACCGCGGGTGGTAGAAAGAATAACGTTAAGATGAGGACAAGGTGGCGGAGAGTTAGCAGGCGGCACCGGCAGGAGAGGAGGTCTCCGCGCGGGACGGTTGGGAGCGGAGAGAGCAGGCGCGGGGCGCGAGTACCGCAAGGCTCAGCATTGGGGCCGGCCGAGTGCGGCGGGGGGATTGGCGCGGGAGGGAGCGGCTTCATCCGACGAGCTTATCCCTCCCCTCACCCAGAATACCGCACCCTCATTCCCTAACACCCAATTTTATTATTTATTTCCACCCCTCGTTGACCAATACGATACCTTCCCGATACGAAAATTTTGAAGCATGACGTCCACTTATCTTTACGATAACCCACGATTCGTACAGTACACAATTTTGAGAGATGCTCAAGCTCCATTTATAGAGACAAATCCATCCTCTCTCCCTATGAGTAAATCTCTAACAAATCAAGACAACCAATCCGATACCGATAATTTATGATATCACCTAATCTCCTCCGAAGATTATAGATTTCCCATGACTGAAAAGAAAGGTAGATGGATGGGTCGAGGTTCGAGTTTTCGATGAAAGAGATCCGATGCTTCCTCAGTGAGACTTGGTTGGAGCTCGATTCTCCGTCCGCCATACTCTCAGCCGGATTTAGAGGCGAGTGGGGTGAGGCGGATGGCAGATTTCCTGGGGATTTTTCGGGCAAGGATGCCATCGCTGGAGAGAGAGGAGAGGCGATCAAAAGCCTCCCCCGATCGGCCAGGTGAGGTGCGGACGGGGTTAACAGGGAATCCGTTTTAAAGACTCCCCGATGGAGGATTACGAGGGTTCCTGAGGGATAGGGGATGATGAGATCGAGAGGGGCTTTGCTTGGAACTCGCAAGCGAGGAGGAAAGGCGGCGGATTGGCCCGGATTGGTCGAGGCGGGCGCCCGACGGGTAACAGGCGGCGATGGGAAAGAGCAAGTGGCGCCTATCGGGAGACGGTGGCAAATCCTCTCGCTCGCTCGGATATCTCGGGATGCCAGAGCAACAGCATCCCCCCCTCCGTATCCCTCGCCTCGGAGGAGGGAAACCCTATCTTTAGCCGCGCCCTCCCCTCCGCCTCTCCCCGACAACCCCTCTCCGCTGCATTCCCCACGCTCGCAGCCTCTCCCTCTCTCGTCGCGTTATTTTGGTCTCGCTTCGGCTGGGTGGGAGGAGTGGCCCAATCCGATTACAAAGACACACACCTTCATTATAATCCAACCTAAGAGGGCCGTTTTTTTGTCAACCTCCGATGGGTCATGATCAGAAGACGAAGTGATTGATTAAAAATTATTTCATTGCTAAATGTTGAGCACACTTGTGGTGTCCTTTCGACGTTATCACCTTTGCGATTGAGGAATGGGTCGTGCCTGTGGACAAACTTTACTATACCTTCTTCATGGAATGTTATCGCCAATGAATTACGTCTTTGTTCTGAAGCTTATGGTCCGTTTGAAAACGCTTGCCATTTAGCGACATCTTCATTTCAGAGTAAAGATGCAAGTCCCCCGGCACTATGTCAGCATTGCACGGCGGGTGATCGAAAATGTCCCATTGAAATTGCTCAAGGAGCAGTTGGGCTACATCAGCACTGAGATGACGGGCGTTGTCATGGATCAGAGCACTTCCAGAAGTCACCATGTCTCTTTTTTGTTTTGAATGGGAATGGGCGACATGCTTCACATTACTGGCCACAGTGCATTTAAAAAAATATTTTTTTTATCGACATGAAGGTCAAGACATATCGATGCTGAAGCCATTGGGTGAGTTCTCTAGCTGTCGCTCCACAGTTCACAATAGGCGGGAGAATCAAATGAGGCAGAGTAGTCAATGAGATTGCTACTAACCTTAAACTAACAAATTACAGTCAGAAATGACTTGAGCGTGCGGAGAATGCGCGATTGCCCCACCTGCGCAGTACCCGCCTGTCGCTTGTATGGTGTTTTTGCTGAGCTATCGGAGGTTAAAAATAACCTCCCTTGCAGTGAAAGCTTGGCTTAGGTCGCTTCAATAACTATTGAAATGGAAATCACGTGTGAAATATAACCAAATGTGAGAACGGTGACTTGAGCGGTGTGCGGTCAAATTCTTCATTTTCGGATACCACCGCATAGGTTGCTGTGGCGAAGGAAAAATTTTCGCTGGAATTACTGCCAACGTCTTCAGATTTCTGACTGACAGTTTCTTCTACCTTAAGACGTTGGCAGTAGTGCCATTGAAACTGTTGTGATCACTACAGCAACCGACGCAGTAACTCAAAATGAAGAATCTCTCCAATAATCAAGCTGACTTAATTTGAAGTTACAAAATCGTTTCAGGCTTAATTTTGTGGAATATTGCTATATCCATGATTAAAAAACAAATGGTAATTTCCACACTATTTAATTTTACACTTAGCGACCGACCATGGTTTCGACACTGTTTCATTTTCAAGGTCTGGCGCTCTTGATGGTTCCCTCCATTGTCATAGACAAGGATCTCATGAGACACTTTTAACATATGAACTACCATCAATGGAGATCTCGGCCATCCGTGCTTTAATGGGTTCACTTATATAGAAATATAGATGATAAAATATTAGAAATTTGATTCCCGTATATTTTAAATCTACGAAGACCGACAGATGTCTTCTCAGTTTTAAGTAGCACGTAAATCGTCTGACGAGATCGTCGTTCAAGCTGACATAATGCACCGAACTTCATTGTCCACATCAGAACAAAGTATACGGTAACTGGGGCACACCCGAAAAAAGACCGCACATTACGTCTAAGGGCACCGTTACCCCTATAAGTTCCCCATGATAGTTACGCAATGCAATTATTAGAAAAGATTACTCGGTTTACTTATGGCTATGCTAAGAAATTATGCAAGCATCGTAATTTCTATTTCATCGGATATTATGTTTTGACTGCATTTCTAACACAAAAAGTACCAGGTAGAAAAAAATTAAATGAAAACAAAAATTTATTGCTCTGAATTTGGTTTCCTTCGATATATTCCTTTACTTTTCTGTCAGTTTCTCGGCTATAGAGAGATTTTTTTAGGCGTAAGTGATACTTTTGAGTTTAGGACTGGAATTCAGCGAACTTCGTTGCAATGCTGGAACAACAATTATCGTGATTAAGGTTTAATTATAGATTGTAATTATGGTACATGACATACTTTAATAGGCGCAGTATAATTTTTTTCAAAATTCCCACAAAACACTACTCCGCCAATAGCATGCCAATATCTCTAGATTATACTCAGACGATAAATATTTGGAACTGATATTAAGTCATGGCGTTCGAAATTTGAAGATAATTGCTATTACTAACTAATATTGAAAACTGTGAAATTCTTAAAATTCTCTTCGTATTTCTTTCTTTGCCATGTTCGGTGTGACCGTAAACATTCTAGAACCAACCTTTTAGGAACTTCACTTCCCTCACATTAAGTCTCACTGTAAATTCGATAGAAGTCTTTCTTGCCGCACACATCCTTCCATAGAACTCCGAAAAGTAAGAACCTAAGCCAATGTGCAGAAAGCTTGAAGATTGTTTATAGTCTACAGAAAAGCTAGCATTAATTACTTGCGTTGTGTAATGAAAAATAATTACTATCTAGAATGAAACCTTAATCCCAATCATTTGTGTTTCAGCATTGCAATAAAGTACGCTGAATTCCTTTCCTCAAAAATATCACTTGTACCTTCAAAAATCTCTCTAAAGCCGAGGAACTGACAATAAATTAAAGGAATGTATAGTAATATTTAAGGTAATATTTAATTGGGTAACTTCATCCAAAAACTATATTTTCTACAACTAATGAATGATATATACTAAAATTTGTATGAATCATTGATGAACTAGCTGGTAAAACGATATTTCTACACAGGTATAATTTTAAATACTGATGAGATAAGATAATCATAATGGTACTTAAAAAGTTATGACAAAGTATTCCAAAAGTTCTTGTTCTAAATTGTTTATCGCAACTCTAAAAAGAAAGTTTTTTTAAAATATGTCTTGAAGCAAAAGTTCTATTAATTTCGATTACAAGCGAGTCTCTATTATTTAACAATGACCATAAATAGCAATATGAAAAAACAAATTGGCGAACAAGCCTATGAAAAACTTTCAAGGGTCATGTAGGGAAATGATGCTGTAGGGATTACCCCTTCCGTGTGAGCATACAGGGCGAACACTAATCTCAATCGCGATAAATTAAGTTGCTCCCTTGGTAGGTGCAGATAAATGATTTTTTAAATGTTAATTGTTTATTATTTTATCAGTACGATGTAAATTTTAATGAGTAGGTATATCAGTGATCAATCAAAATCAAATAAATTATGAAGATGTCTAACGGAGATGCAATTATTTATAATTCTATAACGCTTAGTAATTTATAAAGAAAATAAATTTATATTTCATGAATTTTACTGAAAAATACGGGTTCTCTAATAATTAATATCGTTCATAAACAGCTATTTGAAAAAAAATTAGCGATTGAGCCTATAAGGTGCTTTCAAGGGATTATAGGGAATTGATACTGGCGGGATTACCCTTTTTCCTCCACAGTAGGAATGAGGGCAGGGGAAAATAGGGGTAAAAATGGTAAGGGCTACCCCTCCACTTCCCCGCCAGCCGACAACGGACGAACCCCTCAGAATAACGCTATCGGGGAGTTTGGGTACGAGTGCTAATCTCCTCACGCGGAGGGTGTGGGGAGATTTGGACCACACTGGAGTGTTGTGCGCGCGGGTGGGACCCCGGAACATCCTATAAAAATAAAAATCCCAGGGGGAACCCTCCTTTGGGACGGCTAACGAGCGGGGTGCTCCCCGGTGGAAACATTTGGGCGCCCCAAGACACCAGGCGAGAACGCCCGGAGAGGAGGTCGCTTTCACGACGGAACGCGAGTCGGGATTGTGGGGGAGGCAGACAGAAGAGCAGCGGTCGGCGCGCGCGGGGGGTCGCCAAGGAGATTGGAATATACTGGAGGGGGCGCTGCGCTGGTTTCGAGCGTGGAGCGCAGTGTGGCCGGAATGGGGGTGCTTGGGTAGGATAAACCACGCCTACTTAGATCAAAACATTGGCAATCTCTTAAGGGTTAATGCGTACGTTTTGCTCATAATTTGTTAATGTATTAAAATAAAATATGGAACGCACTCTGTAAACCTTATTTAAAACTTCCTAACCCAAAGCCATTTTGGGAGAAATCAAATTTGAAGATTTTTCATTTTGAAAGCTCGAATATTTAACACTCAGTTATAATTATCGTTGCAACTAAACATTTCGTCTTTAACATTTACTCTACAAAATAATGGGTAGTTTAGATACTTCCTAAATAGAGCTGAAAGTTTAAACATTTTTTTATGTTTCTTAGAAGCAACATTGGGTTATAAAGGGTTAATGACTTTATTGGTCGGCTTCGCGAAGTTATGTTTAAAACATATTTCCCCCCGGGAAAATTTATTATCAATCACCACGATTACCTTCTACAACCAGCTCAGCTGAAAATAAAATTCAAAGAGCTTAAACTAGCCATTTCACAGCAATAAAGCTTGTTTTAATTTAATTATGGCCGATGGAAATCTTATTAATTACAGTACAATATTACATTATCAAGGATATTCTCACCAGTGAAGTGGCTAACAGGACCCAGATTTTGTGCATTAATAAAAGTATTGCAAATGATGAGAAAACTCCAATGACAATCACCGGATAAATAATAGTGATAATGGCAGCATTTTCCACTTAACTTAGTGCATTTATAGAACAAAAATTAGCCACATCAAAATATCAGTCAGAGACTGAGTCGAGAACTTGTTAAACTAAGGCGACGGAACTCTGACCACGTTAAATACTCGGTAAAAGCGCCTCCAGATACTCCAACCCCCTGGGGGGGTCGTAGCAAGTGGACTCCATTAAAGGTGGCCCAAGAACATGGCGGTCAAGCGTTACATCCGTTGCCTTAACGCGCGGATTTTATTCGGCGGCGGCACTAGACAGCTGTATCTCGTTCGGTGTAGCTTCCATCAACCGATTTCCGCTCAGAAAACTTTCTACTTGTGAATATTAAGATATTCAGGGACTTTGCTCCTATTAACCTCGCAGGTCTTAAGAAAAACCCAGTGAAATATTTTGGTGACACACAAAACAGTGGTCACGGGGGGGGTTGCCCGGGTAAAAGACCCCCTTGAGCATTTATTACTTAATTTTATGCATATTTTACGCTTTATTTTAATAAATACCCGTACAATATTACTGTTTTTAGTCCTAAAAATCACGTTTTCAACAAAAAAAATCCCAAACTTTTCCCGGACCACCCTTTCCCCAGGGGTGTTATCCATAAACCCCGGAAGAGCCCCGAAATCTCTGGTAAACCCCCCATTTCAAACTCCTCTCTCCGCTTCTGATACTAATTTGTTTCTTCAGAATAATCTGTATAGGCACACTGATTGGTAACGAGTTCTGAATGTAATTCTGTTCAATTCATTCGAGTGACTTTGATAGAAAGGATGAATCTTCAAAGCAAGTATATTTTTGGAAGAGGGAAATTTAAAATAGTCGATTAAATGCTATTTCCCGTTTACTCTTGTGATACTGGCATGTAATTTACCGATAGTAGGCGCCCGTATTTAATTTCCATTTACCACTCATCTCTTTCCAACTAAACGGGATTATTTAGACCGGCTACATAAATTAACTAAGAAGTGAATTAAGTTACTGCAAGTTTCAACAACATATTTGCGACAATTTAACGATTCGACAGCATAATAGAGAGCGGACTTTCTTCAAGAGCTTCATTTGCTCAGAATGGTAGGACATAGCCATACGGCTATAATACACCCCGGTGTGCGGATATATAGATTAACGGTGGTGGAAGTGGTATTTTTTTGGTTGACAATTATCTAGCATGTGTTAACATCTATATCTAAATACTACAGCGCAAGTCGCCTAAAAGGCGTGTGGCAGGGGGTGGTAGGACACCATTTTTCGCATATAAAAAACAAATGATCAAAAAAATTACGACAAGCATTTATTAAATCCCTTTATGTTACGGGTGAAAAACGAATTCCCATATCTATTTATTTGGCAAAATATCTCGCTTAATTCATCGCTTCTGTCGGACCAGGAATTATAGCAAGGCTCTAAGAAGGTTTTTCTCCGCGTCGCTCCTAATACCAGTTCTCATTTGTTCAAGCAATCTAGGCATAGCACGCAGCCTCCGAGTCTCCAGCGGCTCCCAGCCTAATTTGCTTAACATCTGGGTAAATTTAAAACAGTCGATATAATGCTGTTTCCCATTTACTTTTGCGATACTGGCATGTAAAACCGATATTAGGCGCTCGTATTAAATTGCCATTTGCCACTCATCTCTTTCCGCTGTACGCTGTCCGTACGCCCGCAGAGGTTTTTGACGAATAGCGTAGCTTTTCTTTGTATTTTATTCAGTTTACGGATTAAGTCGTTCTACACCGGTTCAATTATGCTCGCTGCATAACGTGTTTTTAAATGATTTATTGGCTCAGTTACATATTACTATGAAAATCGTTCCTCGCAAAAAATGGATATAGATGACTGGTAGAGCCGCGAGTAGTAATTTTGAAATCTTATTTTAATGCACGCGGAGCGACAACAATTCTAGCGGCGGAATTGAGAACCCTCAAATGTAATATTCGTGGTCGCGAGATTGGAGAGGCGTGCGGGCGACGGTGGCGCCATCAATCAATCGATAATAATACGCGTCCTGGCCAATGGGAAGGAAGGAAGACCGCGGAAGCGGTTCACGTTGAGAGAGGGGAGTGGTATTGGGGGTGGTGGAAAGGAAAATAAGGCGAGAGAAATGGTTCGCAAGCGTGTCCTCCCACGAAAGTCCAGCAGGATAACACCTAAGCTAAAGGTATATCATGAAAATAAATTGTAGTACTGACATGGAGGAACTCATCATTTACTTATGAATGAATAGAAGATTTCCCTGCGTACATACCCGGATTTTTTTGCACATAAACTCCCCCAGGTGCCTACGCATAAAAAACTGGTATACATCAGTGGCGTGACTATGGGGGGATTAGGGAATAGATCCACTCCTCAAAGCCTCAGAGAAATAAAAAATGTATTTAAATCCATTGTCTAGTTATCACATTCAATAGCTGCATCTGCTTGAAGTTAAATTTTTAGTGCCAAAATGATGTATAATGTATTTCCAGGCATGTCATTTTCAAAAATTTTCCGGAGCCCCACCCCCGTTTCCTGGGTGGGGGTCACCACCCTAGGCAATCCCATCCACCCCTAAGCATATTACTAGTTACGCCACTGGAATACATTACATATTTATGGTTTTTAACCGTGACTGTTTTGATTTGGTTGCTACAGAGATAGTTCTTCACAATTTAATTTTATAAAAATATAATTTTTTATCAATTTTATCGTACTAATTTATATTTTTTTGGGTATTTATTTTCTATTGGATGATCCATCCAATTCGGTAAAATTGTAGATGTCTTTCAGAAATGCTATCATTTGTAATTCTATGATGCTAAGTATTTTAAATTAAAAATAAACTTATATTTTATGAGTTTTACATCAAAATTAAATGATAATGGAAAATAATAAGACTTTGAAGTTCACAAAGTTTAGCAAATACGCAAAGTTAACCAGCTGAGGCTGGGAAGGTCACTTTTTAAAAATCACCAAACTGTTATTTTTCGTATTAACTAATAGTTTTTAATGTTTGTGCATAGTTAAATAATAAAAAATTTTGAAACCGTTCAAAAAAATGATTGAATCTTCCCTGTCATAGTTATCTTTTTGACTAAGCCTGATCCAAAATGAATGCGAGTAAATTTCAGCCACAATTTACATAAGAAAATCGATATTAACTACACTTAACCTATTTATTATATAATTGGAATTACCAACATAAGGCTACATAGGTAGATAATCGCAGCCATTGAAGTACTAATTTCGCATGTGAGGTAGGGTACCTGACCCTGTCGATACTACACTCGAATATGTTTTCATGGATATCCGAATTGGAATAATTAAAAACGAATGAACAGTAAAAAGTTGTGGTACTTTTTCACGCGATTTATTCAATACGACCGGTTTCGTCGCAGAGGCGACATCATCAGGTACAGAAATCGTTATAATAACGATTATTACAACGATTTCTGTACCTGATGATGTCACCTCTGCGACGAAACCGGTCGTATTGAATAAATCGTGTGGAAAAGTACCATAACTTTTTATTGTTCAGAATGGATTTTCACAAAGTAAAGCCAGAAACAATCGAGTTTATTAAAAACGAATGAGTTTAATGTAGCCGCTAGCATTTCAAATATTTCACTAATTCTTTCAACGGAAATGGAAGTAATTTGATAGGGGTACTTAAACACTACAAATGATAATGATTCAATGAAATTAGGCAAAATGCTCAACGAACGCCAAAAATGTGTATCTTTTGTACAATGGCAAAATAAAAAGATAAGTTTATGACTTATATTAGGGTGGTTATGAGAACGTTCATGAAGAGGTATGCCCCTAGTACACACCACTAAATGATTTTGGTCACCACTAAATGGTCCTGTGGGACTTCGGCGTAAACACTGAATTTTCCTGGAGCATAGGCAATTTATGCATACAGATAAATGATGCGCGTAGTATCACCCCAAATTTCAGGGGCATGCTCTAGCGTGCAAACGAGTTCTGATTCACAAATGACATCACATGAAAGATTCGTCCGCATTGCTCTAAATTTCAAAATTTAATTTATCACGATTTTATTATCTATATCAACTGTAGAATATTCCCGCAAAATACCATAGGATCCCATGAACAATAAGAAAAAACAGATCATGACTTGACCGGTGATTTTGCGATTCTTAGCTACACTGGTGCGTGGTGCATAATTCATAATTTTTTTGTTACAATTTTTTGACAATATTTGATGGTGAGTAAAAACTCAAGTAAAATAATAATGTGATCTGGGAGAAACATCTGTTTTATACATATTAGCATTCGAGTTCATGAACGAAATAGCATTATTTATAATTATCCACGGAAATGACAATATGTTATGAGTAGTAATTTTCCACACTTTAAATACGATTAATTAAAATTTTATTCATATCAAGGGAAATTGACACTCATATGTACAATCTATTACAAAAATCATAAATTTAAAAAAATTACTGCTTTATGAAACATGTGATAAAACTTAAATGTGGTATGTATTCCCGATTTTGTCTACATGGGTGTATGGGTATGTTTATATGCAGGGATATTCCGGGTGCAAACTCAAAATTGAAATATAAATAGTAGCACGCTTGGCTAGATGGAAATCCTTTATCGTAGGATTTGAAGAAATAAAAATTTTGCTTTTTCCCATTGATGATTTATTTTGCCCGACTATGGTACAGCGTAACATTTTCAAGGTGAAATCATTATTAATCACCCTGAAAATTTTACGCTGTACGAAACCCGGGCCATACACAATGAATCACCATGTAGAAAGAGCAAAGTTTTTATTCCTCCAACTCCTACGAGGTTAAAATGTAGGCTACGCCATAAGTAGTAATGTTGGAGAGAGATAAAGCATACCCCACCTTGCAGTGTAACGAAATCGGGGTAATACAAAATAAATCAACACGCTGAAAAAGCAAGGCTTTTATTCCTCCGACTATTACGACGCAAATGCGGAGACTAAGCCATTAATGGCAATGTTGGACAGATATAAGGCATATCCCAACTACCCCAACGATTCAAAGCCCCCGCCAGATGATCAAGACGGACCACTTAATAGGAGCGAATTTTGCCGAATTCTCACGAGGCGAAGCGGTGTCATAGCGTGAGCAGGAGATCAGAAAAGGCAGGGAGGGGAAGGAGGAGTCATTGCGACTGCTTTCGACGCATGCGGGGGTTCGCACGACCCTCCCTGAATACCCTTCACGGAGCCACCTCCTCCACTATTCTTGCTGCCTGTCCCTCGACCGCCGCGGAAGATCACTTCCAGGGCCACGCAAGGATATCTGTCCTTCGAAACCTAAACTGCACCCCACTCCACACTGGCATGGGGCCCAGAAGGCTTTCCCCTACCACCCTACACAGGGTCGGGAAGTATAAAAGGGTACCGAAGGGGAAGGGTATGGACGCAGGGAGGGGGAGAGAGGTTTCCCTGCCTACGAAACGTGCCCCTAGTCTACCCGGACTCGTAGTTGTCCCCTCCGTTCCCTCCATAGCGCCGCGAGGGGAAAGGATACGAGATATATCTCCAAGAAGCCACCTCCTGATGTGTCATGTTCTCCGTTCCGCCAGGAGCCAGATACCGCACCCTCCGAGGACTGAGGTGCAGCGAAGAGTCAAAATAAGGGTCCCCTCTTGTGGTACTAACCATCCCTGGGGACTCCTTTTAAGGGTAAGGCTTTTTCCCCGGAAAGCAGTACCGCCGGCCCTGACTCCGCGAGTCCCTCCGCCGCGCGCCAGGGTACACGCACCTTGTGCCTCTCTACCATGTGGAGCGGCGCCTCACCGCTCCCCTAGAGGCGCCGGGTCGATCCGCCGTGTGCGGGAAGCGCCGCATCTCTCGTCGAGGCTTCAAGGGGCGGGGCAGGAAGGAGGTTTCGATCCGAAGAAGGAAGCAGCTTGCACTCCAGATGTTCGTCTCGCCAACACATCCTTGGCGTTTATTTATGCCTGGTACCGCAAGATAATTATCTGCATCCCTTTCAACGGATGGCTCCGATGATAGCCATTCGTAGCTCGCAAGACGTAATCCTCGAGCACTTGCCTATGCTATGTCAGGAAAACTTTTCCATCTTTCTCTGTCACTTTTCTTAAATTTAGAAATTATTCAAGCCTTAAATCCTAAGGTGAACGGGGTGGTCAAGTGGGTAGAACTCTTTGCAACTAATCGAAGGGGACCGGGTTCAAACTCTAGGTGATACCTTCCGACAACAGCTCTTGCCTATGCTTGGCACATCTAAGTTTTCGTCTTCTTTGGCCACTTTTCTCAATTTTGGAAATTATTTATGCCTGATATCTTATAGAACAGGGGAACGTTGTAGTCTAGAGAGAGGAGCGCTTGGCTACCTGACCGAGGGGTCTTGTGTTCAAATCTCGTGTGAAATCTTGGGATAGACCAAAAAAATCCTCGAAAAGCGAGGAAGGCCAGAGAAAGGAAAGTTCGTACGCCTATAGTCCGAGGTGAGCTCTACCTTCACTTATCAAATTCATCATTCCTTTTAAATCACTGAGTGAGTTGATTGAGTTAATTTTGTCCTTTCTAAGGAGAGAATCTATAAGAATTCATAGATCACAAAAGCTTGACCTTAAGCCATTTCCTTATCCTTGGTCACAATTCTTCCTTTCTCTTGACAAATTATTCAATTTTGTATTTTCTTAAGTCTTATATAGTGGGAGAGTTATCTTTTCCCTTAAGAGTTAGCTCCAAAATAGCTATTCATAAATATAAAAAGGTAACCTGAAGCTCTACACTTATACTGCTCTCACGTATCTCCGCATTCTCTCTAAACCAAATTTCTTCAATTTGGAAAATATATTACCCTAATATAATATGACACTTATTTTCCTTTCTTTGCTAAAATATGTTAATTTATAGCTTTTCATTCATCGTAAAAAGTTAAGCTTCAGCTTTTTCCCCTATTTAAATACAATTTTTTCACTTCTACAAAACGAGTGGTTTCTGGTATTAATGGTAAATTGGTAAAATGCAATAAAAAAATTGGACGGCAATTCCCAAAATCCGCAAAAATAAACTGTATATAGCAATTTCGAAGATGCACAGGGTCCCTTAAAATTTCAATATTTTTATTTGTTAGACTTTTTTTCCAGTCGACATTTTTCTTCCACTCGAAAAATACTTAAGGCAGCTGTCGTATGAGAATTATATTCACCTCTTCACTCATATTGCTTAAATGATTAGCTGTTAACGTATCGCAGTTAATAAAACTCAATTTTTTCCCGACATTAGTTCTATCGAACCTTTTCATTCTTAAAGCAAGTGTATTCCCTCATATCGAAAGCAGCGCCTGAGAACAGAATTATTATAAACAATCAAATCAGTATTCAAATATAATGCCGCCTACTTATCAAAAAGTGAAGTGCGGATATAAGTATGTGTATATGGATATATGTAAACATATGGATAATTACTCTACAATCGGATAGGCATAACTTTTTATGATTTGAATGTCTTTACTGTATATTCGGGTACGAACATCAGAGCAAGTATTAACGGTTTTGGAGCATGCTACAGCCATAGGTAGTTCGCCAGGGGCAGTTAATTTTTTCTCTCGGTCATGCTGATGCTTCAATGGATAAAGATAATTTCTTGCCAAAACTTTTTTAAAAATTCTTGAACAACCAAATGAACTGATAAAGAGTTAAGAAGATTCGCAATTCCGATTTCCTAATGATTTGAAGCAGTTTCACCACTAAAATTTTCCTCTTCAGTATTTCCTATAAGGCTCTCATTCATTCCCAAAATGCTTCGCGCAAAAATATTAACAATAAGAATATTAAATTAAGATTAAAATGTTCTTCCTTTTCATTTAAATCCTACTTTATCAAACTAAATACAAGCAACTATCGTATGATAACTCCTACAAGAAAACTATGGGGATGAAGTGATATATTCATTGCAATATTGTTGTGCTTGTAGGAGACATAATTTAAGAATTCCATTTTATGTCACAACGAAGTTTTTCATTTAAATAATCCAAACGGCGACTATTTTTACCGTCCACATGTATTCAAAATACAATATTTCGCCATTCCTTTTGTAATGCGTACGATGAACCACAACAATATATAATCATTAATGCATAAGTACCTACTAATTACGAAGGTCGTTCAATAATTAATGCCCCTTATTTTTTTCTCAGAGTACCTATATTTATTGTAAGGAGACAGATTTTGGTGACAATATGTCTTGTCCAAGCCCTATGTTTCTACGTAGTACCCATTACGTTCTAAGACCTAGCGCCAACATTTTCGGGGAGCATGTATTCCATTGTGGTAAAAGCTCTGTTTTTGCATCTCCTGAGGCTGTAACTTTCTTTACCCATCGCCCAACCTCACTTCTACCAACTGCAGCGTTGCCATACACTGCACACAAACGTTTATGGATGTTCACAACAGTTTCTTTTTCTGTACACAAAAATTCAATAACAGTTCGCTGTTTTTAACTTGAGTCGTATAAAGACGCCATTTTGACGCTGTACTACGGTTCTGCTATCCGCTAGAACGGTTTCAAACTTCATCAGCGAAGAGAACAAACATCAATTGTGAAGCACCGACAAGGACATTGATTTATGTATATATCAATGGATTTTAAAAAAATATGGAGTATTACTTATTAAACGACCCTCGTATAATTAAATTATAACCTTGGATATTCTATCATCCATTCACCAGCAAATGTATTTCACCATATGTATACTCAACTTAAAAAATGGAAAACGTCTCCAAATCCATGGGATATTAAAACATGAAAACGTGAAAAAAAATCATGGCATTGAAGGAGGAGCATAACTTAATTCCAATGTAGCAGCCGCACGCACTACGATAAACTTCATCATGAAACTGCAGTGGCGCAGGAAATAAATAAAACAAAATAAGTGACTGAATGCGTCCGCTTCTCGAAGACAAAAGAAACTCAGCGGCGAAGGGAATAAAGTCCTCAAGAAATTAGGTTTTTCTGAAAAATGGGAACTTTGCAGCCACCACGGAATGCCCACGGGGATACGATCCCGGAGCGCAAGGCGCGCTTCATTTTTTTCTCGATCCATCTTTTTTTCTCAATCTTTCGTAAAGAGGAAGAGAACGAATTGCCGTAAATTGAGGGGAGTAGAGGGTGACCAATGGAAACTTTAGAGCTACCACGGAATGCCCACGGGGATACGATCCCGGAGCGCAATGCACGCTTCTCTCTCTTCATCTTTTTTTCCTCAATATTTCGAAAAGAGGAAGAGAACGTATTGCCATAAGTTGAAAGAAGGATGGGGTAACCATGGAAGATAAAAATGAGAGAGAGAATATAGCAACAGACTCAAATATCTCATCATCACGCCGGAAAATCACTCGGGAGTTAGAATAGTTTCAGATCCTGCCGACGTGAGGCGCGAAGGTCTGTAAAAGGGGTGGTGATATTAAAAAAACAAAATGGCAAAAAAACAGGGAGGTATTAAGAGAGAGAGAGAAAGAGGGAGCTATGCGCAGTGAGAGGGACTGAAAAAAAGAAGGGATATATATGGAAACACAAAAGAAGCTCCTGAAAAACTTTCCAGAAATGCGGAATCGCCGACAAAAACTCATTGTTTTAAGGACCTTTCAACCCTTTTTTATCTTCCCCACCAACCGATTCGAGACCTCTTTTATTCCATCTCAAGAGTGCTCTGCTGCTCAAGGAGGGGGAGTATGAGAGGTATTGTGGCAACAATGAAGGAATAATAATGATCACTTCTGCTCTACCCTCTTTTTTTATATTTCCAAACTCCCTTCCCCTTTTCGGAATAACCCGTTGCATATATGATCCCGCCATTACGCAACCGTTTTAGACGCACAAACGATGAGGAAGGAGAAATGCAGGCGAAGGAAGGAAAGCTTACGGAAGGAAAATTATTCCTTCCCCATCGTCTTCTTTATCTCCAGGAGACCGAGTGGTGAATTCATAACTTTCATCCACCCGTGTATTTAAAAAAAAGCATTACCAAGGGTTGAGTGCATAAGCAAACGGGGAGGGTAAGCGAGGGCTCATGAGGGCAAATGAGATGGGGTGGATTAAACTCGGAAGAGAGAAAAAAAAGCGATAATTTATTCCTGAGACAAAGTCTCGGTAAATAAGAGGTTTAGCACAAAAAATGGGTAGTTTGCGTGCAATTTTTGCCTGACTCGATGGCGGCGGGATTAAGTCCTGCCATAAAAGAGGTCGCGGATTCGATTCTCACCAGGGTAAGTTGCCTCTATCTAGGGCATGGCTGTTCCTCTACGTTACATAGTTAACTTGTTTAAAAAACGATATAAAAGGCCAATACATTCCTGTTTTCGGTGGTATGGTAAATAAAAAAGTATATATAAATTAAATGAATCTGCGTAAAAAGACCTACTCAACATTTGGCAGAATATGTTGCTCTATGGAAGTGAAACTTGGACAAAAAATGGAAACGAAAGGAAGGGAATAGAGACCATCGATAGATATGGTGCTACCTGGGAATCCTTGAAATATCTTGGATGGAAAAGGTGACTAGTGGAGTGGCATCTCTGCATCTCTAATGATGACAGAGCATTCAGAGTGGAACACGATGAGAAACAGACGAGATACCTGAGAAGGCACACTACAAGACTTGAGGGACTATTAGGTATGATTGTAGAGGGCTCACTTCATGTAAGAAATGTGAGAAGTAGATCCAGAAAGGATTTCATATAACAGAAAGCAAAGTATATGGGCTGTATTACTTGCTAATTTTGAAGGGGCTAGCACTATATCGGGCAGAATGAAACGTAGAAAAAATGCTGATATCCTGCATGGGGATTGATCAGCATAAAAGGGAAATATATGAGTTTGAATAAAATTAATGAGGTTTTTAATTAGCAATGAAGGAAGAACTCACACAAATAATCAAGCCTGGCTACACGATACTCAAACATACACGAGTTGATGAGTGTCTGCATGAATTCAGTAAATGGAAGTGAAAGGTAATTGGCGATGAAAAACAGATCTTCCTCATACAGCCATTTTCTCAGTTTTTATAATGAAGGATCGCGAAATTTGCAACTATAGAGAGAGGGAAAAAGGAGAGGGCGGATAGCTAGCACCCTCTGGTAGACTCGTGTACCCACGGTTTGTATCACGTGACGAGGGAAATGGAAACATCAATGAGCCCGGGAGGAAAAATTAGGCACATATCACAATAAAATGCAATACATTGAAATATTATCAACTTTACTCAACGATGAAAGGTCACTGAGATTCCCTTGAATGTTCGGTCGTTTTTGTTACCAAAATACACTCCAAGAGTTTACGATTCTTCAACGGTCACGTGACTTGATACCACGTTTACCAAACGTTAAATGACTAAATACGAGTTTAACAACAATCACGTGACCCAATAACACGTTCACCAACAGTCACGTTGGTAAATACCATTTTTCCAAAAGTCACGTTACTCAAAAAAAACACGTTGCCATGGAGACGCTTGAGGTATGTTGGGACCAAAGGAGTGGCGCCTCCCATCATCTACTAATCCTTACTCTAAGGTAGCAACCCATTTTCATGAGTTGGTGACGTCATTAAAGTTACATCTCATCAACTAAGAAACCGAGAAAACCGCTCATTTGTGAAACTAATCGCTCAAAAGACTCTAGAAGTCAACGAACCAAGTGCGTCCGATGCGCACGGAAAAGAAGTAGCTGAGGCGTGGTGACACGCCCGAAAGAATTTTGTGACGTCATCAACTTATCTGCGGAAATTTTTCTTCATGAATAGCTCGAGAAGTGGGCGACAGATCAAAAAAACAGAAAAGTCTCTTCGCATTGTTAAAAAAAGGCTTTTTGGGCTTCTATCCGGGTAATCTCTCTCAATTCGGCAAACGTTTCGAAACCCGATTCACCTCAGGGCTGACCACAGATCATCCCTGATGATGGAACGCGACTCGGGTTCCGAAACGTCGGCCGAATGGAGAGAGATAACTTAGCCCGAACGGAATGCCTGAATAGCCTATTTTGACTAAATTCGCCGGAAAATCATTAGATCTCACTTCTCATAGGTTTGGTTTCATCTCAATTAACTATGAGGTTAGTTTTCTTTTTACCCCTAAACTCTACCAAAATCGACAGTAAAATGAAACTGGCGAATAACGAGGCAATTCTATTTTATCTATTTCTGAGCCTCGTTAAACCGGCACCCCCAAAGAGATACGCCAGGAGGAAGGTAGCCAAAGCAACGGGAGGGGAATGTTTGAAAGCCGAGCTTGGCCATTTGCTTATGGAGGCACTGGATTGGAAATCAGGCAGCGGTACGGGGAGGGGGAGTTTGGGGAAACAGTATTGGTGGAAACAGAGAGAGAGAGGGAGAGAGATAGAGAGAGCGAGCTCGCCCCAGGCTACTGAGTCATTAACAGCGGCAGAAGTTGAATAACTCACTAGACAATGGGGCATCTATTAATTAAAAGCAGAAGCTTTGAGAAAAAACTGCTTTTTATTTTTATAATGCACCGCTCAAAAAGTCCACTACACACACACACAAACGTACATAAAAATATTCCAACGCATTCACCCTCCTCTTCCTCTCTGCAAAAGTCCTCTTTCCGCATCCAACCTGAAACCTTCTCACGATTTCTGTCTTAGAGAATCTTCTCTTGATACAGCCGTGAGCGTTTCAACCTCTTTTTTTCGTTTCTTACCGTTTTTGATTCAAACCCTACTCGTCACTTTCTTATTTTTTTTGAGGAAGATTAGATGACTACCGACGTCTTTTCCTTTTTGTTTTCCTAGTATCAAACACTCGAGAGCGTCCCTGTGCGTCCACCGTTACATTATTTATCATGGTCATATTAAATGAACAATTAGAATGATGAATTCTTCATTAAGGCTTTCGTGGTCCATCGTCGGTAAAAGTAAAAATAAACTTTTCGAGTATTTCCGCGTAGGTCAGGTTATATTACGAAGTTTCACGACTGCTGCTGGTCACTTCTTAAGAAGTGATTCGGCTGCTTACGGTGTGGTTTGGAATATATACTCTTCAAGTTGGTGGGTTGGAGGAATTTGGTAAGGGGGAGAGGTTGGGGATGATAGCCTGCTCAAAAAAGGCATCCAGAAGTTGCTCCATTAGAGGCAACCATCCCTTTTAAAATTATATTTCTGTTTTCGAATTTCTACAGCCTATCGAAACAGTCGAGGTTTAAATTCGTTGACTTTGGCGAGAAATTTGTTATTTTCACAATCAATCTACACAGACATAATACCATGCGAGCCACCTCTAGTGTGTTTGGCAGAGGGTGATCAGTCACCAGCATACAGCATGAAAAAGCATTTCCACATGCACACCACACGGTACAAAAAACGTTACGCTAACTAACTAATTATACTACCCCATTCATTCAAGGGCAAAACTTGCAAACTACTCATTAAGACTACTTCTAAAGAAGCGACCAACAGCAGTGGCGAAACGTCGATACCAAACATCAAAAACACCTGAACTACGCAGTAAGACCCGACAAAGTTTATTTTTACTTTTGTCAATCCGAATACTGGTTTGACACTGCAGCTCTATCATCCGCTCTTCTGACAAAAAAACCTTAAAATTATAACGCATTAATTCTCTTATAAATCCTTAATAACCGGTTCAACGTATCTTACACTGGGCCTTCCTTTGTCTAAATTGTTATTCAATTGTCCTTCTGTGTTTATCTGCATCAGGCTGTCATGCCCCTCTATATGGCATTAAAGTCCCGTTTTCATCTTACGGTTGTTAGGAGGCTTCTACTACTCTTTTTCCAAATCTTCTTAGGACTTCGTCATTGTTAAGGCCGTTGATTAATTTTATCTTCAACATTTTTCATTCACTAGATATAAAGAATCATATTTACCGTTTTTTACGTCTCAATCGATTGCAGAAGGTGAGTAGTTGCATGACGAGCGTTTGGCTGCCGATAAAAGTGTCCTGAGTTAAAATCCCAATTTCGTTCACAAAAATAAGTAAATCCTCAACGTGCGAGGTAGCGCAAATATTCATATCGCATGATATTAATTCATCTGCTTCTAAGTACGCATCCAATTGACCTAGCTTCGATCCATGAGAATGAAGAAATTGTCATGTTTTACACTACAAATTTTGTTCCTAACGCGTTAGAAAAGTAAGGTAATCTTTGTACGCTAGCTTGGAAATCAATTTCATTAATCAGAGTAACCATGCACATGATGCCATGATCCACAAATTGTTTCTCTCACAATTTCACTTTCGAAGAGGAATTTCGTTATTTTGCCATTTGGGTGACTTCTTGCTAGGTTTGATCCAAATCTCGTCCTAAGTATGGGCCTTTTCTTCGGGGTCGAATACAGAGGACCGTGTCTTCCCGGCCAAAGCTCATACAATTGTGTCGCCTCCGAACGATTATCGCAGTTCTATCCAAATCTCATAGCCATGATGTTCTTTGGCAGCTAGTTCTACACGGGGGAAGTAATCCTACGCCGTTTAGGAAGAATTGAAATTGCTGAAATCTCATCGCCACCGTTGCAATCCAACCACAGTTGCGTTGGGTTTACACAAACCGATTCGGAGGCCAAACGAGCAAAACATTCCGTGCGAGTAACTTTTCGTGAAAACTCTAAAAAGCCAAATAGTAATCTCGAAAAGCATACGCAAAAAGTCATCATCACAAGTCAACAATCCTCAGATTGGTATGACGCAGTTCTCCATTCCTATCCGCTAGCCTTTTCATAGCGAAGTATTTCTTCTCTTTTACATTCTTTATAAGCTGTCCCATGTAACTCATTCGGGGTCGTCCCCAGCCCCTCTTCCCTTCCACCTGTCCATCTACGATTGTTTTCATCAGGCCACCATGCCTCATAATGTAACCAACTAAGTTATTCCGTCTTTTCCTTAAGGCTTTAACCCTTTGTAACGCATATCTGCTTCAGTGATAAATTAAATGTCAAGACTTCTCATTTTAAAAATGAGTAAATTTTCTACTCAATCATTATCACTGTGGCAGCAACATATTTCGCCATTAAATTTACATCAAAACAAAACACGTGGTTTAATTCTTACCTGAATAGAGCTGAAAATGTATACATTTTAAATGTTACTTAGAGGTAACATTCGGCTATAATGAGTTAAAAGACTATTCATTTCTCCTACTCTTAATTACTCGGTCGATGAAGGTGTAAAGAATCGACCGAAAAATTAATGAGCAAGATGACTGAAAAATATAAAAGGAAAATGATTAGGGGTCATTTTGACCTCTGCCGCAGTTCAAGTGCTAATGCTGATGGAATTCCTTAGCTTCACTATCAAAATTATTAATTGATGCCGAGTTCCTAACCCGTAGAGTTTCTTATCCGCTTTTTCCATGCCATAATCCACCCTTTCAACCCCCTCCCCCTCTCTCATTGAAGCACGTGTCTCGTTAGCTAAAACAAAGAAAACACGAACGATTTCCCATAAGACGTTACAACGACACAGGTACGTACCAGGCATGAGGGAGACGTAAAAAAAAACAAATGAGACACAAATTACGGAACATGCATCACATTCAGTGACATGGGAACGAAACAGAGTATCGGAGAGGAAAATTCGAGACGAGAAGAGCAGGGATATATGAGAAATATTACATTGCTCTACCTCCCCCGGCTGCATGTATCCAAGGAGAAATCGTGTAGCCAACTGCTCTTTCTGGATTAGGAGAGCTTGATTATAGGCGAAAAATGTAAACGTGGTCTTTCATTTTCTCCTGAACAGATAAACATACTGCTACTCTTACCCAAGCACCGAAGCAAAAAAATGATCTAAATCTCAAATATGAATTGTGATGAACTTGATACAAGGGTGCCTGATAAAAGCCGCTGAGACGCACGAGGGTGAAGACATGAATCAGTCATGTCACATGAAAATTGGGAACCAGAAGGAAAATGGATTTTCTCCCCTTAAAATAGGGATCAGTAGAAAGATACAATAAATAAAAAGATACACTCTTTTGCACTTCTTTAATTATGATAAACTGATATTATCAGAAGCAGAGATATTAATTTAAGAAATAATTAATACTTGGAGACTGCAAAAATATCATTCCTAACAATAGATCGCTAATGTTGATTTTTCCAGCAAATAAAGCCTGGTATAGTTAGGTTACCGTAAGAAAATATTTAAAAAGTGTGCCATTTTATTTACACATTATTTACTTATAATTCTCCTCCGTAGTAAAAATGTTTTGACTACATAAAGGGTTTACCAACTTTAGTACGGAAGGCTATTAACTAAATTTCATCGCACGATGAAATTTAACTTATTACTGAAAGTGTGATTTAAAAAGCATGTTGAACCTTGTAATACTAAACTTACATATTTATGCACCCAGTTAGTTCTCCGTGTTTTCCCGTAGTAATTTCTCCCAAGACACAACTGCTAAAACATATAAAAGACTTGAGTATGCAGCGTTCCGCATAAACAACACTCTATCATCACAATTCAGGAGAAAGATGGATATTAAACGAGCATCGGAGGCTTTCGAGAGCAACTTCGTGTCACACAAACAAGCGCTTGACAAATCATATTACTCAGATGCTCCTGAAAGTCTCCGACACATATGAAACTCGCTACGAAAGCCTACGTTTAAAATTGACTTTAATATCTAATCTTAAAAATTTCAAGGAATCAGGTTGGTGTGGCGGCAAGAGTGCCGGCTTCCCACCCCGTGGGCTCGGGTTCAATTCTCGGGGGTGGGAGAGTGTTCTATGTGACTGCCCGATACCTGCTTGACTTTGGTGTGGAGGACTTTTCAAGCTCAACACTCCGTCCGTTGGATGGGACGTTAAGCCGAGGTTCCCTAGGCGCCTGTCGTTAACCCTCTCGGTACAAGGGATTTATAAGTCCCTATTTTTCAATTCTCTCAAAATTAAATGAGAAGGTGTATGATAGTAAGAATCGGTTCTATTGAAAAATTAGCTATTGGCTTCTAGTTTTAAATTCTCTTTGTGATATCATTTAGATACTGTAGTTTCCGAATTTGTTCAGAACTTCCGCTTGAAATACTGTTTACGAAGTGAAAATTTGATAGTTTATAAAAAATCGATGAGAAGGCCAATTAAAAACAAGACTTTTGGTTTATTCTTTCTGTGTACCTAGCCCGTGGAGTTAGTATGAAAAACTTGGAATTTGTGTTTTGATTTTCACAAAATTAGTGTTTTTACGTAATGGGACGCACATGCCCCTATGTGCCACAAGGCAGCGAGGATTGGTATTATTTCACATTCCGGTCTCTATCACAGAAACTATTAGAGATATTTCTCTCATATAAATGTTTGGTTGCAATCTGCATGGACCTTTAAAAGTTAAGATCAAGCTAATGCTGACGCGTCGCGACGTCGGATTTCTCTCCACTCTTCCTTACCTAACCTTCCCTCCATGGGCGTACCCAGCGAGGGGCGGGGGGGGGGGGGGGCAGCTGCCTCGCCCCTAGAAGCAAAAATCGCAAAAGTCTTTCAGCAAAATCAGTACTGAATTGAAACGAAAGTATTCAACAAATTTTCTTTAAACCCACGAAAAATTATATAGATTAGTATAAGATATGTAACTAACAATAAAATAAAACTATTTTTCAAGGAAATAATCTCATAAATCCTATGGCTTGCCCTCCCTAGACCATGGTTTGCCCCCCTAGACCATGGCTTGCCCCCCCTAGACCATGACTTGCCCCCCATAGTTATGATCCTGGGTACTCCCTTGCTTCTCTCATGGCATGTATATATGTATTTTTGTTTTAAGGGTGCCTCGACAACTAAGGTCATTTGCCTCCCTGGCAAACTATAACATCAAAAGTTGTAAAAGGCACATTAAAAAATAAAAATGCATTTAAAAAAATTAAGTAAAAGGAGTCCTCAGATACCTAAAATGTTGGGATTTAAACGCAGTTAAATAGCCCGGTCTCTATTAAAAACACTATGACTCGGCTTACACTATCAGTGTCGTCTCCTAGGATGTGTCCTAGGTCTCCCCCAATGTTCAGCCGATGGCGCACAGCACGGTATTTTTCGCACTATGGCGCCCTCATGGCGCAAATGACCTAAGCTGTCGGTCGCCTCCTCCAAATACAATAAAATTAAAAATTTCAGTTTATTCTATTGAAAAAGGTCCTTCTAAAGACTTCTCACGTCTCGCTCAAGCCAACTAAATCCACTTGATTCTTCAAAATATCTTCACATTTCTCTGCATTGCCCCAGGCTTGTATTGTTTCTTTTTCCAGCAAAGCGGTTCGAAGAGAATGGGTCCGAGTGAGAGATCCACTATCGTCTCCCTTGTTGAAATATTCTTTTCCGCTGCCATCCCTCGAGTTTCTTTGCACCCTTTCGCACTCAAAAAGAAGGCGCCCCTATCGCAATGAAAGAGGAGAGGCAGACACCTCATTAATTAACGTCCACTCAGGGGGAAAAGAAAAAACAGGGAACCCTCCTGATGATATTGTTTCTCGCGCCCTTTCTTCCCCATTTCTTATCGCCTCGAAAATTCTTCTCTGAATATTCTCTCCTCTTAGAAACAGAGAGAATTATTATTTTGAAAAAAAAGAAGAAACATCAAACTGGCTTTTCCAGAGGGCGTCGGCCTGGCTGGCAAAAAAAATATACGAAAATCGTTTGGTAGGAGTGGAAGAGAGTCAAGGAGATTAATTTTTTTCAAGTTTTCTGAGGTATAAGGTAAATGAGAGGGTTGAACAAAAAATTAGTTTCTTTGCTTTAGTCATTCAAATGTTTTCAGATTCCCTTCGTCTAATATTCCCCTCAAACCTTTAATTCTGCTCTTCAAAAAAAAAAAAAAAAAAAAAAAACACGAGCGAAGCGTAACCCGCGCCTACTCCATGCCCTGTGCTTATCTTCAATTCTTCTTCCTCCTACCCCTCACCTTTTTCAACAATCCAATTCAAAGCTCATTTTCACATTTCAAGGCGTCCATCCCACTCTTCTCCTCACTTAATTTACGGAGGCGTTTCTTTCTTTTTAATATTCCTTAACGACTTCAAGCTCTCGCCCCTTGCATTATTTTTTTGTCTCTGTCATCTTAATTGCGTGCCCTGAGAGAATGGCTCAGTAAAGGAGGGGGGGATAAGTGAATGAAAAAAAAACTTCTTATAAGACTCAGCCGAGGAAATTGGGGAGTTTCTAGCCTTCATCATTTAGCTTAAATGAAACGTTTGGTCATAAATGCAGGAGACGAAGGCGAGAAAATGACTCTAAGAGCATGGTCATTAATGCATTAATTAAGAGTTGAACGCAGCGCAAAAAATAACGGGCCGCATTTAAGTACCTATTAATACAGAGAATATAATACATCATCGTGAATGAAGAATAATTCTTACACAAAATGTTTTAGAAGTAGAGTTAATGATGCTAAAAAATGGTAAAATGTGATAAATATTTTTCCGAACTGAAAACTAGAGCGCATATTTTCTGTCCTGAAGAATAAATAAATTAAGCAAATGCTAGGTCTAACTTAGGCAACCAAACCTCTGACTATCTATCTGATTTTCGTTATATTTCATGCATTCACCTTTTCTTGGGCCACCGTAAATTGGCAATATTGCCATAAGTGGACATTTACATTACGATTAAAAACAATTAAGAATACCGGGACTAGCCACGGTGATATCTTTACGGAGTCATCATCAATGCACAATTTTTGCGAAAAATCCACAGAGAAAAAAATCATTCGCCTTGACCAGGATTCGAACCCAGATCCTCCGATTTCCGGTGGAGTTCTTTAGCCAGTTAATCTATTGAGCGTCATTATTTCCTGCGGAGATTTGAGAACTAAGGGTTCGAATCCTGGTCTAGGCGAATTTTTCGCAAAGTAAAAAAATATAAATTAAAATAAAACAATGCGTAGACATATAATTTTTTAGTATTATAGAACAGGATAACGGCTGTTGTCTTTACACCTCCATTAGCTTGTTGAGGTGGCTCGTAGAATCTAGAAAATGAGAATCACATCCTCTAGAAACCTAAAAATCTAGCAACGCAATAAACGATGATATCTAAAGCTTATGTGAAGACATTCAACCTTAAAAACTATCTACTGATGATAATTAACTTTATTTCAAATTCAGCAAAATATTAGGAACTTCTCAAATTACATAAAAAACAAATTAGGTATCTTTTATTCAACACAGCGATCATACAACCAAAATTAAATTTAAAAATAAGTATTCTTCATAACACATCAAGAAATTAATGTTCTCTCAGTGGATGCCAACATAGATTTGATAGTTACGGTACGGTATCCCATATTTAGCTACGAATGAGAACATTTTTAATACAACAGCAAATCGAAACCAGTTCCTCTCCCGCGATAACCCAATGGATCCTTGCGGTCGGGATATCCTACCTTTGCACAGCATCACACTCCTTTTCGGGGATTTTCTAGGCTATTCCCTTTTAAGCATGATACCTCATCAAGAATAATTAAGTTACCTTTAAAAAAATAATATGTATATCCTGAGAAGCTGTACAAGAAGGGGTACAATTTTCAATCGGAATATATTATTCCGAGTGTATATTAAATTAAACAGATAATATAGGTAAATTATTATTATTAATGTACCGTTTAAGATAGGTCTTCATGATGTATTTATGAATTATTTTGTCAGTCTCCCCTACCTTCATGTACTCCCCTCTTCAATTCCATAATAAGGTAATCTACATTTCATTCTATATAAAAATCCTATTCTCTTCCTTCCTCTCCCTCATTTACCTGTTATTCTTCCCTCAAACACCGTTTTCAACATCCCCTTCCCGCTCAGTACTCACTCCATCTATATACCATTTCTCTCCAGAAAAGTAAATTTCATAAATGCAAAAGATTTTACAAATAGCCCTTCACCACTATGACAAAAGAACGACAAATATTAAAATCAGCACTTGGCGAAGTTATTTTTAAGGAGAATAATTCGATCACAAATGTAATGTTCACCATCATTCACAAAAATTTGACTCCATTAAACCATGGACCTTCATGAAACAAAGTTAACGATAACGACCTCAAAAACTAATTAACGTTAGTAATGAACTTTATCACACTTCGAGGGAATATTAGTGAGCTCTCAAATGATATTAAGCTCTAAATGAGCAATATGATTAAACAATACATAAACATAATTCATGCGAGACAAAGAGAAAAAAAAACGAAGCTTGAGTCCGATCGGAAACGAACCAAATGCATTCAATCCAACGTAATGACTTCGACTACTCAACTCATTAAATGCAAGTTAATGAGACTCCACTCTATTCAAAATATCAAAAATTACGATTTGGCGACGTAATCACGCATGAAAATATCCACCCCAGCGCACATTTCACATCAGACGAACATTTTCAATCGCGACAGTATCGGGCGCCTGACGTTTGAAAAATTATCCCGCACAGAGAGATAAAGAAGAATGGGAGAACGATGAATTACGAGCGACATTTCAACTCGTTCGTTCTTGATTTTGATGGAATCGACGCGAACCGATCAACGCCCCCGCGATGGGCCTATGTTTTATTTTTTAAAGTGATGATAATTCACTAGCGCGTCCACCAATGAAGAGATAAAAAGCGAGGTGGGGGTGGTATTGTTGCGGGAAGCAAAATAGAGGTCGTATCACCCCAGAGAGAGAGAGAGATCGAGAGAAACAAAAAACAAACGATCCAACTCGAGTGAATTGAAATTATCGAATCCGCTTCGCAGCAAAAAGCGATCAAATTACGAGCTTCAATTAAAATCCGGATCGCGGGCTTTTATTTAGTTCTCTTCATACTCGCTCCACTCCACTTCAACCAACAACAGAACCTCTCCCCTACCGCCATTTGTTATCGAAAATATATATATTTATAAACCGTATATAACCCTTTGGATCCTCACAGGAACGCACGAAAACAAACGGTAAAAATAAAATCACCAACGCTTCAACCGCCATTGTTCTGCCAGTCAAAAGCGGTAGGCAGGTCGTGCGATGCTCTTTTTTTCTAGAGAGAGAACGCGTAATTTATATTGTGACAGCGTTGAATGGGGTCGAGAT